>NC_047036.1:169074091-170274091 GCF_011762595.2 Tursiops truncatus | reverse complement strand
AGGGGCCTCGCCGAAAGCTTCACGCCAGGAGGTGGAAGGGACTGAATCTCCCAGGCGGGGAGTGGTGATGGGAATGGGTGAGAGTCAGGCTGATGTTCGGAGTCTGTCCCGCGCAACGAGAGAAGGAAAGAGGTTGCCTGCTGCCCGGCGCGATCTTGTAGAAATCAGCTCAGCACTGGCCAGAATATGCTTTCCATCGGCCAAGTGAGATTTGGGAGTAATCCCAGGGCGTGATTCTATTAGGGCCCTTGTCTGATCCGCTTGGTCCCCGGGCCTGGGGATGGCTGCGGAGTAGGTTAATCCAGGCTGGAGTGGCCAGAAAATCTTGATCCTGTTGGTATGATCTTGTTATGATACTGGCAGGGGCTTTGGGGGAAACGTAGAAAATCCATTTGGCCAGGATTGACCCAGCTTGTGTCTGGGTCCTGTTCACAACAGCCTGATGAATGGGCTGGTCAAGTGTGAGCGCAGAGCTGTCATCTGGGCTATGATGGGCTCCCTCCTCCCTCCCTTCTTTTCTTTCTTTCTCTCATCAGAGTTCCTGGTTCTCGGTATAACCCTCCTAATTCGTCCCTCTTCTAATAGGCCGCCTTTTAGAGTACTTTTATTTTTTAAAAAAATTTTTTGTTTATATATTTATTTATTTTCAAAATTTTTGGCTGCGTTGGGTCTTCGTTGCTGCACATGGGCTTTCTCTAGTTGTGGTGAGCAGGGCTGCTCTTCGTTGCAGTGCACGGGCTTCTTGCTGGAATGGCTTCTCTTGTTGTGGAACATGGGCTCTAGGTGGGCGCGCTTCAGTAGTTGTGGCTCGCGGGCTCTAGAGCGCAGGCTCAGTAGTTGTGGTGCACGGGCTTAGTTGCTCCGCGGCATGTGGGATCTTTCTGGGCCAGGGATCGAACCCTTGTCCCCTGCATTGGTAGGTGGATTCTTAACCACTGCGCCACCAGGGAAGTCCTGGGGACCTGCTTTTAAATGCAATGTTCTAGGGCTAGATGCACTCACATCGTTGGGTGTTACAGTGTGCAGTAGGCAGAATGATGGACCCCCAAAGACATCCGTGTCCCGATCTCCAGAACCTGTGAATGTGTCACCTTATGTGGTGAAAGCGACTCTGCAGATGGGGATAAGTTAAGGCTCCTGAGACGGGGATGAACGTCTGGCCTCCAAGGCATTCACACCAGTGCACCTCGCTGCGGCCGCATTGCGAAAGGTCCTGTGCTTTTCCATCCGGGTCCTGCTGAGATGCTTGAGGGTCCCCCCGCCACTCCGGGCTCAGCGAAGCGGGAATTAAGAACCGCAGGTGGTTGGTCTCCAGCTCTTATTGCATTAGGTGCGAAGTGAAAACCAACAATTAGAAAAAGGAAAGCAAAAGCATTTTCCTGGAACACCCCACACGAGAGGTGGGGTTGCCACACCCATATGACCTTGGATGGGTGGAGGTCCCTGTCAGTGTCGGCCTCCTGGGTGTTCAAGCAGGAACCCACCCTGCATCGGGTGCAAACCTCTTCAAGTCAGAGAGCTCCGTCCGCTATGAAAACGGAGAGGGTTCCTGGTTCCTACCCTCCACTCCGTCAAAATTGCCCGATGGGTCATTACCTGACCTTCCAAGACTAGGCAGGCCAGACCCATACACACAATAATAATTAGAAAAATGCAGTAGTAATAATAAAATAATAATGAATTATTCCGATAAAACAAATAGAATAAGGAAAAAAAATAATGAATAATTATGAAAGAAGATAAAAATAATTTTGGGGGGGTTCATCAGTTTTGTGTTAATTAAGCACAGCTAATGAACGAATACTTATTTATTCATGTCGAGGCAATTTTCTTTGCCAGATCAGTGAACAGTTTGTAAAGACAGAAAATCACCAGGCTATACCATGGAATCTGTGCCGTGAACAGAAATCACACTTTTGTAAATATGTTCTTCACACATACCAAATACTACTGTTGTTCTTTTTTTAAAAAATTTTACTTATTAAACTATAGTTGATTTACAATATTGTGTTAGTTTCAGGTGTACAGCTTCAGATTCTTTTCCATACAAGATACTGCATATAGTTCCCTGTGCTATACAGTCGGTCCTTGTGTATCTATTTTATATGTAGTAGTATCTTCTAATTCCATACTGCTAAGTTATCCCTCCACCACCCCCCATCCCCTTTGGTAACCATAAGTTTGTTTCTGTCTATGAGTCTGTTTCTGTTTTGTAAATATGTTCATTTGTATCATATTTTATGTAAGTGGTATCATATAATATTAATCTTTATCTGACTTACTTCACTTAGTATGATAATCTCTAGTTGCATCCATGTTGCTGCAAATGGCATTATTTCTTTCTTATTTTTTAAATATTTATGTATTTATTTTTGCCTGCACCGGGTCTTAGTTGTGGCGTACAGGCTTCTTTCTAGTTGTGCTCTGCAGGCTCCAGAGTGCGTGGGCTCTGTAGTTGTGGCACACGGGCTTAATTGCCCCATGGCCTGTGGGATCTTAGTTCCCAGACAAGGGATCAAACCTGCGTCCCCTGCATTGGAAGGCGGATGCTTAACCACTGGACCACCAGGGAAGTCCCTCATTCTTCTTTATGGCTGAATAGTATTCCATTGTATATATACACCGCATCTTCTTTATCCATTCATCTGTTGATGGACATTTAGGTTGTTTCCATGTTTTGGCTACTGTGTATAGTGCTGCTATGAACATTTTTAAATAATAAAAATAATACATAATGAAAGAAGGTAAAAATAATTTTTAAATAATAAAATAATGAGATAAGAATTAAAAATAAGTCATAAACATAAAATAATAAAATAAAGATTTTTTTTTTTTTTTTTTTTCCCTGTGGTACGCGGGCCTCTCACTGTTGTGGCCTCTCCCGTTGCGGAGCACAGGCTCCGGACGCGCAGGCTCAGCGGCCATGGCTCACGGGCCCAGCCGCTCCACAGCATGTGGGATCCTCCCGGACCGGGGCACGAACCCGCGTCCCCTGCATCGGCAGGCGGACTCAACCACTGCGCCACCAGGGAAGCCCCTGACCTTTCTTGCAGAGTGGCCCGGAGGCTCTAGATTTTCCTAAAATGAGGCTCCAGAGAGAACTCAGTTCAAGAAAAGGGAGGTGCCTAAATGCACTGTGGGATCTGGATGGGATTCTGGGACCGGAGAAGGACATTTGTGGAGAAACCAGTGACATCTGGATAAAGTGTGGAGTTGGTAGTAGTGTACCAATGTTGGCTTCTTGGTGGTGACAAACGCATACCGTGGTGATGGACATCAGAGGTTGGCAAATGAGCCTGGGGGTCAAATCCAGCCTACATTGGCCTGTTTTTAAAATTGTATTAATTAGCTATTTAAATTATAATTAATTAATTTTTATTCTGTAAAATATACATAATATAAAATTTACCATCTTCACCGTTTTTAAGTGTGCAGCTCAGTGGCACTAAGCACATTCACACTGTCATGCAGCCATCCCCACCATCCATCTCCAGAACTTTCTCATCTTCCCAAACTGAAGCTCTGTCCCCATGAAACACTGACTCCCCAGCCCCTGGTCCCCACCATCTACTTCCTTTCTCTATGGATGTGACTCTAGGGACCTCAGGTGAGTGGAATCAGACAGCATTTGTCCTTCTGTGTCTGGCTTCTCTCACTGAGCGTCATGTCCTCAAGGTTCATCCGTGTTGTAGCAGATGTCAGAATCTCCTTCCTTTACAAGGCTGAATAATACTCCACTGTATGGATGCAGTATACTGTTTATCCTTGGCCTATTTCTTTACAGCTTAGGAGCTAAGTGCCTTTTCCATTTTTAAAGGGTTGAAATGAACAAACAGGAATATGCAGCAGAGAGCCTGGAGCTGACAAATCCTAAATAGTGAACATCTGGTCCTTTGTGGAAAGGTTGGCCGACCTCTGCTCTAAGGTGTTAACATGAGGGAAGCCGAGTTGGGGTGTTTGGGAACGCTCTGTACTAGCTTCGCAACTTTTCTCTAAATCCACAGTTATTCCAAAATGAAAGATTTTTAAAAGGAAAGTTTGGGGAATGAGGGAGGTCCATTTTTTAAAAAAATATTTATTTACTTATTTATTTGGTTGCACCAGGTCTTAATTGCGGCAGGCAGGCTCCTTAGTTGCAGGGAAGTCCTTCTGGAGCAAGACGTGAAATGCCGGAGTCGTGACTCAAAACCACCTAGGACTTTGCCTTGAAGCTGCGTGTGCCTTCTCCTCGTTTCTCTTTTTATTACGAGCGTTATTATTTTGTAACTTTGAAGATGATGATGAATCAGTTAGTGTGACACTGCTTCATGTTTGGGACCTCCCCGCTGGAGGATTCCAGGACATGAGATGCACCACCGTGGTTTTTGCAGTGTTTCTCTCTGCTCAGAAACTTTAGGGTTTCTCTGTTCCTGGCCTGCAGAGCCCTCTGGAATCTAACTCTGGTTCAGGGATTGTCAGACTAATTCTGTAAAGTCCCGAGTGTGTATATTTGGCTTTGCAGGCCTCGTACTCTCTGTGGCAACTACCCAATTCTGCAGTTGTAGCGTAGAAACAGGCTCAGACGATCCAGAAATGAAGAGGAGTGGCTGTGTGCCAATAAAACTTTATTTACAGAAGCAAGCAGTGGGCTGGATTTGGCCCATGGGCCAGAGCTTGGCAATCCCTCTTGTTTATCATTTCACCTTTATCTAATATTTCTCATCTGCCTGTCCAGTATTGGGAAATGATTAGGAATTCATGCCTGGGGTCTGTCCAACCTGCCTTTAAGGCCTGGCTGTGCTCACACGTGACCTTGAGCAACTTACTTTCTTCCTCTGTGACTCCTTTTCTTCCTTCATAAGAAGTGAATTATAGGGTCTTCCCTGGTGGCGCAGTGGTTGAGAGTCCGCCTGCTGATGCAGGGGACACGGGTTCGTGCCCCGGTCCGGGAAGATCCCACATGCCGCGGAGCGGCTGGGCCCGTGAGCCATGGCTGCTGAGCCTGCGCGTCTGGAGCCTGTGCTCCGCAACGGGAGAGGCCACAACAGTGAGAGGCCCGCGTACCGCGAAAAAAAAAAAAGAAGTGAATTATAATATTTGTTAGGATAATTAAATGAGCATATACATATATATATATATAAATGAGTGGGTATATATATATATGTGTGTGTGTGTATATATATATATAAAACTCAGCACAGAGACTGGCATGTATGTGTTCAGAAACTATTATTCTACTGTATGATTTATTTAAATAGTCTCCTATTGTATTAGCTAGTGCTGTGTAACAAATCACTACAAACTTAGTGACAAAACACTTTTATTATCTCACAGTTTCTGTGGGTCAGGAATCTGGGTTTGGTTTAGCTGGGTCCTCTGTTCAGGGCCTCTCTCTCACTGGTTACAGTCAAGGTGTTGGCTGGGGCTGGGGTCTCATACAAAGGCTCAACTGGAGAAGTTGCTGCTTCCAAGTTCATATGGTTGTAGGCAGGATTCAGCTCCTGTGGGGCCTTGGTTCTGGAGGCCACCCTCAGTCCCCTGCCACGTGGGCCTCTCCGACACAGCCGATGGCTTCACCAGAGCATGCACACTGAGAAGGTGACAATCTGCTAGCAAGATGGAGGTTGATGGCCAAAAGGCACGTGAAATGATGCTCAAAGTTGCTAAATATTAGAGAAATGCAAATCAAGGCTACAATGAGGAATCACCTCACACCAGTCAGAATGGCCATCATCAGAAAATCTGCAAACAGGGCTTCCTGGTGGCGCAATGGTTGAGAGTCCGCCTGCCAATGCAGGGGACGCGGGTTCGTGGCCCGGTCCGGGAGGATCCCACATGCTGCGGAGCGGCTGGGCCTGTGCATCCGGAGCCTGTGCTGCGCAGCGGGAGAGGTCACAACAGTGAGAGGCCCGCATACCGCAAAAAAATAAATAAATAAATCTGCAAACAATAAATACTTGAGGGGGTGTGGAGAAAAGGGAACCCTCCTACACTGTTGGTGGGAATGTAAGTTGGTGCAGCCACTATGGAGAACAGTATGGAAGTTCCTTTAACAACTAAAAATAGAGTTACCATATGATCCAGCAATCCCACTTCTGGGCATATATCCAGAGAAAACCATTATTCAAAAAGACAGATACACCCCAGTGTTCACAGCGGCACTATTTACAGTAGCCAAGACATGGAAGCAACCTAAATGTCCGTGGACAGAGGAATTGAGAAAGAGGATGTGGTACATATACACAATGGAGTATTAGTCATAAAAAACAGTGAAATAATGCAACATGTAACAACATGGATGAACCTAGAGATTATCATACTAAGTGAAATAAGCCAGACAGAGACAAATATCATGTGATATCACTTATGTGTGGAATCTAAAAAAAAAGGATGCAGATGAACTTATTTCCAAAACTTAGGGTTACCAAAGAGGAAAGGTGGGTGGGGGAAAGGGTAAATTAGGAGGTTGGGATTGACATATACATACACTACTTACTATGCATAAAATAAATAACCAACAAGGACCTACTGTGTAGCACAGGGAACTCAATATTTTGTAACAACCTATAAGGGGAAAGAATCTGAAAAAGAATATATATATATGTCTGTGTGTATGTATAACTGAATCACGGTATGTATGTACTATGCTGTGTACCTGAAACTAACATGGTATTGTAAATCAAGTATACTTCAATTAAAGCAAAAAGAGTTACGAAACAATGCAGGTCACAGCCTCATGGAACTTGATGACAGGAGTGGGCCTCGCCTAACACCACCCAGCTGTGTGGGGCTGGCCCGCTCACCCCAGATCCATAGGGCTCTCCGGCCTGTGCCCTTGGCACCGACTGGATTGTGCAGAATCCCGAGAACTAGCGAGCACCTCCTGTGGGCCGGCGGTGGCAGCAGTGTGCGCTGCCGTGGTGAGCAGAGCACACGCTATTCCTGCAGTCTGGGATCTCGCCTCTCTCGGGGGAGACTCAGCTTTGAACCATGTGATGCTGGTGGGCACCAGGTGTCTTCAGGGGGGATGACAGTGTCCCGGGATTAGTGTGATGATGCCACAACCCTGTGAATCTCCTAAAAGACACTGAACCGGACACTTTATTTATTTATAAATTTATTTATTTATTTATTTTTGGCTGCATTGGGTCTTCGTTGCTGCGCACAGGCTTTCTCTAGTTGGGGCGAGCGGGGGCTACCCTTCGTTGCGGTGCGCGGGCTTCTCATTGCGGTGGCTTCTCTTGTTGCAGAGCACGGGCTCTAGGTAGTGTGACTCGCAGGCTCTAGAGCGCAGGCTCAGTAGCTGTGGCGCACAGGCTTAGTTGCTCCGCAGCGTGTGGGATCTTCCCGGACCAGGGCTCGAACCCGTGTCCCCTGCATTGGCAGGCGGATTCTTAACCACTGCGCCATCGGGGAAGCCCGAACTAGACGCTTTAAAAGGGTGAATTTTATAGTAGGTGAATTCTGTCTCAATTTTTAAAAAAGGAAAAGAAAAGGAAAGAGCGTGGATGAGGTGGGGCTCACAGGTCATAAGAAGTGCTGCCCAGGGGCTTCCCTGGCGGTCCAGGGGTTAGGACTCTGTACTTCCACTGCCGGGGGCGCAGGTTCGATCCATGGTTGGGGAACTAAGATTTTGCAAACCGAGCGGCACAGCCAAAAAAAAAAAAAAGAAAAATAGTCCTGCCCATGACAAGAGTGGGCGAATGTCCTATCCATGCAGGCCTCTGATCACCACCCTTCTAAGTTCTGTCTGCTTCCCTCCAGTGATTTATTTCTCCCTCACAGCGCTGGGCACCTTGCACCTGGCGTTTTCGTTGTCTGTGTCTGAGACTTACCGACCCTGCCTCGTCGGCAGTTCTGAGGGCAGGGTGTGTGGGGGGTCAGCAGGCCCCGGCTTCATGCAACCCTGTCTGCACCCCAGGGCTCTGCTGTCACCGTCCTGAAATTTGTGATAGTTTTTGAACAAGGGGTCCCACATTCTCATTTTGCCGCCAGCTCTGCGGATTCTATAGCAGGTCCTCCTGATGGCCTCGATCCACTGCTGGCCCCTCACGGGGGGCTCGGGGTTCACCCTGATGGGAAAGTGAAATCCTAGCATCTTTGTCAATGAAGATCACAGGGACAGCCTGGCGCCAGCTGGTGCGCCTCGCAGCCTGCTGTCTGTGAGCCCCGGGGACGTGTTCCTGTGGGCACAAGTTTCGTCCTCGCCCTTCTCTGCTCCGGTCTAAGCCAGTCTGGACTGAGCACAGCCGGGGTGGAGGCTCTGTGGTGGTCACCTCACTGCCCAAGTCCAGCTCCAAGGACTAGAGGACAGCCGGCAGTGGGCATTAGAGGGCTGGGGCGTGGGGAGATTTGCAGATGGTAGATGAGAGGGCAGAGAGAGAGACACCATCTCAACAATGATTCATAAGCTGCCCATGTTCACAGCAATGTGATTCACAGTAGCCAGAAGTGGAAACAGCCCGAACGTCCATCAATGGACGATGGATACACCCACTGTGCCCCTCCACACACGGGAGCATTACTCAGCCGTGAAAAGGAGTGAAGCCCCAACACTCGCTACCACGTGGATGGACCCCGAGAACACGATGCTCAGTGAGAGAAGCCAGACACAGAAGGACACGCAGAATGTGATGCCATTGATGGAATCTGGGAAACGTCCAGAACAGGCAGATCCACAGACACAGACAGTGGATTCATACTTGTCAGGGGCCGGGGAGGGAGAGGGGGGTGACTGCTCATGAGGACGGGGTCTCCTCGTGGGGTGATGAGAATGTTCAAAGATTGATTGCGGTGATGGTCACACAACTTTGTGAATGTACAGAAAGACCAGTGAATTGTCCACTTTATGCAAATTGTGTGGCATGAGAATTATATCTCAATAAGACAAAAAAAAAAAGGTGCCTGGTTTATCAGTCACCATCTCCAGGTTTGGCTAATGTCCCCTAGTTGCATAAGGAGCTGCCATTGGGGGAATGGGTGAAGGGTGCCCGGGACCCCTCTGTACTAGTTTCCAACTTGTCGTGAGTCTTTCATTGATTCAAAAAACAAAAAGTTGAAGGATCGGAGGCATAGACGGTCCCTGCAACGTTGAGGCGAGTCTCGGCCTCCGGGTCTGTGGGCATGTTGCTCTGGCCCTCGCATCTCTCATCCCTGCAGTCCACTGCTGCCTGGCCCTCCGCGCTCTCCAGGGCGCCCCTGTGGCCTCAGTGGCCAGAGCAGTTCCAATCCTAGGCGGCGGGCCCGGTAGAGCAGATCCTGCTGCTGGAGGAGATTCTAGCCACTCCACGAGCCCAGAGGGCGTTCCTGAGGCCACAGCGCCACCTGCAGGTGACGGTGGGGATGTCGGTTCTCCATCCTGGCCTTTGATTGGCAACAAATTAGCCTCAACTCAGAGAAAGGGAACCAGCATTTAAATTTTTATTTTTTAATCATTTTTAAAATTTTATTTATTTTTGGCTGTGTTGGGTCTTCGTTGCTGCACGCGGGCTTTCTCTAGTTGCAGCGAGCGGGGGCTACTCTTCATTGCGGTGGCATCTCTTGCTGTGGAGCATGGGCTCTAGGCACATGCAGGCTTCAGTAGTTGTGGCATGTGGGCTCAGTAATTGTGGCTCGCAGTCTCTAGAGCGCAGGCTCAGTACTTGTGGTGCATGGGCTTAGCTGCTTTGCGGCGTGTGGGATCTCCCGGACCAGGGATCGAACCTGTGTCCTTGCATTGGCAGACAGATTCTTATCCACTGTGCCACCAGGGAAGCCCTTTTTTTTTTTTTTTTTTTATCATTTTTAACTTTAAATTTTCATATTGGGGTATAGTTGATTTACAATGTTGTGTTAGTTTCAGGTGTACAGCAAAGTGGTTCAGTTATACATATACATATATCTATTCTTTTTCAGATTCTTTTCCCATGTAGGTTATTACAGACTATTAAGTAGAGTTCCCTGTGCTATACAGTAGGTCCTTGTTGGTTATCTATTTTATATATAGTAGTGTGTGTATGTTAATCCCAACCTCTTAATTTATCCCTCCTCCCCACCTTTCCCCTTTGTTAAACAAACCGAAAGTTTGTTTTCGAAATCTGAGTCTCTTTCTGTTTTGTAAATAAGTTCATTTGTGCCAGATTTTAGATTCCGCATATAAGTGACATCATATGGTATTTTTCTCTTTCTCTTACTTCACTTAGTATAATAATCTCTAGATCCATGCATGTTGCTGCAGATGGTATTATTTTGTTCTTTTTTATGGCTGAGTAGTATTCTATTGTATATATGTACCACATCTTCTTTATCCATTTATCTGTCTATGGACATGTAGGTTGTTTCCATGTCTTGGCTAATGTAAATAGTGCTGCTATGAATGCTGGGGTGCACGTATCTTTTCAAATTAGAGTTTTCTTCTGATAAATGCCCAGGAGTGGGATTCCTGGATCATATGACAACCCTATTTTTAATTGTTTGAGGAACCTCCACACTGTTCTCCATAGTGGTTGTACCAATTTACATTCCCACCAGCAGTGCAAGAGGGTTCCCTAAATTTTTATATATATTTTTAAATTTATTTATTTATTTTTTGGCCATGCCGCGAAGAATGTGGGATCTTAGTTCCCCGACCAGAGATTGAACCCGTGCCCCCTGCATTGGAAGTGTGGAGCCCTAACCACCAGACTGCCAGGGAATTCTCTCCCTAAAATTTTTTTTTTTTTTTTTTTTTTTTTTTTTTTGTGGTACGTGGGCCTCTCACTGTTGTGGCCTCTCCCGTTGCGGAGCACAGGCTCCGGACGCGCAGGCTCAGCGGCCATGGCTCACGGGCCCAGCCGCTCTGCGGCATGTGGGATCTTCCCGGACCGGGGCACGAACCCGTGTCCCCTGCATCGGCAGGTGGACTCCCAACCACTGCGCCACCAGGGAAGCCCCTCTCTCCCTAAATTTTTTAACTGAGTTTTTTTTAAAATAAACGTTTTAGAATAACTTTTAGAATTTTAGAGGTGTTTCATTGAGAGTTCCTGTCTACCCATCACCTAATTTCTCCCAGTGGTCACGTCATTCATAAGCAGTGCGTTTGTGACAACCAAGAGGTGGACGTGGGTACATTTCTGCGACCTCAATCTACTCTTTATTCAGATTTCACTAGTTTTCCCTAATGTCTTTTTTCTGTCCCAGGACCCCCTCCAGGATCCCACCTTGCATTTAGTTGGTCATATGCCTTAGGCAAACCCTGGGGCACCCTCGGTCAGGGGGTTGGCTCAGCCCCCTCCCCTTCCTCCCAGGGGACCTTGGGGGTCAAATGATACAGGTGAACATCTTTCATAAACTATCAAAGGTCATGTGAACATCCAACCCTTTCATCCAATTCAGTTTTGGAACATGTGGAAACCTCATCAGGGATAACATTGTAAATCACTAGCAAATCTTTCTGGCAAATTGCCTTTGTTACATTTACCCTCTCTGCATTTTGAAGCATCCTATCTGTGCCGTCCTCAACGTCTGGCAGAGTAACCAGAAGGCCAGGCTCCCAGAGCAATTTTTTTGTTTGTTTTTGTTTTTTTGTTTCTTGCGGTATGCGGGCCTCTCACTGTTGTGGCCTACTCCCGTTGCGGAGCACAGGCTCTGGACGCGCAGGCTCAGCGGCCATGGCTTACGGGCCCAGCCGCTCCGCGGCATGTGGAATCTTCCTGGACCGGGGCACGAACCCGTGTCCCCTGCATCGGCAGGCGGACTCTCAACCGCTGCGCCACCAGGGAGGCCCCCAGAGCAATTTTTATGTCTATTCACAAGCGCACGACTCTTCCATGTGGACACTGCTAACACCCACCCAGCATTTCAGCGCCAATCATGCTCAGCTAACGTGGTACGTTTTTCTTCCAGGGAGCGGACATTGGGTTCCTGAACCTCGGCGCTGAAGACAGCCAGGCCTCCAGCACAGGTCAGTGTCCTGAGGTTTTTCTTTTCTCCACGTTCAGTGTTTGCGCAGGCCTTTGATTGGCGGTTCGGAGCCAGGATGAGTTAAGAGGTTGGGGTTTGCTGACCAGGCGGCGTCCTCGCCGTGCACGCCTGCATCTTCCCAGCTCTGCTTGTTTCTGAGGACTCGTCTTACCCATCAAGAGGGCACGGCAGCCACAGGGAACGTCTTCTGCCCTTGGCTCTGGGAGCAGGGGCACAGAGCAGGGAGACTGGCAGGGTGGTCCGGCAGGGTGGGTCCTAGCGCACCCAGGATGGGCGCAGAACGGCGCGGGCCTGTCAGTGCCACCTGCTTCCCAGCTCTTAGCTTCCTCCTCAAGAGGCTTAATTGGGGTCTACGGTGCTTCACTCCATTTCCCGTTGGCGTGGAGGGTGACCCTTCGATGGCCATCGGCCAGAGCAGAGCTAAGTCGTGGGCTGCGACAGATATCTGAACCCCGTCACCCACCGCAGTGGGACAGCAGGTCGGGAAATGTGGCGAAGGCCTCCGGAAGGTTAAGTCAGGAGCAAAATAAAGCTCAGTCCTGGTCCTTTAACTCTTGCTCGCTTGTTTGTTTCTGGTCTTATTCCCAAGAGGACTTTGAGTAGCTTTTGTGACATTTGAAGAGGAAATAGCATGAGAATGAATGAGGTTGCCCCATGGCCTGCCTGGTTCACTGACTGTAATTGTCAGGGACCACACTCCGTGCTCCTCTGATTCTGTCACAAAGGTCTTTGCTACTTCCGTGGAGTTTCCCCTTTCAGGCCGTCTTTGGAATAAACTTCCGGTTTCTAACAAAAATACAGATGGATCTTTGATTCAGGTTGTGTTCAATCTAGCAAGAAATTTGAGGGAGATCTGACATCTTTATAACGTATATTCTCATTCAGTGTGTGTGTGTGTGTTTGTATAAAAGAAAACATGTTAGACAAGAAGGCAGACACTAAATGATTCCATTCAGATGATATTTCCAGAAAAGGCAAGTCTGTAGGGACAGAAAGGTGACTCAGGGTTGCCAGGGGCTGGGGCGGGAATGGGGAAGAACTGTGCTTGGGCACCAGGCATCTTACAGGGCGAAGGGGAGGGTGCAGAACTGCGAGGGGTAGGGGTCGGGGTGGTCTCGTGACTTGGTGGACTGACTGCAGAATCTTTGAGTTGTGTCCTTCAAACTGGCCAATTTTATGCTGTGTAAAGTGAAGCTCAGTAACGTTAAAACGTATATATTTTAGCTCAGCTTGGGAGGGAGGCTGTGCCTGCAAAGACCAGAAGCTGAGATTGGAACCCTGGGGTCCGTCTGGCCTGGTTATGCTCCGCCAAGGCCCCAAACAGATTCACAGTGTTAACTCTGTTTCACAAAGTCGCCAAGTGGGAGGGAAGTTTGGAGAGCGGCCCGGAGCCAGGCGAGGTCGCGCAGGGGGTATGTGTCTGCGCAGCGTGCGGGACGAGCTAGCCCCGCTCAACCCTTCTGTGTAGTGTTAACATCTGACCAACTTCTTGTAAAAAGAAAGTGAATTTAGACAAGGACAAAGGAGAGGTAAGTCACCCCAAACCCCCCACCCATCGAGGACCACTGCTGACACCTCAGTGAGTGTCCTTCCGAATCTCTCTGTGAATTACTTCTCCCGCACGCACGGGGTTTTGGAGAAGTAGGATTTTCTGTTTGATGTACACATTCCCTTGATGGGCATCTTCCCTCATCCATAAAACCTAGATTTCCATCTTCTTTCCTGAA
This sequence comes from Tursiops truncatus, assembly GCF_011762595.2. Lineage (NCBI taxonomy): Eukaryota > Metazoa > Chordata > Mammalia > Artiodactyla > Delphinidae > Tursiops > Tursiops truncatus. The sequence goes on along the minus strand of NC_047036.1, from coordinate 170,260,445 downwards.
GCCGGATGTTACAGATGAATTATAATTTATTTCATTAAAAAAATTTATTTATTGAAGCGTAGTTGATTTACAGTGTTGTGTTAATTTCTGCTGTACAGCAAAGTGATTCAGTTATACGTATATATATATTCTCTTTTCATATTTTTTTCCATTCTGGTTTATCACAAGATATTCCCTGTGCTATACAGTAGGACATTGTCGTTTGAATTATAATTTATTTCTTTTAAAATAATTTTATAATTGATTTAACTGGTCTTATTAGTAGGCTTTTTTGAGGGTGTTCATTTTCTTTTTCTGTTTTTCTTTTTTTCTCTCTCTTTTTAAATTTTGCTACGTTCTGGGGTGAATGTCCTTGTGCAGACTTCCTACATCCTTGGTTGCCCTTTGGGGTAAATTCCTAGAAGTAGGTTTGCCTTGTCTGTGAATTTAAATCTGAGTGTTCTCATTTACATTTTTTTTTTTTTTTTGCGGTACGCGGGCCTCTCACTGTTGTGGCCTCTCCCATTGCGGAGCACAGGCTCCGGACGTGCAGGCCCAGCGGCCATGGCTCACGGGCCCTGCCGCTCCGCGGCATGTGGGATCTTCCCGGACCGGGGCACGAACCCGTGTCCCCTGCATCGGCAGGCAGACTCTCAACCACTGCGCCACCAGGGAAACCCCCTACATTTTTTTAAAATCATATTTTATACATTTCCTATGCAACTTGAAATTCACTCTCTTTTTTAAAAAAAATTATTTATTTATTTATTTTTGGCTGCATTGGGTCCTGGTTGCTGTGCACGGGCTTTCTTTAGTTGCTGTGAAAGGGGGCTACTCTTCATTGTGGTGCGCGGGCTTCTCATTGCGGTGGCTCCTCTTGTTGTGGAGCACAGGCTCTAGGCGCGCGGGCTTCAGTAGTTGTGGCTCACGGGCTCTAGAGCGCAGGCTCAGTAGTTGTGGCGCATGGGCCTAGCTGCTCTGCGGCATGTAGGATCTTCCTGGGCCAGGGCTTGAACCCGTGTCCCCTGCATTGGCAGGCGGATTCTTAACCACTCTGCCACCAGGGAAGCCCTCATTTACATTTTGACCTTCAGCCGCAAAGACCCCCAGAAACGCACCATTTCCCATCCCAGGGTGCGTCTCCCTATCCTCCCAAGTTTAGTTTTAGGTCCTGGCCAACCTGACAAGCCCAGGTGATTTCAGCTCTTGCGTCCGGGCGTCCTTTTCGTGAGCGCAGCCGTTTCTCTAAGGCGAATGGCCCAGCTGCGTCCTTTCTGTTGGGGTTTCTCTCCCAGCGATTTTTTTTTTTTTGGCCCCGCCACACGGCATGTGGGATCTCAGTTCCCTGACCAGGGACCAAACCCTTGCCCCCCTGCATTGGAAGTGCAGAGTCTTAACCACTGGACCACCAGGGAAGTCCCAGTGATGCGTTTAAATTCTATTTCTCTGTCTGTACGCCGTCCACTGCGAATTTTTTTCTGAGCGTGTCTTTGCACTTTGCTCATCGTGGGTTTTGTCATCGGGCATCTGAAACGTCTCTCGCACACCCACGTTCTCCTTTGTGTTTTGTGTGGCCTTCCTCCACATGTCAAGATTATAAAAAGACAATTCACCTGCGTTTTGTTCATCGTGTATTTTACCCTTAAATCCTTGCACCATTTGAAATTCAGCTGTGCTAGTGGGTCTCACGCAGGCATGATTCTGACCCCCTGCTCCCCACTCAGGGGACACTGGGCCATGTCAGGGGACATCTATGGTTGTCATGACTGGGGGGCTCCTGGCATTGAGGGGGTTGGGGGCAGGGATGCTGGTCCACACCTTGCAGTGCCCAGGACGCCCCCCACAGAGGAGGGCCAGCCTCCCTTTCAACAGTGCCCAGTGACCGCTGGGGGAGACAGAATTGTACCCTGAGCTGGTGCCCACCGCTGGCCTTGCAGGAGTTTTCTGTTCCAAGGAAGCCTACTGTCCTGTACGCGCTCCTGGAAGGGGGGAATCTGGGCTTTTCCTGATTGCTTTTTAGTCTCATAGTCACGATGAGCACATCCTGTTTGCCAGGCCTTGTGCTCAGCATCTGCAGGCGTCCTCACATCCAGTTCCCCACAGCACTGGGGGCGGGCAGGGGGAGTCTCCTGTTGCTGGGCCGCCGCCTTTCCAGGGAAGCCAGGGTGTCACCAAGCACCCCACCCATCCTGATGACAGCACGCTGATCCGCTGCACTCAACTTCTGCAGACACCAGGGCTGAAAGAGGAACCGGAGTTTGGGGTCCGGGGCTGGAGACATTCCCCAGAGTGCTGCAGTTCCCACTGGCGGCCACTAGGGGGCAGTGAAAGTCCACGGGGTCTCTGGCGGGGCCGACCTTGAGCCAGGCAGGGATGTTGATGGAGGGGGTGCAGGGGGTGCAAGGGGGCGCCCAGCTGTCTTCAGTCAACCCCTCGGCCCTCCTGGAGACCCGTGACCACCCGTCCACGTTCTCCGAGACATTCTGGTTCAGCCCCCAGGGTCCCATGGTCACCCTGTTCTGGGCACACACACCACACCCCCCTGCCCCTGCTTGCAGACCTCTGTGGGTCCATTGGGTGTAAGAGGGAGGCACAAAACACGGGCTCTGTCACCTTGGCGGGCTCACGGAACCTGCACCCCCGAACCCACCCTGGCCCCAGCACCCTCCAGTGGCCGGAGCAGAGCCTGGACCAGGGAACGAAGGCCAAAGGGTGCGGGTGGGCAACCCCGCCGTGACGACTGGGTCTTGCTTCTGTGACTCTCTCCCCTGGCGCCTGGAGCCGGGTCAGCGGCTCTGGCCCCTGGGGGACTTCCCCAGGCAGCCACCCTCAAAGCCTCCTTGTTTGGAATCTGCCCAGTGTCCCCTGAGGCACCCTCGGGCGTGTGTCACCTCCCAGTACAGTCACCTGGGCAGTGGCTGCCCAGCCTGGCCAGGCACGGGGTGACCCTCCCAAAGATTTCCTCCATCCCCTCAGCAAGGATTTCCCATTGTCTGCCCAGGCCAGGCTCTGGGGGACGCCAGTGAGCAGGGCGGGCAGAATCCCCAGCTCTCACAGGACTGATGTGTCAGTGAGAATCGTGGACCCGTTTGGGGTCTCTCCCTCTCAGGAGTGCTGACGTCAGGGCCTGGACGCTGTGGGGTGTGGAGCAGCCTCCCTGAGCCCCCGGTTGTGACAACCACAGATGTCCCCAGGCATCACCCAGTGTTCCATGGGGGCAGGGTCACCCGGGTGAGACCCCTGCCTCACTGATCCCTCTCTCACTCTGTCTTTGGATGTGTTTAGGGCCCCACTGGGTGGATTTTCCTGTTGGTTTGGAAGCTCTGAGTGGCCGCGACCACAGCCGGTTGGTTCCTGCCTCATGGAAGGGCTTAGCAAGTGTCCCTACGGCGTGGCAGCTGTGCCAGGGCTCTGGTGTGGGCCATCGTGGTGCTGGCTTTCCTTATGGAGGTGCCGTCGTTCTTTGAGTAAGAGCTGGGCTTTCCAATATGGCAGCCGTGAGCCCCAGGTGGCCACTGAGCGCCTGCCTGAAAGGGGGCCAAGGTGGAAATGAGAAGATTTTGCACGGACTGGGGTGATTCTTGGTTGAGAACGATTTCTCAGGCACTTCTCCAGCCCTCCCGCCCATGGTGAGAATGCAGAACTCCATGACCTCCCAACAGCGGGGTGTTTTTCTGATAGCCCCTGTTCTCCCGGGAGTTTGCGAACATTTCTGCTGAAAGCGCCTATTGGAGCCCTTTATCTTGAGAGAGTGGCCCTGGTATGGGGAGCAAACTCCAACCCAGCGCGCAAGCCAGAGCGTGTTTCTTTCTCCTGGTTGGTTACCCACTTCTGATCTGTCCCGGGTGTGTTGAAATGCACATTATTATCAGTTCTCTCCATGGACAAGCTGTTCTCCTGAAAGAACTGCCAAGATAGACAGTTAAAAACCTTAAAACGTTCTGCTCACGGAAGGTCACGGCTTCTGCTGTCCCTGCCTTCCTGACAGCATATATGATACCTATGTAATTATGGGGTCCCGCGCAGAAACCGGCCAAGGGGGCCCCCTCTGCAGCCCACAGGGCTCGGAACCCTCTCCCTGCAGGCTGCAGCTCTGATTCTGGAGAGCAGGCCACGTGGTGCTTCCCATGGCAGCGGGGGCAGTTCAGACATGAGTTTGACCCCCTACAGCAGGGTCTCACCCTGCTGATCCTGCCCCCAGGGGACACCTGGCCGTGTCTGGGGACGTCTGTGGTCGTCATGACTGGGGAGTTCCTGGCGTGAGTGGGTGGGGGCCAGGGAGGCTGTTCCACACCCCACAGTGTCCAGGATGGCCCCCCAGAGGATACCCCAGCCCCACGTCAGCAGCACCCGGTGAGTGGGAGGAGAGACCCCTTCTCCACAAGATTCTTGCTCCCAGGATCAATCGAGATCACTCTCCTTATGCTCTACTGTGAGTTATTACCGTGGTTCCCACCCAGGCCCCACTCTTCCGACCCTGCGGGCTAATCCCCTTATGGACTGGTTAGTGCTGCCACCTGATTCTACCAGTCTGAGCATCGAGGCCCAGAGAGGCTCATGTCTGATACAGCAGAGCCAGGCTTCCTCCCGTGGGGCAGCGAGAACTGGCTCAGCCCAGGCGGCAGCCAAGGCACAGAGACCCCTGTATCCCCAGTCACGGGCGCGTTGCTAGGCAACCACTTGAACAGTCAGCCTCCCTCAGGGCAGGGATGATACACACATGCGGTCGTAGGTAGAGTCACAGATTCAAGGCCTCGTTTGACTCCAAACACGCACAGGGTGACAGTCACATATGATATGTCACATATGAGGCCCAGCCTCATGGTCTCCTCTGTGGGCCCCCTCTTTCCTCAGTCTCTCACTGCAGGAAGGGCCCTGCCCTTGACACCCACGTGATTTGTCCTTTTGATCAACTCAAAGTCAACTGACTCGGGGCTTTAAGTACACCCTCCGAATCCCTTCTGTACGAAGTCTCCTAATATGGGAAATGGTATCACGTTCACAGTCCTGCCCACACTTGGGGGTTGGTACACAGGGGGCAGGGGTTTGGGGACTTAGAATCCTTATGGCCACAAAGGGGGAGAAGGGGGCATGGTCATTCCAGACCCAGCCATGCTGAGCCTCCGCCAGGGCCATGCAGGGGGTCTCTTTATCCTCGCCTTCCTTGCTGAGGCACCGCGGGTGGGTCAGGGTTGGGGTAGAAAGGCGGTGCTTGGAGAAAGCATGCTTTGTCCTCGCCACAGCTAAACAAACCCATAGCTTCACCTGGTTTTATTTATTTGTTTATTTATTTATTTATTTATTTTTGCCACGCTGTGGGGCATGTGGAATCTTAGTTCCCCCGACCAGGGATCAAACCCGTGCCCCCTGCAGTGGAAGCTCAGAGTCTTAACCGCTGGACCGCCAGGGAAGTCCCCTCACCTGGTTTTTAAAAAAAAAAAAAACCTTTAATTTGAAATAATTCCAGATTCATAGGAAGTTGCAAAAACCGTGCAGAGCGATCCCATGCACCCTTCCCCCAGCTCCCCTCAGTGGCGGCATCTCGTGTAACTATTGCACAAAAATAGGAAGTTGGCGCAGGGACTGCGTGTGTGCAGAGTTCTGGGCCCTCTGTCACGTGCACGGATTCGGCTCTGTTTAATTTGTGGGTGTGTAGGACCGTCACATGTCTGCAGAGTGGAGAGAGCTCTTCCTGCTGTGTTTGGGGGGGCTGGGAAAAACAGATACGAACATCTAACCTTGGGCGGCACAGTGCCCCACGCTCGTCGTGCAGGGCTGTGCCTCTCTTTTCCCACAATTCTGGGCATCTCGTCTGTCGCCTTATTAGGCAGCTAGCCCTTCCAGTGGGTTTATTCTCTTGGGGGGGGGGTGGTCTGCAATTCTGTGGAGGCTCCCAGCACCAGAAGGCTCAGGTTCAAATCCAGATGCACCCCTCACTCACACGGACACCCCAGGCGACTCACTTGCCCTTTCTGAGCATAGAGGGCGGGCCCGCTGTCACCACCGCGGTCCTGGCATTCACAGGAGGGCCGCCAGAGGGAGGAGTGACGGGGAGGGCCGGGAGTTATAGTGAGGTACCCCAGTTCTCTCAGGGGTGAGAACCGTCCCTCATCCTCCCCTGGCCCTTCTGCCCAGGCTCCGAGGACTGCTGAGACATCCCGTTGTTGGAATCAAGGCTTCCTCAACTTCCCCAGAGTTCTCTGCCGTCTTCTCTGCGCCCTGAATGGCAGGCGCTCCCCAGGCGGTGGGGGCTTGTTGTGTGCTTCCTCCTCACGGGAGCCCATACAGTGGCAGCACCCCATGTCACTGCACCTCCCGTGGGAGGGGGAATTCCAAGATGGCACCAAAGACCCCCGCCCCCCTGGTGTCCACGCACTGTCCTATCCCTGCTCCTCGGTGTGGGCAGAACCTGGAATGGATGGGATGCCACTCTGTGGTTAGGCTGATGTGATATGGCCCAAGGGACTTTATAACAAAGACCCCTGATCGGTGGACTTTTGAGTCCGTTCATCACAACGATTGTCTGGGTGGGCCTGACCTAATCAGATGAGCCCTTACAAGAGACCAGAAGCCTATCTAGACGGGTCACATCCACAGAGACAGGAAGTAGATGGTGGGGGCCAGGTGCTGGGGGAGGGGTGGGGAGTCAGTGTTTCATGGGGACAGAGCTTCAGTTTGGGAAGATGAGAAAGTTCTGGAGATGATGTTGGGGATGGTTGTCCAACAGTATGAGTGTGCTTAATGCCACTGAGCTGTGTGCTTAAAAATGGTTAGGATGGTTTATGCTTTTTACCACAAGAAAGAGAGAGAGCGAGAGAAACCAGAGCAACAGCAGACACTCTCCTACTGGCTTTGGAAAAAGCAAACAGCCACACGCTGCCCGTGGAGGAGGCCATGGGAGCTGAGAGCAGCCGCCTCCCAACAGCCAGCAGGAAAATGGGGCCTCAGTCCTACACCTGCAGGGAAGTAGACTCTGCCAACCAGTCAGATGAGCTTGGAAGGGGACTCTCAAGTTCCTAGATGAGAGCTCAGCCCGGCCAATCCCTTGATTTCAGCCTTTTGAGAACCCGAGTTGAGGGCCCAGTTAAGCCACAGCCCCGTTTCCTGACACAGAAGCCAGGAGATGACAAAGGTATTGTCTTAGACCCTAAGTTGGTGGTGATTTGCCATGCAGCAGTAGCTGATCGATACACCTACCCTGTTGACTTCCCACGCTCGCTCTGAAACTCACCTCAGCTCTGCCAATTAGAGGTAATCATCTCCACGTCACAGAAGAGAAACTAGGAGCAGAGAGAAGCTGAGTGTTAACACGATAACTGTTCTGTGACATTCAAATTAGCTGCATCTGTCACCCAGGCCGGATCGTAAGCTCCTTCGGGTCAGGGATCTCTCCCAACTGCGGGCCCGATGTTTAGCGAGTGAAAGAAAGAATGAGGCTCAGGGAGGAATCCTCACCTGACCTCCTGAGCAGAGAGGTGAGCCTGTGACCAGGACCGGTGGCATGGTGGGGCCCGCGGAGAATGTACTCATCGTGCACCGGAAGGAGTGATGACCGCACTCTGACTCCCTGGCTGAGTCAGCGGCCGGGGCCAAGGTCTGAGCTGGTGAGCCTCCTGGAATGGGACGCGCCGTCCCTGGGTCCCTGACTAACATCCCGGCCGATTCACAGCTCTGCGCGGATGAGAGGCGAGCTCGGAGCCAGGGCCCTCTGACTGCAGGACTCACAAAGCCAGGCAGCCCAGAGCCACAGAGAGCCAGGCTGCCAGCTGTGGGCGTCCTTGGCTCGAGCTGGGGCTGCGGAGTGAGGACAGGCATGCAGAGTAGGCGGGAGGAGAGGCAGCCGCACACGCACGTGCCCCCGGCAGACCAGCAACCAGGTCTCCCGCGTCCCAGGGCCGAGCAGCAGGGCCCGCTGGCCCCCTCGACACTGTGAACACTGAGGCCAGGTTGTTCTCTGTGCGGGGTCGTCCTGGGCTCTGTGGGGTGTGCTGGCCCCCACCCACTCGATACCAGGAGCCCCCTAGTCGTGACAATCACAGATGTCCCCAGACATTGCCCAACGTCCCCTGGGGGGTAGAATCACCCCAGTTGAAACCCTGGTTGAGTGAGTTGATGGTGACAGCACTGCTTGAGGTGCTGCCTCTGGGGCTTCAGGGAGGCCTTCTTGGAGGAAGTGACATCTTGAGTTGAGCATGCCAGTGCCCTGGAGCCGATTGGGGTGGGAGGGACCCTCCAGGTGGCGAGAGCAGTGTGTGCCTAGGAGTAGAGGCTGGTTCCAGGATGGCGGGCAGGGGTGCAAGGTGAGGCAGAGGGAGCGAGGGGGCCTCGGGCAGAGACCAGCTTATCCTCAGGGCAGTGAGGAGCCATAGAGGGTTCCAGCCCCACCCATGGCAACAACCAATTGACCTTGTTTTCCAGATTAGGAAACTGAGGCACAGAGAAGGTGAGGGTGCCCCAGTCGCCCCCAGCAGTGATGGGCAGAGGCCCAGGGGGTTGCAGGGCCGTTTCTACAATGCTTGGGGGTGGGGCTGGGCACTGGAGCCAGGCCCAAGAAGCAGCATCTGCCTCAGCACCTCCCAGCTCCGAGACCCCTGGTCAGGCGGGCATCTGCTCCCACCCTCGGTTTCCCTTTGGTAAAACTGGGGTGATAGCTGCCCTGGCCACCCTGGGCTGCTGCCTGAGGAGATGAGGTCATCAGCTCTGCAGTCCGTGTCCCTGGGCGGCACAGTGAGGGCTCTGGACGGATGGGAAGCGTGTCCTGTCACCCCACCGTCACTGGAGTTCTCTCACCCGAGCCCCACGCCCTTCCCCTTACTGGGCTCTACCTTCCTTCTTCCTGAAGGTTTCAGGGGTCTTCCAGCTTCTCTGGTATCCATGGAAACCTGGGCCTGAGTGAGGGACCCCCAGGCCCTTCAGCAGGTTGCTGGAGAGCCCTGGACCCCTGCTCTCCGTCCCAGGGCCCCTCCCCTTGACTGAGGGGGAGAAAGAAGTCGGGGAACCATGGGGACAGAACATGCCCCTGGCCCAGAGCCCACGCCCCTGGGAGGTGACCAGCAGGGGTCCACCCTCTGCGGGTCCCGGCCCCGCAGCCACCAGGAAGGACAACAGCCAGGGCAGTGCTTCCATGTCCTGAGCTGACCTTGTTTTCCTGATCTCGGGGCAGGAACAGTTTGGCCAGCAGAGTGGACACGTCTAAGCTCAGTAAACAGCCAGGGAGCCGGGGGTGGGAGCTGAGGTGCCGGGTCCCCATGCCTGTCCACCTGCCCTCCCCTCCGTCCTTGGGAATTATCAGGAAAGCTCAGTGGAGCAGGTCCCTGAAGCCTTCCCTTAGCACTCTAATGTGCTCAGCCACCTCCTGGAGGGTGGGGTGGGGTGGTGGATATGCCGCCTGGTGACGGTCACCTGTGTTGTGAGGCCACCACGGTTGCCCTGTTTACGCATGGGCTGCGTTGCTGCACACACGCACACCCAGGACAGAGCCAGGCTCTTGTGAACATGTGGAGCATCTTCGTGTGTGTGTGTGTGTGTGTTGAAATACAAATGGCAATTAAATTCACCATTTTTAAGTGCACAGTTAAGTGGCATCAAATACATTCACATTGTCGTGGAACCATCGCCACTATCCGTCTCTAGAACTTTCTCACCTTCCCAAATAGAAGCCGTCCCCAGGAAACACTGACTCCCCACCCCTCCCCCAGCCCCTGGCCCCCACCGTCTACTTCCTGTCTCTGTGGATGAGACTTCTCTAGGGACCTCCTGTGAGTGGAGTCAGACAGTACTTGTGCTTCTGTGTCTGGCTCTCTCACTGAGCATCCTGTCCTTGGGGTCCATCCACGCTGTAGCGAGCGTCAGAATCTCCTTCCTTTTCGAGGCCGAATCACTTTCCAGCGTGTGGATGGACCACGTTTGTTTATCCATCATCCGTCCATGGATACTTGGGTTCTTTCTACCTTTGAGTCCTGCTGCTGTGAACACAGGTGTACAGCTATCTGTTTGAGACCCCGCTTTCAATTCTTTGGAGTATGAGACATTTTTTGGTTCTGGTTTGACACCTTGGCCCCAGCGTGCGGGTCCCCTATCCGCTCCCCCAGGACAGGGGGAGCCCAGTCCGAGCTGCAGAATCAGGGAGCTGGGCCAATACCTGGCTTTTCCCTCACCTACCCTCACGCGGGCCCAGACACCCCTAGGAAGAAAAACTAAGTTTTTGCGTAAATAAATATGCCACGGTACAAGAATTCAAAAGGTGCAGATTGTGTCCTGTGAAAATGGTGTCTCCCCTCCCACCAGTGCTCCCAGCTCTCTGCCTCCCTTCCTGTAAACAAGTGACTTACTGGTTTCCGGGTCTTTCCCCAGACATGCTCTGCATCCCAGGCACCCTTTGTGGCCATTAACTTTTGCAGGGCAAAGCTGTGTGTTCCTCAAAAGCTTCCACTGACAGGAGTGGTTCAGAGGGAGGCCGGGGCTGGGGGCCAGAGGGAGCTGTTAGGTCGGCAGGCCTGTGGGGCGTGTCAGCTCTGGATGAGCTCCCCTGCCAGGCGCTATGGAGCCACGGGGGCCCCACCCATCCCTCGCCTGGCCCCCCGCCTGTACACAGTGGATTTTTTTTTTTGGCCATGCCGTACGGCATGTGGGATCTTAGTTCCCCAACCGGGGATCAAACCCGCACCCCCTGCAGTGGAAGCAGTTGTAACCACTGGACCGTCAGGGAAGTCCCACAGTGGATATTTAATAATCATAACCTACCCCCATGTTATGGACTGAATGTTTATGTCCCCCACATTCACATGCTGAAGCCCTAACCCTCAGTGGGATAGTGTTTGGAGGTGAGGCCCTTGGGAGTTGATTGGGGTCAGTGAGGTCATGGGGGTGGAGCCTCTAGGATGAGATTAGTGTCTTTATAAGGGGATGGAGAGAGCTCTGGTCTCTTATAAGGGGATGGAGAGAGCTCTGGCCACGTGAAGTCACAGCAGGAAGGCGGCTGTCTGCAGGCCAGGAAGTAGGCCCTCACCAGGAACCCGCCATGCCAGCAGCCTGATCATGGGCCTCCAGCCTCTGGGACAATAAGGAATCATGTCTGTGGTTTAAGCCCCCCAGTCTGCAGGGTTCTGTGATAACAGCCTGAATGGACTAGTATATCCAGTCAAAAATAAAATTTTAAGTAGAAGCAGTCCCCTCAAGGCACTGTGAACGCTTTTGAGGACAAGAGTGGGTGAAGGAGACCCTCTGCTAACCAGAGGGGTGTTTGGAGGACGGACTCTTCCACAGGCTGTCAGAATGTGGGGAAGGGAAACCGCAGAGGGGTGACAGCGTCCTGAGACCACCGTAGCAGATGACCCCAGACTGGGCAGCTTAGAACAACAGAGACTTATTCTCCCACAGTCCTGGAGGCCAGAAGTCCGAGGTCAAGATGTCACAGAGGCTCAGGGGAGGGTCCTTCCTGCCTCTTCCAGCCTCTGGGGCTCCAGGCAGTTCTGGGCTTATGGACACATCAGCCCAGTCTCTGCCCCCATTGTCATGTGACCTTCCCTCTATCTCTGTGTGTCTCTCCTCTTCTTATAAGGACACCAGCATTGGGTTAGGGCCCATCCTATTCCAGCATGACCTCATCTTACTTCAACTAATTACATCTGCGAAGACCCTATTTCCAAATAAGGTCATCAAACTAGTCCGCTCAAGCTGCCACAACCAAATACCACAGGCCGGGGCCTTAAACAACAGACACTTATTCTCTTGCAGTGCTGGAGGCTGGACGTCCCAGATCGCGGTGTCGGCAGGGCTGGTCCCCTCTGAGGCCTCTTTGCTTGGTGTGAGGACGGCCGCCTTCTCCCCATGTCCTCACATGGTCTCCCCTCTGGGCATGTCTGTGTTCTAATCTGTCTTCTTATAAGGACCCCAGTCCCATTGGCTCAGGGCCCACCGTCAGGGCCTTATTTTACCTTAATCTCCTCTTTAAAGACCCCATCTCCAAATACAGTCACAGTCTGAGGTCCTGGGGGTCAGGGCTTCCACACAGGAATTTGGGGGACCAGAATTCAGTTCATATCAGTCACCATCTGAGATTTTGGGTAGACATGAATTTTGGGGGCACACTGCTCAACCCACCGTGTGGGAGCTGGGTGGAACTCAGTAAGGGACTGTGGCGCGGGGGCGGGGAGGGAGGGTAGGAGGGCGGGTCACAGGGGGAGGGGAGCCTGCAGCAGATAAAAGCCCAGTGGACCGGGCTCACTCTTGGCCAGAGCAAGTCATTTAGCCAAAATGTAACCTCTACCCAGAGCGTGATGCCAGGAGGGGAGCCTTTGTGCCTTTGTAAACGAGAGTGGAAACCAGGGCTGGAGGAGGTCACCCAAGGTCACAGCACAGCCTTGACTGGACAGCATCTCCACCCCGCAAGTCCGTTCCGTGCACACTACCAGCTGTCCAGCTGGGGGTAATGATGCTGTGGAGACACCCAAGGGTCCCCCAGTGAGGCTGGCACCGTGACCCTAGAATCCCACCAATCGCTGGGACATTTCCTTGAAATCTCTTTTGCCTGTAATTGCTTAAACATGTTGAATTCTTGCCCGAGATCTTTCCCGTTTGCTTTGAGGGAAAACCACTTTGACTTTTTTCCTCTTTATAACATGCTGATCTTGCGGCACGAGCGCCCCCTGGGGGTGCCATGGGCCCTGCCCTGGGGTGCAGTCGGGGGACGGGGTGAGGGCTGTTACTATGTCTGAGGGGTGATTGCAAGGTGGGGCAGTGATTGGGACACCTCGCGTGTAGGACATGGAACAGGACAGTGTCCTGTAGCCAAAGCACAGGGCTGTGGGCTCTTTTTCTTTTATTGAGATATAGTTCACACAGCACACAGTTCATCCTTTAAAGTGTTCAATTCAGTGCATTGTAGTACCTAGTTGTGCAACAGCCACCACTAGCTAATTCTAGAACATTCCATCACCCCAAAAGACGCCCCGTCCCCACCAGCAGTCGCTCCCCCTATCCCCCTCCCCAGCCCCTGACAACCAGGAACCCACTCTCTGTGTCTGTGGATCTGCCTGTTCTGGACGTTTCCCATCAGTGGAATCACACCCTGTGTGTCCTTCTGTGTCTGGCCTCTCTCACTGAGCTTCGTGTTCTCAGGGTCCAGCCACGTGGTAGCGAGTGTCAGGGCTTCCCCCCCTCTTCATGGCTGTGTAATGGTCCACGGTGGTGTTTGCTTTTGAAAGATGTAATGCGATGGACATTTCAATGGTACTGGTATTCTGATGTCTGCTGGGATCCCACACCCTGTAGGTTTTGGCCTGATTTTATTTATTTATTTTATTTTTTATTAAAAAAATTTTTTTGGCTGCTCACGGCATACAGAATCTTAGTTCCCCGACCAGGGATCAAACCCTCGCTCCCTGCGGTGGAAGTGCAGAGTCTTAACTACTGGACCACCAAGAAAGTCCCTGGCCTGATTTTAAACAAGCACTTGCTACAAACTTGCTATAATGGAGATCAACAGTAGCAGACTTTTTGGTAAAGGACCAGACCTTAAATATTTTCATTTGCAGGTCAGGCTGTCTCTGCTGAAACACTCAACTCTTGTATCTTGAAAGCCACCAGAGACAATACCTGAGGGAAGGGGCGTGGCTATGTGCCGGTAAAACTTTACAAAAAATGTGCAGAGGGCCGGATGTGGCCCTCGGGCCAGAGCTCACCAACCACTCTTTAGGACAGAGGTTCTCCAGCGTTTTGGTCTTGAAGGCGCCAAAGAGCTTTTCTTTAATTCGGGTTATATTTATGAAAAGTCACTAGATTCAAAATTAAAACTGAGAAAAATCTTAAGTATTTATTAATTCATTTACAAATAACAAGAATAAACCCTAAATAGCATTTTTAAATGGAAAGTAACTTTTTTTTTTTCCAAAACAAACAAAGAATTAGTGAGAAGATGGCCAGGAAAAGCCAGAGGCTTTCACTGCCCAGAGGTGACTGAGGACACGTGAGTGGCGACAGAACAGAGTGTCAGCATCCTGGGGCAGGACATTGGGGGGAAAAGTAGGGAAATCTGAATAAAGTGTCCCCATGTCACTTTCCCAGCTGTGACAAACGCGCCCCGGGGAAGGGTGGTTGGGTGAGGGCAGACGGCACTCTCTCTACTGTCTTTGTAACTTTTCTGTAAACCCCAGATTATTTCAAAGTACACGTTTGTTGAAAAAAAACAGGACAGGAGAAAACAACTGTGTGGTCAAGTGAGCACTCCACCGCAGTCAGTGGAGGATGAGGATAGCGTCGGGGAAAGTGGCTGGAGAAGCCGGGGAGGGGGTGATGGTGGCTGGAGAGTGAGTGGCAGGTCAGACCGTCAGTCAGAATACCGACCCGGCGCCCAGCACAGGCCGAGGGTGGTCGTAGGTGCTGGCCATGGTGGTGAATGAAGCCCTGCCCTCCAAGGACAGCGCTGGCACAGACACCCAAGCAAACAAGAAGGACAAAACAGGACTTCCCTGGCGGTCCAGTCCAATGGTTAAGACTCCACACTTCCAGTGCAGGAGACGCGGGTTCGATCCCTGATCGGGGAGCTAAGATCCTGCATGCCGCGCGGTGCGGCCATAGAAAAAAAAAGGGCAAGAGGAAGAAATCAGGAAATGTGCCTGGGGGAGCCGAGCAGAGAGATGAGAGCCCCGGGGTCCAGGGAGGTCTCGGAGGAGGTCTCGTCTACGTCCACGCCGGCTAGGGGGCTAGGGAGGGCATCCGATGCAGAAGGCAGGCGCCGAGGGTGAGGGAGCTCCAAGGGCTCCCTGGAGGCGGGGGCTTGCAGGGTGGGAGGTGGGAGGTGGTGGGCAGGGCATGGACAGTCGTGAGGCGTGACGGCCAGGCGTCCTGGAGAATGGCCCTCTGTCCAGGCTGGTCTCGTGCTTTTGATCAAACCGATGGGGGCCCAAGGCTCGCAGCCCCCGAGGCAGGGTCAGAGCTGCAGTGGCAAGTCGGGCTCAGCCCCGACGTGGCTTAGCCCAGCCTCCCCAGAAGAGACCAGTCCCTCGTCTAGGCCAGTGGGTCTCAACCAGGGGCGATTCTGCCCCCAGGGACACTTCACCATGTCCGGGGGATCTGTGGTTGTCACGATGGGGGACGGGGTCTGGCATCAAGTGGGTGGGAGGCCAGGACGGCTGCCCCACAGAGGACAACCCCACCCTGATGTCAGCAGCACCGGGGGGGGGGGGGGGGGGGCGGGGACCCGGTGTTAACTATTTGGAAAAAGCATTGAGTTCGATCCCTGCTCACGCTGGGCACTTGGGTTTAGAGCCAGGCTTGCACGCAGGTGGACTCCAAATCACTCTCTGCTTGGAAACTCAAATGCCTGTGACCCTGGGCTTCCCTACCCTCCCGCACCCCCATCCTGAGCGTCCCCCCAGGCGCTGGTGGCCCACATGGCGCTCAGAGGGACGAGGCCCTCAGAAACTCCTTCGTCTTGCAGCTGTGGGATCAGCGAGAGGCTCTTCAGGGCCAGGTATGAGATGAAAACCTGAGCCCCTTGCTCAGAAGTTTCCAGGAGATTCCAGACGGTGAGAGCAGAGCATTAAAGCAAGGGTGGGCCCTGGGCCGGCACTGGCTCAGCTCTGAGGTCCAGGCCAGGAGAGGGGAGGCTCTGGGCCCCAGGTCCCTCCCCCTTCCCCTGCCTCATCCCCTGTGGGTGCCCCGCCTACTGGCGAGGCCGAGCGTCTGTCCTTGGCGCCGGGCTGTGTTTACTTCACCCGCCCCAGTGTGTTGGGCCGGGCTAACCAGGAAGGGGCTGGGAAAGACGGTCCTGCTCACGGGGCGGACTCTAGGGCCCTGGCTGCTGACCCCCCTCCGACCCCAGCCGCGGGGGCTGTGGCTTCTCTCCCCCCGCGTGTTGCTGACGTGCAGACGGGACACGCCACCTGAGTGGTGTGGGAAGGAGAGGAGGCTATTCAGAGACACTGGGCTCACCCGGGTTGTGCTGTCTGACTGTCAGCAGTTTATGCTGGTGTCCAGTGTGAGCAGGGAGCAGGCTCAGTTTTCTCCCAAGTAATTAACCCAGGGCCTCCCCCCTCGGCGCTGTGGGTGTGGGGCCGGGTCCTCCTCTGCGGGGGGCCGTCCCGGGCACCGCGGCATGTGGAGCATCCTCCCTGGTCCCCACGCACTGGATGCCAGGGGCACCCCCCGTCGTGACGACCACAGGTGTCCCCAGACTGTTCCCAGGGTGAGAGCCACCTCCAGTCCAGGCCCTCTGAGGGGCAGGCAGGGTGCAGAAGCCGAGGAGTCCCGCCCTCCCGGGGCAGCTGGGTCCCTTTCGCAGCACCTGCCGGGAACAAGCCTGGGGTCACGCAGAGCCGCCGCGGCCGCAATGCCAGGAACACAGCCCGGCCTCTGCTGGATTTCTTGGCTGTGATGCAGAAGGGCTGGGAACTGTGCTTTCCAGGGATTGGGCAACCAGAAATCTCAGCATCTGTGTTCTCTGTTTCAACACACAGCAGCCCAGCAACCAGCAGCTCCATAGGTTCCTCACTCTGCTCCTCAAATATGTCCGGTGTCCACACGGGGCCCTGGGCAGAGGGGCTGACCAGCTGCTTCCAAAGTCATTTCTATTATTGGACCCAGACGGTGGGGGGGGTCTCATTGGGGCTGATCCTGCCCCAGGGGACACTGGGCCATGTCTGGGGACGTCTGTGGTCATCTTGACTGGGGTGCTCCTGGCATCGAGGGGGTGGGGGCCAGGGGTGCTGCTGCACACCCTGCAGCGCCCGGGACGGCCCCCCAGAGGATGACCCGCCCAGTGTTGTCTCCAGACTCCTTCTAGTCCTGGGAGCTCGTGATTCTGGTCTTGGGTCCACGGGATGATCCCAGGACGCTGGTGCAGCCCCCTCTCTGTCATGGTTGGGGGTCATGGGTCTGCAGGAAACGCGCCCTGTCTGAAGCTCCTGCACCCCCCGCACGCACGGCGCGCTGTCCTCTGTGGGACGCGGGGATCGGGGAGGTGGGACGTCGTCCTGACACCCTGTCTCCGATTCCTCAAAGCCCTTTTAGAGCAGCCCAGGGTCTTGACGGCCGCAGCCTTGCACAGTGATGTCAGCAGACAGCTCCGTGGCCGCTGGCCTGCGGCTTCCAAGAAGCTCACACCCGCTCCTGGGAAGGAGCTGTGGGGACCCGCCTGTTTCCAGCAAACTCTGTGTTGGGGAGCCGAGGGAGGTGGACGGGGAGTCAGGGCCCAGCCCAGGCAGCTCCTGCAAACCCCCTCCCAACCCAGATGGAGCTGCCAGGCTACCGTCTCCAGGCTGAGTCAGGGCTGCGTCACGTGGAGGAAAGAAACACC
This sequence comes from Tursiops truncatus, assembly GCF_011762595.2. Classification (NCBI taxonomy): domain Eukaryota; kingdom Metazoa; phylum Chordata; class Mammalia; order Artiodactyla; family Delphinidae; genus Tursiops; species Tursiops truncatus. The sequence continues at coordinate 170,243,170 of NC_047036.1, read as the reverse complement.
AGCTCAGCAGCCGCAGAGGCAGCCTTAGAAGCTTTGTCAGGTCATGTGACCTCCCTGCTCAGAGTACCCCCTCCCCAGTCTCCCAAGGGCTACAGCTCACCTCTTAGTGGCCACAGGGCCTGTCAGCTTTTGACCTCACCGCCCGCTGCCCCAAAAGGCATCGTCTCGCCCCAGGACATTTGCACGAGCTGCACCCCCACTGCCACCACCTTTCCTCCAAATACCCACACGGCCGCCCCTCATCTCTTTAGGGTCTGTGCTCCAGTGTCCCCTTCCAGCGAGGGCTCTCCTCTCCAGCCCGTCCTTGAATCTCACCGACACCCACGGTCCTTCTGAACTGCCTCGCTTTTCTCCATGACGCCTCCAAGTAAAACTGTCTCTGTTTCATGTAGTTATTTGTATGCATGTTTCTCTCCCCCATCTAGAATGTTAGGTTCACCGGGCTTGCCCAGAGGCCAGCGGTCAGCACACTTTTTCCAGAAAGGGCCAGAGAGGGAATATTTTCGGCTTTGCAGGCTGACACTCTCCGTCAAGACGACTCAGTTCTGCTCTTGTATATTACCGGTTGTGCCCCGCGTGCCAATAAAACTTTGTTTAGGAGAATTTGTGTCAGATGATCACGGAACGGAACGTGTCTTGGGGAACGTCCCACCGAGGATGACCCGGCCCGGATGTCAGCAGTGCCGCCGGGAGACCCTGCCTCTACCCCACATGCGTTGGGTTGTGACCTCTGGAAGTTTCCACGGTGCACAAACATTGGGTGGCCCACCCCTGAGCCTCACTCTTGCCGCAGCCTTCCAAGTGACCACACGTCCTTCTTACGGTCACACTCGTGACCAGTGAGGCAGGCTGGGCTTATCCTGAGGCTCATCCCGTGCTGGTCCAGCGCTCTCATCTTCCTCACGGGGCACCGGTCGCCGGGCTTAGCCCGTGAGCACTCCTGCTTCGCTGAGTCCGCTCGGGTCGGCCCGGGAGCTGGTGCCGTGGGTCTTGCAGCAGTAACGTCAGCAGCCCCCCGTGGGGCTCTCTTTCTGCCCGGCCCTTGCCCCTGCTGGTGCAGGGAGACAACGACCCACAGAGGATGCGACGTGATCGCCCTGCAGCAGCCGCCTGGAAGGCATGCGGGGTTTGCTGCTGCCCAGCCTGTAACGACATTCTGGGGTGGCTGTCAGGACATGAGGGGACAGAAGTGCCCATTGCTTCAGGGCCACCCCTCAAGGTACATTGCAGGGCGCCCCGTGTCCTTGATCCCAGCAGACCCTCGAGTCACTGCAGAAATCACTGCTGCGAATTCCAGAAACGTTCAGAACAGGCAGATCCACAGAGACAGAGAGTGGGTTCGTGGTTGTCACGGCCTGGGGGAGGAGAGGTGACTGCTGATGGGGACGGCGTTTCATATGGGGGAGATGAGAATGTCCTGGAATTAGATAGAGGTGATGGCTGTACCAATGCCAATGAGCTGAACAGTGCAACGTGATTAAAATGGTAGCTTTTATGTTACGTGCGTTTTCACCCCCGCGCCCCAGGCCCAGATGTGCAGAGGCCCTGCACAGACCTGGTAGGCAGGGAGTGGATGGTGTTCGCGAAGCTCCTCCCTGCGTGAGCCTGCTCAGGCCACCAGGTAGGAGCTGTCCTCCCGCCCTCCCTCCATCCGTCTCTCCAGCTGATTTGGGCCCCAGACATGGCCCCTCAGGCCGCTGTGGCCTTCTCGGGCTGTGGGACCCGTGGTTCTGGCAGGAACGGGTCAGGCTCCCCGACATCCCTCGGAGCCCTGGGGCAGGTCCAGGGAGCATGGCTCCGTGGGGACCTTTTGTGTTGTATGTGCCCGTCCTTTGTGCTTGTGGGGTAGGTCACCCACAGCGTGACAACCACAGAGGTCTCCAGACGTGGCAGTGCCCAGGGGGCAGGACTGCCTGGATGGAGAACGGGTCTAGGGCAGTGCCCCAGGATCCGAAGTGAACATCCAGGAGCTGGGCCTGTGCAGAGGGGGCTGACCCAGCCTGGGCGAGGGGAGGGGAGGCCCCCGTGAGAAGCAACGTTTCAACCAAGGTGGTCTGGGCAGCGTGCTCGCCCCCGTCCATCACAGGAGGCCCGTGCCCAGGGCCCACCAAAGTGCTTTCACTTACGTTAAAATCGGTCAACCAAGAGTGAATGTCTTGAGGAATATATAATAACAACCGAGCCTGGTTTGTATTCATCTTCACACCTGTGCAGTTAATAAACTATAACTTTCCGGGTTGCTGTTTGGAGGCAGGGGCCTACCAAGGCAAACCTGTCTCGGGCTCGCGCCCCACAGGTACACCCCATAGTGCCTGGGAGGGCTGCCACAGAGAATGACCCCGCCTCAATGTCATCAGTGCCGAGGGGGGGACCCCTGCATTTATTATTTGGAAAAATACTGAATATGATCCATAGCACAGCTTAGTCTCCAGAATAAATCCCCAACAGTCAGCCGGTATAAGCCAGGGTGACCCCCAGTGTCTGTGAGTCACCTCCTCTCCCTACCCCTCAGGTGTGTATTGAAGCGTGTGCAGTAGCATCCCAGGACCTCAGAGGTCACATGGTCATGGAACGAAGTCTCCTGAGGGTCCGTGGAATCCCTAACCCAGCGGGGGTCTCACCTGCCCTAAATCAATGCAGGTTTTGCAGGCCCTCCACCTTCATTCTCAGGCTCCTCGAGGGCTGGAACCCCTCCTTGTTCACCGCCGATACCCAACACCTGGGGTCCGCCTGCCACACTGCTGGGCGGACGTCGTGCTTCCCGTGCAGCCGTGGCCACCAGGTGGCAGCACAGCCCTCCCGCTGGCTGGCATTTCTGGCTCCCGGTTCCAGCATCCCAGAAACACCGCAGTCTAGACGCCCGCTGGCGGGATTCCTCTCCCCTGAAGTCAGTCTGCGGAGACCTTCGCGATCCTGATGTTCGGTCATCATCTCCCACGGTGCATTTCCAGGCTGTCTCGCCAGGGGCCAGATCACTGGGCTGAGCGGCTTCATGATGATCTGGGCAGGGGCAGCCCCGGCACAGCACCAGGGGCCCCCCCGCTTCTCGGAAAGCGGGTGGGGAAGGGAACCGGCCCCACAGCAGATTCACTGCAGACCGCCATCAGGGCCAGCGCGACCGGCTGAGCTGGGGGTGGTGGGAGTGACAGTTTCTGTGTACGACTATGGCCTTTCTCCCACCTGGCCCTCAGCCTGCCCTGGGTCTGTCTTTGAGTTTCTTCCCTTTGCTGCATTTTGGGAACTGAGTGTCTCAAACTAAGTGATCAGAAGACAGATGTGCGCACCCTAGGCCACACTGAAACCCAGCCAGCCGGAGAGAAGCATACCCGGCCCGGCTCCAAGCCCCTTCTGAAATGGGGCGGCATCTTGCAGAAGTTACAGCTGGTCTTTGTCACCCCTCCTTGGGCTGCCCAAGCTCACCCTCTGCGGCTGAGACCCTTGAAATGTCTTCATCCAACAATATGTGCCTCTGAAGGTTTGGGGGTGGAGACTGAGCAACGCTCCAGGCCAGGCAGGGCTGAGGGAAGTGCCCGCTGGTGCCACCTACAGAACAAATACTTTTCTAAGAAAGTGCTGACGTGCTTCCTTGAAGCCTGATAAGGTGGCAGTGTGGTGGAAAGTTTCCCGAGGGAAGCTCTGCTGACATGCGGAGAGGCCAGCGGCCTCCTCGCCCCCTCCCCAGCACACACACACCAGGATCGTCTTCAGGCCCTTCAGAAGGGCCTCACCAGCGTGGCACATCCGCGGCAGGTGCTTTGGGGTGGCACAGACCCGCACCTTGCCGCCTGCCCTGAGCCCTCTTCTCCTTCTTTGGGAAGTTTGTCCTAAGGGCCCTGGGGAATCAAGAGGGAGAGGGGCCTGGCATTCATGGAGAACCTGCCAAGTGCTGGCACTCTCATCCCCCAGCAACGCCAGTGATAGGGGCTTTATTCTGTCGACAAGGAAACTGGGACTTAGAAGACAACGCCAGCTGCCACTCCAGACCAACAGAAAACAAAAAATGAACCCTAGCTTGTACCCCATCTCCTGTAGGTCATTCTGCGTTGTGCTGGCCCCTTCCAGGTTCTGGCAGCCGGGCTGATGGACCCTTTAACAGGCAGGACCCTTCTGGGTACCTGGACAGGTACCAGGACATGCTGGGCAAGCGTCACTCCCACCCTCCAGCTCTTTTTGCACAACTGGGATTCTAGAAATGTCCAAAATGCGGCTCAGAGAAGGGAACCTGAGGACCACTAGCAAGTAGTCAGCTGCGCTGAGTTACTCACTCGGATCCATCAGTCCCAAATCAAAGGGCTGAGACCAGGGTGCAGAGAGCCAGGCACTGGAGAAAAATCTAAGGGGGCACCAGAAACCTCGGTGATCAAGATAAAGAATATTGAATGCAAAGTGAAAATTAACTAGTTCACCTTCATCTTAACTTATTTATTTAATCTAATTAGATTTCATTTAAAAGTAAACTGTTTTGACGTGACATTAGTATTTCTATTGAAAATCTAAAAGCAAAGCAAAAATCCATGATGAACTGAATTTCAAAATTTTAAACCAAGACAGGACCAGTCATTCTGATTTTTCCTCTTGACTGGGACTCCAAGATGGATCTCACGGCACCATTCACAATCCTGTCTTGATTTAAAAATGTCAATATCCGGGTTATGGTGGATTTTGTGCATTTGTTTTGACTTTTTTTGTGTGTGTGTGGTACGCGGGCCTCTCACTGCTGTGGCCTCTCCCGTTGCGGAGCACAGGCTCCGGACGCGCAGGCTCAGCGGCCATGGCTCACGGGCCCAGCCGCTCCGCGGCATGTGGGATCTTCCCGGACCGGGGCACGAACCCGTGTCCCCTGCATCGGCAGGCGGACTCTCAACCACTGCGCCACCAGGGAAGCCCTGTTTTGACTTTTTACAACAGCGCATTAAGATATTTATCTTGATCGTTGGGTTTTTGGAGGGTCCCCTTCTGAAGATCCTCACTCCCCATCATCCCAGGGCGTGTAGATGCCTATCGGATAGATGTGCACCCGCCGTTGTAAAGAGTTACACTTCCCAAAAGCCAGCTGCAGGCTGCAGAATGGGGAGGCCTGGTCTGGGGCATTTCAGGGATGGCAAAGGTGAAAAGGGAGTCAGGTGACCCAGTGAGTCCACTCCAAGAGAATCAAAGAGATACTCAAGCCTCATACCAAGTGTATGTGGAACCCAAGTGTCCATCAGCAAATGATAGACAAACACAAGGTGGTCCATCGCACATGGGGGCATCACTCAGCCGTGAAAAAGGGTGAAGCCCCGACACTCACTACCATGTGGATGGACCCTGAGAACACGATGCTCAGTGAGAGAAGCCAGACACAGAAGGACACACAGGGTGTGATTCCATTGATGGGAAACGTCCAGAACAGGCAGATCCGCAGACACAGAGAGTGGGTTCCTGGTTGTCAGGGGCTGGGGATGGGATGGGGTGACTGCTGATGGGGACGGGGCTTCCTTTGAGAATGTTTTGGAACCAGATAGAGGTCGAGGCTGCACAACACTGTGACTGCACATGATGCTGGTGGAATGTTCACTTTCAAATGCTTTACTTTGATTTTATGAAAACCTCATGTCAATTGTTTAAAAAGTTTGCAGAAGGAATTGTGGCTTTAGAGCAGGTCCGGGCTGTGTTCACAGGCCTGCAGGCATCTGACGGAGGCCGTGGTGCTGGCCGAGAGGGTGCCAGCAAACCACAGACCTGGGAGGCCCCCGGGGCCACGGTGTCCTGTGCTTCTGTCCACCGCACGGGGGAACTTGGGGACCCTCCCTCCGAGCTCTTTGCAGGGGGAGGCGGGGGGCCCTGAGCACCTCGGCCCGGGATGTCCGGTGGAAGTGAGGGAAGCTCTGCCAGAGTCCCCGCCTCGTGACTCTGGGCTGAGTCCCAGACGGCACACATGTGCCTGCATCGGGCCCACGTGAGCCAGCTGCCTGTGTCCCATCGCAAACCTGCGTCCCTCGGGGAGCTCGTGTGCTGTACCCTCGACTCCCACGGTGCTGGCTGCGCCGGCCACCTCTGTCAGAATATCCACGTGCCCCGCCCCCGGCCGTGTGTGTGTGTGTGTGTGTGTGTGTGTGTGTGTGTGTGCGCGCGCGCGCGCACACGCACACGCGCACAGAAAACCTCCCAGGTCCCGTGTGTCATCTCTGTTCGCAAGTCTGCCCTTGCATGGCATCGGGTTTCTATTTTTCACCGGGCGGATCCTGTGTAGGCAGAACCTTTGCTGAATCAGGTCTTACTCTCTCGTTTAGGCTTCGCTCCTCCTCTGTCCCTTCCCCGCCCCACCTCCCCTCCACCTACTCGCCACCTGCAAACCGTTCTGACTTTGAGGTGTCGAAACTAACGTGTTTTGCGCTGCACGGTGGCCCAGCAGCCAGCAGGCTCTGTCTCACCTTTCTCTCAAATGCCATCTGACCTCAGGAGCCCCTCGAGGGGCTGCCTGTGAGCTCCCGTGACCTTCCCGGCATCTCCTCCGCCGTGGCCCGCGTGCGTGCTCTCTGACAGCTGGCCAGGCAGGAACCTGTTTGCTGCCGTTGGCTGCAGCTGCAGGCCGGGCTCTCTCAGGCTGCTCCCTAGAAAGCCTCTCACTGGTTTTTAGTGGTGACCACGGGTTAATCCTGACACCCACCACGCCGTTTCCCGCAGCAGGTGGCGTCAGCCCCGCAGCTTAAGTGGGGATGGACGGGGCATGCCGCCAGGGTGGGTCCCAGTGCCAGGCTGAGCCCCGGCTGCAAAGCTGACCCCGGGGCGGATTTTATTTTCCAACTTCATTTTTCTTGTTTTTTCTTATTTATTCATTTTTGGCTGTGTTGGGTCTTCATTGCCACGTGCATGCTTTCTCTAGTTGCGACGAGCGGGGGCTACTCTTTGTTGCGATGCACGGGCTTCTCATTGTGGTGGCTTCTCTTGTGGTGGAGCACGGGCTCTAGGCAGGCAGGCTGCAGTAGTTGGGACGCACGGGCTTAGTTGCTCTGTGGCATGTGGGATCTTCCTGGACCAGGGCTCTAACCTGTGTCCCCTGCATTGGCAGGTGGATTCTTAACCACTGCGCCACCAAGGAAGTCCCTTCATTTTTCTTTTCCCTTTTTTTAAAGAAATATTTTGGGCCATACCCTGCAGCATGTGGGATCTTAGTTCCCCGACCAGGGTTGGAACCTACGCCCCCTACAGTGGAAGCGCGGAGTCTTAACCACTGGACCGCCAGAGAAGTCCCCTCCCATCTTCATTTTTCAAAAAAAATTCCACCATTTTAATCTTTTTGAAGCAGATAATTCATTGGCATTTAGCACATCCACAATGTTGTGCAACCAGCACCACTGCCTGGTTCTGGAACTCTCTTGTCGGCCCAAATGGGAGGCTTACCAGCTCCGTGTGGAGGCATCCTCCAGGAAGACACCACCGCCTCGCCCGTTGCTTCAGCTGCCTTCTCTCCTGGGCAGGCCGCCTGGTGCTGGGCATGGGGACATTCCTGTCAGCATGCACGTCGGCCCTGGAGAGAGACTTCGGGGTTGGCTGAAGAACGACTCCCCACCAAAGATATCAGGTCCTAAGTCCCAGGAACCTGTTACCTGAGCAGGCGAAGATTTTGCAGGTGTGATTTAATGAAGGCTTTTGAGATGGGGAGCTTATCCTGGTGGGCCCTTAATGCAGTCATAGGAGGAGACAGAAGGACTTCCCTGGCGGTCCAGTGGTTAGGACTCTGAGCTTCCACTGCAGGGGGCGCGAGTTTAATCCCTGGTCCAGGAACTAAGATCCTGCATGCCACGCGGTGCGGCCAAAGAATTTAAAAAGTAAAAAAAAAAAAGGAGGAGACAGGAGGAGATTCTGCACAGACACAGAGGAGAGGCCACAGAAAGACAGAGGCAGAGACTGGAAGGCCACGACCACAAGCTCAGGACACCACGGCCTCCAGAGCTGCAGGAGGTGGGAAGGACCCTCCCCTGGAGCCTCCTGGGGACGCGAGGGAGCGCATCCCTGCCGCACCTAGATTACAGCCCAGTGATGCTAATTTCAGACTTCCAGCCTCCAGAACTGCAGAGAATAAGTTTCTGCTGCCTTAAGCCACCAAATCAGTGTGGTTTGTTGCAGCAGGCCCAGGAAACTAACACAGACTGCACAAAGGTACCCAATCTACCCCCAGAATTCAATTGCTTTCCTGGGCCCTCCGGGCCGACTATTTCTTTTTTTAAAGAATAATTTTATTTATTTATTTATTTTTGGCTGCGTTGGGTCTTCGTTGCTGCGTGTGGGCTTTCTCTAGTTGCGGCAAGAGGGGGCTACTCTTTGTTGCGGTGCGCGGGCTTCTCATTGCAGTGGCTTCTCTTGTTGCGGAGCACAGGCTCTAGGCACCCGGGCTTCAGTAGTTACAACACGCGGGCTCAGTAGTTGCTGCTCGCAGTCCCTAGAGCACAGGTTCAGTAGATGCGGCGCACGGACTTAGCTGCTCCATGGCATGTGGGATCTTCCCGGACCAGGGCTCGAACCCGTGTCCCCTGCATTGGCAGGCGGATTCTTAACCAGTGCGCCACCAGGGAAGCCCCTGGGCTGACTATTTCTAAGGTGGGGGGAAGCCCCAGCTGGATTTTGCCCTTCCCACAACATCTGTCTCTGGGAAAAGCATTCCAACAGACCACACTCCATCCCTGAATGTGGGGAGGGGGAGATGCAGACTCTCGAGGTGAGAAGTGGAGAGCATGGGGAGAGGTCTTCTTGCCGTGGTTCAGAGGCATGGAGCAGAAAACGTCCAGTTCCTCAAAAAAGAAACATCCCTCCCGGGAATTCCAGTGGTCTTTTGGCGGTCCAGTGGTTAGAGCTCAGTGCTTTCACTGCCGAGGGTGCAGGTTCAGTCCCTGGTCGGGAACTAAGATCCTACAAGCCGAGCAGTGCGGCCAAAAAGAAAGAAGAAAAAAAAAAAGGAACGCCCCTCCCTCTTGAGTTCAGGTCCCCTGTCTGTGAAATGAATCTCCGTGAGGCAAACTCTGAAATTCCTCCCAGCTCTAATGCCCTACAAAAAAACAAAAACAAAAACAATCTGTGAACAATGAATAAAAACAAGCTTAACGTTATCCTCCCAAATGCAGAAGCTGCATTCTCCAGATAGTTGGGTTTCCTATATTTAGCCGCCACCCAGTCAGCACGAGCCCTGCATAGTTTTGGGCAGTTTTGGGTCCAGGCTCCGCAAACATGGGCCTGAGTTTGCATTTCCCAGCCTGGGATGATTAGATTCCTTGGGCTTCTCCAGAGAGCTTCCACCGTCCCATCTGCAGCCTGGAGGGGTGGAAAGAACACAGCAGGTCGGCTCTTGGTAGCAGGATGCCCGCCCTGCCCCACCCTTTCACCCTCGCCAGCCCCCGACCTATGACCTCTGGACGCTTCTGTGCCCAGCGCCTGCCCCAGAGCCCAGGGTCTGGGTTCCAGCCTTGATCTGGCCTGTCCTCCCCGGCCTTACACTTCAGTGGTTGCTACTCTCACCCTCTGACCTCTTCTGGTTGTTAAATATCAACCTGGCTATAAAAGGCAATTCTGATGGAAGAAAAAGTGGAAAAGAGGAGAGGCGTGGCCTGCTGCCCGGGCTGAGACCGGCTTCTGCTTCGAGCCTGGCGTCTGGGACTCATTTGATTCCCAGAATACTGTCGGTGGTGGCTCATGCTGTTAGTGGCTCGTGCTCAGATGCTCCAGGGCCCTGGCCCCAGGTGTCCCCACAGTCCGCCCGCCAACCGCAATCTCCCTTCATCTGCTCGCCGAGTTGGGGGCTGGTGTGACCTGGGGCCCTCACACAGTCTGTTCTTTTCTGCTGATTGCTTCTACCCGAGGCCCAGAGGGAGTAGAGCGAAGCCAGAGCCTGTGGGTGGTTCAGCCTCGGTGAGAATCATGTCTGGGGCCCAGCAGGCTTCCTTCCGGGGGACGCCTCCAACACGCTACTCACAGCTTCTGGAAGGAGCGGGAAGGACCCTCTGGGATTCCCACCGCCTTTTCTTTTCCTGGCTGGCATCTCATGGGGGCAGGTGACATCCGCTCCCTTTCTGCAGGTGCCTCTCTTTTCCTGCTGCCCAGCAGTGGGGACACTGGCGGGAGGGCAGGGGTGACAGAGGCGTATACCACATGGAGGGCCGTGAACCTGCAAAACGGCATGGGCCTCAGCGGGACCCCTCCATCTCATCACCTTGGAAACACTGGGCAGTCAGCGGTTGGTCGGATTGAACTGAGGCACGGTGGGTCTGGGGCTACCTACCCACGGCCAGAGTCTTTGGAGACGCAGCGTCCCAGGTGTATCCCGGGACTTGAGCTGCATGTGGTGAACTTGGGCAGGTCTGGTGCCGACTTTGAGCTCGTTTTCCCAGCTGTGAAATGGAGAGGAGACCCTGCAGCAGGTTCTCCCTGGTAGCGTCCCAAGACTAAGCACTCCTGGCCTCTGTCACTTGCATTTTCTCACACGTGTGTGCAGTTTTCTAGCAGTTACGTGGGTCTCACGTCACAGCAGATTGAACGCAGAAGCTGGCATGAGAATCCAGCCGTCTTCTGTTCAGACACACACGGAACAGATTTGCAAAATGCAGCAAACAGCACTGTTCTCCCTAAAAAAAAACTTTTTTGAAAAGCTGCTACTTGTCATTTGAAAATGTAGTCCTGCTAAAATTTTAGAAATAGGTTTTTTGGGGTTTTTTAACACAAGCTGTCTGGGGTCCTCAATATTTTTTTAATAGACTATTTTTTAGAGTATTTTTAGGTTCACAGCAAAATTGAGAGGAAGTACAGCGTTCCCAAATACCCCCTGCACCACCACTCATGCACACTCTCCCCAAAACCTTTTTATCATCATAATGATGTACATATATGTGGTTTTTTGGACGAGTTCCTCATCCAGAGAGAGGATTTGCAAATATTTTCTCCCATTCTGTGGGTTGTCTGTTCACTTTCTTGCTGGTGTCCTTTGAAGCACAAATGCTTTTAACTTTGATGACGTTTCCCCATTTATCTATTTTTTTCTTGTGTCACTTGTGTTTTTGGTGTCATAGCTAAGAAGGTTTTACCTGTACGTACTTCTTTTTTTGTACTTTTTATTTGTGTTTAAACTAAGCATACTCTTTTTTTAAGTAATTTTATTTTATTTATTTATTAAAAAATGTTTTTGGCTACGTTGGGTCTTCGTTGCTGTGCACGGGCTTTCCCTAGTGGCGGCGAGAGGGGGCTACTCTTTGTTGTGGTGCACAGGCTTCTCACTGCAGTGGCTTCTCTTGTTGCGGAGCACAGGCTCTAGGCGCACAGGCTTCAACAGTTGTGGCACACGGGCTCAGTAGTTGTGGCACACGGGCTCAGTAGTTGTGGTGTGCAGGCTCAGTAGTTGTGGCTTGCGGGTTCAGTAATTGTGGTGCATGGGCTGAGTAGTTGTGTCTCACGGGTTCAGTAGTTGTGGCATGCAAGCTCAGTAGTTGTGGCACGCAGGCTCAGTAGCTGTGGCTCACGGGCTCAGCAGTTGTGTTGCACGGGTTCAGTAGTTGTGGCTTGCAGGCTCAGTAGTTGTGGCACGAGGGATCAGTAGTTGTGGCTCGCGGGCCCTAGAGTGCAGGCTCAGTAGTTGTGGCACACAGGCTTAGTTGCTCTGCAGCATGTGGGATCTTCCCAGACCAGGGCTCGAACCAGTGTCCCCTACATTGGCAGGCAGATTCCCAACCACTGCACCACCAGGGAAGCCCACCTCATTTGCCTTTAAGGCAGATGCTATGGCGCATCTCATCCAGTTCAGTTTCCGTGTCTCCCGTAGCCTCTGGACAGGAGAACTTGGATATGGGAACCAACCCTTCTGCCTCCAGAGTTGGTGCTGTGAGCTGCCATGAGTGTTCCTCTAATTATTATCTTTTAAAAGATTAAAGTTGAGATAAGTCAGAACATCCCCGGGGGCTATCGCTCAGTGAGTCCAACACGGCCGTTTTCCCTCCAGTGTCAGAAAAATCTGGGGTACCTTCACCTATATACAGAAGCAGATGGCTGGCAGTTAGGGGTCGTGATATTAAAAATAATAGGAAGAGAAGCGGTAATCACACACCGCAAGTCTTTTCACCATGAGAGCATCTGGAACAGGGACTGAACGGGAGAGCTTAATTTGGCATCACCCATCTCACTCCGGGTGTGTCCTCTGTGGGTGCCTTTGCAGAATGGTGGGTGGACTTCCTTTCTGCTTGGTTTACAAAACTTTCCTCATGTTGTGTTTTCAGTCCAGCTCACAATCATTGAATTCATGATGCCAAATGCTCAGATAATGAGACTTACCTTAACACCCCCCGCTAAACACAACAAGCCGCTCCCAACTGCAATAATGTGAATTTTTGCAAATTGCACTCTGTTATAAGTGCATTAGGAACATTCATTAAGGGGTCAGCCCAACCTGAAGTCCATGAAAAGGCTGGATGAGACCTTGGAAGGCCTGGAATTCCAAGGAGAAAACGCTGTTTTCAACCCTGTTGTGGTTTTGGAGGCCACATTTCGGTTCACTTGTCACTCGTTTTTCTAAACTTCTTGCTTAAGTTTTTGCAAGTCATTTGGAGGCTGCATATGGAACTTTTTCAAGGGAGACAGAGATCGAGAAAAAGCGTGTAGTTTATGACTTCCGTGGGTGTCAGCTGGACTTCCCTGCATTGCCATGCCTTTTTTCCTGCTCTGTTCCTCTGTGCCTTCACCCACCCACGGCTCCAAGTAGCAAGCACCCCGTGGGGGCACTGACCGCACATCCCCAGGAGATGTGGGAGGGGTTGACTGACCTGCCCAGAGCCATGCAGCCTGGGAGTAGGAATCCCCAGACCAACCTTCAGCAGATGCGCCACGGACGTTCCTTGAGCTGAATCAACAAAGGCCAGTTGCTTGTTCATGTGTTATGAGTTCTTCTAGATCAGGGCTCTCATCTGGGTGAACTGGCCCCCAGGGGACCCTGGGCGATGTCTGGGGTATCTGTGGTTTTCATGACCGGGGGGGGGGCTCCTGGCACTGAGTGGGCGGGGCCAGGGGTGCTGCTCCGCACCCCACAGTGCCCAGGACGCCCCTCAGAGGATGACCTGGCCCTGAATGTCCACGGTGCTGAGGGGGAGAACCCTGTTCCTACCCCATGGGCTCTGTGAACAAATGAAGTTCATTTGGCAAGGGATGGGCCCTTTTCTGTGAATTGACTGCCTGTGGAAATGTGACCAATTAGTGTGAAATGCATGTTGATCAAATGTTAGGTACTGTATTTGAACCAATAAATGTGAATCCTTCTGCAAAAAAATAAATAAATAAATAAAATGCAAGAGGCAAGGATCCCCGGGGAGTGGGAGCAGGGAGAGGGGAGACCACCACGTCCCTTCATTCAAGTGCTTCTGTGTTGCCTCTGAACTTTGACGTTCCAGACCAAACCTGGGTTGACAACCTACTTCACAACCTTAGAGAAATGCCCAGACTTCCCCGAATTTGGGGATTTTGGTACCCCCTGGCCTGCAGGGCTGCCAAGGGATGAGGGATCGTCCTCAAGCTCTGCATCCTGCATTCCGGAGGCCGGCAGGGCAGGGCTGTCTCTGCCAGCACCCCTTGAAACGCTCTCAGAAACCAGACTGGTTTGTTTGGATGAGCTGAGGAAGGGCTGGGCCAGTGCAGGATTTATTTTGGTGAAACTGAAACCTCAGATCCCAGCGTAGATTTTCAAAAAGGCAGATAATCCCCGAGTCAGCGAGGAAAAGTGCAGTGCTCCCGGGGTGAGCCCAGGACAGCAGGCCAGCCAGCAAAGCACCACGTGGTATTTATGCTTGCGGAGCGAAGAGCAGGGCGCCCTTCCTGCGAGCAGGACCCAGTGGCATTTGGCTTTTCCAGCCACACCTGGGGCACCCCGCTTCCTGCCTTGTCCTGCTCCCCAGCTCTCAGCCCCAATTCCTCACCAAAACTCAGTGGAACTGTTCCTTAGAAACTCAACTTCCCATTTTTGGAGATGTTTCTTAGAAACTAGACTTCTTTCCAGCTTGTAGTGAAGTGACCTTTTAGTTCAGCTTCAATCTTTTTTTCCTTCATGTAAAAATAAATTAATACAGAAGTGATACTGGCTCAGTAGAAATCAGCATTCTCTCAATCTTCTTTTTTCTTTTTTTCATGATCCTTTTTGGACTTTCTTGTCCTAATTGCCTATCAAAAAGAATAATGCTGGCAGTGGATGAAGACATACCATGTATCTAAACGCCATGAGTTCATAATGATACTTTTAAAAACCTCTTAATTGTTGAACCCTCCTACACTGTGTGGGAATGTACGTTGTGCAGCCATTATGGAGAACAGTATGGAGGTTCCTTAAAAAACTAAAAATACAGCTATCGTATGATCCAGCAATCCCACTCCTGGGCATATATCTGGTGAAAACTCTAATTTGAAAAGATACATGCACCCCAGTGTTCATTGCAGCACTGTTTACAGTAGCCAAGACATGGAAGCAACCTAAATGTCCATTGACAGATGAATGGACAAAGAAGATGTGGTACCTGTATACAATGAATATTACTCAGCCATAAAAAGAAATGAAATAACGCCATTTGCAGCAACACGGATGGACCTAGAGGTTATCATACTGAGTGAAGTAAGTCGGACAAAGACAAATGTCATATGCTCTCACTTATATGTGGAATCTAAAAAATAGTACAAGTGAACTTATTTACAAAACAGAAACAGACTCGTAGACATGGAAAACAAACTTACGGTTACCAAAGGGGAAGTGGTGGGAGGGATAAATTAGGAATATGGGATTAATAGATACACACCAATAAATATAAAATAAATAAACAACAAGGATTTACTATACAGCACAGGGAACTATATTCAATATCTGGTAATAACCTATAATGGAAGAGAATCTGAAAAAGAATATATATACATATATATAGCTGAATCACTTTGCTGTACGCCTGAGACTAACACAATATTGTAAATCAATTATAGTTCAATTAAAAAAACCCTTAATTGTCCACCTTTGGAGGTTGCTCATTTTTGGGAAAAATTCAAGTTCTGGTAATCAAAGAGTTGATGAGAAAAAATTCTCCTATGGAAGACCCATAAAATACTAACAGCACGGGGGCTTCCCTGGTGGCACAGTGGTTAAGAATCCACCTGCCAACGCAGGGGACACGGGTTCGAGCCCTGGTCTGGGAAGATCCCGTATGCCGTGGAGCAACTAAGCCCGTGCACCACAACTACTGAGCCTGCGCTCTAGAGCCCGCGGGCCATAACTACTGAGCCCATGAGCCACAACTACTGAAGCCCACCTGCCTAGAGCCCGTGATCCACAACAAGAGAAGCCACTGCAATGAGAAGCACCACAATGAAGAGTAGCCCCTGCTCCCCGAAACTAGGGAAAGCCCGCACGCAGCAATGAAGACCCAACACAGCCATAAATAAATAAATAAATAAAAATTTAAAAAAAGGGGGTGTAATAAAGATCACCACAGTTAAAAAAAAATACTAACAACGCAGGTACACTCTGTATCTGTTTATGTGTTGTCTGTACAGCTGTGCTTCATGCATAGAAAGAGTTAGATTTTTCTCGCCTCCCGGGGAATCTAGTTTCACCCCCTGTGGAGAATGTATTTATAAATAACACAGGCATGAGAAAGTGGAAATCTCCAATCGCAAGCCCTGCTCCCTGGTATTAACCCCCCGTCGAGAGTGTGGGATAGATGGGAATGGATGGTCATTGACACAGGGACAGGAGGCCGAGTGTCCAGTCTAGATTTGCCCACAAATTTTAATTGTGAGTCGTGGGCAAGTTTCTCTGTTTTCCTACCTTTCAGCTTCCTCATTTGTTTGGTGGAATAAAAACCATCACAGGAACGTTGTGAGCATGAAATTGGATAATTTATAGAAAAAGCCAAGTGCAAGCCCAGATGAGAGTAATGTGCTAACTAAATGCTCCCATTTCACCTCTGACCTTTCTTTCTAGACTTCTCCTGTGCACGCACCCATGGAAATGGGGATGTGTGACGATGCTGAGTGCATTGCACTTTTGCCAACCCAAGCCTTAGCTGGGAGGATCCCAGGTGGCCTGGGCTGAGAGCACGTCCCTTTGTAGTGACTGGGTTCTGGTAGGTTCCTCACATGTTTGGGACCACATTTTAGGTTGATTTCTTAACTCCAGGTTCTAAGCCACGTGGGGTGAGAACAGGACTATGGCTGCCAATCCCCAGGGAAGCCCATAGGCTCAGACGGAGGTGGGCATCTTACTGCACTTCTGCACTGCCGGGTGGACTTTCTGTCTAGTCTCTCTTCCCCTAAGGATGCAGCCCTATGGGGGTCCTGGCCTTTTAAATATATATATATATAAATATAAATAAATTTTTTATTGTGGTAAAATACACATAACATCATCTTAACCATTTTAAGTATAAAGTTCAGTGGCATTAAGTTCATTCACACTGGGCTTCCCTGGTGGCACAGTGGTTAAGAATCCACCTGCAATGCAGGGGACACGGGTTCAAGCCCTGGTCCAGGAAGATCCCACATGCCGCAGAGCAACTAAGCCCGCGAGCCACAGCTACTGAGCCTGTGCTCTAGAGCCCACGAGCCACAACTACTGAGCCTGCGCACTACAACTACTGAAGCCCACGCACAATAACGAAGACCCAGTGCAGCCAAAAATAAATAAAATAAATAAAATTTAAAAACAAATTCATTTACACTGTTGGGCAACCATCCACACCATCCATCTCCAGAACTTTCTCATGTTCCCAAACCGATACTCTGTCCCTTTTACATTCCCTTTCTGATATTTCATTTTTAGAGTAAAGAAATTTTGATACAACCAGTTGCTGTATGTTAATCTTGCATCCTGCCTGCTACCTTGCTGAATTCGTTTATCAGCTCTAGTAGTTTTTGTATGGAGTCTTTAGGGTTTTCTATACATAGTATCATGTCATCCTCATATAATGACAATTTTACCTCTTCCCTTCCAGCGTGGATACCTTCTGTTTCTTTTTCGTGTCTGATTGCTAGGGAGGGCTTCCAATACTATATTGAATAGAGGTGGTGAGAGAGGGCATCCTTTGCTTGTTCCAGATTTTAGTGGGAAGGCTTTCAGCTTTTCACCGTTGAGTTTTATATTGGCTGTGGGTTTTCTGTCCCCTTTAAACACTGATTCTCCATCCCTTCCCCCAGCCCCTGGCCCCCACCATCTACTTCCTGTCTCTATGGATTTGACTTCTCTAGGGACCTCTTGTGAGTAGAATCAGACAGTATTTGTCCTTCTGTGTCTGGCTTATTTCACTCAGCATCATGTCCTCAAGTTTCATCCACATTGTAGTGTGTGTCAGAATTTCCTCCCCCCTTTTTTTTTTTAATTTATTTATTTATTTTTGGCTGCATTGGGTCTTCGTTACTGCACACGGGCTTTTCTCTAGTTGCAGTGAGCAGGGGCTACTCTTCGTTGCGGAGTGCAGGCTTCTCATTCCGGTGGCTTCTCTTGTTGTGGAGCATGGGCTCTAGGCACATGGGCTTCAGTAGTTGTGGCACGTGGGCTCAGTAGTTGTGGCACCCAGGCTTAGTTGCTCCAGGGCATGTGGGATCTTCCCGGACCAGGGCTCGAACCTGTGTCTCCTGCACTGGCAAGCAGATTCCTAACCACTGCCCCACCAGGGAAGCCCTTCCTCCCTTTTTAAGGCTGAATAATATTCCAGTGTTTGGATGGACCACGTTTTGTTTTTCTGTTCGTCTGTTGATGGACACTTGGGTTGTTTCCACCTTTTGGCTATTGTGAATAATGCTGCTATGAATATGGGTGTGCAAATCTATGTTTGGGTCCCTGCTGTCAGTACTTTCAGGCCTACACCCAGAAGTGGAATTGCTAGATCATAGGTAATTCTATGTTTAATTTTTCGAGGAAGCTTCATACTGTTTTCCATAGTGGCTGCACCATTCTACATCTCCCCACCAGCCATGCACAAGGGTTCCAGTATCTCCACGTCCTCACCAATCTTGTTCTTTTCTATTATTGCTTTTTAATGTTTATAATAGCCATCCTAATGGGTGCAAAGGGGTATTTCTTGTGGTTTTGACTGGCAGTTCTCTCATGGTTAATGCTGTTGAGCATCTTGTCACGTGCTTATTGGCCGTTTGCGTGTCTTCTTGGGAGAGATGGCCATTCAGGTGCCCTTTTTTTTTTTTTGCGGTACACGGGCCTCTCACTGCTGTGGCCTCTCCCGTTGCGGAGCACAGGCTCCGGACGCGCAGGCTCAGCGGCCATGGCTCACGGGCCCAGCCGCTCCGCGGCATGTGGGATCTTCCCGGACCGGGGCACGAACCCGCGTCCCCTGCATCGGCAGGCGGACTCTCAACCACTGCACCACCAGGGAAGCCCTGGGTGCCCATTTTTTAACCAGGTTGTTGTTGGTTTAGTAGGAGGAGTTCTTTATGTATTCTGGATATTAACCCCTTATTGGATATATGATTTGCAGATATTTCCCTCCACTCTGTGGTTTGCCTTTTACTCTATCGGTAATCTCCTCTGATGCACAAAGGGTTTTAATTTTGATGAGGTCCATTTTTTGTTGTTGTTACCTGTGCTTTTGGTGTCATATGTAACAAGTATGTACCCTTCATATACTGGGGTGGAAAGCACACTTTATCCCTGCAGCCTCTCTCCCCAGAATCCATCACCCCAGTCTAACTAGGAGGAAAACATCAGACAGTCCCTTGCAGCGGGACTATTTCACCAAGTATCTGGGCACCTGTGGCCTGCTCAGGCTGACACATAAAATTAACCATACAACGCCTAAATGTAGCATCTGGTCCTGGGTGGGATCCTATGACAGAGAAAGAACACTGGGGAAATGCTAAGGAAATCTGAATAAATGTGGATTTGAGTCAGTAATAATGTATCGATATTGGTTCATTAATTAAGGCAAATTGCCATATAATGCCAGAAATTAACAATAGGGGAAACTCAGTGTGGGGTGCGTGGAAACTCTGTACTATCTTCACAGTTCTTCTGTAAACCGAAAACTATAAATTAGAAAGAGAAAGACATTATAAACACAATAGCAACACCAAGGTGGCTGAGCCCAGCAGCCAGTCTCTCAGCCTGGCAGCCGATGCGCCCCTCCCACCGTGCGGGTGTGCAGCCCTCTGGCGTCTTGATTCTCTGCTAGTTTTCTTCCTTTTTGTGAGCCCAGAGTGTTAGTTTTCTTTAATCTGGTATTGCTTGGGCTTTACAGGAAGGGAGACATAGGCAATGCAGTCTGCCTTGTTGGTAGAAACAAGTCCTGTGACAGAAGATCTTTTTCAAAACAAAACAAAAACATAACAACTATACTTTTCTGCCTTTAACAAAAACTGAACAGTGTATTTTGGCTATCACTTTTTGTCAGTACAATAAGTATGCTGTATTTAATTTCCCTAAATTTTAGTTTTACAACACCTGTAGGTTCATAGCAAAATTGAGGGGAAGGTGCAGAGATTCCGCATATGCCACCCCTCGACACATTTAAAATTTAGTCATTGACAAATGACCTTCCACAAAACTTATACCAATTTAAACTCCCTTCAGCGGCACCATTGGCCCCACAGCCTTACCATAATGGTTAGTAATTAAATGTAAAAGTTTTGCCAGTCAGTTGTGTGAAAAATGATGTTTCTTTGATGTATTAATCTTCACTTATTTGATCATTAGAGAGATTGATCACCTTTTCCCTCTTTCTTTCTTTCTCTTTTTTCTTTCTTCCTTCCCTCCTTCCTTCCTTTCTTTCTTTCTTTCTTTCGTTCTTTCTTTCTTTCTTTCTTTCAGCTGTTTGTATCTCTTAAAGTACCTTTATTTTTCCTGAGATTTTCTTCTTATTGATTTGTAGGTGCTCTTTACATGTGATGGGCACTAACACTTTGTCTATTGCATATGCTGTGAGTTATTTTTGCAGTTTGTTATCTGTCTTTTTATTGGCTTTATGGCTCTCACCCATCCTGAAGCTCCCAAGTGTAGAAGAGAGTTTCCTTTAGTCATTAGCCCTGGGAAAAACTTTTCCTCCACATTGGTTCTTTAGGTGAATAGCCTTGTCAAGGAGTTGGGAGTGAGAGGAACTCCGGGTCTCATGCTCAGTATGAGAGCATGAGAAAAAAAAAATTAACTTTTTTTTTTTCAAATGACAACACACTGAAAAATCTAGGAAATAAAAAAAGGCATAAAGAAGAAGCACAAATCATATTATATTTTTCCTCTTAAATGCCACCACTGCTTTTCAGTGTGGCTTCAGAAAAGCGAGGTTTGCCCTGAAGCTCTGCAGGCCTGGTCAGTACTTGGAGACACAGGTGGTGGGCAGCAGCCCCTTATTCCAGGGCGGTCTGTGGGGTCTGTGGAACGCCAAGATTGGATCCCACGTGCATCTCTGGCATCTTACAAGAGAGAGAGCGGGGCAGAGTGGAGACGGTGTAGAGTTTTGGCAAATAGCATGGGCACATAGGAGTATTCCTTACAAATCTTGTAAGAGGTGGCAAGGAGGGCTGATTATTTTTACCCTCCACATCATCGGTTCACAGAGCCTTCTGAGCGAGGAGCACTTGCTTGTGAGTAGAACATGCTGCGGGAGAATTTTCTGCCTTGTCCTCTGAGAGATGTTGCGTTGCTAGGTTATCAAGAGCATCAGGAATCCAGGGAACAGTGTACTAATAAGAATCATGTTTAGGGGTTTCCCTGGTGGCGCAGTGGTTGAGAGTCCGCCTGCCGATGCAGGGGACACGGGTTCGTGCCCCGGTCCGGGAAGATCCCACATGCCGCGGAGCGGCTGGGCCCGTGAGCCATGGCCGCTGAGCCTGCGCGTCCGGAGCCTGTGCTCTGCAGCGGGAGGGGCCACAACAGTGAGAGGCCCGCGTACCGCAAAAAAAAAAAAAAAAAAAAAAAGAATCATGTTTAACTTTGAAAAATAAAATAGGTATTGACATTTTTAAAGGATAAGAATAGTATTGGATCATGGTTTGCAGCTCCTGAATTCTAGTTGCAGTTCTACCGTTTCAAGTGTGTGTGTGTGTGTGTGTATGGAGGGATGGACGGATGGATGGATAGATGGATGGATGGATGAATAGATGGATGGATGATGGATAGATGGATGGATAGATGGATGGATGCATGAATAAATGGATGGATGAACAGATGGATGGATGGACGGATAGATGGATAGAGAGAGAGGGAGTGACAGTTTTATTGACTAGTTCACATAATTCTACCATTTCTAAGCCTCAGTTTTCTCATCTATAAAATATGTGAAAATGATTATGCACTCAATAGAGTAAAATTGAAAACCACCCTCCTGTTCTCCCTCACCTGTTCTGTTTCTCCCATAGCACCTCTAATTTGTTTGTTTTTTTTTTTTTTTGCAGTATGTGGGCCTCTCACTGCTGTGGCCTCTCCCATTGCGGAGCACAGGCTCCAGACGCGCAGGCCCAGCAGCCATGGCTCACGGGCCCAGCCGCCCCACGGCATGTGGGATCTTCCCGGACCGGGGCACGAACCCGTGTTCCCTGCATCGGCAGGCGGACTCCCAACCACTGCGCCACCAGGGAAGCCCTAATCTTTTTTTTTAAATGATACTCTTAAAAACCAATGTGTCCGAAGAATTCATTTGGATAAAGGGCCCGACCTCTTGATAATGTTGTTACTTATCATTTATTTTCTAACAGCTTTATGGAATTAAAATTTATATACTATAGGGAATTCCCTGGTGGTCCAGTGGTTAGGTCTCCTCGCCTCTACTGCAGGGGGCATGGGTTCAATCCCTGGTCGGAGAACTAAGATCCCACAAGCCGCATGGCCAAAAAAAAGAAAGAAAGAAATTGAAAAAAAAAAAAAGGACATTAAAAAATTTTTATATACTATAAACTTTACCATTTTAAGTGTACAATTCAACAGTTTTTAGTATATTTACAGAATTTACAACCATCACCACCATCTACTTCCAGAACATTCTCATCACCCCCAAAGGCGACCACGTCCCCATTATCACAAGATGTTGAATCTAGTTCCCTGTGCTAAATGGTCATAAGCATCATACAGCCGTCCATGCTCAGGACCCGGGGCACCAGATCAATGTTTTATTACCCTTCCTGCTCCCATGGCCTGGATACGGGAGGAGGGGACCAGATTAAGGCAGTAGAGGTGGGAAAGATGCAGGAAGGCCGAGAGGCAGGCGGGAGATTTGAGGAGCCGTGTGAGAAGAGGCCTGCCTGGGGGACAGCACGGGGGCCGCAGTGTCACACCTAAGTCACCAGGGAGAACGATGGTGCCACGCAGCCCAGCGGGGGAGCCTGGAGGAAAAGGGGACCAGCTGGAGGAGTTCGTGGGATGACCAGCCATCTGGGCCACCCTGGTTTGCCGGGGCTGAGGGGTTCCCAGGGTGCAGGACTTAGAACACTCAACCAGACAAGTTGGTCCCCCTGAGTTTGGGGTTCCCACGAAGCAGCCAAGGACAGATGCGTCAGCAGACAGTTGGGAGCGAAGGTGGGAGGAGGATGGAGAAGAAATACGGCCCCGACGGGACAACGTTCCCACAGGGCTGGCGTCCGGCTCCAGCTGCCCTCTGTCCCCACCCTGTTCCCGGCCAAGGAATCGGCCCTTTGACCTGCCCTGCCGGGCTCTGGGCCGCTGTTGACTTTCAAAACAAAAACCGAAAACCTCATGACGTGTTTTAAGAGGTCTGTTTACTACCTGTCCCTCTGCAGAGAGCCCGTCATGGGCTTATCTCAGTGGGACTTTCTAATCTGATGCCCTTCTAGTTGTCCCGAGGGAGTCAGTGAGACCGTAAAGGCCAGTCGTAGTTCGGCAGGACCCCCGTGCCCCCCGCCCTGAGCCCTTGCCCCGTCCCCAGCAAGCTCAGGAGAGACTCGTGGCTCCAAGACTAGCTTGGTCTCTCAGCGACCTGCTGTGCGCTGCACTGCTGCCGTGCAGTTTATACCCAGATCTGTCATCTGCACGCAGAGACACGGTCTTCCTTCTTCCTCTCCAATCTGGATGCCTTTTATTTCATTTTCTTGCCCAACTGCCCTGACTGGAACTTCCAGTACACATTGAGTAGAAGCAGCGAGAGTGCACATCCTTGTGTACCCCCTGGTGACGGTGGAAAGGCGTGCAGTCTTTTACTGGGAGCATCCTGGTGACTGTGGGGTTTCTGGGATACCCTGGATCAGGTTGAGGAAATTCCCTTCTTTATTTCTTTATTTATTTGGTTGTGCCGGGTCTTAGTTGCAGCCGGCGGGCTCCTTCGTTGTGGCTTGCATGGAAGTTCCCTTCTATTCCTGGTTTGGTGAGTGTTTCTATGACAGAGGAGTGTAGAAAGACGTCACGTCTTCATCTGCATCATATTGAGATGGTCTTGTGGGTTCTGTCCTTTATTCTGTCGATGGGCTGTATTATGTGGACTGTCAGATGTTAAACCGACGTGTATTCCGCCACGTGGCCGTGGGGTAGAATCCTCTTCATATGTCGCTGGGTTCGGTTTGCTAGTATTTTGTGGAGGACCATGGACGTTTGATCGATGCACTGAAGAAGGGATTACGGAGGAGGAAAAGGAGGTGTGGCTGAAAGATGTAGCATGGGGGGGGGGTTGCTCTTGGAACTGTCCTGTGTCTTGACTGTGGTGGGGGGCATGAATCTACACGTGCACTGAAGTTACATAGAATGACGCACACACATGCATGCACAGGACACCGCGGACATCTGGCTAAGCTCTGTGGGTTGTGTCAGTATCAATTTCCTGGTTGTAATGGACTGAATGTCTGTGTCCCCAAAATCCATATGCTGAAGCCCTAACCCCCATGGGATGGTACTTGGAGGCAGGGCCTTTGGGAGAGGATTAGGGTTAGGTGAGGTCATGAGGGTGGGGCCCCCATGGTAGGGTTCGTGTCCTTGTAAGGAAAGGAAGAGACACCAGAACTCTCTCTGCCATGTGAGGTCACAGCAGGAAGGCAGCCGACTGCAGGTCAGGACGTGTACCCTCACCAGGAACCTGCCACGCCGGAACCCTGATCTCAGACTCCAGCCTCCAGAACCAGAGAAATGAATGTCTGTGCTTTAAGCCCCCCAGCCGGTGCTATTATTCCTACAGTCCAAGAGGACGAAGACACTGGTTATGATACTAACTATAGTTATGCAAGATGTTACAACTGGGGGAGGCCGGGGGAAGGGTCCACAGTATTTCCTGCACATGGTTTTTGCAACTTCCTGTGAATCTGTAATGACTACAAAAGTTTTAAAATTTACTTTTTAAAGCAGAAATTAAAAACAAAAAAGACACTGAGTGGAAGAGGGTGGCTAAACCCACACAGGCCAAGCAGCCCCCGAGGGTGGCCCTGGGCCCAGAAAGGGACCGTGTGTGTGGAAGCTTCCACCCAGGACAGTGCAGGGCAGGGCCTCCAGCACGTCCTCTCTCTGAGCTCAGAGAGGCAGCACAAGCTTGGCAGTCCCCTTGTGAAAATGGAGCAGTAGAAGTGCCGGAAGCCTTCGAGCAGAAGAGGACTGGTGATGCTTTTAACGCCACCAAGAATTGCCAGGCACCCTGAGGTCAACAGACTTTTCCCATAAAAGGCCAGGTAGCAACTGATTTTGGCTTTGGAGATGAGGAGGTCTCTGTTGCAGCTATCCAACTCTGCCACGCAGCTCCAGAAGCTACTCGTAAAGGAATGTGGGCGGCTGTGTTCCAATAAAACTTTATTGACAAAAGCAAGCAGTGGACCAGATGGGGCCTGGGCCATGCTTTGCCCACCCCCCGGCTGAATCTGGGCGTGAGCACCTTGATGAGAGTCACCGTAGTCTCCCCTTTTGCCAGAAGTTGGTGAATAAGCAGCAAGAGCTTCTGCTTCCTTAAGTTCAATATCGTGGGCACGTGTCCAGGGACCGTTAAGTGGATGCAGAGAATGGCAGAGGCCTGCTGCTCCACGGCCGCAGAGATTGCCTTAGGGCCTGTGCTGTGAAGTGAAATACATCTCACAGGGACCATCAACCCGTTTGGGGACGGGCCCAGCTTCCTCGTGTGCCTTTGGTGTGTCATGGCTTCTACGTTGCTGGTTGTATCTACCTACCTGTCTACTTTCCTATCTATCTACCCATCTGTCATCTAAGAATCTATGATTGTATGTATGTTTCTGTCATCTCTATCTATCTATCTATCTATCTATCATCTGTCTATTCATCCAAGTGTCATCTATCTAAGAATCTATGTATGTATATTTTTTCTATCATCTATCTAGCTAGCTAGCTACCTACCTACTAGAGAAGCCATGGGTTCACACTGAGATCCCAATTCCAAGCCCATCCCTCCACGCTCCTTGTCGCCTGCCCCTTTGCATGTTTGCAGATGCTTTCTCAAAGCACAAGAAACAAGTCTCTGAGCATCCCCAGTGTGTTTCCTTTTTTGCTCAAGGACACCACCTTCAGGATCTCACCAGTCTCTGCCCCCCAGTCTCTGCCCCCCTGCCCCCCACTGCCCAGCACCCCTGCCCTGCCCCGTGGTCCCAGGAAGCACCCTGCCAGCTCGGTGCCCTGGGTGCCAGCGTGGCTCCCCACCCCCTTCTCTGCTAGATGGGGGACCCCGCCGCCTGTCCCGCCAAGCCAGGAAGCAAAGATGCAGGGCATGGCCTAGACTGTTTGTGCTTCCTAAACGTACGCTCAGGAAACAGAGTGAAGTTGCAGAGGAGAGTGGGGGAGTGTGGGCGTTGATAAGTGTCTGCCGAGCGGGGTGCCGCCACAGGGCTTGATGCTGAGAGCAGTGTGGGGCGGGCACCGAGAAGGAGTAGATGCAGATCTAACCAAGCTTCCCTTCCACGAAATCCTGCAGTGAGGGACCCCGTCCTTAGCTGGGGGTGGATCTGCACCTCAGTTTTCTGGGAAGGAAAACTCAGCAGCTAGCTTCCTGCAGAGAGAAGCCAGCCGGAGCCTGTGGGCAGAGTGTACCGCCCCCGCCAGCCACTCTCTCTGACTCATTGTGTCTTCATGACCTTGTTTCCTTCTGAGCCCAGAGCCCAGCATCAGGCCTCCTCCTTCCTCCCTCTGACCCTGGTGGGGTGGGGAAGAGTAGGGGGAGGCTGGCCATCACCTAGCAGGGGTCTTGCCCCAGGTGACTCTGCACCCCGCAGGGGACACTGGGCCATGTCTGGGGACATCTGTGGTCATCACAACCGGGGGGCTCCCGGCATTGAAGGGGTGGGGGCCAGGGATGCTGCTCCACACCCCGCAGCACCCAGGACGGGCCCCCACAGAGAAGGAGCCCGCTGGTCAGCAGGGCTGGGGGTGGGGGGGACCCTGGCTAAGATGAATCCCCTTCCGCCGGGAGACCAGTCATGGGGCTTTCCTAGTATCTCTGAATTCTGTTTCATGAGTGTTGGCAGATGCTCCTCCTGAGAGCTCCTGGAGGCTGAGACAGCATCGTATTCCTTTCATGCTACAGTGGTTGGCATGATGCTCCTCAAGTTAATAACCTTCTTTTGAAATGTACAAGCCCCCAGATGACTCAGCAGCCCAGCTGTGCTCCCCTCCAGCCCCTGGCTGGTCAGTGATCATAGCCTGCGCAACCCGTTCCCCACAGGCCTGGCGCCCTGTTGTCATAACGACCAAAACCCCTGGCGTTCCCAGGCCCAAGTGCTAGATCCAGCAGCTCCCCCGGGTCCCCGGGACTCTCCCAGACCTCAGCCTCGGCTCCGCTGCAGCTGGGATTCTCATCACAGAAATCACCGACCAAGGAGCGTCCATCCATCTGTCTGCCGAGGACCTGGGCAGCATGTCGGCCGTCAGAAGCCTCCCCAGGTAGACAGTGTAGCACAGGGGGGTGCAGATGAGATCTAGGGGGCAAGAGAGACCCTGGATCCCATCAAGAAGGGGTTTGGTCCACATCCAGAAGCCCAGGGAGGGTCTGACTGCAGCACCTCCCCGATTTCTTCCTAGGTCTGTGAGTCAGCCGTGGTGAAGCCCCCAGCCCCATGCGGGCCTCACCTGGTGATCCCGAGGTGGCTGAGACAGCTTTGCTCATCACGACTGGGGGGCTCCTGGCATCCAGTAGGTGGGGGCCAGGCATGCTGCTCCACAGCCCACAGCGCCCCACAGAGAAGGACCCGCCCCGAATGTCCTCAGGGCCAAGGGGGAGACAGACAGGAACACAACAGAGATTTATGGGGTCAGGCTTTGGTCTCAGAAGGATGGCAGCATGTGGGGAGGACGCAGAGCGGCCAGACCAGAGGTGGGGAACGGCCCTGGAGAGCCTACGGGTGTTGCAGGACAGCAGCCGGCGGGGGCTGGCAGGATACGGCAACTGGTCTGCTGTGGACAGAGACCAGCGGCCAGGGGTGAGGGGCACGCAGAAAGGAGGGAAAGCTCTTGGAAACAAATACACGGAGGAGACATGTGCATTTGTGTGGAATATATGTGTGTACGTGCATAAAGGTGTGGCGGGAAATCTGTAAATATCTATCACAATCCGTCTTATCTGTTTATCTATCTTATCTATCCTTTACCTATCATCTCTGTATCTTTTTTTTAATCTATTTTTGTTAACATCTTTATTGGAGTATAATTGCTTTACAATGGTGTGTTAGTTTCTGCTTTATAACAAAGTGAATCAGCTATACATACACATATATCCCCATATCCCCTCCCTCTTGCGTCTCCCTCCCTCCCACCCTCCCTATCCCACCCCTCTAGGTGGTCACAAAGCACCGAGCTGATCTCCCTGTGCTATGCGGCTGCTTCCCACTAGCTAGCTATTTTACATCTGGTAGTGTATATATGTCCGTGCCACTCTCTCACTTCGTCCCAGCTTACCCTTCCCCCTCCCCGTGTCCCCATCTATGTATCTTATCTATCATGTATTTATCATGTATTTATTTGTCATCTATCTGTAGATCATCCACGTATTGATTGATGTCACCTGTCTATCGTCTCTTTCTCGTCTGTATAAAATCTGTCTATTGATCTGTCATCTGTTGATGCGTAAACTACCTGTCATCTCTCTGCACAACACGTTTCTCAGGGGACCACTGGACAGTGATTCGCAGGCACCATGTCCGTGACCCTGCATGTCTCAGCGAGCACCTGCTGTGACACCCTCACACATCAGCACAAAACCAGAACCTTATAGCACCTGCTATCCAGCCCAACAGAATTTCCCACATCGCCCCTCGAGCGTGTTTTCGGGGCTGGTGGCTGCTGTTCTCTGGGCTCCAGAGCCCTGCCCCGATCCCACGCTGCCTCTGGTGACCACCCTGGCCTCTGTCCATCAGGGAATGGAGTTTTTCTTTCCCATGAAAGTGACCCCTTTTCTAGAGCCCGAGAATCTTATGGAACGTCCCACCTTCTGGATTTCCTATTCCTCCTGTAAAAGGAGAAGGCAGGACTTCCCTGGTGGCGCAGTGGTTGAGAGTCCGCCTGCCGAGGCAGGGGACGCGGGTTCGTGCCCCGGTCCGGGAAGATCCCACATGCCGCAGAGCGGCTGGGCCCGTGAGCCATGGCCGCTGAGCCTGTGCTCCGCAACGGGAGAGGCTACAACAGCGAGAGGCCCGCATACCGCAAAAAAAAAAAAAAAAAAAAAGGAGAGGGCGGAAGCTGCCCCTTTGTAACAAAGGCAGAAGGAAGGAAGGGCTCAGAAAACACCTTTCCCAGCCCCGACAGAGAACTGTGACGGCAAAGCTCGGCATCATCACACGCTGTGTGAGCTCCTGGACCGCGTGACAGTCACCACACTCGGGCAGCTTACACCAGAGATTTATGTTGTCTCGGTTCTGGAGGCCAGAAGTCAGAAATCAAGGTGTGGCACAGTTGCACTCCCTGCGGAGGCTCCAGGGCAGGGTTCTTCCTGCCTCTCCCAGCTCTGGGGTCCCTGACCATCCTCACATCCCTGGGCTTGTGGCCGTATCACTCCAGACTCTGCCCCCACCATCACATGGCCATCTCCCCGTGTGTCTCCGTGTCCCAAGTTCCCACATCTTCTCAGGACACCAGGGCCACCCCACTCCATTATGACCTCTTGTTAACTTGATCACATCCTCAATCTTATTTCCGAATAAGGTCTCGCTCACAGATCTGGGGGGTCCAGGCATGAACATGCCTTTTTGGGGGGACACAGTTCAACCCGCACAGATGGTGACACCACTGGGGGAATGTGTAGGGGCACAGGAGGGTTACCCAAAGACCATCTATCAACTGCAGCGGGGAAGGACCCTCGGCAAAGACCCAGCCTCCCCCCGCGTCCCGCCTCACGTGGCTCAAGCTGCCACACAGCCGCCCAGGACCGTGTTACCGAACAAACGCGCTCTGGCTATCAGACCTTGTTGCAGGAAACTGGGGCGGGGTTATGGACCCACCAGGAAGCACTTGGCCGGCTCTGATCACCTTTTAAATAAACCTTCTCCTTCTTGGATGGTTTTAGATTCACAGACGAGCCACAGACAGGACAGAGTGTGCCCGTCACCCACCCACCCCCGTGTTGGCACCTGACACCTCCCGGCCATCCGTGTGCATCAGCCTTAATGGAACCCCGGCGTTTATTCGGTTGTCACCTTCCATTAGTGTCCCCTATCTGTCCCAGGACCCATGTGGTGACAGGCTCCTTGGGGCTGTGACCTTCTCGGACTTCCCTTGTTTTTGATGATTGGGACAGTTTTGAGGACTGGCTGGGAGTTTTGTAGAAAGTCCCTCTCTTAGGGTCTGTCTGGTGTCTTTCTCATGCTCAGGCTGGGGCAATGGCTTTGGGCAGAGAGACTGCGGAGGTGAAGGGCCCTCTCGCCAGCACATCCAGGCTTGCGCTGCCGTGTGACTTAGCGCTGTTTGTGACCCCGGCCAGGCCGTGTCTGCCTTCTCTGCCGTGGTGAGGACTTGAGGTCATGTTTGTTTGGACCCACTTGTAATATTTATTCTGCTTTCCCACTGGGGGGATGGTTGTGCATCCGTTCTCTCTTTTTTCACTTGAGGGAATCTTGGCTCAGCAAAAACCCGGCTCCAGGGTCTGTGTGTCCTTCCCGCCTGCCCCGTCCTCTGTCTTGGCTCACGGACCTGGCACCCCAGCTCACAGCTTCCCGGCCACACACGTCACCCCAGCCACCTCCCCGTGAGGCCCTTGCTCTGAATTTAGGGGCGGGCTGAGCAGATGGGAGGCTCGGCAGGGAGCTGGCAAGGTGCTCTGGACTGTGGGAAGCGTGAAGCCATGGCTTCTGCACCAACGGGGGTGGCACAGGGTGCAGGCTGCGCCCCCCAGGTCCTTCTCATGCCGTCACCGTGTCCCAGGACACCAGGCCCAACCAACACGTGGTCCACAGTTTGTAAAGTGGTGAAAGGTCGGGTATTTTTAAGTAGCTTTTCCCCCACTATCTACGAAAATGATACTTGTTCATTGTTTAAAATTTTTTTCAGAAAACACACAAAGGTTTACAGAAAAAGAGAGATACTGAGAGTCACTGAACTGTACACTTTAAGAGGGTGAATTTGACGTGCGTGAACATACCCCAATTGAAATTTAAATTTGTCAATTTAAAATTAGCAGAAGTTCACCACTGTTAAAATACCCTCCAGGCTGTCTTTTTCTAACCATTTGTTTTCAATATAGTTTCAAATTTACCAAGAAGTTGTAAGAACAGGACAAGGAACTCCTTGTACCCTTGATATCCACGTTCGCCGACTGCGTACGTCTGCCTTATTATTCTGTTTATAATTCTCCTTCTCTCCCTGTGTGTGTACGTGTACGGAGACGTGTGTATGTATACATCACACGTAGATAGGTGTGTGTGTGCATATGTGTACATACACAGTTATAGGATGTAAACTGTGGTACGTATAGTTATATGGTTATCCACACACATACAGTGGTATATATATGTAGTTACACATGTATGCAAATCAATTTTTCTGAGCCGTTTGGGGCTAAGTTGGAGACATCATGCCCCTTAACCCTTAAATCCCTCAGGGTATCTGTACTAAAAACAAGGGCATTCTCTTATGGGACTACAGGACTGTTATCAAAATCTGGAAATTTCACATTGACACGGGCTAAGCCACGGTCAAATTCTGTCACTGTCCCCACATCATCTTTCACAGCCATCCCATCCCAGGCCCCTCATTGCATCCAGGTGCCCCGGCTTGTCCGCCTCCTTGGATCAAAGGCCAAAAATAACAGTTCCTTAGATTACCTATAATTTTTTGATGATGACGGTTTTAAATGTTTCATGATGGTCATTGTAATTGTAATGCTTTTTGCGGATTGTCTGTGTGCATTGTTAACAGTTCATTTGGAAGGTTTTAAGGTCATTTGCAACTTAGAGAAGAGGTGCAGAAACAGTGCAGAATTCCCTAATACCCTTCACCCAGCTTCCCTTGGTCCATGTCTCTTCCATAATCACAGAACATTGATCAAAGCTGAGAAATCAGTCTTGCTGCAGTCCTACTGACTAAAGCATGGAACTGATTCGAATTTCAGCGGTTTTTCCATGAATGAACTTTTCCCATTGTCCGTCCTATCCACTATCGCACATTCATTAAGTTGCTTTGTTCATCTCTCATTGATTTGTTGGAAATCTTTATATATTAAGGACATCATACCTGTGACAAAATATATCCCATTTTGCCTTTTCATTTTGTTGTGGGGAATTAGGAATCCCATAGACCAAAGTCCTAATCCCAGCCAGAGACGGGGGGCAGGTCTCATAGGAACATGCCACGTCCTGCGTTAAGGAGAGTTATGGGAACGAACATCAGACACCCAGCAGGGCACAGGCCACACGCCAGGCCCTCCACAAACTGTTCCCACACCTTCCCATCCCCCCTAAACATTCGCCGTTCCCCTAGCATGTGTTGAACAAACAGCCACACATGATCGTGTGAAAAACCTCAGGATTTTACCCCACAGAGTTGTGCTGGCCATGAGCCAACGTCATCCATCTGAGCCAACATCTGTGGAGTGAGGAGGAATGAGTGGGACCTCACCAGGCACTTGGGGGTGGGGGTGGGGTGTCTTCTGGCCTCCCCCCCGAAGGAGAGAGGACGGTGCCCGGAAAATGCGGAGCAGGAAGCTCCATCCCTGCAGGGCAGGGCACAAAGGCCTGGGTGCAGCCGGCATCCAGGCCGCAGTCAAACTGCTCAGCGATTTGACTGCAGGTGTGACATTGCTGCCTATTCAGGACGCCAGGGATGAACACGCCAGAGAGAGATGAGCGCGGGGCCAGTTCTCACCCTCCTGCTGTTTGGGAACTCCGCTGATCCCTCCTGGGA
The DNA here is from genome assembly GCF_011762595.2 of Tursiops truncatus. NCBI lineage: Eukaryota > Metazoa > Chordata > Mammalia > Artiodactyla > Delphinidae > Tursiops > Tursiops truncatus. The sequence continues at coordinate 170,210,937 of NC_047036.1, read as the reverse complement.
GCCCTCCTGGGCAATTTGCAAGTGAGGAAATTGACACCTGGCATCCAGGCCGCCCCGTCCCCATCATTCTGTCACCTAGACCATCCTTTTTTTTGTTGTTTTTTTCCTCTAGTCTCATTATTGGGGACTTTCTGTCCTTAGGACAAACTCCTCTGGGGGCAGGGAGGGGCCAAACCACAGATTAATGACTCGTCAGGCTGGGATTGCTCAAGAAAGTACTTCTGACGCGGGGACCGCAGAGAGTGTTCTGCAAGTTTCATGTCAAATCTTCCTCACGGCCTGATACGGGGCTAAAGAGGGGAGAAGAAAGATGGGCCCTCAAGAACTGGGGAGGGGACTTCCCTGGTGGTCCAGTGGTTAGGACTCCGTGCTTCCACTGCAGGGGGCACGGGTTCGATTCCTGGTGGGGGAACTAGGATCCAATGTGCTGCGCGCGGTGCAGCCAATAAAAAAAAAAGGACTGGGGAGGGACGTGTGGGCCAGCGAGGGCTCTGCTGTGCAGACGGGACAGAGGTCATGAGGACCTGGGCTGGGGGCGAGGCAGGGCGGGACGGGGTGGATAACATCAGCTTCGGTGCTTGGGCCCTGATCACCCTGACATGTCCCTCCCACGGCTCCCTACATAGCTTGTCAGACATTTATTGGGTGTCTGCTCGGGACCAGGTGCTGGGGATGCAAAGATCGCTTAAAGTCCTGATGTAGCCTAGCAGCATGGCTGAAGAGGAAATGGCCCTCAGGCAGAGTGCCCAGGGGAGAGCAAGGCCAGGAAGGCTTCCCGGAGGAGGCAGCTGAACTGAGTTTGAAAGAAGGGCAGCCTAGAGGCCATCAGCAGCCCTGTGGGTGGGCCTGGGATGGGGAAGGGGAGTTCAAGAGAAGGCGGAGTCACCTAAGCCAGGAGCATGCCCCCCACCCTCCAAGTGCCGTGGGGATGAGCAACTTGGAAAGTTCTCTCTGTTTGATATTCCTCGTTCATAGAATAAAAATCGTGTTCTCTCTCCTGCTTCATGGTCCTCACCAGCTCTGAGGACGATACTTGCTGAGCCTCCTGGGGCCGCCTAGTGCTGCACCAGAAACCTGGGGGCTTAAACTGCAGGGATTTGTCCCCCGCAGTGCTGGAGGCTGAGTATCCAAGGTCAGGGTGGCTCCTTCTGAGGGAGGGACTGTTTTGTGCTCTCCTGGCTTCCGGGGGTGCCGGCAGTCCATGGCATCTGTTGGTTTATAGAAGCGTCACCTCATCTCTGCCACCGTTGTCACATGGCCTCTCCCTGTGTGCGAGTCTGTGCCCAGGTGTCCCCTTTTATAGGACACCATTCGTATTGGATTAGGCCCACCCTACTCCAGTGTGACTTCACCCTGAATAATTACACCTGCAGTGACCCTACTTCACAGTGTCTTAGTCCAATCAGGCTGCTGTAACCGAGCGCCAGAGACTGGGGGCTTGTGCACAGCAGCGTTTATTCCTCACGGTACTGGAGGCTAGAAAGTCCAAGATCAAAGCGCGGGCAGATTCCACATCTCTTGAGAGCTGGTTCCTGGTTCACAGTCAGCCGACTTCTCGCTGTGTCCTCATGTAGCAGAAGGGGCAGGGCACTCTCTGGAGTCCCTTTATAAGGGCACTAATCTCATTCATGAGGGCCCCACCCTCATGACCTAGGCACCTCCCAAAGGCCCCACCTCCTGACCATCACATTGGGGGTTAGGATTCAACATGGGAATTGGGGGAAGGGGACCCAATTCAACCCGTAACCCTGTCCTCACCCATGAGAGCATATAAGGAGCAGGAGCATTGCAGCTCAGCCAGCCAGGACAGGTAGTGATGGACTCCAGGGCCTGGGCCCACAGGGCCAGTCGGCGTTAGCACATCCTGGGACCCCAGGCTGCCCGGAGGTCTGAGGAGCACACCACCACCACCCAGCCTCCCTGCAAACCACACCATTTATTAAAATGGCTTGATTTAAACATGGGCGATCGTTTTTTAAGAATTCTTTTAGAACAGTGTGTGTGGCCAGCAGAATAATGGTCCCCAAAGACATCCACGTCCTTATCACCAGAACCTGTGAACGTGTCACCTCACAGGGCAGAGGGAACTTTGCAGGTGGGGTTAAGGCCCCTGAGACGGGGATGACCCTGGATTCACGGGGGTCCTAGTGTCATCACAGGGTCCTTATAAGAGGGAGGCGGGAGGGTCAGAGGCAGAGAAAGATGGGAGATGCCGCGCTGCTGGCTGTGAGGATGCAGGAGGGGCCGCGAGCCAGGGATTCGGCGCCTCTAGAAGCTGGAAAAGGCAGAACCGATGCTGCCCTGGAGCCTCCGGAAGGACCGGCCCTGCCCACGCCTGGATTTTAGGACTTCTGACCTCCAGAACCATGAGAAAATCAGCATGTGCGGCTTTAAGCCACTAACAGGTGGTATTTGTTATGGCTGCCCCAGGAAACTCACACACACGGTTACTGAGGAGTTGGGACTTACGACTGTCCTTTGCTTGTTTGGTGGCTAGAAAAGCATCCTTTGCCCTCTCTCCTTGGTTCTGCGAGGCCCCTCAGATGGGTGGCCTGTCCTTGCCTGTCCCTGAGGAGGTGACCAGATGCCCGTCTCCCCTCTTGTCACCACAGACACTTCCAGACCTGCGGGCAAACGCTTCCAACACCCCCAGCGGAACCGCTCGTGTGCTCAGGTCCCAGCCCTGAGCCCCACTGTCCGATTCCTGCCCCATGTCCACCCTGTGACTTTCCCACTTTCCCTTCTCCCTGGGCACCCGGCTCCCAGAACCAGCCCCCGCGGGGTCCCGGGTGAGTCACCAGCCAGAGCTCTGGGTGCCCACCTGGCCGCCCCTCTGCAGGATCGTGACCCAAGGCCCGGGAGGGCGGGAGGCCTGGGAGCCGCCTCCTTTGCTCTGGTTAACGTGACACGTGTCAGGTGCATCCGGGCGGCCACCTCCCAGGCCTCTGCCTCTGGACCTGTCCAGGAAGGGGCAGGACCCCAGGAGTAGGGGTCCCTCCAGAGTAGGCAGGCCGTGCGGGCCAGGGTTGGGGAAGAGGAGCGGTTTGCGGCCTCGGGATGTTTGTCCGTTTCACCGTCCCTCCCAGCCATTTCCTGGCCCTTCGCAGACAAGCAGTGCTGGCGGCTGGCCAGGGCTGGTGGTTTTCCACGCAGAGGGGTCAGGTCAGTCTGGGTCCACACCCCTGACCCGGGAGGCAGCAGACAGGGGTTCCAGGCCTTGCTGTACCCCTTTCTACACCTAACACCGTGGACACGGGGGCCGGATGATTCCTGGGGGGTGGGGTGGGGACAGGGATGCTGACCCTTACCCGTGGCACCCTAACCCAGGACGGGTCCCCAACAGAGAAGGACCCGGCCCGGCTCAGCAGCACCAAGGGGTCCGAAGGCACAGCAAGCAGGTGCTTCTGCGTCCAGGTCCCCTGGATCCTGGAGCACGGTAGCCAAGGCTGCCCTTCACCAAGTGAGCAGTCCTCAGCCTGCAGGCTGGGAGTCTGTTACCCGCGCCCCGAGCACAGTTTCTTGAGTTATTCGTATTCTGCCTCGTTCCACAAAGAATTGAGGTGACCATCCAATCCAATAGAAAAACACAAACCTCTTTATGAAATCGAGCAGGGGGCGAGTCCCCACGGGGCCGCCCTCGGCGCTCCAGTTCTGGCACCGGCTTCTCCGAGGGTCCCGGGCTACGGAGGGGCTCGGGCCCAGCTGAATCTCAGTGAGTCTCAGAGCCTCATCTCTAAAAATCTTCTCTGTGCTGTGGTAGTGCTGCTTATGAACACCATACACTTTGTGTGAGAACGCTCTACTTCTCCTTTTTGATTTGTTGATAAATATAAGTATATAGAGCTTCCCTGGTGGTGCAGTGATTGAGAGTCCGCCTGCCGATGCTGGGGACACGGGTTCGTGCCCCGGTCCGGGAAGATCCCACGTGCCGCGGAGCGGCTGGGCCCGTGAGCCATGGCCGCTGAGCCTGCGTGTCCGGAGCGTGTGCTCTGCAACAGGAGAGGCCACAGCAGTGAGAGGCCCGCATACCGCAAAAAAAAAATATATATATATATATATATATAAAATATGCGTGCATAAGTATATAATATATACATATAAATATATAACACATGCAGACAGTATATTACATACGTGTATATGTGTATGTGTGTGTGTGTATACGTGTGTTACATGTAATACGTGCAACAGCCAGATCCGCTGCTGGAAGGCCCCTCCCCGCTTTAGGGCGCACCCGGCAGGCATCTCCGCCTCGGAGCCCCAGCACAGCCGCCTCAGGCAACCTTGAACCTTCTCTCTGTCTTTTCTCAGCTCCCGGGCCCAGGGGGATGGTCTCAGGCAGGCGCTGACTTTATTCAGTGATCTCCACCCTCCCCTTCTGGCACCAGGCCTTGCATAATCCCCTCTGCCTGAGTGTGCGTGAGACCTGTGACTGCCTCTAGCCAGGAGAAGGTGGCAGAGGTGACAGACGTCACGGCCATGAGTGGGTTATGTCCCGTAAGACTCCCATTCAGCAGGCTCCCCTCGATGCCCTCCCTGGCCAGCCTCGAAGAGGTCAGTTGCCGCATATGAGAGGGTGTGTGGAGGGGGCCCACGTGGCCAGGACCCAAGGGCAGCCTGTGGGAGCTGAGCGCCGAAAGCAGGGACCCCAGTCCTGCAGCTGTGGGGAGGCCGGTGTAGCAACAGCCTGAGGGAGCTCGGAGGTGGGCCCTTCCCCAGTTGAGGTTCTGATGAGATGGCAGCCCCAGCCCTACCTGGATTACAGCCTCAGGGGCCCAGTCCCAGCTTAGCTGTGCCCTGAATCCTGACCCCCCAAACCCTGAGATACTAGATGGTGGTGATTTGCTGCTCAGCATAGAAAACAAATCTGCTGCCCTGGTGCCCCAGCCTGCGAGCCTGCAGAGGAAACACAGAACCTACAGAGCTTCGCACACGTGACGGGGGGCCCGGATGACTGTGCCCAGGCCGCCTGATTTCCAGATGTCCGAGGCTGGCTGGCCGCTGCTTTTAGCCCCTGCCCCTCCCATGCTGCTGACCCTGTCCCCCCCGCCCGGGCTCTGCACGTGTCTGGGAGCCACGGTGGCCTAGCAGGAAGGGGCCAACCCCACCCCGTGCAGACTCCCAGCACCCCACGTGCAGGCCGGGAGGGAGCTCGCTGCTGGACGCGGCCCCGGCGTGTTTGTTTTTATTGCCGGGCTCCCAGGCCCTCCCGGGCCGCACATCTGCACGTCATCTGAGGCGGCCCCACCGTGGGTTGGGAAACTCAGTCTTGGTGGCCGTCAGCCCCGCGACCCCTGCTCTGGGAACATGCGTGCATGCGATGTGGATCTGAGTGTCTGCGTGTGCGTGCGTGCATGAGGGCGGCGTCCCATCTCCTGGGCTGTTCATCTCCCAGCAGCTCTCCAGACGAATTCCCAGGGGTGGCAAACACGCGCGTGTGCGCGCACACACGCACAACAACCCAACCAGTGTTTCTTCACTGGTTCCCCGACAGCCCAGGGACAAACGTTGTCCCCCCCAAAGCAAAACAAAGCATGACATCCAAACACTGTCTTTCTTTCTTTTAAATATTTATTTATTTGGCCGTGCTGGGTCTTGGTTGCAGCACGCAGGCTCTTAGTTGCAGCACGCAGGCTCTTAGTTGCAGCATGCGAGATTTTACTTGCAGCATGCAGGATCTAGTTCCCTGACCAGGGATCGAACCGCGGCCCCCTGCATTGGAAACACAGAGTCCTAACCACTGGACCACCAGGGAAGTCCCCTAAATAGCGTCTTTCATGGGGTCACCCAGCAGGCCTGTGGGAGGAGCCATGAGCCCATTTAATAGATGGGGATAGTGAGGTTCAGATAAGAATGGGGCTTAGAACAGGTATTGATGTGGAGAAAGTGAAACGTTCACTGTTGATGGGAATGAGAATAGGGCAGCCGCTATGGAGAACAGTCTGGTGGTTCCTTAAAGAATTAAGCATACAGGGACTTCCCGGTGGTCCAGTGGTTAAGACTCCGCGCCGCCACTGCAGGGGGCACGGATTCCATCCCTGGTCAAGGAACTAAGATCCTGCATGCTTCACAGTGTGGCCAAAATTAATAATAATAATAAATTAAATAAAGTAAATAAAAATTTTTTAAAGGAATTAAGCATAGGGCTTCCCTGCTGGCGCAGTGGTTAAGAATCTGCCTGCCACTTCAGGGGACATGGGTTCAAGCCCTGGTCTGGGAAGATCCCACATACCACGGAGCAACTAAGCCCGTGAGCCACAACTACTGAGCCCATGAGCCACAACTACTGAGGCCTGCGTGCCTAGAGCCCGTGCCCCACAGCAAGAGAAGCCACCGCAATGAGAAGCCTGCGCACCGCACGAAAAGTAGCCCCCGCTCGCTGCAACTAGAGAAAGCCCGCATGCAGCAACGAAGACCCAACACAGCCATTAGTTAATTAATTAATTAATTGATTAATTCATTAATTTTAAAAAAAGGAAGGAGATTCTGACACCTGCTACGACCTGGATGAACCTCAAGGACATGATGCTCAGTGAAAAAGCCAGACACAGAAGGGCAAATACTGTCTGATTCCACTCACAGGAGGTCCTGGAGGAGTCATATCCACAGAGACAGGAAGTAGATGCTGGGGCCAGAGGCTGGGGGAGGGGCTGGGGAGTCAGTGTTTCATGGGGACAGAGTTTCCTTTTGGGAAGATGAGAAAGTTCTGGAGATGATGGTGGTGATGGCTTCACGACATTGTGAATGTACTTACTGCCACTGAGCTGCACACTTAAAAACAATGCAGATGGTGAATTTTATGTTAAGTGTATTTTACCACCGTTAAAAAAAGCAGAAGGTCTCACAGTGCACCTGCCCTCTGAGGCGCCCCTCTGCAGGAGGGCTGCTTTCCTCCCCAGCACCCGCGTCTCTCTGCACACTCCTAACTCTGAGCCTTTGCTTGAGCCCCTGGCCTCGCAGAATTAATTTTTAAAATTTAAACAGAAAGCAGGCTTTCCTGGAGAGAACGCTCAGGCTCCGGCTTGGCAGACACCGACATACGTCCATCGTGGGCCATGCTGTTGAGCTTAGGGTGGGATGACCAGGTGCAGGTACATTGAGCATCCAAGACAGGTGGTGGGCGGACCACAGTGGGGGCAGGGTAGGGAGAAGCCAGGTGGGTTTACCTGGACTCTGCCCAACAGAGGTGTGACGGCTCCCGGAAGACCCAGGCGTGGAGGTGAGATGAGGCATCTTCAATCTCGGGCTGTCCCGGCTCCTCGGGGCTGAACTCGGGGCCTCAGCCTCTTTCAACAGCCGGTCTCTGGTCTCTGCCCCTCGAGGTCTGTCACATTCATGCAGTGTTTTTCCAGCTTCTTCGAGACACAACACCATGGGAGGTGAGGATCAATTCCGTGTTTAGATGTTTCTCTGCAGAGAGCAGAGAAGCAGCGTGACCAAGGACACGGGGCCCAGACAAGGTGTGTGTGTCTTCGGGTCATGTCCCTCTGACCCACCTGGCCTCCGTCAGCACATAACTGGTGGCAGAGGGGCACCCAGAGCTGTGGCCCACACAGTGTCCATTCAATCGAGGAAGTCCACTCCTTTTGACCCAACGTAATCCTCTACTGGAACTCTCCACATCAGTACCTGGAGACCTGCCTCATTCTTTTTCACAGACACGTAGTATTCCGCTGCTTGGCAAAGGCAGGGAGAACATGTTTTAGGCTTTGCAGAATGATGTTGGCTCAAGAACAGGCTTTCTGTATTTAACTGCCAAATTGGGTCATTGGCAGGAGCTGTACCGGTTTAAAGCTCTAGCAGAAATGACCACAACTGGCAAATCCACACAGACGGAAAACGGATTCGTGGTTGTCACGCTTGGGGTGCCCCTGGCATCAAAGGGGTGGGGCCGGGGAGGCTGCTCCACACCCCACGGAGCCCAGGACAGCCCCCCAGAGAAGAGGACCCGGCCCAGTGTCAACAGGGCCAAGGGGGTGACCCTGATCTAGTATCATATCAACAAACTATGGGACTTCCCTGGTCGTGCAGTGGTTAAGAATCCGCCTGCCAATGCAAGGGACATGGGTTCCAGCTCTGGTCCGGGAAGATCCCACGTGCTGCGGAGCAACAAAGCCTGTGAGCCACAACTACTGAGCCCACGCACCACAGCTACTGAAGCCCGTGCGCCTAGAGCCTGCGCTCTGCAACAAGAGAAGCCACCGCCATGAGAAACCCGTGCACTGCAACGAAGAGTAGCCCCCGCTCGCCGCAACTAGAGAAAGCCCACGCGCAGCAACGAAGACCCAATGCAGCCAAAAATAAATAAATAAATATTTTTTAAAAAACACACACACAAAAAAACTATGCATCATCGTACGTGCTTGTTCTTCAAGAATTTGGGCAATTACGATCTGTTTTGTAGCCATTATTATCCCCCAGTTAGTCAGACAGTTAGACTTCATTCTGTGTTTACTGGATTCTACCAGGCTTTTCAGTTTCTCCCACTGATGAGTTGTGTTTGTGTGTGTGTATTTGTATATACATATGAGTGTTTTGTGTATGTGTTATCTCTGTGTATTTGTATGTGTGTATATGTATTTTATTGTGTGTTTTTATGTGTATTTGTATGTGTATATGTATATTTGTATGTGTGTTTATGTGTATTTGTGTGTGTGTGTGCGTATGTGTTTCTGTGTTTGAGGGTTGTGTATGTGCGTGGGTGTGTATTTGTATGTGCGTGCATGTGTATGTGCATGTGTGTATTTGTATGTGCATGTGTGTATGTGGGGTTTGTGTGTGTGCATGTGTGTATGTGGGAGTTGTGTGTGTGTTGTGTGTGTGTGTGTGTGCATGCGGGGTTTGTGTGTATGTGTGTGTGTGTGTATGTGGGTGGGTGGGTGGGTGTCTGCGTGGGTAAACCCACCATCCGCGCCTGCCCTGCGTCATGAGGGTGGTTCCCAGGCCAGCTCTGTGGATGCTGGTCCCCAGGTCCTTCCCTTCACTCTGCGCATCTGAGCGGCGTCCCGGAAAGGATGCGGGACTCTCCTGTCACCCGGGGCCAATGCTGGGCTCCACTCGTGCGGCGCTGCCTGGTGGTCTCCCCTCTGGGCCCCTTGCTCCTCTGCCTGGAGCTTGGAAGGTCTCCCCCTGGACCGGCGGCCACTGTAGCTCAGAAGCCACTGAAGACATGTAAACAAGACGAAACAGAAGACCCCAGAGGAGACACGGATCAGCTGATGGAAAAGGCGAATTGTGTCTCAGGGAAAATCTCCACAGACGGGATCACCATCAACATGTAACTTGAACAGATGGAGCTTCCAGACCAGGGGTCGCAAACCACAGCCCAGCGTGACGGCGTGTTTTGTAAATAAAATTGTGTTGGCACGCGGGCAGGTCCATCCATCTACACGTTGTCCGGCCGCTTTCCTGCTGCGGGGCGCAGTGAGCAGCTGGGACAGGACTGACTCCAGGGGCTTTACAGGAAAGGGTTGCCAGCTCTGCTTTACAACCTCCATTTAGACCTTTAGCAGTGGGCGGGCGAGGGTTTGGGGGAGGTCGCCGCAGGGGCAGGGGTTGCCGAGCCCCAAATTCTGGTCTCTTGTCGCCAGCCCTTCCCCACCGAGTCAGACCAAGCCAACAGCCGGGGGTGTGTGTGAGTTCCCAGGGCGGCTGTAACAAAGTTCCACACAACAGAAGTGTATCCTCTCCCAGCCCTGGAGGCCGAAGTCCAGGATCAAGGTGTCGGGAGGGCTGGTTACGTCTGAGGACGCGAGGGAGGGTCTGTCCCAGGCTCTCTCCTAGGCTCTCTCCCAGCTTCTGGTGTGGCCAGCCGCCCTCGGCCTGTACACGCCTCAGCCAGTCTCTGCCTCCGTCTTCACGTGGCCTTCTCCTTCTGTGCGTATTTGTGTCTAAGCGTCCCCTCTCGTAAGGACACCAGTCATGTTGGATTAGGCGCCCCCGCTCTGGCGTGACCCCATCTTCACTAATTACCCCTGCAACAACCCTCTCTCCAAATCAGGTCGCATTCTGAGGCCTGGGGTTAGGGCTGCCACGTCTGAATTGGGGGAGACACGATGTGCCCCACGCCAGGGTGTGTGCGTCCTCCAAGTGTCTGCTCCGAATCCGGAGAGAAGTGCCCGGGCTCAGCAAGTGTCGGGCGATGGCGGTGGGGCCTGGGCAGGGGGACAGTGAAAGGCCGCAGAGGGTCACGGGAAAGCACCCACTCTCAAACCAAACACCTTCTGCAGGGGCTGGCGCCGATCTCCTCCTCACCAGGAGCCCCTGTCTCCGCGGCTCCCCCGTGCTCTCAGAAGCTGGACGTTGGGCCTCGGAGGCCGGCTGGGCCGAGTGCCAGGTCACAGAGAACGCGTCCTGCTCGAAGGCCAGGCTCTGCTCCTCTGGCTTCAGTGACTTCTCGGAAAGATGGATGTGTCTGGTGCTGGCCTTGCTGCTGCTTGGAGAGCAGACACCCCCATCTCCCCAGTCTCAGGCCTGCCTCTTCCCTCCCCCACAGCCCGCTCTTTAGTTTGGGTGCAGAGGGCCCCCCTGAACCTCAGATCGTCCTCGATTCCTCCCCCACGTTCCCAACCACTTAAATTCCTCTTCATCCCCATCACATCCTCCGTCCACGCCCCTCAGGGTTCTCATCCGGGCTGTTTCCACCTGGTCTCCAGGTCTGTTTATCCATGAAGCCCACGAGAATGCTTTAGTTTAACATCAGAAGAAAACCATGAATATACTGATCCAGGCTGGATGGTGTCCATCTTTACACCAATGTGGTCGTAGAGTATGTTCAATATTTTTTTATGGAGAGGGACCTTGAAAGTCATAGTGAGGCCCTGCTTTTGTTCCTTCCACCCTGGACCCATCACTGCCTGTGTGGAAACTTCCTTTGGCCCCAGGAAAAGGCCCAAACTCTCCACACAGCACGCACGTCCATTTTGGACCACACCTGCCTGGCTCTGGCTGCTGGCCCCCCATCCACTCTGCTCTGACCTCCCACATCCTGGCCTGAACTCGGGGTATCATCCAGCCGGGGCCTCCCACCGGGGTTTACCCAACCTTAAGCTCTGGGCCTGGACACTGTCTCCTGTAGGAAGCTTGTTGTACTTAACTCCTTTTTTTTAAAAAAAAAAAAAAGATTGAGCTATAATTCACATGCCATAAAATTCACCTATTTAAAATATGCAATTCAGTGTTTCTGGTACATTCATAAGGTTGTACAATTACGGCCACTACCTAATTCCAGAATATTTTCATCACCCCCCGCAAATAACCCTATACCCCATTCAGTCTTCCCCAGCCCCAGGCAACTATGAATTCACCTTCTATGTCTGCGAATCTGCCTGTTCCGGACGTTTCCCGTCAATGGAATCACACACTGTGTGTCCTTCTGTGTCTGGCTTCTCTCACTGAGCATCGTGTTCTCAGGGTCCGTCCATGTTGTAGCGAGGGTCAGGGCTTCACCCCTTTGCGTGGCTGAGTTTATCCATCACCCAGTGATGGACATTTGGGTCATGTCCAGTTTTTGCCTATTATAGATGATGCTGCTTTGGACGTTAGTGCACACTTTTCTGTGTGGACGTGTGTTTTCATGTCCCTTGGGTACATACGTAGGAGTGGAACTGCAGGGTCAGAGGGTAATTCTTTTAACCTTTGGAGGAGCTGCCATTCCTTAACCTCAGAGGCTGTTCATCCCTCCAGCTCAGGGTTCTGCAAACTACAGCCAAGGGGGTGGGATCTGGCCCTCTGCCTGTTGTTGCAAATAAAGTTTAACTGGCATACAGCACGCCCATGACATGTCTACGGCGGCTACTGAGTTGAATCTTTGCCACAGAGACTGAAATACTTACTATCTGGCCTTTTATAGAAAAAAGTGTGTTGATGTGTGGCACTTAAATGACACACTGTGATCGTCTATTTATGCATCTTGAGAACCCCTCCCTCTACTTTCCTCCTGCGGAACAGAAAGTTCCCCACTGGCGGGAATGTGATCTTCTATTTCTGTTTCCTACCATCATTAAACATGTGGACTCATTACCCCACCCTCACCTTCCGGGAGCATTGAACCCGTGGAAAGCCTGGGCCTCCCTTTCCTGTGGGTGCGGGCCGGCCTCACCCGGGGGTCCCGCCCTGGCTGCCCGGTGGAGTCACCAGGGCCCTCTGCAACTGGCCACACCCAGGCCAGCTGCCACAGTTCCCCGCCCCCCGCCCCAGGCAGACCGCAGTGGCCCCTCCAGAGGGTTCCAAAGCTTGGGAACCCCGGGTAACTGGTTCCTAACCCCAGATGTCTGCGGTTCCCATGGATATAGTCCCAGAGGCAGGGAATCCACAGACCATTTCTCCCATGCAAACAGCCTGGATGTATCAACCCTGCAAGGTGCAGGCATCTCAAGGGGGTTTGGGGTGCCTTCTCTGTCCTCCCCCAAATGCCCAGAGCCAGTCAGTCCAGCGGTGGGAGGGGAGCCCTTGTCACTCAAGGTCCCAGCTCTCACAGCTGCAGGGACGTGCATCTAGAGACTTTTTTTTTTTTTAATTTCCTGAGACTGCTGTTAACAAAGGGCCTCAAACTGCATGGCTCAAACCAGACATTTATTCTCACACATTCTGCAGGCCTGAAGTCCAAGCTCAGGGTGTCACAGGGCTGTGCTCCCTCCAGAGGCTCCAGAGGGGGACCCTTCCTGCCTCTTCCAGCTTCTGGGGCTGCATCGTCCTCAGCTCGTGGCCGCATCACCCCAGTCTCTGCGTCCATCTTCACGAGGCCTCTCCCTGTGTGTCTGAGTATCAAATCCCACCCCCACTCCACTTTCTCCGATAAAGACACCAGCTATTGGGTGTAAGGCCCACCCTGAATCCAGGAAGCTCTGGCGGGGGGTGGGGGGACGGGACGCGGGGGGCACGACATGGATATTTGAGGGGCAGTATCGGACCCACTATAACCAGTGGACATTATTTTTGTTTAGGCAAAAAGTACCCAAACTAAAAACGAACACCAGACGATCTTTCCAGAGAACGATCACCCCACTTTGCAACCTTTCCTTTTATTTCTTCCTGCCATTTCCCCTCCCACGCCAGCTACCACCATCATTGCCTCGATGACTTGTCGTTTGCCCTTGTGGAAGCGCCTCAAATCCTTCTTGGTCCAGGGAAGGATGGGAGGGTAGGTAGAAACGTTTAACTCAGTGGACAGTTAAGGTGGTAATCGTGTTGCAATAAATAAATGTATCAGACTGACACAGGAACACCTGAAGCTCACACAGGGTTGTGTGTCAATTATGTCTCAATACAAATACATTTTTTTAACATCTTTATTGGAGTATAATTGCTTTACAATGTTGCGTTAGTTTCTGCTGTATAACAAAGTGAATCAGCTATATGTACACCTACGTTCAATACAAATACATTTTTAAAAAGTAAGTTGAGGGCTTCCCTGGTGGCACAGTGGTTGAGAGTCCGCCTGCCGATGCAGGGGACACGGGTTCGTGCCCCGGTCAGGGAAGATCCCACATGCCACGGAGCGGCTGAGCCCGTGAGCCATGGCCGCTGAGCCTGCGCGTCCGGAGCCTGTGCTCCGCAACGGGAGAGGCCACAACAGTAAGAGGCCCGCGTACCACAAAAAAAAAAAAAAAGTAAGTTGAGAGTAAACAGTTGTATTAAAAATTCCTACTTGAGGGAATTCCCTGGCGGTCCAGTGGTTAGGACTCCAAGCTTCCACTGCAGGGGGCACGGGTTCTATCCCTGGTCGGGGAGCTAAGATCCCAAAAGCTGTGCGGCACAGCAAATGAAATGAAATGAAATAAAAATTCTTACTTGAAATGCATCCACTGAAGGGATTTAAAGACGTTAACTCAATAATCCTAGAGCAGGAACTTTGCTCAGTGGAGCTCTGCCCCCCAGGGGACACTGGGCCATGTCTCGGGACATCTGTGGTTTTCATGACTGGGGGGCTCCTGGCATCGAGGGGGTGGGAGCAGGGATGCTGCTGAGCCCCCCACAGTGCCCGGGACAGCCCCCCACAGAGTGACCCGGGGCCCCAACGTCAGCAGGGCCGATGGAGAGAATCCCTGTCGTAAATACTGAAGGTGAGGATAGCTTTCAACTGAAAAAATATATATAATGTTTATTGGTCATTTAAAAAAAAATCAGCTGTAGGTGTGTCTCCCTGCAGCTGTGACAAGCTGGGCCCCCCCTTTTGGGCCAAGGACTGGCTGAGGGCACAAGGGGGCCATGGCAGCTGCTCAGGGGCATCGCGGGCCCCCAGGGTACCTGGTCTGATGTGAACCTTCCAAATCCGTCGGATTTTTGCTTCAAAGCCCCGAGTGGGTGGAGGGCATGAGTGCTTGCCCGGGAGCCCAGTTTCCTTCTGAGAAGCAGAATGCAGAGTAACTTCTAAGAGAAGTGCCTGAGGAAGGGGATTACCCTACAGTCTCCCCAGAAGAGCTGGTGAAAATCAACAAGAAGCACTTCTGGTTTCTTTCACTGCCTAGGCGGCTTCCTCTGCCGGGCGCTGTGCTCTCAGGCATCTCTGAGATTTAAAAAAAAAAAAAAAAAAGTAGATGATCTATTTTTGAATCCTTCTCGGAGAAGCCCTTGGCAGTTGAACAGCTGAGCTGAGACCAGCAAGGACAAGAGCTTGGGCAAAGGCACCCAGAGGTGGAGCCGGGAGTCCTGGGCAAGGACAGGGTTGTGCAGAGAACAGGATTCGGTCCCCCACCGACCCCCCCCGCATCCAGCCCTGCTGACATCAGCCGGGCATCCTCTGGGGGGGCCGTCCTGGGCACTGCGGGGTGTGGAGCAGCGTCCCTGCCCCCATCCACTCGATGCCAGGAGCCCCCCAGAGTACCAACCACAGATGTCCCCAGGCACCGCCCAGTGTCCCCTGGGGGCAGAACTACCCTAGGAGAGACCCCTGCCCTAGTGACCCACTCCCCCAACTACACACACACACACACACACACACACACACACACGCACGCACGCACGTGAAGACCTCCCCCATGTCCTGCATGTAAAGCAGGGCCTTGCTAATGAAAAAGCACAGAGTCAGAGGTTCTGGAATTTTCCTCCCTCTGTCTCATGGGTGAGCCACGGAGCTGCATGCATCTCCAGAAGCACCAGGGACCCTGCCAGGCGGGTCTGCAAAGCAGCCGTTAACACCTTTCTCAGGAGAAAGAAGGGAAATTCAACTTCTGACCCATAATAAACACTCAGCGAGTGTGATGACCCCAGCCCAGCCCCATCCCCCCACCCAGGCTCCGCCCTCCAGGAAATGAGGATAAAATCAGAAGGGACCTAGGGATCCAGGCCTCCTCAGCTGTACCCGTGTCAGCCCAGGACCCAAGGCCTTTCCACTCGACCCAGGCCACTCAGCCCTTGATCCTGGAGCCACAGCTGCTACATCTAATAATTCGGGTTTCGTTCAGTTAAAAAATACTTTGGGGACTTCCCTGGCGGTCCAGTGGTTAAGACTCCGTGCTTTCAGTGCAGGGGGCCCAGGTTCCATCCCTGGTCGGGGAACTAAGATCCACCTGACGTGTGATGCGGCCAAAAAATTTAAAAATAAAAAAATATCATTAAAGAAATATTTTATTGCTAAAAAAAAAAACCCCGCTAACCATCATCTGAGCCTTCAGCGAGTCATAACCTTTTTGCTGGTGGCAGGTCCTGCCCCCATGCTGTGGACAGGGCGGCCGTGGCCATTTCTTAAAATGAGGTAAGAATGAAGTCTGCCGAATCGGTGGCCTCTTCCTTTCATGAACGGTTTCCCCGTAGCGTCCGATACGGTTTGAAGGCATTTTACCCGCAGGAGAACGTCCTTCACAGTTGGAGTCGATGCCCTCAAACCCTTTGTCAGCTAAGTCTATGTCCTATCCTCAGTCCTTTGTTGTCATTTCAACAGTCTCCCCAGCATCCTCACCAGGAGGAGATTCTTCCATCTCCAAACCCGTTTCTTTGGACTCAGCACACTCTTTATTCCTTGCGGGAACGTGTTGCCCCAAACCTGCAATTTGTAAAGAACGCGATATCCGTGAAGCGCGATAAAACGAGGTGTGCCCGTGTATCACGTGTCATATCTGTCGGGTTATTTTTATCATCGTTGCCTTAGTTCGCACCTCCTGCAGTGCTGGGCACCGTCTTTGTCTCATTTCGTCATCACCATGACCCCGAGAGCGGTGCCGTGGGTCCTTATGTTACAGACAGGGCATCAGGGTTCAGAGAGCCAGTGGGCCGACGTCCAGACCAACGCCCCGAGCCAGGGCCGGAGCTCGCTCAAAATCCCCTCCCTGCACCTCAGCTGGGCCAGAAAGACCGACTCCTCACCCCCTCTGAGCAGATGCTGGCTGGCTGTCTTCTAGAACATTCTAAAATCTTCTAGGAAGTTCTTCTCACCTAAACAGCTCATCCTGCAATCGGAATCTGTACCCTCTTTCCCATCCTCACGAGTGAAAGTCAGGATGACCATGATCATGAAAATGATGATAATAAAAATAAATCATTCCATCGGAATAGTGATTCACTGCAGGAGGAGGCCCTGGGATGCCTTCGGGGGTCTTGGAAATGTTCTACGTCTTGATGCAGGTCATGGTGACTCAGGTGCACACACTTTTTAAATGCATGGTCTGTACGTGAGCAAACTGTACACTCTTCTGTAGGCATGTCCTACATGTCCTACTGTCAACCACTGTGCCACCAGGGAAGCCCTGCAGTCTTTTTGAAGGTCAAGTTGGAAGGTGGATCAAGTCCTCTCTACCTTTAAACTCAGGGTTTACACATAAGAATTCATCCTCAGGGGCTTCCCTGGTGACGCAGTGGTTGGGAGTCCACCTGCCGATGCAGGGGACACGGGTTCGTGCCCCGGTCCGGGAAGATCCCACATGCCGCGGAGCGGCTGGGCCCGTGAGCCATGGCCGCTGAGCCTGCGCGTCCGGAGTCTGTGCTCCACAACGGGAGAGGCCACGACAGTGAGAGGCCCGCGTACCGCAAAAAAAAAAAAAAAAAAAAAAAGAGAGAGGCACACACAGAATTCCCTGTGCTTTGATATTTGCCTCATGTGCACTGATTCTCATGGTACAATGATTTAAGAAGAGGAAAGAATCAGAAACAACCCAAACATCCAATAATGGGCAAGAATAGATATACATAGTACTACTACTAATCATAGATTTTGGTACATCCACAAAGGTCCTGTTGGTAAATGCAGCATTAGTATCCTGGACGGGACCCCGGAACAGAACAGACATTGTTTGATGGGGTGGAGTAATGGTGAAACCCAGATAAAGCCTGGAGTTGAATTCAGAGTAAGGCGCCTGGGTCCATTTCTTCATTTTGATGAGATGCCGACCTTAAGAGGAGCTGGCTGAGGGCACGTGCAAACTCTCTGTGCTGTTTTTGTCACTTTTCTGTCCATCTAAAATCATTCCAAAATCAGAAGAATTTGTGATGGCATGGGAAAAGAGTGGTTCCCCTCACAATGTGATAGACAGTAAGCAAATTAAGAAAAATTGTAAAGGCAGGTGATCAAATGGCATGTAGGACCTGAATTTGTAAAAACGGACGGGTATGTGTATATGCCGTGAAAAATCCAGGCGGTGGGATTATGGATGATTTTTTGTTATTTCATGTGATTTCTAGATTTGGGAAAATGCAGTTGTGTTCCTTTCATGGTCATAAAGAAGAGAAAATATGTATACAGTTGATTCTTGTCATTGGCAGCGGTTCTGGGCCATAAAGTCGCCGCAAACGCTGAATTAGTGAACACCGCACCACCGCTCCTGGGGACACACAGGGCCAGGATCCCGTGAGCCTCCGTCACCCCATTGTCACGCCCGATTCCCACGCACACTCGTGTGATGTGCGTTTCTGTTTAAAGGCGCCTAGTCTGATAGCAGTTGTTGATTCATTCACGGCGGGGCTGTAACCCTGGCCTGAACAAAGCTCATCTAACACACGCACACTGTCCCCGTGAGCACGTCACCGTCCTCCTGCACGTGGGACACCGGCCAGCAAGCACTTCGGCTCTACACCGGGGGGCCATTTTAGAGGCAGAGTCACCCGCCAAAATCCCCAAAATGCCCAAAACGTAGCCCTAAATGGTGAAAAGGACCCTGGTTACCACCCGGTTCCACTTCAGCTGGGAAGATGGTTGTCGGTGACTCGAATGTTTCACTGCTCTGCCCGTGTCCTCTAATGACTGCACACACCCACCCCCAAGTATCAATCTGGGGGTTACAATCTAGCGAGTAGGTG
Source organism: Tursiops truncatus (assembly GCF_011762595.2). NCBI lineage: Eukaryota > Metazoa > Chordata > Mammalia > Artiodactyla > Delphinidae > Tursiops > Tursiops truncatus. The sequence goes on along the minus strand of NC_047036.1, from coordinate 170,192,709 downwards.
AATTCCCAAGTACAGAATCTGAAGGTATCGAGGCTTGACCCTATAGAACACCTCCCGTGGCCCGTTCCCACGCAGGCCTGCTGGCATCCACACAGCAGGCGGGCCCAGCCCTCGCCGGGAGCATGGGCTGGTCCTGAGGCGCCCCGACACCCCGGTGCCCCAGCACACTCAGCCCAGCAGAGGTGTGTCTCCCCCTCTAAGCCCCGGGAGCCCAGTGTTGACCTTTAGCAGGAGCTGGGGTTCCCCCGCCTCAAGGGACCGGGGCAGGAGCGCCCCCTGCCAGATGCCTTACTCTGTGTCTGTGTGTCTCACCCAGCACTTCCTTAAGACAGGGGTCTCACCTGGGGGTGACTCTGCCTCCAGAGGACACTGGGCCCTGTCTGGGGACATCTGTGGCTATCAGGACTGGGGGGCTGCTGGCATCGAGGGGGTGGGGGTCAGGGACACTGCTTCACACCCCACGGTGCCCAGGACGCGCCGATGTCAACAGTGCCGGGGGGCAGAAGCCCTGCTTTAGAGAAAGCTGCCCCAGGGACTTCCCTGGAGGCCCAGTGGTTAGGACTCCGAGCTTCCACGGCAGGGGGTGAAGGTTCGATCCCTCGTCAGGGAACTAAGATCCCGCGTGCCACGCGGTGTGGCCAAAAGAAATAGTGAAACTGCCCCAGCCAGCTCCTTCCTGTGGCTGAGACTCGGCTGGGTCTCCCCCCTGCCCCGTGGTCTCTGATGCCAGCCCCCTGGGGCCCAGGGCCACTGAGAAAGGCTCGGTGGCCCTCGGCGCTGGCCCTGGAGTGGCAGCAGCAGCAGCATGTCCCTTTGTGTAGGTGGAAAAAACCCCTGTAGGTTTGTGGAAAGAGCTAATGTTTGTGAAGGAAGAGGGGCCGGCTCTCCGAGACCGAAGGGGACCTGGAGGGAAACAGCCTCGCCCGAGGCAGGCCCCGCAGCTCAGGAAGCCTGGCCTGCGCTGGGCAGGGGCTTCTGTTGACCTCCCCACAGCAAGCCCACAGTGGAATGGGCCCCAAGCAAGGGCCTGCCTAGAGCTCGAGGGTGGTCAAGCTGCTGGCTTGTGAACTGTGGTCAGTGGCCCGGCAGCTGCCGGGGGTCCCTGCCCCCGGAGCAGAGGCTGAGGCATCCTTCTGGCCGAGCAGGACGCGTAGCCCCGCAGCAGAGGACAGGCCTCCGTAGCCACAAACGGGAGGCTGGTGCTGGCCGCCTGGAGGGGACGGAGTTACCGCTCACCTCTCCCTCCTGGCCTTGGTGGGTGCCTCCCCAGGCGCTGCAGTGTGGAGAGTGGGGTGGAGGCTGGCGTCCAGCCTCAGGGTCACCCTGACAGCTGGACGTGGCGGCCCCAGGGCCCCTCATTGCTGTGTGCATCAATCATCAGAAAGAGACTGGACTCCGTCCAGGGTTCCGCTTGGAGCAGTGGGTCCCATCCCCCGGAAGGCCAGCGGCTCCAAAGTACCAGAGCCCACCCCGCCCCCGGGGTCCGATCACGGGGACTTCCATACTTTCCCGGTGACCTCCTGGCCCCAGGCGGCCAGCCTCAGATCCCTCGCCTTCCTGGCCCCGTATACCTGTCACCTCTTCCACCCGGGGTTAATTGCTTTGCCCCGAGATCGCTTTTTCCACCTCTCCCTTTTTGGCCCCGGCAAGTGGCTTCCATCAAAACCGAAAACCAGACGTGGAAAAACCCCAAGCGTGACACATCAAGGCTCGGTTCCATTTCAAGGCTTGGGGTCCCCGTGTCCTGAGATGGAATAATACAAGTTCCAGACAAAAACTCAACTCCCCCCTCCCCAGAGAAACACAGTTGTCTCTCCTGAATGGATCGGTGTAAAGAATAGAGGGAAATCTCCAGAGGCACCCCCGTTCCTTCTCTGGAGGACACGGCCGGTTCCAAACCAAATGCCACATTTTCAGTGACAGCCAAGTATCTCTCTGAGAAAAGCTGGAGCTAATTACGTTAAAAATATTTAACCGTGATTTTTTTTTTTTCCTCTCTCTCTCTCTAAACAGGGTCAAACAGTGCTGCTTCTTGGAAAAACTGAAAAAGGTATGTAGCGTTTTCTCTTACTTCACGAGCTTGGAATCCCTTGTTTTTGAGCAAAGGAACAAACAAGCCAGAGTGTTTCGTGCGCACATGACACACTGGGAATTGTGTCACCGTGAAACGAGCTCTGGGCTCCCAGCCAGGAAACCCGAGTTCAAATCCCAGGTCCACCTCTGAGAGGCTCTGCCGTGTCTGGGCGGGTTCCTTTCATCTCCCTGCAGAGGAAATAACACGCTGTGACTTCCCAAGCGTGGTGCCGGCAGTTTGCGAAGGGGGCCGTCCAGCAGGTTGGAAATGTGCGCCTTTCCAGGAAGTGGTCCATTTCGTGTAGATGACCTAATCCGCTGGCAACCTTGGTCCCCAGCACCCTCCTACAGCCCTTCCCACTTCCAGGAGCTCAGTGGTCACGCCTGGCTCTGGTCCCCCGGCGTCTTCCCCCTTTTTCTCCCCATCAGTCTGGCTAAAGGCCAGGATCGCCCCTCTTCTCAAAGGACCAGTTTCAGTTTCTCAGGCCGCCCTCTGGTTTCTCTGGTCTGTTTCATTTATCTCCGGCTCTGTCATTTCCTTCCTCCTGTGGGCTTTGGGTTTCGCTTGCCCTTCCTGTCCTCGTTCCTTCAGGTGTCAAGTCGGGTCGTGGATCTGGGACCTTCCCCGATGCGCCCTCTGCAGCTGTCACTCCCTGCCCCCAGCGCCCGCATCCCTCAGGTTTCAGCAGGTCGCGTTCTCAGGCCAGGCGCTTTCCACCTTCTCCTCAGCCCCACTGCTCGTCTGAGCGCGTGTGGTTTAATTTCCACGGGTTCCGTGACCGCTCTGGGAAGGAAAGGGCATCGGGACGCCTTTCTCGGTGACTGGACGTTGTTGGGAGTATGGCTGAAATGGGATTCTCTTGGGACCCTTCGTGGGGCTAGCTGAGAACATGGAGGGAGGGCTGGTTTGAGGCGGGGGGCTCTTCGCTCTGGACCCCCGGCTTCACTGCTTCGTCCCTGAGCCTCTCTGAACGCCTGCTTCATACAGCTGGAGGGGGGTGGGGTGTGAGGCCCGAGGACACGGGGCTTGATCGGCTGTGAGGTTTGGGGGTCCGGGGTGGAGGTGGCTAGAGCAGAGGCTGAGACAGAATCCCCTGAAGTCGCTCGCTGGGGCCGCCATCACAAAGTACCACCGACTGGGGGGCTTGCAACTGCAGAAACGCGTCCTCACGCGGTTCCGGAGGCCGGAAGTCCGAGATCCAGGTGCGGCAGACCCCCCCCACACACACAGGCTCCGGGGAGGGTCCTCCCTGCCTCTTCTGGCCTCTGGTGGTTTCCAGCATCCCTGGAGGCCTTGGCTTGTGGCTGCATCCCCCCAGCCGCTGCCTCCTCTTCACATGGCCTCCCCCGTGTGTGCGCATGTCCCGTTCTCGTGCAGACACCAGTCACTGCGTTTAGGGCCCCACCCCACCCCAGTACAATCTCATCTTAACTAGTTACATCTGCAGTGACCCTATTTCCAAATGAGGCCCCAGGTATCAGGACTTAGGACTTGAATGTGTCTTTGGGGACGCACTTTAGCCCACAGCCCTCCTGGCTCTGTGTGCCCTTTGCAGCCAGGAGGTCCCAGAGGGTACCCAGTGCCCATGGCACTGGGATGGCAGCGCCCTGGGCCACAGAGAAGCCAGAGGGCGCTGGGGCTCCCTCCCCGTCTCTGAGGGACTGTGTGCTCTCCCTCCCTCTAGGATCTTCCTTCGGGGCTTCCCCTCAAGGCCTCTGGTTTGGCCAGTGCCGCCCTGGGCCCCCCCACCCCCAGCAGCGGCCCCGGTAGGGGAGACAGGCTTTCATCTGCAGCCCCCACGCGGCTCCATGAGCAGAGCTAATGCCCCCCCTTCGGCCCCGAGCCCCCGTGTCAGCCACGCCTGAGCAGGGTCAGAGTCTCCAGCAACCACCCCCGCCAGCACCCTCAGCCCAGGCTTTCATGCTTCCAGGCACGGGGTGCTCGCTCCCTGAGTCCCAAAGGGCTTTGAGCGGTGGCCGCTGATCGGGGTGGCGGCCCGGCTGAGTCCCTGGGACCCGGGTCCCTGCCGCAGCCCAGGGTGTGGCTTGGAGCGCTCATTTCACGTCCCATACCTGCGAGATGGGGATGAGAACTCCCAGGGGGCCTAAGGAGGACTGCAGACGCTGACGCAGGCCTGGCCGACGCAGGGCTCCTCGTTAACTGTAGTGCTCACACGTGGAGGCTCACCTCCCTCCTGCCTGCACTCCTCGGGCCCTTTTGCCCCTGAGGATGCCACACCTCTCTGCTTTGTGTGGCCTGCAAGCGGCCCAGGCAGAGCCGGCCCAGGGTGAGGAAAGCCGGGCACCCGCCCCGAGCGCAGAACTTAAGGGGGCATTGAAAAATGCAGTCATCGCTATGCTGTATCTTAACATAGCAATATGTCCTAAAAGTCAAAATGAATGCCCCCCAAAAAATCCATGGTCAAGATTTAAAAAAATTTATTTTTTTGGCCGTGCCACACGGCTTGTGGGATCTTGGCTCCCCAACCAGGGATCGAACCCTCGCCCCCTGCAGTGGAAGCTCAGAGTCCTAACCACTGAACTGCCAGGGAACTCCGAAGATTAGAATTTCAATTAAAGAGGGGATTGCTGGGCTTCCCTGGTGGCGCAGTGGTTGAGAGTCCGCCTGCCGATGCAGGGGACATGGGTTCGTGCCCCGGTCTGGGAAGATCCCACATGCCGCGGAGCGGCTGGGCCCGTGAGCCATGGCCGCTGAGCCTGCGCGTCCGGAGCCTGTGCTCCGCAACGGGAAAGGCCACAACAGTGAGAGGCCCGCGTACCATCAAAAAAATAATAATAATAAAGAGGGGATTGCTCTGCCCTAATCCCAGCCCCATCAGATCCTGTCCCTAATGAAAACCTTGACATGTGATTCATCATGGATATTTTGCATTCATTTTGACTTCTTAAAAAAAATATTGCATGAAAGTATGTGATCACGGTGACCGACTTTTCGGTGCCCCTTAGATTCTGTGCCTGGGGCGGTTGCCTTGCCATCCTCACCCCAGCCCGGCTGGCGAGAACGGCGGTGACAAAGATGATGACTTGAAACGCAGGTACTCCCCAGTGGTCACCAGATACCCTCATCTTGGTCTTTTCACACTCTCCATCAGTGGACCCCAGGTCCGCAGCCCCTTTTCCTGATAGGGAGGCCAGTGCTCAGTTGCTTCTGGTCCCCGGGGACACACATGTGTACAGGGATCACAGCAGAGCCACCCTCCGCCAGGCTCAGGTGTCAGGAGAGCGGCTGGGACCGCGGCCGCGTGGCCTCGTGCCGCAGGGTTAGGCCCACACACTACAGCACCTGCCAGCGGGGAGGACACCAAGCTCCAGCCCATGACTTCGGCCGGCTCCACCCGGGCCCCAGCCCACTCCCAGGCACCTGGCCGGCCCACTGCTGACGGCCCCCCCACCACTTCCTCATCCCCCACTGCAGACCCCACTCGGCAGCCCGGCTGGTGTCTGTCAGGTGCCTCCTGTGAGCCAGACCCGGCTGCTTGGTCTCATTTTGTCCTGGTAGAAGCCTTGGGGAGCGGGTTTTCTCATCCCCATTTTATAGGTGAGGAAACTGAGGCTTAGCAGCAGGGAGACTCAACAAGGCCCCAGGCTGGTGGACCATGGGGCCAGGGTTCCAGCTCCTTTCTCTCCACCCACAAGGCACCTGGCAGTCCGTATTAGTCAGGGTTCTCCAGAGAAACAGAACCAACAGGATGTGTGTACACAGAGAGAGTTATTTTAAGGAATTGATTGTGGAGGCTGCAGGGTGGAGACCCAAGAGCCGACGCCAAAGGCAGTCACTGGAGAATTCCCTTCCGCTCAGGAGAGGCCCTCCACCTCCGCATGCCCCGCAGTCTCATCCAGAGACACCCTCACAGAAGTATCCAAAAGAACAACTGGCCACAGGCATATCTGGGCATCTCGTGGCCCAGCCAAATTGACACGTAAAATTAACCATCCCATAGTCTTTTTACTTTTTTTTTTTTTTTTTTTTGAGGTATGCGGGCCTCTCACTGCTGTGGCCTCTCCGGTTGCGGAGCACAGGCTCCGGATGCGCAGGCCCAGCGGCCATGGTTCATGGGCCCAGCCGCTCTGCGGCATGTGGGATCTTCCCGGACCGGGGCACGAACCCGTGTCCCCTGCATTGGCAGGTGGACTCTCAACCACTGTGCCACCAGGGAAGCCCCTTTTTACTTTTCTTTTAAAGACCAGGTTCTATTTTTTATTTTATTTTATTTACTTAAATATTTATTTATTTATTTATTGGCTGCATCGGGTCTTAGTTGCGGCACTCAGGATCTTTCGTTGTGCCTCACGGGCTTCAATCTAATTGTGGCGAGTGGGCTCTGTAGTTGTGGCATGCAGGCTTAGTTGCCCCGCGGCATGTGGGATCTTAGTTCCCTGACCAGGGATTGAACCAGTGTCCCCTGCATTGGAAGACGCTTTTTTTTTTTTATTTCATTTATTTTATTTATTTATTTATTTTTGGCTGCATTGGGTCTTCATTGCTGCGTGAGGGTTTTTCTCTAGTTGCGGCCAGCGGGCTTCTCTTGTTGCAGAGCATGGGCTCTAGGCACGCAGGCTTCAGTAGCTGTGGCTCACAGGCTCAGTAGTTGTGGCTCACGGGCTCTAGAGCGCAGACTCAGTAGTTGTGGCGCATGGACTTAGTTGCTCCGCGGCATGTGGGATCTTCCCGGACCAGGGCTCGAACCCGTGTCCCTTGCATCGGCAGGCGGATTCTTAACCACTGCGCCACCAGGGAAGCCCTGAAGACGGATTCTTAACCACTGGACCACCAAGGAAGTCCCAGTCTTTTTTCTTTTTTAAATTTGTTAATGACAAAGTCACAACTTGGCACCAGGTCTATTGACCGCAAGCCCAAGTTCCCTCCCATCCACCCACCCACCAGGTTTGTATTGGTGATGTGTTCTGAGGAAATGGAATTCTGCTTGGTTGAATTCTTTAATTCAAAGATAAACTCAGCACAGTTCATCTCTTTTCCAATTATTGGGTTTGGGAGAATTTGAGCAGTGGTGATTTTGCCAACTTTTCTCTTAGAGACAAAAAGATGGGACTTCCCTGGTGGTGCAGTGGTTAAGAATCCGCCTGCCAATGCAGGGGACGCGGGTTCGAGCCCTGGTCCCAGAAGATCCCACATGCCGTGGAGCAACTAAGCCCGTGCGCCACAACTACTTAGCCCACGTGCCGTAACTACTGAAGCCTGCGTGCCTAGATCCCGTGCTCCACAACAAGAGAAGCCACTGCAATGAGAAGCCCACACACCTCAACGAAGAGTAGCCCCCGCTTGCTGCAAGTAGAGAAAGCCCGTGTGTAGCCAAAAAATAAATAATTAAATAAACAAATTTAGTTTAAAAAAAATAAAAGATGTCATTTGACCAGTTTCCTGCTGAACAGAGACTAGAATTATCAGAATTTTCTTGGCCGTATAATGCAATGAAAAAATGGTAAAGAAGTCTCCACACATATCTGGGCATCCTATGGCCCAGCCAAGCTGACATGTAAAATTAACCATCGCATAGTCTCCCAGGCTACATGGCCCCTTGCCCACCTGGATAGGACCCCTCAGAGCCCTCGGGGGCCATCGCCACTTTCCCTGAGAGTCAGGATAAGGCCAGAAGTGGGAGTTCAGTGAAAAGCTACAAGCTCAGATATTTGTACAGAAATGTGCACAGCAGCACGATTCACAGCAGCCGAAGGTGGACACAACCCCACTGTCCATCAGTAGATGATGGATACACCCACCGTGTCCCTCCCCACACGGGAGCATCACTCAGTCACGAAAAGGGGAAGGTGCAGCCCTGACACTCACTACCACGTGGACGGACCCTGAGAACACGATGCTCAGTGAGAGAAGCCAGACACAGGATACACAGTGTGTGATTCCATTGATTGGAAATGTCCAGAACAGGCAGATCCACAGACACAGAGAGTTGGTGGTTAGTGGTTGTCAGGGGCTGGGGAGGGGGTGGGAGTAACTGCTGATGGGGATGGGGCTTCTTTTTGGGGTGATGGAATGTTCTGGAATCAGAAAGAGGTGATGGTTGCACAGTAACGTGAATGCACTAAATGCCACTGAATTGTACACTTAAAAATGGTTAAAATAGCAAATGTTATGTCACATATATATATTTTTACAATCCTTAAAATTTAATAATGTAATATACCAGAAAACCATTGAGTGAGTGAACACTTTCAGTGGTGAACTGTTTGTTTTCTGACTTTCTGTCTCAGCAAAGCTGTCAACAGGGAAAAGAGGAGGAAGCACAGAGCATGCTGAGGGGTCGGGGGTGGGCCGTCAGAGCTGCTGAATCACAGCGATTTGTTTTCTTTCCCGTGTCCCCAGCATCTCGTGGCTACGCCGGGGTAACGGGGACAGACGTTGGGAAATGTTCCGCAGGGCAGGCGTGAGCGGTGAAACACAGGAACAGAATTCTAGTCGTGCCGGGCTCGGTCCCAGCAGGTGCTTGGCATGACAGAGCCCCCATCCCCGCCGTGCCTGGTGCGGTACCCATCTGGGTGCAAGTGAGACCCTCCAGCACATCTGCAGGGAGTGCTGGCGGGACAGACAGCAAGGGAGGAGGCAGGGCTGTGATTTCCCAGGTGGGAAATCCTGGACTTTCGCAGCAGGGTTCCAGGTGATTTGTTTTAAAAGGCAGCAAGGAGTGACGAACGGTTTTCTTTCAACATGGCTCTTTGGCTTGGAATTGATGGATCAGCAAACTTCTCTCTTCACTGGTGTGGTTCCTTCCCCGCCACAACCTTGGGAGTCACAGTTGGCCACGGCCTGGGACTGGCTTCTCAAAGCAGGACACACAGCGGTACCTTCCTAGGGCAGTCATTTCAGTCAAAGGCTTTGGGGTCAGGAGGGAGACGTTATTATTTTTTTTATGTTAGTTTTGTATTTTCTATTTGTATTATTTTTACAGTCACATAGATTAATTTAGGAGTGGCAGGCCCAACTGACATGACATCGTAGGAAAAAATGAGGGAACGTCGACAGGCCACATCAGGCCACATCCCCTTCCATCTCCTCCGGACCTGGGTCCTCTCTGCAGGTTGTGCTTCTCTGCTGTATTAGTTAGCGATGCTGCATGACAAATACCCCCAAGCTCCACCCACTTATCATCTCACAGTGAGTCAGGGGTCCAGGCACAGCCTAACGGGGTCCTCTGCTCAGGGTCCCAGCAGGCCACCATCCAGGTGCCAACTGGGCTTCATTCTTACCCAGAGGCTTGACTGGGGGAGAATCTGCTCCAGGGTCCCTCGGGGTGTTGGCAGAATTTGTGGCCTGCAGCTGCAGGACTGTCGACAGCTCCTAGGGGTCACCCACCGCTCCTGGCCACATGCACTTTTTTTTTTAGATTTATTTTTATTTGTTTATTTGGCTGTGCCAGCTCTTAGTTGCAGCATGTGGGATCCTCGTTGCGGCATGCAGGACCCTTTAGTTGCAGCATGTGGACTCCCACTTGGGGCATTCAGGATCTAGTTCCCTGACCAGGGATTGAACCTGGGCCCCTGGCCTTGGGAGGGCAGAGTCTTACCCGCTGGACCACCAGGGAAGTCCCCATGTGCACTTTTTTTATCTTTTTAAATAGATTTATTGATTTATTTATTTATGGCTGCGTTGGGTCCTCATTGCTGCGCGCGGGCTTTCTCTAGTTGCGGCGAGTGGGGGCTACACTTCGCTGCGGTGCGTGGGCCTCTCACTGTGGTGCCTTCTCCTGTTGTGGAACACAGGCTCTGGGGGCACAGGCTTCAGTAGTTGTGGCACGCAGTCTCAGTAGTTGTGGCTTGCGGGCTCTAGAGCACAGGCTCAGTAGTTGTGGCGCTCGCGCCTAGTTGCTCCACAGCATGTGGGATCTTCCCGGACCAGGGCTTGAACCCGTGTCCCCTGCATTGGCAGGCGGATTCCCAACCACTGAGCCACCAGGGAAGCCCCCCACGTGCACTTCTTAAACACAGTCGCCTGCCTCATCAGGCCAGCAAGGAGGGTCTCTAGGGGCGAGGGCAGAAGTCCGAGCAGCTCTGCCTGGCCTTCTCTGAGAACACACCCACTGGCTGCCCTGCACCAGTCCCTGAGGATCCCATGAGGTCACGTCCGTGCCTTCTGTGCACCTTCTCCACTTCCTGTGTGCAGTGCGGCCCAAGCCACCTCTCCCAAGTCCTGCAGAGACCCTGAGAGCTGGGCACCCAGCCCCAAGGCAGCCACGGTTCCCCTTTCCAGTGAGAGCCGCAGGAGACCTCAGCGCTTCCTGGGCAGCCCTGCACTTGGCCGCATTTCTGCATTAACGAGAAAAGGCGTCATGGAATTTGGACAGGCGAGAAACGGGATGTCAATGTGAACAGAACCAGACACTTCATCTCATTGTTAGAAATTCCACGCAGGTCATCGAAACCTCGTCTTGGGGCAGAGACCGCCGGGAAGCCGAGATTAACTCCCTCTCGCCAGGCGCGTTCTACAGACCCAGTGCTGGTCCCTGCACCCCTGCTGCCTCCTGTGGGTACCTGGGCCCCGAGATCCCTCCTTCCCTCCCTCCTGCTCACTGGGGCTCCTTGGACGCTGGGCTGTCAATGGGGTAGCTGTGATTGGCCCTCTCTGGAAGGTTCCGCGGTGCTCCCCAGCCGTGTCCCCAGATGAGAACACAGCCCAGCAACACCTCCGTTGGGGCCGAAATTTGCATCCCAGACCAAGACTGCTGCTTCTCTGCCCCACCCCCCCGGGTGCTGCGTTTGAAGGTCAAGCTTCCAGCCAAGACACACAAGGGTCAGCACCCGAGTAGGGGGTTCCGTCCAGATGTCCTAATGCTTTGTTTTAGTGCCGGGCAGCCTGAGCTTTGACCCCAAGCCCCTGTGTCCGCACCTCATGGGCACCTGGGTCCCCTCGGGAGTTTGGACACTGAGGATGCATGGCGGGCCCGGAGGAGGTGCCCAGGAGCCACGTTGGTGGCCTCAGCCCACCCGGGCTTCTCAAGTGAACCCGGCGGGACCAAAATAATGTATGTATTTCACAGCAAAGAGGCTCCCAGGCAGGCACACTCCTAGCCCATTCGTCAAGGGGTCTCCCCCTGACCCCCAGTCCACCCAGCACTGCTGCCGTAGCCCAGCCATTCTCCGTGGGGGGCCGTCCTGGGCGCTGCGGGATGTGGAGCAGCGTCCCTGACCCCACCCACTCGATGCCGGGAGCCCCCCAGAGGGAAGACCAGAGATGTCTCTAGACATCCCCCGTGTCCCCTGGGGGCAGGAGCGCCCCGGTGAGACCCCTTGTTCTAGAGCCTGGCGCCTCACACAGGCACATCTCTGAAACCGTTCGAGTAATCTCACCATTGGCCCTTTTTTTTTTTTTTTAAACATGAAAAATGTCCCTAACTACAGCTAGCCCTTAGGGAGAGCCTCTGTGGGTCTGTTTGGTTCCGGCACTTTCCAACCACATCAGAGGTGGAGTAACCTGCTCAGTAACCACTGGTCATTCTGATGCTGGGGTGTTGAGGCTTCAATGCCCTGGGTGTTGGCCGTCAACCCAGAACCCAGAGCAAAGAGCCAGAGGCCATGACCCGGGCCCGAGGTCCGTCCGCAGCAGCACGTGTGCCCCGGGCAGGCCATCCCCACTCTGCAGGGTGGGCCATCCTGGGCACGTGCCCGCGAGTGGCATCCACTACGGACTTCAGGTGCGGCCAGTGCTCTGCCCCTGGCAGCCTGATCCTGGAGGCCTGTCCTGGGACAGAGATTGGCCCTGGGGACAGAGTGAGTTCCTGGAAGGAGCCTCCTTGGTAAATGCCCTGCACTGCAGCCACCAGTCCCTTCCATCCAGATGGTCCTTTGGTGCCCAGCTTCAGCCACGGACCCCAAAGATGTCCCTGTCCTAGTCCCGGGACCTGTGGATGTGTCACTTCACATGGCAGAGGGGACTTTGCAGGCAGGGTTAAGTTAAGGCAGCTGAGATGGGGATGACCCTGGATTCCCTGGGGGGCCTAGCGTCATCCCAGGGTCCTTATAAGAGGGAGGCGGGGGCTTCCCTGGTGGCGCAGTGGTTGAGAGTCCGCCTGCCGATGCAGGGGACATGGGTTCGTGCCCTGGTCCGGGAAGATGCCACATGTCGCGGAGCGGCTGGGCCCGTGAGCCATGGCCGCTGAGCCTGCGCGTCCAGAGCCTGTGCTCCGCAATGGGAGAGGCCACAACAGTGAGAGGCCCGAGTACCGCAAAAAAAAAAAAAAAAGAGGGAGGCGGGAGGGTCAGAGGCAGAGAGAGACGGGAGATGCCGCGCTGCTGGCTGTGAGGATGCAGGAGGGGCCGCGAGCCAGGGATGCGGCGCCTCTAGAAGCTGGAAAAGGCGGGAACAGATGCTGCCCTGGAGCCTCTGGAGGAACCAGCCCTGCCCACGTGTAGATTTTGACCCAGAGGACCTAGTCAGACTTCTGACCTGCAGAACCGTGAGATAATCAATGTGTATGTTTTTAAGCCACCAAATTTGTGGCAATTTGTGACAGCAGCCACAGGAAGTGCAATGCCAAGGAATGTCCAGGGAGCTGTGTATACCCCAAGAAGGGGTTCTGGTGCAGCCTTGTGCGCGGACAGCAGACCAGGGGCTTCTCAGAGAGGGTGACACTTCATGGGGTTTTGCAGAATGTGTAGGAGTTTGTCCAGGCTCAGGTGGGAAGGCCTGGACCTGCCCTCCCCTCTCTCCCAGCCTCCTGCCCTTTGGCTCCAAGCTGCACCCTCACGGGGCCAGGGTGACAGCATTTCCTCAGTGCCGGGAAGCCGAGAATGGGGGTGACACCCTCCACGGGCGCTTGGCGTGCTGGCCCAGCCCAGTGCCTGGCTTGCACACCCTCACATGACTGCAGTCATCCTCCGGGTGCACAGAGAGGGCCCTTTCTTCTGCTCCCGCATTAGCCACACCGTCACCCTCTGTCATTGTCCGCCCACCTCCCGGCTTGGGCCAAGGGTGGCCGTTTGCCCTGCAGCTCTGTTTTTCCCTCGCTTGTGGGCACCTCATTCATTCCCCTTTTTCTAGCCTTTTCTAAATATAGCTGCCAAGGGACCCGATTTAGCCTGTGCATAAAAGGACCGGCTGACAGGGAGTCACAAGACGCTGGTCTTGGAGGGGGGGGTGGGGCAAGCCTTCTGCTGGGAAGCATCTGCCTGGCAAAGACCCAGCTGGTCTTTTGCGGCCCCCATGTCCCACCAAAGGTCATGATGCCCAAGGTCACAGAAGCCATCACGTGGCCAGCCCTCCCCACGCCAGGCCAGGGTGACCTCGACCCTGGAGAATCTCGGGCCCAGCAGGGAGGCCCGGATCCCGGAGCCCAGAGCCAGCCCTGGCTTGGGGGGGGGGGCGGTGCGGGGATGCCTGCTCGGCTCCTGGTTGTTGGGGGGTTCAAAGAGGTTTTGTCTCCTCACTCGTAGTAAAGTCCAAATGCCAGTGTGGCACCCGTGGCCCTCCGCAGGTCCCCTCTGTCTGTGACCCCTCTTGGAGCCAGGGGCGAGGCCAGGAGGCCACCGCATCCCGGATGCTGGGGACACCGCGAGGCACCTGCCCCTCCCTCTGACTTTCTAATGGTGTGTGCACGTTTCTGTAGGGTCTAGGGCAGGTCTTTCCACCTCGGCACTGCTGACGTCAGAGCTGGGTCATTCTCTGGGGGGTGCGGCGTCCCTGGCACAGTGGGGTGTGGAGCAGCCTCCCTGGTCCCACCCCCTCAATACCAGGAGCCCCCCAGTCGTGACAACCACAGATGCCCTCGACATCGACCCTGATGGAGACCCCCTGTTCCAGGGGCTTCCATGCCATGGACTGTGACGCAAGGGTACCCCCTGGAGGCGTGCAGGTCCGAGGCCTCGTGCACACAGTAGGTGTGTAAGACGTGCACGGTAATCAACCTGCACGTGGGCACAGCCCTCGGTCAGCCAGCTCCCCGGGCCCTGCAGGAGGGCAGCTTGTTCAAAGAAGCCCAGAGACTGTTCTCTCAAACCTCATGCCTTTCTGTTTTGCTTTGGGATTGATTTTCCTCTTTCAGCACAGCAGCCCGCCTCCTCTTCTTCTGAACACCGTGTACCGGGGGGCGGTTATCCCCGGGGTGGGGGAGAGCCTGCTTTCTCACCCGCGTCTCATTTGTACTCCTGTCGAATCTCGCTGGAGGTTTGTGTTTTGGGGCGGGGGGTTGTTTTGTTACCTTCCTGTTTAATGGCAGGTGGGGATGGGGGTCAGGCTGCCGGGCCCTGGGAGGAAGGAATTCAGAAGCTTGGTGAGCTGTAAAGCTACCGGTTCCGGAAGTTTTAAAGCAAAATGAAGGCTGTTTCTGTTCTCTCTGAGGACAAGGAATTACTGCCCTCCGCCTGCCTCCCCTCTCTTCCCCTCCCCTCCCGAGAGCAGAGCTCCGTGGGCTGGGGACGAGGCCAGGGACGCAGGCTCCCGCTGCCAGCTGCCCCCCTCCCTCTGCAAGACCACCTTCTTGGGGCTCTGACTCACCCAGCTCGCCGGCCACACAAGCCCCATCCGCCTGGATGAGGAGGCTATAGAGGAGGGTTTCAGAACGCTTGGAAGCAGCAGGCTTTCTCTGAGCTGAGATTCACTGAGGCCAACTTCCTGTGCCGTCAGGGGATGAAATGCATGTGGCACTCATGTCCCAGGGAGCAGGAACCACGGGGAGCAGGTTGGCTGCTAATGGAGAAGCTGCCAGAAACTCCTCTGGCTTTAATGCTTTACCTGCGTCTCAGGGCTGTTAACAAAGAGAATGAGTGCCCTGTCCATGCTCAGCGGAAGGAGTGGGTGCCAGCTGGAATTGTCCCCGGCCCCATGGCCAGCGTCTAGCATGTAGAGTGCTGGGAAGAAGCCAGCCCAACAGTCAGGAGACCCCACTCAGGCCTCCCCTGGCCATTGTATCAGCTATCCGTGCTGCGTAACAAGCTATCACAGACCCAGCAGCTTCCAGCTCTCAGTTCTGGAGGTCAGCAGTCGGGCCATGGTGTGGCTGCCCTCTCTGCTCAGGGTCTCACCAGGCTGCAGTCGAAATGCCTCATCTGGAGCTCATTCAGATTGTTCCAGAATTTGGTTCCTTGCAGGTATAGCAGCGCGGTCCCCCCCACTCTTGCAGCCACCCCCATTTCTTGCCACCTGGCCATCTCCAGCTTCAAAGCCAGCAACACAGGGTCTCCCTTGCATGGAATCCCTTTCACACTCACTCCCCTGATTAGAGCAGGCCCACCAAGGGTACCCCCTCTCTGTCACCTGTGCCACACGACACGGCCCGGCCCAGAGCTAAATCCCTTCCTATCCTCGGGTCCTGCCCACACTCTAGGGGAGGGTATTGTACAAGGTCACTGGGGGTCATCGTAGATGTGGGTACAGCCCCAAGGATCCCTTGCTAGATTGCTGGTGAAGGTCGGGTGTGACAAATGCCTTGTCATTGCAAGTGGGCCCCCCAGAGGACGTAGGCCCTCCTGTGCATGGCCTAGGGGGGTGACTCCAGGCCACAGGTGAGATCAAGCGCGTTAGCCCTGACTCAGGATGGGCCCTGAAACCAACACCACACAACAAAAAGGAAACCCTCATTCCTGTTTCCCGTGATTCTCCTTATTGTCTTTAACTGTAAAATTCAGGGCAGAAGCATTGCTGTGAGGGGTTCTGACCCAGTACTTCGAAACTGAGGGGGCGGTCCTCCCCCCCCCCCGGGGACACGGGGCCATGTCTGGGGACACCTGTGGTGGTCATGACTGGGGGGCTTCTGGCATCAAGTGGGTGGGGGCAGAAATGCTGCTCAGGACGGTACCAGTGTCAGCAGTGCCTGGGGGACAGACCCTGAACTAGTCTGTCCTCCTCAGGACATTACGTGGCCTTTGAGGGACACTCTGTCTCTGAGAGCCAGGGCCTCCCAACCCACCTCATCCCAGGCCTATGGGCTCGTACTGCTTCTGGAAGTGGCGGCCGCAGCTCCCAGGGGAGCAGTTCGTCTCACCCTGAGCCCCCAGGGCTGCGGGTCCACGTTCAGTGCACAGAACTGAGAGCCGGGCCGGGACTGTGCCTGGGTATCCGCCTGCCACAGGCAGACCCCTCGGCCAGGGAGGGGTCCCCAGTGGCCCCCTGGCTGCACCGCCTCTTGGGCCACCAGAACCAGGAGCCGCTCCTCAAAGGCCCTGCTCACCTCGCCAGCCGCATTTTTCACATTCTTTTCCCTTTACGCAGCCCAACCAGCCAACTTTCTCAGAAGCCTCTGTGGCATCCCATTCTTTCTCTTCTGGTAAGAAAGCAGCCTTGGCGGCTCGGGTGTCAGTTTATCGAGTGGGCTGGGAGTGGCACTCTTCCCAGCTATGAGAGCTATGTGTGGAATTCACAGGGATCGCTGGCATTTTTGTGTCTTGCTGTCACTGCTTCCTGTGCAGCTGGAAAACACCTCTGAGGGTGGAGATGGCATCACAGGCTGAGCAGGGGGGCACGTCTGCTCTCTCCGGCCTCTAAGTCTGCCTGCCAGAGACACGCCCGGCAGGTTGGGGCTTCCCTAGATGCCCAGGGTGTGTGTCTGATCCACTTTCCCCTGAGCCCCGCTGCTCAGGGCTCGGAGCTCCAGGGTTCCGGCAGGGGCTGGGGCCCCCCAGGCCTGCTGTCTCCTTCTTGGCTTTGCCCATGAGGACACGAGGCTCAGCCCACCCACGCCCAACGATGTCTCGGGTACCTATCTGCCACACATTCCCCCCCGCCCCGCAGCCATGAGTGATCTGGACACAGTCACGCCAAGTATCTTGGCAAGACACAGAGGCTAAAAGACATCTTAGAGGTCCTGCATCCGGGCCCGTCCTGCCGCCTTAGAGAGCGCCCGTTACTCCGTCTGACTCGCCCAGGTGGAAGGAAGCAGGCTCGGCCGCCAGGAAACACCAAGCCCACGTCACCAGGAGCAAGGGGACAGAAACGTATCTTGAGAAGGCCTGGGGGGGGGGGGTCCTCTGCGGGGTGCAGAGGTGATGATGCAAAGGTCTCCCAGGCCCACACGTGCAGCCCTGTCGTAAGCTGGCAGGACAGTCTGCTCAAGTCCTTGGGGAAAAGCGTCCAGGACTTCGAGAGCCCGAGTCACTTACAAACCACCAGACGGGAGGCGCAACGCTGGGAGTCTGCTGTTTCATCTCACTCGGGGTTTTCTCTGACCCTGGTGGCCGCACAGGCCTGCCCCAGTGTTGTCGATGTCCCCAGCGTTCTGCCCCAGTCTTTCTCCAAAGCAAAAAGCCGTGTGAGGGTCCTGGCACCATCCCTCGTGTGTGGAGGCCCTCAGCCCTGGGACCACTGTATGTCTAAACCCTTCGCCAAAGGCACTGGGCCATGGAGGATGCAGAGACCGTGCCCCTCACCCTCTGAAGCTTGCCTCTGGGTGCAAGGGGGACAGAGCTATGTGCTGGGACCCACCCGACTGCCCCTAGATCTGGTCTCCCAGTGAGCCCTGGTTTGGGAATTAGATTCAAACCCTGGCCCGACCTCCACCCGCTGCGTGGTCTCGGGAAGGTTATTAACATACGAACGTCTTCAAGCCTCAGTCTCCTCATCTGTAAAAAATGGGCACAGAAGTCCCTTCACGATGCCCGACATCGTGGTCCTCCCCGGTAACAGAGACTATGAATGCACTCCGTCACCTGCAGAGTACACATGAAGCTTGGCACTCCAGTGCTCTTGTCCACAAGCCAAAGACACACAGCCTATATATTTCTTAGTCCAAGTCAAACAAACCACTGATTTTTCCCATTTTCCACTTTCCTCCTGATTAGGAAAATATATGGCTACCCTTCAACAACAGCAAGATGAGGGCTTTTCTTTATCTTCCTTTTCTTTTAAAAAATGTTTGCTTAAAAAAAAGTTTGCTTAAAAATGTTATTCCGTACACACGATGAAATATTACTCGTGAAAAGGAGCGAAGCACTGACACTCACTACAACGTGGATGGACCTTGAGAACACGATGCTCAGTGAGAGAAGCCAGACACAGAAGGACACACAGGGTGTGATTCCATTGATGGGAAATGTCTTGTTTCTCTTTAAAATTTCACCCTGGGATGGTTTTAAGCAGAGAAGTCGCACTGTGATAAAGAAGTCACACTTTTACCCAGGGGGCCAGGGTAAAAGATATTTCTGAGAAAGACATCCTGAGAGAAAGACATCAACCCAGTCCCCAAGGAACCGCCAGGCCTTGGGAGAGACAGGCAGACAGGTGTACCAATCACCTGGATGTAACGCAGGTCCCCACACAAGATGTGAACCCACACAGGGAGGCCCAGGATGGCACGTTGCATTACCTTGGGAGCACCCACACCCAGAGAATGGAGTCAGATGGTGGAAAAGGAGAAGTCTGGTCCCTTCAGCCCCTTATGAGGGCCCCAATCCCATTCACGAGGGCCCCACCCTCAAGACCTAGGCACCTCCCAAAGGCCCCACCTCTTGATACCGAACAGGGCTTCAACATGCATTTGGGGGGGTGGGGGGCAAAATATTCGATCCATAGCAGGCAGGATAGGGGGTGGGGGAAGAATTCCTGGCAGAGGGAAGTGAGTGACAAGCTTTGACTTTGTACTTGGTTTGTGAGGCCGCAGGGGCCCCAGGTGGTTTCTGAGTAGGGCAGGGACAGACTCAGGTGCATTTTCAGAAGTCACTCTGGCTGTTAGGAGGAGGGATGGAGGAGGTGGGTGGACGCCCCTGGCTGGGGATGGGGGGAGGGCACAGGAGTCTGCCTGGGGCTGCTGAGGGCTGGACCAAGGAGAAGTCTCCAGGGACAGCTGGCCTGGTCCCCCATCACTCTGGCCTTGGACCAGTTGCAGCAGATGGAGAAGTATACATGTTTTTTCAGATACCGACTTTATTTTTTTTTTCTGTGTGTAAAAATCACACAGTTCAAATGAGTGACCTCCTGAATTAGTACTGAGGACTCCAATCCCTGAAACCCAGTAACCAAAATAGCATAATTTAAACTAGCATCATACAATGTTCAAGGCAGAACCTTAGAGCATCTTCTGTTGATGGACTAGGTGGAGGTAAATATCGAACTAATGGCTCTTGTGATTCTTGTGTGTTTTCAGGGCTGTTCACTTCCTGTTTATTTTTCCATGGGGACTTTAGAATTATTTTATCAAGTTCTTTCCCTTCTTCAACATTTTGGTTTTGTTTTGTTTTTTGCATCTTCTTACATTTCCCGCCTTCTATCTGAGGTCATTTTTCTCTAATATCTTTTTATTTTACCTTTAATAAGGCAGGTCATCTGGAGACAGTCTTCCTGTTTGTCTGAAAATGTCTTTATTTTACCCTAATTCTTTTTTTTTTTAATTAATTATTTTTGGTTGTATCAGGTCTTAGTTGTGGCACACGGGCTCTTTAGTTGTGGCACTTGGGCTTAGTTACCTCGCGGCATGTGGGATCTTAGCTCCACGACCAGGGATCAAACCTGCATCCCCTGCATTGGATTCTCAACCACTGGGCCACCAGGGAAGTCTCATTTTTACTCTAATTCTTGAAGTTGATTTTCACCAGGTCTAGAATTTTCACTGGATCCATGAAATTGTTGGTCCTTATTCCTCAGGCAGATTATGTTTGTTTGTTTTGTAATTAAGTGACTTTATTAAGGTATAATTCCTTTTCAGTAAAATGAACAGAGCTTACATATGTAGTTTGATGAATTTTGACAAGTCTATACACCTGTGTACACTAGCACCTCAGTTGAGATAGAGAACACCTCTAATGTCTGTCTTCTTTCACCCTTTGAGAGTCCCACATGTGGCTTCATCTGTCAGTAGGTTCTTCTTTCCCTTGTGCAGTAGTATTCCATGGTATGAATTACCGCAGTTTGTTTATCCATCCTCCTGTTGGCAGGCATTTGGGTTACTTCCAATTTTTGCTGTTACAAATACAGGTGTATGAACATCTTGTACAAGTCCTTTTGTGGAAATATGTTTTTATGTATCTTGGGTAAATTCCTAGGAGTGGAATTGCTGGGTCATGGGTTAAGTATGTGTTTAGCCTTATAAGAGTCTGCTAACCCACTTTCCAGGGTGGTTGTACTATCCTATGCTGCCATCAGTAACGTGTGAAAATTCTGATGTTTGTACATCCTCCCCAATACATGGTATTGTCGGTCTTTTAGATTTTTGCCAACTCTAAGGGCTGTGAAGCAGTCTCCCACGATGGTTTTCATTTATACTTGCCCTGATGACTAATCATTGAGCACATTTTCAGGTGCTCATTGGTCATTTCTCTGTCAATTTCTAAAATGTTTTTCCTGCCTGAGGTTCTAGGGCTTCTTGAATCTGTGGCTTAGAGTCCTTTTTTTTTTTTTAATCAGTTTTAGGAAATTATCCATCACTATCTCTTCCAAGATTGCTTCTGCCCCTTTCTCTCTCTCCTCCTTCCAGAGCTCCAATTACACGTGTGTCAGAACTTACTGCATCCTCTGTGTCTTATACCTTGTCTCATGTGGTCCATGCTTCATTCTGGATATTTCCTATCTTCTAGTTCACTAATTTTCTCTTTAGTTA
Source organism: Tursiops truncatus (assembly GCF_011762595.2). Lineage (NCBI taxonomy): Eukaryota > Metazoa > Chordata > Mammalia > Artiodactyla > Delphinidae > Tursiops > Tursiops truncatus. Next base: position 170,172,127 of record NC_047036.1, on the reverse strand, counting down.
TCTTTAATGATACTGCTTCTTCCATTGTGTTCGTTTCAGATATTGTCAGTTTCCAACACATCCGTTCAGTCTTTTTCTTTAGTTTCCAATTCGCTGCCAAAATTCCAACCTCACATATTTAACATAATTAATATAGTTATTTTAAAGTCTGTCAATTCCAGTGTATCGAACCCCTGGGAGCCTGTTTGTATAGTCTGTTATTTCTGCTGATTTTTGTTCATGTGGTCCTGTCTTCTTCTGTGCCTGGTCATTTCTGATTGTGTGCTAGACATTGTGACTGCTGACTTGTTTGTAGAAATAATTTGAAGCCTAAGATGATGTTGTTTTCCACCAGAAAGGGTTCGTTTTTACTTCTGTCCAGCATCTAGGGCTGCTAGCAATCTAAGTTCACCTCAATCCAGTATCGGGAACTGAGGTTATTCAGAACTCAGCTACAGTCACTGTGAGGGCCTGTCTGCTTCCTGTGGACCCTTTTCTTAGAAGGCAGGGCTCTTTTGTCCTAGCTCATACCAAGGAGGAGTTCCCCAATCTCTCTCCCCTTAGGAGGCCCTGGATCTCAACCTCTGAGCCCCTAGCCTTGTGAGGGCAATAGCCACTTGGCCTCTTAGCAAACCCTCCACCCCAGTAAAAAGCAGCCCCAAAGCCAGACTCCTGGGTTTCCATCCTCCCCAGATCCTGGATGGAAATCTTCACTATCTTAATAGTGAAGTCCTCCAGTCCTCCAGTCCCTTCAAGCTTCTCTATTCCATGAAGCTTTGCTAGTTGCCCTCGTCAGGAGAGCGTCCACACGAGCTGGCCCACCGTCATTGGAGTGAAATCTGCAGATAGAGGGTTTTTTGGTTGTTGTTTTGTTTTTTATTTATTTATTTATTTTTGGCTGCGCTGGGTCTTCGTTGATGCGTGCAGGCCCTCTCCAGCTGTGGCGAGCGGGGGCCGCTCCTCGTTGGGGTGCGTGGACTTCTCATTGAGGTGGCGCCTTCCGCTGCAGAGCACAGGCTCCAGGCACGCGGGCTCAGCAGCCGTGGTGCACGGGCTCAGCTGCTCCGCGGCACGTGGGATCCTCCCGGACCAGGGCTCAAACCCGTGTCCCCTGCACTGGCAGGTGAATTCTCAACCACTGCGCCACCAGGGAAGCCCCAGATAGAGGTTTTAGTCCAAAGTCCAGGTGGCTGAGGAGGAGGCCATGAATGTATCAGTAGATCAGCGTGATCTTAGAGCCACAGAACGACAGAAGAGGATCCATGCTCAGCTTTTTTTTTTAAATTAATTTATTTATTTATGTATTTTTGCCTGTGTAGGGTCTTTGTTGCTGTGCATGGGCTTTCTCTAGTTGTGGTGAGCGGGGGCTACTCTTCGTTGTGATGTGCGGGCTTCTCATTGCAGTGGCTTCTCTTGTTGAAGAGCACGGGCTCTAGGCATGCCGGCTTCAGTAGTTGTGACTTGCGGGCTTGGTAGTTGTGGCACGTGGGCTCAGTAGTTGTGGCTCGCGGGCTCTAGAGCACAGGCTCAGTAGTTGTGTCGCACGGGCTTAGTTGCTCCTCGGCACGTGGTATCTTCCCGGACCAGGGCTCAAACCCGTGTCCCCTGCATTGGCAGGCGGATTCTTAACCACCACTCCACTAGGGAAGTCCCTCCACTCCTAGTTTTAATACAATCCCCTTCAGATCTGCCCCGCTTTCCCCCAGGCCAGGTGGGCTTTGTGACGCCCTGCCCCACCCGGCCCCTGGGCAGATGAGTGGTGTGGCCACTGCGGGGCCAGCAAAGTCCGAGGGCAGGGAGATTTCCTAGTAGCTTCCAGCAAACTGGCCAGTGCACACTCACTGTGCAGAGGAGGTCCAGGCACCTCATCTCTCGTCCCTCCTCCCCCGCCGCTGTGTTTATGTGGCAGTTGCCACAAGTTCCTGAAGGAGGGCCCTCCCCGTGGCTGCCAGCCTCTGGGGCCCCCGTCCCCCAACATAGGAACTTGCGGACCTGGAGGTTGGCCAGGCCCTGCGCCGAGAGGGAGTGTCACTCTGAGCATTGAGCAGAGCTCACTGGAGCTCAGAGGGGGGAGGTAACTTTCCCCAAACCACACAGCTTTGGGAGCTGGGACAGAATGCAGGTCTGCCACTTTCCACAGGGGCTCTGCCTCCCCCTCTCTCCCCCCAGGGCTGTGCTCTTTTCTCCTTCAAATGTGTTCTTGGTTGAGTTTGAGGGAAACTCTGAAACTCTGGCCCCGTGTGACTTCTCCCAGCCACAGAGGTTGTTGGATGCTAAGAAATTCTTTTTTTTTTTTTTTTTTTCTGGCCAGGCCAAGCAGCTTGAGGGATCTTAGTTTCCCTGACCAGGGATTGAACCCGCCTCTTCAGTAGTGACAGCACAGAGTTCTAACCACTGGACCGCCATGGAATTCTCAGATGCTAAGAAATTTAAACCCTCTTTGAAACAAACTTCTGTTCCATTCAGTACCATTTCACTTCAAACTGGACCATTTCAATTCCAAAAAACTTTGCATTTTGCCTAAATGAACCTCTTTCAGCTGCTGGGTTTCTTCTGATAAGAGAGTTCCACAAAAGCCTTAGATTCTGCCCCCTGGGGACACTGGGCGATGTCTGGGGACATCTGTGGCTGTCACAACTGGGGGAGCTCCTGACATTGAGTGGGTGGGGGCCAGGGATGCTGCTCAAACCCCTACAGTGCTCAGGACGGCGCCCCAGAAAATGATCCAGCCACAAATGTCAATGGGGGTGCTCACGGTGGCGTGGGGGCAGGTCTGCAGGCAGGTGTCCTGGCTGGGTGAGGGATGCAGGAGAAAGGGACTTGGATCTCAGTCAGGGATAGCGGCCAGGACAGGCGACATTTAGACCAGACCTTCCTGGAGGGGTGAGTGGTGACAAACGTCCCGTCTGCACACATATGAGTCGTGGGAGGGCTGGCAGAACCTGAGGCCGGTGAGCATCGGGCCAGCAGCAGTGTCCCAGTTTGATATTGTCCCACAGTCACATAAGATGTCACCATCGGGGGAATCGGGGGAAAAGGGTGCATGGCACCTTGTACAATTTTTGCAACTGCCTGTCAGTCTGTGATTATTTCAAAATACAAAACAGCGCAGTTTTTTACTTGTGTGTGTATATTAGGATCTTTGCAAGTGTATCCCCTGCAGTGACTTTGGAAACTGTTTGAAAATGTTTAACCTGTAAAGTTAAACATACACCTGTCCTAGGAGCCAGAAATCCCATGCCCAGGCATTTCCCCAGGAGAAACAGAAACTTAGGTTCCCACAAAAACCTGGACATGAATGTTCACCACAGCTTTACTCACAATTGGTATTGGCTACGGGGCTGTATGCATTTCTAAGTTCTCATCGACTGCATGCCCCAAAGCACGGATTTTACTGGATGCAAGTTGTACCTTAATGGAAGCCACTTCATTAAAGGAAATCATAAAAACAGTTATTAACCAGACTGTCAATTTGAGGTTCCCTTTCTGCCTTTATCCACATATGTTTTAATACAGTGGTAAGTAGCCACACATCCTCACTTTATCCATCTCCCTGTTTTTTCATGAAACACCTCCTCTGGGCTCCCCATCTTTGGGTACCATTTATAACAGTTGCTCCACTAGGAAAACACCCCGCTGCATTAGCCATTCCCCCGTTGCAGGACACATGGTTTCATTCAATTTCTCACTATTATAAATAACACCGTTGTAAACACCTTTCTATATATAGCTTTTTATTTCTCTTGATTTTTGTTCCCTCGGGATAAATGCCCCAGCAAGGGATTTGAGAGGACAGCCTTGTAAGCTCCTGATGTCCAGTTTACGAGGCTGAGATGGGCCAACAGTACCAGAGAGTCGGGGACGAGCATATCCCTACCTGCGTCAGGTGTCGCTCTTCCTGCAGCCTTCCTGGTGTCCTGGGTGAATGAAGTGCTGGCAGCCCATGATCCCTCCAACCTACTTTCGTCAATTGCTAATGAGGCCACGCTTTGTTCACTTTGTGTTTTACCGGTTAAGTTACTTTCCACTTGAATTCCTCGAGTGAGTCCTCTCCCGATATAAAATACCCAGCTAAGGTATTATTAACATGACAAAGAGGTCACTTTCCAGGGTATCGTTGCCATGGTTCTTCCTAGGTCGCTGGTCTTGGGTTTTAGTTTTATAGGTTTGCCGTGAAGAAGTTCTGAATAGTTTTATACAATCCTAGCTGTTAATCTCCACTCGTTCTGTTGCTTCAGTTGCTAGGGGGTAACTTCTCTGGGACAGAAAATCAACATTCTATACATTTTCACTAATCTGTGTATATCTTCTTTTTCATCCCATGACTTGTTTTGTTTTGTTTTTTTACTTTGTGGCCACGCCGCACGGCATGTGGGATCTTAGTTCCCCAACCAGGGATTGAACCTGCGCCCCCTGCAGTGGAAGCGCAGAGTCTCAACCGCTGGACCACCAGGGAAGTACCCATTCTATGACTTTTTATATGGAATCTCTTTGGTTGGGAAAATGAGGCCTAATATAATCCAGAGGTTTCCCCCCTCCAATCCCGGGGGAGGTGGCTCTGCCCCTGGGCCACACGGGGCCATGTCTGGGGACGTCTGTGGCTGTCACGACTGGGGGCCTCCTGGCATCGAGTGGGTGGGTCCAGGGTGACTGCTCTGCACCCCGCAGCGCCCGGGACGGCCCCCCACAGAGAGTGACATGGTCCCAGTGTCAGCAGGGCCTTGGGGGAGGGACCCCGTTCTAACTCGGTGTCCCCCATCCTGCCATCCCCCAGCTCGCCATCGAGAAACACCACCCTCCCCCAGTTGTGTTTAATCCTCATGTGCATTTGAGCCTGGCATCTGGGCTCAGGTCTGTAACACTCCGGTGATGACCCTCCCTCTGTAATCAGCGCAGCCTCACAATGCGTCCTGGCGTGCTCAGGGCCTTCACGGTCCTTGCCTTGCAGCCACGCACCCGCGATGCTTCTGTGGGATCCAGCCTGACCCTGGTGACTTCCTAGCCCTTTACTGGGAGGCCAGCCAGGGCCTGCTGTCGTCTGTTAAGTTTCTATTTTTAGGCAAACCTCACCCCAGGTCATGCCCCCAGCCTTGCCACGCTAGAACCGGCCACTCCCCAGGCGGAATCTGACCGCTACCTGCAGCCCCAACCGCCTAACCCCTCCCTCCTGCTTCCCAAGGCCCTGCCCGGCTTCCAGGGCCTTCCAAGGCTCCACGGGCCAGGCAGGACTGGCCAGGTCAGGTGCCTGGAGCCGTCACGTGTCTCTGGCAGGGAGGCAGCTGGTGAGGAATGTTCCCGGGCTGACTCACGGCCACTGCCTGTCCTGCGAGAGGTGACCTAACCCCGGGGGGCACGCGATGAGGCAGTGACTGACCGTGACACCGCCAGGACCAGGACGTCGGTCTGCTGTCTGGGCTGCTGTGATGCAACTACGTCTGGTCTCAGCTGCTCATGCACACACACACGTGCACACACATAGATACAAACTGACACACGTGCATGCACACGCATGCAGGCTCACACACGCACATACATGTAAACAAATGCACACACACACGTGCATGCACACACACAAGCACACACACCCCCCAATGCAGCCCACTCCGGCCGTCCCGGGGGGTCCAGGTTATAACCCAGCCTGGAGGGAGCCTCTCAGGGCATCGTGCCCGGAACAGCAAGCCAGCAGCACCGAGGGGCTTAGAGCTGACGAGGGAGGCCATGGTTTGGGGTGCCCCACGGGGTAGCCGGGCCTCCTAGGGTCCTGGTGGACACTCTGAGTGTGGGTGCTGAGCAGGACTCCCCGGCCTTCCAAGGAAAACATGCTGTGAAGCCACCCCATTTGTTCTCTGTCAGCATCTATATTTAGCGCTGAGTAATTTAGGTATTTTTAAGTCGAACCAAGGGCGGTTTTCCCTGAATTGGATGTTTTGTGGCCGCTTTGAAGCTCTCTGCTGAATCAGAGCCCTCTGGAAGCCCACATGTGGGCCCTGTATGCCCAGAGCAGACACATTCGGGCCTTTTCTGACCCAGAAAGGGGCCTGGGTGTCTGGCGGGAAGGCAGGCAGCCAGTAGTGTGGAAGGGATTTTTTTTTTTTAATGGAACTTGGATGGAGATCACTGTAGGTTCACACGCAGTCGTACCAGATCGCAGAGAGAAAGTCCCTGCATCACCTACCGAACACAGATTCCTGCAGTTTTACTTGTGTGTGTGTATTAGGATCTTTGCAAGTTTATCCCCTGTGCAGACACGTGAACCCCACACACACAGTCTAGATCTCCAGCACTTCACACAGCATGAGGACCCGGTGTCCGCCTGTCCACCCAGACCCCTCCCCAGGCCGCCGCCCCCCTGCAGCCACAAGCCTCTGGTCCATCTCCACGACCCTGTGGTCTCAGGGGTGTTCTGTACATGGAACCGCACAGCATGTGGCTCTGGGGACTGGCCTCCTCACTCCGCGCGATCCCCTGGAGGGCCATCCGAGACGTGCACGTCCGCGGTCCGTTCCTGTTTATTTCCGAAAGGGAAATTTCTTGAGAACCTGAACTCTGCCTTTACTTTTCTGCAGCCGCCCCTCTGGGAAACAGACAGAGGTACAATGTATGATGACAGAAGCACATGGTGCTACTGAAAGGCCTGGGTAAAAGCCAGCCCAGTCGGGCGGCTCCCCAGGACTCCTGAACTTGGGCTCTGCACCCCACCATCCTGAACGAACACTGCGTGGACACACTGGGAGCGTCTTCAACCCGGGCCATGCGCACACTGGGGCCAGGTCATTCTCTGATCCCATCTCAATGCCAGGAGCCCCTCTCCCTGTCGTGATGACCACAGACGTCCACAGGTGTCGCCCAGTGTCCCCTGAGGACAGGATCTCCCCAGGTGAAACCCCTGGGTTACGGATTCCATGGACGCCCCCGGGGCAATGTGACCTCTGAGGTCCTGGATGCCGCACACATTTAAGTCCACACCTGAGTGGGAAGGAGAGGAGGAGGTGACTCTCAGATGCTGGGGCCCCCCCTGGTTTACACCAGCTGACCATCGGGGATTTATCCCGGTGTCCAGTGTGACCAGGGATCAGACTTGATTTCTCAGCCTTGGCGTTATCATCATTTGGGGCTGGGCCGTCCTCTGTGGGGGGCCGCCCTGGGCACTGGGGTTGGGGGGTGTTGAGCAACAACTGTGGTTGAAAACCACAAATGTCCCCAGGCATCACCAAGTGTCCCCTGGGGGCAGGATGGCCCCAGTTGAGAACCAGTGTCCCAGGGCTCACTAAAATGTAGATTGGATGGAAAAAGTAGAATTTTCACCACCTTAAGGGACAGAAAAATTGTGCATAACTGAATTATAAAAAATAAATTTACATCACTCGTACATGGCTGGTGGGAATGTAGAATTGTGTAGCCACTCTGGAAAGCAGGCCGGTGTTCTCTTAAAAAATTAAACAAGCAGTCGCACTCCTCAGCATTTATCTCTGAGAAATAAAGGCTTATATTCACGCAGAAGCCTGCACACGGACGCCTGGGGCAGCTCTGTTGCTGACACAGCCAGAACCGGGAGCCAGCCCAGGTGTTCTCGGACAGGCAAAGGGTTACGGGGCACCTCCACACCGTGGTCCTTTACTGCAAAGGAATGAACTGTGGATAAGCACAGCCGCAGGGGTGGATCTCCAGACAATTAGGTCGAGTGGGAAAAAACAGCCAATCCCGAAAGGCTCCTTACCGAGTGGTTCCATTTAAACAGTATTCTCCGGACTTCCCTGGTGGTCCAGTGGCTAAGACTCTGCGTTCCCAACGCAGAGGGCCCGGGTTCGATCCCTGGTCGGGGAACTAGATCCCACATGCCTCAACTAAGACCCGGCGCAGCCAAATAAATAAATATTGAATAAATAAATAAATAAATCGCATTCTCATCATTAATTGAATATGGATGTAAGTCGGGTTAAGATGGTTTTATCATTTTTTTTTCTACATTGCGTGCTTTGACTTTTTATTTGAACAACAGTGAAACTTTGACTTTTTAATCGAAGTTGAATGGCATTTGTCTTAATCCTGCCCAGTTATAGACCAAATCATACCTAGAAGATGTTTGTGTTAATTTTACTTACACGAGCCATTTCCTGTTTAAGTGGCCTCACTCTGTCTATTGCATTGTTCTTGCCAAGTCTAAGCTCTGTCGTGTTGGGATTCTTCTAACAGTGAATTTGTGGGGTAGAAACGTATCATGCGCTATACATTTTATTCATAATAAACTAAGTTATAGCCTATTGCAACCTAAAATAAAGAAATAAATAAACAGCATTCTCAAGGCCATGGTACTAAAGTTTAAAAGGTGAACAATAGCCATGGCCTGGCCACCTGCTGTGGCCCCTGAAGGGAGGCATGAGGACCCTAGGGGTGGAAGTGCCCCCCATCTCCCCTGTGTCAAGGTCAGCATCCTGGTTATGACGTCACTACAGCTTTGCAAGATGCCGCCGCTGGGGGAAACCAGGCAGCGGGCGCACGGGCTGTCTCTGCTGTTTTCTACAAATGCATGTGAATCTATGGGCATCGCAACATTTTAAATGTAATTAAATTTTAATTTGCTGGACAATTGACCAAATGAAGGAAGGAAACAGGCCCAGGCCCTGCAGAGAAGGGGTGGGGTACCCAGGACCCACGGGTGCAGGCTTCCCACGTGATCTGCCTTGGTCCAGAGCCAGGGGTCTCGCCCCTGGGCGACTCTGCCCCCAGAGGACACTGGGTCATGTCTGGGGACATCTGTGGTTGTCACACTGGGGGTGCTCCTGGTATCAGGTGGGTGGGGGCCGGGGAGGCTGCTCGACACCCCACAGGGCCCAGGACGGCCCCCAAGAGAGAATGATCAGCCCCAGTGCCAACAGTATGGGGGGAGGGGACCCAATGCAGGAGCAGGAATCAGAGAAAACTCCCCTCATTCTGAGCCAACCAGGAGCCGATGCAATGGTTTTGTGAGCTCTCCTGGGACCCTCAGTGGTCATGTCCAGTGAGCACTTACCCCCGACCAGCCGCAGGAGGGGACTGTAGGAGAAGATGTGCTTGGCCGGGCCTCTCACTGTGACCCAGGGGCACAGGCGTCATGGCTGCAGGCTGGCGGGGATTCAGGGCCCCCTGAGGTTTCCGGAAGTGGGGCATCCCTCCTCGACGTCCTCCACCTGCAGTCCTGGGGCGTCACGAGCCAGCTCACATCTGTCTACTTCTCCCCACAGCTCTCTGGACGACAGAGGCCCAGAGCTGATGGCAGACAATGTCAGCCACTAACAACATAGCCCAGGCTCGGAAGCTCGTGGAACAGCTCCGCATCGAAGCCGGGATCGAGCGCATCAAGGTGAGCAGGGGAGAGAGACCCCCGGGCGCGCCCTCAGCAAACGGTGGGCACGGAGGCTAGCAGGACGGTAGGGGTTTGCACTCGGCTCTGCCTCTCGCTGTGTGACCTTGGGCCACTCAACCTCTCTGAGCCTCAGTTTTCTCAGCAGAAAGACGCAGCTGATGTAAACCTACCTCATGGGTTGTTGTGACGATTGATGTGCCAGCATGCTTTGTAAACAGAGTGGGACCAGAGGCAGGCCTCAAGTGCTGCTGTGAGCCTGCCCCAGCCCTTGGGGTCCGTCCCTGGACGGCCCCAGAGAAGACCAAATCAGGCCCCTCCAAAAGGGTCAGCGTGAGACAGTCACTTTCTCTTCTATCCCCTCATCCTCAGAGCTCTGTCCAGCTCCCCTGTTGTGACAGATGCAAAGAGAAGTCAGAGGCCTGGTCCCAGGGAAGAGAGGACACAGGGCCTTTCACTGCTTACTTTCGCCACTTCTGCGTTGATTGCATTTTTTGAAATAAGCGTGTTTGATTTTTAGCTAAAAAGAGAAAAAGGACAAGCAGCTCCTCCTAGCAAACGCTTAACCCATCAGGGACCAGGAACGTGCAAAGCAAAATAAGATAGTGCGTAATCGGGCAGTCAGCTCTGCGGGCTTTTTTTCTTTTTTTAAATTTGCATAAAGTTAACTGTTTTTAAAGTGCGCGATTCAGTGGCATTTGGTGAACTCAAAATGTGCAACCATCATGACTAATTCCAGCACACTCCATCACCCCCAAAAAGAAGCCCGTCCCCATTAGCAATCACCCCACATCCCCTCCCCAGCCCCTGACAACCAGGAACCGACTGTCTGTCTGTAGATTTGCCTGTTCTGGACGTTTCCCATCAATGGAATCACACTGTGGGTCCTTCTGTGTCAGGCTTCTCTCACTGAGCATCATATCCTCAAGGTCCGTCCACGTTGTAGTGAGTGTCAGGGCTTCACTCCTTTGCATGGCTGACTGATGCTCCCGTGTGTGGAGGGACCGTATTTGTTTATATAGCTGAATCTTAAGTCCACGAGTGGACATCAGGATGACATCCAGGACTTTCAAAGGATATAGACCCACGGGCCAGTCATGGCCTCCTACACGAGAAAGCTGTCTGACACTGTTCGAAATCACCTTCTCACCAAACCCATGTCCACTTTGCAAAGGACGGTGAGCCACCTCCGAGAAGCTGATTCCTGCCCCAGACCCCAGCTTGTGGGTGGCTGGGTGAGGACCAGGGAGTGTCCATCCAGGGAAGACACGGGTCATTTATGCTTCCACATTAGCCGTGCTCTAGCTACCCACTGGATTAGTCAGAGATATATGACTATATGTTAGAGACAGAGAGGGAGCATGAGAGGTAGTTTAAGGCATTGGCTCACGCAGTCGTGGGGCTGGCAGGTCTCAGGGTGGCAGGGCTGAACCACAGGCTGGAGACCCAGGGAAGAGCTGATGCAACTTGAGTCTGAAGGCCGTCGGGAGGCAGAATTCCTTCCTCTTCGAGGGACCTCAGTCTTTTCTCTGAAGGCCTTCAACTGATTAGATGCGGCCCACCCACATTATGGAGCGTCACCAGTTTTCCTCAAAGTCCATCGATTTAAATGTTAATCTCACCTTAAAAAGACTTTCGTAGAGATATCTAGGCTGGCATTTGGCCACACAGCCAGGTACCTGGCCTAGCTAAGCGGACACAGAGAATCAGCCGTTACTCCACGCATCTGCTCAGGCCTTGCTTCCCTCAGCACGGTCATCCCCCAGTCACTGCTGGTCGCGGGTTAGGAACGGAGGGCCCGGCAGTGCGGACACGGGACCCCATGTGGCCATGGGGCCAACCCCTGTCGTCGCCTTGCACCTCCAGCCCAGCCAGGTGGGAAGGAGGCTGCAGCACCCCCCGGGTGGTGTCGTGGGGGGCGCCTCCCACGAGGCGTCTGAATGTTCCAGGACTCTGAGCATTCAAAGCATTCCTTGGGGCTGAAGGCAGAGCAGCCCCGGTTGAAGTGGTTTCCTCTCAGCGCCGAGCCGGCCCCGGCGGAGGCCGCTGACTCAGGAGGCCGCTGACTCACCCGCCCGTTTGATGTCGGGAGGGCTCCCCCCGCGGGCGGCCTTTGAACGTGGGGAGGAGCAGAGTTGGGCGTGACCGGTCTCCCTCCCGTCCCGCCTGAGGTTTTGAGGCCCCAAGACGGCGACTGGGAGCGCAGGGCCGGCCTGAGTGAGAGGCCGGCGAGGCGAGGCGGAGGGCGCGCAGCATCCAGGGGCCCCCGGGGGCTTGTCTTCCAGGCGGAGCAGTGGAATCCGAGCCTGGGGCCCTGGCGCCCGGGGCCACAGCTCTGGGGCGCAGAAGACCCTCCGCAAACTTTCCCTGCCCGCCGCTCTTCCGGGTGGGAAGGGGACTGCTGAGGGGTCAAGGCCGCAGAGATGCACCCGGGACTCGAGGAGCCCCCCAGGCCCCACAACGCAGCCGCGGTGCTGCCAGCAGGGTGGGGCACCCCCCGGACACTAGGCACCACTTTACCCACGCCAGCTTCCCCAGGGCTGCGGTGGGCCCTCCCTGCATCTCCTCCCTCCTCTTTTGGGGACCCTGACGCAGGGGGTCCTAAGTGTCAGCCCCCTCACTATGGTCACCGACACCGCGACAGCTCACACAGCACAAGAATCAAATGCCGAAGGCCTTGTCCCGCCTCTCGGGCGATGTACCTGCAGGGTTCTGCCCGTCAGGTCCTTTCTTCGACTGATTCCTCCCCTGACCCTTCCCTTCAAACTCCACACAACCCCCTCTGGAGAAGGTTCAGTTCTTCTGCTTATTCAATCTTAAATTTCCGGTAAAATACATATACGTGACATAAAATTTACCATTAGTGATACTGAGTACATTGACATTGTTGTGCAACCTGATGCACCACTGCCTAATTCCAGAATATTCCATCACCCCAGAAGGAGGCCCATCCCCATGAGCAGTCACTCCCCAGCCCCTGACAACTGCCCTCGGTGTCTGTGCATCTGCCTGTTCTGGACGTTTCCCATCAATGGAATCACACCCTGTGGGTCCTTCTGCGTCTGGCTTCTCTCACTGAGCATCGTGTTCTCGGGGTCCATCCACGTGGTAGCGAGTGTCCGTGCTTCTCTCCTTTTCGTGGCTGAGAGATGCTCCCGTGTGTGGAGGGACACGGTGTGTGTCTTCAGGTGACGGGCACTGGGGTTATCTCCACCTTTGTGCTGCCGTGGGCACGGCGCTTCTTATCTTTCCTCTCTTGTCCTTGTGCCCACACACAGGTCTCCAAAGCCTCCTCCGAACTCATGAGCTATTGTGAGCAGCACGCCCGGAACGACCCCCTGCTGGTGGGAGTCCCCGCCTCGGAGAACCCCTTTAAGGACAAGAAGCCTTGTATTATCCTATAGCTCTATCTTCCCTCAGCTCCTCCCTAACCCCCGCCCCCCCCCACCCCGGCCAAGGCATCATTCAGTACACAGTCAAACAAAACTCTTCATTCCAAAAGAAATGCAAAAAGTTGCCGTCACCCAGGTGGGGTAAAATGTATCCTCTGGGTTCAGATGGATTTTCAGACCCCATATCGCAGCCCTGTCAGGGGCCGGGCTCCACCACCACTTCTCATGGGAAATAGCTGAAATGCCCAGGCAACGCGGTAACGATTTTTGAAAACGGCCTTGCCATTTGAGTCATGGTCTAGAGCCGAGCTGGGCGGGGAGACGGGAAGGAGGTGGGTGAATTAGCCGCTGGCGCGGCTGACCCGGCCGGGTGGCGAGTCTCACACAGTTGGCCATTTGTGAGGACTTCAGCCAGGTTGATGACGTGATGCCTTTGGCCAGGGTGTGTGAAGTGGACAAAAATTGGGTGGAGTTGGGAGGAGGGACATAACGAACTTTTTTCAGAAATCTTTCTCCTTTTCATTTAAAACCTCGTAATTCCGTACCGCTAAAATCGGGTGTCATTGGCTGAACTTGTAGCTAAGCTGGGTTGTGTGACTTGGATTTCAGGGGCCGGGAGGGGGGCTTTGCCTGTGAAACGCACCCCTGTCACCCAGGGTCACCCAGCTGTGTGGCTTTTGTGTGGCATGTGTCATCCGACAGCCATGCTGAGGCCCCCTCCCTTTCCTGGGGACCCCGCCCATCCCAGAAACGGATTTTCAGCCCATGGCTCTGGTCACTGCAATGGCCAGCTGTGTTTTCTTTAGTTTTAAGCACGAGACATCAGCGTGGGCAGTTAGAGGCTATGGTCATATTTGGCTCTTCCGTGTTTTGTTCTGTTTTTTTTCCACTTTCTGCATCTCCATGGCCATTTTTCAGACAGAAATGCAGCCTGGGGAGGCCAGCCCGGGGCCCCCTGGTGCTTCGGGGTATAAAATGTTGCGAGGGAATTCCCCGGTGGTCCAGTAGTTAGGACTCCGCGCTTCCACTGCAGGGGGCACGGTTTCCATCCCGGGGAACTAAGATCCCGCAAGCCGGGTGGGCGGCTGGCCAAAAAAATAGGTGTGAAATTGTCTGGAAGTAGCTGCAGAGGCCCTGGAGATGGGATCCTTTGCCCAGAAATGGACAGGCACTGGCAGTACTCCCCTCTGCGCTCACACCCAGCCGCCCGGAGCATCTGTAAGGTGTCGCGTAGTTGATGGTGAGGGCGGGCTGGGGGGCTCTTTGACAATTGCTGTTTCCTCTGTTACAACAAAAACATTTAAAGAGGTGGAGGCAGAAGGACAGGTCAGATGCACACCTGCTTTCGGCCGCCTGATCCCCGGTGGCCCACCTGCCCGTGCGGCCCTGCGGGGGCGGGGTGGGAAGTCAGGATCCCAGGGTCCCCCGAGCAGAAGGGCCCTGGGCAGCCGGCACAAGGCACGCGGGCTGGTGGGACCCGGAGCCTTGAGCTCCTCTCCCGACGCCTCTGCTCCCCTCGCGCCCCTGGGGCTCAGACCGTGCACAGCTGCGAAGGCTGGCGGGATGCCCGGCACCCCCATGGCCGGCTCCCGCGGGGTGCAGACCCAGGGCCAAGCTTCTCCCCAGCACCCAGCTCTCTCCGGCCGGTCCGGGAGCACCTGGGGCTTCGGGGAGCCCACTCCCCCACCCATGCAGGTGGAGGGGGGAAGCCACAAAGCCCCCCACCCCACGCTGCTGCCCCCGTACACTGCGCAGGCAGCCAGCGGCCCAGGGGCGCCTGGCCTGCCCACGCCTGGCAGCACAGCAGGACAGAACAAAGCCTGTTCCGAAACCCCGGGCGCACCCCACGGCTGGGGGTTGGGGAAGCCAGGGCACAGCGGGGCTTAGCCCGAGGGTCAGAGGGGCAGCTGGCAGAGCGAGTCTGCTGGCGAGGACAGCCCACCAGCCATCTGCCGACTGGTCACCCTTTGCTCCGTCCGTGACAGAAGCCTTAATCCCTTCAGCCTGAGCTCGGTCTGCGCACACCCAGCCGTCCTCCTGCGCCCCTACTGTCCCGGCCTCCCGCTGCCAGGCCCCGAAGAGGACAAGGGGTCCCGGTGCTGAGGTCACAGGTCCCCGGGCCCAGGCCTGCCCTCTCTCTCGGGCCCCTGCCCTGCCAGCTGTGCCAAGTCTATCCCCACCGCGTGTCCCCGCCGACTGACCCCGGAGAAGCCAGTGGGAAGCCAAGCCCAGGACCCCTGGCCGATGGGGTGGAGGGACCCGAGTTTGGCAGCCCCATCGCTGGCGGCCGATGGCCGCCCCGCCCCACCCCCACAAGCCCTGAAGCAAAATCGCACCGGGCCAGAGGCCCCCGAGTCAAGACCCCAGGGACCCAGCGGTCTGGGTAAACTGAGGCCCAGAGAGGGGGAGGACCACCGTCCCCCAGCCCCGCCCCATGGCCACACCTGCCCCGCTGCCTCCCCAGGTGCCCGCAGCCTCGGAGCCCAGGGAGGTGGCAGTGGGCAAAAGCCCCACCGTGGGTTTCTTTCCAGCGGAGGAAAAAGCGCTCTTTTCCTTTTTTTTTCTTCTTCAACATCAGGGTCCCCAGCATAGGCCTGAAGCATCACACAAGCATCACACAAGCTTGTGCTCTCCTGGTGCAAGTGTCAGTGTGAAACCATGGTTTTCAGGGCGTTGGGAGACTGTAAGTGCCCCGCGAGGCCGGGAGCCGGCAGTGGCAGCGCGGGCCTCGGGGGAAACCGGCGCCTCGCAACCACATCCCGGGGGGAATTAAGGACACAGGCACCCAAAAAAGGCAGCCCTGGGCGACGCGGGGTTTCTGTCTGCAGCCTGCAGTGTTTCCTGTGGGCCTGGCCCGGCCCGGCCCCTCCCCCATCCTCCCTAAAGGTCACCCCCCAGGCCAAGAATTAAGTGACTCGGTTGTGACCTCCAGCCCCCTTGGACGGATGGGGACGCAGAAGGTGCTCTTTCTCCCTTTGATGTCCCGGCCACCCTGTCCTGTTGTCGCTGGGCCTCCAGGCAGCTCATCCATCTCGAGCCCGGGGCGGGCAGGAAGAGGCCATCGGACCCCCGCCCCAAGCATGAGTGACCGGGGGCAGTTTCCGGGCCACGGTGAGGCCACCACAGGTCGCTCGTCCTTCAAGAACCTGCCGCGGGGCGCCTTGAAAAGAAGCCATATGTCGACACCACTCCCCCGCTCCCCTCCCCGCCCCCCCCCCCCCCCCCCCCCCCGCCCCGTTTCCTTCTGTCCTCAGAGACCATTGCCAAACATTGTAAAGACCGGTTCCCGGTTCTCAGAAAGCAATCCGTGGTTCTAGTGGGTTCTACCCCATCTGCGTTTGGATGTCCAGTGCTTTTTATTTCTGATTTTTAAAAACTTCCAGGTGTGCCACACCCACTTTCCTGCAGTGTTTGAATATTGTGTGGAATTGTTAATACCAAGTGAATTAATGCACAATAAAAAGTCTCACTGTTCCTTTCCTCCCGGCTCCGACCCTTCCTTGGCTCCCTGGCCGCTGCGTGCGGGCGGGGGGGGGGGGGGGGGGGGGAACAGGGCGGGGTCTTGGCTCCGGCGGGACGGCTTCCCCTCCACCCCCCACTGACCCAGCT
This sequence comes from Tursiops truncatus, assembly GCF_011762595.2. Taxonomy (NCBI): domain Eukaryota; kingdom Metazoa; phylum Chordata; class Mammalia; order Artiodactyla; family Delphinidae; genus Tursiops; species Tursiops truncatus. The sequence continues at coordinate 170,155,807 of NC_047036.1, read as the reverse complement.
GCCCCGGGAAGAGGCAGAGTGGATAGAAACAGAGGCAGCGTGGATAGAACCAGAGGCAGCGTGGATAGAACCGGGCTTCAGGCAGGAGCACAGACGAGGGAGCTTCAGCTTCTGATCTACAGTGGGAGAATTTCGGGGGAAGCTATCTGAGGATCTCCACGCGTGTAAGCCGTGGGTCCCACGGTTTGGAGGGCCGTGGGAAAGCGCCACGCTCCTCCGAGAGCTTGGAACCTGTGAAGATCTTAATCTTGCCCCTTCCTGCTCTGCGTCACCCAGAGACCACCCTCGACCACCAGACTCACAGGAAAAAGTGGAGGGAATCTTGGCCCTGCCCCATAGCACACCACGAAGAGTTAAATCTTTAGTAATGGATCTGTAAGTGGGGGATTCTGGCCCCTGAGCGGAGAACCTTCTCTGTATAAGCTAAGATCCTACGTGCCGTGCTGCGCAGAAGGAAAGAGAGGGAGGGAGGGAGACATGGATGTATCACTGTTTATTTTTTTAAAAACTACTAAAACATTTATAGATTCAGCTGCATTAAAAATTGTCCCCTGTGTATCAAATGTATAAGATTAGGGAAAGGAGGGGGGAGGGATAAATTAGGAGTATGGGATTAACAGATACAAACTACATAAAATAGGTAAGCAACAAGGATTTACTGTATCGCACAGGGAACTCTATTCAATATCTTATAATAAATCAGAATGGAAAATAATCTGAAAAAATATATATATGAAGCTGAAAAAAATTTTTTTTCTCCTGGAAAAAATAAGTATAAGATTAGAAAGCCGTTCTGCTGTACCCCTGAAACTAACACAACTTTGCCAATCAACTATACTCCAATATAAAATAAAAACTTAAAAAAAAAAAGATTAGGGCTTCCCTGGTGGCGCAGTGGTTAAGAATCCACCTGCCAATGCAGGGGACACAGGTTCGAGCCCTGGTCCGGGAAGATCCCACATGCCGCGGAGCAACTAAGCCCGTGCACCACAACTACTGAGCCTGCATTCTAGAGCCCGCAAGCCACAACTGCTGAAGCCTGCGCGCCTAGAGCCCGTGGTCCACAACAAGAGAAGCGTGTCCACCCACGGATGATGGATAAACAAGACATGGTCCATCCACACAGTGGAATATATTATTCAGCCATAAAAAAGAAGTAAATTCTGACACATGCTATGACATGGGTGAACCTTGAGGACATTGTACTTAGAGGAGCCAGACGCAAAAAGGACAGATACTGTCTGATTCCACTCACATGAGGTTCCCCAGAGGAGTCACATCCACAAAGACAGGAAGCAGATGGTGGGGGCCAGGGGCTGGGGGAGGAGGTGGGGAGTCAGTGTTTCATGGGGACAGAGCTTCAGTTTGGGGAGATGGGAAAGCTCTGGCGATGATGGTGGGGACGGTTGCCCGACAATGTGAACGTGCTCAATGCCACCGAGCTGTGCACTTAAAAATGGTTAAGATGGTACATTTCATGTTCTGTTTTACCACAAAAAGAAAACCTTACCCAACGTCCACCTGAATGGCTACAATGTAACAGATGAGCGTTGCCGAGGACACAGAGCAACCAGAACCCCCAGGGCTCACTGGTGGGGTGTGAAGGGCTACAGCCAGTTTGGGAAAAGTTCCTGCGCTTCCCTATAAAACTGAACACACACGTACGCTCTGACCCGGCGATTCCACTCCTAAGTGTTTTTACCTAACAGAAACCAAAACACATGTCCGCAAAAAGTCTTGGAAGGAATGTCAGAGCAGCTCTTCTCCCCATAGTCAAAACCGAAAACATCTCATCTTGGTCCCCTATTCAGCAACAGGGGATCGAGCCACTCCTACCCCGGAAGCCCCTCAGCCATGTGAGGGACAAACCACCCACCACCAGGGACAGCCTGGGTGGCTCACAAGTCCACAGTCAACAAGTAGCCTTACACAGAAGGATGGCCTGCATGATTGCGTTTATAGGAGGCTCTGGACCAGGCAAGCCTGTGCACAGGACCCCAAGGATGTCCACATCCTAACGTCCAGAACCTGTGCTCACGTCCCCTCATGGGGCAGAAGGGACTTTGCAGGTGGGATTAAGTTAGGGCCCCTGGATTCCCCGGGGGCCTCAGTGTCATCACAAGGTCCTTATAAGAGGGAGGCGGGAGAGTCAGAGGCAGAGAGAGACAGGAGATGCTGCGCCGCCGGCTGTGAGGATGCAGGAGGGGCCTCGAGCCAGGGAGGCGGCGCCTCTAGAAGCTGGAAGAGGTGGGAAAGAAGTCAGTCTGCAAAGGCTACACGCTGTATGATCCCAATTTGATGACATTCTGGAAAAGGCAGGACCATGGAGCTGGTGAAAGGATCACTGGCTGCAGGGGTTGGAGCGGGGGAAAGCAGGATGAACAGGTGGGTCACAGGGAGGTTTTTAGGGCAGGGACACTTCTGTAGGACAAGGTCCTGCTGGACACAGGATGACATACGTTTGGCAAAACCCACAGAATGTACCCCGAGAGTGACCTTGAGGGTCACCCCTGGGCTGGGCAGGGTACAGTGCAGATGCAGACCCCGGCCCCATGGCAGGAGGGAAGCTGGCTCTGCTGGGTGGGAGGCCAGGCCCAGGGGACGCCTGTGGCCTCCAGCATCCAAAGAGGCCCATTGGGGACTTGCCTGGCGGTCCAGTGGGTAAGACTCTGCGCTCCCAATGCAGGGAGCCCGGGTTCGATCCCTCGTCGGGGCTCTAGGTCCCTCATGCATGCCTCAGCAAAGATCCGGTGCAGCCCAATAAATAAATATTCAACAACAACAACAACAGAAGCCCATTAGGCATTGTGCCGCCAAAGAGGAAGGAGGGCTGGAGACCACGGCTCACCCTTCACCCTAGACTGTCCCCAGGGCTGGAAGGCCCCCCATTCTCGTGGGACTCCTTTCCCACCCTCCTACATGCAAATATCTTCCCGACATTCTGGAGGTTCAGGGCAGGGTCCCTGCTGCCTTCTCCAGCTCTGGTGGCTCCTGGCCATCCTTGGTCCTCAACTGGTCCCGCATCTCCCCAGTCTCTGCCTCTGTCATCACAAGGCCTTCTCTGTGTCTGTGTGGTCACTCCTGTCCCTATAAGGACACCCGCCATTGGATTCAGGGCCCACCCTACTCCAGCGTGACCCCATCGGATCTATTCCATCTGCAAAACTCTGTTTCCTATTTATTTTCTTTTTTGGGGGGCCACACTATGAGGCATGTGGGATCTTAATTCTCCAACCAGGGATGGAACCCGCGCCCCCTGCAGTGGAAGCGCGGAGTCCTAACCACTGGACCGCCAGGGAAGTCCCAAGACCCTGTTTCCAAGTGAGGTCACATTGTGAGTTTCTAAGTGGGTAGGAATTTGGGGGAGACATGTATCAACCCAGTACTACAGATACTTCCAAATTCTTTCGTTTGGCTGAGGAAACATCTCACTGTGTTCTCACCAAGCACACTTCCTGCTTTTATTTACTGAGGGCCTATCCCGTGGCATACAGTCCAGGGACACAGAGTGAGATCCACAGATTCTACAGTCATCACTCCCAAAGGATCTCCTCTGAGACACGGGGAGAGGGCTTTAGAGCCGGCCTAAGGCATTGGGTTGAGTTGCATCCCTCCCCAAAAATCTATGTTTGAGTCCTAACCCCAGTACCTGTGAGTGTGACCTTGTACAAAAAGGGATGTGCAGCTGAAATCAAGTTAACAAGGTCACACTGGATACGAGTGGACCCTAAATCCAATGACTGGTGTCTGCACAAGAGAAAGGGCAGGGAGATCTGGGTACAGAGACACAGGGAGACACACAGCGGGAAGGAGACCCTGTGGCGTCAGGCACGGATCCAGTGATGCAGCCACGAGCCAAGGATCGCTGGCAGCGCCAGAAGCTGGAGGAGAGGCCTGGCGTGGTTTTGCCCTCAGAGCCTCCAGGGAAAAATCAGCCCTCCCAACACCTTGATCTCAGACTTCCGGCCTCCAGAACTGAGAGAGAATACATCTCTGTTGTCTTTTTTTTTTTTTTCCTGTTATCTTAAACTAGGAATGTCACATAGCCAGGAACGTCTGGGCGTTTACCTGGAGCTGGGAGATGGATAGAAGTGACAGCTCAGGCTCCGGATGGAAAGAGCTGCCCTGGCCAAGGCAGGGGGACCTGACACGGGAAACTGGGAGGAGCTGGGTGTGCTGGAGCGGGGGAGGGGGAGTGGCAGGACCCGAGGCTGGAGCGACAGAGGGCAGAAAACGGAGGGCCTTAGGGGCCGTGCTAAGGAGTCTGGAATGTTTCTAAGCAGCTCTGGGAACCCAATAAACAAGACAACAGCCAGCCAGAAAGGGCTGCCACAGGGACCCCTGAGTGGAGTGGGCCATCTGGTAAACAAGAAATGAGAATGACCATCAGTCACTACACAAACCCAAGACACCAGTATCGTTTTCAGAATCTGCCCCTTCCACCCAGGAGTTCACTGAAACCAAGAGGGGAGAAATGGCAAATTCTGAGTCACAAAGCTTCTCAGTGGGACCAGCTTCATAATTTGAGGGCCCCTTGTTCAAAAATTACAAATGTCAAGATGGTAACAGCAGAGCATTTAATTTTCTGAGTGCGTGGGCAGGGGGTTGGGTGCCGACGCCCACAGAGCCCGCCTGCCTCTCAGCAGAGAAGCTTGCAAGGTGGTTTGTTCAGAAGACAGGAACCTGTAACCGTTCTTGCATTTGCAGCCAACACTTCTCTTTTTTTGCCCGTGCCGTGCGGTATGTGGGATCTTAGTTCCCGGACCAGGGATTGAACCCACACCCCCTGCAGTGGAAAGCGCGGAGTCTTAACCGCTGGAAAGCCTGGGAAGTCCCTGCAACCAGTCTTTCAAGAAATTCGACGCAAAAGTGTTCACTGACCTCGAGTTCTACTTCACAAAAACTTTGTTCAGGAGATGGCGTAAATTAGGAAAAAAAAAATCTCTATGTCCCTTCCAAATCAAAATGACAGCATCTTATTTACGAAATGAAGAGGCTCATCTTTAACTGGGATGTTCAGAGACAGAGCCATCACATCACAGCAGCCTCTGTAGCCAGGTCCGTCGCACAAGGGTCGTTCAAGCACGACACGCTCATTCGCTCTTTTGATCTATCAACACAAAATGCTGAGCAGTGCAGAATGGGGACGTGAATATGGTGGCGAGAACAGGGAATTAACACGCCAGATCTGTATCCACCTCCGTAGCTGCCCGTAGAGCCTCCTTAGATTCTGATGCTGTCTCCAAAAGGAGCTGAGAGGCATAGACTGACAGTATTGAAAGACCAGATCCATCACACAATTTTAAATCTGCAGCCTGTCACCCGACCACACCTCCCACAGTGCGCAATGAATTCCCGTGTCTATAAATCCTGTCGTCGCTTTGCGAATCCTGTATTCTATTTTCTCCACCACAATCTATATATCTTTTCTTCTGCAATTTCTTTAGCCTGTTTTTACATTTCTTCATCTTTTCAATACATTTAAAGACCTCAACGAGTGGAACCTGCCCGGCCTTCCCTGGGACCTTGGGCAAGTCACTCGAACCCACGGGCGCTTAGTTTCAGAGTTGAGAGCAAGGCCAAATCACCAGATGAGACCTTCAGGGGTTCATCATGCTGGTAAGAGACACAACCCACAACCGAGATGAAATTCACACAGATACCACTAGGTCAAAACATCAAAAGTAAGAACTGTAGGGATGCTTCAATCGTTCTGGAAGACTAGTCCTACCATTCTTTCACCGTTTTTTTTTTTTTTTTTTTTTGGTCTTTTCAAGTAGGAAAGTAAGTTTTTTAAAAATTTGATTTAAGTATAGTTGATTTATAATGTGTTAATTTCTGCTGTACAGCAAAGGGATTCAGTTATGCATCTATATTTTTTTCATATTCTTTTCCATTCTTGGTTTATCATAGGATACTGAATATAGTTCCTTGTGCTATATAGTAGGACCTTGTTGTTTATCCATCCTATACATAACAGTTTGCATCTGCTAATCCCAAACTCCCGATCCTTCCCTCCCCACCTCCCTGCCCCTTGGGAACCCCAAGTCCGTTCTCAGTGTCTGTTTTCACCATTTCTGTAACTTCAGGTTCGCTGCCCCACAGAAGGAGATGCAGCACATGCACGCGCACACACACACACACACACACACACACACACACACGAGGCACAGTCGTCCCAGCGTTAGACGGGCACATTGGGTTCTTGGGGAAGCAGAATGCCTTGTGTTCAGGTTGCTTATTAGAAAGGACTTCTGGGATCACCAGATGTGGAGGAGAGAGGAAGGGGCCTCAGGCTACCCCAGGGGAGCTCTGGAGCTGGACCAGCCTTGCAGAATTGTCCCCTGTTGGGCCCAAAGACAGGACTCTCTACCTCCATGTTGATCAGCCATTGGATGGGCTGCCTCCAGGACGCTGGGACCCGGGGCTGGGCAGCTGTCTGCAGCCGAAGCATTTCCTGAAGGGGCTGACAGCTGAAGGGTGTCCACTGACAACACCCCCAGAAGCTGGAGCAACTCGTCCCTCCCTCCGTGAAGGGACGTGGCAGGTGTATCTGCACGCCCACCAGCCCCAGCCATCCTGAGCTTTCATATCCAACATGCTTCTATGCATAAACGTCTGCCACCAACAGACGCTGATGAAGAGAAACCTTTGGAAATTGGCTGACATCAACAAGAGAAGGATAACGCGTCCCACCAGCCAAACTTCACGTTGCACACATTTTATTTACGATTAGAAAGTTTGTTTTTGTACTCAGGAAAGGGTAAGCAAGACTTTTAAGAGGCTGTGGTGCAGAAGCAAAAGTGCTTATCTAAGCGATGACTTGAATCCTGTTTATCAGCACTTCTGCCTTTGACCCGCAGCCAGCCTCAAACCCTGCCCCCTGGGATGGTCCCTCCTCCGAAGCCCGCCCACTCACTGGTTCCCACCCCTGCCGAGTGGTCTGTGAGATTCCTTCGCAAGCAGCGGCTGGGCTGTGGAGCCCGGGCAGCCAATGAGGTGGGCTCAGGATTCAGTCTCCCCCAGAGATCCAGAGATGAGGGACAAGAATCCCACACGAGAGGGCTTTGGCGGCAGCGGCAAAGCCTCCTGGATGAGGGTTCCCCCTGGGTGGCCACATGCGGCTCAGCCCTATCTGCGGGCCACGTGTGGCTGACCTGGAGAAGCCAGCGCAGAGTTTACAGTGGCAAGAGGGATGCAAGGCCTCACTGGAGAGCCGGCGCTAAGAACGCGGGGCTCTTTCTCACCAGAATTTATCACTCTGGGAAGAACTCCAAGCCCAAGCTTGAGAAAGGCATCTTCCCTCTAGTCAGAGCCCAGTCTGCGTCCTGCCCCGAAGCAGAGTGGTGGGCTGGAGGCTGGACCAGCCAGCAGGTGGCCAGGGTCACATCCTTCTCATACCTTCCGTTTCCACAGCCAATCTCAGCAATGTCTGCAAACTCCCCTCCTATCAGTGAGAAAATGAATAATCAGATAGGACAGCATTAGGATTCTGGAACAAGTACTTGTGACACACCCCCTTCTGGAGTCTCAAGTCCTAGGTAGGAGGTCGGCTTTAAGCAGGAGAAAGGCGAGTTTCTACTCTACAGAACATTCAGGAAAAGCTCTGCTTGCATCGCCCCCAACCCACTCCCCACGTGTCAGGAGAATCTAGATGATTTGGGTTTGGCAAACCCTCACGTCCCCATCCTCACAGCCACGAGGAGCTGTCCAGGTGGAGAGGAGGAATTTCCAGACCAGGGTCTCAAAGTTTCATGGGACAATCTGGGCACACCTATGGGATCAGAGCTACAGTCCCCCACGTGTGAAAGGCTTAGGGGTAAAAGAAAGCAGTTCCCTTGGGTCGTGGAACTGCTCTCCCAGCTACGTCCCCGCACCGGGAGGAAGTAGTGGAAGCTGCCCTACTGCCGACATTCCTGCTGCTCTTGACTCTCTGCCAGCCTCGTCCTGGCCACCTTTGGAGCAGAGAGGAAGTGCCCTTCACGTCTGGTCTCCTTCCTGGCCAGCACACTTTGAGACATTCCCTCTGGAGGCCCTCTGACTTCAGAAAGCACCTCAGATCCGGAGGGCCCAGGATCCTGGAACCCACTGTCTTCCTGTGACTGTCCGGGAGGGTGGGAACAGGGGGACGGCTGGACAGTGGGTCTGCACGGCCTCTGAGAGCAGTCCAACAAGAGGCAGCGCTGTGAGATGAAAAAAGAACGAGCAGGGCAGGTTCCGCCACCAACTCAGCTGGGGGACTTCAGCAACTCAACTCTCTGCGTCTCAGTTTCCTCGTTTCACTAGTAGCACCAAGGCTGTTGTGAAGATATTTAATAGGCGTAAGGTACATAAGAAGTATCCAACACGTAAAACCGGCTGAGGGTTTAAGATGCTGTAATGCCCTTGACATTCCCCTGGCCTAAGGGACAAAGCAGGCAGGCTGGGACCTGGGACGCTTTGCTGCAGTGCTTGCACCTGGACAAACATCTCCTCAAGCAACAGAATAGGAAGAAACTATAAGGGACTAAAAATAAGTGCACGCATGCGCAGTTGGGACAAATTAGGAACAATAAGATACAAAAAGGGCAAAACCCAACTGCCACTTCTGAGGTGCCGGAGCAAAGGCAGGGTCCTGTGCATGACCCCTGCACACAGCACCACCAAGGGTGTGGCCAGACCATCTAAGTCACCTGTCTGGCCTGACCCCTGTATCCACCGCTATCCTCACCCCACTTAAGGGACCAGCTCACCCCTCTTCGGGGATCCAGCAATGGAAGCTGTTACTCGTTTTCCCTCCCTCAGGCTGCAGCACAAGTACCAGTAAAGCCTTGCCTCCTCTGGCCTCTTATCAATTTCTATTGATCAATGAATCCCAGGTCGGTATCACAAATAAGTGACAACTGTCTCTTTCAACTCCCCTCGGGGCACTTCCACCCAAACGTTGAGCCCGAGTTTACTCTCTGTTCCTGGGCCTTATCTCCCCCGCCAAACTGCCCTCTCTTGGACAGACTCAAGAGGCCTGCCCGCACTACGGGAAAGGTAAAAAATAAACTTAGAGAGGACATCGCCCGCTGTCATGGCTGCTGTGACCCAGGGCAATGCTCAGAAGGGCGAGCCTAGGCGGCTCCTCCTTCCATCCCGGCACTGAGGTCTGCCAGCCGGGCTGACTTCCCCCTTGGCCGGCCGCCATTTCCTCTCCGTTTCCTGCCCATTTCTCCGAAGATGGGAGGCCCCGGAGGAGGAGCCGGCCCGCTTCTCGGAAGGGGCGTCCCGCCTTCGCCCTGCTTCCTGGGCTGGCCTGGGGGACCGGGACTGGCCTGCGGGGCCGAGGCCTCCGGCCCGAGTCCTGAGAGGGGCCGCTGCGGGCTACTACAAGCTGCACCCCCAGCTCGGGCAGCACCTGCGCCGCCCCCAGCGCTTCTGCGCCGCCCCGGCCCCTGCCCCTGCCCCTGCCCCTGCCCCGCGCCCTGCCCCTGCCCCTGCCCCTGCCCCTGCCCCTGCCCTTCGTGCCGGGAAGCCAGCGCGAGGCCCCGCCCACCACCAGGCTCCGCCTCCGCGAGGCTGCGCAGAAGGCACCAGAGCGGGGGAACGCGCATCCTCAGACCCTGACCCTAAGGCTCGGCTTCTGATTGGCCGACCGTCTCAGCGAGCCAAGGAGGGATGCGCCTGTGCAGGCACGAGAGGCGGAGCCTTCAGCACAGGGCCCGCCCACTCCGAGGCGTAAAACAGGGTGAGAAGCCTTTGGAAAAGCGATAAGTGGGCTCCTAGGCGCAAAACGTGCCTGTGTACGTGAGCCCGTTCTCCACACCAAGGCCAGTGTCATCCTAACACACGTATTGGCTTATTTGTTGCCTCTGAGTAAAACCCTTCCCTGTTCCAATAAAGATGTTTAAAAAAAAAAACCTTTCCCTGGTAAGTTATAACTTGTGGTCTAGTCACGCGTGGGAGTACTATACATCTATTCCTTTTTTTTAGTGTATGACTCAAATATTATATACCTATATACTTTTTAAAAAACTGATTTTTTAGGGACTTCCCTGGTGGCGCAATTGTTAAGAATCTGCCTGCCAATGCAGGGGAGACGGGTTCGAGCCCTGGTCCTGGAGGATCCCACATGCCACGGAGCAACTAAGCCCATGTGCCACACTACTGATTCCACATGCCATAACTACTGAATCCCGTGCGCCTGGAGCCCGTGCTCTGCAACAAGAGAAGCCACCGCAATGAGAAGCCCGCGCACTGCAACGAAGAGTAACCCCCACTCCCCGCAACTAGAGAAAGCCCAGGCGCAGCAATGAAGACCCAACACAGCCAATAAAATAAATAAGTGAATAAAAAATATTTTTAAAAATTCTTTTTTAACTGTAAATATGTCCCAAGTATCGTATTAAATATAATAGTATTCTACTAAAAAAAGTATTTGTTGTTTTTCAAAAATTTCACCAGGTGTCTTGAATTTCATCTAGCAACCTTATTTATAATCATGTGTTCATCATTGTGACCACCTGGTGGACGTGGCCACGAACCCCTGTGCTCCACGAGGGCAAGCACCTGTCAGCTTCTGTGCCTCATTTGTCGGGCGCTCAGCAGGGTCTGGCCAGAGAAGGTGCCTGTGGTAGGCTGAATAAGCCCCGCCCCGCCCCGCAAAGATGTCCGTCCTAATGCCTGGAACCTGTGAATATTTTCCAGACTTTGCTGATGGGACTAAAGTAAAGATCTTGAGATGAGGATGATCCTGGATTCCCCCTGGCAAACCCAATTCGTCACAAGGTCCTTGAGAGAGAGACAGAGACAGAGAGACAGAGACTGGAGACTCATCAGAAAGAGAAGATGATATGATGCCCAAAGCAATAGAAAAGGCCACGTGATGTGGGGCCGTGAACCAAGGGCTGCGGGCGCCTCGAGAAACTGGAAAAGGCAAGGAAATGGATTCTTCCTCAGAGCCTCCAGAAGGAGCTTGGATGGCCTTGCGGAAACCTTGATTTTAGCCCAGTAATACGGACTTCCAACTCCTGACCTCCAGAACTGTAAGATAATAAATCTGTGTTCTTTGTGGTGACTTATTACAGCAGCAATAGGAAACTCATACAATGCCCCACAAATATTTGCTGAGTGAGTGAAGGAACGGATGGAAAGAATGCAAAAGGCAGCTTTGGAACACGGCACGTCAGAGCCAGCAGCGTGAGGAGTCATCTGGCCTCCCGTGTGTCACCAGTCATGAGACCCTTGGTCCGTGAAGTTATCCCAGGGCCTCGGTGGCCTGATCTATAGCACGGGGTCACTCCTGTGAGCCCCAAGGACTGTAAGGAGTACGGAGGTGGCTGGAGCATCGTCGCGAAGTGTGGAGCGGGAACCCAAAATGTTCCCCTCGGCTCCAGGCAACCATCGCAGCATCCTTTCTGGGGCCACCTGCTCCATCACCTGCCAGGACCCTGTTCTAAGATCTCTAATCCTTTCACTCACTTTTTTTTTTTTTTTTTTTTTTCCGGTACGCCGGCCTCTCACTGTTGTGGCCTCTCCCGTTGCGGAGCACAGGCCCCGGACGCGCAGGCTCGGCGGCCATGGCTCACGGGCCCAGCCCCTCTGCGGCATGTGGGATCTTCCCGGACCAGGGCACGAACCCGCGTCCCCTGCATCGGCAGGCGGACTCTCAACCACTGCGCCACCAGGGAAGCCCCTCACTCACATTTTTACAGTAACGCTATTGTGGTTATTACCCCATTTTCCTGAAGGAGGTGGCTGAGGCACAGAGAGGTGGAGTCACTACCCCAAGGTTAAGCCCAGCTGTTAAGCTGTAAAGTGTGGATGGAGATGAAACCATCAGGGAATGAGCCTCAGATGGGTCCCACTCCTGCCCTGGGTTCTGTGTGCCTCGGTTTCCCCTCACCAAGCAGATGTTCCTCTTGGGGATGAGAGCCCCAGCCAAAGAGTGTGGAACTCAAGATCCATTCTCCGCAGAGCAGACGTGTCACAACCCTGAAAGGAGGTGAAAGGTGAGTCTGGGGAGCCCCACCCTGTCCTGGAGGTGGAATGCAGATGTAGTAGGTCAAGGATTCCGAGAGGCCAGAAGGTCTGGCTCACCTGGGACGTGGGAACGCCCTTGAGAGGCCCCTCCCCCCGCAACCAGGAAACATGGGGGTCTCCCCCCTCCAGGTCTGCCCCAAGGGAAACCCCCCACTCCTGCGGGCTGTGTGTCCTTGTCTACCCTTTTTGATCCAGGCAAGCCTTGGGTCAGCCAGGAGGAGAGGCGGACGGCCAGCCTGGGTGGAGGAATCCCCAAACCGGCTAAAAATAGCGGTGGAATTTATTCCAACACCTTCCCAAAATAGAAACCAGCCTCCCCGCCCAACAAAAGGCCCGGGCAGCTAGAGAAGGGGGTGGGGTTTCAGGAAAGGTGGCCTCGGGCCACCCCTCCCCGCCCCCAGGTCCTTTCTCCCCAACCGTCCACCCCAGGGCTGGCTGTGCGCAAAAGGGCAGCGGGGTGATCCGGGCACCCAGGTGGGTCGGGACGACCAGGAGGGGGAAGGGACCTTGGAAAGTGGAGCCCCTTCCCTCTCCTCACTGCCCTGGCCCCGAGGGCTGCTGACCCGGGAACTGGGAGGGCCAGAGCCACGTGGGCTAAAAATAGCGCCTCCTCCCAGACTATTTTTAAAGTCCATTCGCCCCGGCCTCAGCACTAAGGCAGCCAGCCGGTGGGCACACCCCGCCGGGCAGCCAGGGCTCAGACGCGGGCACCGCCTCTGGCCACCGCAGGGGCCAGGGCTGGAGACAGACCAACAGGGTAGACAGATCTGGCTTGAGTGCCCGACTTGCTGGGTGGCGCCAGGGCAACCCAGGCCCTCTCTGAGCCCGCTTGCTGCGGAAGACAGAGGGAGACAATCACGTAGGGGGGTCCGGACCCCAGAAGGCGCTGGGCGAAGGGGGCTTCCGGCCCCGGCCCCTCACTCGGGACTGGGTGACGACTCTCTGAGAACCCCGAGATGAGGACTGAGCAACGGCCTATGCGCCAGGCATGCAAGCCTCACAGATGAGGGCCCAGGGGCCTCAGTTTCCGCATCTGGAAATTGGGGACACTGGCACCGCCTGGCTCAGGGCCGAGCAGGTACAAAGCGCAGCGCACGTGTCGGCAGCCTGAGTCACTTTCGCTTCTCCGGTTTCCCGCTCCCGCCCACCCACCCTGGCCCTCCCCGCCCAGGCCGGCTCCAGAAACGCTGGGGCTGATGTCATCCCAGTCGGGTCCAGCCTCCCCCCGCGGCCGACTCAGGCCGGCGCCGCCGTCACAGGCGTTCCTGCGCCAGGGAATCCCGGCCTCCGCGCGGGGGGCCCAGTGGAAACCCGTGACGCCAGCGCCCGCCGTCGCCGGTTTTCCGGCCGCGGCGGCAGGGCGGGGCGGGGCGTGCTCCCGCGGCCCCCCACGCCCAACGCCGGACCCGGGAGAGCGCGCGCACGCTCCCCGAGCGCCGAGTGCCCCGGCGCCCGCAGGGACACGCACTTGCGCGCCTGGGGGGCGCGGGCGTGCACAAGTTCATGGACGAGATCGCGCGGGGAAGGCACCGTGGGCCTGCGTGCGGGGCCCCGGCTGGCTCTAGGGAGGGCGTGTCTGTGATATGCCCAGCCTGGACACACACACACACGCATATACACACACACGCGCGCATGCATGCACACGCACGCACACTAATGGGTGCCGGTGGCCTGTGGGCGTGGGGCCGCGGCGATGACTCTGGGCCTGTTCACCGTCTCCCCGCCAGTCTGGGAGCTAATTACTGTCAGGTCGAGACGGCCTGGCTGGAATGATGAACAAATCGCAGTGTGTCTGCAGCACGTCTGGTTCTGCAGGCCCCATCGGCGTCTGTTCCGGGGGTGTGGGGCGTGACAACCGCGCTGCTTGCGTGCACCGTGGGGAGCCTTGGGCGTGTGCGTGGGTCCTGGCGGGCTTCGGGTGGGTGGTAGAGGCAAGAGCTGTGTGTGTGTGTGAGAGAGATCTGTGGAAGGGTTTACTCTCCTTATGTATAAAATGCGTTAATTATAGTACTCACCTCCTTGATTATGAGGACTAAATCAGTTAATAGATGTGAGGTGTTTATGCACCGTGGAGCCCAGTAACCCCACTCCTAGGTATTACCCAAGAGAAATGAAAACGCAGGTGCACACGCAGACCCCGCCATGAATGTCTGAAGCGGCTTTATCCCTAATCACCAGAAACTGCAAACAGCCCCGCTATCCATCCCCAGGTGAACAGGTAAACTGAGGTCGGGCCATACCATGCAATACGTAGCCAGCAATAAAGAGGAACCAACTAACTTTGAAATATTGACACTCGGTGAGAGAAGCCAGACACAGAAGGCCACACAGGGTGTGATTCCATTGATGGGAAACGTCCAGAACAGGCAGATCCACGGAGAGTGGGTTCCTGGTTGTCAGGGGCTGGGGAAGTGGGGGGGGGGGGAGTGACTGCTTACAGGGCGGGGCTTGTTTTGGGGGGTGATAAAAATATTTTGGAATTAGAGATGTTGGTTGCACAAGTCCGAATACACTAAAAACCACTGAATTATGTCTTTCAAAAGAGTGAATTTTATGGTATGTGAATTGTATCTTTTTTTTGAGGAACAAACTGCTTACACATGCAATAAAGTCTATGCGTCTCAATTGCATTGTGCTGAGATCAAGGACCAGACTCAGAAGGCCGGGTACTGTGTGATCCTACTTATGTGACTTCCTGAAAAAAGCCAAACCGTAGGGACAGAGCAGATGGATGGTGGCAGGGGCTGGTAGTGGGGGAGGGGATTGACTACACAAAGGGACACCTGGATGGTGGCCTGCTCTCAGTCTTGATTGTTAAGGGTTACACAACTGTATGCATTTGTCAGGACTCACCAAATTGTACACCTAGAAAGTACGAACTTGCTGTTTGCGAATTAGACCGAATTAGACCCCTATACATCTGGCTTCAAAAAAAAAGTAAGGTGTTTAGAAAAGTGCCCAGTACTTAGTAAAGCAACAGTAGACGCTAGCTGTTACTATTATTGTTATTGGTGGTGGTGGGGTGTGTGTGTGTGTGTGTGCGCGTGCGCACGTGCAAGTAGCCCCAAACCCGTGAAGCTAGATCCCCGAATATGAAACTTGGATTCTGGGGACACCTGGAGCCCCCCTCCAACACACACACACACACATCTGTGAGCACACACACAACACACAAACACATAAGCACATACATGCAAAAATACATTGCACAGGGACTTCCCTGGCGGTCCAGTGGTTAAGACTCTGCGCTTCAGCTGCAGGGGGCACAGGTTCGATCCCTGGTCAGGGAACAAGGATTCCACATTGGGGGGGGTGGGGGGGAAAGCATGTGCATAGAAGCACACACAAAACACATCCACACGAACACATGCACACACACTTATAAAATACACACGTGTTTACATACACACAAATACATGTGCATGCACACGCAGGCACCCACAGAAACTCACACACACCTACACAAATACCCAAGTACACACAATTACAAAAAACAAACACGCATGCACACTCATACACACAAAAACGTCCACACAAATGCATGTCACCTACACATACACACAGGCCAAACACACACGCACACACAGGCACACACACACACACACTCCAGCAGGGCAGGAGCCCCATCTGGAAGCTGGGCTGGGAGCCTCTGGGACAGGACAGGAACAGGACGTGTGTCTGTGTGTTCCAGATTGGGTCGCTGTGAGCTGTGTGTGTGTGTCTGCCGAGGTGGGCGTTTCTGGGCCACCAGCCTCACTCTCTGTCTCCAGGACACAGACAGGCCCCCTCCCCCCACAGGCCTCCTCCTCCCGGCTGGTCCCCACCTTCCTGTCCCCACCCTGGCTGCAGGCCGTGGGAACCTACTGTTTGGGCTGCAAGAGTATGAGAAAGAAGAGGGCCCGGGCCAGGGCGGCTGTTTCTCACAGTGCCTCTCCCTTCTGGGCCTCAGTTTGCTAGGCTGTAAAATGGAACGATGGTTTCTGGGGGTATCTAGGAGCCGCCTCTCCAAGCCCCCCGTCCTGCACAGCTGTGACCCCGCCAACTCTGGCTGCATGTTAGTCTGAAGCCTTCTGCAGAAATAGCCTAAGACTGAGGAGAAGCTCAAACGGAAATCCCAGGCCACAGGGCCACCTGGTAACAGAAGTTCAGAGGGTCGGGGGTGGAGTTCATTGCACCCTGAGGAGCCCCTCCAAACCCAGCTGTGGACACCCAGTGGCCTTGGGAGGGGAGGCCAGGAGCCAGGTGGCGGGTGGAGAGCCCAGGCAGAGAAGGGGGGAAATTGTGTGCACAGGAATGTGTGTTTATCCTCAAGGCCTGTGTGTGCACACCTGACTCTGGTTTCTGCAGGTAAATGAATTGAGGTGGCCTCAGGTGTTTCCTGGTCAGTGCGCATGGTACCCACAGGTGTGTGCAGGTGTGAGCTTGTTCACACCCCTGCACACATGCCTAGAATGTCTGTCCAAGGATCTTTCTGTTGTTTCCGGATGTGCAAGTGCCCACCACGTGGTGAACACTTGGCACGTATTTGCAAACTGATGCGTCCACTTATTCACTGGTTCACTCCACAAATACTTAGCAAGAACCACCCACTTGGGTGCTAGAGACACACCAGGAGCCTAAGGGCGAACATGGACCCTGGGGCCATCGCCTGTGTTGTATGGTTAGCGCGCAGCCCACAAGGGCAAGCCTCTGTGTGTGCACGGCACACACACTGGTGTGTGCGCTGCAGGGTTCGCACACGCAGACACACGGGGTGTGTGCGCGTCCCCAGTGGTTCCCATGCGGGCATGTGCAGGCTGGGCCCGGCTCCTCCTTGGCACTGCCCCCCCCCGCCCCCCCCACCCCTCTGCCGAGAGTGCCCCAGGGCCGGGTGGGGCCCGGCAGGCCCGGAAACCTCTCGCAGCTGCTGTGCTCAGTTTCAGGGAAGCCACCCCCTGCCAGCGTGCTGCCCGCAGAGCCCACCTGCCTTTGCACCTGCCCCCTGGGCTTCCAGGAAGGCTCGGGGGTGGGGGGGGGGGGAGGCCCTGCCCCCAGCCTTGCATGCCTGAGTCCACGGCCCAGACTCACCTGGTGGAGGGGGTGTGCAACCCGCTTTCTCTCGAACCTCCAGAGCCCCTCACAGCTGGGACGAGCAGAAGAGACTCAAGCAGAGGAGGGTCCCTCTCCAGGAGGGGAAACTGAGGCACACACAAAGGCTCCTTGCAGAGGGTCCCGGCTCTCAGTGGGTGCCCTCCACGCTGCTCCCACCCCAAATCTGCTGGCGTCAGGGGTCTGCACAGCAAGCATTTGAACTTCGAAAGAGTTTGCAGTCCTGGTGACCACACATGGTGCTGGCCAATGCAGGTGTGCTGCTCTGAGGGTTTTTATCTGCTCGTGGTACCTGCACAGACGCGGGTATCTGAGGGTACAGACGTCTCCACTAACGGGCATCGGTGAGCGTGCATGTACCTCTGTACAGAACGATGCGGGCACACGCTCTGGTGCCACACACGGGTGTTTAATGTCAGCGTCTGCGTGCCCTGCGCGCTGGCACGCACGAAGGGATCCACTCTCTGCAGGTGTTTGTAGGCAGGTGAGTGTCTGCACACAGTAGGCCTTGGCGCGCATACAGGGGTCGGCCCACAGTAGCCTTTGCAGGGAGGAGAGGGGTCGGCCCTGCACGCAGATCAGACCCGGGCTGACCCAGTGGGCGTCTGCAGCCGGAGAGGAGCTCCCCACCGTAGGCCTCGTGCGCGCAGACCCGCGCCGCTGCGGCCGGCTCCCCCCACCCCCCGCGCCTGGCCGGGCAGGTCAGGCGGCTCCGGCGGGGCGTGGGGCGGCCGGCGGGGCGGGGAGGCTATTCCGGGCGCTGGCGCGGCGCCCGGGCCCTGCGCGCCAGGCCGCCCGGGGAAGGCGCCTCTCACAAAAGGAGGGTCTGTGCAGACGCCCCGCCCTCGGCCCGGCCGCCCGCCGCCAGGGGCTGGGAGCGGGGAGACGCCGCCGGGGCCGCCGCCGGCCTGGACACCACCCCTCCATGCCGGGGCGGCCGCAGACAGCGCGCCTGGCGGGCACCGCAGGGAGGCTGGCACCGCGGGGCACGGGAGGGGTTCGGCGGCCGGCGATGGGGGCTCCGATCGCGCACGGGCTGCGCGCCCAGGGCGCACCCTCGGGGGCGCCGGTGGGGGTCGGGATGTGGGGAAACGAGGGGGATAGGCCCCTGCATTTCGCCCACTCGGGGATTTCTGTCTCTCACACACCCGCCTCTGTCTCCAGTTACCCAATTTAAGGAACGAGGAAGCCGGGACTCCTGCCTGCTGGGGAGGGAGGGGCGTCTGGGGCCTGCGTCGGCGCCCCCCACCCCACCCCGAGTGGCTGGTGGGAGGGTGAGGTGGAGGGAAGGGGTAATAAGGGTCGCCCAGGCCCTGCGTTTTGCGAAGTGCTTTGGTGCATTATGTTTTCGCCTCGCCACGTGGGAGGGCAGTTAGCTTTTCCCTTTTGCGAAGGGGGAAACTGAGTCAAGCTTGCACGCGCCGGTAGCCAGTTAACCGTTGAGACTAGATTCGAATCCAAAGCTCCGCGGCTGCCCCCTCCGCCACCCTGCCAGCCATCCCGGGGGCATTTCTGGCGCAGCGGCACAAACGCCGCTCCGCGCCTGCACGCCGGCGATTGCGCGCTCACGCCTGGGGCGGGCGCGCGCACGTGTGCAAAAGGGTCTTCGGCTGCCCCGCGATGCGCCTCACCCGCCCCAGCCCAGCACAGCCCCGGACCTTGGGAACCCGGCGCCCGGGAGCAGGGGGTGGGTGGGAACCAGAAGGAACAACAGGGCAGGAAAGAATGGGGAGGTGCTGCGAAGGGACCCCCCCCCCACAGATGCAGGTGTGTGTTATGTGTGTGTGTGTGTGTGTGTGTTTGCGTGCGCCCGCTACTCCCCGGGCATCCTCGGCGGGGGTGTCACTCGGGTTGTGTGTCACTCTGGGTCTCTGGAGGTGGTCGCCGTGGGCCCGTGGGTATCTGTGTGCAAGGCTGTGGGTGACTGGCGAACTTGTCCATCTGGTGCTCCCTCTCCACACTGGGGTGTGGGCTCGGGGGCGGTGGCAGGCAGGCCTCCCAGAATCTTTCGTGCACAACTCCAGGGGGCATCATTCGCAGACTTTTCCCTTCCAGCAAAGACATGCTCCTCCAGCACTCCCCACCCGCCTGTGCCCAGGGCACCACTTCGACCCTGAAGATCTAGCCGGGAGGCCACGGCCTCTGCCCGGCCCCTGAGGTCAGGGAGAGAAAAAAAAGAGCAGGCGAGGCAATGGGGGAACGGGGCGGTGGGGCACCGCCGGCGAAGGGACCACGGGCTGGTTTGCAGAGGGAAGGGGAGAGCTAAGAACAAGAGGGACAGGGCCAGAGGTCCCACCCTGACCCCGGGGAGTAAGCAGGGAAGCATTATGTAGAAGCCCGGCCCAACGCTCTTCCCAGAAAGCACGTGGTTTCCTTCTGCAGCTTCCTAGAAAGGGGGAGCCCCCGCTCCGGCAGACGTGGGTACCCCCAGGGGCGCCATCTTACCTACTGAATGGGAGGAGCCAGAGGTGTGAAGCTGAGGCGGGGGCTCCCGTGCACCCTGAGGTCTGAGAGCCACTCTTCCGAGATGCTAGCTACCCACGTCTCCTTAGCCACCCGAGGGGACAAGCCCCAACACCACACAGCTGTCCTGGGGCCTTTCCTGGACCCACTGTGGGCAGGCAGGAAGTACCAGGGAGTCGAAGCCCCCAGGAACAGCCTGGAACAGGAAAGGTGAGGTTGGTGGATAAATAAATCCCGCCCACCACTTCCTCTCTGGCCCGTGTGTGCACGCTGGGGGCTGCGTGGTTCTTTATCTGTGTGTCTAAGGGCAGTGGCCCAGGTGTGTGTTTTCGTTCGTTCAGGGTTACTTGGGCCGCCGCTGGGGCTAAGTTGGGAAACCAGAGTAGACAAGACACAGAGAGAGGTGTCAGTTGCATGTGAGCCTAGGGGTCTCACGTGTCCAGATGTGTGACTGGGAATTCGGGTTTGGGTAATATTGGGGGCTTATGGGTTGAATTGTGTCCCCTCGAAAGATGCGCAAGTCCCGACCCCCGGTACCCGGGAATGGGAACTAATCTGAAAATAGGATCGTCGCAGATGATCAGGTTAAGATGAGGTCCTCAGCGTGGCCCTGATCCATCGTGACTGGTTTCCTTATAAGAAGGGGACATTTTTGGGGAATTCCCTGGCAGTCCAGTGGGTAGGACTTTGTGCTTTCACTGCCGAGGGCGCGGGTTCGATCCCTGGTCAGGGAACTAAGATCTCGCAAGCCACGTGGCACGGCCAAAAATTAAAAAAAAATAAAATTTAAAAAGAAGGGGACATTTGGACACAGAGACACACATAGAAGGAAGAGATGTGAAGATACAGGAGAAAAACATCTAAGAGGCAAGGAACACCTGAGGCCACCAGAAGCAAGGGGAGCCTGGAGAGATCCGCCCCACAGCCCCAGAAGGAACCAGCCCGGCTGACACCTTTTCTCAGATTTCTGGCCTCAGGAACTGGGAGCCAATAAATCATGCAATAATCATGGCACCCCAGTTGGTGACCCCAACAGTCACCTCTTTCTGTGGAACAGACTGTTTTGTCCCTAAGGGACACACTGACCAGCCAAGTGCTGGGTCCTGGCCAGACACAGATCCAACCACCCAAACTCGTAGCCACACAGTTTCAGAGACCAAGCCCTACTCACAGGGACACAGGCAGAGAGGCCAATGCTGCCATGCACAGGTAGAAGGAATCAAATAGTCACATACCAACCAACCCTTCTGGAAGGCTCTCCCTTCTGCTCTAAGTGCCTTACCTATCTTCACTCAGTTAATGCTCAGGACGCCTGAGAGATGGGCACTCCGATCAGTATGCCCATTGTACAGATAAGGAAACTGAGCCCAAAGAGGTGAAGCAATCTGCCTAAGAGCGCAGGGCCGGCAGCCTCCACGTCAGGTTCCAGCTTCCCCGGAGAGGTGGTGTCACTGCGTCTGGCCAGGACCCAGCACTTGGCTGGTCAGTGTGTCCCTTAGGGACAAAACAGTCTGTTCCACGGAAAGAGGTGACTGATGGGTCAATCTCTGGTTATATGTAACTCCGGATCCGGGCTTGAATCTTCGGGCCACAGCACTGAGGAAGTGCCAAGTGGGTCCCACGAAGGGCTTGGCCACAAGGGGCCTGGAGGCTGAGAAAAACACATTTCTCCCAACCCTCTTGAATCTGCAGCCTAACACAGGAGACGGATAAGGAGCAAAGGATGACAGGATGAAGTTTTCATTCCAAACACAGCGGGGCAGGGGAAGTGGGCAGAGCCAGGAGGCAGGCTCTCAGGGGTCTCATCTGGAGGGTTCCCTGAGGAGGACATCTCAGGTGAGGACAAGAGGGTGCTGGGTGTTAGCTTGCGGAAAGGGAGGGACGAAGGGTTCTGGGCAGAGGTTAGAGGGCCAGGTGTGCAAGCAGCGTCTAGGCCCAGGGTGTGTGTGCCACGCCGCATGCCAGGGGTGGGGTGGGATGAGGGTGCGGTGCCTTCCCAGATCCTGGGCTACGGGGAAGTGCTAGTGCTGGGGCCCACAGACGCAGGGCGGGCACTACGAGTCCAAACTTTGGTAGTGACACATCCTGCAAAGTGGATGAGCCCCCAGATGTCATGCAGGTGAGAAAAGCCAGACACAGAAGGCCGCAGAGTGTGTGCTTCCACCTGCGTGAAACGTCCAGAACGTTTTATTTCCAGGGAAATCCACAGAGAGAGAGAGTGGATGCGTGGTCGTCAGAGGCTGGGAGAGGATGGGGGTGACTGCTCATGGGCTCATGGGGACGGGGCTTCTTTTTGGGGTGATGGAATGTTCTGGAACTAGATCATGGAGATGATTGCACAACTGTGTGAATATACTAAAAACCACTGAATTATACTTTAAAGGGGGTGAATTTTATGATATGTGAATTATATCCCATATATATGCACATATATATATATATATATATATATACACACACATATAAAGTTCTAACTCTGAATTACTACCTGTAAGAAGCAGAGAATAACAGTACCTATCGTGGCGTTGTTTTCAGAAGGATAAGTGATGGCAGGGCTGAGGGGCTGGCCCAGTGCAACGTCAGCTACTATCATATCACCTCTCCCAGTATCGCTGCCCTATGTGACTGTCTCACTCCTGGCCCCCCAGCCTGGTCCCCAAGTCCAGGGGGACATTATGGGCTTCATGACGTGCTCACAAGGCCAGTCCCCTTTCCCGGGCAGGGAGGGTTCAAGGAAATAGCGGGAAGTGTACGCACCATTGAGGCCTCGGGACAGGGAGCACATCTGTATTTACACATGTCGACACGCGTGTGATTCTGTGGTCGTGTCCACTGTGGCGTGTGTGTGCACAGGTGCACGTGGGGACAGACGCTTGATGGAGCCAGCGTGTTTAGGGGACAGACTTGGAAATGGAGCTCAGAGAAGCCACGTGCCTAAGGGGATGGGGTAAAGCTGGAGTCTGAGCTCTCCACCCAGAAGTGCTGGGGGGACCCACGTGGGCAACAGTGTGTATGAGGTCTGGGGGGCTGTGTGTGCGTGTCCAGGTGTGCCTGCGTGTGTGAGTGTGTGTCTCAGGCCCGAGGGTGCAGGTGTGGATGGAGGTGAGCGTGGGTGCCCACCCAGCTGGGGAATAGCGTCTTCCTGCACTGTCCTGCTCCTGGCACCCAGCCCCCAGCAGTGGCAGCCCCGGGGAGGCGGCACCTGCAACAGTGACCGAGCCTTTGTGACCTGTGGCCACTCCTCCCTGAACTCTGGTGGGGGGGGGAGTGTATTGGGGTGCAGCCTGCCCCCTCTCCCTGTCCCCCTGGGTTTTCAAGACTCCTGACCAAGCCGTGGCTCCTCCAGTCTGGACCTCAGGCTCCTCTTCTGGAAAATGGGACAACGGCATCGTCCTCAGTGGACAGTGGTCAAGTTCAGGGTGTCTGCACCCAGAGACGACCGAATCAGCCGAGCTGCTGTTAATACCTCCTCCGAACAGCCGTTGGATTCTGGGTTCGGTCAGGAAGACTCAATGCTTTTATTAACGACAGCAACAACAACAGCAAGAGTAGTAATAACATTAATGAGAATAATGGGAGAACTGGTATCAGAACGTAAGAGCCATGACCCTGCAAGTTCGCACGTTCGCGTGGTGGCAGCGGAGAGAGCTGGGGTTCACCTCTCCTGGGAAGCCACGCCCCCTCTGAGAAGCCACGCCCCCTCTGCGTCGTCAGTTAACCCCTAACCCTAACCTGCAAAGTAACTGAGCCAAATATCGAAGTTGAAATCAAGGCAGGGTCAGGAACGGTGCCCGCAGAGAGGCAAAGGGACCAATCGGCTAATCCTATCTTGATTTACAGTTTTGGTCCCCAAGGGATATTCTCTCTCTCTCTCTCTCTCTCTCTCGTTTTTTTTTTTTTTTTGTTTGCATTCGAGTTAGAAATATATTGCTTGAAAATATTCTTTATCTTGCCCACCGAGTTTTTGGTCTCCTGCTGTCTTAAATTTTGCACGGAAGGCGTGTGCCGCTCGCCTCACCCTAGTCTCGGCTCTGCTAATTCGCAGGGTGGCTGTGAGAGGATTAAAGGAGATGCTTCTGGAAATGCAGGGGACAGTAAGTGTGCTGATAATAGTCGTAGTCGTAATAATGGCTAATCCTTTTTATACATTCTGAGTCAGAGGAGCTAACCTAAGGAATATATGTTTCATTTGACCTCAACAATCTATGAGGTAGGTAGCATTATTATCCCTATTTTTTGGAAGGAGCAACTGAAGGCACAGAAAGGTTAAGGTACCAGCTCAGGGTCACACAGCTGGGGTCCCACCCATGCCCTGTATCTCCTTGGACCCCAGGGGCCTGGGGTCTTGCTCCCACTGCACCGGGGACTTAGGGAGGAGAGAGTCAGAGGTCATGCGGCCCTTTTGTCTGGCCAAGGTCAGGATGGGGACAGAGCAGCCCACACCCGCGGGCGGAGCCGGCCGGGAGCTTCTCCTGGGTGCCCCGCCTGCCTCGACAGGGGGAAGTCCAGGTCACCGTTGGAGCAATGAGCCCAGCCCTGTCCACCTCAGTCCTTCCCCATTGATGCCCCCCACTGAGGTCCCTCAGCCTCTGCTCCCCTTCCACTCTCTGGGCCCCATCTCAGGGATCCTCCCCATCTCCCCCCTAGCCCCTCGCAGTCCCTTCTCCACCCCTCGGGGCTTCAGGCCCCTCACCTCCCAACTCCAGCAGGATCCCCTCTCTCCCCTCAGACTCCTTCCTCCTCTCCTGGAGCTCAAGTCTCCTTACTCCCTTTTCCCCCACCCCTACAGGGATTCCTTCGGCCCTTCTCCCCCTCCCGCTCTGGGTTCCCCCTCGCCCCACCCCCATCCCTAAACCCCTCCTCTTCAAACTCCTACCTCCACCCCTCAGGGCTCGGGTCTCTCCACTTAGAATCTCCCCTCCCCCAAATCCCTGCAGAGATTCCTTCCAACCCCCTTTAGACCCGCTGAGTTCCCCTTTCCCCCCTCCACCCCGCGGGGCTCGGTTATCTCCTCTTAGCATCTCCCCTCCCCCACCCCCAGAGGGATTCCGCTCCCCGGGGCTGGCGGGGGCGTTGTCCCTACTCCGGGCTGCATCTCATTTTCCTCCCTCCCCACTCCCGATCTCCCCTCTGGAGGGATTCCCGCCCCTCCCCCCTCGTCTCCCTCTGGGATTTCCCCCTTTCTCCTTCCCTCCCCCATCCTCCCCCGGCGGGGCTCCCCCCAGCCCCGTGACTCCCCGGGGCCGTCGGGGTTTTCCTCACTCGCCCACGTGGGGCTCCGTGGAAAGGTCGCGGCCTACGTCTGGCCCCTGGGTTACCTCCCCACCCGGTTCCCAGGCCCCGGGGTGCGGGGCAGAGGTGAGAAGGTGTTGCACGGGCTCCGCGAGCCCACCCCGCAGACTCGGCGCGGGAAGACTGAGGCTGGAGTTCAGGCTGGGCCGCGCTCCCAGTTCCCTGCCCCGGGCCAGGGGAGTCACCGCGCCTGCGAGTTCAGGGGAAAAGGAGGTGGCCGGCCAGGCCTCACAGTTTCGGTTTAGAGGCAAAATGCAGCAGCGTGCCAAGCCCAGCTGGGCCGGGAGCACGACTTCCTGGGGTATTTTTCTGCTTGTTGATTTTAGTTTGGGGAAAGAAAAAAAAAAATCTTTTTTTCTTTAGTGCAGTGCAGAGGCCCACCCTGGGAGGGAGAAGGCCTGGGTGGGTGGGGGTTGCTCTCTGGGGGATCCCCGAAGCTCTTCCTGCAACGCCCAAGCCCAGGGGCAGCTCTGAGCTCCAAGCCCACCTCGCTGTGTGGTCGAGGTGGCCCATTGACCTCTCTGGACCTGGGCTGCGGTGGCAGCCAGGCGGGCAGGGGCTGCAGCCAGCCCCCAGGGGTGCGTCTATTATGTGCCCAGAGTTTGGGGTTGGCTCAGCGAGTAACAGCGGCGGCACGACGGCCAGGTTTCGTAATAAACCGGTCTTTTAATTGCTCGGGGGCAGGAGGAGGGGAGAAGAAAAAAAAAGAGGCAAAGATTTGTTGGACTTGGGTGGCGCCGGTTGCAGAGAGAAGAGGCACTGTTTTTGCAAGGAGCCTGGAGCAGCTAACTCGGACTTAAGTAACACTTCCTGGTGAGCCTGCAGGAGGTGGCGTGGGCGGCGCCAGTGCTGTTGCAGCGCAGGGGAGGTGGAGGTCCTGGTCCCGCACTGAGGCCGGCGGTAAATACACAAGAACCCAGAAGCTTTAACAATTTATTACAAGGCCATCATAGTAGAAGTAAAAATATATGTATCTGTAAGCTTCCCATCTTTCTTTCACCGATTCAAGTAACAAGTGCAAGTAACAAAATAGATTGTCTATTTAGTTTGCAGACTGGGAGTTCGCCGGTAGAGAGCAACATAGCCCTGTCTCCCAAGTCCCAAAGTACTGTCCTGGCCAGGGTGCGGACCCTCGGCCCACCAAGGCCCGTTTGCACATGTCAGCTCTGGTCTCAAGGAAGGGGGCAGGTACTATCAGTCCCACCCCACCCCTGAAGTGTGGAGTCTCGGCCCTCCTGTGGGGGGGGGCACAGCTCCCCCACTCCAGCTTCTGCTCTGTCGCCAGGCCTGAGCTCCAGGGTCCCCTCTCTTGCTGGCCTGGGTCCCATCTTCTCCTCACACGGTGGCCGCTGCTGGCGCTGCTCCAGCCCCGGCGCCCTGGGGTGGCCGCGCACTCCCTCTCCTGTCTTCAGCCTCCAACGATCCTGCCCCCGACGGTCTCATAGGTTGGGTTGTTTGGGGGGGTTCTGGGAGGGAGGGGGAATCAAATATTTATTTTATCGTGTTTTTTGGCAGCAACAGGTTCTGACGCCGGGCAGGGTCTCAGCGCTCCTGGAGGGGGATGTAGGGGACCCACTGGTTGTTCTCCCTGCTCTCTTCGCAGTAACTGGCAACCTCCACCAGGCCGTGGCTTTTCCAGGCGTCTGTGTGAGGGTTCTGTGGGAAGGCGAGGAGACGGGGTTCAGCGGGAGCCCCAGGAGTGGCTGGGGAGCCCCCCTCTCCCAGGGCCCCTTTGGGGAAAGCAGGCTGGCTCAAAATAGCTCGCTGGGTGACTAAGGCCCCGAGACCCGGCCGGCTGCCCACGGGGACATGCCGAGCATGGCTGAGCGCTGAGCTGGTGCAGACCGGCCAGCTCGACTTTGTTGACAAACACGGGCCCAGGTGCCGGGGTAGGGAGGGGGCGGGGCGGGGCCGAGGCCCAGCTCACCGTGACCAGGAGGCAGTGCAGGTCCCGGGCCTCGGTGGTGCCCTGGGTCTCGGCCGGCTCGCCCAGCAGCTGTGCCAGGCGCTGCATTCCTGACACCCGCACGATGTCAATGTCGTTGTCACAGCAAAAAGACTGGATGAGCGTGAAGTGGATCTGCAGGGCGATGTCGTCCTCCTCCTCCTCGTCAATAGCCAGGAGGCACAGGACCACGCTGTCAGGGTCCCTGGGGAGCCGGAGTGGGATGGTGGGTCAGCTGGGGACTGGGGAGGGGCCACCGTTACGGCGGGGAGTTTGCAAAAGCAAAGAGAAACCGCAGGTGCGCAAGGGATCGCGTCTGCATGCAGATAAATGGTGGGGGAGAAGACATTCGGTTCAAAGGATGGCGGGGTAAGGCAGGGGCACAGACGCGGTGACTGCCTGCAGATGATGCCGCACCGGGATACTGCAGCCTCCACCCCTCAAAAAAAATAAGGCAGAAAGACCCTCGACCCACAGCAGTAGGGACACTTGGGGGTGTCCCAGCCCCATGCAAGAGAGGGATGCAGCAAGGAGCGTGCGGAGCGGAGATCCCCACTCGCGCCCAGCCCGGTGCCGGGGTCTCACTCACACATTCATCAGCTTGGCCGACTCGTACACCCCCACGGTGAGGCGGTCCTGGCGCTGCGCAGCCACCAGCAGCTCCTCCACCGCGGCGCTCACCGTCTGCATCCTGGGGCCAAGGGAGACGGGGGTCACGCCGGGCCGGCCACGGGGCGCTCCGGTCCCCGCCCGGCCCGGCCGACCTCAGGCGGCGGGGGCCCCGCTACTTACTTCTGCGCCGCGTTGTCGCACGCCACGAGCTCTTCCAGTGTCATGTTGCAGTTATAATCCACAGTGGAAAACAGTCCCACGACAGTTCCAAGGGAGAAAATGCAAAGTCCGAGGCCGGAGAGCCCAAAGCCTTCCTACGGAACCCAATCGTTCGTCAAGACCTTCGGAAGGCAGCGAAATCCTCCCCAAATAAGGCGGAAAAAAATTGCAAGTGCCTCAGCAAGGATAATCCAGGGAACTGCAAAGTCTGACGTCCTCGGCTTCAGCGACCTTAGCGCGCGGCTGCCGGCGCCGCCATTTATAGACTTGTACAAACATGGGCGTGGCCCCGGTGGTTCATCCGCCCCTCCTATTGGAGAAAAAACAAAGGCGAGAGAAACCCGCGCTGCAGTTGGCCGGCGGCGGGGAGGGGGCGGAGCGCCGCGAGGGGGCGCCCCACGTGGGGGCGAGAGCCGGGAGGAGGGCGCGGGGCGGGGGGGAGGGAGCCGGGGGAGCTTGAGTGCCAGAAAAGAAAAAAAAAAAAGCAGAAGTTTTCTCCTGATTTCCCGGCAGCCGCGCCGCGTTTCGGGGCGCGCGCGGGATTTCCAGCGCGCGAGGCGGCCCGGATTTTCGGGGGGGCCTGGAAACCCCGGAGAGTCCCCGGCCCGCGCCTTTCCAGGTTCTGCTGGGGTTTTGCACGGAGATGGAGTACGGTTTGCAGCCTGATCCTTTCTAGGTGGTGGTGGCGGGAGTCTCCCCAGGCTTCAGGGACCCCAGACCCTGGGTGGCTTTACTTTCTGGGCCTCTGTGTCCCTATCTGTCCAATGGGAATGCAGCGCTGGCCTCTCTGGATTGCAGTGAGTCCTAAATAAAATGAGGGGTGCACGGTAAGCGTTTAACAAGAGGTGGTGGTCGCTGGAGGCCGCCTCGAGGTACCCAGAAACGGGGGCTGCAAAGCCTAGGGCCGGGACCGGTCGCCCCTCCCCACCCGCCGCGAGTTTCAGGGTGGGGCGCGCGTGGGAGGCGCAGGTGGCTCGGCCTCGTGGGCTCCGCGCCCCCTGCAGGCGCCTCGCGTTGCAAGGTTCTGACCGCACGACCGCCTCGCACCTGACCGTGGGGGGAAATCGAGGCCCGGGAGAAGCGAGGGGAACCGGTTCCTGCGTGCGTCGCGCGCTGCCACCTGGGCGCGCTTGCAATGGTGGTCGCCGCCTTTATTTCCTCCCTCCGGAGCGGGCGCTGAACGTACCTAGCGCCCACTGGGCACCAGGCTCCCCGTTATCACGGTTCATTTAACCCCCAAGGACGCGGGAAGCAGGGGCTACTCTCATCTGCAGGATGCAAAAGGGGAAACTGAGGCTTGGTGAGGCCTCCACTCTCTCAAGCCCCCGGTTATTTCGTGCTGGAGCCACACGTGTGCGCCAGCCACGGCCGCACGCTGGGACGGCCGCCAGCCTCGCCATCTCCCCTGGTAAGCAGTTCACGAGCCAGGCGGGCAGGCCCGCGTGGGACTGGCTACCACGGCCGAACGGGGGCTCCCGATGACTCACAGCTGCGCCCCCTCCCCCGCCAGCCTGGGGTCTGGCCTCCGCCCCGCGGCTCAGTTCCCCCAGCTCCCGGGCTCGCTGTCCCGCTGACGCATCGCGCCGCCTCCGCGCCGCCCACCGTGGGGGCGCGAAATGTCCCGGGGACTGCGGGGCGCAGCGGCGCCACCTGGTGGCCGCGCGAGGTCCCTGCGCCCGCAGCGCCGGAAGGGACAGACCGGCGAGGGCGGGGTGAGGAGGAGAAGGACAGGGACTGGGGTGGCAATTGCAATATTTTAAATACGCAATATTTTATATGTGAAACATGTATTTAATAACTTTATAGTTGCAATATTTTTTTAAAATCAACTAAACTACTTCCCAGGGGTGCCTGCTTTTGTTTTTTTAATTTGGTTGTGCTGGGTCTTAGTTGCAGCTCAAGGGCTACTTAGTTGCGGCTCCAGGGCTCCCTAGTTGCCGCACGTGGTCTCCCCAGTTGCTGCATGCGACCTCTTAGCTGCAGCATGCACGTGGGATCCAGTTCCCTGACCAGGGATTGAATCCGGGCGCCCTGCATTGAGAGCGTGGAGACCCAGCCACTGTGCCACCAGGGAAGTCCCCTGGTTTTTTTTTTAATGATAAAATATACACGATATTCATCATTTCGATCACTTGTAAGTATACCGGTCAGTGGAATTAAATACGTCCACGATGCTGGGTAACAATCATCGTGATCCTGACCCAAACCTTTTCTATCATCCCCAGAGTAAACTCTTGGGAATTAGACATGAATTGCCCCCAACTCCTGACACCCACCATTCTACTTTCTGTCTCTATAAATTTGATCCTTTAGAGACCTCCTGTAAATGAAATCATACTGTATTCATCCTTTGGCGTGTTATTTTACTGAACATAGTGTCCTCAAGCTTCATCCATGTTGTTCATCCATGTGTGTGTCTGCATTGACTTCTTTCTGAGGCTGAATAATATTAGGCTGTAGGAAGGAGCCACATTTAGTTTATCCATTCATCCGTTGATGGACACATGGGTTGTTTCCACCATTTGGCTGTTGTGGACGCCGTTTTTGTCAACAAAGTTTTATTGGAGCAAAGGGCAGGGTGTAGGGTGAGGGGAGTGAGGTATTCACCGCTGACACACATTTTAAGGGAATGCCACAAAACTCAGTCATCAAGATAAACAGTATTATAGGGACTTCCCTGGTGGTCCAGTGGTTAGGGCTCTGAGCTTCCACTGCAGGGGGCACGGGTTTGATCCCTGGTCGGGGAACTAAGATACCACAAGCTGCATGGTGTGGCCAAAAAAATAAAAAGATATTTTTTATTTTAAAAATTTATGCCAAAAGAGCCCCACCCATGATGAGCAAAAATGAAGGTTTTATATACAGACACCATCTGACAGGGTCGGGGGTGGAGGGCAGGGAGGTGAGTTGTGCACATGCAAGGTCAGATCCTGTCTTTATTTGCAGTTTTGATCTTTTATTCATCATGGATTTTTTGGTATTGATTTTGACTTTTGAAAATATTGCATTAAAATATTTATCTTGAGGATTGAGTTCTGGGCACCCCCTTAAATTTTGCTCCTAAGGTGAGTGCAGCCCTAAGAATGTCCCTGTCTGCTCCTAGGAGAGAGAGGTGACCCTGTTTACCGGGGAACCCTCACCACCCTCATGGAGAACATGTGAGTTGGCAACTTCCCCAGCCAGGAAACCGGGCATATCTGCACCCGCGTTGCAAATGAGATCCCTTGTCTTTATTTTTTTTTTATTTTTTATTTTTTTTGTGGTACGCGGGCCTCTCACTGTTGTGGCCTCTCCCGTTGCGGAGCACAGGCTCCGGACGCGCGGGCTCAGCAGCCATGGCTCACGGGCCCAGCCGCTCCGCGGTATGTGGGATCTTCCCGGACCGGGGCACGAACCCGTGTCTCCTGCATCGGCAGGCGGACTCTCAACCACTGCGCCACCAGGGAAGCCCGTTCCCTTGTCTTTAGAATTGATAAACCTAAGCGCTTTAAAATTTAATTTTGCATTGCATTCAAGATACGCATAACAGCAAACTTTTCTTGAGCATTTACTACGTGCTTAGCCTTTTGTAAGCAGTTTCTCCTTTGATGCCCATGAAGCAGCACTTGTGTGATGGTTGCAAGTTTATAGGGGGTGGAATAGAGACTCAGGAAGATGGTGCTGTTCATCCAAAGGCATGGAGCTCAGAGTTGTCCAAGGATATTCCAAGATACTCCAGCTATTCCAAAAGGCAGGGGTTAGGACGGGATGTTTGGAGTCTAGAGGGAAAGAGAGGGAAATTGGGGGTCGCAAAATTTAAAGGGGCACCAAAACCTTGCTCATCAAGATAATCTTTTTCTCTCATTTTTTATCAAGCTAGAAATCACATACCATAAAATCCACCTTTTTCCAAAAATTATATTTATTTATTTATGGCTGCATCGGGCCCTTGTCGCCGCGCGCAGATGCTCTCCAGTTGTGGCGAGCAGGGGCCACTCTTAGCCGCGGTGCGCGGGCCTCTCACTGCAGTGGCCTCCCCCGTTGCAGAGCACCAGCTGCAGGTGCTCAGGCCTCAGTAGTTGTGGCATGCGGGCTCAGTAGCTGTGGCTTGCAGGCTCTAGAGCGCAGGCTCAGTCGTTGTGGCACACAGGCCCAGTTGCCCTGCGGCACACGGGATCCTCCTGGACGAGGGCTCGAACCCATGTCCCCTGCATTGGCAGGCGGACTCCCAACCACTGTGCCAACAGGGAAGTCCCAAATCCACCCTTTTAGAGGCTCTAGTTCAGTGGGTTTCTGTAGAGTCACAAGTTTGTGCAATCATCACCACTAATCCAGAATGAGATAAATATATTTTTTCCTTTTCTTTTTCTGGCTGAGCCATGTGGCTGGTGGGCTCTTAGTTCCCCGACCAGGGATTGAACCTGGGCCCTCAGCAGTGAAAGCACAGAGCCCTAACCACTGGACCGCCAGGGAATTCCCGAGGTAAATTTTTTTTAATGTGATAGTTTAAATCATAGTGCACGCCAAAACACCCATGATGAATGGAATATTAAAATTTCCCATCAAGACAAGGTCAGTGACAGTCCCTTACCAAGCCATATTGGAGCCCCAGACGAAAGGAAAACAGTATGATTGATCCTGTCTTGATTTCAAATTTTGATAATGTAGTCAGCATGGATTTTTTTGCATTAAAAAAATTTTTTTAAAATATTGCATTGAAATATGATTTTTCATTGTGACTGAGCTTTGACCTCACCCTCGTTCTGGCCCTGCTTCTTGGGACCCGGCCTTTAACCCCCCACCACAAGCAAACCCGGGAGACAGGAGTGATGTTACCAGGGGACAGAGGGGAAACCAAGTGTCTAGGAGGTTGGGGCATTGGTTTTGCCTTGGGGGGTGGATCAGGGTTCTCTCCCAGCATGGCAGCTGGAATGCTGCAGGGTTAGGAGTCCCAGGGCTGGGGAAGGACATTTGAGAGGTGAGTGCAGAGCTGGAGGCCCCTTTGCATCATAGGAGGTGTTATGGACCAAAAGTTTATGTCCCCAAAATCCATATGCTGAGGCCCTAACCCCCATGGGATGGTGTTTGGAGGCAGGCCCTTTGGGAGGGGATGAGGGTTAGGTGAGGTCGTGAGGGTGCCCCCCCGCCCCCCCGGTAGGATTTGTGCCCTTGTAAGGAGAGCAAGAGAGACCAGAGCTCTCCCTGCCATATGAGCTCACAGTGAGACCAGGAAGCAGGCCCTCACCAGGAACTGGCCACGCCGGCACCCGGATCGTGGGCCTCCCGCTTCCAGGGCGGTGAGGAATCATGTCTGTGGTTTAAGCCCCAGACTGTGGTGTTCTGTTATGGTTACTCAAGCCAGCTAAGACAGGAGGGGTGTGAGGGGCAGGGATGAGGAAAACGGGGGCTCAGGCCAGGGGTCGGGGGTGACCAAGGAGACTTCTGACTGCCTGGCTTTGAATCCCCTCCTGACCAGCTACATGAACTCGGGCATGGCATCCCGCGCACGAGATCCCTGTGCCTCAGTTTCCCCCTCTGCAAAATGGAAATAACAGCGTTATCTAGGAATGCCCTGAGCACAAAATGCATTCAATCTGGTCCACACTTAGGAGAGGGCTCTGTGCGTGGTAACTGCCCTCTGAATGGGGGAATTAGGGACTTCCCTGGCAGTCCATTGGTTAAGACTCTGAGCTCCCAATGCAGGGGGCACAGGTTTGATTCCTAGCTGGGGGACTAAGATCCTGCATGCCGCATGGCATGGCCAAAAGATAAAATAAAACAAAACTTTAAAAATAAATAAATGGGGGATTCAGGAGTTGATTGAAGGCCTACTGGGTGCTGATTCAGCGCTGGGGGGGGTGGTAACGCAACTACTTCAGGTGGAGTAGTCAGGGTGGGCTTCTCTGAGGAGGTGACATTTGAGCTGAGACCTGAGTGATATAAAGAAGCCAGACCGGGGAGGCTGTGAAGGGAGAGGGCTCTGGGCACAGCACATGCAAAGGCCCTGAGGTGGGGCCACACCTGGCACAGGCGAGGATCCCTGAGGAGTTCCGGATGGCTGGAGCAGAGTGACTGGGGGGAGGAGAGAGGAGATCAGGATGGTGGGCTTTGGGGGCTGCAGGTGGGGTCTGTATTCGACCTGGGGTCAAAATAGCAAAGGAAGCCTTTGGCAAGCTTGAAGCAGGGGAGGGACTGGCCTCTGACATCATTTTTTTTTTTTTTTTTCAAAGATGAACAAGACATGATTCTGGTCCCCAAGGAGAGGCTTCTGGGTGGAGGTGAGTCATCATGTGAACTTCTAGACGTTGGGAAGACAGGATGTGCTGGGAGGAGGTGGAAACAACACACACCAGGTGGCAGAGATGTCAAGGGCAAAGCTGAGGAGGCGGGGAGGCCGGGGTCACTTATGGGGATACTGAGGAGGGCGGCGGTGGGGCAGGAGTGGGGGAAGCAGCCACAGCAGGAGAAGGCCGGGATGTCTGTGACTGTGACGTCCGGGGGAGGGACTTGGTAGAGGCATCTCTGCTCTGAAGTCAAGCTTGCCTGATTCAAATCCCACTCCATCCCTCATAAGCTGTGTGTCCTTGGGTTGGTGACCTAACCTCTCTGAAACTCCCTCCTTTCCTGGGAAAATCAGGTTGTCAAAAGGCTTACAAAAACCCACGTACAGCACTCACCTTGAAAGCCACTTGAAGCCACGCCCTCCCTCCCCGGACGTCAGTGCCCCCCATAGCCGGCTCTCCCTGCAGTACCCAGAGGGATCCCTCCAAAACCATCTGCTCACCCTCCGAACAAAGCCCCAGTGGAAACCCATTCCCGCTGTTCTCTGAATGTGCCCGCATGGTCTTACCCCAAGGCCTTTGCCCTTGCCAGTTCCTCTCCCTGAGCACCCTCCCCTGCCCGTGCCAGCTTGCCATGTCCCCCTCTCAGTGCCACTTCCCCTGGCCACCTGTGAAACGTTTCACGCCCCCACCCACATTTCGACTCCCCCTTTTTTCCTTAACACACAACACTGTCTAACATACTATGCCTATTCTTATTCATCCGAATCATTCCGTGCCTTCACTCAAGTGTTGGCTTCACCAAGCAGGAGTTGCCATCTGTTTTGCTCGGCATGGTGTTCGTAGTATACAGTAGGTGCTCAATAAATAGGTTCTGGTCGAATGACTGAATGAGACCCCAGCAACCGGCTGAGGGGCTCGGCATTACGTTAAAAGATGCATTTTGGGGAGTTCCCTGGTGGTCTAGTGGTTAGGATTCCGGGCTCTCACTGCCATGGCCCGGGTTCAATCCCTGGTTGGGAAACAGATCCCTCAAGCCGCGCAGAGCAGCCCAAAAAAAATGCATTTTTTAAAAAAGGAAAAAGCATGATTCTCACGTGAATATCCCATCGATGTGCGTCGGAGAGTGCATGGAACTCGTAAATAATGAAGGGACATGTAAGATGTCTTCTAGGCCATCCGGTGGCTGAAATGAATTTGTTTAGTCAATGCAAAATGGATACAGGACACCACCTAGAGGGGTGGGATAGGGAGGGTGGGAGGGAGACGCCACAGGGAGGAGATATGGGGATATATGTATATGTATAGCTGATTCACTTTGTTATACAGCAGAAACTAACACACCACTGTAAAGCAGTTATACTCCAATAAAGATGTTTAAAAAAAAATCAACAACAAAACAAAACAAAATGATACAGGGCGATCATCATTTTTCCATCAGATAATTTACAGTTCTATGGATGCATGGAGTTTAGCCCATTATTTGCTTAGAAGACATGCTTCCCATAAGACAAGCCCCACTTCAGACACCATCTGTCAGCTGGGGCCCTTGGGACCACCTTCACTTGGACCAGCTGACTACAGATTTGGGGTCCCCATAACTATCCTCGCGTTCCATAATTCACCAAAATGACTCAGAACCAGCAAAGCGCTCAATGTACGGTTAGAGTGTAATAGTCTCCTAACGAACATGTTGGCAGGGCTGTTTCCTCCTGGAGGTTCTGAGGGGGAATCTGTCTCAGGCCCCTCTGGTGGCTGCCTGTGGACCTTGGCTTGTGGACACATCCCTCCAGCCCCTGCCTCCATCTTTACCTGGCCTTCTCACATGGCCTCACCTCTCTGTATCCAAATCTCCCTCTTCTTACAAGGACACCAGGCATTGGACGAGGGCCCACTCTGATCCAGGATGACCTCACCTTTTTTTGACTGTGCCACCTAGCTTGTGGGATCTTAGTTCCTGGACCAGGGATTGAACCCGTGTCCCCTGCAGTGGAAGCACAGAGTCCTAACTACTGGACTGCCCGGGAAGTCCCCAGGATGACCTCATCTCAGTTGAACCAATTATACCTGCAAAGACCCAGTTTCCAAACAAGGTCCCATTGACAGGTTCCAGGTGGGGTGTGAATTTGGGGGGACACTATTCACCCCAATACAGACAGTGAAGATTTGGGGCTCCCAGATTGGAGGGGTACAAGACGTGCAGCCAGGTCAGCCACCTAGAGTGAAGGGCTGTGAGTTGCCCTGCATGGGGTGCAGAAGGGGTCGGAGGTGGGACTAACTTCACACCCTCTCTCTTCCCCGATAACTAATCCATCAACCTTGGCCCCCAGACAGATCTCAAATCGATCCCCCCGCTCCATCCCTTGGTGCACCACCAGCAAGCCCACCCCTAGTATTTTTGGGACCCATTACAAGAATTCAAGAGGGCTGCACAACCCATGGCTAAGGGCTCAACAATTATACACCAAGTAACACACTGCCGAACAAAATAGAACTATCCTCCCACCTGACAAAGTCTCCAGTGGATTAAAGATGGCAGCATCAGGACCACAGTGAGATACTGCTTCACACACACTGGGATGGTTACGGTCAAAAGACAGATAAAAACACACATTGGGAGGATGTGGAGATACTGGAAGCCGTGTGCACTGCTGGTCGGAACGAAAAACCGGTGCAGCCACTTCCCTCCCCTTTATCTGGGCTGGGTCTGTGATGGCCTTGACCCGTGCAGTGTGAGGGAGGTGACACTGCCAGCCACGTCACTTAGCTTCAGGAGGACAGCAGGTACTGTCCTGCTCTCAGGGAGTCCTGAGATAGCTCATAGGAAGTTTGTGCTGCATCAGTGGGCCCTGGAGAGACCCTGAGTCTACACAGAAAGGGAGAGGGGCTGGCGAGGCACCAGACCGACCACAGAAAGAGCCCAGAGCCCCTAGCACCGTTGCCAGCTGGACACCAAGCAGGGCCCCCTGTCAACCCCACATGGGACAGAAGAACCGCCCTTCTGAGCCCCACCTGCATTCCCAACCCATGAAATCATGAGACGTAGTAAAGTTTGGGGGTAGTTTGTTACACAGCAACAGATTAGAATTGAAACCTGCAAAGCCTCCTGGCAAGTCCGGTTCACATGTAGAACTCTCAGACTCCTGGCAGTTCTGCCCTGGAATGTGGCAGTGTGGGCAGAGCTGGCCCCAAGCTGGTGGCCTGCTGCCTCTGTTTTGAGGGTCTCAACATCCCAGGGTTGGTCCTGTATTGTGAAGGTCCTCACCTGCACACGGAGGGCACCTCAGCTCACAGATCCACACCCCACAAAACAGCTGCCTTCTGCCACCCCTGGGTCCTGGGAGTGTACAGACTGGGGGCACTGCCTGCCTTGGGGGGAAGCACCCGGGCTTGGAAACAGGGGATTCCTGAGTGCTGGGTACTGGAGCGAGGCCTGGAAAAGGAGGTGTGGGGAGAGGTCCAGAAAGGGGACAGGCGGGCTCTAAGTGAGGCACTGACCCCAGCCCAGGCCACTGCAGTCCCTCACCTCAGTGACTTCTCAGCATCCTCTCCACCTGTGCTGGCCAGGCAACTACAGCAGCCTGAGGCTACTGCACCCTTGAAATGTAGCCAGAGCCACTGAGTAACCGAATTTCGAATTGAATTTCATTTTAGTTAATTAAAACCCACAAACAGAAGTGATGTAAAATACTTTTTCGTTAAAGACAACTTTATTTTTTCCTTAAACCACTGAAAATTTAGCACCCAAGTTGTGATAGACTGTGAGTGTGAAAAACACACTGGATTTCAAAGACTTGGTGTGGAAAAAAGAGTGGAAAATATCTCAATAATTTGGTTAATTATTGGAAAAGAACATGAAAAAGAGGGAATTCCCAGGGCTTCCCTGCTGGCACAGTGGTTGGAAGTCTGCCTGCCGATGCAGGGGACGTGGGTTCGTGCCCCGGTCCGGGAAGATCCCACATGCCGCGGAGCGGCTGGGCCCGTGAGCCATGGCCACTGAGCCTGCGCATCCGGAGCCAGTGCTCCGCAACGGGAGAGGCCACAACAGTGAGAGGCCCGCGTACTGCAACAAAAAAAAAAAAAAAGAAGGAATTCCCTGGGGGTCCAGTGGTTAGGACTCGGTGCTTTCACTGCCGAGGGCCTGGGTTCGATACCTGGTACCTGGTCGGGGAACTAAGATCCCACAAGCCTCGCACTGCAGCCAAAAAAAAAAAAAAAAGAATATATATACTTATAACTGAGGGACTTCCCTGGTGGCGCAGTGGTTAATAATCCGCCTGCCAGTGCAGGGGACACGGGTTCGAATCCTGGTCCGGGAAGATCCCACATACCGCGGAGCAACTAAGCCCGTGTGCCACAACTACTGAGCCTGTGCTCTAGAGCCCACAAGCCACAACTACTGAGCACGTGCGCCACAGCTACTGAAGCCCGCGCGCCTAGAGCCGGTGCCCGTCAACAAGAGAAGCCACCGCAGTGAGAAGCCTGCGCACCGCAACGAAGAGTAGCCCCCCGCTCGCCGCAGCTAGAGAAAGCCCACACGCAGCAACGAAGACCCAATGCAGCCAAAATAAATAAAAATAAATTAATTATATAACTGAATAACTTTGTTGTAAAGCAGAAATTAACACAACATTGTAAACTAACTATACTTCAATAAAATAAAAAGTAATTTGTGTATGTCGATTACAATATTGGTTAGAATATTTTGGGTATGTCAGGTTAAGTAAAACATTAAAAATTAGGGACTTCCCTGGTGGTCCAGTGGTTAAGACTCCACGCTGCCAATGCAGGGGGCACGGGTTCCATCGCACATGCTGAGCGCGGCCAAAAGATTAAAAAAAAAAAAAAAATTGAGATATAATTGACATATAACCTTGTGTAAGTTTCACATGTTGATTTGATACATTTATATGTTGCAACGTGATTACCATGAGCAGTTAATACCTCTATCCGGTCACATAATTATTGCGTAATTATCGTTTCTTTTTTGTGGTGGGCTATTCTGTTTCTATTGGAACCATGTTGTTCTACACAGCAGTCTGAGGGAGGTTGTTTTTTTCACTTTTGAAACACAAAATACATCAAACACACAAAGGGCATCCATAATTTATGCGTGCAGCTAAGAATAGAGACATTCACAACCGCCCAGCTTTCAAAACACAACCACTATGCTGACTTCTGGGTTAATCACGTCCCCACTCTTCCCTTCAATTCTCTAACATTTGTAGCATACTGAAATAACGTATCAGCTGGTTTAGCTGGGTTTCGAATTTTATAAAAACGGAAGCACACTGTAGATATTCTTCTGCACTTCGGTTTTTTTGCATGATCTTATGTTTGGGAGGTCATTCTGTGTGTTAGTTTTCCACTGCTGTATAATATTCCACTGTGTGAGTCTATACAAAGGTGTCGGTGTGTCCTTTCTTTTGTGTGTGTCCTTTTTTTTTTTACATCTTTATTGGAGTATCATTGCTTTACAATGGTGTGTTAGTTTCTGCTTGTGTCCTTTTTTATTTAAAAAATTTTTTTTTGTTGAACTACAGTTAATTGACAATGTTGTGTTAGTCTCAAGTGTACAGCAGAGTGATTCAGTTATACATATATATATTCTTTTTCAGATTCTTTTGCATTATAGGTTACTACAAGATACTGAGTATAGTTCCCACTGGTCTATATGGGATATCTGGGCCATTTTAATTTTTTGTTTCCCTATTACAACAAACAGTGAGGGTTTCAAAACCAAAATCAAATCCTCTCTTACGTGATAGGGAACCAAGACAGCCCCTGGATAATGGCCAGCAAGGACATGAATCCTTCCAAGATCAGTACAAATGCCCTTGGGAGTCGACCCTGCCCCAGGGACGCCTTGTCTGCAGCATCATAAAGCCTGGAGCCAGCCCACCCAGCTAAGCCCCACCCCGCTTCCCAACCTGTGGAAACTGAGATAAGAAACATGAGTGGCTTTAAGCTACTGTGTTTTGTTACCCAGCACTAGATGACTAATACACGGGTGTTACATGTGTTTCCTTCTCTAATACTGTACTTGTCTCCACCCACTGGAAATTCTTATTCCTTGCCATGTCCACCGTCCTGGAGTGTGATTTTGTGCTGGCTGGTCCCTCTCCCTGGGAGGCTTCTCCCCACCTGTTCACCTGTTTGGTCCCCTCCTTCTCTTCGAGTCCTTGCTCAAATGCCACCTTCTCCAAGAGGCCCACCCTGTTTAAATATGCACTCCCCCTCGGGCTTCCCTGGTGGCGCAGTGGTTGAGAGTCCGCCTGCCGATGCAGGGGACATGGGTTCGTGCCACGGTCCGGGAAGATCCCACATGCCGCGGAGCGGCTGGGCCCCTGAGCCATGGCCGCTGAGCCTGCGCGTCCAGAGCCTGTGCTCTGCAACGGGAGAGGCCACAGCAGTGAGAGGCCCGCGTACCGCAAGAAAAAAAAAAATGCACCCCCTAGCTCACATGCTCCCAAGCCCCTCACCCAGCTTTTTCCATCCCCCTCCCACCTTATTATATTCTAACATGCCATAAAATTCACTTATTCATTAGGTATCTGTTTCCTCTGTCTTCCTAGTTCATCCTTGTCAGCTTCCCAAGCACAGGGATCTTTGTTTTGGACATTGATACAGCCCCAGTGCCTGACAGGCGGAGATGGCAATCCGTATTTGTTTCTTTGGTCACACCACGGGGCATCTGGAACTTCCCTGACTAGGGATCGAACCCGTGCCCCCTGCAGTGGAAGCGGGGAGTCTTAACCACTGGACGACCAGGGAAGTCCCAATATTTGTTGATTTCATTATTCCGGAACCCATTTAACAAACAGCTGTCCCTCCGGCCCCAGCTCTCTCCTTGCCCCCAGATTTCAGTTGGGATTTCAGGGTTCCAGCCCCAGATTCCTGAGTTCTGATCCTAGATTCCAGGTTTAGCCTCCAGGCTCAGGAACTGGGGTTCCAGAACCCGCCCTCCTCCGGGCTCTGGAATCAGTGCCCTCCAGATCCAGGGTCCGGAATCCCAGCTCCCCAAAACAGGCTCCCGAATCAGGGTGCCCAAAATTCAGGCTCTGGAATCTCTGCCCCCCCCAGATCTGGAATCCACAGCCCCCCAGATCCAGGCTCTGGAATGAGCCCTCCCCCACCCAGTCCAGTCTCCAGAATCCGCGGTCGCTCAGATCCAGGCGCCGGAATTCAGGATCAAGGCTCGCGATCCGGGCTGGGAGCCGTTTCGCTGAGATTTTGAAAAATCTGGCGCCAAACTCCGGCGCGGAGCTTGGGCGGCGGCGCAAAGCGGGAGGGATAGGGGAATGGGGAAGGGATGGGGGAGGGAGAGGGGACAGGGCCTGGCCGGACCTTCTCGGGTTCGGTGATTTCTCGCCCACCGCCCGCACCCTCCACCCTCAAAGCAGGCAGCAATTAGCCATTAACTTTTCTAGCGCCCTGGGATCAGAGGGTCGTGGGTTCGAACCCCGTTTCGTCCCGCCCCTGCAGGGGTTCCCGGGACAGGTCCCCGGATCGCCCCGTGCCTCAGTTTCCCGTCCTGGAAACGGGCCAAGCGCCACCCCTCGCCGCCGCGTGTCGCGCCTGGGGAGCCCGTGGAGTGCCCAGGCCTCGGGCTCCGGCGTGGGGAGGGGGTCTGGCCGCAGCTGTCGCCGCCCCGCCCGTTCAGCGCCAAAATTTGAAAATTGCCAACGCCTCCCAAACTGAACAAGGGGAGTGGACACTCCGGCCGCACCCACGGGAAGCGCAGGGCTTTCTGGGAGTTGGAGTCCGGCCCCCGGGGGGGGTCCGCGATTGGGGGGGTGCGGAGGGCTCGCGGCACAGGTTAGGGCGGAGAGTAGGGGAGCAGCCGCGGAAAGGGGGGTTGGGGAGGATGGGGCGCGGGGAACAGCATTCCTGGAGGAGGGAACAGCACAGGCAAAGACCTGGAGACGGATGGGGCACCCACGTGCCAAGAGGGGCCAGCTCGGTGGGCGGCCTGTGGGACCCTGCAGGGTCTTGAATGGCAGGCTACTGGGTGGCCCGGGGCGGTCGTCAGCGGGACCTGTGATGAGGAGGGGGTTGCAGCTAAGCCTGGGGGTGGAGAGGAGGAAAGGTGACCCCATGCCACCCCCAAACCCAAACCCCCATCATTTTTCTCCCCTCGGGCCCCCACCTCCTGTAGTACCACTTATCCCTATTTTGCTTTAAACGCCCTCACGTTGTACCAACTGTGTTTCGCATTCGGTGTTCCTACTGTTATGAGGGAAAGGCGACGACATACGGTCCCCAAGTACAAGCTAGTTTTTGAGAGGCTAGTCACAGCCTAGCCAGGGACTCGTGCCTGCCTGGGTGCTGGGGCAGGGCAGGGGGCTTTGCTTCTGGTAAGAGGGGAATGTGCGTGAGTATCAGGATTCAAGACAGAAGAAAAGAAGAAAAAGGCTTCCCTGGTGGCGCAGTGGTTAAGAATCCCCCTGCCAATGCAGGGGACACGGGTTCGAGCCCTGGTCCGGGAAGATCCCACATGCCGCTGAGCAACTAAGCCCATGCGCCACAACTACTGAGCCTGTGCTCTAGAGCCCGCCACAACTACTGAGCCGGCGCGCCACAACTACTGAAGCCCGCGCACCTAGAGCCCGTGCTCCGCAACAAGAGAAGCCACCACAGTGAGAAGCCCGCGCACCGCAACGAAGGGTAGCCCCTGCTTGCCGCAACTAGAGAAAGCCCGCGCGCAGCGGGGAGGCCGTCCCACCCCACACCCCAGAGGGCTGGTAAAGGAATCCAAGTTCTCAGTGTGTGATTTGCTGGGGTCCCCGAGGAAGGCTGTTTGCACCAAGTCCCCCGAAGTGAGATGTATGGGGGGGTGGCGGTTCTCAGGGCAGAAAGAACAGCGGTGCAAGTTCCAGGGTTAGAGGAAGGAAGTGGTTCTCCACTGAGGGTGATTTTGTCCCCTCGGTGACATGTGGCAACATCTGGGGACATTCTTGATTGTCTGGATCGGAGGGTGTGATGGTGCTGCTGGCATCAGGTGGCCGGGGTGGGGGGAGCCCAGTGATGCCACCTGACACCCTACAATGAACAGGATGGTCCTCCCACAGAGAGTGATGGGGCCCAAATGTCCACAGAGCCGAGTTGGACAGACCCTGCTGTATCATTTTGCCTCTTCTAGGCATTTTATATGAGTGGACGCATACGCTGTGTGACCTTTTGTGTCTGGCTTTTTTTTTTTTTCCGGGTGAAGTAGAAAAGAAAGCTTTATTGCTTTGCTAGGCAAAGGGGGACACAGTGGGCTCGCACCCGCCAAAAACTGTGTGTCCCAACCTGGGGGAATTTGGTGAGGAGTTTTTATAGCAATAGTTCAAGGGGGGGTGCTGCTGATAAGGATTAGGGTGTGTGAAGGGCCTGTGCTCCTTTAATCTGGGCTCAGGTGGTCCCTTGATGAGCTTCTCAAGGTTACCAAACTGTGACCTTCTCTCTGGAACATCTTCCATCTGGTGGGGGGTTTTGTGCTGGTCTCAGGACTTAATGAAGCTCAGGTTCTTGATGTCTTGTCACAGAAAGAATTCAGTGAGGGACAAAACGATAGGTAAGAAGTGGATTTATTTAGAGAGAAACACACTCCACAGACGGAGTGTGGGCCATCTCGAAGGCAAGAGAGGCCTGTGTCTGCCTCCTTTCACTGAACATTTTTTTTAAAAAATGGAGGTATAGGGCTTCCCTGGTGGCGCAGTGGTTGAGAGTCCGCCTGCCGTTGCAGGGGACGCGGGTTCGTGCCCCGGTCCGGGAAGATCCCACATGCCGCGGAGCGGTTGGGCCCGTGAGCCATGGCTGCTGAGCCTGCGCGTCCGGAGCCTGTGCTCTGCAACGGGAGAGGCCGCAACAGTGAGAGGCCTGCGTACCCCTGCCCCCCCCAAAAAAATGGAGGTATAATTGACATAACATTATATTAGTTTCAGGTGTACAAACTAATGATTCGATATTTGTATATCCTGGGAAACGATCACCACCATAAGTCTAGGTGACATCCGTCACCACAAATAGTTACAGGGTTTTTTCTCATATGATGAGAATTTTTAAGATCTACTCTTTTAGCAACTTTCAAATATGCAATATAGTATTATTAACTACAGTCACCATGCTGCCCATTACATCCCCATGATATTTATTTTATAACTGGAAATGTGTACTCTTTGAACCCCTTCACCCACTTCATACCCCACACCCACAGACACCAATCTGTTCTCTGTTCATATGAGCTTGGGCTGTACGCATGAAACTAACACAACATTGTAAATCAACTATACCTCAAAACAAAACAAAAACAAAAACAAAAACACACATACACAAAAGAAAATGGCAAAACTTTGCTTATGGACATAAAAAGAAATTCAAATAAATAAAATAATTTAAAAGATGATTCAGGGCTTCCCTCTTGGCGCAGTGGTTAAGAATCCGCCTGCCAATGCAGGGGACACGGGTTCAAGCCCTGGTCCGGGAAGATCCTACATGCCGCGGAGCAACTAAGCCCGTGCACCACAACTACTGAGCCTGTGCTCTAGAGCCCGCAAGCCACGACTACTGAAGCCTGCGCACCTAGAGCCCGTGCTCCAGAACAAGAGAAGCCACCGCAATGAGAAGCCTGCGCACCGCAACAAAGAGTAGCCCGCGCTCGCCGCAACTAGAGAAAGCCCGCGCAGCAACGAAGACCCAACACAGCGAAAAATAAATAAAATAAAATAAATAATAAATTAAAAAAATAAATAAAATAAAAGATGATTCAGGGTTGACAGCAATTCAGGAAAACAGATAATCTCATACATTGTTGCAAAAGTGTAAACTGGTAAACCTCTTCAGAGGACAACT
This sequence comes from Tursiops truncatus, assembly GCF_011762595.2. NCBI lineage: Eukaryota > Metazoa > Chordata > Mammalia > Artiodactyla > Delphinidae > Tursiops > Tursiops truncatus. The sequence goes on along the minus strand of NC_047036.1, from coordinate 170,111,086 downwards.
TGACAGTATCTACATGAGCCTGGGGTATTTTTGATTTTTTTTTTTTAATTCCACATATCGGTGAGATCACCGAACATATTTCTGAGGTTCCTTCACCACCCCACCTTTAATTTTAATGAATCTCCAAAGAGGTAGGTAGGTAGGTTATACAAGAGGGGAAACTGAATCCCGGAAAGAAACCCGGTTTCACGCATTGGCCCAGCTGGGATTTGGAGCCCGGAGGTTTGGCTCCAGGACAGCGCGGGAAACTGAGCGGGAGACTACAGCTCCCGCCATGCCGCGCGCGGCGCCGGCCGGACTACAAGTTCCAGGCTGCCCCGCGGCGGCGGCGGCGGCGGGCTGCGGGCGCCATCTTGGTCGGCGGGTCGGATTGAATGAGCCCGCCGAGCCGCGGCCGCCGTTCCGAGCCGCGCGGACCCCGAGCCGCCGCCGCCGCCGCCTCCGCCGCCGCAGCCGCCATGGCCACACCGCCGCCCGGCCGCGCAGGCGGGCCCGCCACGCCGCTGTCGCCCACGCGCCTGTCGCGGCTGCAGGAGAAGGAGGAGCTGCGCGAGCTCAATGACCGCTTGGCGCACTACATCGACCGCGTCCGCGCGCTCGAGCTGGAGAACGACCGGCTCCAGCTCAAGATTTCCGAGCGGGAGGAGGTGACCACGCGCGAGGTGGGCGCTGCGCCGGGGGCTCTCGCTGGGGCGGGCCGGGCTCTCAAGGTCCCCGGGGGGCTTCGGGGACGCCCCTGCGAGAGGGGGAGACTGGGGCGGGCCCTGCCCACCGAGGCGTCCCCAGGGGGCTTCGGGGGCCCCGGCGAGGGTCGCACGCTTGGTTGGGCCCCGGCCTGTGAGTGTCCCCGGCAGGTTTCGGGGACCCCTCCAGTGCGAGAGGTGGAGACTGTTTCCTGCCCCGCCCATCGAGGGGTGTGGGGAGATCTCGGGGTCCCTCGAGTGAGGGGTGCACGCCGGGGCGGGCTTCTGTCTCTGAGAGTCCCCGGGGAGGTTCGGGGGGCCTGAGTGAGGGGTAGAGGCCAGAACGGACGCTCACGAGGGATTCCCCGGGGGTTTCTACCCCCCCTCCCCGTACGAGAGGTGGAGACTGGCGCCGGCCCCGCCCCCCCGAGTGATCCCCTGAGAAACGTGCAGACTAGGGCGAGTCCCGTCCTCTGGTGGGTCCCCAGGGTATCTGGGGGGCCCCGAGTGAGAGTGCACCCTGGAGCAGGTCCCCACCCACCGGGGGTCTCCTGGGTGTTTCACGGATCCCATGAGTCTGGGGCTGACCAGTCCCCTGAGGGGGGTTGACCTGAGTGAGGGGTGCAGACTGGGCAGGTCCCCTCCTCTGAGGGATCCCCAGGGGACCTTGGGGGTGTTGTGCCTGGGGAAGTGAAGGGGGGGGCCTGCCTGGGCAGGGGGAGATGGGGCAGGCTCTGCCCACCAAGGGATTCGGGGAGTTCTAGGGGGCCCCTGAGTGATGGGGTGTGAGCCAGGGTGGACCCCACCCCTAAGGGAGTTGTGGGGAGTCTTGAGGGATGTGTCTGGGTGTTCGGGTGTCCTAGGAGAAAACGGGGGAGGTTCTCGGGTCTCTGGGGAGACTGGGAGGCTCAGACCCTCTGAGGGGGTCCTGAGGAGGGGTGGGGGGTCTCAGGGGGGTCTCTGGGGTGAGTCAGTGGTCTCAGTTCTCCTTGGAACTTTGCAGGGGTCCTGTAATGAATCCTGGGGAGTTCGGTGATTGGGGTGGGGTTAGGCAGGAGGTTCGGTCTTTTACCGGGGCCTGGGGTGGGCGGGGGTCAGAGGGGGGGAATCTGATGTCTCCCAGGTCCCATGGGAAATTTGGGAGGCCCTTAGTTGGGCCCTGGGACCCCTTGGCTGGTTAGCAGGAGCCTAGTAGTCTGGTAGCCCCTGCCCCGTCCTGGGGGATGTGAGGGGAGGGGGAGGCATGAGTTCTTGGGGAACCAGCGGGAAGTTTTGGTGCAGACTGAGGGAGAAGGGGCTGGACAAGCCCTGTCCCCTAAGGGGATGTGAGGGCTGGTGTCTGGGGGTCCTGGGTGGGGTGTGTCCGGACTGGCTGCCAACCTAGTGCCCTCCTTTTCTCCCACTGGCGCCCCCCCCAACCCCAGGGCAGGTCCTCAGAATAAGGGGGAGGGATGCCCGCCATGTGGTTCCCCTGTGGGCCCCGTGCAAGAGTCATGGTCTGAAGTTGGCACTTAGCGCTCTGAGCCTTGGCCTCCCACTCCGGAGAATGGGCCCAGTGACTGACTTCTGGGAGGAGAGCCTCAGGGGGCTGGGGAGGTGGGGGGGTCATTTCTGGGAGCCACGTACCCTCTGTGATCTTGGGCAAATCACTTAACTTCTCTGGGCTCAGTGCCTCTTCTGTAAATTGGAAATAATAATAAATACCTACTTTGGGGGCTTGTTTGTGGGGCCACAATGAGTTCACATTTGTTTTGTAGAATAAAAGCGATGAAGTGAAGGATCCCGTGGGTTCTGTTGTCCCTGTGATGGTCTCTAGGGTAGGGATGGTCCCAGAAGGTGTGGCTTGGGCATCCAGGGGGGTAGAAGCTTGGTGGCTGGTGGGGCTGTATCAGGTTGCCTGAGATTGGATTAAGGCTCGGGATCCAAACCTGCTTTTAATTTGTGACCTTGGGCAGGTCACTCAGCCTCCCAGAGCCTTGGTTTTGTTGTCTGTGCAATGGGGCTGGAGTGGTCCGACTCAGAGCGCGGCCAGCTGCTTCAGCAGTGCGTGCACGTCGTCGGGATGCAGGCCCAGGTCCCCCCTGCCAGGCTGGTCAGCACCCGGGATCATTCCCCCCAGCCTCTTGTCCCACCTGCGGGCTGAACCACCGTGCTGACCTTTGGGGGTGGCAGCCTAGTGGGCCTGATGGACGTGGGGTGCTGGACCCCGCTGGATGGATGTTGTGCTCGAGAGTGCATGCAGGGGCAGGGCCTGGGGAACTGGATGTGTCTGGGCAGCTGCCGAGGCTGGTTGGGATGCAGGGGAGCCCAGCCCCACGGTGAGCATCCCCCAGGGCTGTGCTCAAGATACGGGGCCACCCAGGTGACAGGAGTGTTTGCAGCGGGAGTGGGGAGTTCCCACTAGCTTGCTGTCCTAGAGCTTGGGGGTGAGATGACAAATGCCCCTCTCAGCTGGACAGTGGAGAGAGCCGGTAACCTGCTGGAGCAAGAGGTGGTGTGGTCATGTGGGTGGCGCGAGTGACCTGCAAGTGGCCTGGGTTACGGAGGGGCGGGGCTTGATGGGCGGGCCAGGCAGGTTCAGGGAGCCGCCAGGGTTCACGCTGGAGCGGGCGGGATGAGGCACGGAGGGCGTGGGGGGCGTGGTGTGTCAGGCCTCCCAGAGGGCACTTTACCTGTTCCGCAGCTCCTCACCTGGAAGGAATCTGCCCCCAGGGGACACTGGGTGATGGCTTGGGACATCTGTGGTTGTCACACTGGGGGGGGGGGGGCCGGGATGCTGCTCCACACCCCGCAGAGCCCAGGAGGGTCCCCCACAGAGGATGATCTGGCCCCAAATGCCATTAGTGTCAAGGCTGAGAAGCCACTTAAGGAATCCTGTGATGATGCAGTTTAAAATGTTGTGAGCACACTGTGTGCTTGTAATCAATGCGAAGGGTCCAGGGGCACAAGGTAAAAAGTCAGATTCCCATCCACGAGCCTGGGCTGGCCGCTTGTAGACTCTGGCCTTTCCCATCGGAGGTCAGATGATGCATCTTCTGGCCGGGTGAGCGGTAATGGGGCGAATGCCACGTGCAGATGTCACTGGAGGGTTTCTGGGAGGCTTGGGGGCTGGCCAGATTTCTGTTTGAGAAGGATCATGGGTGATGAGGGGGCAGGAGTGGGCCAGGGAGGGAGGGGGGTTCTCCGGGGAGCCTCCGCATCGGATGTTGAGTTCCTCTGGGCTTCGCTTTCTTCCCCCTTGCTGCCCAGGTGTCCCATTGCTGCGGGGGTCGGAGGGTGCTCCCCAGGTGGACCCCGGGAGCAAGAGCTGAGCTGGGCTCTGGGAGTTTGGGGAGGGCCGGTGTTTGGCTGTGGTTCTCAATCCCTGGGACGCAGGCGGGTCCTCACAGGGTAAGTCTGGGGCCCCAGGAAAAGGCCATGTCGGGTGATGCGAGCCCTGCTGCTCCACGGCAGCACACTTGCTGGGATTCCTCAAGCTCGGCGATCGTTCCGCACCGGCCGGAAAAGACAGAACTAAAGGCCCAAGCTGTGCCCGGGGCTCCCACAGGACTGTCCCAAGTGTCACAGTGCAGGGAGGCACAGGCCTGCCCGGAGAACCCCTGTTCACTGGTTGAAAGAGCCTTTGTGACATTGGCCATCTGCGCGTCCTCCTCTAGATAGAATTTTCTCCATCGTCCCAGTGCTGTCGATTGGGTTCGGCAGATGTTTTCTGGAAAGGGCTGGAGTTGTTCTCAGCTTTGTGGGCTGATGGTTTCAGGCTTGAGCACTCAGCTCGGCCTTTGTGGTGGGGAAGCTGCCCCGGGCAGTACATGGAGGAATGCTCAGATTGCCTGACAATAAAGCTTTATGTATACACACTGAAATGTGCACTTCATATGGGTGCCTGTGTCATGAGATACCTTTTTCTTTTTTTTCACCCAGCCAATTTGAAAACATAAAAACCATTTTAGTCCCACAGGCTGGACAAAAACAGCTGGTGGGCTGGAATTTTGGCGCCTGGGCCTGAGTTTGCAGTCCTGGCTGTAGAGGATTGCCTTACTAAGACACACAGATGGGTGTGCACATGCGCACGCACGCCCAAAACGCTGTGAGAACCAAGCACAGACACATCTCGGGTCATTGCGCTGCACAGACACTGCCTTTTTACAAATTGAAGGTCTGTGGCAACACTGCCTTGGGCAAGTCTGTTCCCTTCAGGTCTCTGTGTCACGTTTTGATCTTTCTCCAGATATTTCCAGTTTCTTCATTTGTGTTATTTGTTATGGTGATCTGTGATCAGTGACCTTTGATGTTACTACTGCAAAAAGATTACAACTTGCTGAGGCTCAGGTGACAGCATTTTTTAGCAATAAAGTATTTTTATTTTTTTTAATTTAAAAAATTAAAAAAAATTTTTTATTTATATATTTTTTTGGCTGTGTTGGGTCTTCGTTGCTGCGCACAGGCTTTCTCTAGTTGCAGCGAGCAGGGGCTACTCTTCGCTGCAGTGTGTGGGCTTCTCGCTGCGGTGGCTTCTCTTGTTGCGGAGCACGGGCTCTAGGCGCGCGGGCTTCAGTAGTTGTGGCTCACAGGCTTAGTTGCTCCACGGCATGTGGGATCTTCCCGGCCCAGGGATCAAACCCATGTCCCTGCATTGGCAGGTGGATTCTTATCCACTGCGCCACTAGGGAAGTCCTAATAAGGTATTTTTAAATAAGGGCTGTGCATTGTTTTTTTTGCCACAAGGCTATTGCACAGTCAATAGACTGCAGGATAGTGTGAGCATAAATTTTTTTTTTAGCTGAGCCATGCGGCTTGTGGGATAAAGATCCATTCCCAGGGATCAAACCCACGTCCTTGGCAGTGAAAGTGCAGAGTCCTAACCACTGAACCGCCAGGGAATTCCCTGGGCATAACTTTTTTTAAAAAAAATATTTATTTATTTATTTGGTTGTGCCGGGTCTTAGTTGCAGCAGGCAGGCTCCTTAGTTGCAGCTTGCCTGCTCCTTAGTTGTGGCATGTCGGTTCCTTAGTTGCGGCAGGCGGGCTCCTTAGTTGTGGCATATGAACTCTAGTTGCAACATACATGTGGGATCTGGTTCCCTGACCAGGGATCAAACCTGGGCCCCCTGCATTGGGAGCACAGTCTTAACCACTGTGCCACCAGGGAAGTCCTTTTGTGTATAACTTTTATACGTACTGGGAAACCAAACAATTCGTATGACTCGCTTTATTGTGATACTCGCTTTATTGCAGGGGTCTGGAACGGGACCCTCTGTGTCCCTGAGGTCTGCCTGCTCTTTAACAAGACCCCCGGGAGTCACCCAAGATGGCCTAGGACAAGTGAGGCCCTCGCCTTGGGCACGGAATCTAGTGGGACGCCCACGTTCTCGCTCACAGAGATGAACGCACGATGTATTTTGAATTGCTCGAGCTTACTTCTTTTTTTAAAAAAATTAATTAATTAATTATTTTTGGCTGTGTTGGGTCTTCGTTTCTGTGCGAGGACTTTCTCTATTTGCGGCGAGTGGGGGCCACTCCTCATCGCAGTACGCGGGCCTCTCACTGTCGCGGCCTCTCCCGTTGCGGAGCACAGCCTCCAGACGTGCAGGCTCAGTAGTTGTGACGCACGGGCTTCGTCGCTCCGCGGCATGTGGGATCTTCCCGGACCAGGGCTTGAACCCCTGTCCCCTGCATTGGCAGGCAGATTCCTAACCACTGCGCCACCAGGGAAGCCCCTCGAGCTTACTTCTTGGGTCAGTGTTAGGTGTATAGACAAAGGTTGAGGGCGGTACTGGGTCCCCATCAGCATCTCACGTCAGTGTGTCTCACAGCTTGCTCTCCGACAGTGCTGCATCACTTTAGCTTTGCTCAGATCTCCTGAGCTGACCCACCATCCTCTCTGCCCCAGGACCCCTCAGGACCCCTGTGACATCCAGGTCTCCCATCTCCTGGGCCCCTGTGGGATGTGCTGGTTCCCCACCTTTCCTGGTTCCTGGGGCCCTGGCAGCTGTGAGGTGGGGACAGGAGTGTCCCCATTGGGGTTCATCTGGTGTTTTCTCATGGGCAGGCCGGGTTAGGGGTGTGAGTGGTACCTTTTTTTTTTTTTTTTTGGCCTCCCCGCGTGGTACATGGAACTTCCCCAACCAGGGATCGAACCCACACCCACTGCAGTAGAAGCACAGAGTCCTAACCGCTGGACCACCAGGGAGGTCCGCATGAGTGGTATCTTAATGGGATATTTCAAAAGTCGAAATTAATGCTGACGTGCACTGTGGATAAGCATCAGGCGCACATGCAGGATCTCGTACTGGGTTTCCTGCCCCCTGAGCCCCAACAGTTTCTGTTCTGATCTCACCTTGATGTTCTGTCGTGTTGGTCCATCTGCGCCCCTCGTGCCATGAGGGGAGGCTGGAGAGACAGGTCCCCAGTAGGAACCCAGCCTGTGGGGCCGGAGAGCTTGTCTGAGATCCCTGTCTAGGTGCCAGGCCCTCCACTGGGGTTAGGAAAGTTCTGGAAGGTGACTGGATGGGCGGGGAGAGAGGGCAGAGACACATGCCCTGCGTGTCCTCCTCTCGGAATTGCCCCCAGCGGACTGCTCTGCCCCGTACCTTGACAGGTCAGGAGAGGGCAGTGTGCTGTCCTGTGCCTCAGCTTCCCCATTTGTGAAATCGGGCTAAGAGCCCATACCCCCCCTACCTGTGGGATGAAATGACCAGGAGTGCTGGATTGAGGTGGGAGAGCCAGGCCCCAGCCAGAGAGGGTGGGAGTCTGAGATCAGACTGGCTATTAAATCCCACCTCTTCTGGATTTGTTCTGACCTGCCTGGGACATTCCGGTTTGAACCCTCAAAAATCCCACATCCTGGAATCCCCTCGGTCCCAGGCAAACGGGGATGGTGGTCACCCAACAAAGTGGCAGGTCCTTGGCAGCTCCCCTGAGCCTCGTCAGCTCAGGGGCCTTTCCTGTGCAAGGGAGGGGAGTGACCCTCCCAGGCCTTAAGTTGACCTCTGACCCCTGGCACAGACACTCACTGCTCTGTTGTAGTTTTGTGGGAAATGGTGCCACTTTCAAAGCCAGCTGCCTTGTCACCCTCTGCCTTCTGTGTCAGCCCCCAAAAGTGTTTTAACCACTTTATTGAGGTATAATTCCCGTCTCATGCAGTTCACCCAGTTAAACTCTGCTCTAAGTTCAGGAGTGGTTAATATATTTAGAGCTGTGCAGCCATCTCCCCAAAGGAAACCCCTTCTTGGGGAGGGGCAAGATAGGGTAGGGGATTAAGAGGAACAGACCGTTATGTATGAAGTAAATAAGCTACAAGGATATATTGTACAACACAGGGAGTATAGTCAATATTTTTTAGTAACTATGAATAGAGTATAACCCTTAAAAATTGCGAATCACTGTCATATACCTGAAACTTATATAATATCGTACATCAACTATATCTCAAAAAAAAACATAACAAAACAGAATTGCACTAAAAAAAAAAAAAAAGAAGCCCCGGCCCCATTAGTGGTCACCCCCTCACCCTCATCCAGTCGCTTGACATGAACCCACTGTCTGTCCCTGGGGATTTGCCTGTTCTGGACGTTTCCCATCGATGGAATCACACACCGTGTGTCCTCCTGTGTCTGGCTTCTCTCACTGAGCATCGTGTTCTCAGGGTCTGTCCACGTTGGAGTGAGTGTCAGGGCGTCACCCTTTCTCACAACTGAGTGGTGCTCCCATGTGTGGAGGGACCACATTCTGTTCATCTGTCATCTGCTGATGGGCATTTGGGTTGTTCCCACGTTGGGGCCATGAGGAGTGATGGGGCTGTGAACGCATGCGCCTGGGTCTTGTGTAAGATGTGTGTTATTTCTCCCGGGTAGATTCCTGGGGGTGGAATTGCTGGGTTGGTGGTTGCTCTGTTTGTCCATCTGAGGAAATGCCAGATTGTCTGCCGTGGTGGCTGTACTGTTTTAATCCCCTGGCCGTGCGTGGAGGTGCCGATTCCTCCCTAACCTCACCAGCACTTGTTATCGACTGTCATTTCCACGGTAGCCATCCTCGTGGGGGGGAGGTGGTGTCTCACTGTCCTGTTGGTTCCAGATATTTGTAAACACGCTCACGGCCCTGTGCCCCTTGGCGCGGGGCAGGGAGGCTGATGGGAGACCTGAGGTGTGTGCCCAGCTGGCAGGTGCGACCTAGCGGCGGGCAGTGATGGGGACCAGTGACCTGGACAGGCTGGTGTGGCCCGGGGCAGGTGGGGCAGTGTCGGGGTGAGCGGGAGCCGTGTTGGTGGGGAAGGGTGGGCTTCACCTCGGCCTGGCTGTCCCCCCAGGTGAGCGGCATCAAGACACTGTATGAGGCGGAGCTGGCTGATGCCCGCCGGGTGCTGGACGAGACGGCCCGGGACCGAGCCCGGCTGCAGATCGAAACTGGGAAGCTGAGGGCCGACCTGGAGGAAGCCAACAAGAGGTGGGGCTGCAGCCGGCACGATGTCACCTGATTCTGGGGCGCACAGGGGCCCGGGGCAGGGGTTGTCGCCCTGTGCGAGGTGGCGGCTCCCGTCTGAGTGGGGCCGCCGGCTCGGGCAGCCCTCCTGGGAGCGGGCCGTGTGGGTTCTGGGGGCCGCTGGGTGGGTGGGTGCGGCCTCTGTGGCCTGGCCCTCTGGCCGCCCCGTCTAGAGCCTTTATCCCCCAATATAATTTGGCCCCAGGAAGAGTTAAAACCCAGCAGCTCTCCTGGGACTGAATCCCTGGTAGCTGGTAGCCCTGTGCCTTTCCCCTTCCCCAGAGGAGGGGTGCCCCAGGTCACAGAGCCCAGCCGGGGAAGCCGGGGGCGGCGGGTGACCTTCTCTTCCCGTTCTTGAGCACCGTCTCCCACCTGCTCCCGAGTAGAAGGCTCAGGAAATTTGGAGGACAAGGCGGTGCTGGTGGTGATGGTAGCAGAAGGAATAAAGTGATGTAAACTCGTGGAGTGTTTAGATAAAGGACTCCGTGAGGGACACCAGATCTCCTCCCTGCTGACGGCGACCCCAGCAGGTCCTGGCTGGCATCAACTCCGGTTAGAGGGGAAGCCGAGGATGAGGTGTGGGGAGGAGTCATCCATGGTCCCTTGGCGTGGCAGGGACCAGGACTGAGGCCTGGACCCGGGCTCCAGTCCCCATTCATAGTCCCAGCAGCAGCTGACTGCCACCTTCACGTTTGCAGGGTTCTTTTTCATCTTTTTCTAATTAGTGGACTTCTAAATTATTATTAATAGAGATTTTTTTTGTTTTTGTTTTTGAACAGTTTTAGGTTTACAGGAAAATGAGTGGAAAGTACAGGTTTCCCCAAATCCCTCTCCAGGGTCCCCGATGATGACCACCTTGCAGTAATGGGTGTGCCGCCTTGTCACGATTGAAGAGCCAATTTTTTTTTTTTTGCTGTACGCGGGCCTCTCACTGTTGTGGTCTCTCCCGTTGCGGAGCACAGGCTCTGGACGTGCAGGCTCAGCGGCCATGGTTCACAGGCCCAGCCACTCCACGACATGTGGGATCTTCCCGGACCGGGGCACGAACCCGTGTCCCCTGCATTGGCAGGTGGACTCTCAACCACTGCGCCACCAGGGAAGCCCGAAGAGCCAATATTAATACATTCTTCTTAGCTGAAGTCTGTAGTTGACATAGGGGTTCTCCGTTGGTGTCCTGCAGTCTCTGGGTTTGGGCAAATGTACACTGACACGCGTCCACCATCACAGTATCACACAGAGTAGTTTCACTGCCCTGAAAATCCCCTGTGCTCCTCTGACTCATGCTTTCTCCCAACCCCTGGAAACCAAGGATCCTTTTTTTTTTCCCCAAGGATCCTTTTACTGTCCCCACATAGCTCTGCCTTTTCCAGAATGTCCTGGAGTTAGAATCACTGTGTGTTGCCTTCTCAGACTGTCTTCTGTCACTTGGTGATGTGTTTCTGGTTCCTCCGTGGAAGAGAACAGAGAGCCCAGAGACAGACCCGCACAGTATAGTCACCTGGTCTTTGATGAGCAGCAAAGGCAATCTGTATACTTTTAAAACAGCCAGGTAAACTGGGTATCCCATCAATTTATTACTTTTTTTTTTTTCCCCTTTTGGCTACACCTCCCGGCTTGCGGGATCTTGGTTCCCCGACCGAGGATTGAACCCACGCCCTCGGCAGTGAAAGCGCGGAGTCCTAACCACTGGACCACTAGGGAATTCCTAATTTATTACATTTTTTAATTAAAAAGGGACTTGAGCTTCTTGGAGAAGATTAGGAGAATTCTGGAATTCCCCCGGCCCCTCTCAGGCCCTGAACCTCCCAGACACCTTTAACCTGCGTGTTGCTCCTTGTCTGGGCCGAGAGGTCACGTTTCTTTCTGCTTATCAGAGTCATAGATACTCCCTGGCGAGAAAGCAGATAATGCATTTAATTTCAAGAGAAAAATGAAAGTCTCCATGAGCCTCTGCCCAGACAGAATCTCCGAGGCCAACCTGGTGCATTTCTTTTCCACCTTTTTAAATTTAAACTCAAGGTGGACGCCGTCAGACAACACAAGGCTTTCCTGACCTCGAGCCTGGTCATCGATGGCACCTGTGTCGTGATGCCGTCCCAGCCCCTCGGCCGTGTTCCAGGCTCCTGCGACAGCTTAGGGTAGCAGCTGTGTCCGCCGTTGGGCACCCGGGCTGGTGGCTTTTGCTTTGGCCCCTGCTCTGGGAGGAAAGCTTCCCGGGCTGTGGGCACTCACATCCACAGGTGCTTTGCCCAACAGCCTCGCTTCCTGCTCTTCGGCTCGCAGCCCTCACAGACAGGTGTGGGTGGCACGTGACAGCGAGCAAGGTGAACCTCCTGACAGGTTACAGCACTGCTTTTCTTTTCCTACCAAATATATCGCGAAAACTGTGATGATGGAAACGCAGGTGGTCAAGTGGAGGACTGACAGGCCGGGTGCTCCCGCCTAATCCTCCCGGAATTAGGGCTCCAGGGGAGGAATCTGCTTTCGCGCCTGGAAGCTGTTAAGAAGCAGGCACATAAGCCAGTGAGGGCTGCTGGCACCCCTGCTTTCTGGACCATTCTGTGTTGTTCTGCAGAGCCCTAGCATGGGGTGAAGACGTCTAGAAATCTGTCACGTTTCCTGATCCCTCTGCTGCTGTCGCCCTCGCCTTGTGGCTGACCTTGACCTGCCTGCGCGCCTCACCTCACTCCTCTGCACTCTGCTCTGCCCGACGCCCCGATCCTGCCAAAGACGAGGCCCAGCCCCTGGCTTCACGGCTCCGGCTCAAGGGCCACGCCCAGCAGCTCTTGCCCCGCACACACCCGTCCCCTCCTGCTTCATCCAGCCTCGGACCGCGCCGGTCTCGGCTGAGGGCAGCACGTTGCACTGCTGTCTGCACCTATGAGAAAGTTCTCCACGGAGACAGGGGTGTTGGCAGATGTATCTCTAGTGTGAGGACGGTCTTTTCATGAAGCTGGTCTTCAGGAATGATGTGTCAGATGGTTCTAGTTTCCCCAAACCCTCCAGGGATGTGGGGTTTGCAGCCCCACGCCGTGAGTGGAAGAACCGGGACTGTGTGGCTTAAGCTCAGGAATGTGGGCTGCAAGCCTCCAGACCCTCATAGAGGCCATCGTGCAACACCCGCACAGAGCTCCTGTGAGGACGGGGTCGGCCTGGAGGCCGAAGTCACCGGACTTTATGCCCCGTCCCCTCGAACTGGTGTGGTGTTGCCAGTGGTTGTCACCCAGGGTGGTCCGGCCCCCAGGGGACACCGGGCATGGTCCTGGGGACGTCTGTGGTTGTCAGGACCAGGGAAGGGGGTGGGCTGCCAGGGCTGCTGCTCCACCTCTTGCAGTGCCCACTGGGAGAGACCCTGGCTGTCCCCCCTGCTGCCAGGCAGTTTCAGTTCCTTGGTGGGGAAGTGGGCAAGCTGTCAACCCCAAGGAGATTTAGAGCAGCGTTCAGAAATGTTCCCCCTTTTTTAAGAGTTGTGTGTTAGAAAAGTCTGTTTGGCATCTTAAATATTTCATGTTGGAGATAATTGTCTGTTAGAAGCTGGGCAAGCCCGCCTAAAATAGCTTAAGTTTACAAATGAGATCGACTTTTCAAAGACCGAGGTTTTTTGTTTTTTTTTTTTGCGGTACACGGGCCTCTCACTGTTGTGGCCTCTCCCGTTGTGGAGCACAGGCTCCGGACGCGCAGGCTCAGCGGCCGTGGCTCACAGGCCCAGCCACTCTGCGGCATGTGGGATCTTCCCGGACCGGGGCACGAACCTGTGTCCCCTGCATCGGCAGGCGGACTCTCAACCACTGCGCCACCAGGGAAGCCCCAGGCCGAGGTTTTAATTTGTTACTTTAATAAATTATACACAGGGAATTCCCTGGTCGTCCAGTGGTTAGGACTTGACACTTTCACCGTCAAGGGTGCGGGTTCGATCCCTGGTCAGGGAACTAAGATCCTGCAAGTCGCACGGCGTGGCCAAAAAAAAAAAAAAAGTAAATAAATAATACATTAAAAAAAAAATCAGAGTTCTCCTCTAAATGACCCTTCCTGTGCCCAAAAGTCTTGGAAAAGGACATGAAAACCGACGTCTTGAGGGTTATTTTGAGCGGCTGGCGGGGTCCCCCTGATACAGAGTGTGTTTGAAGATGGGGCACCTTTGGTGCCAAGAGGTGAGGCTGTGCTACTGAGAGGGATGCTAGGTCGGGACCCGGGGCCCAGAGGCAGACGTGAAGTTGGTCTTGGGCATCGGGGCTGCCTGCTAACTTCTGCCCCTGACTTTCAGCGCAAAGAAGAGGGAGGGCGAGCTGACGGTGGCCCAGGGCCGCGTCAAGGACCTGGAGTCCGTGTTCCACCAGAGTGAGGCAGAGCTGGCCGCTGCTCTCAGCGACAAGCGCGCCCTGGAGAACGACGTGGTGGAGCTGAGGGCCCAGCTGGCCAAGGTAGCTGTGGGTGGGCTGCAGGCCCCCAAGGACCGCCTGCTGAGGCAGACAGCGTCACCAGCTGCTTGTCCCACGTCTTCAGGCAGAGGATGGGCACGCAGTGGCCAAAAAGCAGCTGGAGAAGGAGACGCTGATGCGCGTGGACCTGGAGAACCGCTGCCAGAGCCTGCAGGAGGAGCTGGCCTTCCGCAAGGACGTCTTTGAGGAGGTGGGGCCCCACCCGGCGGAACCGGGGTGCTCCCTCCTTCCCACGTCACCCTGATGCCCACCTCTGTCGTCACGTGGCCGTCACTCTCTGTCTCTCCCCTGCTCATCTGTGTCTTCCGAGGACACTCGTCCTCAGACTTAGGGCCACCCGGATAATCCAGGATGGTCTTGAGACCCTTAATCACATCTGCAAAGACCCTTTGTCCAGGAAGGTCACACTCACAGGTTCTGGGGACCAGGACATGGGCACACCTTTTGGGAGGGCCGCAATTCAGCCCCCTGCAGACCCTCCCCCGCCTCCTCATCGCTGGGCCTCGGGGCTCCCTGGGCCCTCCCACCTCATCACAGCCCATTGTGCTGTCCTGGTGCAGAACAGAACCCTGGGGGCTGGGCCACTTCCCACGCTCACTGCTCTGGAAGAGTGCTGGCGGGAAGGGTGCCCATGCAGCCACAGAGCGGCTTCCAGCTCCAGCCAGGCCCCGCTCTAGCCAGAGCGGCCAGGGGCGCCAAGAAGAAGCTCACATCTGTCAGGGATCCCGTGAGGAGGCCACGTGGGGGGGGGGGGGGCGGGGGGGAGGGTCCCTGAGGCGGGCCTGGGGGCGGGGTGGGCATTCTGCTGAGGGTCCACCACACTCCTTTGTAAATGCTTGGCTTTCTTTAGAAACAATTCCTACTGTTCCACAAACCGGTACCAGAGATGAGTGACTGAGGTCTGTGGAGTGAGCTTCGTCTGAGGCCCTGAGCTCTGGGGCTGCCCCCTCTGCCCTTGACTCCACCGCTGTCTGGTCAACTCCTGGCACATGTGGCTGGGGCATCTGTCAGCTGGTCACTGTCTCGACCCACTGCTGTCCTGTCTCGGACCTCAGACACCCGGGATGGGCTCCATCAGGAATTCTTTTTTTTAATAACAGCTTTATTGAAACATTCCCATACCAGAAATCTTTCAACGTTTACAATTTAGACTGGATTTTTAGTCCATTCACAGAACTGTGCAGCCATCACTGCTTAATTCCAGAACATTCTGTCACCCCCCAAAAGAAACTGTACCTGTTACCATTAGCGTTCCAGTTTTTTTTAATATAACAAAACTTTTAAAGTATACAATTAATTTAATGAAATTTAGCACATTCACAGTATTGTGTAACCATCACCTCTAATTCCAGAACATTCCATCACCCCAATAGAAGCCCCGTCCCCATCAGCAGTCACTGCATCCCCCTCCCCAGTCCTTGACAACCACGAACCCACTCTCTGTGTCTGTGGATCTGCCTGTTCTGGACGTTTCCGTCAGTGGAATCACACGCTGCGTGTCCTGTGTCTGGCTTCTCTCACTTCTCTCGTGTTCTCAGGGTCCATCCACGTTGTAGCGAGTGTCAGGGCTTCACCCCTTTTCATTACTGAGTGTTGCTCCCATGTGTGGAGGGGCACGTGTGTTGATTGGCCGTCAGCTGGGAGACCGCTGGGCAGCCGCTCTTCAGTGGTGAACCGTGTCCTCGGTCCAGCCCCTGGTGGGTCCAGGACGCTGGTGAGCAGGCCTGGGCGGTGAGCGCGCGGCTGTGTCCCCAGGAGGTGCGGGAGACGCGACGGCGACACGAGCGGCGCCTGGTGGAGGTGGACAGCAGCCGGCAGCAGGAGTATGACTTCAAGATGGCCCAGGCACTGGAGGAGCTGCGGGCGCAGCACGATGAGCAAGTGCGGCTGTACCGCCTGGAGCTGGAGCAGACCTACCAGGCCAAGGTGCGCGTGTGCCCCGCCCTGCCCCGCCCAGCGCCGCGTCCAGCCCCGCCCAGCCCCACCCAGCCCCGTGCGGGGCTTTCCCGGGCTCTCACGCACTCTCGTGTCCCCGCAGCTGGACAACGCCAAGCTGAGCTCCGACCAGAACGACAAGGCCGCCAGCGCCGCTCGGGAGGAGCTTAAGGAGGCCCGCATGCGGGTTGAGTCCCTCAGCTACCAGCTCTCCGGCCTCCAGAAGCAGGTGACTGGCCAGAGCCCCCTGACCCCTCCTCAGGCCCCGTCCCGTCGTCCCTACCGCTGTCGTCGGTGCGGGGAAGAGGCCCGGAGGTGGCCGGGCTTCCCCCTGTGACGCGCGTGGACCCTGCCCCAGGCGAATGCGGCCGAGGACCGGATCCGGGAGCTGGAGGAGACCGTGGCCGGGGAGCGGGACAAGTTCCGTAAGATGCTGGACGCCAAGGAGCGGGAGATGACGGAGATGCGGGACGTGATGCAGCAGCAGCTGAACGAGTACCAGGAGCTGCTGGACGTCAAGCTGGCCCTGGACATGGAGATCAGCGCCTACCGCAAGCTCCTGGAGGGCGAGGAGGAGAGGTGGGCGCGGCGCGGCGGGGGTGGGGGTGAGGCGAGCGTGTTGTCCCGGGCCGGGCGGGTTGAGTCACCAGGCACCCCGCGACCCCGCCCCCCAGGCTGAAGCTGTCCCCCAGCCCGTCATCGCGCATCACCATCTCGCGGGCCACATCGAGCAGCAGCGGCAGCAGCGTGTCCGTGTCCGGGCGCCTGGGCCGCAGCAAGCGGAAGCGGCTGGAGGTGGAGGAGCCGCTGGGCACGGGCTCCAGCAGCACCGGCTCCAGCAGCAGCAGCTTCCGCCTGGCCCAGCAGGCCTCGGCCTCGGGCAGCATCAGCATCGAGGAGATCGACCTGGAGGGCAAGTTCGTGCAGCTGAAGAACAGCTCGGACAAGGTGAGGCCCCCACCCAGCCCGTGGGGAGCCCGCTGGGTCTTCTCGGAGACGTGGGCCAACGCCCGTCCCCTTTGCCAGGATCAGTCTCTGGGCAACTGGAGGATCAAGAGGCAGATCCTAGAAGGGGAGGAGATCGCCTACAAGTTCACGCCGAAGTATGTGCTGCGGGCCGGCCAGACGGTCACGGTAGGTGGCTGCGGAGAGGGAGCGGGCAGGATGTGAGGTGCGACTGGGATGGGGTGGGGGGACCGGGGTGCGGGGGGAGAGCATTACAGGGATGGAGCCCCGGCGCTGAGAACAGCAGCCTGCTGTCACAGATCACCTGTGTGCCAGTGTTTCTTCATCCGGGCTTCCCTGGAGCCCTTGGGAGGGCCTAAGTGATGTGCTGGGCGTCCATGGTGGAGGTGGGGCTGAGTCCAGGCTGTCTGGGCTGTCTGTCCAGGCACTGGTGAGACACATGACAGCCAATAGGCATGGACTCTAGGGCTTCCGATTCCAGCCTGGCCCGTTTGCCCTGGTCACTGTGAACCTCAGTCTCTTCTACCATACCCTGGTGACTGTCATCTCTAGCCAGGACCCAGTAGGGCCAGGAGGATTAAACACCCAGGGCATCGAGGGAGCCTGTGATAGAGGGCCGGCTGGTGGTACACGCCACTGGGACCGGAGCTGACATTAACCGGGAGGCCCTCCTGTGTCCCCAGGTATGGGCAGCCGGTGCAGGGGTGGCTCACAGCCCCCCGTCAACGCTCGTGTGGAAGAGCCAGAACAGCTGGGGCACGGGCGAGAGCTTCCGGACCATCCTGGTCAATGCTGACGGGGAGGTGAGCACCTCCCTCTGCCTCGGTCCTGGCGTCCCTCCTGGGGCGGGGACTTGGCCAGCAGGGCACGTGAGCGCAGCTTGGGCCGGGTCCTGGGCATCCGAGCATCCTGACCACCTCGCCTGTGGGCTGGGCCTCCAGCACCTGGGGTGGCCGTCTGCAGCTGCTGTGTCGTCTTGCACAGGAAGTGGCCATGAGAACCGTGAAGCAGTCCTCGGTGGCGCGGGAGGCCGAGGACGGGGAGGAGGGCGAGGACGAGGCAGCCGAGTTTGGAGAGGAGGATCTTTTCCATCAGCAGGTAGAGGCTCCCAGGCGGCACGCGCACACTCGCACGTGCACACGCTTGTGGGCCCTGTTTACGTGGCTGCTCTGGGCACCTCCCAGGTCTCGCCCTGGCTCGGCCAGGCCGCAGAGCTCACAGCCAGAGGCAGGCCATGGAGCCAGCTGCCCTCGCCTCCCGGGCTTGCTTGTTGTGTGGACCTTAGGGTACTGGCCCGGGCACCCTGGGAGTGGGGTGTTCAAAGCCTGTTGCATCTCAAAGTGACTCTGGTGGAGCCCCGAGGGTTCTCAGCGAACCCCCTGTTACCACGTTTCCTCCAGAGTGGGGTGCTGGTGGCTTAATAATGGCTTTGGGGGGAAGGTGGGGAGCCAAGGAACCACACTGAATGAGATATAAGTGCAAGACCCTCCGGGGTCTGAAACAATTGTACCGTGTTCTGTAGCTCAGAACAGAGGTGAGGGAGACATGGAAGGTTCTGGAACAGGGACCATTGAGGCTGGGGTCATCTTGCTGGGAGCTGAGCTTCTCATGGTGGCTCAGGCCCTGCCCCGCTCCAGCCCCTCCTGAAGGGGGCTGGGGCCACCAGCCACCTTCCTGGCCTCCTCACTGGTGCCGTCCTTCCTTGCAGGGGGATCCGAGGACCACCTCTCGAGGCTGCCGCGTCATGTGAACCGAACATGCCTCGTCACACGTCTTTCTTTATCCAGGGCCACTGAAAACTATTTTTATATCGTTGGCTTCCTTAGTCCTTGGTACATTTCTAGAGAGTTTTTAAGTGAACTGCCAGAGCGTGGGGGTGGGTCTCTGCTGAACTTTCCTGTCGCTGGGTTTCCCTGGGCCCTTCATCACCACTGTCCAGAGTGTTAAGTGCCCCGTTCTCACCTTTCAGTTGAGTTTGGGGCCCAGGAGCCGAGTGGCTAGCGGGCTTTGGGCTGGGAGTCCAGGGGGCCCGTCCACCGCTTCGGTCTCAGCTGCAGCCTGGGGTCAGAGCGGGAGAGGAGGCCTGAGGTGGACAGAGCAGAACTGCACGTAGGAATCCAATAGTTGTTTGTTTTATTAAGCTTTTAAAAAAACCAGATTCAGAATCCAGGTTCTGACCTGGTGGGGGGAAGGGGCACCCTGTGGAAGTTTGGTGGCTCAGCCAGCCGAGCGCCCGAACAAGGGAATCGCAGGCTTTTGCCGTCAGGCCTGGGCTTGGGGTTTGTCACAGTTTCTGCTCTGCTCTCAGGAATGGGGTGCGTGGGGTCGGCCTCCTGGCTCCCTCTCTGGCCGCTGGAGCCTCACGCTTCTGGGGCTCTCTGCAGCTGAGTTCCTCACCTTACGGGGATCCGTTATAAGACTTGTCCTCAGGTAAGCCTTGAGGGGACAGGTGTGACGAATTCGGAAACAAATGCCTTGGGCTCCAGCACGATGTCCACCTGTAACCACCGCTTCCCACCCTCCCGTCGGAGGAGGGTGACTTCAGGGCGAGACGCTGGACTCCCCGTGCTCCGACTCCGTGCCTTGTGCACAGGGCACGCTGACTCACGTGTATTCTTGGGCATGTACTCATATCGCGGCTTCCTCTGTAACTTCTTGCTGAAATGGTGTTCCTGAGACAGACCTGCCCGGGCCAGTTGACCCCTACGGGATGGCTCCATGTCACGGTCCAGCTTCTGGCCGCCTGGCCGCCCCCTCCCTGCATCAGCTTACCTTCGACGCCTCTGCCACGTAGATACACAGAAGTTATTTTTTTAATGGATATTTATTTTTTTACATCGGTCAGTACACACATTGCCTGGATCCCACCTCAGGGGCTCATGTATGCCAGGGTCACCAGGACAGTCCCCCGAGGGGTGGCATTGGGGCGCCTGTCTCTGTGGGCTCTGAGGCCCCAGACGGCAAACTTCTTTCAGTAAGCGCAGCTCAAGTCTTAAAAGACGCAATACTGAGCCATGGAGGTGGCCTGCCCCCACCCCAGGCCGAGAGCAGCCCGCCTGCCTCCTTTCCCTGGGAATCGATCATGGCGACGAGGGCCCGAGGCCTGAGCCCCAGGCCGGGAAGGTGCCAGTGGCCGACAAAACTAAGCTGCTTCTGAGTCTAGAATCCCCTGCAGACTCTGGCTTTAAGTCCGAGCACCTTTCCGTGGCCACCTGAGTCCCTGGACCGCGGGCTGTCTTCCTTCTCCCAGAAGTAGCAGGAGCTGAGGGAGCGTGAGGGTCTGGGGAGCCTGATGAGATGCTGGGAGGGTGGGGCTGGGTGGCACTCAAGCAAGTGGGAACTGCACTGGCTACATCCTTCAAGGTATTTTGAGAGTCTCTGGGGATCAGAGGTCTGTCCTGGAATTTGGGGTCTGAATTGCTGAAGCAGTTTTGCAGGCTGGGCTCGAGGACAGGAAGGAAGGGAGAGGGCCCCACCCTCGCTGCAGGCCCAGAGGTCCTGAAAAACAGCCCAAGGGCTGCCCTAGTGCCTGCAGAGCCCCCAGGCTCACTGGTAGGGGTTCCCAGCAGATGAATTTTCTTGCCTGCTTGAGATCTTGGGTGGAGCCTGGAAGTGGCCCAGACAGGCGCTGGGATGCCCTTGGCTGGTGGGGGGAGGGTGCACTGGACTGGTGGCCACTTGTGGCTGGAGGCTGGTGACCGTCATTGGTAATCAAGTATTTGAAAACACGGAGCAGAGTCCAATGTTACAATGTCAGCCAGGGCCTGGGAAATCGAATTTGCATTTGTCCTTAAACATACTTAACATTAAGCCACTTAAAATGATGCAGAAGCGATTCGTTTTTCTAAGCCCCCGTCATGTGATGAGGAGCACCCTTCCGGAGAAAACCCACTCTTCCCAGCCCTGGGGAGGGACGGCCTCCGGGGATGTGGCCGGCAGGAATCAACCCCTGGGAGACACCAGTGCCTCCCCCCGCTCCCCGCCCGCGGTCTGGGCGCTCAGCTGTTGCCACAGCAGCCAAGCTCAGACTTGGGCTCGTTTTTTACCCACACCGTCTACCCAGCAGTTCTATTTATATCAGCATATCCGAGCTGGGACTGACATTCCTCAAGGACATTAAAGCTACTGGAAAGGTCTTAATTCTGAGCCCGAAAGGGATCATCAGCACTACACGCTAGTGGGCTCGGTTTCAAGAACTCGGCTGTTTGGACACGTTTCAGAGATCTGTTGGTGGTTTTTACGATGCATGCCAAACGTGTGGTCTTTTGTTTTTTCCGATTTGTAATACACGTTTTATGACTGGAAACTTTTTTATACAACACTCCAATAAACATTTTGGTTTTAAATTCTCCCTCTGAGTCTACTTCCACGCCAGGCTGCTGAAGCAGGAGCCCCAGCCCCTAGTGAAGCGGGTGTCTTAGGATCCTACCCTCTGACCCCGCGGCCCCCTAGTTTTCTGCATTCTTTTCCCACCTGATGCACTGCCACTCCGCAGTGCTTTTGGTCACGTGACGCCCTGGTTTAACACCCCGCCCCAGAGCCCAAGGCACAGTGTAGACGCTCCCACCGCCCCGTGCGCAAGTGCGGAGGGACCCTTGGCGGGGCGGAGCCTGAGCGCGGAGGGGCGGGCCTCAGGCCCCGTGTCCCTCCCTTCTCCCCGGAGTCCTACACGGGAAACCGACTCTGGTCCGCCCTTGTCTGCGCATGCGCGGGAGGCCCCGCGCGGCCTTATTGGAGCTGTAGTCCCGCCCCCCAGCGCATTCGGACGCCATTTCCCGTGGGGCCCTGCGGTGTTCGACTTCCGGCGTGGGTGCAGGTGGGCACACGCTGCCGCTGTCCGGTTGACTTTGCGGAGCCATGGAGGGTGGCTTCGGCTCGGATTTCGGGAGCTCCGGCGGCGGGAAGCTGGACCCTGGGCTTATCATGGAGCAGGTGAAAGTGCAGATCGCCGTGGCCAACGCGCAAGAGCTGCTGCAGGTCCGGGGCGGGGGCGGGGGGCCGAGGGTGGCGGGGGCCGCCGGGGACCGGCGTCGCAACTGAGGGCTCGCGTGTCCCCACAGAGGATGACGGACAAGTGCTTCCGGAAGTGCATCGGGAAGCCGGGGGGCTCCCTGGACAATTCGGAGCAGGTAAACGCGGGGGGCCGGCGGGGTCGCGGGCCCGGACCCGGCGGGGAGGTCTCTGCGCATGCACGCGGACTAACTGGGCGACGCGATGGGGCCGCGGCGCGTGCGCAATCCGCTGCCGGGGTGGGGGCGCTGGCCGCGGTCCAGACCTGAGCCGTGCGCCCTCCCCGTCCCCAGAAGTGCATCGCCATGTGCATGGACCGCTACATGGACGCCTGGAACACCGTGTCCCGTGCCTATAACTCGCGGCTGCAGCGGGAACGAGCCAACATGTGACCGCGACGCGCCAGCAGGCCACCCCCCAGCCTTGCCCTAGTCCCGGACCCATTTCCGTAAATGCTGTTTGTGAGGCGGGGGCCAGCCTGTGCGTACTGCCTGCCAGAAGTTTATGAGAACAGGATTGGTGCTGGGACAATTGGGACTCTTCCCGGCTCCTCCGCCTACATGCACACGTGTTAGTGGGTGTAGCTTGGGTCTTGGGAAAGTCCTGGCCCCGCTGCCACGTCCCCTTGTGCGCCTGTTACCGAATTAAGTCCTGTGGACCCTGCTGGGGCCGCAGCAGAGTTGACATAGCACAAGTATTATTCAGTGGCCGAATAAATGGAACAACGGGAGCTAAGTTCACAGCTGAACTTCTCACCCACCTGGCGAGGGGGATTTAATTTTAAAGGGAGGAGTGAGGTTAATGATTGGGAGGTACACGCATTAGCCTACTGGGGAAGGGGCAAGGCTTTTTTGAAGGAGTTGGGGGGGAGGACACCGTTTTTATCCTGTTTCGGTCTTTAATGTACTGGCCTCTGGTAGGTGTGTCATTTAATATGTTAATATAGTAAAATTAACACATAATGAGGTTCAGGGTCTGTTGGAGGTTGGATTTGCCGCCATCTTGGTCCCAGCTGGTTCCACTTGTTTTTTCCTTTGTGCGTGTGGCTTCGTGTCTTTGGACCCTTTAACTTACAGATTTATGTTCACTCCTGCTGAAGGTGTGGCGGGGAGGGTGGCAGGTTTTGAGCAAAGACCTGGCTTAGATCTGGCAACAAAATGCCCCCTTCCCTTGTTGCTGCTGCTCGTTCTTGAGGGGGCACTGAAGGGCGGAGGTTTGATTGCTGAAGCTGCTTTTTGCCGAACGTGGGTGTAGTTTTTTTCTGGATTTCTGACTAACCTAAAATAAGTTTGATTGTCACCAAGATGCAGTCCCAGTTGCTTGTATTCTTGTGTTAGTATCATCTGAAGTTTGATGGTTTCAAGCCATTTACTAACGAAGTTGACAAGGCAGTCAAGAAGACAAGGCCCGAAGGTGAGCCGGAGTATGATAGCAGTTAGTGGGCCAAGCAGCGGAAGAAACCAGTTCAGCTGTGGGGGCTCTGCGTGACTATATCCCAGATGGAGCCTGGTTCTTGACCTTGTGGGTTTTTTTTTTTTTTTTTCTTTGCGGTCCACGGGCCTCTCACTGCTGTGGCCTCTCCCATTGCGGAGCACAGGCTCCGGACGCGCAGGCTCAGCGGCCATGGCTTACGGGGCCAGCCGCTCCGCGGCATGAGGGATCTTCCCGGACCGGGCCACGAACCCGTGTCCCCTGCATCGGCAGGCGGACTCTAAACCACTGCGCCACCAGGGAAGCCCTAATTTTCCTTTTTTATTTTTTTTAAATTTTTTTCGCAGTACGTGGGCCTCTCCCTGTCGTGGCCTCTCCCTTTGCAGAGCACAGGCTCCGGACGCGCAGGCCCAGCGGCCATGGTTCACGGGCCCAGCCGCTCCACGGCATGTGGGATCTTCCCAGACCGGGGCACCAACCCGTGTCCCCCGCGTGACCTTGTGTGTTACATCTATGTAACCACTGAGCTTGTTCATAGATCTCTTTTATGTTGACTTTAGTCTGACCAGAGTTATCGACGTACATGCCGCAGGTTTCATTCAAAACTGCGCAGACTCCCCTTTGCTCAGCCAGGAGATAGTCAAGGGCTAGCCTATTGTCGAGAACAACGTTTGCTAGTGAGTCTAGAGGAGTACAGGGTCCTTATAAGGCAACCTCCGTGATTTTAGACGAATTCTCAAGGGCCGGTGTAAGATCTTTTTTTTTTTTTTTAATTTATTTATTTTTGGCTGAGTTGGGTCTTCATTGCAGTGCGTGGGCTTCTCATCTTGGTGGTTTCTCTTGTTGTGGAGCACGGGCTCAGTAGTTGTGGCGCACGGGCTTAGTTGCTCCACGGCATGTGGGATCTTCCCGGACCAGGGATCGAACCCGGGTACCCTGCATTGGTAGGCGGAATATTAACCACTGCGCCACCAGGGTAGTCCCCCGGTGTGAGATCTTGTAGAGTGATTTCATGGTATGTGAGACCTCCCCCGGGGGCCACGAGTCGGAGAGCTATCCCTGCTCCTGCCAGAATGAGTCCCATTGTCCTTTGATCTCAGGGCTAGGTGATACCGATGTTATGAATGGTTATACCTAGGTTCCTAGAACTTGGCCGGCCTAGTGTGCATTGTTTCATAAATTGGGCATTATTTAAGCAAGGAGAGGCTAGAGCCCACCCCAGAGAAGGGAAGGAGTTGGGGTTGTTCTGATGAGGCAATTGGTTTATTCTCGGGCCACAAAGGAACCAGGTACCCAGGGGGAGCGCATGCCTAGCACACTTCTGAGGAATTGAACCACCTCCCTAAGTGGCTAGCCCAAGAGGGGGTTCCCTTGCAGTGTGAGGGGAGAGGCCCACCTGCATAGCAGGGGTCATCGGGGGGTTCTTGACTAGTGGCTTTTCCCCAGGCCTCAGCAGGGCCCCACACTAAACCCGAGACAACTAGCGTCTTCCCTCCCCCATAAGTGCATCTCCCGTCTGGTCCCTGTGTGTATTCGTTGAGTGGGTGCAGAGGGCACCAGTGGGTGAGATTTCCATAGGAGTCAATCCCGGGGCACTGAAATTGTGGGGTAATGGAAGAAGCAGTGCTCAGAGTCCGGAGCAGCCCCAGGGCATTACTGCAAGCTCCTCCCTTTGGTGGGGGCTGCTGACATGGGCAGTGGCCGCAGGACCGCACTTTAGAGTGAGTGCTTTGTATTTGCTGGAGATGTTAATTTCAGGGATGAGCGCCAAGCAGGAAAGCCGCGTTCAAGAGGGGTAGGTTTAGCAGGTCCGTGAGCCAAGGTGAGAGTGGTGCTGTCATTCTTAGGGGCAAAATGCAACACCTTTGATCCACAGGCATCACCCTGTGGGTGGGGGTGACAAACCAGCACTGGGATAGAGTCTGTCCACAGGCTGTAATCCCCGAGAAATGGACTACTGCGTTAAGCTCTCGTTTCATGTGGACAGTTATAAGGGACAGGCTTAGCCAGCTGCTAAGCCTGTCCACCACATTACTTATCTACCCGTAAGTTCTTCCTTTTGAAAAGTAACTTAAGGGCTATAACAGGTTCACAGGTGTATGGAGTGGGTGGCTCAGTAACTTCTTCCTCAGGTGTGGGTGCTGCCTTCACTCTGGTATGGTGGGTCCACGGGGCTGTGCCGTGTAATTGTCAGGCAGTCTGAGTGGTCAAGATCACTAGCTAACCTGTCCACTTGGGGTCTAACTGGTCTTGTGGTTTTCCAGCCTTCTGGGTTCTCAAATAAACCCAATCCCCAGGGGAGAAACGGTGGAAAGTGATGTCAGAAAGGGAAGGCAGTTCCGGATCCCTGTAGGCGTGTAAAGCTTTGCTTATTTCCCCTTTCTGCAAGGCGTATTTCAGTCGCTCCATATCCCTCAGGTTGGTCTTGGAGCCAGGTCCTTCAGGAATGGGCCTCCAGTACATGAGCTCATACGGACTCAACCTGAGCTTTCCTTTGGGGGCTATTTGCATTCTTTTTTTTTTTTTTTTAATTTATAAATTCATTTATTTTGGGCTGCGTTGGGTCCTCGTTGCTGCGTGCGGGCTTTCTCTAGTTCTGGAGAGCGGGGGCTGCTCTTCGTCGCTGTGTGCGAGCTTCTCATTGCGGTGGCTTCTCTTGTTGCAGAGCACAGGCTCTAGGCGCACGGGCTTCAGTAGTTGTGGCACGTGGGCTCAGTAGTTGTGGCTCTTGGGCTCTAGAGCGCGGGCTCAGTAGTTGTGGCGCACGGGCTTAGTTGCTTCGCGGCATGTGGGATCTTCCCGGACCAGGGCTCAAACCCGTGTCCCCTGCATTGGCAGGCGGGTTCTTAACCACTGCGCCACCAGGGAAGTCTGCTATTTGCGTTCTGAAAGGTGCTGTGGGGAGAAGGGACATCCAGGGTTGATAAGTGTCTGAGCCTAGTTTCTCGTTTCTCTTAAGTTTCTTTCTTCTTTTTTTTTTTTTTTGCGGTACGCGGGCCTCTCACTGTTGTGGCCTCTCCCGTTGCGGAGCACAGGCTCTGGACGCACAGGCTCAGCGGCCATGGCTCACGGGCCCAGCCGCTCAGCGGCACGTGGGATCTTCCCGGACCAGGCACGAACCCGTGTCCCCTGCATCGGCAGGCAGACTCTCAACCACTGCGCCACCAGGGAAGCCCTCTAAGTTTCTTTTGAGGGTTTGATTTGTTCTACTTTTCTTGAGGACTCTGGTGTCCAAGTGGAGTATAAACCCCATGTAATTCCTAGAGCTCTAGAGAGTCCCTTAGTAATTTGGGAAACAAAGGCAGGCACACTGTCACTCTGGATGGACTTGGGGAGCCCAAACCGAGGGATTATTTCCTTGAGCAGGGCCTAGGAGACCTCCAGGGCAGTCTTGGTTCAGGTGGGAAACGCCTCCCCCGGGGAAGGTGGTAGTCACAGCCGGTAGGAGTCTGGAATTTCCTCGTGCCTGGGGCGTTACTGTAAAACCAGCTGGCCAGTCCTGACCTGGACACGTGCCTTCATATTGGGTGGCGGTCGCTGCCTAAGTGTTGGGCTTATTCCGGAGGCAGATAGGGCACGCTTCATCCCCCTGTTTAAGGAGATGGTGGAGATTGGGGGTAGTCATGGACTTGATGAGCCATTGATACAGGCCTCCTGCCCATAACGTGTGCTGGGGCCAGCTTCCCTGGTGGCCTGCAGCGCAGAGGCCGGCGGGAGGAGCCGTCACCCCGGGTATCCTGGGCTTTTAAAGTAGCCGCATCCCAAAGCCTTTTCCCTCTCCTTCGGGGGGCGGATGGGAGTTAGCGCCTGGGGGCCCTGGCAGGAGTGGCATCAGAGCTGTCCCCAGCCTCTGCTGCTCGTTTAGCTGCCCTGTCTGCCCCGTTGTCTCCTCTTATATTCCTGCTTCTGTCTTTTGATGGCTTCTGCAGTGAATGCCTGCTGCTTCCACAGGCAGGAGTGTAGTCTCCAGCGGCTACATCATGTCTCCCTCATTCTTCATCTGTTTGTGCCCTGAGGTCAGCGTTCCCCTCCCCCTCCACATGGCCCCATGAGCGTGTAGGCGTTGACGGCTTTCCTTTCCCCGGCTCTAGTGCCCCGATTAGGACAGTTGATCCGGGCAGTTGACGGGGCCTCTGGGCAGAGCGGCCAGAGGGCAGAGCTTTAGCCTGCACCCCTTGAGCGATGGAAACCACCACGTCCTGCCTTTCGTGTCCCATCTTTCATGAAGCTCCTCCCGTGGGTGAGCCACTCTGAGTCTGCATTCTCTCTAGGGGAGCTCTTCAGGTCAGGCCGACGGGGGTAACCCTGTTCCATAGCTTTCTCACGACCACGGGTTAATCTGGGGCCTGGCTGAGGTAGCAGGGGGGCAGGGTGAGGACACCACGGGGCCTCAGTCACAGACGTGTTGTCTAGAAGTGCGGCTTGGACTTGCAGGGTTATGAGGGGCTGGAGGGAGTACCAGATGGTCAGGGCCTGTCCAAAGGTTAATTTGTCAGCCTCTCTGAAGAGCTGAGAAGTACCAGCTCCAGCCCGTGAGCATGGGGGACACCCTTTAGCTACGACCTGGAGTCAGAGGTCCCAGTTTTGTGAAAGCTCCCCTGGGGCAGTTCTCTTCTCTCATGTACATACAGATGGAGGGGACGGCTCGGCTCAGGTCGCGGGGGAAGGCGGGTGTGGCTCTCACGAGACAGCTTTTCAGTTCCAGGAGTGCCCGGTCACGATTGGGGGTCCACCCCAAAAGTCAGGGTTCTTCCCTTTTAATTGTTCATGCAAGGGCTTAGCAGTTAAGCCAAAGCTGGGAATCCCTATAGAAGCATCCCCAGGAAACCCCGGAGCTGCTTTCCCTTACCAGGGGTGCCTGCCGTCTGGCACATCAGCCCCTTCCTCTCCTTAGATGGCGCCCTGTGCCCCTTTTCTACTATAAATCTTAAGTGTTCTACCCGCTGGAGGGGGAGCTGGGCTCTTTCCTTTGAAACTTCCTGTCCTCTCTCCGCCAGATGATTGAAGGCGTTAGCTGTGTTACAGGCTGTTTGGTGGGGCTGGTGATAGGAGTGTCGTCCGCATGCTGAAGTACAGTTCCCTGTTCTAACTCGAGCTCACCACGATCTTCAGGGCGGAGCCACCCAGCACAGTTGTTTCCTCGTGCTGTCAGGGTTCCTGCCTTTTGATTGCAAAATCTTAATGAGATTTTGGGGTTAGGGGCACACAGAGAAGGCATCTGTTAAGTCTAACAGAGTACCAGGTCCTCTCAGGGTTTAGGGTAGAGTAATGGGTACGGCTTTCGCACCACAGGGTGAATCTCCTCCGTAGCTTCATTTATGGCCCAGGGGTCCTGAACTGGCTGGTATCTCCCATTCGGCTCCTTTACCGGCAGAATAGAAGGGTTGCTAGGGCACTGGCAGGGTCTGAGAAGCCCTTGCTTGAGTGGGCTTTGTGCCCACCAGCGCTTCTTTGCTTAAGTGGTGTTGCTCTGGGTGATTGTGGCCGGGTCGCACCTTGATTAGGACCAAGCGGTGCCCTCCTGGCTCTGCCCACAGTGTTGCAGGACCCTACAGAGGGATTAACCCCCTTAAGGATAATGGGGCCATTTAAAAAAAATAATTAATTTATTTATTTGGCTGCACCGGGTCTTAGTTGTGGCACGCAGGATCCTCCTTGCGGCACGCGGGATCTTTCATGGTGGTGCATGGGCTCAGTAGTTGCGGCGCACGGGCTTAGTTGCCCCATGGCACGTGGGATCTTAGTTCCCCGACCAGGGATGGAACCCAGGCCCCCTGCATTGGAGCGTGGAGCCTTACCCCCTGGGCCATTATTTTTGGCCGAGATTAGTAACACTAGGGCTGCAGAACAGAAGCGGGTCTTAGGTGTTTCAGTGGTAAGGTTTTTGTCTCAGATAAAGTGTAGCTGCCAATCTGTATAGTAGGTCTCTTCCTGTTAGAGGAATTGGGCGTTCCGGGACATAGAAAAATGAGATAACGTTCTCTCTTCCAAACCACACTCAAAAGAGCTCTATAAAATTACGTTCCTGTGACTCCCCTTCCACTCCCATCCTTGTACATTTTTCTTTGGTCATCCTGCCTTGTTGGATGTTCAGGACTGAGTAGGTAGCCCGTGTGTGACTAGAATGTTAACTGTTCTACCCGCGACGGTCAGGGTCAGCCGAGGCTCCTTCAGGGAGCCCCTGGGCCCCTTCAGCCCTCTTCTTCTTCCCCTTGTGGAACCAGTGAGGGTGGGCCAGGACACCGTGGTCCCCTTGGCTTCCTTCCGAGACCTTTGGGGCACCCCCTTCCAGTGGCTCTGCTCCAGGCACTGTGCACCCTGATTGGCCCTGAGCCCCGCTCTCCACTGCGGGTGTGGTCTTCAAAACCCTGGCGACTCCTGGATGTCACGGGGTCCCTTCGGTGGTGGGGAGGAGGGAGCACCATCACAGGGCAGCTGGTGACCCTGAGTCACGGAAGCCAGAATACTGCCAGTTGGTTCTGCTCGTCTGCCTGCCTCAGCATCCGCCCGCAGATCCCAGTTCTTGAAGCCCCGAAATGCTGGCTCCAGCCCTGGGAAGGGGGCCTGGGGGCCTTGTCTCCAACTTCTGTCGTTTTCTCCTCGTGTCTGGGTGCTCTGGGAAGTGGAATGGGCCTTGAGAACGGCCTGCCCTGCCCCTGACCCCAGGCTCACGTCTGTGTACACGCCGGCACTCCTGAGGCATTCCAGGAAAGCCGGGGGGTGGGGGGTGGGGGTGGGGTCTCCCTTCTGCCCCGGATGATCCCTGAACCCTAGTCCCGTTTATGGGTTTCTTCTTTGCCAGATGAACGCCCTTCACAGTCACACCTCTGAAACGCGTGAGGTGCTGCCGGCCGTTTTCCTCTCAGCAGCCCCACCCAGGGTCCGTGCTGGGAATGGCCTGGATTCCAGGCTGGTGTAGAGCGTGTCCTGCATTGTTTTGATGGGCCTCATCAGCTTCCTCCCTTGCACTAGTTATAATCAGTGCCCTTTCTTCCCCGGAGAATAAGATGTTCAGGAGGGTTTGGACAGCCGCCAAGTGGGGAAGTGGGTGTGAATATTCCCTGGACTAAATTAAGGACTCCCTCGGGGTATCCTTCAAACCCTTGGATCTATCCTTCCAGTTATGTAGATCTGGGAAGACAAGGGTACGTACATATGGTCATACTGCCCCCTCCTCTGGGGACCTCCTGACGGGGGAATAGCCCACTGATTCCAAAGGGCTGGTACTGAACGCGGCTACAGGTGTGCAGTGGACTGATCCGCGAGGGAGCTGTGGAGAGATGGAGGTGGGAGAGTCAGGGAGGGGGCAGCAGGTAGGGGGTGGTGGATTGGGGGGAGTAGAAGGCATCAGGGAACCAGGAGAGGTAGGGGTAGATGACTCAGGAGTCTCAGGTGAACTGTCAGACGGGGAGTAGCTGCCCTTGGTGGAGGGAGGAGGTCACGAGGACCCTCAGGCTGAGACTCCAATACCAGGAGAGAGATTAGAAGTAACCTCGCGTTTTGGGGTGTTTTTTAATTAATTTATTTATTTTTGGTCGTGTTGGGTCTTCGTTGCTGTGCCTGGGCTTTCTCTAGTTGCGACGAGTGGGCTTCTCATTGCAGTGGCTTCTCGTTGCGGAGCACGGGCTCTACGCGCACAGCTTCAGTAGTTGTGGCACATGGGCTCAGTAGTTGTGGCTCGCGGGCTCTAGAGCGCAGGCTCGGTAGTTGTGGCGCACGGGTTTAGTTGCTCCGCGGCATGTGGCATCCCCCTGGACCAGGGCTCGAACCCATGTCCCCTGCCTTGGCAGGCGGATTCTTAACCACTGCGCCACCAGGGAAGTCTGCTATTTGCATTTTGAAAAGTGCTGTGGGGAGAAGGGAGTTCCAGGGTTGGTAAGTGTATGGATCCCACACCAAGAGGTCTCGGTGCTCTAACTGAAACCTGAACCAGTATGCTTAGGGGCTGGAAGGGGAGGCGCCCTCTGAGAGGGCCTTGGTTACAAGGCCTCCTTTTAATTCAGCGACTTGACATTCCCAGACCCATTGTGGGGCTGTGGGAGATACTCAGTGTAGGTGGGTGCTTTCAGCCACCAGTCCCTGGAGATGGGGTGAAGGCGGAGTAGGAAATAAGGGTTCTCTCTCCAATCAGGCGAATTGCCCGCAGGGCCTCCCTGGCAGGCAAGGAGGTCTGTTCAAAGAGGGCGTGTCCCTGCTCGGTGACAGGTAACCAGGCA
Organism: Tursiops truncatus; assembly: GCF_011762595.2. Lineage (NCBI taxonomy): Eukaryota > Metazoa > Chordata > Mammalia > Artiodactyla > Delphinidae > Tursiops > Tursiops truncatus. Next base: position 170,079,928 of record NC_047036.1, on the reverse strand, counting down.
GGGAGGCCGAGTGCCCATCTGGCATGTATCCAGTTTTCTCTACTCTCAGCTACAAGGACCCAAGGCCTTTGAACAATGTGGAGGTCCTCTTCCTTCCCCAGCCAGGCAAAGTGATTTTCCTGAAATATGGCAAAAACAAGATTTTTAAAGGGTTTGTGTCTCAGAGGAGGGATCCCTAGGGACCTGCGATGGAGGGTAGCGGGGAGAGACCTGCCTGAGAGAGATGTGGACCCTGCCTGGGATGGCCAGTTAGGGCAAGAGGAAGCAACACAAGGTGTGCTCTTGGGTTTCCGAGTAGAGCCTAGAGGTGGGAACTCTGCAGCGGTGGGGCTGAGTGTTCTACTGCGTGCTTCCAGTTGGCAGCGGGCCTGGCGCTCACCTACCCTGGTCCACGACCGACGCACCCTTTCACGAGAGTGTGTTTGGTGGCGAGCGCCCTAGTGGCCTGTAGGCACTCAGCCTGTACCTGTGGTTGTGGCACGTACTACTTCCAAGAGCACTAGGACAGGCAAGGCCACACAGATCAGAGCCTGACGCTTCCCTGCGCCGAGAACAGAGACTAGGGCGCACATCACACACATACGAAACAAGGAGGTGTTCTTGCCACGCCATGGCGTCTGGAGGGCTTCCTGTCCAGTCCAGTCCCCTTGCCAGGAACCAGTCAAACTGGGAACCAGTTGTGCGATCTCGCCTCTCCCCTTGCCAGGGGGTCGGCTCTATTTAGATGACCAACTGACCAGTCCAGTCCTCTAGACTGAGGTCTGTCTCCAACGAGACGACCAGGATCCTTTCCCTTAACTTGCCAACCCTCACAGCCAAACCTCGGCTGGAGCGGGGTCAGCGCCCAGCCCGTGTCAGGTGTCCCCTGGGCACTGCCCCGATCTGTAGCAAGCATCCTTGCTGTAGATACGCAGCGTGGGGGACACTCCACTTGATCCTTGGCTGCTTTTAGATCTCAGACTAAATTCAGTAGTTCTCACTGGCCCAGAGGTTCAGAACTGGGGCAAACTGCCCAGTTATTTAGCTGACCTTGTCAGCCCCGGGTCAGGGAGTTCAGCCCTGAGTTACAGGACGGAATGGGCCCCACGTTGGGTGCCAAAATTTGTTCCCGAATTGAATCGTATGGACCCGCTCGCCTGGCCAAAGCTGGCTGCCTCGGGATGGGGGGTGGCGTCCTTTTTCCATTCGAGTTCGGGAGTGGGTGAATAAGGAAGCAGAAGCTGACATGCGCAAGCTTTATTCAGTGGCCAGAGACTGGAGAAGCGGGAGCTAAGTTCACAGACGAACTTCTTGCCCCCCTGGTGAGGGGGATTTAATTTTAAAGGGAGGAGGAGTGAGGCTAATGCTGGAGACCCATATGCAGTAGTCTGCGGGGGAGGGGCAGGGCTTTTCCGAGGGAGTGGGGGGGGGTCACCCCCTTTTTATCCTGTTTTGATCCTTAATACCTGGTCGTGGCTGCCGGTAGGTGTGTCATTTAATATGCTCATGTAGTCAAATCAGCGTATAACGAGACTTGGTCTGTTGGAGGTCAGATTTGTCGCCATCTTGGTCCCAGCGGTTCCGTTTGGGGGTGTGTGTGTGTGTGTGTGTGTGTGTGTGTGTGTGTGTGTGTGTGTGTGTGTGTGTGTGTGTGTGTGTGTGTGTGTGTGTGTGTGTGTGTGTGTGTGTGTGTGTGTGTGTGTGTGTGTGTGTGTGTGTGTGTGTGTGTGTGTAGCTCTGGACCCTTTAACTTAAAAAGATTGTGTTCACTCCCGCTAAAGGTGGGGGGTCAGAGGGTCGTGAGCAAGGACGCTTCTAAGGGTCGGGGCCGGAGAGTTGAGCAAAGACCTGGAGCAGCTCTGGCAACACGCTCGGGGCGATCAACCTCATGCCCTGGGCATAGCATCCGGGTTTGGACGCGGGAGTTGTGGCCACACCCCTTCTGAACCGTGACCTCCTGGGGTCACACAAATAGATGCTGAGTACGGCGCAGAGAACCCTGTGCGTCTCCCCTCTAGGGGCCTCTGTGGGGACTGAGCCTCAGCGCCCCCCTCCCCTTCTTTCCCGAGCACTCCTGGGTTCCCGGGTGACAGGGAGCGTCGGTCACATAAAAGGGAGCCTCGAAGGTGAGGCTGCCCAAGGCTGGGGGTGGCCCTCTCCGGGAAGGCCTCCCCGCCCCCATCTTTCCTCCCACCTCTGGGCCCTGGCTGAGGGGCGGGCAGTCGTCGTTTCTGTGACATGGAGGGCTGAGCCAGCGGGCTGCAGACGAGGGGCTGTGTTTATTGGAACAAAATACGCAGTTAGATTGCACCCCAGTTAACCCACAACCCCTCCACCCCCCGCCTGCCACCTGGACCCCCTCCTCTGGAAGGGTGGCCGGCTGGTTCCTGCCACCTTCGCGTCGCTGGTCCCAGGCCTGGGCAGCCGTTTGGCGGTCACTCTTGGATGTTCTGCCCGATCCAACCTCTCACGGCAGCCACCCGGGTGTAGACGCCTGGGAACTGGGGTCGCCCACAGCCGTAACCCCAGCTGGTGACCCCAGTTAGCACCCACCGGCCAGAGGGCTCCCTGCAGGCCAGGGGTCCCCCAGCGTCACCCTGAGGAAAGGAGAGGAGAGAGGAAAGGAACTCAGAGCAGGCAGTATCTCCCCGGCAGCAGCCAGGGGTGGGCTGGCCTTATCTGCGTGCTCCTGGGCCACCACGGGAGTGTCACCTGGGCTCCCCCGTGACCCCAGCTAGTGGCTTCCTCTGTGAGCCTCACTCGTATTATCTGGGAAATTGGTTCAGTGCTCGGGTGAGCGTTCATCCGCCTGGCAGACATTGGTGGGCACCCGCCTGGCGGTCCAGGAGCAGAACCGGGCCTCAGCCCACAGCCTCTGCCCGGCCTGCTCCTGACCCTCTGAGGGGTGGGGGAGGGTGCAGTGGGGGGAATGCCGGCTTCTTAGGGGTGTCCACGAAGTGGCTGTCCAGTGGAAACTCGGAGACCCAAAAGGTGCCCTGTTTGATCTAACTGAGGAAGCGCACCGCAGGGTGGGGCCTGGCTCGCGGAGCCCCGGTCCAGTTGCACAGTGCGCTCACCGAGCAGCTGTCCACGCCGCCCTGTGGGAAGCCCGCGCACAGCATGCGGCTGCTGATCTGCACCGGGTAGAAGCGGCGGCACGTCTGCTCGCTGAGGAGGCGCACGGCCGCCTTCTGCAGCTGCCGCGCCATCGAGCCTGCGGGCGAGAAGGGACCTGGTGGGCCCGCGCCCTCCCTGCGCCGTTGGGACTCCCGATGGGGGTGCAGGAGGGGTCCTTCCCGACGCCCCCGGACCCTTAACCCTCGGGGGGTGGGGGGCCCATCCGCGCCTACCTCCCTCGCGCACGGAGCCCCAGCCGGTGATGACGCAGCGCGCGCCGTCGGGGGGGCCGAGGCGCGGGCTCGGGCAGGCAGATGGGCCGCACCAGGCGGCTGCGGCGCACGGGCCCCGCCAGCTCCAGCAGCGCCACGTCGTAGTCCAGCGTGTAGAGGTTGTAGAAGGGGTGCTTGTGGATGCGCGCCACGCGCTCCAGCTGCCCCTCAGCGCCGCTCAGGAACGGCGTGCCCAGGAAGGCCGCCCACTGCTTGGGGTCCCCGTAGCTGCGGGACGTCGGGGACAAGCGTCCGCCCGGGTCCCCGCACCCCAGCGCTGCTCGCCCGGGGCTCCCCGGCACCCTGCCCTGCGGGGGCTGCGTCCGCGGTCGGCTGGGGAAACCTCAGATCGGGCACTTGACCTCGGTTGAGTCGTCCCTTTGTCCTAGAACAGCAGGGAGGACGAGGGGGGGCCCCCGCGCCTGAACGCGCCCAGCCGGCCCCCAGGCACTGAGGTGACACTACAAGCTGTGTCCATTTCCACCTAATATTACGGCTCTCCCGCCTGCCCACCCGCTGTGAGCTCGGCACCGCGAGGCGCATCCTGAGCTGGGTTTCTCCGTGGAGGGCAGGCCCCTGGCCTGGTCCTCCTACTGCGCACCCTGCCAGGAAGGGGACTCCCCACTGGGTGACCTTTAGGGTGGTGCTAGGGATGGAGGTGTCCCGCTGGCCCGGAGCCGCCCCGTTTGGTGGGAGTCGGGCACTGGACTTCGCCCCGCTGCCCTGTGTGGCCAGGGGAGGGCTGTGCGGAAGAGGGTATGGCCTGGGGCAGCGGGTGTCGGGGAAAGGGCTTTGCAGGCAAAGGCGCGGAGGCGCCACACCCTGAGTTTTTGGGCTACGATTGGGTCCCGGTGAACCACGGACACGGGCCATTCGGGGCGGGCGGGACTCACACGTCAAAGCAGTGCGCTGCCGACAGCAGCCACCTCTCGGCCACCAGCACGGCCCCGCAGCGGTGCTCCCGCCGCCGTAACCACAGGCTCACCTGCCACGGCCACTCCCCGCGGCCCGCGGCGCTGCCGCCCACGATTCTGGTCAGCGTTGCTGCCGGCGCCAGGCCGCAGTCTGCGGGAGAGGCGGGCATGGGTCGGCGGTCAGACCACGCCTCCTCCACGCAGACCGCCCAGCTTCGCCCCTGCGCGCAGTCCCGGGTAGCGGTGCCTGGGAGCAGGGAGTGGGGTGGGGGACCCACCTCGGGGAAACGCCTTCCCCCAGGGACCCTGGGCCTGGCGCTTGGTCCTACAAATGAGCCTCTTCAGGGCTTTTCTCAGATAATGCATTTAAGTTTGGTTCCTGTAACCTCAGCCTTGGGGCCTCACCTCCCCAGCTGGGGGCCAGGCCAGCATCCCCTGTCGCTCCCCACTCCTCCCAGGCCTCTTTCAGGCCCCTAGGAGCCAAGTTCCCTGCTGCCCCAGGGCCTTTGCACACCCCAGCTGCTTCCCAGGAGGCCCTGCCTGGTCTCACCAGCTCCTGCACTGGCTGGTCTTCCTGGATGCCCTGTCAGGGGCTCTTTACCTGGGCCTAGTGACCCAGTGTCCTTCCCAGGGTAGTCCCTCCGTCCTGTGACACCCTTCCCCACCTGCAGCACAGGGTGCACCCTCGGAACACAAGAGTAGGAAGACCAAACGGGTAGCTCCGAGGAGTGCTGCAGGGACCGCCGTCGGCACCCGGGGCGGGGTGGGGGGGGGGGGCGCGCTCAGGTACACATCTGATAATTCCCACAGGCTGTTTTCCAGCTCCACAGCCAGTGCCCCCTCCCCAGCCCTGTCTCCCACCAGCCAGCCGCCTCCCCTGCCCTCCATGGTCGGGGAAGGCCCTCCTGTCCCCACACCGAACAATGTGTGCCGTGTCAGGAACCCTCCTCCACCTCCTGGCCCCCATGTTGAGAACTGTAGCTACGGGAAAAGGAAGAATCACCAGGCTGGAGGCCCGACCCAGAGACAGCCGGCTGCAGAGTTAACAAGAACCCGTATTTCTCCCAAGGACACGGTGCAGCCGTAAAGTATCAAAACGCCCCCTCCTCTGAGTATCCCTGCTGGACGGGCAGGGGCAGTGAGTTCCCCTTGCGCCTGGAGGATCTCAGTCACAGAGACCGTGCCCCGATTTCCAGCCCAGTCCAGCACCTCAGCTGAGGGGTCTCTGGACTCGACTTTCTTGTGGTACCCGGAGAGGCACCATGTCCAGACCCCTGGCACGTGGTCTGCTTTGCTCTGAGCCGGTCAAACTCTGCTTCCTCTCAGCGTCCCCTCCACCCCTCTGCCCCGGATCCCACAGCGCCTGCCTCTCCCTCTGGTGAGCCGCCCCTTGGTTCTTTGGTGTGCGCTGCCTTGCTGCAGCGAGCCCGTAACCCTGACTTTGTGGGTGCAGGTCTGTATCTGGGGACTTGGGGTGACTGGGCCAGCCTCTGTGTGAATGTGGGGGGCGACGAAGGGCGGGGAACAGAAGCCGGGCCCCGTTCTAAGCTTGGTGCCCGGGACACTGTGGACGGCATCTATCTGAGGCATAGGAACTTGCCTACATTAGATGGGGCCTTACTTCTGACCCAGAAATAGAGCGGTTTCCTATGGTTCTGATGAACATTTAATAAAAATGAACTCCACATCTCAGACGCAAGCTCAGGGCCATGTTCTCTGTCTCATCTGTCAGCCAGTTACTGCCCTGTTGTACCCCGCTTAGGCCTGTGGGACCAGCCGTTAACGTGTGCATCTGCCCTGTCAGTGCCGGGTCCCTGCCGTCGGGGCCTACGATGGTCTGACTTGTGTCCCCTTCAAAATTCGTAAGTGGAAGCCCCTGACCCCCAGAACCTCAGGATGGGACTTTTGGAGATGGGGCCTTTAAAGAGACGATTAAAGTAAAATGAGGTTCGGGTGGCCCTAATCTAGCATGACTGGTGTCCATATAATAAGAGGAGATTAGGACACAGACACCCACAGAGGAGAGACCACATGAGGATGCGGGGAGAAGATGGCCGTCCTCACACCGAGGAGAGAGGCCTCAGAGGACTCCAGCCCTGCCGACACCATCTCCACCCCCCAGACTGGGACGCTGTGACAGCAGCCCTAGCAGGTGACACAGGACTCCCGCCACCCACCCACGTCACTCCATTTCTCTGGGTACCTGGTAGCTGGGAGCCCACAGTGGTCTCCGTGGCGTGTGGAGGTGGTGTCTGTCCCCTAGTGGTGGTGGTCATGGCTGTGGTGGTCCTGTTGGCAGGTTGGCTGGTCACCCTGCTGGTGGCCCAGGGGGTGGGTCTGCTGGCCACGACCCCCAGGACCGTGAGGCCAGCCGTCGTCCTGGCAGGGTGACTGCTGGTGGGCGTCCTCGTGGTGGACGGCGGGGGCGTGGAGAGGGAGTGGGAGGACATGATGGCGAGGATCCAGCCCTTCAGCCGGGTGATGCGGGTGTACACGCCTGGCTTCTTGGCCTGAGCACAGCCGATGCCCCAGCTCACAATCCCTGCCAGATAGAACACGCCAGGCGTCTCCTCACAGGCCAGGGGTCCCCCAGAGTCACCCTGAAAAGGAAGGACAGAGGGCCACTGACCATACCGGCACCCTCTCTGCAGAGGCACCGCCAGGCGCTCCCGTGCTGCCACGAGTGGGAGAAACAACTCAGCAGAGCTGGACACGCACAGGACCTCAGCAGGACGGGCCTCACGCCCGCGTGGGGCTGTGAGACCTTGTGTGACCTTGAGCAAGTCACCTCTCTCTGAGCCAGGATTGCTCTTACTTTTGCATTGGAAACAAAACAAAACAGCAGAAAACCCTGAAGAAAAGAACTCTCCTGGGCAAGAATATACAGTGGGAAAAAGACAGTCTCTTCAGCAAGTGGTGTTGGGAAGGCAGGACAGCCGCATGTAGATCAGTGAAGTTAGAACACACCCTCACGCCATGCACAAAAATAAACTCAGAATGGCTTAAAGACTTAAATGTAAGCCGTGACACCGTAAAACACCTAGGAGAGAGCATAGGCAAAACATTCACTGACATAAATCGCGCCAATGTTTTCTTAGGTCAGTCTCCCAAGGCAATAGAAATAAAAGCAAAAATAAACAAATGGGACCTAATCAAACTTACAAGTTTTTGCACAGCAAAAGAAACCATAAAAAAGAAAGAAAAAAAAAAAAAGAAAAGACAACCTACGGAATGGGAGAAAATACTTGCAAGCGATGCAACCGACAAGGGCTTACTCTCCAAAATATACAAACACCTCATACAACTCAACAACAAAAAACCAAACCACCCAATCGAAAAACGGGCAGAAGATCTAAGCAGACATTTCTCTAAAGAAGACATACAGATGGCCAACAGGCACATGAAAAGATGCTCAACATCACTAATTATTACAGAAATGCAAATCGAAACTACAATGAGGTACCACCTCATGCTGAGAAAAGGGAACCCTCCTACACTGTTGGTGGGAATGTAAGTTGGTGCAGCCACTGTGGAGAACAGTGTGGAGGTTCCTTAAAAAACTACAAGTAGGGACTTCCCTGGCGGTCCAGTGGTTAGGACTCCATGCTTCCACTACAGGGGGCATGGGTTCGATCCCTGGTCGGGGAACTAAGATCCCGCATGCTGTGCGGCGCAGCCCCAAAAAAACTAAAAATAGAGTTGCCATATGATCCATCAATCTCACTCCTGGGCATATATCTGGAAAAGACAAAAAATTTAATTCAGGGCTTCCCTGGTGGCGCAGTGGTTGAGAGTCCACCTGCCGATGCAGGGGACACGGGTTCATGCCCCGGTCCGGGAAGATCCCACATGCCGCGGAGCGGCTGGGCCCGTGAGCCATGGCCGCTGAGCCTGCGCGTCCGGAGCCTGCGCTCCGCAACGGGAGAGGTCACAGCAGTGAGAGGCCCGCGTACCGCAAAAAAAAAAAAAAAAAAAAATTAATTCGAAACGATATATGCCCCCCAACATTCACAGCAGCACTATTTACAGTAGCCAAGACATGGAAGCAACCTAAATGTCCATCAACAGATGAATGGACAAAGAAGATGTGGTACATTTATACAATGGAATATTACTCAGCCATAAAAAAGAATGAAATAATGCCATTTGCAAAAACATGGATGGACCTAGAGATTACCATACTAAGCAAAGTAAGTCAGAAAGAGAACGACAAATACCATATGATATCACTTACATGTAGAATCTAAAATATGACACAAATTAACTTATTTGTGAAACAGAAACAGAAGAGAACAGACCTGTGGTTGCCAAAGGGGAAGGGGAGGGGGGAGGGGAAATTAGGAATTTGGGATTAACAGATACACACTAACTATATATAAAATAGATAACAAGGCTTTACTGTATAGCACAAGGAACTATATTCAATATCTTGAAATAAACTAATGGAAAAGAATATATATATGTATATATGTGTATACATACAGACGTATAACTGAGTCACTTTGCTGTACACCAGAAACTAACACAACATTGTAAGTAAACTATACTTCAGTAAAATAAAAAAACTTTAAAGCATAATGTGCTGTAGGTTTCCATTATATGTCTATCATAGGGTTAGAATTTTTTAATTTTTTAATTAAAAATGTTGTTAAAAACTATCAGATGCTTTTTTCTGTGATTTTGACAATTATCCTGTTTCTCCCCTTCAGTGTACTAATGCAATGAATAGCATTAATGGATTGTCTTGTGTGGAGCCAAACTTTTTATGACATCAACTCACTTTGGTTGTGATGTGTTTCCCTTATAACACATACCCTGCTGGCTTGAATTTGCTAATGTTTTATTAAGGGTTTTTTCATCTATGCTTCTAAGTAAGACTGGCCTGTGCATTTCCTTTTTAAAATTTTTTTTTCTTTTTTTTTTTGCCATGTCACGCGGCTTGTGGGATCTTAGTTCCCCAACCAGGGATTGAACCCAGGCTACGGCAGTGAAAGCGCCAAGCCTGACCGCTGGACCGCCAGGGAGCTCCCTGAATTTCTTCACCTCTGTGTTTCTCTGGCCTTGAGAGCAGGGTTCAGCTAGCTTCTTTTTATGTTCTGGAGCTGATTTGTTTCCCCTTAAAAATGGGTCAGCCACGTGTCAAGTGTGACAGGGTGGTCATATACGTACTCATGTATGATTAGCTTTTCTTCAGTTAACATATACGAGACAGCTTTTAAAATCAGTGTGTATATATCTTGTGTAGATCTACCACATACTTGAAAACTGCTGCCTCATCTTCTGTTTGGACGTATCACGATCTCTCTAAACCGGGTCCCTCCTGGACTCACCTGGCAGGAGTCAACCTTGCCCTCCAGGAACCCCGCACAGATCATCCTGTCCGTGAGTGAGAAGTTGTAGAGGGCGCTGCATGCCTTCTGGTCTATGATGCCCACGGATGCCCGCTGCAGGAGGTCAGGCTTGGTGGCTGCCAGGACAAGGAGACCACCCCCGAGGGCCACTTACACGGGGACCACTGTTCAGTAGCCGGCTTCACTCTGACCACAACCCCAGAGGGAGGCGCCATCCCCGTCCTACAGGCCAAGGCCCGGAGGCCCACGGCCTTGCAGGGATGTAAAGTCACCCTAGAATCTCACCACTGTCCCTGAGCGGATTCCCTAGCACCTTGGGTGACCTGCAAGGGGGCTACTGTGAGGTCTCAAAGGGAAGCACAAGGGTCCCCAAACCTTTTCCATAAAGGGCCACAGAGTAAATATGTTCTGCTCTACAGGCCAGACAGCCTGTTGGGACCCCGCAGCTCTGCTTTTGTAGCAGGAAAGCCGCCCGGGGCTGTCAGTGAGTGAGTGGGCATGGCTGCGTGCCAATAAAACTTTATTTATAAAAAGCAGCCGCACTGGTCCCACGGGCCGGAGTTTGCAACCCCGAGTTAGTGGAGAGGTGAGTGGTCTGCGGGCGGTGGGACCAGAGCCCCGGGCGGGGTGGGGGGCGGAGGCTCACCGTTTCCCTCCTGCGTGTTGCCCCATCCAGAGATCACGCACTTGCGGCCCACGGGGAACTTCTGGATGGCCAGGGGCAGGCAGACAGGCTGCACGTACTTGTTGAAGACCAGGGGCCTGGCCAGCTCCAGCACGGCCACGTCGAAGTCCAGGATGCTGGGATTGTACTGGGGGTGCAGCACCGCCCGCCTGAGCCCCATCTTCACGGGGCTCCCGCCGACGCCCGAGAGGGACGCAGTGCCCAGGTGGGCCCGCACCAGCTCCACCTTTGTGCTGCCGGGAAGGGGCCGCTCAGACTCCCTGCCGCCCCCCGGGCACCGGGCAGAGCTGCGGGACCGAGGGCCCGGGGAGGGCACCACAAGACCGTGGGCAGGGCAGGGAGCCCCCCCGGGCCTCATTTCCTTCTGGGACAAGAAGGCATGAGAGACCCCCACGGCTTTGTGACAATCAGAGGTCAATGCCACCTGCCCTTGAGTGGAGGGGAGGAGCCTGCCCCCCAACTCGGCCCCTCTGTGTCCCTCACAGACCAGCTCGACAGGATCCTCCCAGAAGCCACTCCCCAGAGCCCCCTACTTCTTCACGCTGCCCCCCATCCGCCCCCTACCCCGCACCCCGCAGCTGGACGTGACCCTGGCCACGTGCTGGGTCCTAAGTGGTCTCTGCATGCACGGGGATTTGATGGTGGGGGGACCCGGTGATGACGGGGGAGCCGAGGGGGCCTTACTGGTTGAAGCAGTGGGCGGCAGACAGCAGCCAGCGGTCCCCCACCACGGTGGCTCCACAGAAGTGCCGGGAACCCTCCTTCAGGCTGACCTGCCAGGGCACCTCCCCGGAGGCGGCCCCGAGCCCGCCCACGATCCGGGTGGGCTTCTCCAGCGCCGGCCTGGCCCCGCACTCTGCGGGGACGAGACAGGAGGGCCCGCGCATCTCAGCCCGCTCGGCGGGCGGCGGGACCACCCTGGTTCCAGAGGGGCCTCGGGACACAGGGCACAGCCTCCGGGCTCTGGCTGGGCCGGGGCACAACCATCCCGTCACACACATGAAGAAATCGAGGCTTAAAGGAGCCCTAAGGTCTCAAATACAAGTACGCGGCCCAGCTGGGGGGATATGGGCGAAAAAGAAGATAAAATCACAGCAGCCCTGTTCCCACCAGTGAAAATCACAGCAGCCCTGTCCCCACCAGTGTCAGCACGGCAGACACAGGCCACAGCCCGGGCGGCTCTGGACAAAGGCAGAGTCGGGCTGTTACGGGCTTGGGGGCAGGGTGGGTGCAGGCGACTTTAAATGAGGCACAGTTAAACAACTACACTCCAATAAAAAATTAAAAAGAAATAATAATAAAATAGGGAAAAAATGAAAAGAAGTTAATTTGATACTCATTTCCATAGGCAAAAACAATATAATATCACAATTTTTTCATTTTTGTTACATATAACTTTTTCTATATTATGTGTTGTGCGATGTTTATTCGATTGTATGCACGTGTGTGTACCCCTGTGTACGTGTGTCTTTAGCAATATATCTTTGGCCAGGTACACAGTACTTTGGAAAACTGGTATGTACTCAACATAAATCATGTATTCTTTCTAATGGGAGTGTACTTTACTATTCTTTCCTACTCTTTATTTTTCAATATTTAATAAAGATGGGAAGCACATCTTAATTGACTTTGTATACCACTGTCTGTCAGAATTTCACGTTATTAATTACAATATAAGTCTTGAATTGTTAAATGATTGAGTAGGAGCAACCAAGAATAAAAGAGATTTTTGTGTTAAAAAACAAAAAAAGAGGCAGAGTTTCGACTGGCTTTGAGCCTCGCAGGTCTGTGGGACCACAAAGGCGGATCAGTGTCAGATCCGGGCAGTGACTGGACCTGGGTCCTCGGAAACCACAAAGTCGAGACAGGTGAAGTGTGCTTCGTGCGGGTGCTCGTGTCTGCGGTGACCCCAGGTCAGTCGCTCTCCCACCCTGGCCCCATCGTCACGGTCACTGGCCTCTTGCTGACCCTTCGGGATATTCTGAGTACACCCTCCTCCAGGCCGGCAGTAGGTGTCATCAGGCAGTAAATGTGAAAATAGCCTTTGCCTGGGCATTTGACAGACATCACTAATCAATCACCTATCTCTTCCCCACAGACAGCTTCGGAAAGCCAGTACCAATCCACCCAACCCCGCACGGAGCGGACACCCACTTCTGCTGTCTCCCCAGAAAGTACCTTGTGGCTTAGATGCAGTGGCTGCGTCGAGAGGCACGGCGCCGGGGGCCAGCGTGGGCCTGGTGGGTGTGTTGACCGCCGGGCTCTGTGGGCTGGTGGGCCAGGCGGTGCTGGGGATGGCCGGGGCAGGAGCCGCCGTGGGGGCCAGAGGCTTGCTTGCAGCGGCAATGGCCTCCAGGATCCAGTCACGCAGCCTGGTCACTCGGGCGTACACCCCCGGACGCCGGGCTTCTGCACAGCCGATTCCCCAGCTCACGATGCCGGCCAGGAAGAACCTTCCGGAGGGCTCCTCGCAGACCAGGGGGCCCCCCGAGTCGCCCTGGGAGACAAAGGCACACCCTCAGGAGGGGTCGGGGCTCCGTGGCTGCAGCCGGTCCCAACCCCAGAGCCACAGGGTCAGAGAAGGAGCCCTGGTTGGGGGCCTTCTCCCCACAGCCTCACGGAGCACATGTGGGCTGATACCTCACATCTCGGAACCTCAGACTCCTCTTCTAAAAAAAATAAAATAGGACAGTTGGGCTATGAGATCTCTAAGACCTCTTTCAGTTCTACCACTGGCAGTTAAAAACCCAACCCAAATAAACAGTATCCCCTCCTCTCCTTAGCCCAGCAGACCCTGGGTAATGTCACCAGTGGCTTAGGAACCTCCAGTCATGCGGCGTGCTCCTGCAGGGCCGCATCTGCCCTCACTCATCCTGTCTTGCTATCCTTTGCCTTCTCCTCACACCCAGCTCACCGCGACTCTTTCATCCTTAAACACAAGCGCTCTCTCACTATTTCCCGCTGTTTTCTCCAGCTTCTGGCTCTGATGTGGCACCCTGAGCGCATGTAGCAGCCGCTCCCCACCCACCAGGCCTTAGAAAGGAGAGCAAAGATATAAATTAAAAGAAAAAGGATATCCACAGCCATGTGACAAACCAAGCAGAGGAAATGTAGGTGGTGGACCAGCAACAGAAGGCTCCCCCTTGCGGGGAGAGGGGAACCTCGGGCGGAAACCTGGGGGCCTTTCCCAGCCACTTCAGGGGCTGGCAAGGCGTCGTCAGGGGCCTCTGGCTTCTTTCCCAGGCACCGGGCTCACCTGGCAGGAATCCACCTTCCCATCCAGGTAGCCGGCACACAGCATCCTGTCAGTGAGCGAGTGGCCATACAGGCTGGCGCACAGGGCCTGGTCCAGCAGCTCCACGGTGGCTTTCTGCAGCATCTCCGGCTTGACCACTGCCCAGCATGGGGAGAGACAAGCAGGGTGAGCACTCCAGGACCCTGGCAGCCACCCCGAGCCAGGAGGCTGAGCTGCTGTTTCCCCAGCTGCGGTGGAGCTGCTGCAGCCCCAGATCAGAAATGAGCCAGGTCCACCAATGCCCACTGACCACCCTCTCGGCCTGGACAGCTAAGTGGCAAGACTAGGCTCCTCCCCTCCCCTCCCCAAACCTGCCCACCCTGAGCTCCCCCTTACCTGCTGGAATCTTTTCTTAGTCCAGCCGTAGCCCCATCTTGGCTAAACATTAAATCAGATTACGTAACCTTTTCCTCAAATGCTCCAGGGTGTCCCCCCCAACACACCCGCCCAGCTCAATCCAAATACCCAAGCTTGGACCACCTACCCTGGCACCCCAGGCCCTTTGCACATGCCGTTCTGGCTGCCTAGAATGCTTGTCCCTGCAGAATCTGTCCGCCTTCCTCCTCTCATCTCCTATTTTAAATTGCAGCCCCCCCCAACCCCGGCCTTATTTTTCTCCATTCTGTACATCACCATTTGCCACTTATCTTGTTCATTATCTACTGCCCCCTGGAATTGTTCTGTCTGGGTATGGTAGCCACTGCCCACATGAGGCTATTTAAATGCAGATGGAAATTCATTACAATGAAGTGAAATGTAAAACTCAGTTTCTTGGTAGCGCTAGCCCGTGTCACAGGGCTGCTGGCCCCCGTTGTGGATGGCACAGATGTGGCTCGTGTCCACCACTGAGGGAAGTTTTATTGGGAGGTGCTGGTCTGGACTGGGGGCTCCATGTGAACAGGGGTTTCTGTCTGATTTGCTTCCTGCCCAGTCCCTGGAGTAGGAAGCCTGGTCTTAGCTGAAGTGTCACCATCTCAGGCCCTTTCCTAAAGCTGTCCCCGCCCCCAACTCATTTTTCCTACTGGTTTCCTTCCCAGCATTTATCACCATCAGGTTACAGTCGATATGAGGCAGTTCTGTTCTATAAAATGACCCAAACACTGAATCAGTGAACACTGCCCCACTGCTCCGGGGGTTACACGGGGTCAGGTTCCTGAGAGCCTCCGGTCACAGCCGATCCGTAATTACATAACCTCATGATGGTACGTGTGTTTCTGCTTAAAGACACTTCACTTAACATACACTGTTGATTTGTTACCACTGAGCTCACAGCCCACAGCGCTGTAACTCTTGCCTGAACGAAGCTCATCTAACCCACGTACTTTCTGCCCATTAGGCACATCCCAGCCCTCCTGCACTTAGGACGCTAGCCAGCACTTCAGCTCTACGCTTGGGGCCTGTTTAGATTTTGTGAAACCTGCCACAAAAAGCACAAAAATGCAGAAAAAAAAAGTGGCAGTAAATAGACCACAAAAAGGACACTGGTTTCCAGTCTGAGCTGAACCAAGAGGCAGGGTATTGCCCAGCTCCACCTCAGCTGGGAACGACTCAAATTGCACAACAGGGAACAATCACAGATTCCCCCACGAGCATCCACTTGGGGAGACAAATGAATTTTAGCGAGTAGGTGAATTCGCAAATACAGAATCCGCGGTTAATGAGGCCGGACTGTGTGTTGCTTGCTTGGCTGGGCTTTGCTGGCTGCCTGGAGAGGCTGCGGGCGGTATGGTGCTTACGGAAATCCTCCTTGAGGTAGCCCCAGCCCGAGATCAGACACTTCTTCCGGGGCGGGAAGACGTGCACGGCGGCTGGGAGGCACACGGGCTGCACATGCCTGCTGAAGGGCAGGGGGCCACCCAGCTCGAGCACCGCCACGTCGAAGTCGGCCGTGTCAGAGTTGTAGAAGGGGTGCGTGATGATCCGGGCCACTCGGGCCCGCACCGTGCTGGCCTCCGAGCCGCTGAGGTAGGTGCTGCCCGCGTAAGCCACCCACTCGGTGGGGTCTTGGAATCTGCAGGGCAGACAAACCCCCGCTCAGAGGCCCACTGAGGATGGGGCCGGAGGGTGAGGCACTCACCCAGCGGGCAAGTGTTAAGGAGGCGCCCCAAAACTCAGCCATCGAGACTAATAATGATATTTTCGGACTTCCCTGGTTTCGCAGTGGTTAAGAATCCGCCTGCCAATGCAGGGGACACGGGTTCGAGCCCTGGGCCGGGAAGATCCCACGTGCCGCGGAGCAACTAAGCCCGTGCACCACAACTACTGAAGCCTGCGCGCCTAGAGCACGTGCTCCGCAACAAGAGAAGCCACCGCGCTGAGAAGCCGCGCACCACAACGAAGAGTAGCCCCCGCTCGCCGCAACTAGAGAAAGCCTGAGCGCAGCAACAAAGACCCAATGCAGCAAATAAGAATAATATTTTCATGCAACATTGTCAAAAATCAGAATGATTGCCAAAAAAAAAAAAAAACCCAACAAAACTAGCACGAATTATCAGTATTTTAAACAAAGACAGAATCCAACATGGCTGGGATTAGGGTGAGGCGAGTGAGGCCTTGAATACGGACTGGCTACTAGATAACACTGCGTGGCTGTTTTTAATTTTCTGGGGTGTGATAGTGGTATGTGGGTGTGTGAGAGACTCTTTTGTCTATGTGCACAAATGCATGCGGGAGATTCGGAGGCCGTGTGTCCTGATGTTCTCTACTTAATTTCAAATGGTTTGGCGAAGATATATATGTATGAATGTGTGTGTGAATAATTACAGATGCAGATAAATGGAGAGAGTGGGAGAAAAAACGAATACAGTGAAATAGTAATAACTTTTGAAATCACATACTGGCATATGGGTGTTTGTCGTCCTATTTTTTCATCTTTTCTACTTAAATATATTCATAATAAAATATTAAGAGAAACGAAATTTAAAACGACAAAAAAGCAACTCTTCTTGCCCTGAATGTCACTGCTTATGTGACCTGTGTCCACCAGACCGTCATTTCCTGGGGCAGGTTTCCCTGGGATTCCCAGCAGGCTGTTCCATTAGTGACCCTGGGGCAATTCGTAGGTAATGGTTTCCCAGGGGAGCCCATGCTTCCTGTTGCCCTGTCCTGTCCCCGAGGACTCCTCAGATGGAAATAACCAAATAGCAATGCCTGGCACTGCCAGAGGCTTCCAGAACCTTCTTCCACCTTTGGTGAGCTCCATTCTGATTGGCCACTCTCATTGTTAAAGATTCTGACCATCCTCAACAACAAAAAACAACCCAGTTCAAAACTGGGCAGGGCTTCCCTGGTGGTGCGGTTGTTGAGAGTCCGCCTGCCGATGCAGGGGACACGGGTTTGTGCCCCGGTCCGGGAAGATCCCACATGCCGCAGAGCGGCTGGGCCCGTGAGCCATGGCTGCTGAGCCTACGCGTCCGGAGCCTGTGCTCTGCAACGGGAGAAACCACAGCGGTGAGAGGCCCGCGTACTGCAAAAAAAAAAAAAAAAAAAGCTGGGCAAAGGGACTTCCCTGGTGGCGCAGTGGTGAAGAATCCACCTGCCAATGAAGGGGACAGGGGTTCGAGCCCTGGTCCAGGAAGATCCCACATGCCGCGGAGCAACTAAGCCCGTGTGCCACAACTACTGAGCCTGTGTTCTAGAGCCTGCGAGCCACAACTACTGAAGCCCGTGCGCCACAACTACTGAAGCCTGCGTGCTCTAGGACCTGCGTGCCGCAACTACTGAGCCCGCGTGCTGCAACTACTGAAGGCCACACGCCTAGAACTTGTGCTCCGTAACAAGAGAAGCCACTGCAATGAGAAGCCTGTGCACTGCAACAAAGAGTAGCCCCCGCTCGCCACAACTAGAGAAAGCCTGCACACAGCAACGAAGACACAACACAGCCAAACAAACAAACAAAAAAACTGGGCATTGCTCCCAAGAAGATGGAGCAATGTCACACAAATGTCACACAAATGGCCAATAAGCACATGAAAAGACGCTCAACATCACTAATCATTAGGGACACGCAAATCAAAGCCACAGTGAGACATTACTGCACACCCATTAGGATGGCTATTAAAAACAAACAAAGTGACAAGTAATGGCCAGGATGTGGAGAGACTGGGAGATCGGCCAAGATGGCGGAGTAGAAAGACCCTGAGCTCACCTCCTCTCAGGAGCACACCCAAATCACAACTACCTGCAGAACCACCATCGATGAAAAAGACTGGAACCTACCAGAAAAGATCTTCTCCAACCGAAGACAGAGAGAAGGAACCGCAACAAAATGAGAAGGAAGGGCGGACTCACGATATGATCAAACCCCGTGGCCCCCGGTGGGGGACCCACGGACTGGAGGAGAATCACGTTGCAGAGGTTTTCCCACAGGAGTGAGAGTTCTGAGCCCCACGTCAGGCTCCCCAGCCTGGGGGTCCAGCACTAGGAAGAGGGTCCCCCAGAGCATTGGGCTTCGGAGGCCCACAGAGCTAGTCGCAGGAGCCCCACAGGACTGGGGGAAATAGAGGCTTCACTCCTAAAGGACACACAGAGAATCCCACGTGCACTGGGACCCGGGGCAGAAGCAGTCATCTGATAGAAGCCTGGACCAAACCTACCTGCTGCTCTCGGAGGGTCTCCTGGGGAGGCAAGGCGCGGGCGGCCATGGGTCGCCCTGGGGACGTAATGTTGGCGGCCGCCATCTTGGTTCTTTAGTGCGGAGACCCGGGCCCACCCCCAATAGCCCACAGGCGCTAGTGCTGGGACGCCCCAGGCCAATCAACTAACTGGGCGGGGACACAGCCCCACCCATCAGCAGACAGGCTGCCTTAGAGCCCCCCTGAGCCCACAGCTGCCCCTAGACACAGCCCTGCCCACCAAAGGGCCAAGACCCAGCTCCGCCCACCAGTGGGCGGACACCACATGCAAGAAAACCATGATCCCGCATTGAAGGCCAGACCCTAGCCCTGCCCACCAGTAAGCCAAGGCCACCTCTGGGACGCTCCAGAACCCATACCCAACTGTAGCCGAAACCCGCCCCTTCCCCCCCCCTCCCCACCACCAATGCTCTGAAACGAGCTCTGGGATCCCTGGGCCCTGCAGGCGGACCCCAGGAACCAGCTCTGCCTGCCAGGAGTCGGGCACTAACCCCAGGCCCCCTAGGATCCCACTACCGGCCACCTCGTGACCAAGCCCCACTAAACCGCAGCCAGCAGCGTCCACATAAGACGTGGCCTGGCAGCCAACCAAGCCTAGCAGACCGCCCACACAGTCAGCCTGCGACGACAGAAGGACCCACGCAGCCCTCTTAGAGGGAACCCCTAGAGCATGGAGCTTGGGTGATGAGCGGGGAGTGCACTGCGGGGATGCATAGGACGTGTCCTCCAGAAGCCACTTCTCCAAGGTTGAGAAACAACGAACCTACCATACACATAAAAATACAAACGGCAACTCAGACAAAATGAGGTGACAGAGGAACACGTTCCAGACAAAGGAACAAGATAAACCCCCAGGAGAAGAACTAAGTGAGGTAGAGAGAGGCAACCTACCTGAGAGAGAGTTCAGGGTAGTGATCGCAAAGACGATCATAGAACTCAGGAGAGGAGCGGATGCACGGAGTAAGAAGTGAGACATTTTAAACAAAGAGAAAACATAAAGAACCACCAAACAGAGATGAAGAATGCGATAACTGAAATGAAACACACAGCAGAAGGAATCAAAAGGAGACTAAATGAGGCAGAAGAACAGATCGGTGAGCTGGAAGACAGAGCAGTGGAAATCACTGCCCCGCAAATAAAAAAGAAAAAAAGAATGAAAAGGAATGAGGACAGTTTAACAGACACTAGGACAACATCCATCATGCTACTATTCACATTATAGGGGTCCCAGAAGGAGAAGACAGAGAGAAAGGGCCTGAGAAAATATCTGAAGAGATAACAGCGGAAGACCTCCCTGACTTGGGAAAGGAAACAGCCAGCCAAGTCCAGGAAGCACAGAGGGTCCCATACGGGATAACCCCAAATAGTAACAAACCAAGACACATCATAATCAAAAAGACAAAAGTTAGAGAGAGAATATGAAAAGCAGCAAGGGAGCAGGAACAAATAACATACAAGGGAACTCCTGTAAGACTATCGGCTGACTTTTCAGCAGAAACTCTGCAGGCCAGAAGGGAGTGGCATGATGTATTTAAAGTGATGAAAGGGAAAAGCCTACAACCAAGAATACTCTACGCAGCAAGGCTCTCATTCAGATTTTTTTTTTTTTTTTTTTTTTCCGGTACGCGGGCCTCTCACTGTTGTGGCCTCTCCCGTTGCGGAGCACAGGCTCCGGACGCGCAGGCTCAGCGGCCATGGCTCACGGGCCCAGCCGCTCCACGGCACGTGGGATCTTCCCGGACCGGGGCACGAGCTCGCGTCCCCTGCATCGGCAGGCGGACTCTCAACCACTGCGCCACCAGGGAAGCCCTGTCTCATTCAGATTTGATGGAGAGATCAAAAGCTTTACAGACAAGCAAAAGCTAAAAGAACTCAGCACCACCAAACCAGCTTTACAATAAATGTCAAAGGAACTTCTCAAGGATGTGGAGAAATTGGAACCCTTGTGCACTGCTGGTGGGAATGGAAAATGGGGCAGCTGCTGTGGAAAACGGGATGGTGTTTCCTCAAAAGGGTAAACACAGAATCACCATGTGACCCAGCAATTCCACCTCTGAGTTTATACCCAAAGCAATTGAAAGTAGTGACTCAGACACCTGCACACCCATGTTCACAGCAGCATTATTCACAATAGCCAAAAGGTGGACACAACCCAAGTGTCCGTCAACGGATGAAAGAATAAACACATGTCCATCCAGACACTGGAATAGTATCTGGCCATGAAAGGGAAAGAAGCAGTGACACACAATACAACGTGGATGAACCTTGAAAACAGGTTAAGTGAAATGTCAGTCACAAAAGGACAAGTACTGTCTGATTCGACTCACAGGAGGTCCCTGGGGGAGTCAGATCCACAGAGACAGGAAGTAGACGGTGGGGCCAGGGGCTGGGGGAGGGGCTGGGGAGTCGGTTTACAAGGGATAGAGTTTCAGTTTGGGAGGATGAGAAAGTTCTGGAGATGATGTTGGGGATGGTTGCCCAACAATGGGAATGTACTTCATACCAGTGAGCTGTGCACTTAAAAATGGTAAATTTATGTTATATATATTTTGCCACAATTTTAAAAAATTAATGCATTCAGATTTAACAAAAAGAAAAGAGAGGGAGGGACTTCCCTGGTGGTCCAGTGGTTAAGAATCTGCCTTCCAATGCAGGGGACATGGGTTCAATCCCTGGTCAGGGAACTAAGATCCCACATGCCACGGGGCAACTAAACCCACGCGCCACATCTAGACAGCCTGCACGCCGCAACGAAGAGCCCGCGCTCCGCAACAAAAGTTCCCACGTGCCGCAACTAAGACCCGACACAGCCAAATAAATAAATAAATAAATAAATAAATAAATATCTTTTAAAAAGAAGAGGGAAGGAAGGAAGGAGGGAGGGAGGGAGGGAGGAAGGGAGGAAGGGAGGGAGGGAGGGAGGGAGGAAAGAAGGAAAGAAGGAAGGAAGGAAGGAAGGAAGGAAGGAAGGAAGGAAGGAAATAAGTTCCAAGGGGCTCTGAAGACACCCAGGAAAGGTGGCATTCCCAGAGTGGAAGGTAGGTGGGATACAGGGGTGGGGTGGGCTCTGAGCCCTCAGGGACGTGCACTCACTCATTGAAGCAGTGGGCAGCAGACACGAGCCACCTGGCGCCAATGACGGCGGCCCCACAGAAGTGTTCGTTGTTTTCTCGGAGGCTGACTTGCCAAGGGAACTCCCCCGGGGATGCCTCCACACCGCCCACAATCCTGCCGGCTGTCCTCCAGCCAGGCTGCAATCCACAGTCTGCAAGACAGAGATCACTATCCAGGACCCCCAAGAAGGCAGGAGTGTGGCCACGTTCCTGGCACGTCTGTCTGCAGTCTGTTGTCCCCATGGCCACCGCATTCAAAGAATGCCAAAGATGCCAGCAAACCACCAGAAGCTGGGAGACCACATGGAACAGATCCTCCCTCACGGCCTCAGAAGGAACCGACCCTGCGGACACCTTGATCTCGGACTTCTAGCCTCCAGAGCTGGGAGAGAATACATTTCTGTTGTTTAATCCACTCAGCCTGAGGTCCTGTGATTCAGCACCTCTAGGACAATCATACCCTAAAGTTAGCTATATGGATGCTACGTACCTATGTGACCAACCCCCAACACAAACCCTGGACACCAAGCCTTGGGTGAGCTCCCCTGGTTGGAAGTACTTTGAGTGTGTTATCACATATGGTGCTGGGAGAATGAGTTAAGCGCTGTCCACATGACTCCACCGGGAGAGGATAACTGGAAGCTTGCTTGAGCTTGGTCTCTCCTGGACTTTGCACCTTTTGCTTTGCTGATTTTCATCTGTATCCTTTCACTGTAATAAGCCATAACTACGCATATAACAGCTTTACTGAGTTCTGTGACTCCTTCTCGTGAATCACTGAATCTGAAGGAGTCTTGGGGACCCCCCGACCACACCTGTCAATTTCAATCAACCTCTATATCATCCTCCGCAGCCAGGTACCAGACGCTATGAATGTCTCCCTCACCGTGTATTTTGCAAGTTTCAAAATCTTTATATGTCCATCTTTTCATAGGATGCCGTGTCTCTCTGTTTAGTCTGCTTTTATGTCCTTCAGCAATGGTTTGTAATTCTAGATAATTATTATTATATAGAGGACACAAGTTTATTTTATTTTGTGTTGCTATTAATCAAGACTATGATCTTTTCCATTATATCTTCTAACCTGTTATTAATTGTATAAAGCAAAACAAGAGCTTCCTTTATGTGTATTTATCTTATCTTCCCCTTATTGTTGAACTGTCTTATTTTTCTGATATCCTTTCAGTTAATTTATTGATTCATTTAGAGAATCAGATTCAAATTATGATAGTTTTCCTTCTTCCTTTCCAACATTTAAACCACTGTTCTCACCTTACTGCATGGACTAGCATTGCTAGAAAAACGTTGACTACTCTTACAGCATTTCAATTGTAATTTTCCCTTGCTCAAATCCTTTTGGTGACTCCCCACTACCTATAGGACAGACCCCTAGTTCCTGGCATTCAAGGCTTCCCACGGTTTGACCTGATTTTTTTCTCCTTCTCACCCGAGGCTCTCCACTCCACACACCTCAAGGTCTCCCTTCTCTGCTTGCCGCTCAGGTTTCCTGTCATAGCACAGGTGCCCACTCCCTTTCTCTGCCCCACTCCAGTGAATGCCGGGACCACGTGTCTGTGTGTGATGGGCACAGTGGGCCAGAGAGCCAGCACTTGAACCTGGAAAGAGGACATAGCCCAGAAAACAGGCCAGACAGGCAGACTGACCACAGTGGGCCTCATCGGAGCCATCAGAGCAGTCCGCCGTGTCATCACACTCCGGGTTCACCTTTGTCACACACTGGCTGTTCCCGCAGGAAAAGGCATTCCCTGGACAGTGACCTGAGGGCAGACAAGAACCGCGTTCCTGACCTCACTCCATCTCTCCCGCCTGCTCTCCACGCGGAAACTCTAGAGCGTGGAAGGCATCTCTTCTCTGCTTCCTTTTCTCTGAATGTTTCTGAAATAATTTTCTCAGAATTAGTACAGAGATGTAACACATGAGAATGCTAGTCAGCACCGGGGCCAGGGCTATGGAACCTAAGCGTATGTGTGCCATGTATGTACTTTTACGTTTCTATCAGCCACGTTTTATTTATTTATTAATTTATTTTAATTAATTTATTTTTTGGCTGCGTTAGGTCTTCCTTGCTGCGTGCGGGCTTTCTCTAGTTGCGGCGAGAGGGCGCTAATCTTTGTTGTGGTGTGTGTGCTTCTCATTGTGGTGGCTTCTCTTGTTGCGGAGCACGGGCTCTAGGCACGTGGGCTTCAGTAGTTGCGGCACGCGGGCTCAGTAGTTGTGGCTCATGGGCTCTAGAGCGCAGGCTCAGTAGTTGTGGCACACGGGCTTAGTTGCTCCGCGGCATGTGGGATCTTCCCGGACCAGGGATCGAACCTGTGTCCCCTACATTGGCAGGCGGATTCTTCACCACTGCACCACTGGGGAAGTCCCACCATGTTTTTAAAAAGTAAGAAATAGGGGGACTTTCCTGGTGGCTCAGTGGATAAGACTCTGAGCTCCTAGTGCAGGGGACCCGCGTTAAATCCCTGGTCAGGGAACTAGGTCCCACATGCATGCCACAACTAAGAGTTCACAAGCCACAACTAAGGAGCCAGTGAGCCGCAATTAGGGAGCTCACGTGCCGCAACTAAGGAGCCGGCAAGCCACAACTAATGAGCCTGCCTGCTGCAACTAGGACCTGGTGCAACGAAACAAATAAAGAATTTTTTTTTTAAAGTAAGAAATAGGTGAAATTAATTTTTAAAATTGTAATAAAGTACACATAACATAAAATTTGCCACTGAAGTGTAGGTTCACATTTGGGCCCATTATCTGTGGGGGCTGTCCTGGGCACTGTGGGATGTTGAGAAGCACCCCGGCCCCACTCACTGAATGCCAAGAGCAGCCCCCATTGTGACAACCACAGATGTCCCCAGACATCACCCTGTGTCCCCTGGGGGGGCAGGATCACCCCTAGTTGGGAACCATTGATGTAAAGCTAAATAAATGTATCTGTAGATGTGTCATGAGCCGTCTGGGAGGAAAGTCACCAAAATAGTAAAAGCAATGAGATTCCAGGTGATATCTACTCTTTTTTCTTTTTTTTCCCCCAAATTGTTTTTTGTCTTTTCTTTTAATAACAACTTTCCATCACTTAAAAACAAAACAAAAACAATAATGCCTCCTCTTAATCATGCTTGGCTCTGAATAATTCAAAGTGCCTCACTTTTAAATTGTCTGCTCACACAGATATACATTCTTTTTCCTATTCTTTTCCATTATGGTTTATCACAGGATATTGAATATAATTCCCTGTGCTATACAGTAGGACCTTGTTGTTTATCCATCCTATATGTAATAATTTGCATCTGCTAATCCCAGACTCCCAATCCTTCCCTCCCCCACCCCCCTCCCCCTTGGCAACCACAAGTCTATTCTCTACGTCTGTGAATCTGTTTATGTTTTGTAGATAGGTTCTTTTGTGTCATATTTTAGATTTCACATATAAGTGATACTTGTCTTTCTCTGACTCACTTCATTTAGTATAATAATCTCTAGGTCCATCCATGTTGCTTTCAATGGCATTATTTCATCCTTTTTTATGGCTGAGTAGTATACCATTGTACACATATATACCACATCTTCTTTATCCATTCAACAAAACATACCTGATTTTAAGTCTCTTTCTGTCAGCAGCTCTTTCTGGCTTCCTGCGGCAAAACGGAGAAGAGATATAAGCTCATTTAGCAAGCACTGAGGTTCTCTGACAACATCGTATTGCAAAGCAGTGGTCTGCGCTGTCCACCTGGGATCCACTTAAATTCTGACTTAAATCAGCAAAGATGAAATCAGATGAAATATTCCATTCCTCACGATAAGAGCTCAACAGCCGCGTGGGGCAGGTGGCTGCCAGAGTGGATGGCACCGACCCAAAACACTTCCATCCCCTCAGAAAGCTCTCTTAGTGCTGGCGAGGTTACTGAGACTCACTGAGTGTGTCGGGAGTGGTGGAGAGGGGACTGTAAATGTCCTGCAGGGCAAGGTCAAGGCAACAATTTTAAAATCTGAGCAGTCTGACCTCATGCCTGGTTCTCAAATCACAACGCACAGCAATCTTAGAATTTTAGAGCATAACATTTACCCTTATTTCTATACCAGGGGCCAGGAGCCAAATCCGGCCCACCACTTGTTTTTGTAAATAAAGTTTTATTGATACACAGTGGTGTCCGTTTGTTTATATAGTGTCTTTGCTGCTTTTGTGCTATAATAGCTGAGTTGAGCCATCTGGACAGAGACCCAATGGGTGGCAAAGATGAAAATATTTATAGGTTGCCGCCCCCTGGTCTAGACCATAGAGGGTAAAGCAATGGGTATATGTTTCCTTGTCACCACGGGGGCGATTATGGAAAACCTCGAGTTTAATGCGACTTTCACTTGGCTCCCCTTCCCCAGCATGTCCCTCCAGCCCCTCCCAACATCGCCCTGTCTCTGGGGCCACTCGCCTGTGAGCTGGGCGGACACGATGGTGCCATAGGGGGCCAGGGGGATGCCGCGGCCCTGCAGCCTCTCTCGGAGTCCCCGCTGCAGCAGCTCCTCCTCCAGGCCCAGGCTCGGTGTCCACAGGGCCGGCTGCATAAAGTGCAGCCGAAAACGCACCAGGATGCTGGCGTTGCCCGCCCTGCGGGGAGGACACTGGCCCTTGAGAGGGAGGGCGCCTCTTGGCTGGAATCTTCTGCAGTCTCTCAGGCAACCGCCAAGCTTCCTCCACCTCCAAGGAGGCCCCAACTCACCAGTAACTGAGCACTGTGCAGCCCACACAGCTGGCCTCCAACTCTGTCTCCCGAAAGCTGCTGACAAACTACAACAGAAACAACCGTGGCAAATGTGAGACTCTGCGGAGACTCCTGGGGGGGACAGCTGGGAAGGGGGTGGAAAAGCATCTCCTCTTCAACTCCATGTGTGCGGCCAACTCACAGAACTAAGAGACAGGACAGGCATCTCGAAGTCGTGCCTATGAAAATATAGCTCCGCCAACAGATGATGGAGAAACCCCACGTGGTCCCTCCACACACGAGAGCATCACTCAGCCATGAAAAGAGGTGAAGCCCTGACACTCCTACAACGTGGACGGACCCTGTGAACATGATGCTCAGTGAGAGAAGCCAGACACAGAATGACACACAGAGTGTGATTCCATGGATGGGAAACGTCCAGAACAGGCAGATCCGTAGACACGGAGCGTGGGTTCCTGGTTGTCAGGGGCTGCGGGAGAGGGGGAGGGGGTGACTGCTGATGAGGGTGGGGTTTCCTTTTTGGGTGATGGAAGGTTCTGGAATTAGAGGTGATGGTTGCACAGCTTTGTGAATGTACTAAATGCCACCGAATCAGTCACTTTAAAAGTGGATAATTTTAGGGAATTCCCTGGTGGTCCAGTGGTTAGGACTCGGCGCTTTCACTGCCGGGGGCCCGGGTTCAATCCCAGGTTGAGAAACTAAGATCCCACAAGCTACACAGCGTGGCCAAAAGAAAAAAATAATAATAAAGAAAAGGACAATTTTATGTTTTATGTGAATTTTACATTAAAAAAACCTCTGTGGCTGAGCCCACTTTGTGCAAGCAGATGCTATCAGGAAGGTCCTCGTCCTTCATGTGCTGTTAGGGTGACCACTGTCCGCGTCTCCTAGGATTGTCTCGGTTTGGGCACCGAAGGGCCCACATCTCTCCCCTCGGCAGCTCACGTCACCCACACGTAGGGTGACCATGTAACCCCGTTCATCTGCTCTCCCAATGTAGTCACTGACAGCGTCCCTGTCCCCTGGCAGAATGTCCTGCTTAGGTGCTAAATCCCATGGTCACCATCCTCGCTCCCTAAACACACGTGATGCACAGTCACGCCCGTTCATCCGCTCATCTAAAACACCCTCAATCCAATTTG
The DNA here is from genome assembly GCF_011762595.2 of Tursiops truncatus. Lineage (NCBI taxonomy): Eukaryota > Metazoa > Chordata > Mammalia > Artiodactyla > Delphinidae > Tursiops > Tursiops truncatus. The sequence goes on along the minus strand of NC_047036.1, from coordinate 170,052,696 downwards.
CTTCTCTGAACCGCACCCTCTGAGTCCACATCCCCATAGCCCACACCCAGACCTGCACTGTCCTGTAGAACATTCCACAAATTTCCAAAATGTTCTGCACCTGCCTCACCCCATATGGCAGCCGCCGGCCGTATGTAGAAACTGAGCATTTGAAATGTGGCTGGTGCCACAAAGGAACTGATTTTCACATTTTGTTCAATTTTAATGAATTCACGCTTCAATTTCAAAACGGATACTTGATTCAGTCACTGGAAAATTCTTAAGTATATCTGGAGCATCTTGGGTCTGTAAACGTTACAAATTCTAAGTAGGGATGGAGTTTTCCCAGTGGAAGCTCAGTATCCACCCTGAGATGTGAGTGTAAAGGACACACCAGGTTTGGGGGACTTCCCTGGTGACGCAGTGGTTAAGAATCCACCTGCCAATGCAGGGGACACGGGTTCAACAGCTACTGAAGCCCGCGCGCCTAGAGCCGGTGCTCTGAAACGAGAAGCCACCGCAATGAGAAGCCCACACACTGCAACTAGAGAAAGCCCGCTTGCAGCAACAAAGATACAACGCAGCCAAAAAATAAATAAACTTAAAAAAAAAAGACACACCAGGGTTGGAAGCCTCAATACAAAGGAAAGAATGTAAAATATCTCATTAATACCTGCTTTATAAAGGTTGATGACATGTTGAAATGATAACATTTTGGATATTCTGGGTTAAATAAAATGTATTATTAAAAATAATCTTACCTGATTCTTTTTACTTTTTTTTTTTTAAAAAGTGGCTACCAGAAAATGTTAAATTACACATGGGGCTTCTGTTACATTTCTACTGGACCTTGCTGCTTTAAGATACGGGATTGAGATTAGCAATACGGCCCATGTGCTGAATTAGAATCACTGGCTGTTTTTGCAAAGATCACGGACAAGAATGGTTTTTACATTTTTAAATGTAAAAAAAAACAAAAGAAAAATATTTCACGGTGCATGAAAATGGTATGAAATGCAAATTTCAGTGTCCATAAATAAAGGTTTATTGGCACACGGCCACACCCACTCATCCACGTCATCTATGGCGGCTTTCAGGCTACAACACAAGGCCCAGCAGTCAAGACAGACTCTCTGGCCCCCAAAAGCCAAAAATATGGACCATCTGGCCCTATTACGGGGAAAGTTTGCTGACTCCTGGTCTAGACGATGGTGACTCCTAACTGTCCCCCTGCTTCTCTCACATCTTATCACACATTTAAAGTGAATCCTTACCTAGTCACCTTTCTCTTTCCCTTAGGATAAAATTTTAAACTATGTTTTAAAAGTCACCTACCATAAAAACTCACCTTCTACAAGTGTACAATTAGATGGGTTTTAGTATATTCACAGAGTTGTACAACCTCATCACAATTTTAAAACATTCTCATGACCCCAAAAGAAGCCCCATTCCCATCAGCAGTCACCCCCATCCTCTCCCCAGCCCCTGACAACGAGGAACCCACTGTCTGTGTCTGGCTCTGCCTGTTCTGGACGTTTCCCATCAGTGGAGTCACACCCTGTGTGTCCTTCTGTGTCTGGCTTCTCTCACTGAGCATCATGTTCTCAAGGTCCGTCCACGTTGTAGCGAGTGTCAGGACTTCACCCCTTCTCATGACTGAGTGATGCTCCCACGTGTGGAGGGACCACAGTTGTTTATCCATCGTCTGTCGATGGACATGTGGGCTGCTTTCACTTTGGGGCCGTTATGAATCACGCTGCCATGAACATTCGTGTACAAGTTTCTGTGTGGACTCACGGTTTTGTTTTTCTGGGGCAGACACCCAGGAGCAGAATTGCTGGGTCAGATAGTAACTCCATTTTTAACGTTTGGAGAAACTGCCAGACGGTTTTCCACAGTGGCTGCCCCTTTTCATATTCCCACCAGCCGTGTAGGAGGGTTCTGATTTCTCTACCGAAATGCAGTTTACAACCTTTCAACGTGGCCTATGGATCCTGCAGCAGTCAGTTCCCATCGAATGCTACCCTCCCCTGCATTCTGGAATGCATCAGCCCCTGCCCTCTTCACCCCATGGGGCCCCCTCCCTACCTCAGAGGCTGCCTGGGCCTCCCATTGCTCTGCTGCCTCAGTCAGAGCCCCTGGCCTCCCACGTGGCCCCCCCCTGGCTCCCAGAACCCTCACCAGCGTTTCCAGAGTGGGCGTCAGCGTGCGGTAATAGTCTGAGGTCTCCTGCTGCAAGCTGGGGGCAAACCGGATCCCTCGCAGCTCGGCTGTGTGCTCCACGTTGACACCCTGTGTAGAGAGGGAGGCTGCGGACAAGACCAGGGCCCCGTGAGAGCGCCCACCTGCAGGGGCAGGGCTCAGTCAAGCCGGCCTCTGAGGCCCCCCATCACCCTGGGGTGGTCACCCCCAAAAAACGGGGGGTGGGCTGACTTCCCGGGGGTTGAGTGATTATTAACAGTGCTCCCTTATCAGCTCTCACCCATCACCCACCCAAAGGCCCCCAGGTACCCAAAGCCCCAGGCATCCCCAGGTTTCCCTAAGGGGAGGACTGGATCCTAGCCAAAAATGGCTGAAATGGCCTCAGAAGGAAGATCTTCCCTCCACTCTGGGACAATTCCCACCTCCTCCCTGGGAAGGGGCACCAAATACCCCAGGGGCACAGCCAGGGGTGCCAGGACCCTCGAACCCCGGCCCATGACACCACCCTCTGAATAATAGTTTCCAACGGTTGTCAAAAGTACACAACAGCAAAGAAGAACCGTCGTACAATGTTGTAAAGAATACAACCCTACGTGATACATGAAGACACGTGTTTCTAACTGTCGAAAATATGTGAGACTGGCAAAGGGGTCCAGTCAAAAATGATCATAATTACAAAATTAAAAGACTAGAAGTAGGGAGTTCCCTGTGGTCTAGTGTTTAGGACTCAGCGCTTTCCCTGCTGGGGCCTGGGTCCAATCCCGGGTCGGGGAACTAAGATCCCACAATCCATGTGGTATGGCCAGAAAAAAAGCAAAAAACTTGAAAAAATTTTTTTAAATTAAGAAATAGAAGCAGCAGCCACCTACACTGTGAAAGCTGGCTCCCAGCTCTATTTATTTGAATGAATATTCAACCAGCTCGATATTTAGATATTTGTTTATTCAATAGATAGAGAGTCTAAAGTAATTCTAAAATTGGTGTGTTTCCTCATGCAAGGAACTAAAAAGAAAGAAAACAAGAACCCTGCTGTGTAGACCCATGTGCTTATGTTCTGGGCCCCAAATAAGCCTCACACTTTCCCTCTGAAATAACCATGGGCTCCCAGGCAACTGGAGAAACAGCCCAGCAAGGGCCCGTGTAAAATTTTATACTTCCAAATAAAATTTTGAGCTGTCTGGGAAGGGGACAAATTTGAATTGTAATTTAAAAATTGTTTTTAAATTTTAAGTGTTTCTTAGAGCCTTCCTCAGTTTCAGAGGTCCTGCTGGAGATTCTATCTACCTGTTATCCCAAAATGTAGCTGTGCTTCTAGACTGGAGGTCTCTCCGTAGCGTGAGGACACATGGACACACGAACACACGGCCACCCCCCACCCACGAACAGAGCCCAATTTTCATGCATTTCACCCCACAGCCACTAGAGGGCCTCTGTCAGCCGTGCCAGCCTCTGACTTATTCCAGATATTCACAAATATATGTATTTAAATATATTATATATATCTTAAATATATATATATATATATATTTTTTTTTTTTTTTTTTTGCGGTACACGGGCCTCCCACTGTTGTGGCCTCTCCCGTTGCAGAGCACAGGCTCCGGATGCGCAGGCTCAGCGGCCATGGCTCACGGGCCTAGCCTCTCCGCAGCATGTGGGATCTTCCCGGACCGGGGCACGAACCCGTGTCCCCTGCATCGGCAGGCGGACTCTCAACCACTGCGCCACCAGGGAAGCCCCTTAAATATATTTTTAAAAATACATTTTAAATATATATATTTAAAAAATACACATCCCACATTGGATTACCAACTTATTATTTTGCCATATGACAGCATTTTCCCCCAAAACTGCCAGTTACCATGAGCATGTCAAGGACGAAAGGAGACCTTTACATTCCCACACAGAACTAGCAAGCTCATCTCAGCGGGAGCCCGGTCCAGAGCAGGGCTGCCCAGCAGAACTTCCCCTGATGACGGAAGGTTCTAGATCTGAGTATCCCCTGCAGGAGCCACGAACTACTCGTGAAATGTGGCTGGTGGGGACGGAGGAACTGGACTTTACCTGTTATTTAATTTAAGCTGACTCAGTCTATACAGCGCTGTGGCTCAGGGCTACCACGTCGAGGTGTGGGGCAGCCCTGGAATTCTATGCAGGCGGCAGGGCTCTGTGGACCCTTCCACTGACATAAAAAGACCTTCCTTTGTGTGTTTTTATAACTGCAGCCTCGCAGCGTTCACCACAGGTCATCATTTCGTATGTTTCATTGTAAATAATACGAATGTACGTACATTAGAAGCAAACGTGGGAAAGTCAACGACTGCTCACTTATACTTTGGGGGACTTTTCAAATTTGTCAAGGTTTTTCTTTTATTTTTTCTTTTTATTTATTTATTTTTTTTGCGGTACGCGGGCCTCTCACTGTTGTGGCCTCTCCTGCTGTGGAGCACAGGCTCCGGACGCGCAGGCTCAGTGGCCACGGCTCCCGGGCCCAGCCGCTCCGCGGCATGTGGGATCTTCCCGGACCGGGGCACGAACCCGTGTCCCCTGCATCGGCAGGTGGACTCTCAACCACTGCGCCACCAGGGAAGCCCAAGGTTTTTATTTTTATAAATTTATTTATTTATTATTTTTATTTTTGGTTGCGTTGGGTCTTCGTTGCTGTGCGCGGGCTTTCTCTAGTTGCGGCAAGCGGGGGCTACTTTTTTTTTTGCAGTGTGTGGGCTTCTCATTGCGGTGGCTTCTCTTGTTGCAGAGCAAGGGCTCTAGGCAGGTGGGCTTCAATAGTTGTGGCGCGTGGGCTCAGTAATTGCAGCGCACGGGCTTAGTTGCTCCGTGGCATGTGGGATCTTCCTGGGCCAGGGCTCGAACCCACGTCCCCTGCATTGACAGGCGGATTCTTAACCACTGTGCCATCAGGGAAGCCCCTCTCAAGGGTTTTTTAAAAGTTCATTTCCCTACTGGTCTCCATTTCACCCCGGTTGTGAATCTTCATTAAGCAACTAAGACCCAGCGCAACCAAATAAAAAATAAATAAATATTAAAAAAAACAAAATCAAACACATGGTATTAAAAAAAATAAAGAATCCCACTGGTGGGAAACCTGAAATTTGCAGGTATTGCCTCGACACCCAGGCACCCACCGCCTAGCCCAGGACTAAGCGCAGCCACACTCAGAACCCGGTCCCATCGCCTTGCTGTTGGGTGGCCTCTGTGTACTGCAATGCTCAGCCCTTTGCTCTGGGACACTTTTGAGCCACTCCCAGGCATCTTAGTGCAAGCTGCCCGCCGTGTGGACCCGTGCAAGTCTGTGGCCACTCACCCACAAGGACTCCCAGGGTGACCATGACGATGCTGGTGGCCACCATGGCCGAGAGGGCTGCCCGGCAGCATGCGGCGTCTGTAGGCTGGATGTCCTTGGTTGCCCTGGGCACCAGCTGTAAGTCACCGGCGGTGGGCTCCATGGCTCCCAGACGTGGGGACGGCAACCTGGAAGCCAGCAGAAAACAGAGAGAAAAAGGAGGTCAGAGCTGGGGGCGTTTCTCTTTCCCTAAGCAAGGGTCTTCCTTGTGCAGACGTGACAGCCATCAACAGCGCCCTAGGCGTCGGGGGCTCGACGCAAAACATAAAAACGGATTCAACATGATTGCTTGCTGGGTTGGCACATGCGGGATCCCCACGGGGCCCTTGCTGGGAAGAGCGTGTATGAGTTTCCGGCACTTGCTATAACAAATGACGACAAACCAGTGGCTTAAAGGAACACAGATTTATTATCTGACGGTTCTGGAGGTCAGAGTTCTAAGTAATAGAAGGCTGTGTTCCTTCTGGAAGCAGCCGTCTGCAAGCCAGGAAGGGAGCTCCCACCAGAAACCAACACCGCCGACACCTGGATCTTGGACCTCCAGCCTCCAAAAGTGGGAGAGAAGAAATGTCTGCTGTTTAAGCTGCTCCGTCTATGCTATTTGTTCCGGCAGCTTGAGGTGACTGAGACAATTGCACAGAGAGCCCACATAACTCACACCCAGCGTCCCTAATATAAAGTCTGGTACATGTGTCACAATTAATTAACCATTTTTTACTTTTTTTTGGCTGCACAGCATGCAGGATCTTAGTTCCCTGACCAGAGATCGAACCCGTGCCCCTCTGCAGTGGAAGTTGGAGTCTTAACCATTGGACTACCAGGGAAGTCCCTTAACGAACCAATATTGATACGCTATTACTAAGCAAAGTCCACAGTGTATTCAGATTTCCTCAGTTTCCCCCTAATTTCCTCTTCTGTCCCAGGACCCCATCCAGGATCCCATGTGACAGTCATCACATGTCCTTGTGACCTCTCTGGGCTATGATGGTTTCTCAGACTTTGTGATGCCCTGGGTAGTCTTGATATTTTGCGGAATGTCCCTCTTTGGGGGTCTGTCTCGTGTTTCTCTCATGGTGAGACTGGGGTGAAGTGGGGGTTGTCTGGTAGACCGCCACCCCTCCAGGCCCCACCATCCACCCCTCCGTCTCTGCTCATGGGGTGTCTGAAGCAGCCCCTCCACTCTTGGTCTGGGTGAATGCCTCCTCCTTCAGGAAGCCCTCTTGACCTCTTCCACCCCCAGCTACAGACCGCCCTCTGTCACACTCAGGGAGTCTCCTCTCTGCAACCAGCTATTCCCTGAGATTCCACATCCATCCATTTCCCCTGGAAAATCCTCATCACAAAAGACTCACAGGACACTCAGATATTTGTTGAACGAATACGGCTTGTGGAATAGTCACCTGCATTGGGTTTTGGTTTCCCAGGTGTGCCCAGTTGATAGAACACAATCAGACCGTTTTCTAAATGCACTGTGGTTGGCAACACAGCCCCAGGGTGTACTGACCTCTTCTATCTTTTTTTTTGGTCAGATCTCAACTTCATCTTTATTATTTATTTATTTTTGGCTGCGTTGGGTCTTTGTTGCTGCACACGGGCTTTCTCTAGCTGCAGTGAGTGGGCTTCTCACTGCAGTGGCTTCTCTTGTTGCGGAGCATGGGCTCTAGGCGCTTGGGGTTCAGTAGTTGTGGCGTGGGGGCTCACTAGTTGTGGTGCGTGGGCTCTAGAGAGCAGGCTCAGTAGTTGTGGCGCCCGTGTCCCCTGCACTGGCAGGCGGATTCTTAACCACTGCACCACCAGGGAAGTCCTGACCTCATCTTAAAGGTAGTCCAGGGTTGGCTGGCTTCACACCTTGTTTTTATAAATAAAGTTTTATTGAAACACAGATATGTCCATTTGATGAAATCAGTGGTTCCTAAGTGGGAGCAATTTTGCCCCCAATGGTGACACATGGTGATGTCTGGAGACATTTTGGGTTACCGCGACTGGGGGTGCCCCTGGCATTTGATGGGTGGGGACCGGGGATGCTGCTCAACACCCACAGTGCCCAGGACGGCCCCACACAGAGAAAGATCCAGCCCAAGATATCAGTGGTGCTGAGTGTGAGAAACCCAGAGGTATATATTATCTTTGGCTGCCTTCGTGATGCAATGGTGGAGTTGGGTGGTCAAGACAGAGACTCATCTGGCCTGCAAAACTGAGCGTATTTACTCTCTGGCCCTTTAGAAACATCTGCCCATCCTGCATAAGGCCATCCCCAGCGGATGAGTCATCACTAATGCTTTGACGCGGAAGAGGATTTGCAAACATGAATGTCAGAGTTTGCCCTGGTGTCACAATGCAGGTGCTGGAAGAGAAGCCTCCTCCTCCTGCTGGCGGCTCACTCTCTTTGGGGCAGTGGATTCACCCCAGGGTGGCCCACAAAATACCGCACCACGGTAAACTGGCCCACTAAACACAACCTGAGAGCTCGTCAGCCCCTGAGAGATGGAAGGAACGCCATGGTAGACAGAATCCAAGATGGCGGCCATGACCTGAGGCCCTCAGTCCTGCAACCACAAGGAACTGAATTCTGCCCACAACCCTGTGAGCTGGGAAGCGGATCCTTCTCTAGTTGAGACTTTGGATGAGACAGCAGCCTCGACTGACACCCTGATTGCTGTCTTGTGGGAGACCCTGAGCAGCAGACCCAGCGAAGCCGTGCCCAGACTCCCGACCCGCAGACACCGAGAGGTAATAGATGTGCGTTGATTTAAGCCACTAAGCGTGTGGTGATATTGTTTTGTGGCATACAAAGTAAATACGATGCTACTTCACCCATTAAATGCTATCTGAAAGTCAACTGTTGGGTTCGTTTCTATGAGTCTGAAAATTTTGAGCATTACGCTGATTCGTAACAGTTAACTCCATTCTTTTTTTTTTTTTTTTAATCTCTTATTAGGGAGGATGCAGGGTAAGAATAGCTGTGCGATCTAAAAACCCTGGCATCCAGTTTCCTCCTCTGTCAAATGGGCAGAATGCAACGCCTGCCGTCTGGTTGATTTTTCCTCTCCAGGATCCAGGATCTCAGGATCACAGTTCTAAGAAGCAGGCTGAGCTCTGGCACTTTTGCTTCTGAAACTTCTCTGGGTCAAGAGCCAACAAATTCACTTAAGGCTGTTGATTTCTGCTACTTGCTACTAAAAGAGCCTTGAATGTGTTAAGCCATCCCCAGCCCCCTGCTGGATAATTCTCTTCCATTCATGAGACCTGAACAGACCTTTACTCCAAACCCAGCACGTTCTCAGCCTGCAGAGAAGCTTTTTTCTCCAGAGGGAATGAATCACCTTTACATCTCTGCAGAGCTGGATCTCATTACCTCCCCTCTGCCTCTGCTCCCCCGGGGATGCTGGTCCAGCGTGGGCGGAGAATGATTCATACCTGGCCTCTGACACACTCTTCCCCATTTGAACACCACAGAGAAGGAAGTGGGGGGACAATCCCATTCCATTTCCCTTGACAGGGCTCCATGAAGGTGCCCACTCAGCCAGGTGCTTCTCTGGAGGGAGCAGAGCTGTTCTTGAGGCCCGTACAGATGAACGGCAGGCCTGGGTGTCAGATAAAATACGGTCAAACCTTCTGGTAACTGACTATACTGCTGAACTGAATGAATAAGCATTTTCAGAACTCTAATGGAAAACTGATGAATTCAGAAAAGTGCTAACAAAAGATCAAGATGAAAAAAAAATTAATTACATGGAACTGAGTGAACTGGTGAGGATGATTAGAATTTTTGTGACTTTCTGTTTGAATAAAAAAAAAAATCCCACAAGGATTCAGAGGCAAAAAATATACAAATCAATTTTCACTGCAAAGTAAAGGAGCTGTTACAGTGGAGGATTCCTGGACTGAATGTCAATATAATGACCTAGTGTGAGTGTGTTTCCTGTTTGGTAATTGCAGTCATTGTTGCTTTTGTTGTGACCATCCATTTACAAAAAAAAAAAAAAAAATACAGTCAAACTTGAATTTCAGATTGACAAGACATAAACAACCCTGTGATCGTTGATTTTGTGTGTCCATGGGGCTAGGCCATGGTGCTGATTTCTGGTCAAATATGATTCTAGATGTTGCTGTGAAGATGTAATGAACATTTAATTCGTTGAGTTGTAAAGCAGATAAGCCTCTGTAGTGCGGGTGGGCCATATCTAGTCAGTTGAAGGCCTTAAGAGAAAAGACCAAGGTTCCCCCCACAAAAAAAGAGAGAATTCTGTCTCCAGATAGCCTTTGAACTTGAGCTGCAACTTTTCCCTGGGTCTCCAGCCTGCCCTGCAGACTTCAGATTTGCCAGCTCCCATGGCTGTGAACCAATTCCTGTCTCTCTGTCTGCCTCTCTGTGTGCATCTCTCTCTCCATTCTCTTGGTGCTATTTCTCTGGAGAACCATGATTCATACAGTTGCTAATATGTCTTGCACAAAATTGGGGACATACTTGTACCAAGAAAAAGAAAAGTATTTGTTGTTCGCCCGAAGTTCAAATGTATCTGAATGTGCTGTATGCTTATTGTTATACCTGGGGCCCAGCCAGAATGTCCCATCCTATCAAGATAACACATCTCTGCTGGGAACAGCCACTCTGTGCCTCACTGCCACCAACCAGAGTCAGTGAAAGAGGGGAGCTGTGCAGGGGTGGAGGGGGGGCGAGGCTGTACAACACTTACCCCTTTATTCTTACACTTGAGCTAAATTGCCTTCCGAGGAGCCAGAGAATCTCTAAGCATCACTTGATGAAATGTTTTAAGGACAAAGACACCCAGATTCCCTTCTGTGATTAGGGCTGGAAACTCAGATGTGGTGTATGAGCTCACTGACAGCACCCCCTACAAACACACACACTGTGTTCATTCAAGCCCAGACGATCCTGCCGCCCCCCCACCCCGTGGGTTTTCTAAGGATTTCTGTGTTCTCTAAATTGTCTTGTCATCACTGTCACTAGGGCACAGAAGGGGTCTACTGCTATTTAGCATTGAATATAGAAGCTCCATTCATTGTTTCCATCTATCCGATATTTACAAAGGGCCAGGCTTGGCCGCTCTGTGCTGGGTACCCAGCCCTGAATGAGACAGATGTGATTCTCAGCTCATAGAGCGTAAATCTTAGTGACAGAGACCCAAGTAAATTAAAATTGCAGCTACAATAAAGGCTGGAAAGGAGAGATGCGTCCATGGGGCTTTGAGTCTCTGTAAAAAGGAAGCTTTGATCTAGACAGGGGGCCAGGGAAGTCTTCCTGATGGGGGTGGGGGGGGGATGAGTTATCTGAGTTCGAAAGGATAAATAGGAATCCAGTAAGTGCCCAGTGGAAGCAACAGATGTCCACGTAGTAAGAACAAAATATGGAAAAGCCCTGTGGCAGGAGGGAGGAAGTAAGGGCCATCTTAGAGGAAGTGTGTCAGTCAGCTACTGCCAGGTAACAAATCACCAAGACATAGCTGCTTAAAACAACGCACATTCATTATCTCATGGTTTCGGCAGGTCAGGATTCGGGCATGTTTTAGGGGTCCTCCGCTCTGGGCCTCGCTCAGCTGCAATCAAGGTGTTAGCTGCGGGAGTTCCCTGGTTGTCCAGTGGTTAGGACTCAGCGCTTTCACTGCCATGGCCTGGGTTCAATCCCTGGTCAGGGAACTAAGATCCCACAAGCTGTGCAGCACAGCCAAAAAAAAAAAAAAAAAAAAAAAGTGTGAGCTGCGCTTCATTCTCATCCAGAGGCTCAGCTGGGGAAGGATCCACTTCTGAGCTCCCTGTTGTTGCTGGAATTTGCTTCCTTGTGAAGTTAAGGCTGAGGTCCCATTTCATTGCTGGCTGTCGGCCCAGGGCTGCTCTCAGCAACGGGGAGCTGTTTAGTTTCAAGCAAATTTAGAAAGCATTTCCAGCTCCCATCTTGACACTCCCTCTCTCTAGATATCCTGCCAACACGTACAGTGACCAACTGTCTCAGTTTTCCCGGGATTTCTCTGTTTTAGCCACAAAAGTCCCACATCTCAGGAAACCCCTCAATTCCAGGCAAACAGAGTCAGTTGTCACCCCACAGGCAACACCTAAACACAACCTGTCCAAAATTAAACTAATTTTCTTTCTCCAAACCTTCTCTCATCCACGCAGTTGACCAAACCCTGAATTCTCACTTACAGTCGACCCTCCATATCCATGGGTTCTTTACCCAAAACTTCAACTAACAGTTGATAGAAAATATTCAGGAAAAAAATTCCAGAAAGTTCCAAAAAGCAAAACTTGAATTTGCCACATGCCAACAACTATTTACATAGCCTTTACATTGTATTTACAATATTTACACAGCATTTACATTGTACTAGGTATTATAAGTCATCTACAGATGATTTCAAGTATACAAGAGGATTGCATAGGTTATATGCAAATGCTAAGTCATTTTATATAAGGGACTGAAGCATCTGTGGGGTTTGGTATCCATGGCGGGTTCTGGAACCAATCCCCCTCAGATACTGAGGGATGAATGTAATTACCCCTATCATACCTTGTCCGTCACCAAGTCCTACAGATTTTATAACCTGAACTTCTCTAGAATGGGGGTCATTAAACTTTTTCTGCAAAGGGCCAGAGAGTAAATATTTTCAGCTTTGTAGTCCCACAGTCTATGTTGTAACTACTCAACCCTACTATTATGTCATGAACGCTGTACCAGGCACATGTAAACAAACGGGTATGGCTGTGTTTCCAAAAACAGGCAATGGGCTGGAGTTAACCTGTGGGCCATAGTGTGGTGATCTTGGTCTAGGATTCATCATTTGTCTTTATCCACACTGCCTAGTGCAAGCTGTCACCACCTCGAATCTGAATTATTACAGTGACTTGGACCCTCCACTTTATTATCTTCACTAGAGCCAGACTAACTTTTCACCAGGAAAACCCAGTGACTCCTCTGCTTGTAAGCAGTCAAACCCAATGGGTGGAAGACAGAAAAACAAAGTAAAACAAAACCTTTCAAGAGAGACACACCCTCAGCTCAGATTCTGCAGGATTCCCACAGATAAAAGCGTGCTAAGGATAAGCTCCCCACCTCAAAATTGCAAAACACACGAGGGAAAAAACCACCATCAGGAAGAGTCAGCAGACACGAGAAGGCAGTACTAGACACTGAAGACATTCAGAAAGTGACACTATCTGAGATTATAAAACAAGTATGCTTAAAATTCGTTCAGACATAAAATAATTGAAAATATGACAAATGATCTCATGAAAAAATGGGTACAACTTTAAAAAAAATGGAAGTTCTAGCAATGAAAACTATGGTCATTAGGATTAAATTCTCAGTAGATGGGTTAAACAACAGATACAGATGAATAAAAAATAAATGACTCAGAAGACAGATATATTACCCAGAATGCAGCAAAGAGAAGTAAAAAGATGGAAAACCTGTGACAGAGGTTAACAGATACAGGACACAGAAAAAATGGAAGGCCCCACTGTATATCTCACAGGGGTTCCAGAAGGAGAGACTAGACAAAGGGAAGAGAGGAAATATTATAAGAGAAACTAGTTGAGAAATTTCTAGAGTTGTTGAAAGACATGCATCCTCAGATTTGAAAAGCACCATGATCTACAGAATAAAAACAAAGAGAAAAGTATAGAAGTAACCAGAAAGTAAAGACAGGTTATCTATAAAGGAAGGCTGATTCAGAGTGACAGCAGATCTCTTGGGACTTCCCTGGTGGTCTGGTGATTAAGATTCCATGCTCCTGCATGCCATAACTAAGAGCCCACATGCTGCAACTGAAGATCCTGCATGCCACAACTAAGACGCAGCACAGCCAAATAAATAAATAAATGGATAAATATTTTAAAAAGTAAAAGAGTGATAGCAGATTTCTCATCAGAAACAAATGAAACTGGAAGGGAGAGAATAATATCTTCCAATTGCTGAGAGAAAATAGGTCAATCAACAATTACATGCCTAAACCCATTTAGTCAAGGAAGAGAATGTAATATAGACATTTCTAGGAAAAGACTTAGAAACTTAACCACTACCAGACCTTCACTGAAAAAGCTACTAAAGGATGTATCTGGGGGAGAATAAAATTGAATTTACAGAAAAGATGTAAAAAGCAGGAAGCACTGTGGGCCCAGAAACTGGTGAACATGTGGGAACATCTAAATAAGCATTATGTATATAAAATAGTAATAATGACCAATTAGGGATGTATAAAAACCAAGGTGGAACTAGCACACAAGACGGAGGGGATGATTGCAGTCAAAAGACATTAAGGTTCAGAGACTTCCTTGGTGGCTCAGTGGTTAAGAATCCGCCTGCCAATGCAGGGGACATGGGTTTGATCCCTGGCCCAGGAAGATCCCACATGCCGCGGAGCAACTAAGCCCATGCACCACAACTACTGAGCCTGCACTCCAGAGCCGCGAGCCACAACTACCGAGCCCGCATGCCACAACTACTGAAGCCCACGCACCTAGAGCCTGTGCTCCACAACAAGAGAAGCCACCACAATGAGAAGCCTGTGCACCACAACGAAGAGTAGCCCCCGCTCACTGCAACTAGAGAAAGCCTGTGTACAGCAACAAAAACCCAATGCAGCCAAAAATAAATAAATAAATAAATATTTTTAAAAGACATTAAGTTTCAGGGGAAACTATTGACCAATTCCAAATCTGTTAAGTGAAGCATTCATGAACACTTTACAGGTAACTTTAATAATAGAACTAAAATGGATGACTTCCAAAAAAGTACAGTGAAAAAGATAGAAAAAGGGAGGAAAACAAAGAAAAAGAGAAAGAAAAAGTGCAAATGTACTAAATTTACAAGGTAAAAGACAGAATTTGTCAGCTTAGACTTTTTTTTAAAAGCTATCAGGTGTTTTAAGTGGTCTCTTGTAAACAGTGAAAGTCACAAAATGGAAGCGATAAAAATTCTAACCTCATATGTACCAAATAGCAAGCTAGACACCAGACAATCTTGTTTAATGGAAATATATGTTCATGGCATTAGAGAACAAACTTACCTTTTTCAGGCACACATAGAATATTTGCAAAAATTAACCATACAGTAGCCACAAAGCAAGTCTCAACAAAACCCAAAAACTCTCTCAGACCACTTCTCTCACCACAGTGTAATTAAATGAGATGTCTAGAAATAACAAGAAAATTATGACTGAAAATCTAAAATCACTTCTAGTGAATTAATAATTCCAAGAAGAAATTATAGCTAAATTAATAAACTATTTAGAACTGAATGATAGTGAACATGCTTCATGTCAAAATCCTGGATGCAGGGACTTCCCTGGTGGTCCAGTGGCTAAGACACCACACTCCCAGTGCAGGGGGCCTGGGTTTGATCCCTGATCAGGGAACTAGATTCCAGATGCTGCAACTAAGAGTTCACATGCCGCAACTAAAGATCCTGCATGCCGCAACTAAAAGATCCCATATGCCGCAATGAAGATCCTGCATGCGGCAATGAAGATACCTCATGCCACAACGAAGACCCGATACAGCCAAATAAATAAATAAATATTTTTTTAAAAAATCCTGGATGCAGTCAAAGCAGCCCTTACAGGCAAAGACGTGGCAATCACCATCCATGTTACATCAAGTCGGACAGCTGGACAGGCATTGATTTCAATGTTGCAGTCACTGGGGTCTCGACCCTCTGTGGAAAGCACAAATCTCTAGGCTCGGCCCCCCAACAGCACTCACTGCACTGAGGTCAGCTGCCAGGATCCTGGCATCCCCAGCAGAGAAGGCCACGTTTTGGGTTTTTCTGTCCCAAGCAAAACCCCATCTTTCCACAAGTGGTCCCAGGAGTACGCATGGGCCATCATAACTGCTTTCTCTTCTCTTAGTTCTTCCTTAAGAAGTGTCTGAGAAGGCAAATCCACCAGGAAGAGAAAGGGGTAGGAATTCAAGGGGGTAGAGATATCTCCTCATGGGGATGTGTAGTCAAAACTTTGGCCTTTGCCAATAAAATTGCCCTGTAAGTGAACTGGATTGTTAAGTCATCAGAAGGTTCTTGTGGGTTTCCTAATGAGCTACATAACCCATGCCCTATTTTCTATGACATTTCCTCATATTCTATGACTTAATGACAAAACAATGGGAGGTAAAAAATAAAATAGGAAGAACATTCTAAAAACAAAAAGTACAACAACAAAAACGAACAAACAAAAAACCTTTGGCCTTTGCCTCTGGTTCTGGGAAGTGATCTCTGGGAGGCTGAGGTCAACCACATGGACAGTCAATGAATTAGTTATGCCCAGTGAAAACTCTTCACCCTGTAGCATGGGGGAGCTGCCCTGACTAGCAATACTCCATGTGTGTTATCACACATCAATGCCAGGAGAATAATGCATCCTGAGTGCATGGGGAGAGGACAGCATCACTTCATGTTTGGTGATTCTCCTGATTCTGTGGACTACTGTTTGTGTCCTCCCCCAATTCTTATGTTGAAACCCTAACCTCCCATGTGATGGTATTTGGAGGTGGGGTCTTTGGGAGGTGATTAGGTCATAAGGGTGGGGCTCCCATGAATGGGATTAGTGCCCTTATAAAGGGCCCCCCCCCCCCCCAGAGAGCCCCCTGGACCCTTCTGCCGTGTGAGGACAGAAGGGAGGGAGACAGCCACCTACTAACCAGGAAGCAGGGCCTCACCAGACACTGGACCTGCCAGCGCCTTGATCTTGGATTCCCAGCCTCCAGAACTGTGAGAAATAAACGCCTGTCGTGTATAAGCCACCCAGTCTGGGTATTCTGTTATAGCAGCCTGAAGGGACTCAGACAGCTGGACTAGCCCCGTGAGTCTCTCCCTTTGGTTGATCTTAATCGATAATCTTAACCCCTCTAACTGTTACAGCTAATCTTAAACCATAACTATGACTATGACAGCTCTAAGCGATTTCTGAGTTTTTCTAGTGAATTGTCAAACCGCAGGGTGGTTTTGGGAACCACCCCCCTTATTAGTTTCCTGGGGCAGCCATGACAAAGCACCACAAGCGGGGTGCCTTATATCAAGGGTTCCCCAACCCCTGGGCTGTGGACCAGTACCGGTCCGTGGCCTGTTAGGAACCGGGCCGCACAGCAGGAGGTGAGTGGCGGGCGAGCGAGGGAAGCTTCATCTGCCGCTCCCCATTGCTCGATTACCGCCTGAACCATCCCTCTGCCACCACCGTCCATGAAAAAATTGTCTTCCACGAAACAGTCTCTGGTGCCAAAAAGGTTGGGGACCACTGCCTTATATAACAGACACCTGTCATCTCCCAGTTCTGGAGGCCAAGAGTCAGAGGTCAGCGTGTCAGCTGGGCTAGCTCCCTCTGAAACCACGAGGGAGAATCTGTCTCAGGCTCTCTCCTGGCTTCAGGGGGTCGCTGGTGATCTTTGATGTCCCTTAGCTTATAGCAGCATCACCCCCACCTCTGCTTCCACCTTCACATTGCATTCTCCCTGTGTGTGTCTATGTCCAAATGTCCGCTTTTTAAAATTATTATTTTTTTTTTATTTTTATTTTTTTGCAGTACGCGGGCCTCTCACTGTTGTGGCCTCTCCCGTTGCGGAGCACAGGCTCCGGACGCGCAGGCTCAGCGGCCATGGCTCACGGGCCCAGCCGCTCCGCGGCATGTGGGATCTTCCCAGACCGGGGCACAAACCCGTGTCCCCTGCATCAGCAGGCGGACTCTCAACCACTGCGCCACCAGGGAAGCCCTAAAATTAATTTTTATTGGCGTGCAGTTGCTTTACAATGTTGTGTTAGCTTCTACTGCACAGCAAAATGAATCAGCCATGCATATACACCTATCCCCTCCATTTAGGACACTACAGTGCATTAAGTAGAGTGCCCTATGCTATGCAGTATGTTCCCATCAGTTATCTACTTTATACATAGTATCAATAGTGTATATGTGTCGATCCCAGTCTCCCAATTCCTCCCCCCCAACCCCTTTCCCCCTTGGTATCCATACATTTGTTCTCTACGTCTGTGTCTCTATTTCTGCTTGGCAATTGAGGTTTAAATAGAACTACCATATGACCCAGCAATCCCACTACTGGGCATATACCCAGAGACACATGTGGTGCTTCCCTGGTGGTGCAGTGGTTAAGAATCTGCCTGCCAGTGCAGGGGACACTGGTTCGAGCCCTGGTCCGGGAAGATCCCACATGCCGCGGAGCAGCTAAGCCCGTGTGCCACAACTACTGAGCCTGCACTCTAGAGCCCGTGAACCGTAACTACTGAGCCCACGTGCCGCAACAACTGAGCCTGCGTGCCTAGAGCCTGTGCTCCAAGCAAGAGAAGCCACCGCAATGAGAAGCCCACACACCACAACGAAGAGTGGCCCCCGCTTCCCGCAACTAGAGAAAGCCCACAAGCAGCAACAACGACTCAGCCAAAATAAAATTTAAATAAAAAAAGACACATGCACCCCAGTGTTCATAGCAGCACTATTTACAATAGCCAGGCTGTGGAAACAACCCAAATGTCCCTTTTACAAGGACAGCAGTTGTACTGGCTGAAAGCCCACCCAAATGACCTCACTCTAACCTGATTACATTTGCAAAGACCCTATTTCCAAATAAGTCCGCTTTCTGAGTTGCGGGGGTTAGGACTCCAACATATGAATTTCGGCGGGGGGGACACAGTTCACCCAGAACATCCCTGAACTTTCAGTTGATCTCAGAATCGAGGACAGTCCTGCGCGGAGATTGTGACCTCTGATCTTGTAGTGGGCCCTGCCAGCCTCACGCAGGAAAAGAGTTAAAAAGACAGAGTTCACGCCCCCTAGAACGTCTATCATCAAAACCCAGAAAACAGCAAGGGCTGATGAGGATGTGAGGAAATCAGACCCCTCGTGCACTGGTGCTGGGAATGCAAAATGGTGCAGCTGACTGGGAAGCAGTCTGGACGTTCCTCAAAAAATTAAGCATAGGGCTTCCCTGGTGGCACAGTGGTTGAGAGTCCGCCTGCCGATGCAGGGGACACGGGTTCGTGCCCCGGTCTGGGAAGATCCCACATGCCGTGGAGCGGCTGGGCCCGTGAGCCATGGCCGCTGAGCCTACGCGCCCGGAGCCTGTGCTCCGCAACGGGAGGGGCCACAACAGTGAGAGGCCCGCGTACCGCAAAAAAAAAAAAAAAAAAAAAAAAAAATTAAGCATAGAACCACCATACGCTAAAGCAATTCCTCTCCTGGGTACGCATACACCCAAAAGAAAGGAAAGCAGGGTCTCAAACAGATATCTGCCCACCCACGTTCACAGCAGCGTATTCACAATGGCCAAAGGTAGAAGCAACCCAAGTGTCCACTGATGGATGATGGATAAACACAATGTGGTCCATCTATACAGTGGAATATTATTCAGCCTTAAAAAGGAAGGATGTTCTGACACCTGCTACAATGTGGATGAACCTTGAGGACATGATGCTCAGTGAGAGAACCAGACACAGAAGGACAAATACCGTCTGATTCCACTCACAGGAGGTCCTGGAGGAGTCACATCCACAGAGACAGGGAGTAGATGGTGGGGGCCAGGGGCTGGGGGAGGGGCTGGGAAGTCAGGGTTTCATGGGGACAGAGTTTCAGTTTGGGAAGATGAGAAAGTTCTGGAGACGGAGGGTGGGGATGGTTGCCCAACAGTGTGAATGTGCTTAATGCCACTGAGCTGTGCACTTAAAAATGGTTAAATGGTGAATTTCATGTTATGTATAATTTACCCCAATAAAAATAGATAGAAAGGAATTAAGAGGGAGAGGAACTGACATGCCAGAAGCAGAGATGTGAGAAGGGAAAACTGTTCACAGACAGAAACATCCAGAACGTGGAGGCCAAGAGCGAGTATCTGTGAACAAACAAGGAAGCTCAGGAGAGGCCAGGCCACCCTCAGGGCCAGCCCCGCCCCACCTCCGAGTCCAGCAAACGCTGGATGCGCGCCAGTGCATCTGTGACCCGGCCCGACCCCACCTCGGCCTCCTCGAAGGGCACAGAAACCTCACCCAGCTGTTGGCAAGCCTGGTGGAGTGCAGATAAAAATCAGGCTCCAAAATCTGCCTTGGAACCAGAAAAGGCAGTGACTGTTTGCTCCAAAACACCTGACAGTGTCTCCAGGTCCTTCCACAGAAATGGCGTTTTGCTTGGACACTGTGACAGGCAAGATAACATCCCCTGAAGACGTCCCCGTCCTGGTCCTGGGAGCTGTGGATGGGTCATGGGGCAGAGGGGACTTTGCAGGTGGGGTTAAGTTGAGGCCCCTGAGATGGGGAGGACCATGGATTCCCGGGGCGGGGGGGCCCAGCGTCATCCCAGGGTCCTTATAAGAGGGATGCGGGAGGGTCAGAGGCCGAGAGAGACGGGAGATGCTGCGCTGCTGGCTGTGAGGATGCAAGAAGGGCCGCGAGCCAGGGATGCGGCGCCTCTAGAAGCTGGAAAAGGCGGGAACCGATGATGCCCCAGTCATGATGCCCCACCCATCCGGCCCCCAGCCCTGCCAATCACAGTAATCACCCCTCCACCCCTATTGATGACTGGTCCACACTGGACCCAGGCCTGCCAATCACAGTACCCACCCCTCCACCCCCATCAGTGATTGGTCCACACTGGACCCAGGCCTGCCAATCACAGTACCCACTCCTTCATCCCCATCAGTGATTGGTCCAAAGGACTGCATGACTGAAGTAGGCCAACCAGATTTTTTCCTTGAATTTCAGCAGTATAAAATTGCCACTTCGGTAGGCCAAAAACAACAGAACATGATCAATTTCATAGGGTTTAACTAATAATAGGAGGGAGGGAGCAGCCTTCTTCCCAGTGGGGCTCCTAAGCTGTCATGGCTAGGCTTGGGGCCATTGGCTGCCATCTTGGCCTCTAACAGGAAGGAGGGATGAGGTGAATCTGGAAGGAAGAGGCTGGGTAGATATAGGGGCCACAGCCAGGGAAGGACCTCACGGGACAAGATAGAGTGGCCTAGCCTTGCCTGGGGCCAGGTCTTCCTCTGGACTGCCCAGGCACTGGAGCCGACCTTTGCTTGAACTGGTTCAAGTTGGGGTTCTCTCTCTTAGGACATCAAGATTTCTGGCTCTTGGACAAACCAAAGCAGGGAGCAGTAACTTCTACAAGGACACTACAGCCCTTCACCACCTCTTCCACCACTGTAAAAAAGAGAGCGCTCAATCAACATGACCTCAGGCTTCTCCAAATTCTAGATGGCATCACCTCCCCACACACGGGGACGCCCATTCCCATGAGGCCTGGGCAGACCCGTGCACAGCCGGTGGTCAGGAGAGGACCTCCCTCCTAAGCGCACCTTCCAAGTCTGAAAAGGGGCCCTGGAGACAGAGGAGCCTCCCCTGAGGTCTTCGTGTTCTCAATACTGGCCTCCTTTGGGGGAAACATCTTGGTGGGACAACGCAAGTAGCCACAAAATAAATAAATAAAATAAAGCTTGTCCAACTATTTGTAAGTGGCATCATACCACAGTCCACGCAAAAGCCCTTCTCCCTCCCAGGGAGAGCCCAAGTCAGCAAGGATCGTTTATCCACTGACAATCCCCAGATAGAAGTTTCCAGCTCATGTCTCTCTGGAGCTTCAGGCAGGAATGGACACCTGCATGTCTCCCCCTGAAGCTCAGCATGTCCCCGGGATGGGGTGTCCTTCCCCTGACAAGCCTCTCACCCCCCTTCTCCTGAGTTCTCGGGTACCACCTCTCCCACCCCCGATACCCTAGACCAGCCTCTGGGGTCTCCTGTCACTTCTTCATCCTTCTTCTCTTCCTTGCTGGTCACCTTCAAATCTAGCTGTTCCACCTCCTTCCTCCTGTCCAGGGGCGCCACCCAGCCATTCCCGCTCTCACGACCTGTCCCCCTTCCCTGGGCTTGTGGTGGTCTTGCTAACCCCAGACTTGCCACCACCTGGCCATTTTTCAGATAACTGGAGAGATGTGCCTAGACCAGGGGGTCTCATGTGGGCTGAGCCTGCCCCCAGGGGACACTGGGTGATGTCTGGAGACATCTGTGGTGGTCACGACTGGGGGCTCCTGGCATCAGGGGGGTGGGGGCAGGGATGCTGCTTCGTCACCACACCGTGCTTGGGGTGGCCCCCGCAGAGAGAATGATCTGGGCCCCATGTCAGCAGTGCTCGGGGGGAGACCCTGGTCTATACAAATACGATTGTGCAACTCCCCTGCTATGAGTAGCTACTCACTGCCCTTAGCACCAAATTCAAAATCTCGGCCCTGACTTCCCTCCCCAGGCTCATCACTCACCATCACCCGCTCCCACCACCAGTCACTCCATGTCTGTTCTGCTCCCAAAGAAATTCTGACACTCACTTACACCGTGGATGAACCCTGAAGATGTGATGCTCAGTGAGAGAAGCCAGACACAGAAGGACACATGCTGTCTGATCCCACTCACAGGACGTCCCTGGAGGAGTTGGATCCACTGAGACAGGAAGTAGATGGTGGGGGCCAGGGGCTGGGGACTCTGTTTCATGGGACAGAGTTTCAGTCTGGGAAGACGAGAAAGTTCTGGAGATGGATGGTGGGGATGGTTGTACGACAATGTGTACGTGCTTAATGCCACCGAACCGCACACTTAAAAACGGTTAAGACGGTGCATTTTATGTGGCACACATCTTACCTCCGTAAAATAATTGTTGAGAGACATAAGCACAGAGTGGACAGGGTGGAAGTCTGTGTCTCTCCTTGTGACTGTGGACACAAGAAAGAGGAACATTCGGTGCTGGTAAAATGACTTCACACAAGTAGAAAACAGTGATGCCATGGAGGCAGCAGACCCCCTGGCTGGGAAAGTGATTATAAAGTACCACAGGGATGCACCTGGTTTACAGAAACTTCCAGACTCTCATATATTCCTAAGGACAGAGAAGGGCCTTCCACACCTGTCCCTTACCCTCATCTCCCTGCAAAGTCTTTGCAAACAGTTGGTGCAGAAAACATGTTTGTTTCTTGAGTGAAAAGCTGACACCTCTACCAAAGGAGAAACAGGAGTGTGCTTATTAGCTTTGCAAGAAGTGGACCAAAACCCTCCCAGTAGCAACGTCTCTGGGTTGCTTTATCTTCCATCTAATGTTGAGGCACAAAAAGCAGAAGGTTGGATTGATCCCCTGTTAATTATCTGTCTTCAGTCATAACGTAAAGTCCATTTGAAACCCAACTTTCCCCAAACACCCCTATTTCTAGATTGAAATAAACTTCTCAGCAAGATGTAAAGTCCATTTATTTATTTTTAAATATTTATTTATTTATGTGGCTGTGCTTGGTCTTAGTTGTGGCCCGTGGGATCTAGTTCCCTGACCAGGGATCAAACCCGGATCCCCTGCATTGGGAGCGCAGAGTCTTAGCCACTGGACCACAAGGGAAGTCCCTGTAAAGTCCATTTAGGGTTTTTTAAAAAATAATCAGCTCAGGGCTTCCCTGGTGGCGCAGTGGTTGAGGGTCCGCCTGCCGATGCGGGGGGCGTGGGTTCGTGCCCCGGTCTGAGAAGATCCCACGTGCCGCGGAGCGGCTGGGCCCGTGAGCCATGGCCGCTGAGCCTGCGCGTCCGGAGCCTGTGCTCCGCAACGGGAGAGGTCGCAGCAGTGAGAGGCCCGCGTACCGCAAAAAAAAAAAAAAAAAAAAGTCAGCTCAGACAAATTATTTGGTGTTGGGTAGACCAAAAAACAAACCTGCCTGTTTGGATGTATCTCTCCCCGTTCACTCAGATGTAATGGAGACAGCCCGGCTCGGGCCAGTGGGTGTTTTCCTGAAGAGAGAGGCAAAGGGATGGAAGATTCAAGAAGATCCTACACACCCCTAATCTCAGACGGCAAAATATCTTCTAGAATTTGCTTTATTTTTATTATTTGCAAAGATCGGGGGTGGAATACAAAAGCAGAGTAGAAGGAGGGAAGATAAGAGAAATCAGAGAAAACCGAAGAGGCGATTGCTGGCTCCACACGGAGACCTTGGGCTGAGAGAGCGCCCTTGACAGGTTGAGGACTAATTTATTTTTCTAAAAGCAATGTCGGAGGATAAGTTACCGCCTCAGCTTGAGAGATACGTGAGAACACCCCAGGCAGATCTGAAGAATGACTGTGCAGCAGTAAAGCGAGAGAAAGGAGTAGGCGGGAGATGCTGTCCCCGGTTACAGGAATGACCCGTGAAAGCTTCCAGAAGGATACGGATCCTTCTGGAAGATCTGAAGTGCGGGCCCAGATACAGGGATGGAAAAGGAAAGGGCTGGGGGGAAGGGTGAGGGGGAAGGGATAGTTAGGGAGCTGGGGATTGACATGTACACACTGCTATATTTAAAATCGGGGCTTCCCTGGTGGCGCAGTGGTTGAGAGTCCGCCTGCCAATGCAGGGGACACGGGTTCGAGCCCTGGTCCAGGAAGATCCCACATGCCGTGCAGCAACTAAGCCCGTGCACCACAACTACTGAGCCTGAGCTCTAGAGCCCGCGAGCCACAACTACTGAGCTGGCACGCCACAACTACTGAGCCCACGTGCCACAACTACTGAAGCCCGTGCACCTAGAGCCCGTGCTCCGCCATGAGAAGCCCGCACACCGCAACGAACAGTAGACCCGCTCACTGCAACTAGAAAAATCCTGCACGCAGCAACAAAGACCCAATGCAGCCAAAAATAAATAAATAAATAAATTTACAAAGAAGCAGTATTGATTTCATTAAAAAAAGAAAAATGTTTTTTTTAAAAAAATAAATAAATAAAATGGATAACCCACAAGGACCTACTGTATAGCACAGGGAACTCTGCTCAATATTATGTAACAACCTAAATGGGAAAAGAATTTGAAAAAGAATAGATACACGCATATGTATAACTGAATCACTTTGCTGTACACCTGAAACTAACACAACATTGTTAATCAACTATACTCCAGTATAAAATTAAAAGCTTAAAAAATACAAAAATAAAAAAAATAGAAAAAAGAAAAGAAAAGGAAAGGGCTGTAGAACATATGACTCCAGCACAGAGACTGCAGAACCAGACCGCAAAGGGTCAGCTCTGAGGTCTCCAGCTGAGCCCATGGGTGCAACAGCACCCCGTCCCCCATAACATCCCCCACTGTCAGCTCATGACCTGACTCTCGTCCCAACTAGGCAGTGATGGGGTGACACTGAGCAAGTCACCCCCATATGGGGTGACCAATCAACCCAGGTTGCCCGGGACTCTTCCAATTTTAACCTGGAAATCCGGGTACTTGGTCACCCTACTCCCCCTCTGTCTTCACGTGCCAGAGAGGGTCTGGAGCCATTTGGGGGGGTCCCAAGGAAGGGCTCAGCCAGGGGACCCTGAGACCTGAGCCATAATAGTGAATGAGGCAGTGTCTGTTTCCAGCCTCCTGACGTGCCACGGAGAGTCTCGGTGTAAAGCCAGCGTGTCCTCAATGCCACCCGAACGCCTGCCAGAGTCTGTTTCCAAAGAGAGGGAACCTCAGGTGCAGGGCCTCCAGGGAGGATGCCAGGCCAAGCAGGGGGCGGGGTGATGAGACACTGGCCTCAGGGGACACCGAACACCTCCGTCAACAAGATCAATGGTGGGGGGAGGGATAAACTGAAAGATTGGGATTGACACATACGCACTACTATATATACAACAGATAACTAATGAGGACCTACTGTATAGCGCAGGGAACTCTACTCAATACTCTGTAACAGGCTATACGGGAAAAGAATCTTAAAAAGAGGGGATATATGTATATGTATAACTGATGCACTTTGCTGAACAGCAGAAACTAACACAACATTGTAAATCAACTATACTACAATAAAAAACAAACAAAAAATCAAGATCAATAGTATTTTCTGCAACTTTTTTTTTTTTTTTTTGCGGTACGCGGGCCTCTCTCTGTCGTGGCCTCTCCCGTTGTGGAGCACAGGCTCCGGACGCGCAGGCTCAGCGGCCATGGCTCACGGGCCCAGCCGCTCCGCGGCATGTGGGATCTTCCCGGACCGGAGCACGAACCCCTGTCCCCTGCATCGGCAGGCGGACTCTCAACCACTACGCCACCAGGCAAGCCCCTAGTTTCCTTTTTTTTAAAAAGAAGTTTTTAGGTTTAAAAAGTAGACCACTTCATTAAAAAAAAAAATCAATAAAATGCTCTAAAATTGATTGTGGTGATGGTTGCATATAGCTGTGAATATATCAAAAACCGCTGAATTGGTTTATAGGGGTGAATTTTATGAGATGTGAATTATATCTCAATACAGCTGTCATTTTAAAAATCAAAAGAGGGACTTGCCAGGCAGTCCAGTGGTTAAGACTCTGCGCTTCCACTGCAGGGGGCGTGGGTTCAATCCCTGGTCGGGGGAACTAAGATGCCACATGCCGTGTGGCACAGCCAACGACAACAACAAAAAGTAGACCACTTGAAGGTTAAATAAACATTTTCACAGACTACCTGCAGATATGCGCCTGGCCCCTGTGATCCCATCCGGTCAGTGGTTTTAATAACACCCCTGACACCTCCAAGCTCCAGGCCAGACTTATCTTCCGAATGCCCAACTCAGCCTGGCTTCTGGAACCTCCTTCTGGGTGACCTAAGGTGACTCCCCCAATGACCCCCACCTCCTGGTGCTCACGCCCCTGTGTAATCACCTCCCCTTGACTGTGGTCAGGACTCTGTTTCTAAGCAGTAGGGTATGGGGAATTCCCTGGTGGTCCAGTGGTTAGGGCATTGTGCTTTCACTGTCATGGCCTGGGTTCTATCCCTGGTTGGGGAACTAAGATCCCACAAGCCACGTGGCCGAAAAAAAAAAAAAAAAAGGCAGTAGGATATGGCAGAGGTGATGTGTTGTCACTGTCATGACTAAATTATATATTGTAGGACCCCATCTTAGCAGACTTAAAACCCTCTTGGTGGACTTCCCTGGTGGTCCAGTGGTTAAGACTCTGTGCTCCCAATGCAGAGGTCACAGGTTCGATCCTTGGTCAGGGAAGTTCCGAATGCTGCACCGCGTGGCCAAAAAAACAGAACAAAACAAACAAAAAAAACCCTCCTGGCTGGCCTGGTGAATATGTTGGTTTGCTGGAAGAGGCTGTTTGGGAAGGAACCGTGAATGCCTCTAGGAGCTGAGGGTGCCCACCAGCTGGGCCCCTGGTCATCTGCCAGTAACCTGCACGAGTTTGGAATTGGATCCTTCCCCAGCCCATCTTTCAGATAAGAACACAGCCCAGCCAGCCTTCTGATCACAGCCTTGTGAGACCCTGAGCAGAGCACCTGGCTAAGCCACGCCCAGACTCCTGACCCACAGAGAACAGGAGATAATAAACACGAGCCGTTTCAAGCCACCACACTGGTGGCAATCTGTTACCACAATCCAATAACTGACAGACTTCTCAGATCTGACACATGCCAAACTGGCAGCCCTTCTCAGCCCCTAGAATATCTGTTCCTCCCATAGTTTTCCCCATCTCAGACGGAATTTCCACTTCTATGATCACTCGGACGCCAAAGCCCCAGGGTCATCCTGATGTCTTTCTCACAGTCCCCATCCAATTGGCCTGAAAATGCTGTCAGCTCTTCCTTTGAAATGCACCTAGGATTGGACCACCTGCACTATCTCTACCCTGGGCTAAGCAGAGATCTCCCAGGCCTTATCATAGGGCCAGCTGCTGCCACCAACACGGCAGCCTCAGAGAGCCAGCTGAAACCTGACCCAGGCCACATCCACCTCTGCTCGGACCTCCGCCTGGCTCTCGTTCAGGGCAAAAGCCCCAAGTGACCTGGTCTCACCCACTCTTTGCTGTCTGTCCTTAGCTCCCTCCCTCTGCTCCAGCCATACAGAGACATGACGGCCCTGCCTCAGGGCCTTTGCACCTGCTGTGCCCTCTACCTGATGAGCTTGCCTATACCCTCATGGCTGTCACCTCCACTTCCCCCGCTGCATCCCCGGCTTTGCTGGTTTTCTCCTGAATTGTGCCAGCTGCACTCATGGGGGTATAAGTTAAGATGGTTTCTGCCAAGGTACAGAGCCTGGAGTCCCCTCGAGTCCCTTTGGGAGAAGTGGCTGAGCACTGGAAAGGGAACCAGGGCAAGAACCAGTACAGCCCAATATGTATGGAGAAAGCGAGTCATCTTACTCTGCACCCTGATCTCACAGTTCCTGGGGGTTCTGGTTTGATGACTCCAGCTGGTATATCGTTCCTCAAGAGAATGGAAATGTACCGGGGGAAAAAAAATGCCTTCAGTAAAAATAAGTCAACAAGCATGTTCTACGTGGCAGGCATTTCACTAAACAATATTTACGTGCATTACCTACTTTATGACCACAACCCTCCTACAAGACCAGCTGCATTCTGATGGAAGAGGAAACAGAGGCACACAGGAGCAGGGTCACTTGCCCAAGGTCACGGGATGTGGTGGTTTTAAAGGAGGTCCACAAATTTCTTGCCGCTTTTCTCTTTGGTGGAGCCTAAGTTTCCTTCCTTAGAGTGTGGGCTGGACTTGATTTACTCCTAATGAACAGAAAGTACCAGAAGAAATGGCGTGAGACTCCTGAGTAGGTCATAAAAGGCACAGAGGTTTCCCTCGCCTGCTCTGTGCGGGGCCGGCTGCCATGTAGTGAGAAGCCTCAAACAGCGCCTGGGAGGTCCACATGAGGAGGAGCCACGTGAGGGGGCCTCCTGGAAGCTGCAACTCCTGCTCCCATCAGGCCCTCAGGTGAGGCAGCCTTATGAGGGACCCTCAGCCAGAACCACCACACCCCCCGCAACAGATCACTCCCAAATTCTCACCCAGAGAAACTGACATAATAAATATTTGTCTGAGACTGCTAACTTTGGGGATAATTTGTTATGCAGCAACTGCTAACTAATACACAAGACTCCAGGCCCCAGGACCTTTCTGCCTGGCTTCCCATTTTCCCTCCCAGGAACCACACCCTCTATTCTCAGTGGTCCATCCTGTTCCCTTCTCTTTATTCTCTCCTGCAGCCCACCAAGCGCCCACTGTGAATCTTCCACTTGTCTTTTTTTGTTTTTAATTTTTACTTTATTTTTTTTGGCTGCGTCAGGTCTTAGTTGAGGCACGTGCGATCTCTGTTGAGGCACGCGGGCTCTTCGTTGTGGTGCGCGGGCTTCTCTCTAGTTGTGGTGGTGGGCTTTGTCTTCTCTAGTTGTGGCACACAGGCTACAGGGCACGTGGGCTCTGCAGTTTGCGGCACGCGGGCTCTAGTTGAGGTGTGCGAGCTCAGTAGTTGTGGCGGGCAGGCTCAGTTGCCCTGCGGCATGTGGGATCTTAGTTCCCTGAGCAGGGATTGAACCCACGTCCCCTGCATTGCAAGGCAGATTCTTTACCACTGGACCACAAGGGAAGTTCCTTCCACTTGCCTTTAACGGCCGATTTTATCTAGTCGGTTCAAACAGTGGTTCAGCCTCTCCAAGGGGAAATACAGCACTTGGGATCACTTTTTTCCAAACAGAGTCAACTATCAACTTTAATAAAACCCCAAACTTCATCCCAGCTCTGCTCCTGGCTCCTACACTTCTTCCCCTCCTCACTCTCAACTCTTTGCCCATCTCTCTGTATAAGTTTTTCCTTGCCACTCATCCAAGACAATCACCGTTTTCCATCCCGTATGTCTCTGCTTCTTTGCTTCCATGGTAGCCAACGCTGGTCTATGGAACAGGCATCTCTTGTCTACACTACACCCTCTCCTGTTTCTCCCTATCCTACTTCTCAGGCTCAGATCCAGCCAGGGAACCTCCCCTCCCCCATTGCCCCAACTCCATGAAATCAATCACTCAGCAAGCCTTTAGGAAATTTAATAAGCTTGGCCTTTTTTTTTTTTTTCCTTTTTGTCTGTGGACTTTTTGTTAGGTTTTCATAGGAAGAGGTGTTTGTGAGAGAACTATTTGCGGTGATGATATCTTGTGTTTTTGTAGCTTTTTAACGTGCACAGAGGAAAAGGAGTCAGAGATCCTGGGGGGAGGGGGGTGTGCGGTTGAGGCCAGAAGCTGATAAACACGAGCGATACCCAGGAAAACGGATAAAGACACGTAGATTAAAAAAAGAAACTTCCAATCACTTACAACTTGTAAGTTAAAATTAATACAGGGGGGCTTCCCTGGTGGCACGGTGGTTAAGAATCTGCCTGCCAATGCAGGGGACACAGGTTCGAGCCCTGGTCCAGGAAGATCCCACATGCCGCGGAGCAGCTAAGCCCGTGCGCCACAACTACTGAGCCTGCGTGCCACAATTACTGAGCCCGCGTGCCACAACTACCAAAGCCCATGTGCCTAGAGCCCGTGCTCTGCAACAAGAGAAGCCACTGCAATGAGAAGCCCGCACACCACAACGAAGAGTAGCCCCCGGTCGCTGCAGCTAGAGAGAGCCCGCACAAAACAACGAAGACCCAACGCAGCCAAAACTAAATTAATTAATTAATTAAAAAAAAATTCATACAGGGTCTCCATGCAGTGGGGCATCTCAGATTGGATCCCTGAACAGAAGAGGCGTTAGTGGAAAAACTGGGGAAATCCAGGCCAAGTAGGCTGTGAGTGTTTACGTTCATTTTAATGTCAATTTCTTAGTTTTGATCTATGGTGGCACAAGGTTTGAACACTAGGAGACGCTGGGTGAAGGGTGTACGGGGATCCTCTGCACCACCCTTGCAATGACAATTATTCTGAAATCACTGTTTTTAATTAATAGAGTAAAGCGGGAAAAATGGCAAAGCCTGATGCCGACGCGAGCCAGAGACCCAGAACACGTGACCCTCTGCCTTACTTTTAGAGCCACGCATGTTCAAATAACTGGGGACAGCTGTTTCCCCGTTCTCACTTTTATGTGGATGGGTGCCCGAAACACGAGCAGCTACGAGCAGAAAGTTCATGCCTAAAATCTGTGTGGGCTCACAGCCTCAGGTCAATTAGTTCAGACCTTCCAGCACTCCCATGGGGAGGGGGCCAGCACAATGATCCCCACTTTACAGATGAGGACGCTGAGGCTTGGAGAGACTATCTCCTCTGTCTCTGTCTCTCTCTCCCTCTTTCTCTCCTTTTGTCTCACTGTTTGTCTCTCTGTCTCCCTCCCCCTCCCCCCTCCTCCCTCTTCCACACAGAGTTCTTAGAATTCAGGAACGGCTCCCCCAGGCCCCTGTGGTCCAGGTAAGGCAGGTGAGCCCAGGGACCAAGAGCTCGAAACCCTGCCCCAGGGCAGCAAGACAGATGGCGAGCGGCCACGCCCCAGTTCAGGTCCCAGCTCCCCACGTGCCGGCCACAGACCCCCACGCTCGTCCCGCCGGTTTCTTTCTCCTTCCTCGACTGCAGAAACTGGAAGGAGGCGCCCAGACCTTCGTGTCCTCCTCCAGGAAGGACACACTCACCTGCACGCGGCCTCGGGTCCCTCCCAGGGCCTCTGCCCTGTCACCGACAGCTACGGTACCCCAGCAGACCTTTCTCCGCGCGCAGCTTGTGCCCAGACTTAATCAAAGGTCACCTGGCTTGCCTCTGTTCAAAGACTCCCCGGCTCCACACTTTACACCCTAAACATTCAGAATCCTGCCAAGCGCACACGCTGAACAGCACGCAGATCTCCTGGGGGTGGAGAGCTGCAGGGTCCCCTCTCCAGTCCGTCACCGCGGGCAGATCAGGGGAAACACCTGACGTGCTGTTTGGAGGGACAGGAGGGCTATCTACCACGTCCTGGGGGCTCTCAGGGTCTTCCGTCCCCTTTTCCCAGGCGAGGAAACAGGGAAGGGGTGTCCACACACACACACACACAACCACACACAAAATCATACATGACCTCACAGTGCAATCACGCACACGTGGTCACACACTAGTTACACAGACACACAGCACACACAGAGGCAATGACACCACCCCACACAGCCATACGCAACCCCGCGCCTGTAACCAATCTCACACAATCCATCACAGGCACAATCACTCACACGCCACACCTGCCGCCGGCAGCCAACTCTACGGCCCCTCCCCCATAGGACCCCCAGCCCAGCTTCAGGCCTTGTGACCACACCCTCCCCAAACTGTTACCCCCCAAATCCTTGTCGTGTTTTTACTCACTAGCAAGAGATTGGTTGAGAGAAGCCACAGGGAGGAAAGCAAGGGGCCCCTCACCAGATCCCTGGAAACCTTCTCACCGGCTCTGCGCGCCGTTTCCTGCCGGCCCAGCCCCACCGCGGGTTTAGCCGAGTTCATGGGTGGGAAGGCGGGAAAGCGGCCGTCGGGGTTGGGGAGCCCTCGGGGTGCCAAAAAACGCAGGGTGCCCGGCCGTGTCTACACGGTCTCACACTCTCCGAGGGCGTCTACACAGTCCGACGCGTTTCCCGCACGGGCCGGGCGAACCGAGGCGCTGGGAGAGGGCTGCCGCCTCATTTCGGGGGACCCCGGACTCACCGCGCTCCTCCCGAGGCTGCACCGCGGGCCGGCTCCCTCCGCAAACGACCCGGACTCCAAGAGGCTCAGGGATGGGGCGGGGCTGGGGGCGGCACCGGGTGGGGGAGCCGCCCTCCTCCCCACCCGGGCATCAACCGGGGCTGGGGGTGGCGCCCTCCCCCGCACCCGGACAGCACCGCCTTCGCCAGCTTCCCCTGCCCGCCCCCCCACTACACCCCTTCCCCTGCGCACCTGGGACTCATCCGGGCCGCTCCCAGCTCCCAGAGGCTCTGAAAGGACAACTGGGTGTGGGTCGCCCTGCGCAGGAGCCCAGGTGGGTCCCATCAGCAGAGGGAAGGGAGTGGGCGGGCGGTGCCGCAGGAGCCCCGTGGGGAGATCGGGTTCTGGACCCTTCGGCTTTCTGGAAGCTGCGGGAGGCCGGTGAGGTCCAGGTGGAGGGCATGACCTGGGCAGGTGAGCCCACGTGGTCAGGTGACCTGGGACACAGGGCAGGGGAGGGGTGCCCGGGCCCGGTGGAGCAGATGCTCAGGGTGGGAGACAGCTTGCCGGGAGGAGTGTGCATGCGAATAACTACGGTAGTTTATTAAATGAAATTTAAATTTTTGAACAGTTTCAGGCTTATGGAAAAGTTGTGAAGACAGTACTGAGAGCTCCCACACACCTGGCCCCGGGTCCCCATTCCTGACTACTTACTTTAGCGTGGTACGTGGTCACAATCACCAACAATATTCGTTAAGCCCGTGCTCCTGGGGGCCACCGTCCTCCCTCCCCGAGGCCAGCCGAAGGGCTTTCTAGAACTTCAGAACACCTGAGGGTGACACCCCGTGAGTGCCTTGCCCACGTGGCTGGCAATCCCCACCTCTCCCCGGCCAAGCTCCTAACCTCCTCTCACCTCCCCACCGGAGCCCAAGGCAGCCTCTCCAGTGTCCCTCTGGCTGGACAGTCACCTCCTCCAAGCAACCTTCCATGCTACCTGCCCCCCAAGACAGAGCCGGGGGCCTCTCCCGTGCTGACCCTCGGATGGGCTGCCTTCCCAGACTCACACAGGCATCCCAGGCCTGAGCGACGCCTGGCACACAGGCGTGCAATGAACCAGTGAGTGAATGAGCAGGTGAATGAATGAGAAATGCATAAGATCTGGTCTACTTAGTGAAAGAAAATCACTGGGGCTTCCCTGGTGGCGCAGTGTTTGAGAATCTGCCTGCTAATGCAGGGGACACGGGTTCAAGCCCTGGCCTGGGAAGCCCATGAGCCACAACTACTGAGCCTGCGCGTCTGGAGCCTGTGCTCCGCTACAGGAGAGGCCGCGATAGTGAGAGGCCCGCGCACCGCGATGAAGAGTGGCTCCTGCTTGCCACAACTAGAGAAAGCCCTCGCACAGAAGCGAAGACCCAACACAGCAAAAATAAATAAATAAATAAACTCCTACCCACCCCCAGCATCTTCTTTAAAAAAAAAAAAAAAAAAAAATCACTGTGCTCACAGCATTGGTCCTGTTTGTAGCTCAAACACGAGACGCTGATGGTGATGTGGCGAGTGGCACAGCCTGGCGTGAGCCCGGAGGCGCTGGCCCCAGAGACTCGACCTCTCCGTGTGTGAAGCTGAAACAGGCCAGCACACGGGCCCCCGCCCCACACACAGCCTGTAGTCCTCACCACCTGCGCTCCTGCAGGCCGGGGTCTGGGGCCACCACCTGTTTTTGCTCAGCTGTTTGCTAAGCAAGGGCTTTCCATTTTTGAATTGTTGTAAATGAGAGTATTTTGTGACCTGTGAAAATGACACCAATGCACATTTTGGTGTCCACCAAGTTTTTGGCCACAGTCACGCCTGTCTGCTTACACGTTGTCTGATGCTTCCGGCTACACAGCTGGGTCGACCGGTTGTGACAGTGACCATGTGGCCCCAAAAAGGCCCAAACATTGACCATCTGGCTCTTTACAGAAAGTCCGCAGGCCCTGCTACAGGTGACTCCCTCCGTGGTTCTTAGATCATCACAGACAAGCTAATGGTATCCAAACACAGACAACAGCAGGCTCCGCTACCCTCCCCTCCCCTCACGAGGACCCCAGGCGAGTAAGGACAAGTAGCCACAGGCGGCAAAGCTGAAACCCCACTTGGGCGGCACCAGTGGCCACAGGCTGCGGGTGTGCTCCGGACACCTCCATCCACACAGGAATTCCTGCAGGCTGAAGGCCACCGGGCCCAGCCCGGCCGGCCCACCAAGGGCTTCCCCACAACGCCCCCGAGCCCCGCCCCCCAGCCCCGGCTCACTGCAGCACAGAAAAGGCAAAGACCCAGCCATAAGTATCAAAAGCTGTGTTTAATTATAAGATTCAAACAGAAGCAAGGCAAAAACTGCAAACTGAAACTTCAGGAACTAACAAACATCCTCCTTTGATTTCTTTGACGTTTGTCAAACCAACAAAACAGAAAAAAGAGACTCCGCGCTCTTTACCGACGTACAAAATGGCTTAGAGGAAGGCGCAGTCCCTAGAGGGAGGGCGGAGGTCCGCTCGGGCCTTCCCCCAAGGCTGCCCCGTGGCTGCGCCCTGGTCCCGGCCTCTAAGGCCAGGGGCTCCCGTGGGGCTGGGCAGGTCCAGCTGCTCCAGCCCCGCCCTCCCACCGGATCACCTGTTCTTTTGAGAAACACACAGAAGCAGGTGGGAGACGCCGTCTGTTTTTTTTTAGGAATAAACATCGTTTCTTCCTCGAGAGGCGTGGCTGAGAGGCTGTGAGTCTGGCTGGCGCTGGTATTGTGTGGAATGGACCGTGGTCGCCCCCGCCTGCTGTGTGCAGCGCAGCAGCGCGCAGAGGGACACAGAGCCGGCGTGCGGCGCGGACGGGGTGTTGGGGGGGGGGAGCGGGCCGGGGCCCTGGCGATCAGCAGCCCCGGGTGCCTGTCCGGGCGCCGGCTCTGTCGCCAGGCGGTGACACGGGGGCCGGCGGCATCTCCGTCGTGAGGTTCAGAGAACCCTGTCCGTGAGGTAGAAGACATAACGCCAGTTCCAGAATATCCTCCCGCATTCCAGAAGCTCCCCGTCCCCCGTGCTGGAGTTGGAGGCCGAGGTGCGTGCACTGGATAGGGTGCTGAGAGCGTGCGGGTGCCTGTGGCGAGGGTGGGAGCCGAGTTCCCTTGAGCTGAAAGGCAAGATGGGGCCACCGGCCTGGCACCAGCCCCGCCCCCAAGAGAGGCAGTCCGAAGGGCTCGCACCCCAAGAGGCGACACTACCAGAATTTCAAAAAGTCGTGGCCGTTTATTCAAACTTGGAGGAGCTGGACCACAGGCGCTGGGCGCTTCCGGGCGATGGAAGGGCCGGGCGCAGGGCTCGGCGCTCACCACGGGCCCCCAAGGCTGCGGTGGCGTCCAGTCCAAACCCCTGGGGGCCCTGCTGAGCAAAGGCGCCCCTCCACCAGGAGCCAGAGACCCGCCCTCTCCCGGCCCGGACCCGAAGGGAAGCAGCAGCAGGGCAAGCACCAAACTGGGCGTGTCCGCGGCCAACGGCGGAGGTGACGGCCCCGCCCTTCCCGGGGCACCACCGCCGCAGGAAGCGGGGCGCGCGCGGGGTTGGCCTCAGCCGGCCGGGGGCTTGGCAGCCACGCGAGCTCGGAGCAGGGCTGGGGTCCGGGGTGTGGCCGGGCTGGAGCAGGACGTGCGCATCGGCCAGGCCAGAGCACCAAGTTGGGGGCCGCGCGGGTCCAGTCCCTGGGCGCGGGGGCCGAGTCTGCGCCCTCCCCTAGGCCGAGGGGCCGGGGGCGAGGCCTGCCGGACTCTCGGGCTTCTGTGGGGGCGCGCCGGCCCCGCTCTCCTCGGGCGCGGACGACTCTGGGGGCTGCTCCGCGGGCGGAGGGGACGGGGCCGCTTCTTGGCCGGGAGGCTGCTGGGAGGGGGCTGCGTCGGAGTCCGCCTGGGGCTGCGGGCCGTCCGCAGAGGCCGGCGCCCACGGCGACTGAGGTAGGTCCTTCTGAGGGAGGGAGGAGGCCCGGGTTGGTGGAGCCGCGGGGGCGCTCCGGCCCCAGGAAGGAGCCGCGCTCGCCAACTGGCACCAGCACCGCATCAGGGCCCCAGGAGGGCCCCACCCTGCCTTCTCTGGCCTGCTCTCCCTCCAGAACCTTCCAGAACCAATCCACCCGCTCTGTAGCAAAGCCAACGCCCGCCGGGAGGGAGACCTTTGGGGACGGGGGCACTGAGCCCAGGAAGCCTTCCCGACTCACCGGGTCACAACAGTCACACCACATGTAAAGCGTGTTCACATCTATGCGAACAAGTTACACACACACCGGAAGCGCTCAGAGCCCCCATCAGGGCAGGACGGGTCTCCTAACAGGGCCCGCTAGAGACCCCGCAGGCCCGGAATGCCCTTGAGTTGCAGGGATACAGCGGTCACCCTGCGCTGCACGGGGAGTGGCCTCTGTCCCTTTCCTCTTCAGTTTCAGACAAGAACAAGGCCCGGCCCGCCCCCTGCCCGTGGCAGAAGCAGCTGGAACCCCAAGTCCAACCAATCCAACCAAATGGGTTAGGGTTAGGGTTAGCAGCAGGGCAGCAGCATCACCCCGAGCCACACCACGAGCACATGTACCCCTCCCCGCCCTACAGCCATGGGAGCACCACACCCAAAGCAAAACCTTCCAGAGACGGGACAAGGGCTGCGGGGTTTAGTTGTAGCGCTAGGAGGTCTTACTCAACTTTAACTCTAGTTAGGGCTTATTAGGCTATTATTTCTCGCAGACATTCATAGCAAACTGGTATTCACCGCAAAGCCGCTGCCCGTCCAGAACATGCCCAGCTCCCTGCGCCAGAGCGCCAGGGCGCAGCTGGTGACGAGCGTGCAGGGCACCAGGTAGAGGAGGGCAGGCTGGCCGCGCTGCATGAGGGCCAGCGCCATGAACGTCACCAGGAGACCGATGCCGTAGGCTGCGGAAGCAGAGACAGGCAGCACGTTACCCTGGCCGGTCCCAAGCTCACCACCCACTGCTCACAGGGGCAGGAGAGGCAGAGCTCGCGCCAGGGCCGTGGCCAGCGGGTCCTCCCCACCCACACCTTCCCGGACGCTGGCAGGCGAGAGTGCACACAGGGGTCAGCAGGGAAAGAGGAGGGAACGAGGGCCCAGCCGCCAGACTGGGGAGCGGAAGCGGGCGGCCGCCATGGGAAGGCCTGGCGTCCCGGGAGCGGCTGGAGGAGCCGCAGAGGTGCCCCAATAGCTCATTTTTGTAAGCCTCTAGTTAGAAAAATAATTTGAACTGAAGTAACGTAGGTACAGAACTAGGAAATCAGACCTTTCATAACTGAGTTGTGACCGCATGAAAGCACTGAGGGGTGAGAAGCGTCCGCATTTCCTGCTCCCCGTTCAGCATAAAACAGCGTGTGTTATTTAGGGATGTGAGTCCAACGTATAAAGACCCCCGCGCACGTAGAGCACAGGGACGGACATACAACACAGCACACACGAGGAGTTAGAGGGGTCGGCCTGAGTACAGCGGCGTGGGGCTCACTGTACTAACCTTGCAGCCGCACACGTGCAATTACTCCCAGGTGAAGAGTTACAAAGAAATACACCATTTACTGGCACATCCCCTCCGAGGCAAAAAGCCCCGTCTCCAGCACCTGCGTCTGCTCGGGCTGCCTGCCCTGCCCCTTACCTCCATGTTTCCAAGCGATAGGCTTGTGCAGGGAGAGTTCCCGCTTATCGGCTGTGGACTAGCCACCTGTCCTAAAGAAGTGATTCAACCGAGCCAACTACAGGATTTCAGTGACGGGAACTACAGAACAAGTTGACAAACTGTGGTTCACACGGAGAAAAGCTCTACAGGCGCATCTGGACGAGCTAATCATGGAGTGTGAACCCAGGGGGCAGAGGCGGGGAGCACTTGTCTGGGCCTTCAGGAACCCGGACGCCAACGGCCCAAAGTACGCCGGGAAGGCCAGCCTGCGTCCGCCTGGCACTGCTGGGGGCCATGGCGGGGCCTGCCCTCACCCGTGTCGGCTGGTGGGGCCTGTGCGCTCTGCACGCCTGCTCGTCCTGAAGAGCTGACCCAGCAGGACAAGAGAACTGGTTTGGACATTTTTAGAAATGATTGGACTCAACAGAAAATGAGAAAACATCCCTTTGGTGTAAATGGCTTTAGTAACAAAGGAAACAGAAGACAAAGGAAAAAAGAGAAAGACAAAGAAGACCAAAGAAAAGAGAAACAACGACCACCGTGGAAAGTGACAAGGAGGCCTGTGACGCGGGCACAGGCCTGTCCCCTACCACCCCGCGGCAGAGGACGGGGCACAGCCGAGCCCCCGGGGCAGCGGGCTTACCGATGGTGCAGGCCACGAAGTAGACCCTGGAGGACTGCACCTGGATGTCGAAGCGGTGGCAGTAGGCCACGAGCAGCCCTGTGGGAGAGAGGCCATGGGCAGAGGCCGGGCCGCAGCCCCAGCCAGGCACCGGGGGTTCCCCCGGAGGCACCGTGCGTTCCTCCCAGCTCAGGAGGGAGCTGGCCCGGCGCCACCCTCGACTCCTGGCAGGTAACCAGACCTCCAGCGAGCGCAAACCCCAGCTCAGAGGCCGCCTGGTGGGGGGAGGGGCCCGGAGGGGGACCCTGGGGGCAGTACGGCTGGGACAACGCCTCCGGGGGACCACCTCCCTGGCCCCCAGGCCCCACTGGCTCAGCTCTGCCTCTGCCCACCAGCCCCTGTGGCCTGACACCCCCAAGGGCACCCGGGCCGCCAAAGCCCGGCCCCAGTACCTGGGACCAGGATGTCCCCGAAGCCCAGGAGGGAGAAGGGCCGGTCACACAGGGCCAGCGGCGAGGCGTTGAGTCTGGGCACCTTCAGCACCATGGGGAGCTGGGGAGAGGGGGCAGCGTGTCCAGGACCTGCCAGCCCGCGCTCACTCCGCTTGCTCAGCACCTCGGCCGCGGGCACCACATACCTTCTCGTGGGTGGCCGAGTCTGACGGCCCGGTTGCCACCTCCACCATGATGCTGTTCCCACTCTAAGAGAAGGGGGACTGCGTCAGACGGGGGAACGCGGGGGCCAGGGCGGGGGGGGGGGCGGGGCGGGGCCCAGAGCCCACCTTGGTCAGGAAGGGCGTGATGAACACGAAGAACACGTCGTAGATGAACAGCACCAGCAGCAGCAGCGTGCAGGCCTGGGAATGGGGCGTCCTGAGGGCTGTGCTCGGGGACCTCCACCGGCCCTGCCCTCCACCCCACCCTGCCCAGGGTCCCAGACGCACAGACGCTCCCGGACGTGTCCCTGCCTCTCCCAAGGCTCAGAGTTTCCCTGTGGGGACGAAGCCTTTAGGACAAAGTCTGAGCACGGGCAGCCTGACCTTCGGTGCCCTGGAGGCAATGTCAGGCCGGAGGCTCAGGGAGGGCGACTTTCTGATGGGACGCTTGAGAGAGACACAGCCGCAACCAGCCAGCCACGGGTCTGGGCAGGTGACGCCCGGCTTCACGTTTGCCTGTGTGTTTCTAGGTTCCTCCTGCTGGGGTTGGGCCTTGGCCCAGAGTCCCGGCCCGAGCCCTGTGCTTCTGCCCCCTTGGTTTCACCTGGTTTTCCCTCCTCTGTTCACCTCACCAGCAAGGAGGCGGCCCTGCTCCGCGCGCCCGCCCAGGTGTTCCCTCGGCCAGCGGTCACAGACGCTGCCGCCACACTGTGAGACAACTCTGCGCTGATCCTTAAGCCCCGTCCCCAGGAGGGTGGCCAGAGGGACGGATGAGCCAAGACCACACGGCCCACACAGGGCCAGGCTCAGAGTGGAAGGCCCTGGGCAGGGCTGCACGGCTGGCGGGCACAGGGCTGACCCCAAGAGACCCCATCCCCTCGTCCGCAGAGCGCCCCCACCACCCCGAGGGGCCCTCACCTTGAACGTGGGGAGGCGGATGGTTTTCAAGGTGTAGAGGCAGAAGGCAATGCCCAGCGCGTCCTGAAGGATCCAAGCCCACCTGGAAGGCAGCGCAGCCACCCTTGGGCGGGGCCTCCACCAAGAACCTCCGCCTGCCAGGCCCCTCCCCCGCCCTGGAAGCCTCAGCGCCAAGTCCAAGCCGCCCAGACGAGCCCAGAGGAGCCGCGGAGGCCCTTATGCAGACAAAGGCAGCAGCCGACGTCCTGAGGCCCGTGGGGGGACAGGAGGGGCAGCAATGGCTGGTAGCAGCAGGGGGTGAACCGATCCCCCAACCCTGACGCCACGGCCAGAGAAATGCAGGCGCGTGCCAGGGCCTCTGTCCCTCTGCAGCAGCGGCTCTCCCACCCAGATCACAGCCCGGGGCAGGGGGTGCAGGGCGAGGGGGACCATGTATCCAGCGGATTCAAATTTCTTTAAAAAAAAATTTTTTTTTTTTCTTGGCCGTGCCGCGGGGCTTGTGGGATCCGAGCTCCCCTACTAGAGATGGAACCTGGGCCCTCGGCAGTGACAGCGTGGAGTCCTAACCACTGGACCGCCAGGGAAGTCCCTCAAAAATATCTTTTAAAAAATTTAGAAAAGCAGGGCTTCCCTGGTGGCGCAGTGGTTGAGAGTCTGCCTGCTGATGCAGGGGACGCGGGTTCGTGCCCCGGTCCTGGAAGATCCCACATGCCGCGGAGCGGCTAGGCCCATGAGCCATGGACGCTGAGCCTGCACGTCCAGAGCCTGTGCTCCGCAACTGGAGAGGTCACAACAGTGAGAGGCCCGTGTACCACGAAAAAAAAAAAAAAAAATTTAGAAAAGCAAAACTTGTACCCACCCAGCCAAATGCCCCACACTCTCTGAGGAAATAGGGACTTGGGGCCCTGAGGACATCATCTGGAGTCCTGGGAAGCAGGGCGCCACCCTTGCGGGGCCACTTCCGAATTGGGAAGTCAAAGTTGTGTGATGAAGCCCGCGTGTGATGAGGCTCCCCGCTGGAAATGGCCCCACAGCCGGCCCCGTCCTCCCTGCCCCTCAAGTTACTCATCAGAGCTTCATCTGAGCGCACGATGAGAACCTCTCTGGGCCAGGGCGCTGGTGAGAACAGAGAAGGTTCACCAAGGCCACATGGGCGCCCAGACATGGCGGAAGCCATGGCCTGTTCTACTTTTATGCGAAGGAGCAAGCCTCCTGGCTTGTATTTAACCGTGAGCGTCCCTATTCTCTTTGTGTACAAAGGACTCAAAATATTTTCATGCTTTCCTTCTGCCAGTTAAATCTGTTATAGCTCCAAACAGCAGCACAGCCAAGAGCGTTTAACTGCCCCGGGAGAAGCTCAGAGAGAGCGCCAGATGGTGTCAGTGACGGCAGGCGGTGGCGCGCTGCCTCGCGGGGGAGGCCCCCCGGCGGGGGGGGGGGGGGGGGGGCGGGTGTTGGGAGAAGCAGAGCTAGCTGAGCAAGCGGGCGGGCACCACAACGGAGCAGCAGCCAAGCGGCGCCAGGCCACGTCCAGGCTGCCCCGGAGCACACGGCTCGGCGCCCGGGCAGCAGTGCCGGCGGCATCTCACGCCCAGATTGCGATCGCAGATCCCGGGGCACCGGACAAGCCACAGGGCAGACAGGGCCAGGCCTGGACGGCGTGCGGCCACTGCGTCCAGAGCACTGACAGGAGAGCCTTTCATAACCGGGAGCTGGCCCAGCTCCAGGCGCCCCGAGCGGAGGGCTCGGGGAGTCGCAGGGAGGTCAGAGCACCCGAGGACAGCTGCACCCACCCCCAGCAGGGCCTCCAGGACTGCACTCACTGGTCCTCGTTCCGGAAGACGCCCCACACCACACTGACGGCCACGCACAGCAGCGCCAGGAGCAGCATGCGGACCTGAGGGCGCTTGTGGAAGTAGGGCAGGCTGTTGTCAGGGACCCTGAGGGCAGGCAGGCAGGTGGGGAGGTCAGCGGCCTCTGACCCTCACAGCCCTGCCTCTGCCCAGCACCCGGAGGGTCAGCTCAACTCCTGCCCAAAAGCCCGTGGCCTCCCCATCTGTCCTCCTTCTGTCTGCCGGGCTCTGCTCCCAAGGGCCACCCCTGGCCCTGTCCCTTCCTCTACTTTACCTTATCTGTTAAACTCACCATCCCTCACCTTTTATTTCTAGAAGGGAGGCTCCCAAGGGCAGGGCAGGGCAGGGCAGAGTGGGCAGGGGCAGGGCCTTGGGGGAAGCGACCGGACCTCAGCCAGTCGCTAAGCTGACCCCACCCGCAGGAGCCCTCGTCGGGTGCTGTGACCCCTCTCGCACAGCCCTCCCTGCTCCAGGCCCTCCCCCAAGCCCCCTGAGCCAAGCTTCCTGACCCCGTCGGACCTCGTCTAAACCCTTCCGTTTCCCACCTGCTCCACGACAAGCAGACCAGACCCCTGACCGCAGAGAACCTTCGGAGCCTGGATCAGCAGCGCCGCCCACCTGCTGCCCCCAGCCGACGTCCCCCAAGGGATCCCACAGGCCCTGAGCCAGAACGGGAGGCCCACCCAGGGGCTGGAGGTGGGGCCCGTGAGCCCCCAGCCAGCACGGAGTGGGCACCTGCTGTAATGCCTGCACCGTGCCAGACTGACCGAGGGCTCCGGAGGGCAAGGGTCCTCGGCCTCAGCAAAGCTGTGGAGCCTCCGGGGGCCGGGTAACGGGAGGTGGGAGCGGACGGGCCACAAGGCAGCAGAGGGGGACCCCCGCGAGCAGGGCCACGTGGGGGTCGCCCGGGGGCTCACCTGCATCTGCAGAACGGCAGCCTCTGGAGGAGCGGCGACAGGCAGCTGTAGAGGCCCGTGGAGGAGGCCAGGCAGAAGATGCCGATGATGACGTAGACTGCAGGGCGGGGCGGGCGGTGAGGGGAGCCTGAAGGACGGCTCTGTGCCGCACTCCCTGGCAGGGTGACCGCCCCAAGGGAAGGAAGGGGTAGCCCCAGGCCCCTCCTGGCGAGGCCCCTGGACTCCCCCCTCCCCCGCCGCCCTGAGAGCCGGGGCCGGGCACCCACCGAGCTGGTCGTAGAAGTGGTAGAGCAGCACCAGCATGGAGCAGCACATGACCACAAACACGCAGATCATGACGGGCGTCACGTCCACAGCCTCGTCCTCGTGCTTCTCGGGCCCGTCGTCCCGCTTGTGTTTCATGTACCTCCTTGAAAGACAAGAACGGGCTGGGGGACGCCCTACCGGCCGGCACCGCTCCCGGGGGCCGAGGGCCACAGACATGGGGAAGGACAGGCAGGGGCAGCCTGACACAAGGGGTCTGGACAGACTGAGGGACAGCTTGCCCGGAGGTGACCACCGTCACCTGCCCCGTCGGCCAGTCCCCCATCCCCACCCACCATGTGTACCTGGGGTCCCCCCCGACGGAGCCAGTCCTGCCGGAGGTGGGGCTCCGGTCCCCAGGGCCCAGCTGTGGTGGCCGCATGGGGGCCACCCTGGACCCTGGCCCTGTACCAACCCCACCACCGCCCTTCCCTGGACGGCTGGGGCGAGGTCTCCCGTGGATGCCCCCGCCAGGCTGGGCCCGGGCCGGGAACCCTGAGGGCAGGACAGAATCGTGGGGAGCGGGGCCCTCGGGGCTTTCAACGGGTCTCCTGGGTGTTTGTAGCAGCTGTTTTCCAGAAGGCTCTCTGGGCATGCGGACTCTCGTGGTTACTTGCCCAGCATTACGGCCGCCCATCCGGGACGCACGCACACGCGCGGGCCACTCACTTCCTCACGTCCCGGCTCCCGGCCCAGTAGCCCCCGAGGGCAACGGTGCCCACAGCCATGATGAAGATGATGACCATGTTATAGTCCAGCATGGGCTCCTTGGGGGCGTACAGTGCTGCCCGTACCACCCGGCCGAAAGTCTGCCTCAGGGAACACAAGAGAGCTAAGGTCGGGGGGGCCCACCCGTCCCCTCGCCACCTAGAGGGCCGAGGCTGGCCCACTCGAGGAGCCGGGGGCCGGGAGATCCCGCCTCACCCCACGCCCTCACCCGCTACTCCTGACCCCAGAGAAGCGGGCTCTGCCGGGATGAGCTTCACACAAGGTGGGTGACAGGACCGCGCGTGTGTGGGAACACAGACCCCGCCCCCAGACAAGCATGAGTGAACGAGGGTGGACGTGGCCTGGGAAGCGGCCCGGAGACGGACGGTGGGTCCCTTTGGGGAGACGCGAAGCCTGCAGTGGGGAACCTGGCTATCCCCATGTCACTGTGTGCTGCAGCTCGCCTGCTCGGGACCCGGCTCCCCAAATCAAAGACGCACCAGCCTCTGGCCAGATAGGGCCGGGCCGGGTGAGGGGCCGGGCAGGCCTGAGCAGGGGGTGACACGCAGGGTCTCTGGCATGGGGGAGGGCTGGGGTGTCCATTCCTGACGTTCACAGCACTGCGGGCACACTGTCTTCTCAGGCACTGGGCCCAGCTGCAGCCAGGGCGGGGGACGAGCCTACCTCGAAAATGTCCAGCATGTCTTTGTAGCTGAGCAGGGCCACGGGAATGCCGATCTCGTCGTACTGTGTCTTGTTGCCTCCTGGGGGGACCTGGGGGAGAGGGGGAGAGGGCGGCTGGATGGCTTAGCAAGGCCCACCCAGGGCGGGGCAGCTCTCCCCGAGGGGGAGGGGAGGGGACGGAGGAGTCCTGCGCGC
Source organism: Tursiops truncatus (assembly GCF_011762595.2). Lineage (NCBI taxonomy): Eukaryota > Metazoa > Chordata > Mammalia > Artiodactyla > Delphinidae > Tursiops > Tursiops truncatus. The sequence continues at coordinate 170,008,261 of NC_047036.1, read as the reverse complement.
GTGCGTGCGTGCGTGCGTGCGTGTGTGTGTGTGTGTGTGTGTGTGTGTCAGGTGGGAGGCCTGCAGGCTCGGCCCCTCCCTCTGTCTGGGGGAGTGCAAGCTCCCCTTCCCTCTCAACCCTGGGCTTGGGTGACGCTGGTCTGCCCTGAAGGGCCTGAGGGAGAGGGGTGGCACTGTGGCCCACACCACCTGCTCCTCAGGCAGCGGCCCAGAGCTCCGCCCCAGGCCTTGTCAGAGCCCAGCACCGCCCTGGGACAGGGCCCCTCCAAGGCCACAAGTAGGAAACCCCCGCCCCCCAGGGCCCCCGGCTGCCCAGGAGGGGCCTGGCGGCCGCACCAGCGTCTCCTTGCTGATGATGAGCAGCCCGCGCGCCCCGCTGCCCTGGGCCAGCCGCACTTTCTCGTAGAAGGTGCAGTTCCCCCGCGCCACCAGGGGGATCTGGTTACTGAAGCCTTTGGCAGGGAGGTCGGCCGGAGAGCAGAGCACGGAGGTCGTCCAGTCCCGCACCTGCAGAAGAGACTGCAGGAGGGCGGCCTTCACATGAGACGCTCCAGGGGAGCCAGGGCGCGCAGCATCCTCGGGGAGACAGGTCGGCGGAGGCCACTGCGGCAACCACCGCCCCTACGCAGCCTCACCTCAAGCCCACATGGTCTCAGCCCCACACACGCGCGCGCGCACACACACGCACCCCGAGCACAAGGCAGACGAGAGGGGTACAGGGCGGCGTGTGCTCAGGAACCCTACCCGCCTCTCTCGAGCCCGTCACAAACAGCACAAGGTGCGGGCAGGAGTGCTGGCCTTCGTTCCACCCGCCAAGCCAGGAACTGGGCACCCTGAGTCCCTCTGGGAGGAGTGAGGCCAGAGCAGAGAGCACAGCATCCAGGCTACCCCAGAGACGATGCCGGGCACAGGCCCTTCCTCCGTCCTCAACGGCTCTCTGCAAGACCCGTCCTCCAGAGGCCCTCGGGAGACCCAGGGGAGGAGTGGAGGGAGGGCAGCAAGCAAGACAGACAAGACCCTGCGTTGGGAGGGGGCTCCCGCGCTGGCCGGTACTCACTGCTTTGCTGAGGTCGAGCGGCAGGTGGGCCCACTGCGGGTTGTAGAGGATGCAGTAGTCTTTGCCTTTGGAGCCCCCGGTCTCGGACACCACGTGTACCATGCCGTACTCACAGGCCACCTGGACAGGGGGCAGCAGTCAGAGAGCCGACAGGGCCGGCCCACGGCACGACCTGGCTTGGGTGGTCCCTCGCTCCGACAGCACAGATGGGATACGACTGTCACATCTTAGGCGGGGACACGATGAGGAGGGCAGGGCCGAGCCTCCTCAGGGAGACCTGGGCGCTGACAGTGGCTGTGTCAGGTCCCCTCCCTGTGGCTCCAGTGGCAGGAATGGGGGAGTCCTCCTGGGACTACAGGGAGAACGAGAGCCCCACGCCACTGCCATAAGGCAAGAAGGGGATGGGGAGTCAGCGGTGGCCCAGCAGGTTCCAGGCTCCCCGACAGGCCCCCACTCAGCAAGGCCAGCAGGCTCAGGGCAGAAATGGGGTGGCGGAGCCCGGGTCACGTGACCAGCACCTGCTGGGCCACAGGCTGGTGGGAACCCCTGGGTCAGAACCTTGACCTTCCCTGCCCAAATGCATGGCAAGTGGACGGTGTGAGAGGCAGGGCTGCTCTGGGCAGGGGGCCCTTCATGACAGGTGGCGTCCCCACGACCCCAGCAGGGCCCAGGCAGCTGACAGAACCTCCTCCCCAGCACGTCCCGAGCAAGTACAGCAGCGCTCCCGATGGGCACGGGCAGCAGAAGTGCCCAGCTTCCTGGCCCACTACTCCCAGGAGGACGACAAGGCCTCAAGTTCCTCCTGCCCAGGCCCGCCAGGCAGCAGGCTGCTTGTGGAGGGTCCCACAGAGCCCACGTGGACCCCGCCCGCTCTGACACAGAGCAAGGTCGAGGGCAGCTGGCTGACTGCGGAGGACAGGGCGGGCTGGGCACACGGGCCACCGGGGCCTTTGCTCCGAGTGTGAATCCAGAGTGCGGTAGAGGCGCAGGCCCCCGAGTCCTTGGCACTCCAGCCCCTCCGCTGAGGGCAGCGGGGTGGTCAGGACCTGGGAGCGGCTTTACCTACATGAGAAACCAGTATCGCACACGAGCGTCCCCACTGCCTGCTCGTCCCCTCCCGCCTGGACCGCTGCGTCCCTGCCGGGGCTGCTTCCTCCTATAGGCCGGGCTCGGCTACGGAGCCCCCGCGAGGACCTCAGCCCCAGCGGGTCTCACGCCGTCTGGCCCTGGTCTGGGCTGCTCCCTGGGGCTGTGGGACCTGTGAGGGAGGACGGGTCCCAGAGAGAGCCTTGAGCAGGGAGCCCGGCCACGCCACGCCCACAGGGGCCTGGGCCCACCCCAGCCCCTTGGCTTCTTGGAGCTGGAGAGGTCCAACTGGACCCCAACTCTGCACACTCCGGCTCCTGGGGCCAACCCTCTGTACCACCTGGAGGCTGAGACAGAGACTGCACCCCTCGGTGACAACAGGCAGTAGCCTGTCTGTGCGGGGACAGATCCCCACCCCCATCTGGCCTTCCCAAGGTGCAGGCGGCGGTGCTCCGACTCAGCTGGGGTCCCGAGGGGCCGTGGCCCCAACAGCAGGCCTGGGGCACAGACCAGCTCGGAAGGCCAGGCCCTCTGTGAATGTGTAATGGGGCCCAGCCACTCCAGGAGCTTCCCCCCACTGATCCACATCCGCTGGCGGCGTGGAGAGGAACCGGGGCCCCCACTGCCCCTGCCCAGCGCTTTGGCTTGTCGCCTGGAGCGAGGTGCCGACAGCCGAGTGGGCTGCGGGGTGTGCTCAGTGAGGCCACGTTTGCAGGGCACATGGGCACTGCCACCAGCGCTCGAGGGAGGGAAGTGTGGTGACCTCCCCACCCACCCCTGCCTGGCCAACCTCGTTCCCTCGACCAGAGGCAGGATGAGAAGCCCCCTCTTCCGGGTTCTCCCCACCAGGCTGTCCCCAAGTACAGTGCCCAGCCCTGTGCCCCCACCCCAGGTCAGCCCTGCCCTGCCCCCCACCTTGGGCCACTGCAGGGGTTCTGTGATCCCTCAACCCCCAGGCTGAATCCGGCCCACCTTCTGTGTTTGTCAATAAAGTTTTATCGTAACATGTCTGCCTGGTTGCTGAACGTAGGGTACGGCATATGCTGCTCTCTGCGGAGCCTGGGAGTTACAACAGAGGCTATGTGTCCTGAAAAGCCACAAATACTGTCTGGCCCTTTGGAAAATGTTTGCTGACCCCTGGTCTATGGGATCCGAGTTGCTGGTGAAAACTGTCGGTTGTATAAAATGGGAATGACTAAAAGCATTTGTTTTTAAAAAGTCACTGAGAAGCACAAGGGCACACTTCACAGCTCTCCCCTCACAATGTGCACAACTGGCTTTCTGTTAAGAAATAAGCCTGGGCTTGTATCAAACACCCGAGAACACAGTCTCGCCGTGAATACGGTCTCCTCCCCGGGGAGTTAAAGGGCTAGGAGAAGTTCCTCCAAAGGGCCCAGGGCTGTGAGTGCCCCCCGTTCCAGCATAGCCCATCCCAGTTTGGAGGACGAGAAACAGCTGGGGCTACCGAGGACAGGCTACCTCCCGATGCGCCACAATCATATCGAGCTCAGGAACTCCTAGGGAAACTATGCTTCAAGATGACAGTGAAAGCATCCATGTCACGGGACTTTGAAAGAAGCTAAGGGATCCAGACAGGGAGCAGTCTTCCTAGGACTTGGTGAATTCTAGAAGGGGCTAATTAGGACCTGGGAAGCTTAGAAAAAGATGTGCAGGCGGAGGGGGCAGTGGAAGGGTGAAGGGGCAGGCGGAGGGGGGCAGTGGAGGGGTGAAGGGGCAGGCGGAGTGGGCAGTGGAGGGGTAAAGGGGCAGGCGGAGGGGGCAGTGGAGGGGTGAAGGGGCAGGCGGAGGGGGGCAGTGGAGGGGCGAAGGGGCAGGCGGAGGGGGCAGTGGAGGGGTGAAGGGGCAGGCGGAGGGGGGCAGTGGAGGGGTGAAGGGGCAGGCGGGCGGAGGGGGCAGGCAGGGAGAACACCACTGTGTTCAGATCTGCCGAGTAACAGGCCCCACATGGGCTGTATGTGCACAACTTACAGCAACTGGGCAGGGGGTCCAATCTCTCGCCCAGGGTCACAGAATGGTCGGGAATGAGCTTCGACCTGTGAGCAAGCAGCCTCCCGCCCCGCGGAGAGCTGGCCTTACCGGGGTGCCACCAAGAACCACACACAGGGTTCTGTCCTGGGAAGGGCTGGCCCAGGTGCTCTCCCGCTCGCTTCTACACCCTACTTGGCTCCCCACATTCAGGGTAAAGTTCCAAATCCTCAGCCAGCGGGAATAAAGTCCAAACGTCCCAGCACCCGGCTCCGACCAGCCCAGTCTGCTCCCCTGGACTCCAGCCAGGAGAGGCCACATGTTCAGCCTGCCCTTTTCCCCCTACGCCTGGAGCCACTCCCACTGCTGCTCCCTCCATGGCCTTCCCTGCAAGGGCACCTGAAGGGACTCCACTGGGATGACACCTTCCTCAGGTGTAACCATTGGATTATCCTACACGCCAGCTGTAGTGGACCCTCACCGTCTCCAAGGAAATCATCAGCTCTCGAGGGGTAAGGGGGAGGGATAAATTGAAAGACTGGGATTGACACATACACACTACTATATGCAAAATAGATAAGTAATAAGAACCTAACGTATACACAGAGAATTCTTCTGAATACTCTGTAATGACCTATATGGGAAAAGAATCTAAAAAAGAATGGATATATGTATGTATAACAGATTCACTTTGCTGTACGCCTGAAACTAACACAACATTGTAAATCAACTATACCCCAATAAGAATTAAAATAAATAAATCTATTATTAAAAAAAAAAGCACATCAGCTCTCACACCTCCAGCCCTGCTCCCATCACCTGCAACAACCTTCTGTACCTTCTTGACCTAGCAAACGCCCACTCATCCTTCAGATCACCCCTCAGGCACCTCTGCTTCTGAAAAGCATTCCTAGGCCAACTGCGTCCCTCCTTCTGTGGTGTTCCCGTGACCCTCCACCTACCTATCGCTTGGCCCTCATTTGAAATATCCGGAGAGCTTAAAGTCCCTGCCTCCAAAGGCTCAGACTGCTGGGGAAGATGAGTGAACAGGGCTGGGGCAAGTACAGGGGGCTGGCAAAGCAGCTGGGGAGGGGGCGTCCCAGAGAGCTTCTGGGAGGGAGGGACAGCTAAGCTGAGACGTGAAGCATAACCGGGGAATTCAGGGAAACAGAGACCAGCGAGCAGAGTGCCTTCAAGACACTAGAGCTGGAGAGAAACGGGAAGCTTCCTGACAGCCAGATCACAGAGGCCTCCCAAATGCGCCAGGAAGCCACCAGAAGGCTCCCATCTGGGCACAAGACACACTTTGAAAGGGATCACTCCTGCAGTGTTGAGAATGAACTGGGGATTCAGGGGGACAAAAGTGGCCACGGGAGAACGCCAACCGCCTGGAGCAGAGGTGGGGGCACTGGAGCAGAAGGGTCAAGGTTAACGGCCCAGTCTGTACGGCTGTTGCGGGGTGGGGGGTATTTCCTGAGCTGTGGAACCTCGCGGGGAGAGGGAGGATTTGGAAATAAAAGATGCGCTTATGACAACGTACATCAGCCATTTCCTGGTCGGTCCCCCGCTAGCACTGGAGACCCTGAAGGTTTAGTGACAAACAAGTAACATGCTGCGCGCTCGTGATCCCCTACATCGTTTTGCTGACTCTGCACTGTATACTTATCTTCCTTTTGCAGACTAGCAACGGACGCTCAAAGCGGGAAACTCCCTTGCCAAGGTCACGGGAGCAAAAGATGGGGCGGCGATTCGACCCCACTCCAGGGCTGGGCTCCTGGCCGCTTCCCGACACTACCAGACACTGGGTGCCGCGCTCGACAGTTTACCACAACCACGGGAAAAGGGAGTAGTATGGCACTCAAGGGGAAACTGAGGCTCAGAGAGGGGCAGCCCCCCGGCCAAGGCCACGGAGCCAGAGAGGGGCGTCCCCGGCGGCGGTGGGAGACCCCGAGACAGACCAGCAGGGGCCGGGGCGGGAGCGGGTGACGCTGTGGCTGAGAAGGACTTCCAGGCGGGGAAGGGAGACGGGCCGGGGACAGGCCCGCAAGGTCACGACCGAGCCCCGGGCCAGCGGGCCGCCCGCGCGCGGGGCACGGATCCCCTAAGCTGGCCCCAGGCCGGGCCGGGCGGGGTCCTGCGCGGGGCCTGGGTGGGGGGCGAGGGGCCGGGGCACCGCGGCCGGCGAGGCCGGCGGGGTCGGCGCCGCCCTCACCTGGGCCGCGAGGAGGAGGAAGGCCGCCGCTAGCCGCGCCAGCGCCGCCGCCGCCGCCGCCGCCGCCGCCATGTCGCCCGGTCCCAGCCTCAGGCGTCGGCAGATGTTTCCCAGCAACGTTCCGGCGCAGCGCGCCACGCAGGCGCCCTGCGTCCGCCGCGCATGCGCGCAGGGCAGGGTACAAAGGGCGCGGCGGCGGCTCCTGCGCACAGCGACGCGGCCGGCAAGATGGCGGTGAGCGTGCGGCGAGGCTGGCGGGGTTGGCGGGGTTGGCGGGGTTGGCGGGGTTGGCGGGGCTGGCGGGGCTGGCGGGGCTGGCGGGGCGGAGTCCGGCTGCGCTCCCCGCCTCACAGAGCTCTGTTGCCCCTGCAGGACAAAGAGAAGAAAAAGAAGGAGAGCATCTTGGATCTATCCAAGTACATCGACAAGACGATCCGAGTGAAGTTCCAGGGAGGCCGAGAAGGTGAGGTCCCTCCGCCCGCCCCCTCCACGGTCCACGAGGAGTAACGGGCGGCGGTACCGATAACGGATGCCTGGGCTGCGCTTTAAGCGCTAGGCTTGGACAAGTCGTGCTGGCCCGACGGCGCCGGCAGGTAGGAACGGTTACACCCCTTTTGCAGGTGGGGAAACTGAGGCACGCAAAGGGTCCCCAACCTCACCGGAAGCTACAGTGGCTGGGATTCACGGCTCTGCTTCCTGTGGGTCCTGCCTCACTCAGGCGACTGTCCCAGCTCCTCACGGGTCGTCCTGCACCTGAGGGTTTCTCAGGCTCGGCGCTGCTCACGTTGGGGCCGCATTTTTCTCCGTTGTAGGCCGTCCTGCTCCCACCCACTCGGTGCCAGGAGCCGCCTAGTCGTGACGTCCCAGACATGGCCTAGTGTCCCCTGGGCGGCAGAATTGCCGCAGTTGCGAACTACGGCCCTATGGTCAGTTTCCACCAAGCTGCCTTAAGGGTTTGTTTAAAACAAATCTCGTCTCCTTGTTCACGGTTGTTCCAGGGTAACACGATGAACGTTTTGTACCTGAGTAATGCAGGGAGCTCTCGACTGCTTTGGGAAGCTTTCCCTGACCCCCACGCCTCCACCCCAGGTCAGGCCCCTGTTGTTATAAGTTCCTGGTAGCACTTGTCACAGTTTGCGGCTTTATGCTGTCACTGTGAGGCTTTAACTCTGAATTTGCTGTTGGAGTATGGTGCGAAGACGGCAGGAAGGATGCTGCAGGGTTATGCAGGGAGCCCTGCCCATGGCACAGCCCCAGCTCACTGGCTATGGGACTTTGGGCAAGTTGCTACCCTCTCTGAGCCTCAGTCTCATTTGTCAGAGGTTATTAACTCCACTTACTTCAGTAGTGGCACTGAGATTAAAGTGTTTAAAGCAGGTAACGTGTTTTTCTTTTTTAAAAAAATAAATTTATTTATTTGTTTTTTGGCTGCACTGGGTCTTCGTTGCTGCGCACGGGCTTTCTCTGGCTGCAGGGGCTGCTCTTCGTTGCCGTGCGTGGGCTTCTCATTGCGGTGGCTTCTCTTGTTGTGGAGCATGGGCTCTAGGCACACGGGCTTCAGTAGCTGTGGTGCATGTGCTCAGTAGTTATGGCTCGCGGGCTCTTGAGCGCAGGCTCAGTAGCTGTGCCGCACAGGCTTAGTTGCCCCGTGGCATGTGGCATCTTCCTGGACCAGGGCTCAAACCCGTGTCCCCTGCATTGGCAGGCGGATTCTTAACCACTGCACCACCAGGGAAGCCCCAGGTAACGTGTTTAACAGGGTTCCTGACACTTAGTGAGAGCCGGTCAACATTTCACTTATTCAGCTGCTTCTAAACCTCAGTTTGTTTATTTTGTAAGACAGTGATCCAGACCCCTCCTTCCCTGAGATGTGGATGACTGGGCAGCCTCAGAGGGCTAAAAACACAGCGCCTGCCCGTCTAGGTACCCAATGCAGTGAGGATCGGAATCTTAACAAACACTTGGCACCGTGCTGGCTCTGGGATGTATGAAGAGATGGGGCTCTTGCTTCTCAAGGCGCTAGTGTTCGTTTTCTACGCTTAAACAACATACGTTTTTATCTCACAGCGCCTGTGGTTCCAGACTCTGGGTGCCTCAGGCTCAGGTCTCTGACGAGGTTGCAGTAAAGGAGTGTCTCTGAGAGCCTGTCATCTCAGGCCCAGAGTCCTCTTCCAAGCCTGGGGTCCCCGTTTTCTGCCAAGAGTTGGCCAGCGACCCCCTGGGCTCCTAGAGGCTGCTCACCGCCCCTGCCATGGACTTTGTCTACAGCACTGCACTTCACGTCTTCAAGACCAGCAGGAAAATCTCATTTTTGAAATTTCTTTTTTCAGAAAGGGCCCATCCCTTTAACGGCTCACCTATCAGGTCAGGCCCGCCCAGCATAGCCTCTCTTTAGATGTGCTGAAAGTCTATCGACTCATGGACGTTAATGAGATCCACGAAGCTGTCTGAGCTGTTGCAGCCTGAGCACAGACTGACGTCCCATCATGGGTCCCGTCCCACACTGGGGTTTTGGGGAGGGGGAAACGCTGGCTCTGTCTGAGCGTCCTGCCCGCCTGCTGCAGCGCCCCTGTCCTGGTGAGGAGGGCAGACCCGCGGGTGCAGGCTCGCTGCCCGGCTGGGGCCAAGTGCCTGCACGTGTTACTGGATTTGTCACTCTCCGTAACCCCGTTAGGTGGGTGCCTTCACGGTCTTTGTTCTGCAGGGGAGGGTAAGCAGGAGAGGAAGAGGGCCAGGGCGTCGCCCTCAGGCGGGGCTGGTGGACCTGTTCTGTAGGACACCACACAGGAAATATTTTCAGCTGCGCCGGCCAGATGGTCTCTTGTCGCGGCTACTCCACTCTGCCATTGCAGCAGGAAAGAAGCCACAGGCGACATTGAACAAATGAGCATGGCCGGGTGCCAGTTAAACTGTTTACAAAACAGGCGCAGGCGGACTTTGCCGACTGTGTTGTGGTGGCGATGGTTTTGGGGTCCGCTGTCACTGCTCCCCGTCCGGGAGCCCTTCCCTTGCTTCCCCTGTGGTCTCCCATCTGTCCCGTCCCTGGAGAGGCTGCTCCCACACCTGCATCCGGCTGGGGAGGCCCCTCAGCGGCGGGGGCACCCCAATCTCACGTGCTGACACCCGGGCACAGCTCGCATCTGCCCAGGATGACCGTTGATCTTACGCCTGTCTGTCTCTCTTCTCTTCTCGGTGATTCCGACAAGCCAGTGGAATCCTGAAAGGGTTTGACCCGCTGCTCAACCTCGTGCTGGATGGCACCATCGAGTACATGAGAGGTGAGTGCAGCCCGTGGGGCTCGGAGGCGTCCTCACTGGGCCTTCCTTACTGTTTGTTCCAACGCTGCTCTGCCGCCGCCCAGCCGCTGTGTGCGCGTGGCGCCTTGTGGATCACGTGGCTGACAGGTGTGTCGGCTCTCCCGCGGTCCCGGCGAGGCTCAGTAGACCATCGTCTCGGGACTTGGTATTTTCCGGATCCAGTCCTCACAACACTGAGCCCCCGCTGGGGCTGAGGCGTGCCCAGCGGGGCTAGAAAGATGCTGCGCCCGCCGTGAGAGAGCCGGCTGCCCTGTGGCTCGTCCTGCCCCCTTATCTCCTGCTGGCCCTGTGTGTTAACCCCCGGCTGCTGACGGAGGGCCCCCTCCCCGTTATTCCCTGTCCCCCCAGGTCCCCAGACCCTTCGCATGGTGGTCAGGCCAGCCCTTGGCCATCAGCCAGCAAGTTCTCCAGCTCAGCCTGACCGTAGCATGAAGGGGACCGCAAGGCCTAGGAGAGAGGGGGTGTCTTTTCTGGGAACTGTCGACGTTGAGACACACGTTAGTCTGGTGAAGAGTTAATGGAGCCACACAGAAGTGTCAAAGGGCCCCCAGGGAGAGGCCCTCTTTGTGGGGAAGCGACCCCGTGGGGCCTCTTGCTTTCCCTCGTCTTCCCTCTTCGCACTGAGTCTGCCCAGAGTCCCCCCCGCTAAGATCCTGGCCTGGCCTCCTTGGGCGGATGACTCTGGAAAAGGACAGCCTCACCTCGTGGGGCTGCAGGGAAAAGCAAGGGAGCTGGGGTGTGCCACGCGCTTAGACGGGCCCGGGCGGAAGAGCCCTGGAGGCAGGGCTGCTGTTCCTGCGCCAGAGGCCGCTCCCACCTGGGCCCGGGCTCGCTCCTTAGCTGAGTCTGCGCCCTCTTCTCACCCCCAGAACGGCCCTGGGACAGAGGCCCTGACGCATGCACACGGTTCTGGGAGGGAGGGGCAGGCTTGGCCAGCGGTCATCCTGCAGGGTCTGGGAGTGGGGAGCCACACCCCAAGTCGGGCCTCCCCAACTCGCCATCGTGCAGTAACAGTAATGGAGGCCTCGCCGCCGTGACCTCAGGAGAGCTTTCCTTGGCGTGCCATCACTTCCCCGGGTCCCTCGCCCCACTGTGAACAGCCCGTTGGCACGGGGGTGAATGGTGGCCCCGCAGGGCTTCCGAGATTCTGCAGATGGGGTTTTTCTCTGCCGCCCATCTGAGAACTCGGTCTCCGCTGCCCCCCGGGCTGTGTCCTCATTGTAGAAGGAGGACAGGCTGCACGCGGCTATTTCCAGAGCTCTTCCTGAGCCTCGTGGTCCGTCTCGGGGAGAGGCTGCCAGCTGGCTTGGGAGTGGGGCCCTTCGCCTGCCCTCCCCACCCCCCCACCGCGGGCCCATCTCCGGTCCTCCTGGGCCTCTGAGCCCGCACCGCCTCATCGCCGCCCCTCTTCTTCTGCAGACCCTGACGACCAGTACAAGCTCACGGAGGACACCCGGCAGCTGGGCCTGGTGGTGTGCAGGGGCACCTCCGTGGTGCTCATCTGCCCGCAGGACGGCATGGAAGCCATCCCCAACCCCTTCATCCAGCAGCAAGACGCCTAGCGGCCGGGGCTGCCCCTCCCCCAGGACTCGGGCCACCCGTAGGAACGGAACTTTCCTTTTTGTATTGCTTATGTTTTTGTTTTCTTTATAAAATTGCAAACCTCAAGTGTCCAGGAGCCCTGGACTCTGGCTTTCAGCCTTGGTGTTCTGGCAAGACCTGGGCCCCAGGGATGCGGTCCATCCAGCAGAGTTTGTGCGCCGTCTGGGGTCCAGGCCCAGGGCTGGGGGGCTCGGAGGTGACTGAGCGTGCATGGTCCAGGTGAGGGCACAGGATGTGGAGGCCGGAGCCTTTGCAGAGCCCCCCTGGGGCCACAGCCCATGCAGACCCCCCAGCCAGCCTTCTCAGCGGCAGGCCCTGTCACTTAAGTGCCTCTGTACGCCGGCCCGAGTGGTCCCCCAAAGCCGGGTCCTTCTGTGTCACATCCCCGCACAGCCGTGACCTCACAAAGAACAAACTGGATGGAGCCTTGCTGTCCGCCCGGTCCCACGACCTCCTAGCCCAACCTGCTTCCTGCCTCAGCTCAGAGGACGAGCCCACCCCTGCCCCTCAGCTGGCGACTCCATGGGCCATGATCCTGAACGTCCCCATGCCCGCCCTCAGGAAGCAGGGCTTTCTCCTGGCCCCATTTCCCAAACCCAGTGTCCTCGTTAGGACCCTACCTCCACAGCACCGTCTGCTGAGAGCAGGCATGTGTCTGCTATTTGTAGGAGTGCTGGGCGTGTGAGGACGAGCGGGGCCAGGAGTGAGTGGGAGTTGTCCTGGCGGGAACTGTAGACCAGTTCGGCGACACACAGGAACCCACCGCACAAGGGGACCCGGCTGGATGGCCCCCACGCTACCTGTCCGTCGTTTACACCAGATAAACTGAAAGCAGCTGGCTTATCGCGGGGATCTGAGCTCTGCTGTGGCCCTGCTGCCGGGGATTAGTCGTGGGGCCGCGTCGCCAAGCCCCGTGTGCTCATCCCTCCCGGCCCGCTTCCCTGCCAGCTGGCGGCCCTGCCTCATGCAGCTCCCTCATCAGAGGCCTCAGCCCCAGCAGCTGGGCAGCGGGGCGCCTGGGCTAGCTGGGGTCACAGCCCCGGGGGAGGCTGTGCCAGAGAACATCCAACCCGCCGCGTCCTGCTCTTGGGGGCGATTCCCGTGCCCGCTCAACAGCCGGGGGACTGCGACTCCGGCGGGGGGGGACACACGGTGGAGGGACCGAGAACCTGGGCACCAGTGCCTCTGTTCTCTCCACACACCCAGCCTGCCCTATCTGAGGCTGAGACACAAAGGCTGAGACCCAGATCTTGGGGTCAGAAGGCCCAGGGGTCCAGACCCCAGGGTGGGGGGGGGTGAGGGAGCAGTGAGGGCTGGAGGCTAATCAGACCTCGTTAGAGCCCCGGGGCAGCCAGGGGCCAGGACAGATGGACAAGGACACCTGGCTTTCCAGCTCCCAGCGTTGGTTGCACAGAAAGCAGGGCTTGTCTCGGGAGCCTCTCTGCTCCATCATTACAGCCCTCAAAGGCTTCAGACCGCTCTCCACCCACCCCTCACCTCCCAGCCGATGAGGGCAAAAGTTCTCTGTGACCACAAAGTCAGGGGCCCCAATCTCCTTCTACCACTTGCTGTGTGGCTGAGGGTGAGTGTCCCAACCTCTCTGAGGTCCCATTCCTTCTCTCTTAAGCTCAGAAAAAGTCATCCAGTATCCACTCTGTGGCCGGGCACTGGGCTGCTGTTGGACGGGGAGTTGGTTAAGAGCACAGATCTTTGTGTTCAAGTCTGAGGCTGAGAACAAGATGCTCCGGGGGCCCAAGAGAGGGAGACCCTGACCTCCTGGGGGCTCAGGCAGAACTCCCCAGAAAGGGGGGTAAGATGAGCTTGTTCCACTGAACCGTATCCACCCTACAGAGTCACTATGACCTCGTTTGTAAAAGACCATAAATAACCTAGCTGCCCATCACTGGGGGATCTGCTGGAGAAACTCAGGTTCCTCTGGCCAAATATCAATACAAAGCAACTTTTTGCAGAGAGGTAGATACATCTCTTTGTGCAGCCACTAATTCCCTGCAGCTTCCCTCGCAGGAGGGGGAGTCTGTTTCTCCACCCTTTGGAATCTGGGGACTTGGTTTAATGGTAAGAATACAGCAGGAGTGACGTGGCATTCAGAGCTTAGTTTGCCAAGAAGCCCTGCGGCTCCTACCTTTGTCCTCTTGGAACACTGCCCACAGGTGGCCGTGTGTCTGAGGCCTCCTGAGTTAGCCCAGGTGACACTGAGCCCAGCAGAAGAACTTTGCTGCCAACCCACAGAATCATGAGGAATAATAAATTTTTATGCCCCTACGTTGGGGGATGTTTGTTACGCAGTGACAGGTCACTGAGACTTGCTGACATACAAGTGTAGCATGTGCGTGGTGTAACACCATTTCTTTAAGATGATGCTTATTAAGAAGATCTTATGTTTCTATGATTTTAAATATATTGAGAAGGATCTAGAAAGATCCTGCTGACCCAGGATTGAAGATGGTGATGAAAGGGGGATGTTAGCCTATCCTTAACATTTTAATATTTCATGAAGAGAAATTTAATATTTTACAGAGTGTTATATTGAAATTTTAATATTTTACAAGGAGCCTGAGAAAGAGAAGGCCAGAGGCAGATAGGGAGACGCAGGGCAAGACTGAGGGAGACTAGGAAAGGCAGACACAGAGGCGGAGACTAGAGAAGGAAGAGGGAGAAAAGAGCCGGTGACACTGATCCCGCCCCCTCTGCCCCCTGGCCCCCGTATAAATCCCTGGCATCCCCGGCCGGCCAGCCCGCCAGCCAGCCCACCATGCCGTCCGGAGGCTCCCCGCTGACCCCTGCCCAGTTCCCACCCTTTCAGCTCCCTGCCCACGGTCAGCGCGGGCCTTGGAACACCGGGGCGGGGGCTGCGGCCATCGGACGGCGGGGAGGGCCGGTCCTGCTCCACGTGCCCATGGTCACCACAGCCCACAGCTTCCAGGTGCTGTCTGCCAAGGCCCCGCTCCGGGAGACGTTGCCAGAGGCCCCGGCAGGCCCCACCTTGAGCCCAGACCAGGATCCCACCCCACGGCAGATTCCAGAGTCTTCTGAAGGTGGACGGGATCTTGACATTGCTGACGGTCAGCCCTGCACCTCCCCACAGCTGCCTTGTCCCCAGAACAGCTTCAGCAACAGGCTGGGCTGACGTACACCTTCTGGTTCACTCAGCCCCCCACCCCAAACCCTTTCCTTATCCCCATCCACAGATGAGGATGCTAAGGCCCAGAGAGACTGAGCAACGTGTACTGGGTCACACAGCCGGGATCCTAACTCAGGGGGCGAGCTGCCCCCCACATCCCTCCTGTGCTCTGAAAGCTGTCTCGTGGGTGAGAAACAGGCCCAAAGCTAGGTGGGTGGGAAGCAAACAGGGGAAGGAACCGCCTGCCCACCTGGCCCCAGGAGCTGGGAGGAAACAGCTTCCCCCGTTCTCACGGCCAGGTCTGGTCCTGCCACCCACAGACCTGGGGAGCCCTCATCTCCACCCTGGAGCACCAGTGATGCCGCAGAGCCCTGCAGCCCCCCATGGCTGGCCAGTGAGGCAGGAGAGGAATCCAGTTCCGCCTGGACTCAGACGTGGATGTGGATGTAAAAGGAAGAAGCTTTTGTTGACTTTGCAAATGGGGTGGGGGGGGAGGGGTCTTGGATCCCTGGGGCTGTTGGATTGTGACGCCCCGGGGGTCTGGCCCTTCTGCTTCTCGCTTCCTCCCCAGCTCCAAGCCCGAAGCCCTCACTGTCCGCAGGAATAGTGCCTCCCACCCCGCCCCATCCGCTCCATCAGACCGAGAGCTTCTTGGCTCTGATGTGCAATATATGTCCTCTGCTGAAAAGCGCATGTCTTTTCATGCTCTCTGCCTGTGTTCAGGGCCCAGGTCAGCTCCTTGACCCACCCCGTCCCGTCCCCAAGCCATGCTGACTGGAGCCTGCAGGGGTCAGGACTCACCCAGGAATGAAGAGCCCAGAGGGAAAACAACATTCCTGGCTGAGGGGGCTGACCAGGAGCCTGGGATCCAGGCGGATATGCCTTTGGGCCCCACCCTGTCGCTAATTCCTGAGTTCTCTTTCCCCACCTCTGCGCCGCCCCCGCCCCCGCCCGTCTCCCCCAAAGCACCAGATCCACACCCACTGCGTGTCTTAGAGGAACCCCAAATTAATGTGCCCCAAGCTGATGCTCCCCCTTCCGCCTGCCACCTCCCCAGCCTTCCTCATCCCAGGATCCATCTCCACAAGTCCCCCGCTTGCCCAGGCCCCAAACCTTGGGGTCACCCTTGACACCGCCCCCCCCCCCCCGCCCGCCCCATGCATCCCATCCGTCAGCAAGTACTGACAACTCTACTTCAGAACTTATCCCGAAGCTTTGAAGGGACAAATAACACCAATCCAACCTCGGACACCAGAGGAGGAAGGAATATTCCCCACCTGTTATATGAGGGCAGTGTAAGCAAAACCTGTCAAAAACATTGCAGAAAAAGAAAACCACAGACCAACATCCCTCACGAATACAGATGCAAGGACCCCTCACCAAACATCACCAGATTGGATCCAAAGGATTGCACATCGTGACCACCAGGTGGTCATGGCCAGGAACGCAAGGTGGGTTTAACACTGGAAAATCCATCTATGTGATTCACCACATCGACAGAATAAAGGAGGAAAAAACCCATGACCATGTCATAGCTGCAGAAGAGGCATCTGACAAAGTTCAACACCCATTCAGGTTAAAATCGTGGCAACTAGAAATAGAAGGGAATTTCCTCAACCTGATAAAGGCCATCTGTGAAAAAACTGACAGCTAACATCACCGTAAACGGTGAAAAAAACGAACGCTTTCCCCATAAGACCTGGCAAGGCTGGCAAGACAAGGACGCCCACGGTCACCTTGGACATTGTACTTGAGAGCCTGAACAGTGAGATAGGACAGGAAAACCAAATCAACGGTGAGTGTTGGGAAAGAAAAACTAAGATGGGCCCTATTTGCAAAATCGGAAGCTGCTGCAAGGTTTACTTGCTGAATGACAATTACCTGCTGAAAGTACCTGCTGTGATTCAGGCCCCAGCACCCCTCAGCTGGATCAAAATGGTACCTGCCCCAAGGCTGGAGCACTGTGGGGTCCCCGGGCTGAGGCCAGATTGGTCAATTTGTCAGTTCAACCAAAAGAGAGCGGGGTTTTGGTGAGCTCCATGGGGTGCACGTAGGGAGGCCCCGAGGGCACTGTTTCTCCAGTCGTACCAGGGACCTACACTTATTTGGGACTCTGGGACTTGCCGACTAGGGCCTGCCTTGCACAAGAGGCTAGTGTCAGTTCGAGGCCCCCCACTTGACCACACAGAATGGCTGCAGAGGCCCCAACGCCACGTCTGGGCATGTGGGCTTTGCCCACACCGGGCCCTTTGCCGGCAGGCCTCTCCCACCCTCTGGGACCCTCAGAGCTTGTCCTGTGATGTTTGCCTTACAGTCTGGCTTTGGGCCCCTTTTTGTGGCGGGAGCCGCATTTGGGGACCAGCATCCCCATGCACAGCCCGGGAAAATGCTGACTCAGTAAATAACACCAGCTAACCAACCACTCAAGGCTGTTTACCGTGGATGGGGCAGACAGACTTGTGAATCATACAGTCCTGTGTCATCCTCCCAACAGCCTCGAGGGACTGCTTGCTATGATTCCCACATTACACATGAGGTTCCTGGGGCTCAGAGAGCTTAGGTCATTAGTCAAGGTCATCCTGAGGGGACCCGGCACAGCCCCAGGGGCCTGGAGCCCAAGGCCTCAATCCCTCTGCTCTCTGGCCTGCCAGAAATCCAGGACTCTGCTCCCGTTACAGAGGGAAAGCCACTTGTCTGAAGCCACACCTGAGGCTCCCAGGCCATGTGACCCCTCCCTCCCCTGGCCCCGACCGCCAGTCCTGCACATCTCGCCGGAGAACGAAGGAGAGAAGAGCTTTTAATTTTAGAAATAGTTACTGCCACCTAAGGGTTCCTGCTGGCTTTCCCAGGCATGAGGACGCAGAACGGGGAGAGCCATGGCCCTGCGACACTCCCACCCAGAGGGACACACGGGGGCTACGGAAGCCCCCTGGGCTGGCAGCCACCTCCAGGCCCCCTGCCCCTGCCACAGCTCCCCCATCTGGAGCCACCCTCTCCTCCCAGGGGGTCTGTCTCACGGCAACATCCCCATCACAGGTGGTCGTAACCTTGGCAACCAGGTACCGCTGCCCCACCACCTGGGAGGCTGGGATCCCTGGACGCATCCCCTTCCCATGTCCCCCTCAGCCCCCATGGCAGCATCCCACTGGGGATGCTGGGCCGGGAGAGGCCACCCAGAAGCTGAGCCCACCTCCCTCCCCTTGCTAAATGCAACAGAACCGCAATGACGTTGTGTACATTCTAGCCGGTTGCTGAGGACCTACTGTGTGCTCCTGGGCTCCCTCTTGGCACAGAGAGCAGGTTGATGCTGACCATGGACAGAGAGAAGACAGTGGTTTCAGGCAGCCGTAATGCTTCCCTACTCAGACCCCCAGAACCTCCACCTCCGGGGCCAAAACCTACAGCCCTCAACGTCACTGGACTATTGGTTCATTCAGCCAGTCCTTGCTGGACGCCGACTCCGTGTCTGCTGGAGCTGCGGCCGAGAAGAAGGCAGGGCCCACGATAAACAGGATAAATCAGTAAATTACACAGTGTCTTAACTGGAGAGAGTGCCGAGGAGGCAGAGAGGGGACAGAAGGAGGCAAAGGGTGGAGCCATGAGTCAGGAAGGGGTGAGCCAGGCTGATGGCTGGGGGAAGGCACTGCAGGCAGAAGGGACAGCTGTTCAAAGGTCCTGAAGCAGGCAGTGTCCGAGACCTCATCCTGCCCTTCAGCCAGGCTTCCTTCCGGATCAATGAATGCAAGCTGGGCAGAGCCACTGAGCGCCCTGGTGTCCCCCTGTGGACGCTGAGGACAGTGATGTCCCCCTCCATCATTGAGTGGGGTCTCTGCAGCCCTAGAAAACAGGTGCTGTTTGGGTCCCCACTTTACAGGTGTGGAAACTGAGGCTGCAGGGGAGTGTCCCACAGTTCCACAGGCAGGAAGTAGGTTCGAACCCTGACCACTGCATTGGTTACCCCCTTCTCCCTGCAGGACTCATCTCAAGCACCCTCTCCTTGGAAAAGCGTCTCTGACCCCCAGCCTAGGCTGGGTACCGGGTATCATCTGCTGAGTTTTCCGCCAGCCCCTGTTGTGATAGTCTCACAAAATCTGCTCCCCCAGGCCCATGGCGAGCCCTCCCCGCCGGCCACGTCTCCTCCCTCCGGCCCCCCAGGCCCATGGCGAGCCCTCCCCCCCCGGCCACATCTCCTCCCTCCGGCCCGGCGCTTGACCTGGTACACAGACCTACTGGCACACGGTAGGAAAGTGCTTGCTTTCCTAGAGCCCTGGGTGGCAGGTATCAGAGCCTCATTTTACAGAGGGAGACAGAAGCTCAGAGCTGGGAAGCGACTGCCCTGAGGTCACACAGCCTCTGCAGCAGTGACTCCTCTATGCGGGCGCTGGGCTGTCCGCGGGGATGGGGAACCACAAGGGAGGGGAGCCCACGTCCTCCTCCTGGAACTCTGTTGGCCAGGAAAGGGATCTGCCCCCTTGTCTCATGGGGACCTGGCCTACGGCCTCCTGGGATGCGGTTTCCGGGCCTCCGGCCAACACGACAGTCTGGGAATGGAGCCTGCTCGAATCACAGTTGGCTGAGCTGATGCCAGGCCACCATGGAAGCAGCTGGGAGGGCGCAGTGGGCAGGGAAGGCTGGTGGGGGTGGGATCATGAGAGGTTACACGCCTAGCCCCCTGGGCAGCCAGGCCCACCTTGAGCTCCTCTCTTGGGACAAATGGTATCGCTGAGCCTCGACTTGCTGATCTGTGAAATGGGAATAATAAGTGTCCGCCTGTAACCATGACCCTGCAGCAAGCACAAGAGGGCCCGTGTTTGGAACGGAGCCCAGCATAGAGTAAGTGCTCAGTAATCTCGCTAATTAATCGTGTATTAGCATGACGGTGGGGGGGGGAGGGTGCCCCCACCCAGTCCTCTGCCCCTGCACCTCCCACACTGCAGTAATGTCCTGCCTCTCACCCTGGACTCCACAGCATGAGCTCCCTAAACAGGGCCGATGCTGGGCAGGCTCTGTCCTGGCGGGGTCAGGACACTCCACTCCTGATTCCATTTCTGCCCTGGCTTGCACAATATCCCAACCTGGGAGTCAGGGTAGGGACACTTCACCCCAACCTTTAGTGATTCTAGGACATCTGCTCCAACAAGATGCCTTTCATCAGATGAGGCAGGCCTCCCTCCTAACTTGAGGTTCCCAAGCTTGGGGGTGCCCACGGCTCCCCAAACCACCACAGTAAAAGTAAAAGGGTCATTCTTTCCACAAACATCCATTGAGCACAGCATTGAGCTGCAGCATAAACAAGCGATTACAAACTGGCCAACAAAGGATGCAGGGGAAGGCATTCCAGGCAGAGGGAACGGCGAAGGCCAAGGCCCTGAGACTGGCAGGAGCCTGGCATGTTTGAAAAGGGGCAAGGGGGCCTCACTGGGAAGGAATGAGGCGGCCGGCGGGAGGAAGGCATGGGTAGGGAAGATCCAGAAACACACACCGAGTTTAGCCATGAATCTGAGGGCAACAGGGAGCCGTAGTTGGTTCTAGAGGCCAGTGGTTAAGCATCCTCCGGGGCCCACGTGAGGAATGGGCCTGGAGCGCTGGCCGAATCGGAAGAGGCTGGGGCAGGTATCCAGGTGCCGGGTGGCGGAGGCCTGGAGTGGGGTCAGCGAGGAGAGGCCAGATCCCAGAGGGTCACAGATGGGGAGCCCTGCGTTCCCTGCACCGCAGCCTCTGCAGGCCCACCAAAGCCATGGCCACAGAGGTGGCCCTCACTCGCGCCACCGCCTCGGGTGCGCACCGAGCGGCAGGCGCTCCCGGGTCCTGGACTCCCTGCCCTTCCCCCGCCCGCCGCCCTGGCGCCAAGTCCCGGCACCTGCGCGCACGTGTCCTCGCGCCCCGCAGCCCCGCACACCTGCCTGCGGTCGGGTCACCGCGCACCCCAGCCGACGGGCCGCGCGCACGTCCGAGCGCAGTCCCACGCGCCCCCGCACCGCGCGCCGTGGAGGGCGGCGGCGGGCACGCGCCGGCGGCGGCGCGCACGGTGGACCCGGGAGGTGGCGGCTGCTCTTGTCGGCTCCGGGCGGCCCCCGCGCCGCAGCCCGCGCCCTGTCCGCGGCGGAGCCGCCCAGGTGAGTGGCCGCGCCGGACCCCGAGACCCCGCTGCGCCTGCCCTTCGCAGCCCGCCCCCCCGAGCCCCCACCCTCGCCCGGGGACCACTCTCACTGAGCGCCCCTTCCGGGCTCATCGCTCCTCGCCAGGCCCCCAGCGCTCCCCCTGGAAACTTTGGGGGGCCACTCCCCATGCTGGGGTCCCCCGTTCCTCCCCTGGGGCGCCGAGGAGCAGGGAGGCAGATGGGCTTCTCTCTGGGGCAGTGGGTACGCCTGGGGGGATGCGCCCCCTTCCATGAGGGGAAGGAAGGGGGACTGGCTGGGTCTGGGGGTGGACGACGGTCGGGATGGTAGCGTCAGCCCCAAGCCTTCCTGCCCTCCCCTCCAGCGGGGTCTGGTCCAGCCTAGGGGGTGCCGAGCTGCCAGGAAGGAGAAGGAAGCGTTTGGGGTCCACACCAGGACCTGCTGCATCCCTGGGGCTGGGGACAGCTCAGCCGGGTGGGAGGGATTTGGGAGCACAGAGCCGAGCCCCCTGCACTGAGGGCCTGTGTCCAAGCAGCAGCAAGGATGGGGTCGGGGGAGCTTCTCTCCATCCCGTGAGGTTGGGCACATGTGCCCCCCAGGGCCTCTGGGGCCAGGCCTGGGAGGCCACTGAGCCCCATTCAACAAGTTGGGGGGGGGACAGCACCTTATGCCTTGCCTGATCTGGGTGCAGGAAAGGACCCGGTCCTTATTTTTGAGACTGCCTTATGACTGGTTTTTTCAACACGCGCCCCAGGCACTGACAACACAGGCACCCCGGCCCCCCAGTTCTGAGGAATCAGAACTTCTGGGGTTTGTGCCCCAGAACCTGCATTTTTAACAAGCAGTGCCTGGTGAATCCATGTTTGTACAGAGATGGTTGCTGGTGGGGGCATGGGGAGGGGGTGTCTGCTGCAGCATGGCAGCAGCAGAGGGACCATCTGGGGCTCGATGGGGGAACTTTCAGGCACAGCAGGGCTCTGAAACCTGGAGCAACCCAGGAGGGCTCCCTGGAGGAGGTGTGGAGGCTGGGAAGGCTATGGTGTGTGAGTGCCCAGAGGTGGAGGACACAGGGTCTCTGTGGATGAGACCGGTGAAACCAGGTGCGGGCAAGCGGGGAGAGGTCTGGGGCCGTCGGGCTGCGGGTATACTGCCTTGCCCATTCCCCACTGAGCCGGAGTGGCAGCCATCTGAGACAGGATCTGAGCTGGAAGACCCCGTGGGCCCACCCCATAGGCTTCCCCCGCAGATGCAGCTCCTCCGCTCTACCTGGACGGCGTGGGGAGATGGGAAGGGGACGCCCAACCGTGGGCCGAGGGCTCAGTAGGGCTAAAGCCAGCTGTCCTCGGCCTGCTTCTCTGTTCCCCGTCCCACCCGGTGACTTCCGGCAAAGCACAGCCCCTCTCTGAGCTCCAGGTTTGAGATGGACATCAACACGGGATTTAAAATGGAGGTGCGTTGCACCCCCGGCACGGGGCTGCCATGAGGTAGGTGCTCTGAGACCGTGGGGCAGCCATGATCGTCCTCACTGGTACCCAGCAGCTCCGCCTTGCACCTGCTCGGCCTCAGTGTGATCATCTGTAGAATGGAGGTGGCTGCGCCTAGCCACCCCCGCGTGATGCCTGGGATCCGAAGGTGCCTTGCCGAGTGGGAATTACAAAGCAGATCTTAGGCGTCAACTTGATTTCTCTTCCCACAGTGCTGTCATTCTTGGGCTCCCCTGAGTCACCACCTAGTCACCAGGTAGGGAGCCTCTTGGAGAACTCTCCAAGCAAAGCTGGTCCTGGGTGGGCCCGGGCGAGCCGCCCACCACCCCATGTCAATCCTGGGCCTCTTAAGAGGGTCGTCCATCCACCCTCCAGTAGGGCTCTGGGATTCCGTGGAAGGGAGCTGGCATCAGACCCGGGTTCAGATGTTGACTCCCAAGCGGAGCGCTGCCAGGAGAGCTGGGGACCACTCTCACCCTCAGTCTCCTTTTCTCCGAGTGGGTGTCGTTATTCTCCCCCCTCGGGGCTCGGCCGGGCTCGTGGCTGAGCGGCCGTGCTATACAGGGGGCATTCAAAACGTGGTTCCAGATCTAGAGGCCTCCCCTGCAGAGGGCGGTCCACAGCCCCCCTGCACAGGCTGGCAAGGAAAGTGGGTCGGGAGGCCCCCAGCCCCCGGAAGGTTTAACAGGGACTAAAGGCAGCTGGAGGCTAATTAGCGCTTAATGAATTGTCATGGATCAAAGTCCCGGGAGGGCCCGGATCTAGGCCGGAGGATGCACCAATCCTGAGGGGTCGGCAGTGCGTCCCCAAAAGCAGGCCTCAGGGGGCCGGGCGCTGAGTCGGTCTAGCCGATGGAATAGGGAACGCTTTGAGGACCTGCCAGCCGCACTGCCCTTGCTCCCTCTGGACCCAGTTGTGGCCCCAGGGACAGAGGGGCTGGCTGCAACCATCTATTCCCCCCGCCCCTGCCCTCCTGGTGGGTTCAGCTGCTGCCTGCAGGAGGGGCCTGGCTCAGCCTTGCTCAAGGGCGTGTTCAGCATCCCCCAGCCCGAGAGGGGTCGGGAGGATGAGTCCCATGTGGCCTGTCGGGGGCAAAAGCTGGCTCAAGATAGAAGGGATGGGAGGGGGAGGGACCCTGGCCAGGAGGGAAGGAGGAAGCTAGTCACCTGGCCAGGACCCCCGGGGCTGGGCTGCCTCTGCTCCAGGGGAGGGGCCCTGGCAACCCCAGCCCCCTCAGCTTAAGAACTTCCTGGTAAATTTGGGTAAAGGACAGCTTGGGGCGAAGCGGAGGAGGGGTCTCCATTTCCCAGGTCCTGCCTGGACGGACAGATTTCGGGCTCCTCCCCCAGGGTAGGTCCCTGCACTGCAGTTGAGGCTGATGGCAGACCCTGAGGGGAGCTCGGCCCCCTCCACCTTCCAGCCCGCAGAGCAAGCGCACAGCTCTGGGGAGGCCTCCACCCACCTCCTCTTCAAATCTGCAAAGACCCTGCGTGAGTCTCCTGAGGTTGCTGCCACAAATCACCACAAACCTAGTGCTGAAACCACACACATTGATTCTCTGACAGTCCTGGGGGTCAGGAGTCCGACTGGGGTCTCACGGGACTGAATCTAGGCGTGGGCAGGGCTGGTCCTTCCGGAGGCTCCAGGGCAGCATCGGTTCCCACCTTTTCCAGCTTCTAGAGGCGCCGCATCCCTGGCTCGCGGCCCCCCCTGCATCCTCACAGCCAGCAGCGCGGCATCTCCCGTCTCTCTCTGCCTCTGACCCTCCCGCCTCCCTCTTATAAGGACTCTGGGATGACAGTGGGCTCCCTGGGGAATCCAGGGTCCTCCCGGTCTCAGGGTGAACTGTTCAGCATCCTTAATTTCATCCCCCTTTGCCACACGAAGTAACACTCGCAGGTTCCAGGCATCAGGTCGTGCGCGGGCATCTTTGGATGGGGCGTTGTTCTGCCGACCACAGACCGCCACCTGCCCCGTTTTCTCTCCGTAGCCCTGTCCACACGTGGCCTCTGTTTTACTCCTCCTGTTTATCACCCGTGGATGAGTGGCAGGGATTCAGTCCATGTTGCTGTTTCCCTCAAAGAGCAGCGCCCGGCACACAGAAGGTGCCCATTCAGTACTTGTTGAATGAATGAATAAATGAATGAACAGATGAGGTGAGGACTTGGCCGAGAGCAGAACAAGGCCTAGGACTCGGGGCGCCCGACCCCAGCCGGCACCCAGTGGAGACTTTTCTGAAGGTGCCCAGGTTATAAAGTATCTTCTCTCTGACTCCTCACCTGCCACTCCGTCAGCCCCGGGAGGCGGCTGTGAGTCACATGAGTCCCTTTTGCAGAAGAGGAAGCTGCGGCTCAGGGCCTTAAAAGTCTCTTCCCGGGCGGTCGGGGGCGGGCTCCGACGGGGACCCCGAAGAGCTCGTCCTGGCGCGGGATTTCGCTGATTCTCTGCTTCATTCGTTGGATTTTTTTTTTTTTTTTTTGCGGTACGCGGGCCTCTCACCGCTGCGGCCTCTCCCGTCGCGGAGCACAGGCTCTGGACGCGCAGGCTCAGCGGCCATGGCTCACGGGCCCAGCCGCTCCGCGGCATGTGGGATCTTCCCGGACCGGGGCACGAACCCGTGTCCCCCGCATCGGCAGGCGGACTCCCAACCACTGTGCCACCAGGGAAGCCCCTCGTTGGATATTCTTGGGCCCTCTGAGCACCCAGCTCTGTGCATGTTGGTGATGGGGGGTAGAAAGAGGACTAACGTGGTCCCCACCCTTGGGACAGTGCTGTCCAGGCAGGAGACACAAGTTTCCAGCCTCAGATGATGTGGGGTGACAGGGCCAGAACACACACAGCCAGACGCATCTTCAGACTCCAGCTCAGATACGTCCTGCTCCTGCCCCAGATCCCCCCGTGACTCCCCCGCACTCTCAGAATCAAGTCCCAACACCTCACTGTGGGTTCAGAGCCCTGCGTGGTTCCACCCTTGCCAACCCCGACCCCCCAGATCCAAACTCAGACGCACCCTGAGCCTCCAGCCGCAACCCCCCTTTCTGTCCTCCGAGCACCAGCCTATTCCCACCCCAGAGCCTTTGCCCCGGTGGATCCCTCCACCCAGAACACCATTTCCCGGCCTTCCACCTGCTCGCTCCTGCCCGCCGTTCATGACTCAGCTCAGACAGGCCTTCCCGGCCATGCTGGACAAAGCATCAGACCCGATAACAGACCCCCACTTTTCCCAAACGATCTACTTTGTGGATGTGTTTGCACGTCTTGCCTGTTTGCCCACCCGACACGATGCTCAGTGAGAGAAGCCAGACACAGAAGGACACACAGGGTGTGATTCCATGGATGGGAAACGTCCAGGACAGGCAGATCCACAGACACAGAGAGTGGGTTGTCAGGGGCTGGGGCAGGGGGTAGGGGGTGAGTGCTCGTGGGGACGGGGCTTCTTCTGCGGGTGATGGAATGTTCTGGAATTAGAGGTGATGGCTGCACATATATGTGAAAGTACTAAAAAAATAAACACTGGCCACTTGAAATGGGAAAAAAATGCCCCGAGGAAGGCCCCGGTGCTGCTGAGCCCCCAGCACCCACGCTTGGCCCACTGGGGGTTCAGAGAGAGAGGGGGAGTCCTGGAGTGTGGCCAGGGCAGCCCTGCCCCGGTGGGATTTGCCCCTCGCTGGGGAGAAGAGATGGGAAGGTTCTCGGGCACCAGCCCCGAGGCTCTGGCTCCTCTGTGTGGAAAATGAGGGGGGGTGGCCCTGGGTGTCCAGGGGGTCTGGTCTGCAGCACACTCGGCATGAACAGCTCTCAGTCCACGTGGCGAGCAGTTTTTCCCACATCAACAGTCACATGGGGACTCAGCCCCAACACGGCTGCACCCGCAGCCCAGGAAGGGCCAGGCTGGCCCCCAGGGCCTCCTCCACCCTTGGCCACAAGCCGCGTGCTCGCTGACCATGGCATGGGGGGAGGGAGCCTCGCTCTGCCAAGGGCAGCCCCGGGGCCTCACAGTTCTGCCCGGCTGGCACAGGGCAGGCTCCTGGGTCTGCAGAGCTGGTGGAAGTCAGGGTCCCACGAGGATGGGCTCCCACCGCCCTGACCCTGGGAGAACCGTGGGAAGACAGGGTGTGGAGTCCTGGATTCAAGTCTTACATCTGCTTCTCACCTGCTGTGTGGCCCTGGGCAAGTCACTTCCCCTCTCTGGGCCTCTGCTTCCCCATCTATAACACAGGCTGATGATCAGCCTGTCTCCTCCTGGGGCAGCCACTGGATGCCTGCTCTGTGCCCAGCATCCTCTGTGACCGACAGCGGGTCTCACCCGGGCGATCCCGCCCCCCAGGGGGCATGGGCGATGTCTGGGAACGTCTGTGGTTGTCACGACTGGGGGGCTCCTAGCGTCGATGGGGTGGGGATCAGGGATGCTTCTCCACACCCCCCAGGGCCCAGGACGGCCTCCCACAGAGAATGATCCAGCCCCGGAAGTCAGCGATGCTGAGGGACCTCACACAACCCCAGTGCATCCTGAAGGTGGGGACGCTGAGTCCTGAAAAAAGCAGGGTGTCTGTTGAACGGTGGGGGGTGAGCTGGAGCCCATGCTGACAGGAAGAGGGTTTGGAGTGGGTTGGTGGTGGCCTGGCGGTGGCAGAGATGCAGAGCACGGTGGATCTGGGACATGTTTGGAGGTGGAGCTGACAGCACCTGGTGATGGATTGGTCGGGGGTGTGAATGAGGAGCTGCCAGGGGACGGGTGACGTCGGGACACTGCGGGGCCTCCGGGTGATGTCGGGATGTGGCTGGTCCCCAGGGCTGGAGCTCAGGAGAGACACAGGGTCAGGAGTCATCAGTGAACAGATGGTATTTAGTCCTGGGCGGACAGGGTGGCAGGTCCCTGGGGGTAAAAGGAGTGTCTGGAGGGCAGGTGGTGACCTTGACCGCCCTGTGGGTGTCACCTCCCCCGAGGCCCCTGCCTCAAGGAGGAGGGAAGGGGCAGAGAAGGTGTAGCATCAACACGGACCTGTCCACATGGCCTCATTTTACCACCCAGCACGGCCCCCTGAGTGGCCTTTGCCAGACCTGTCCCTCCCACCCCCCGCCTGCCCTTCCCACCACCGTTCACAGCCGGCTGGCCTTCTCACCACCTTTCAGGAAATGGACCCGATGCCCTGAAAACGTAGCAGCAAAAGCAGGACTGGAATCCAGACCCCCACCCTAATTGGGACCTGGGATCCTGGCCTTCTAACCCCACCTCAAGGCCCAGGCCTCCACGCGAGGAAACAGGCCCAGAGAGGGTGACTCACTTGCTCAGGGCACCCAGCCCTCCACCGAGACCACCCTCCCGCGAGCTCTCCCGCTTCCCAGTCCAGCCAACGTCGAGGTAAGTGAATGAACAGGGTTGCTAGAGACAGAGTCAAGTCCCCGCTGCTCCCTCGCCCAGACCAGACCTTTCCACAGTGGAGGGGGAGGCATCACAAGCTCCAGCCCAGCTGCGAGTCCACCACCCCACACAGAGATGATAGGCCCATGCTGGGGGGAGAGGTTATAGCTCACAAACTGGGTCACAGCTGGAGCAGACCCCGCTGGGCGCCAAGGACCAGCTATCCTCTCATCCCGGGAGCAGTTACAGCGCGAGTGCTCCGAGGGCGCCCCCGGACTTGCTCCCTTTGACAGGCGAGGTTCAGAGAGGGCGCACTTTTCATTAGAGGTCACACAGCGCGTCAGAACCGAGGTCTCTGCCGGCCTTTCTGCGACTGTGTCACAGTGGCTGGGCCCTGGCCGTGCTGGCCTCTTGTCACTTAAGTACTTCCTTCCCGATACTGTTCTGTGACAACTATTTTTTTTTTAATTCTTTCCAACTTAAAAAAAAAAATTTAAGTTTGTAAAAAGTCCACCTTCCTCTCTCTGCAGTGCCCAACCCTGGACTCCGTGGCTGAATGGCCCAGTCCTGCTGCCTGCCGCCCCGCCCCGCCCCACTTGGCTCCCTTTCTCCCTCCCTAAGTCTTTGTCCCTTCCTTGGCAAATTAGATCATTGCAATCCCCTCAACACCCCCTTCGCCCTTTTCCTGGATTTATTTCTCTCCACTTATGGCCACCTAAGGTGGGAGAGAGTGTATTTACTTACCTCTTTTATTATCCGTGGGCTCCAAGAAAGCTGACCCCTTTGTCTCACGCACTGTGTGTCCTCAGCACGTGGAAAATGCCTGGCACAGTAGATGTTTGTTGACTGACTGACGGACGGAATCAACGAATGAGAGGAGACCAGTGTTTGTTACAGGATCTCTGCAGGTGACGATGAAAACAGGTCCAGCAAAAACAGAGCCGTATTTTGAATTCTAGCTGAATGAACTGCCAGGACCCTCTCCTGCCTCTGTTAAAAAAAAAAAAAAAAAAAAAAAAAAAAATTAGCGAGTGTGACAGGGTGTAGCCCCACCCCACCTCACTCCGAGACTATCCCCTGCCACCTCTGACGTGCGGTGTGAACCTGAGCGGGTGACTTATGTTGCTTTGAGCCTCAGTGTTCCCATCTGTAAAGTGGGCATGACCCACCCCTGTGAGGTTGTTGTGGGAACTAAATGGGCCGATCCAGGTAGAGCCTTAGCCCAGGGCTGGCCCAGAGCAGAGCCTATAGCAGAGTTTGCCTTTTTTTTTTTGCGGTACGCAGGCCTCTCACTGTCGTGGCCTCTCCCGTTGCGGAGCACAGGCTCCGGACGCGCAGGCTCAGCGGCCATGGCTCACGGGCCCAGCCGCTCCGCGGCATGTGGGATCTTCCCGGACCGGGGCACGAACGCGTGTCCCCTGCATCGGCAGGCGGACTCTCAACCACTGCGCCACCAGGGAAGCCCCCAGAGTTTGCCATTTTGATGAAGATGATGATAATGATGAAGATGATGTTTCCAGTCCAGGAATAAAGACCAGCTTTGAACAGGGTTTAAGGTGCATTTCAGAGAGTCTGGGGGGAGGGGAGGGGTAGTTTAGTGCAGAGAGTCACCAGGGAAGTGACACTGGGGTCGAGACCCAAATAAAGTCAGGGAGAGAGCCATGAAGGGACAGTGGTCTGGGTCTTGCACAGCCCGTGCAAAGGCCCTGGGGCAGGACCATAGCAGGCATGTTGGAGAAACAGCGAGGAGGCCTGTGGGGCTGGAGCAGAGAGAGCGAGGGGGAGAGAGGGAGGAGGGGAAGGCAAGGAGAGGCCGGGCGCATGAAATTCTCTCCTGCAGAAGGCACAATGCAGGCAGCTCTGCCCCCACAAGGAGTCTGTTTGGGGGGCTGAACAATACCAGTTATTTCCTTCTTGGGGCAGAGCCAGGGAGGGCCTTGCTCCTCCAAAGCAGACTGCTGAGGAGCTGTGCCCCATCCCCGGCTGGGGGACCGTTATCCCTTGACCACAGGGAGCAGCCTGGGCTGGGCTGGCGACCTGGGAGTGACCTCAGAGCCCCTTTAACGTAGAAAAGAGACAGCTGAACAGGGAACCATCAATTCTGACTGTCATGTCCCCTCCTGGGACACGGCCTCTCCACATGCTCTCCAGGGCAACCACACGGGAGGGAATGACCTAGAAAAAGAGCCTGGGAAGAAGTTTGCCTCAGGGAAGGATTATGTTCCCTGCAATGCCCAGGTCGGGATTAAGGACAGTTGCAGAGGGAAGGCACAGCCAGATGCCTCTCACTCCCTCCCTCTGCCTCCCTGCTAGGTTTCCCAGCCGGGGACAGGGAGCTAAGACCTGTGACCTCCTGGAGGCCAGGGGCGCCTCGGTTTCCTCATGATGGGACCGCACTCTCCACTACGGCAACTCCCTTCCCGCCACTCACAGTGCTGTCCCGAACCGTGTGTGACTTCCCAGGCGTTTCAGGGGCACCTGCGCTTGTGTTTATGTGCCCGCCCAAATCAAGAACTGAGTTTGGTGTTTGGTTTTATTTTGCCACGAATAGGATTGTCCTGTTTGTGATTGTGTGGCAACCTTGCTTCCCCCTGGCCTCCTGTGGAACTACACCTCAGCCAGCTTTCCTTGTGGGTACATCTGAATCTCCCAGCCTTCCACAATAACCATAGATTATGGCTTATTTGATCCCCTATTGATGGGTGCTAAGGTTAGTTCATTTTTCCTCCATGTAACTAGATCTCAGCTCTCTTTTTCTACTGAGTACATACAGATCTCCTTGATTCCACAGCAGGCACAGACCACAGTTTATTTAACTAATCCCGTATTGATGGACACTTAGGTTAGTTTGGGGATTTTTATTCACCCCCCCCCCCCCATATAACTACATCACTGTCTTTCTTCACTGGTACATACAAGTCTCCCTGTGTTCCACAGCGGGCACGGACCACAATTTATTTACCTGATCCCCTATTGATGGATATCTAGGTGAGTCCCAGTTTTTGCGGTTCCGAACGACCCTGCAGCAAACCTCCTTGTTCACCCTGCTCCCACGTGCGAGTTTTTCTTACGGATCCGTGGATATTCCGTTAGGTCTCGTAGCTGCCACGATGAAATACCACAAACATGGCGGCTTAAAACAACAGAAAGTTCTTCTCTCTGTTCTGGAGGCCAGACGTTCAAAATCAAGGTGTCAGCAGGGCTGTGCTTCCTCCAGAGATTCTAGGCGTGGATCCTTGCCTGCTTTTCCCAGGTTCTGATGGTTACTGGCACTCTTTGGTGTCCCTTGGCCTATAGATGCATCACTCCAGTCTCTGCCTTTGTTGTCACGTGGCCACCTTCCCTGAGTGTCTGCATCAAAATTTCCCCTTTTATAAGGACACCAGTCATTGGATCAGGGCCCACCCTGCTCCAGTATGACCTCATCTTAAATTGATGACCCCTGCAAAATACAAACTCTCCCCCCAGTGACGTATGGTTCACCTCTGGCATTAAGTTACTCAGGGCTCTGTGTGTGTTAATGCTCACTTAAAATTCCCGAAAGGGCCCAGGAAGGCTGGAGCTGGCCACACCGCTGTTTAGCAGATGAGAATCTACAGCCTGGGTCTTTGCCGAGCCGGGCCTGCGGGAACAGTGAGGAAACAGGCAGTAAGCATGTGTCAGGGGTGGTCAGGGGATGCCTGGGGGCTTCAGCTGCTAAGATGCTGAAAATAGGTGCCTGGCCAACGGAGCAGCACCCTCAGGCTGCCATCTGCTTATGCCCTCCCCACCCCCACCCACCTTGGCCCCGGGATCCGGGCTGCAGCCCAGCAGAGTGCGGGGACAGGGGGTGGAGGGCCAGCTGGCTGCCAGGAGAGATGGAGCAACTCGGAAGGCGCAGGTGCAAAGGCCCAGGCGTGTTGGCATCTGTCCCTCCGGGCCTCCCCAGCCACATCATCCAGCCTCCGTGAACCCTCCAGTGCATCTCCCACTCCCCACCCCCATTCATTGTACTCCTAGCCTCACCAGCCACTCCTTCAGCCTCAGGACCTTTGCACTGGCTCTTCCCCCAGCCTGGAACCCTCTTTCTGCAACACCCATGGGCCCTTTCCTGGTCATTCTTTGGGTCTGTATTAGCTTCCTGTTGCCAAACACAAAGTACCACAGACTGAGTGGCTGAAAACAACAGAAATCTAGGCTCTCCCAGTTCTGGAGGCCAGAAGTCTGAAATCCAGGGGTCTCAGGCCATGCTCCCTCTGAAGTCTCCAAGGGAGGGTCCTTCCTGCCCCTCCCGACTTCTGGGGGCCCCTGCCATCCTTGGCTTGTAGGCACATCCCTCCAACCTCTGTCTCTACCTTCACGCGGCCTTTTGCCCTCTGTGTGCATCTATGTGTGAGTCCAAACTTCCCTCTTATTATAAGGACATCAGTCATTGGATTCAGGGCCACCCTAATCCAATATAACCTTGTCTCAACTCACCACATCTGCAAAGACCCTATTTCTAAACGAGGCCCCCTTCCCACGTACCAGGGTTAGGACTTGAACGTTTCTTTTGGGGGAACACAGTTCAACCCAGCCCAGGGTCTCAGCTCAAATGTCACCTGTCCTGGTCTGAAGTCACCCCCTCCATGGACCCTGATTATCCATCCACACTGCTTCCTTACCCAGCCCTTGGGTAGACACCCCAGAGGGGGATCCCGGGTCCCACGGTGGATAATCGCTTCCTGAGCTAGCTACTAGGATGGGATGGGACGGGCCGGGGTGGCGGGATGGCGGGATGGCGGGATACGGGTGCTAACGCTGCCCCCGCCCTCAGGTGCCCACGAGGATGGTGGCGCGGCCCTAGGCCCAGGCTCCGCACCATGACCTGCTGGCTGTGTGTCCTGAGCCTGCAGTTTCTGCTCCTGCCCGCGGCCCCGCCCCCCGCTGGGGGCTGCCCGGCCCGCTGCGAGTGTACAGTGCAGATGCGCGCGGTAGCCTGTCCCCGGCGCCGGCTGACCGCGGTGCCCGACGGCATCCCGGCCGAGACGCGCCTGCTAGAGCTCAGCCGCAACCGCATCCGCTGCCTGAACCCGGGCGACCTGGCCGCCCTGCCGCTCCTGGAGGAGCTGGACCTGAGCGAGAACGTGATCGCACACGTGGAGCCCGGCGCCTTCGCCAACCTGCCGCGCTTGCGAGAGCTGCGCCTCCGCGGCAACCTGCTGAAGCTCATCCCGCCCGGCGTCTTCACGCACCTGGACAACCTCACGCTGCTGGACCTGAGCGAGAACAAGCTGGTCATCCTCCTGGACTACACCTTCCAGGACCTGCGCAGCCTCCGCCGGCTGGAGATGGGCGACAACGACCTGGTGTTCATCTCGCGCCGGGCCTTCGCGGGGCTGCTGGCGCTTGAGGAGCTGACCCTGGAGCGCTGCAACCTGACGGCGCTGTCGGGCGAGTCGCTGGGCCACCTGCGGGGCCTGGGCGCCCTGCGGCTGCGGCACCTGGCCATCGCCGCCCTGGAGGACCAGAACTTCCAGCGGCTCCCGGGCCTGCTGCACCTGGAGATCGACAACTGGCCCCTGCTGGAGGAGGTGGCCGCCGGCAGCCTGAGGGGGCTCAACCTGACCTCGCTGTCCGTCACGCACACCAACATCACCGCCGTGCCGGCCGCCGCCCTGCGCCACCAGGCCCACCTCACCTGCCTCAATCTCTCACACAACCCCATCAGCACGGTGCCGCGAGGGTCCTTCCGCGACCTGGTGCGCCTGCGTGAGCTGCACCTGGCTGGGGCCCTGCTGGCCGTGGTGGAGCCGCAGGCCTTCCTGGGGCTGCGGCAGATCCGCCTGCTCAACCTCTCTAACAACCTGCTGTCCACGCTGGAGGAGAGCACTTTCCACTCGGTCAACACGCTGGAGACGCTGCGTGTGGATGGGAACCCGCTGGCCTGCGACTGTCGCCTGCTCTGGATCGTGCAGCGCCGCAAGACCCTCAATTTCGACGGCCGCCTGCCGGCCTGCGCCACCCCAGCCGAGGTCCGCGGCGACGCGCTGCGCAACCTGCCGGACTCGGTGCTCTTCGAGTACTTCGTGTGCCGCAAGCCCAAGATCCGCGAGCGGCGGCTGCAGCATGTCACGGCGGCCGCGGGCGACGACGTGCGCTTCCAGTGCCGCGCCGAGGGCGAGCCGGCGCCCACCGTGGCCTGGGTGACGCCGCGCCACCGCGCGGTGACCGCCGCCAGCGCCGGCCGGGCGCGCGTGCTGCCGGGCGGCACGCTTCAGATCCGGGACGCGCGGCCAGGGGACAGCGGCACCTACACGTGCGTGGCCAGCAACGCGGGCGGCAACGACACCTACTTCGCCACGCTGAGCGTGCAGCCCGAGCCAGCCACCAACCGGACCCCGGGCGAGGGCCGCAACGACACGCAGGCGGCCGTGCGCTTTCCTCTGGACCTCACCACTATCCTGGTGTCTACCGCCATGGGCTGCATCACCTTCCTAGGCGTCGTCCTCTTCTGCTTCCTGCTGCTCTTCGTGTGGAGCCGCGGCCGCGGGCAGCACAAGAACAACTTCTCGGTGGAGTACTCTTTCCGCAAGGTGGACGGGCCCGCCGCGGCTGCCGGCCAGGGGGGCGCCCGCAAGTTCAACATGAAGATGATCTGAGAGGCCCCGGCCCACCTCCCGCGGCCCCCGCCGCTGCGCCTGCGCCAGAGGCCGCGTCTCCGTCTCCGCCCAAATCCACGCCAGCCCCTGGCTGGCCCATCTGACTACCACCTATGCATTTCCCGTAGGGGGCGGCCGCAAGCCGGCTCCTGGCACAACTTCCCCTTTTTTTGTAGAGACCCAACCACAGGACTGTTTTTTCATCAGGATGCATCTTTTGCAGAGTTTCTCAAGCGTTTTCTTAGGGTTTCACGCTGTCTTCCTGCCCCTCGTGTGGTCGCTGAGCTGGGCAGGGGGCGGAGGGTGCTCAGAGGCCCAGGGTCCCGGACGTAAACAGCTCACACCTGGTGGAGATGGTCTACACCTGGTGGAGATGGTCTACACCTGGAACCCCACGGAGGTCACCAGGGGCATGTGAAAGCCCTCACTGTTCACACCTGCACACACACACACACACACACACACACACACACACACACACACACACACCGCCCCCGTCCCTACACCAGAGCACACATGCACACCCGGAACATACAACCAGACGCACGGCTCCAGAGTGGAACACACACACCTCACACCCAGCTGACACTGAGTAGGTGTCCCAAGCTCCAGAGCTCACCAAGGGCACGTAGGGCTCTGGGGAGAGACCAGCGCACACCTGGGCCAGGCAGCTCACACTTGGGACACAATTTCAGCTCACACCCAGACAGTCAGCTCACACCCAACTCCCGCTCAGCTGGCCATCTTGGGGCAGATCTCAGGGGCTGCGCTACGGTCTCGCTGAGGAGGTCAGGCTCACCCTGAGGTGGTCCAGCATGCAGGATGGTCCCTGACCCGCTGGCCCAGATGCCCCTGCACCCAGACTCCCGCCCGCCAGGACCTGTTGGCCAAGCAGGGTGGGCTGCCCGCTAGGAGAAGCCATTCCCCTGGTTCCTCCCACCATCCCTCACAGCTGCCACCTGCTTCCTTGCTCTCACCGCCCAGGAGGGACAGCCGTCCTGGCCCCTGGCCCAGGAGCATGGCTTCCAGGTGTCCCTCTCCAGCAGACCAGTTGGAGTGCCCTTCAATCCCGAGTCTGCAGCACCCCTGCCCAGCCCCGTGGCCCATTGCTCACCTCAGGAAGGAGACCAGAGCGTGGACGGTTCTCAGGGTCCCTGTTATGGGCATGGAAGGGGCAGCGACGGGGAGAAAGGCCAGAACAAAGGTTCAAGCTACAGGGAGGCCTGGACCTGGGTCGTTGGGAGAAGGTGACAGAGGCACCTTGGTCTCTGCAATGTTGGGGCAGATCTTGGGCCAAAGAGTAGAGAGGGTCACAGGAAGACTGTAGCTCAGGTGAAAGAAGAGCTTCCCCAAGGTCACTGCCCTGTTGCTCTACAGATAGTGAGTTCCCAGTCACTGGGGGTATGCAAGCAGGAGCTGAGGTTTTGCAGAAGTATTCCGATACCAGACAGGGACCATACATGACCCTGCCTCACCCAGCCTGGTCCTTGCCCCGACTCTCTACCTCGGCCAGACAACAGTTAGGGCATCACTTGGGGGAAGGGGCACAGGAAATTTTGTGTGGCCAGGCCCTGGGCAGAAGGGAGGTTAGACAGTATTCTCAAGGACCTTGTAAGAAGGTTCAAAGCCAGCTCTGTGCCCTCGGAGCTGTGTAATCTTTGTTGGCAACTGAGGACCACCTGGACCGTTGGTGTCCACGTCTATAAAATGGGTCTGACGGTCAAACCTATTGCTACATACGTAGAGGCCAGGCCCGTGGACAAGCTTGGTGATTGACTTGGATTCTGGATCCCTCCAGATCTTTCTGAGATGAGCCAGAGAGAAAGCTGTCCCTCCTGGAAGTTTTGCACAAAGGATTCAGCCAGAAGGTGGAAGGGGCCACTGGCCGTTCTCCCTGGGCTGGAAGCATCGGGAGGCCCTGATCCCGCTTCCAGAGCGTGCACATGGGCCAACAGGGCTGTGTGGCAGGCTGCTGACCACAGCCAGCCAGGGTGGGGACCCCACCCAACCCCATTCATGGCAGGAAGTGAGTGAGGGCCGAATGGGGTGTCCAGCAGCCCTACACAGAGTCGAACAGAGTGGACTAGTTTTGTTCCCTTAGCATCCTCCTGACCTTGGTTGCCACGACAACACCGAGGGCCCCTCAAAACGACATCCAAGTGCCTTTAACATCATCAAGACAGGAGGGAGTATGTTCTCAGCAGTGTTAGGACTTATAGAATGTCAGCATATTGAGATCTCCCAGTCCCCTCTGCCCACCCCCTGTCCCAACATCAACCAAGACCCTTAGCCCCTGTCCCCCACCCCTACCCGGCTGTATCTGGTTGGAATCCAATAAAAATGAAACCAATTTAATAACAAACTTCAGGGTTTTTTAAAATTCTCATGGGAAGCATGGGGGCAGAAAGTAGGGGCTGCTGGGGGTCCCTGAGGGAGAGGCCTGGCTTCAGCACCAAAGCTGACCCTGAGTCATAGGGCATTTGTGGAGAATGACCCGTGTGATAAGGTTAGAGGTCACACTTCAGGAGTGCCCGTGCTGTTCCCAGCGCTGTCCCCTGTGCTGCCTGCATTCACTCCCCCGTGAGCTGGGTCCTGTTATGACCCCATTTTACAGGTGGGCAAAGGGAGAGTCAAGTCCCCAGCTAGGGAGAAGCAGGGTGCTGAGAGGGACCAGTGGCACTGGGCTGTCCAGGGGAACTCTTGCCCTGAGCTTGGTCCAGGGGCGGAGCCAGCGGCAGGGAGGAAAGAAGTGAGGTGCAGACTCCCTCCCTCCCTGCTGCGCCTCTGGAGCTGGCAGCTTCTCCCCCTGGGGCTTCCCCTGGCCAAGGGCAGCTGAAGGGGGACCCGCCCCGTTGGTGGCTAGAAACCCAAGGCGGGGCCCCGCAGAGGGGTGTCTGTGGCCTCAGTGCTGTGTGGCCTGGGGGAAGTCGCTGCCCCTCTCTGTGCAGTGTGCTCATCTATAAACTGGAGGATTATGGTCGTCTTTTATGCAGGGAACTGTTTGAGCTTCCTATGGCCGCTGTAACAAAACTTAGTGGCTTACAACAACTGAGATTTATTATTTGACAGCTCTGGGGCTCAGAAGTCTAAAATGGACCTGCAGGGCTGGTCCTTCCCGAGGCTCCAGGGCAGCGTCGGTTCCCGCCTTTTCCAGCTTCTAGAGGCGCCGCATCCCTGGCTCGCGGCCCCACCTGCATCCTCAGAGCCCGCAGCGCAGCATCTCCCGTCTCTCTCTGCCTCTGACCCTCCCGCCTCCCTCTTATAAGGACCCTGGGATGACGCTGGGCCCCCTGGGAATCCAGGGTCACCCCCATCCTCATCTAATCAGCAACCTTCACTTCCCCCTGCCGTGCCACATAGCATATTCACAGGTTCTGGAGATGGACATCTTTGGGGACTGTAACCCTGCATGCCACAAAAAACTGAGGCATTTTTCTCAGAAATGCGAAGTCATGAGAAATTCGGGAGGATCTGGCATCCCGAGCCCTTGCTCAGGGCGATGCCAGGGATGCAGAGAGCCCGGCCCCAGCTCCTGCAGCGCTCCAAAAACACTTCTCGAATAAAAGAACAGCTTTACTATCTGCAGAGGGTTTGACCCTGATGTGGGGTGGCCGGCCAGGGCTGACACACAGGGGCCACTTTTCAGGGTGAGCTGAGGCAATCGGTCCCATTTCTAGGCCTTAAGGGAGGACTGTCCATTGGGGCTCAGTGGGGTGGTAGGCACATTGGGGTGCTGAGCAGATGTCAGCTGGCATCTGCTCTCCTCCCCCACAAAGGGCCCCCAACCACTCCAAGGAGGGGTCATCTTGAGGTAGGCAGCGGGGTCCCTGGGCACCAGCTGCCCCCCACCCTGCCTGTCCTGGGTGGAGAAGTCCCCAGGGATGTCATTGCTTGTCCCAGCCTGGCCCTTCTGTCCACCCCCCAAACCCCACCTCAGGATCAGGCAAGTAAGGCACTGCCCTGGCATCCAGAACTCAGTCATCAAGATCAACATTCTACGAACAAAATTAATTCATGCCCCGAGTCCACAACCCTTTAGATAAAGACAGGATCCACTCTGCCTTGGCATGACCCTGCCTCACTCCCCACACCCGAATCCTGGCCCTGGTGCCAATAAAACTTTATTTACAAAAACAGCCGGCCAGCCCAAGGGCCATAGTTTGCAAATAAGATGTTTTTTTAATATTACATTATTATATTACAATGTTATTTATCTTGATTACTGGGTTGTTGTTTTTTTTTCAATCACGCTTTTAATGAAATGATCATAAAATAACAGTTTCTCATCACTGTACATTAAGACTGCACACTTCTAAATGGAGAAATCGATGAACTGCTTTACTATGACACTTGAGGGTTGCATACCTGCAGCTATGACCTGAATTTATCCAAACTCTCGAGGGAAGTGAACTCGGTGTGATGACTGACCGTAGCGGTGGCCAGTACAGGGGTGCGATCACGGTCCCCCCTTCCTGGGAAGCGCGCGTAGCAGGACATGATCCCTCTTCCAGTTCCCGGTAAACAAAACAGCTATAACCCCATCCCTCGCCCTCCCCCTCGAGGTATTTGTGAATGGGCCAGTGCCCAACCTGGGGTCCCCCAACAGGGGAGGGGGAAAGCAAGTGATGGGTGGGGGACAAAGAGGTTCCCCTCAGCACCTGGCCCCCCCGGGGCCCCGCCAAGTGGAGGCGGGGAGCCCTGGGGATCCTCCCTGCCCTGAGTGAGGTCTGTTATGCAGCGTATTTGAGGTCAATAAATTACAGCAATAAACAGCAAGGTGAGGTGGGGGAGGGGTTCCTGGTAGAAAATTAAAGTGGGGTGACAAGCCCGGGGCAGGGTGGGTGGTCCTAGGCAGGGGGTCCCAGGCAGCCTCAGTCCCCACAGCTCACACCCACCCCCTGATTTGGAAGGTCAGACTGAGGTCAGGCCCCGCTCCACCACCCGCTCCTGGCATCGGGTTCACAGGTTCAGTGATGCCCAACCTGGCTCTGGGGAAGAGCAAGGGCCTTGGTCCCTGCAGGGGGCCGGCAAGGCTGGGATCCCTGGTCTGTTCTGAGGCCTGGTGCCTCTGCTTTCGTCCTCCCCCCACCCACCAAGCCAAGGCGACGGGACGGATGCGGCCACCTCTGCCCTGAACCCTGCCCTCCCGGCTGCCCAGGCCTCACCCCGACTCCGGACAGCCACGGGCAGCGCGGCCGGGGTCCCTGGTGGATCGCACTCCTGCACACGGCCAGTCCAGTGCATTCTGACGGGTGGGAGTCGGGGTAGCCCACGGCTGCGTGAGGTTCTGAAAGTCCGTCTGGGTCCAGATTGTTCGTTTCACAGGCTGAGGTGTGCGGCTATGCTGCGAGTCTGAGATTCGTATTTGCTTAAAGGTTCCTCTTTCCTTCTTTACCTTTTCTGCAATCCTGGAGGAGCCCCGGCGGCGGTGGGCTGGGTCTGGCGGGAGCGTGCGGTGGCGGAGCCCGGTCTGCCGCTCACTCGCCCCAAGTCTGAGAAATAAATACATTCGTCACTGCACAGACATTGATACAAAAACAACACTGTTCAGAGCGTTTGCGCCGTCCGTGCAGTGTTTGCCCAGTGAGCCCCTCCCACGGCCGGGGTGGAGGTGGGGGTCCCCAGAGGGCGGTGACCCGCCGGAGCCCACGGAGCTGTGCAAAGTTCCAGGCTTTTTGGCGCGAGAGGGACCCTCACATCAACACACCCGAGGGTCGCAGGCAGAGCAGTGGGATGGGGGCGCACCTCCATCCCAAGGGCCCAAGCCCAGGCTCAGGTCCTGCGGCCACAAGTGACAGCCACCCCTGCTGTGCCAGCTGGCAGGACCGCCAGGGTCTGGCCAGGAGGCCTGGGGGGGGCCAGCTGGGCTGGGAGAGGCCGGGCTGGGAGGAGGGCTCAGGGGCCTCCACGCCCGCCCCAGGGCCTACTCAGAAGAGGCTCCGGCGGAAGCTGGGATTCACTGGGACTGGCCTTTTATCTGCTGAGGTCTGAAACTGTAGAAGTTTATGTAAACAAACAATGAGATAAATATATTAGTATCTTTTTTTCTGAGCCCATTGAGGTTCCACACGCATCCAAGATGTGCTTGGTTTAAAAAATAGGTTTTGTGAATTTGGGTGTGAGCTTTTTTTCTTCCCCTTTTCTTTTGGTCGTTGTTTATCCTCTTTCCTCCATGACATCTGCTATTTTCTGTTTCCTGTTTCTCCAAAACATTCAGGAGTTCAGCGACTAAAGCAGAGAACTGTAAGCCGCCCTTTGGCCTCCAACAGCCTAATCTCCTGGTGAGGCTCTAACACACATCCACGCACACACTCACGAGCTCACACTCCGCATGAAACCAAAGGAAAAGGAAAGCAAAACCAAGTGTCGTGTTAACCCCGCCCGCCCCACAAACCCTTAAAGTCTTAAGTAGGAAACTAGTGTTTCGCTTTCTTGTTCAAATACAGAGAAGGCTCGATGTATGATATAATATTCAGGTGGGCACAACACTACATCGCACGAAGGTCGTCGAGTGAGGGCCTCTGCGCCCGGTCCCCGAAGCTCTGCCTTGAACCACCTGCTTCACCGGGGTCCACGCCCAGGGGCGTGTGTGCAGCTCCCGCTACAGACTTCTGTCGTGTGGCTTAAGTGCCGACGGCGTAGGGGGGTCGGGAGAGCAGAAGCGCTGCAGGGGCCCCGCCCGACTTGCTGGAACACGAGTCCCCGGAGGGGAGAGGAGTGGCCGGAGGCCGGGGGCACCCCAAGGGCTCAGCAGGGCCCCGCGTGGCCCTCGTGCCCTCACTCCCGATACCCACCACTCGGGTCCCTGAACTCAGGCTCTGGTTTCAGCTGGAGGGTCTCTGGAGGGGTGGAGGGTAGGGGTAGGGGATGACTCTGGAATCTTTTGGTCTGAACTTAAAGTAGAAAGAAATAAAAACCTGAAGCAAAATGAAGAAGATAAAGCCACTGGTCCAGCCCTGTGGCTGCAGCAGGCTGAGGACAGTGGGGCCGACCTCTCAACCTCGGCCTGGCCTTGCGAGCGCTGCTCTGGGCCCAGGGAGGTGTCTGAGGCTGGCAGGGAGCCCGAGGCGAGAGGTGAGGGTAGGGTGGGATT
Source organism: Tursiops truncatus (assembly GCF_011762595.2). NCBI lineage: Eukaryota > Metazoa > Chordata > Mammalia > Artiodactyla > Delphinidae > Tursiops > Tursiops truncatus. The sequence continues at coordinate 169,967,181 of NC_047036.1, read as the reverse complement.
CAGGGCTGAGCCCATGGGTGGCAGCCAGCCTCCCCCTGCCGGTGGGTGGGAGAAGATGTACACACCCCTGTGGTCAGCCCCTCCGCACTGGTCAGGTAGGGGCTGCTGCTCTCCCGAGGTGAGGCTCTTGCAGGCCCAGGGGACAGGATGGGGGGTGGGTCTCACTGCTGCCCCATCCTGGCCTGGCCGGGAGCCACCAGGAACCTGTCCCACCATGTGGCTCCCGTATCCTGGCACCTGCTCCTGTGCCGGGGGCCCCCCAGGGGCTAGAGCACCCATACCCCAACTCGGGCCCAGGTGAGAGGCAGCTCGGGCTCCCTGACAGCAGCACACTCAGAACACTTTCAGGGTGACCGCCTGGCCACACGCGCACCGCACGGAGGAAGTACAGGTGCCCCTTCTGAGAGGGGGCACAGGCGGGGGGCCCAGGAGGGCGACAGGAGGAAAACACAAGTGTCACGGTCACAACGGCCATCACCAACCAACGTCCTGTTCTCGCGAATTCAAGAGGTAGCAAAAGGTCAGAAGTCTCTCCACCTTGATGGTTTTTTCCTTTTGTTTTGTTGGCATCACCTTAAATTCTGTGCCTGAGGTGAGTGCCTTGCTTGCCTCACCCTAATTAGTCCTGGATGGGAGGCGTGGCCCAGCTGGGTGACCCCACAGGGTCTCCTGAAGGAAAGAATAAGCACTCGTGGTCAGCAGGGGTCTGGGCAGTGAGCAGGCCACTTCCTTGGCACCTCTGGTCCCTTCTGTTCCACCTGGAACAGCCCAGGATTTCTGGAATCCTTGTCCCATATAATTGGCAAATCCTTCCCTGAGCCTGCCATTCTCCGACTGCATGATTCTGAAATCTGCCCAAATCACAGGCTGCCCCATGGATTAAGACAAAAAGTATAAATTCTATGAATTACAGAAGCTGAGTGCTGGGAAAGACAAAATATTGAATCAAGTTACAGACCCTCACGCTCGAAAAGCTGGCTGTTAGCAGGTCAGTGTGGCCCAAACTGTGGCAGGAGACCCACTTGGAGGACTCCGTGAGATGGATCTGTCTTCTTTCCCACACCCAGGGGGCACCCAGCGATGGCCTGTGGACCCCTCTGCCCAGCCTGGACCTGCTATGTGACCATCCATGGACTCCAGCCCTCTCTGTGCTCACTGCCCCTAAGGGAAACGAGATGGGGCGGAGGGAGAAACTCAGCATGAAAGACACTCAAGCTAGGAAGCAAGAACGTCTTTGCATCTTCGCATCTGCAGTGATTTCTTGGTTCTTCCATTACAGAGGGGAAGAGGCTGGGTTTCAGCTGAGACACCTCTCATGCCTCCGGGCAGGTAGGGCAAGCCTCAGGTCCCCAGACAGCTTCGACAGTGTGTGCTGAAGCTAGAATTTCACACTGTCTGGCTTTCCCTGGATTTTCACCCTTCTTGATTTTCTGTGTATGGTAATTCTATATCAAATGCCTTTTTCTGAATCAATGCATTAAGGTGGTGGGGGGAAGGGAAATGAGTTGATTAAATTTTTAAAGAAAAATCCAGCTTCTGTGGCTGTCAGGAGGCAGCAAGCAGGAGCCACTTTTCTTTATTTGCTGGAACAGAGAGGGGTGGTGACTGACCCAACATCACACAGCAAGTCAGAGCGGAGTTGGGGCTCAAATGGAGCAGTACCTGCCAAGGGTCCTGGGATGGGTCAGAGGTGGGGGCACGCGCAGTGGAGGCTTCTCAGATGATCCTGCAGAAGGGGAAGTGGCTCTGGGGAAAGTGAAAGCCACAGATGAAAGGGTCACCTGGTCAAATCTCTCCCTAAACAGTCACTGCTGGGGTTCCCTGCCCTCCCCAAAGGCGGGGGAGTCTAAAAAGTCTCTATCCTCCCCACCTCTCAGGGCTCCCCTCTGCCACCCACCTCGGGTAAACTTTGGGACCTCCGCCCGTCTTCCCATCTCCTGCCACCCGCTTTCTGCCCTGGAACCGGGTGGCCTTCATGGGGAAGTAACGCAGAAAACTTCCCCTCCTGCTGGGGCCTGCGGTCTAACAGTTGCCTGGGCATTTCCAGCAACCGGTCAGACAGTCCGGGAGGCCAGGGGCTGCAGCTACTGGGAGTTTGTCCCCAAGATCCCCCTGCCCCGAGGTCACTCCAGTCCTGAAGCTAGGGCGCTCCTAGAGGGGGACTGTGGCAGGGAGTGGGCAGAAGCAGCTGCTTTTCAAGGTTGGGCAACCTGGAATCTGGGTGGGGCAGAGCTGGGGCCCAGGCTGCTGCCGGCAACCACACAGCTTGAGGGGGCTGAGCTCTGGGGACAAGGCCTAAGCATGGGTTCCCTGGGTATTGTCACCGGCCCCCAGCTTCTTCCCCCACCCCCTTGAGGTCTTGTCCTTACAGCTGGACATTCTGTCCATGTCACAAAAGTACAGGGTCCTTCTCGCCGCCCTGAAAGGTTGATGGGCGACATTTGCCCAGAGAAGTCAAGCAACCCTCCCAGGGCCACACAGCAGGTGCTGGGCCCCTCCCACACATACCCTGCACTCTGACCTTCCCCCAGCAGCATGAGTAGCCCAGAGCCACCCACCGAGACCCCCGGGGCCAACGCCCCGACCTGGCTGACCCAGCCCACGTACAGCAACCTTAGTGAGAGCCTGGGAGGGGCCCCGGATGGGGGTGGGACAGGTGATCGGTGAGGCAGCCAGAGCAGAAAGGTTGAGTGTTTCATTACCATGCAAGGAACGCTCTGCCCCATGATGGTTTAACTAGATCACAGCAGGGATTTTTTGTTGGTTTTTTTTTTTCATTTTTGCCGTGCTGCTCGGCATGTGGGATCTTAGTTCCCCCACCAGGGATCAAACCTGTGCTCCCTGCATTGGAAGCGCGGAGTCTGGACCACCAGGGAAGTCCTATAGCAGCTTTTTAACTACCTTTAATAAAACTCTTTGTTTAAAAAAAAAAGCAGCTGGATAACCAGCTTCTAAAAATGAGGAAACTGGAGTTCAGAGAGGCTCAGTCACCTGCCCAGAGCCACACAGGGAAGTGGGGGTCACCTGTGCTGAGCCAGATGTTTCTCTGCCACTGACTTGTCACTCCTCTGAACCTTTGTTTCTTCATCTGTAAATTGGAGATGGCATCCTTACCCCACAGGGCATAGGGTAGTTAGAGTTGGTATTTTTTCCTTTTTTTTTTTCGGCTGTGCTGCGTGGCTTGTGGAATCTCAGTTTCCTGACCAGGCATTGAACCGGGGCCACAGCAGTGAAAGCTCCAAGTCCTAACTACTAGACCACCAGGGAGCTCCCCATTGTTTCCATTCTAGAGATGAAGGAATTATGGCTGAGGGTGGAGCCATGCGCACAGGACCCCGCTCTGTGTGTCCTCACGCCCTTCCCCCACTCCCTCCCCGTGCCCGCCTGCTGCCCTCCAAGGCCTGCTGCTCACCGACATCTGAGCGCCCCGCTACTGACCCGCAGCCCCTGCCCAAGAAGACCCTGACCAGGGCCCAGTCGCTGCCCACCCACAAGTCCCCCAGCCCCGGCCCCACTCAAGCAGGGCAGCCTCAGAAGCCCCTTCTGGGACCCCGCAGTGTGCACGAGAGCCAGGCAGGCGACGACAGGGCGGGGCCAGCCTGTCGCCCTGCAGAGCTGCCCTGCTGCTCGCTGGACACGGAGCTGGGCCTCTCTCTCCGCCGCGCTGGAGGCCCGGCAGCTGGAGGGCCTCCGCGCCGTGTACGCCCCGGCTGCACGCCCGGCTCCTGGGGGGCCTCCCGGGCCCCTGCCGCCCCGGCCACCGCTTCCGCCTCCTGGACAGCTCGCCCTGCGTGGAGAACTGGGACGCCCTCCACCACCGCCTGGTGCGGAGGGACAAGGAGGCGTGGCACCTCCTGGCTGCGAAGGTGAGCCCCGCCTTCGCCCCGCCTCCGCCCCGCCTCCTCGGAGGTTTCCCCAGTGTCCCGACCAAGGCGTAACCCAGGGCTCTTTAGACTGAGGTCCAATTGCTTATTTTGCAACCAACATACGAACTAACACCGTCAGCCCTTGGAACCGCGTTTCTCAGGTGTGGGGCGACCTACATTCAAATCACCTGGGAGTCTTGTTAAAATCTCCCCCACGACTCTCAGGGGCCCAGTAGTCTGCATTTTAACTCACTCACCCGTGAATTCTGGCGCGAGAAACCCACAGCCGGCTGATAGCTCCCACTTTCCATCATCATCTTCAACAAAATATACTGAGCACTGTTCCTTCATGTCTTGTGCTGTTCTAAGGACTTTTAGACACTTTCATTCAGCTAATCCTCATGCAAGCGTCACCACGTTTCGTTATAAGATGCTTCTGTTTTAGGCACCACCAAGAAAAAGAAAAAAAAGATTCCCATCAAATAAACCAGACTACCAAGTGTCAGACACATCACCATTTTGGAGGAACCTCACCCATTCGGCAGAATGTGTTATCATGGACCCATTTTACAGACCGGAGCATGGAGGGAGTAAGTTGCTGCTGGCTGTGAGTTCTTTAGTTGACAGCTCCGTCCTGGTTCCATCCATCTCAGAGACCCCTGGGGAGTTTATTTTTAAATATCACACTCCCAGAGCCCCACCTCAGCACCTGTCCTTTTTAACCCCTGCCCCAAGGTGATTCAAATGTAATCCCCAGGGCTGATACTCCCCTACTTTCTAGAAAGAGCTTTGCTGTTCAGTACTGCAACTGCTGGCCATGGGTGACTTCTGAGCGCTTGAAGTGGGGCTGGTGCCAATTGAGATATACTCTGAGTACCAAATACACACCGGGTCTCCAAGACTCAGTATCAATAATAATAACAATAATGTAAAACATCTCACTAATACTTTTGTCATTTGGTGACCTGTTGAATGATAATATTTTGGATAAATTGGATTACATAAAATAGATTATGAAAGTTACTTTCAAGGTCATAAAACTCAGTATCAAAAAAAAAAAAGCCTAATTAAAAACTGGGCAGGGGACTTCCCTGGTGGCGCAGCAGTTAAGAATCCGCCTGCCAATGCAGGGGAAATGGGTTCAAGCCCTGGTCCGTGAAGATCCCACATGCTGCAGAGCAACTAAGCCCGTGCGCCACAACTACTGAGCCCGCATGCTGTAACTACTGAAGTCCGTGCCCCTAGAGCCCGTGCTCTGCAACGAGAAGCCACCACAATGAGAAGCCCGCGCACTGCAACAAAGAGTAGCCCCCGCTCGCCACAACTAGAGAAAGCCCGCACGCAGCAACAAAGACCCAACACAGACAAAAATAAAATAAAAATAAATTTATTTTTTAAAAACTGGGCAGAACACCTGAAGAGACATTTTTCCAAAGAAGACATACAGATGGCCAACAGGCACATGAAAAGATGCTCAACATCGTTAATCAGAGAAATGCAAATCAAAATCACCATGAGGTATCACCTCACACCTGTCAGAATGGCCATCATCAAAAAGACCACAAATAACAAATGCTGTCGAAGGTGTGGAGAAAAGGAACCCTGTACACTGTTGTTGAGAATGTAAAATGGTGCGTCCACTGTGGAAAACAGTCTAGAAGTTCCTCAGAAAACTAAAAATAGAACTACCATGTGATCCAGCAATTCCACTCTTGGGTATATATCCAGAAAAAACTGAAAACACTATTTAGAAAATATATATGCGCCCCAGTGTTCATAGCAGCATTATTTACAATAGCCAAGACATGGAAGCAACCTAAGCGTCCCTCAATAAAAGATGTGAAATATATCTACAATGGACTACTACTCAGCCATAAAAAAGAACAAAATAATGCCATTTGCAGCAACATGGATGGACTTGGAGGGTATTATGCTTAGTGAAATAAGACAAAGACAAATCCTGTAAGTTTTCAATTGTATTGGAATCTAAAAAATAAAACAAACTAGTAAATTTTTTTTTTTTAAGAAGAAAGAAAGTTACTTTCACCTGCTCCTTTTCACTTTTTAAAATGTGGCTACTGGAAAATTTGAATGACACCATGGCCCGAGTTGCATTTCTAGTGGACAGCCCAGCTCTGGCACCTTAGCTGTCATCTTCCTTGCTACCAAGTGGCAAGCATCCGCCCCTCTGGCAGAGTGGAAAGTCCGATCCCCTAAACGCTATCCTCCCTGGTGTAGCTTTCCTTAAAATCATACTGGTGACCAACATCCGAATTAACACGAACCCCCCGCTTCTGGAGGGATACAGCGATGGTGGGCAGGTTGGGTTGGGTGGGAAGTCTTTAGAACACGTAGAGGCACTGGGCGAGCTGTGCTGGTTTGGTGGCGGGGAGCTCTGAAGCGTCCCTCTATCCCGCAGGTGCCCAAGCCAGGAGCTGACAAGCCCCACCCGTGTGGGCTAGGGCCGCAGGCCTCGCTGGCCCCGCATTTCAACCACCAGGAGCTGTGTGGTCTGGCGCCTGAGGGCGCACTTCCCGAGACGCCCTGGAGCAGCCCCGTGGCGCTGGCGGCGGAGATGCCGGAGCTCACGGTGGTCCAGTGGCCTGTGGAGACAGGCGCGCAGCCGCCCGAGGAGTTCGCAAGGCCGTGCCCCTGGGGCTCCTGCAGCCCTGGAGCGCCCGGAGGGAGGCGCGGGCTGTGGCCCTGGCCGAGCTGCGGCCCAAGAACCTGATGCTGGCGGCACTGCGGGGCTGCTTAGCCGCCAGGCCCCAGCGCCTGCTCCTGGCGGACTTCGGCCGCGGCCCCCCGCGGCCCCCCGGCCGCCCACGCGCGGCAGCTGGGCAGCCCACTCCGAGAGCTGCTTGGCCCGGGCGCAACCTTGGCCACGTCCTTGGCCGTGGGCCTGCAGCACCTGGCGGCCCAGCTGGCCCGCGCGCAGCCCTCGGAGGCCGGGACTTGCGGCGCGGTGCTGCTCTGGGCGCCCGCTGGGGTCCTGGCTGCGGATGCGCCGCGCTGCTGCTGGTCCTGCACCTAGCCGAGCGGGCCGTTGGTGGGGAGGTGCCCAGCCTGGAAGACTGGCTGTGCTGTGAATACCTGGCCAAGGCCACCGAGGACTCCTTGTACCTCGCCCTGGAGCTGCTGTGTAACTGATCCTTCCCGTGAGCAATGCACCTGTTCCAGGGCCTCTCTAGGAGGCAGGTCCCCCTTCCCAGGCCTGGGGCTGGTGATAGGGTGGACGCCCCCTTCCAGCAGGAACCAGGAGGCCAGCAGAGGATGCAGCTGAGAACTTGGGCCCAAGGCCCCCTAAGAATTCAGGTGCCCCCCTTCCAGGGCTGGGGGCTAATGTCCAGTGCCTGCTGAGGCTTTCTGATGCCAGAGATGCCCACCCCTCTCCCAGGTGTGGAATCCCCGACAGCTAATGTCTCTCCCAGTGGGTAGAACGGCTCCCACCGCCTTCCAGCAGAAGCCAGGATGCCCTTCTAATGCTGGGGTCTGATGGCCACTGTCTCCATGACAGTGTGGACACTCCTCCGAATGGTGGCATCAGAGGCATTCCTGGCCCTGGAACACCCCCTTGTGCTGTGAACGACCTTGTCATGAACTGCTTGGGGCCTCCAGGAGGAGGGAGGCTCCCTGGAACCTGAGACAGCCAGCCCACCCCAGTGGGGTCTGGGCTCACCTGCCCAAACGTGCCCATGCCCTGCACCCCCTACTCCCTCCACCCACCGTGGCCTCCTTGTTGTTCCTCTGTGGCACTAAATTCCGTCCAGCCACCAAGTCTTTGCATGGCCTGTTCCCTCTGCCAGACTGTCCAAATCTCACTCACCTTTTCTAAGCAAATAAAGTTGCCCCTCCTGGGCCCTCTCTAGCTCCGCGCCCTGCCTTCCCCGAGCACTTGTCACCACCTGGAAGTATTTATTCATCTCTTTACCTGTCACCTGTTCACCTCACCTATCAGGCTGTGAGTTCCCTGAGGGCAGGGGCCAGGCTGAACACACGCTAGGCGTTTAATTGATGGAATAAACAAAGTGGTACACATCAGGGGACCTGAGAGAGAGAATGAGGTCTCGGTTTATACCTCTGAAAAATGTACATAGGAGCCCTGAGGGGTCCCACTGCCATAGCCTGGGGTCTCCAGTCACGCCCCTTCACTCACCCCAACCCTACCATGGCGATCCTGGGGGGAACTTTCTGACCCCCAGGTATGACCAGGGCCCTCTCCTGCTCAGACCTCTCCCATGGCTCCCTAGTACCTTCACAGTACAATCGGGCTCTTCTAAAGGCTCTACATGCTCTCTGGCCAGCCCCTCCTGCCACATCGCCATCTGCGGACGTGCTTTCTGGCCTCCAGGCCTTGCCCATTGTTCCCTCCACTGCAGACACTCTCCCCTCTACTTCTGCTTCAGACTCCTGTACCTCCTCCAACACCCCGACTCCAAACCCCTTTCTCGGCCCTTGCCCTGCTGACGTGGACTGGAGTGTGTCCAGCTGTCTCCCCAAACCTTTGAAAGCCAACCCCATTATCACTCAGGTAGCTGAATAGCCCACCCAACCCCCAAATATACTTGAATCCCCTAAACTCCATCCTCCTCAGTAAAAGATACCCGCTTGGCCGCCTGTTTGTCAATCGCCGGGCCACGCTCGCAGATGCAGCCAGCAGGTGGCGCTGCAGCCCCGCAGCTCTTCCGCCTTCCACCCCCCACCTCACCCCAGCCCCCCCGCCACTGCAGTGTCTTTGCCTTCTGGCTCTCAGACCTCCCCACCTCTGCCCCGGCCAGGACACCCACCAGCAGCGCTCCTGCCCCAGCACGACACTGTACAAAGGCTAAAGGGCGGGGTGCCCACGGCTAAACACCACCCCACCCCCAAGCTGGAAAAGTCCCGGGCAGCCCCTGCCCCGCCCCACGCCACGCCACGCCACTTCCCAGGACCCAGTAAACAGCTTCAGACTGGAACCAGGCCACTCCAGCCAGCCTCAGGCCTCAGCCACCGCAGGGAATGGCACTGGGGAAGGCGAGTGACGGCCCAAGGTGTGGGGTGGGGCAGGAGGTGGCGGGAAGGCGAGGTATGGAGCAGCCGGGGTGGAGCCCCAGGGCCGGGCTGCCCACAGGAGGCCAAGGCTGGCTGTGGCCAGAGGTGAGACCGGGCCCTTGGCTTCCCCACCCCTCTGTAGAAAGAAGGAAGTGTGTGTACGGGGGTCACTCAGCTCAGGACGCTCACACAGCTCCCTGAACCCCAGGCAACCCTGAGGCCCCTCTCCCCTTGGCCCCTGGCCACCCCTCCACCTGCCCTCCATTTCGGACAGCGCCCCTGTCAACACCACTGAGCCAACACAGGTCTTGGAAGGGCAATCGTTTTATTTGGATTTTTGAGAGCAATAGAAGGGTAGATTAATACCTATCTTTCCAAGTTAAGAGACCTAAGACTGTTTCCAAAAGACTTCAAATAAGAAACTCCTCCTCAAGGTACAAGGATAACCTGAATCATCTTAAACCAGCAATAAAAAAGTAAAATATAAATTTTTATTTAGAATTAAAGCAAACACTTCAGTATCACAAACACAACATTAAACCTCAAGAAATACACGGCTAATTTGGAGTGAGCATTTATTTGCACAATTACGACATGCGGACAAAGCCAGCAGGTGAGCAGGCTGACGCAGGTCAGCGCGCAGTTGATCACACCACCCGCCCGAAGCACGGCAGCAAGTGCACACGGAGCGGTCTGCAATCGAGCCCCAGGGGCCTCAGGGGCATCACGCTACTCCTCCTCACCAGAGGACTCCCTCTCAAACGTGTAGGCCATGAAGCAAGCGTCGGGTCTCTTGGGGACAAGGGGATGCCCCGGTCTCACAATCTCAAAGCCCAGAAAGCTGAAGGTACGGAGCAAGGCGGCTGCGGAGGAGACACCATCAGGTCAGAACCACCCCGTCCACCTGCAGGGCCCAGAGCCCTGCCGGCCCAGGGACCGCCTGAGACAGAAGGCCCGAGTCTAGGGCAAGGGGGCTGCTCACAGGGTGTGGTGCGGCCCCCGGACAGCATGGACCCCACCCTAGGCCTGGCCTCCAGGGCAGTGGGCAGCCTCTCCCATTTCCTCTCCCCCGCGTGGAGATCACCCACCTCGGTCATCGCGGTTCTTATGGAGGCAAACGAAGACGTGGTCAGCGCGGAGCTGCTCCTCAGCAAACTCGAGGAGAACTGCGAAGCTGAGGTTCCAGCGTCAGGGCCCGCGCCCCTGCCGCCCCACAGGGGCCCTAGCCCAGCTCTCCCACTTCTGTCTGTGGCCTCATCTGCATACTGGGAGCACCAGCCTCTCCCGGGTCTAATCCAGGGTCAGCCTTGCCACTGCTGACATTGGAGCCAGGTCATTCTGGGGGACTGTCCTGGGCACTGTGGGGTGTCCCTGGCCCCACCCACGTGACACCAGGAGCAACACCCACAATGTGACAACCATAGATGGCCCCTGGAGTCCCCTGGGTGATACTGCTGATCCACTGCTTAAAAGGGGAACCCTCACTCCGGAAACAATAACCACTGCCTGGCTCCTGACTCAGGCTTCCCTCCTCTGGAGTCCAACTTTGAGGTGCAAACACAGTTTGCCTTGCTCTGCCCCCCAGGCACACACAGGCCCGCCCTCACCTGTCCTTGCTCCCCTCGGGCAGAGCGCCGCCTGGGATCTCAACGTAGAGGCAGCTGTTGCTCAGCACCGCTCTCCAGTTAATGTGTTTGGCATCCGTGAGCCTGGACTGGACGTTAAAAATTCTCGTCTTGTTATTAGACGTTAGTTCCTCTGTTACATTCAGCCGATTATCCTGTGGAAGAAGACCAAACCCAACCTTGGACGCCAGCCTTCACAGCCTGGGGATCTTCCCCCTTGCTACTCTGACAGTTTGGAAAACCCAGAAAAGCACCCATATGACCCTGCAGCGCTGTTGGGGTGCGGGGCCTCCCGGGCCTCTGAGGAACGGTGGTTCCGCCCAAGGCCAGAGCAGGACCCCCAAGCTGAGGCGCAAACATGAGGCGCCAACAGCTACTACAGGCTCAGACAAAGCCTGCGCTGCAGTGCGCACCTTTGTTCCTTCCATCTTGGATTCAGGAAAACCATGTGGAGAGTTCCTGGCACACAACAGGTGCATAAAACATTTCGTGGGTCTGGCTACTCTCCCCCTCCGCCACCTCAGGTACCCAGAAGTCCGAGGAAGAAGAATACTTACAGAGTAAAATAAATTAGCTGAAAGACTGTGATCCCTCTGACTATTCCCTCGCCCACCTGGGATCTTCAGGGGTGGGTGAGGGACATCAGGAGCACCACCGAGGCCCTGGGCCCAGGTTACTACAGCAGTTGATGGACGCCCTGGAACTGGAGAAAAGGTGCTGGTGAGCAGCACTGGGGGAGACGCCCCACCTCCGCTGACAGGGCCCCGAACCCAGCAAGGCCAGCAGAAGACCAAGGCCTACCAGAGCCCAGCTCCCTGCAACGCGCCTCCCTCTCTCAAGCGCAATGTTTACACCGGGTGCAGAATCAACATCTGCCTCCGTCGGGTCAGCAGCCACAGGAACAAGAGGCCACTCAAATCCACCTCCTCGGGTGGTGACGCCGATTAAAGGTCCAACCGGTCCCGAGTGCCTCTTCTGCCCAGCACTAAGTGTCGCCCTATCCAGCCCTGCGCCAGGTTCTACTTCCCACTTCTAAGTCCAGCGCTTCAGCTTCCCCTTTTCCACTTTGCAGTCTCCAGCAGACCTGAACCTCTAACAGCTTTTTCTTAGGAGTCCAGCAAAACCGTCCTTCCACTGAAGCAGCCCCTGCTGCGGCTCTTTCGTTGTCGGCACCCGCCGGGAGGCGCGGGACCCGTTCGGTGTCCCCGCAGGCGCAGAGAGACGGGCCCGCGCAGACGCCCTCCCGCGCGCACCCCGAGGCCTCCGCTTGCGTCATCTCGGCAGAGCGGCCCTCGGCCCCGGGGAAGGTTTTCACAATCGCGCAGCCGGCAGCGCCAGCAGCCATTTGCTGCGCAGTGTCAACAGGCCCCGCGGTCGCCTCCATTTTGCTCGGCTCCCATCCGGGGCGCCCGACCCGCGGGCGGCGGCATCTTGGCTCAGGGCCCGCGCGAGAGCACCCCCGGGGCCGTGGTCTAAGACCTCACGATCCGTGGCGAGCGCGGCTCACCTGGACCCCCGGCCCCGGCCACCCTCGAACCAGCCGTCCTATAGGGGAGAGGCGGGCCGGCAGCCACGCCGAGAAGGGCCCCGGGCGCCGTCTACGTGGCGCGGCCCGGCTCCGCGCATCCTCGGGGCTGAAAAGTGACCGCGAGGGCGGCCGCGTCCCGGGGCCACGTCGGGGTGCGGGATAGGGGGAAGGGCCGCTCCGCTGAGCGCTCACAACCTCCGCGCCCGCAAAGCGCAGATTCCCGCGACCCGCCGGCCCGACCGCCCCCCAAACCCGATCCCGGAACCTCGCACCCCCAGACCGGACTGTGGACTCCTGTGCCCCCAAACCCAACCAGGTTCCCTGGCGACCCCCAATCCAACCGGAAATCCTCGTGTCCCTCCCCCAATCCGACCAAGTAGCCTGCGGGCCCCTCAATCCAATCAGAGACCCCCTTTGCCCCCACCCGCCCCGCCCCCACCCCGCCGAGAACCCGCCCCCGGCGCGACTGTTGCCTCGACAAAGGGGCGGACCTCGCGCTCCCGGGACTTCCGTGGCGCCCCGCGGCCAGGCCCCTGCGGGCCTGCGCGGCGGCGCTTCTGGAAGCTTCGGGCGGGGGCGGGGCGCTCACCTCTCGCTGCTGCGGTCTCCGCGGCTGTGCAGGCTAAGGAGCGGCATGGTGCGGGTGGCGTGGACGGTGGCGCTGGGTTTATCCCCCTCCTTCTCTCTGGCGAAGCAGTGGCTGTTCAGGATCCGCTGCAGGGAGGATTTCACCATCCGGCCGCTGGGGTCCGAAACCAGGAAAACCTCCGCTGCGCCTCTCCGCGCCCCCGCCGCTGCTCGCCGTTCGCAAAATGGCGCCTCCGCCTCCGCCCGCCTTTATACGCACAGCGCCCAGGCCACGCCCCCCCACGCCGCGGGAACGCGGCCGCACGAGGGAGTGGGGCCATCAGGAAGCCGAGGCGCGCCCGCCCCTCTCGGCGTCTGATTGGCAGACGGCGAGGGACATGGGGTGGGGCCGCGCCTCGGACTGAGCAGGACGCGTCGGGTCCCGCCCCCTCCGGCTCCCCGTCGTAGCTCTGCGGGCGCGCGGGGGGGGGCGGGGCCGGCGTGGCGTCGGGAACGCGCGCCGCGGGCCGCGCCGCGCCTCGCCCCGCTCCGCTCCGCCCCGCCCCTCCCCGCAGCCGGGCCTGGGGGCCGAGGCGTGTCGCTGTGCCAGCTTTTGGGGGACTCGCGGTGGCTACGTCTCCGCGGTGATCCCTGTCGCCCTCCCCAAGGTCCCCTCCCTCTAAAGGACTCCCTATCCTGGGCGGCTCTGGGCGACAAAGGTCCCGGGTATTTGGAGAGAAGGGTCCAAGCTCCCACACCGCCCCATAGAACACAACTATTTTCAGTAATAACTTCATAATGATCGATCCTAATAATGGTTTTTCTGGATTCGGTCTTTCACGTGTTAAAACAATTTGCAGTTTACTTTCGATGTCAAAGATATTATTCAAATTCAGTAAAATATTTCGCATCACATTTGGACTTAAGCAAAAATGCTTTTCCTTGGAGATAAACTCACAAAGATATTTCACGTGTGAACTAAAATTTGCCCCAAGCAAAATATTGTTCTCGCAGGTCCCACTTTGTTTCATGTTTTTACGTTTTAAGCACAGAGTCTCTGAAGAGTTACATGGAATGAAGTAACTCCTACTTGTTTCTTTGTCTTTACAATCCTTGCCTGTCCTTTTTATCTCATTTTTATTTCCAAGCTACTGTGTCCATTGGGGTTAGAGGCACAAACTTTCTGCAAAAGGACCTTGAATTATTACAAAACTGATAGAAATTTACTCTCCAAAGCATGTGGCGAAGTCCCTGTGTGTCTCCAAATACCCTTCCACGTGGAATGCAGAATTTATTGTTTACGTATACAGCATTTATAAGTAATACAAACATCTAATTTACAGCTTCCGTATGTACATTATTAAAACTCAACAGAGACTGTAATAATTGCAAATGTTAGGCCAACCAAAGAAATTTCCCAGAGAAAGAATAGTTAATGAATGACATTGCTTAGAATTGCCGCTCATGGTGAAAACCAAAAGCAGATGAATTTGTGGTTAACTTTCTAATTGTTTTCAATGTTTCTTTTACTGCCAGGGCTCACTCCCACCGACCCACTTAGGGTGCCACTTAAGTGTCCTCACTATTTGTGGGGCTAGTATGCTTTTTTTTTTTTAACTTTTTGGCCACACCGCATGGCATGTGGGGTCTTAGTTCCCCAACCAGGGATGGAAACTGCACCCCCTGCAGTGGAAGCGCAGAGTCTTAACCACTGGACCACCAGGGAAGTCCCTGGTGTACCATTATTTAGGCTCTGTTTTCTTGAGGCTGGAAGAGCCTATGGGTTTCGAAATCTGGGTCTTTGCCTCATGGTAACTCTCCGGTGTGTTACAGACGGGCAATTCTGGGCTAAGAGTCCAGGATCTGGAACAGCCCATGGCTGGCCACTGGTCACTGGGTCGAGCCATGTTTACCCCCCATGACTGAGGCCAGGGAGTGACAGGGCTCCCAGGTGACTGTCAGCACAGTGGGCTCAAGCAGCCACGCAGACCCTGGTCCAGGGAGATGTCTCCAAGAATGCCTCGCATGCCAGGCCGGTCTCTGGGGGATGACATTTAGGCCACGTCCAGGTCTCTGCAGTCCACGAGAGCCAGCAGGAAACTCCAGACCCAGGACTTGGGGTGGGAGGTTCCTTCTTCATCAGCAGGCCGTGCGCCCTTGCTGGCCAAAGCACACTTTAATTTGGAATCACTGTGGGTGGAAAGGGGAAAAGTATGTAACCTCTTGGTAAAAAAACAAACTGCAGCAGCTGGGGGAAAAAAATGGGTGGAGAAGAAAATGGGTGCCCATGAGGTCGGGGTGAGACGTGTCTGGAAAAGTCACCGTGGGGTCTCTAGGTGTTGGAGGGCCCCCAGCTCTGGGCGGGGATATGGGGAGCAGTGTCACGTCTTCCTCGTGGGGAGGGTGGGCTCTGGTTCTAGGGACAGCTCCCTCTGCCTGCTGTTGGGGAGGTGAGAGTGACCTGGTACAGGATGACACACGATGGGGACCGTGTTCCTCTGCTCTATCCCTGTGTGTGCATGTTGGGGGCACCAAAGCACCTGCCACTAAGATTGTAAACTCTGAACAAGACCAAACTCTCCTTCCAGGTTTCATCTGGCACCAAAAACCTCGTTCGCTGTCGGATCTCGGTTGTGAGCCTGCAGTCAGGGTTGGTTGTTTTTGTGGGGTTTTTTTGTGTTTGTTTTTTTTTTTGCCATGCCACGTGGCGTGCAGGATCGAACCCGTGCCGCCTGCTTTGGAAGCGCAGAGTCTTAACCACTGGACTGCCAGGGAAGTCCTAGGGTTGGGTTCTCGAGGCAGAAATGAATGCCCACTCTCCACATTCGGGGCCATCCCGGGTGCCGTGGGGTGTGGAACAGCCTCCCTGGCCCCCACCCCCTCGATGCCAGGAGCCCCCTCCCAGTGTAACAACCACAGAAGTCCCCAGACATCATCCAGTCTCCCCCCTCAGTGTCACCTTCTCCTACTTTCTCCCACTGATCTGGGGGCACCTGCACATGCTGGGAAGGGGGAACCTACACACTGAGCAGAACACAGTGGGGAAGGCTCAGGGTGGGCATGGGTGCCCAAGGCAGCCACCCTGGCTGGGCTTGCTGGGGACGGAGAGAGAAATCAGATGAGGTGACAGGGGTGATGTGGTAGGGAAGGATTGGGAGTTTGGGATTAGCAGATGTAAACTATTATATAGAGAATGGGTGAACAACAAGGTCCTACTGTATAGCACAGGGAACTATATTCAATATCCTGTGATAAACCTTAATGGAAAAGAATATGAAAAAGAATGTATATATGTGTAACTGAATTGCTTTGCTGTAAGCAGAAATTGACACTACATTGTAAATCAGCTATACTTCAATAAAAAATAAATATATAAATAAAAAATAAAAGGCCAAAAAAAAAAAGAAAGAAAGAAATCAGACAGAGGGGCGGTGCCTCACTGGGAGCAGGGAGTCTGTGAGAGGCGAGGGCCCCAGACTGCAGGGAGGGAGAGGGGGACATCAGGGAGGGCTTCCTGGAGGAGGTGAGAGCTGAGCTGCTGGAAAGGGATAACAGAAGACATGGGACAGGCACGTCAAGGATGGAGGGCCCATGCCCGGTGTCCTGCTAAAATCAGTATGGCGAGGCGGGAGGATGCCACGGATCTCACTCTGATTTTTAGAAAGATTCATGGAGTGTAGTCGGCTGAGTAACAGCCCCCAAACACCTCCCCATCCTAGTCCTGGGAACTGTGAATGTGTCACCTCACCTGGCAAAGGGACTTTGCAGATGGGGTTAAGTTAAGGCCCCTGAGATGGGGGTGACCCTGGATTCCCTGGGAGGGCCCAGCATCATCACAAGGTCCCCATAACGGGGAGGCGAGAGGGTCAGAGGCTGAGACAGAGACTGGAGATGCTGCACTGCTGGCTGTGAGGATGCAGGAGGGGCCGGGAGCCAGGGGTGCAGCGCCTCTAGAAGCTGGAAAAGGCGGGAACCGCTGCTGCCCTGGAGCCTCCGGAAGGACCAGCCCGGCCCACGCCTGGATTTAGCCCCATGAGGCCCGAGTTGGACTTCCAACCTCCAGGACTGTGAGTGGATAAATCTGTGTTGTTTAAGTCACTACACTGATGATGATTTGTTACAGCCGCCCCAGGGAGCTCATACACGGAGTGAGGGCAACATTCAGCATCTTCATGGGCCGTTGGTGACATTCGGCACATTTGACAAAACCCACCTTACAGTGCAGTTGGGACGTGTACATTTCCCTCGAGTGAATTTCATCCAAACATTAAAGACACATTAAAGACACAAACATTTGTCAAATGATTTTTTTTTTTTTTTTGGCCACGCAGCTTATGGGGTCTTAGTTCCCCACCAGAGACTGAACCCACGCCCCCTGCAGTGGAAGCGTGGAACCCTAACCACTGGAGTGCCAGGGAAGTCCCTATTAAAGACACAAACATTTATGGATCCCCAGTAAACGGTGCGCCCGCTAAAGGGGTTTGATGCCTGCAGTAGACTTTGAAATGAAATTTTAAAAGTAAGGTGGGTAAACAAAGACAGGACAAAGCGAGCACAGCAAAAGATGACTTGTAGAATCTAGGCGGCGGCAATGTGGGCCTTCACTGTAGATGTCCCTCGACCTTTCTGTCCGTTTGAAAATTTTCGTCATCAATTGCTAAAAAGTAAACATAAAAGGGGCTAAAGTCCTTTCACCGCCTTCAGCATCCTTTTCAAGCCTGGCCCTCTCTCCTAACCTTATTCTCCAAACAGAAAGTCAAGAGGCCGGAGGCAGCCAGAAGAGGGAAGTAAACAAAAAACGACCACTTTTCCTACAGTGAGAACCGGGCCAAAGGACAACAGCCTCAAATGGCCGGATTTGGCCACAAATCCGTACACACGTCTGTTGCCGAGTGATAAAGTACAGGACACCCTAACATGCTCCTGGCGTTTTGACAGCCCCGTAAAAACACCATGACCAAGGACTAGAGGGGGTGACGGGAGAAAGGAGCAGGCTTATCTCAAACTCTGGGCTACTTTTTATGTTGTTCATGTATATATTTTTTGAAGTATAATTAATTTATAATGTTGTGTTAGTTTCAAGTATATAGCAAAGTGATTCAGTTATACATATGTATTTATATTCTTTTTCAGATTCTTTTCCATTATAGGTAATTACAAGGTACTGAGTAGAGTTCCCTATGCTGTACAGTAGGTCCTTGCTGTGTACTTTGGAGTTTCTGCTTTTGTGGTCATTACACAAAGTCTGTGTTGACTCTCTTGGTGTATACATATTTGTGGCATTCTAGATAACTTTCTTAGGATCAATTCCTAGAAGTGAAATCTCTAGGTCAAAGAAATAGCTATTACCTAAGAGCTTCTAGAACTGTTACAAGAATTTACTTTCCCACAGGCAGCAGAGGTGAAGGTCTGTTTTGCCATGGCTTCACCAAAAGGAAGTATTATCATAAAAAAAATGTTTTGGAACTCTTTTTGCCTTAATGTGCATGTTAATGGTCACTTGTGGGGTTGGAGAGTTTCCACGTGGTGAGATTTTTTTCTGCTGTGTTTCTGTTAGTCAGGAAGGCTGGGTACTGGGGTCTGCTGCAGGAACAAAAGCCCCCAGCTCACTGGCTTAAAGCACGAGGGGCTCGCCACAGTGAGACGCCACCTCACACCCAGTAAGGTGGCTATTATCAAAAAGATGGAAAACGACAAGTGTTGGCAAGGATGTGGAGAAATTGGAACGCTTGTGCACGGCTGCTCCAAAGGATATAAAATGGTGCAGCTGCTGTGTAAAAGTCTGGAGGGTCCTCGAAAGGTTAAACATAGAATCACCATATGACCCAGCAATTCCACTCCTGGGTGCACCCCCAAAAGAACTGAAAGCAGGGTCCTTTTTTTTTTGTCCATACTGCAGCATGTGTGATCTTAGTTCCTCAACCAGGAATCGAACCCATGCCCCCTGCAGTAGAAACATGGAGTCTTAACCACTGGACCACCCTTGAAGACCCAGCAGGGTCTTGAAGAGATATTTGCACACCCGTGTTCAGAACAGCTTGAGTCACACCAGCCAAAAAGGTGCAAACACCCCAAATGTCCATTTGACAGATGATGGATAAACACGATGTGGTCCATCCACAGGCTGGAATATTACGCAACCTTAGAAAGGAAGGACACCTGCTACATCATGGATGAACCTCAAGGACATGATGCTCGGTGAGAGAACCAGACACAGAAGGACAAATACCGTCTGATTCCACTCACAGGGGGTCCCCAGAGGAGTCACATTCACAGAGACAGGAAGTAGATGGTGGGGGCCAGGGGCTGGGGGAGGGGTGGGGAGTCAGGGTTTCATGGGAACAGAATTTCAGTTTGGGAAGATGAGAAAATTCTAGATATGGATGGTGGGGATGGTTGCCCGACAGTGTGAATGTGCTCAATGTCACTGAGCTGTGCGCTTAAAGATGGTTCAGATGGGGCTTCCCTGGTGGCGCAGTGGTTGGGAGTCTGCCTGCCGATACAGGGGACGCGGGTTCGTGCCCTGGTCCGGGAGGATCCCACATGCCGCGGAGCGGCTGGGCCCGTGAGCCATGGCCGCTGAGCCTGCGCGTCCGGAGCTTGTGCTCCGCAATGGGAGAGGCCACAACAGTGAGAGGCCTGCGTACAGCAAAAAAAAAAAAAAAAAAAAAAAAGATGGTAAAGATGGTGAATTTGTTATGTGTTATTTTACCACAATAAAAAAAAAAAAGCACCCCACACTCACAATCCAGGGGTATTTCTTCCTCTTGCCCGGTGGCCTTCTGGGGCCCACACGGGGTGCTGCTTCCCAGAGTGGCCCGGGCACCCTACCCTCTTGGACTTCACTGTGGCCCTGGAAGGAATCACGCCAGCAGCTCAATACCCCAGGCTGGACGTGATCCCACCAATGGGTACAATGGTAAATTTCTTCTGCGAGCCTAAAATTATTTCAAAATAAGAAGTTAAAAACGAAGCCACTCTCTATGTCTGTGGATCTGCCTATTCTGGACGTTTCCCATCAATGGAATCACACACTGTGCGTCCTTCTGCGTCTGGCTTCTCTCACTGAGCATCGTGTTCTCAGGGTCCGTCCACGTTGGAGCGAGGGTCAGGGCTTCTCTCCTGTTCATGGCTGAGTGATGCTCCCATGTGTGGAGGGACACGTGTGTTTATCCACTCATGAATCTGTCAAAGAACATTTGACTCATTCGCACCTTTTTGCTTTTGTGAAACATGCTGCCATGGACGTGCGTGTAGAAATATCAATTCCAGTCCCCACTTTCTCCTCCTTTGGGTGTATACGTAGGAGTGGAATTGCTGTCATATGGTGATTCTATGTTTAGCTTTTTGAGGAACTGCCAAACCGTAATATACTCTTAAGAGGAAAAGAAAAAATGTAGGTTCCAAAACAAGATGTTCAGACCTTCACTAATGATGCCAGTCTTGTAAAAATAAATATGTAAATAATATTGAAACACAAGGTTACAAAAACATCTGAGGAGAGAACCCTCGATTATTAAACAGCGTCTGTTTTTGGATGGGAGCAGGCTGGTGTTTTAAAAACTGTCCTCTTTGAACTTGGGTACATTTCTAATGTTCAGGTTTTGCCTGCGTCATAAGGCAGAGAGTAAGAGCTGTTTCTGAGCGAGGTGGGAGGGGGCAGGAAGCCTTCGGCCTCGGCCCCGAAGGTGGGCAGGTGCGTCTGGCCTCCGGGTGTCTCCGGGGGTGGGGAGGGCAGTGAGGTTATGTGTTCAGGATTTTTACTGGTGGAGACTCATTGAAGAAATCCACTTCCCTTTCTTCTCAGGGGTCCCAAAGTGGCCCACGCTTTCCAGCTGCAAACACCTGGCTGCAGGTCTTAGGACCCCTTAGGATGCCCCTTTGAAGGCTGAGGTCCCCCCAGAGGAGGGGAGCTGGGTTTCTCTGCCCCACCAAACGGGGGTGCGTGTGTGAATATTCAGGGTGTTTGAGTTTCCTGCAGCTGCTGTAACAGGTGACTGCATACTGGCGGGCTTCAGTCAACAATCATTTGTTCTCGAATGTTCAGGAGGCCAGAGTCTGAACCCAGGTGTGGCAGGGCCTAGCTCCCTCCAGAGGCTCCAGGGGAGGGTCCTTCCTGCCCCCTCCAGCTTCTGGGGCTCCAGGTGTCCTTTGGATTCTGGACACATCACCCCAATCTGTCTCCGTCTTCGCATGGATATTCTGTTTCTAAATCTCCCTCTTCTGATGAGGACACAGTCATACTGGATTAGGGCCCCCAACATTCCAGTATGACCTCATTTAACTAATTACCTCTACAATGACTCCATCTTGGTCCATTCGAGCTGCTGCAACAGAATTCCTGGGACTTCTCTGGTGGTCCAGTGGGTAAGACTCTGCGCTGCCAATGCAGGGAGCTCGAGTTCAAGCCCTGGTGGGGGAACTACATCCCGCATGCATGCTGCAGCTAAGAGCCGGCACAGCCAAAATATAAAGAAATAATAAAATAAATTAAACAAACAAAAAAAGAGAATTCCTCAGACGGAGTGGCTTATAAGCAGAAGTGTGCTTCTCACAGTTCTGGAGGCTGGAAGCCCAAGATCAAGACACCGGCAGATTTTGTGTCCCGGTTCAAAGCTGACACCTCCTCTTCGCTGTGTCCTCACATGGCGTAAGGGGCAAGGGTGTTCTCTGGGGTCCCTTTCATAAGGGCACTGATCCCATTCACGAGGGCTCTGCCCTCCTGACCTAGCGTCCTCCTGAAGGCCCCACCTCCTCATATCATCACAAGTAGAGGGCGTTAGGATTCAACATATGAATCTGGAGGCGGGGGAACACAAACATTCACCCTATAGCAGACCCCGTTCCCAAATGGGTTTGGGGTTAGGACTTGAACGTATCTTTTGGAAGGAGTGTAACTAGTCCATAACTGGGGCGGGGGAACACCAGGGAGCTGGGGACCAGGTGATGTGGGGTGAGAGCACTCCCAGTCTGAATGAAGGCGGGTTTCCCACAGCAACGCAAAGAGACAGGCATGACAGGTACCTTTCTCCCGGCAAACGACATGGATCTGGACGTGGGACAGTTGGTTGGGACTCAAACTGGGGCCTCGGAATCCAGAGGCAGCCCTCTCAGCCCCTCCTGCAGACCTGTTTTCATGGGTAACTACCCTGACGGCCCATGTGTGCTAAAAGTGTTTGGACTAACTAACAAGGCTTTGTCCTGATGGTATTTTATATTGTATCATGCTTTGTTTGTTTTTTTTTCGGTACGCGGGCCTCTCACTGTTGTGGCCTCTCCCGTTGCAGAGCACAGGCTCCGGACGCGCAGGCTCAGCGGCCATGGCTCACGGGCCCAGCCGCTCCGCGGTACGTGGGATCTTCCCGGACCGGGGCACGAACCCGCATCCCCTGCATCGGCAGGCGGACTCTCAACCACTGGACCAACAGGGAAGCCCCTATCATGTTTTCTGACAGTTTAAATTAAACTGGGTCTCCCCCAGCACTGCTGACATTGCGGCCGGGTCGCCCTCTGTCGGGGTCCATTCTGAGCGCCGTGGGGTGTGGAGCGGCCTCCCTAGTCCTGCCCGTTTGATGCCAGGAGCCCCCACTAAGTGATGACAACCAAAGATGTGGCCCGGTGTCCCCTGCAGGCAGCATCGCCGCCAGTTGAGAACCACAGACCTACCATCACAGACATCACGTCGTTTTACAAATTTCAAAATATATAGCTCAGGGGCTTCCCTGGTGGTGCAGTGGTTGAGAGTCCGCCTGCCGATGCAGGGGACACGGGTTCGTGCTCCGGTCCGGGAAGATCCCACATGCCGCAGAGTGGCTGGGCCCGTGAGCCATGGCCACTGAGCCTGTGCGTCCGGAGCCTGTGCTCCGCAACGGGAGGGGCCACAATAGTGAGAGGCCCGCGTACCGAAAAAAAAAAAAAAATATATATATATATATATATATATACACATACATATAGCTCAGGGAGAGTATTCCAAAGTTCCTCGGTGCTTTCGAGATAAGCCTGTGACTTGTAACTCTGCCAGTGCACGTTAGCTACTTCGTCAGGGTGAGGTTTGTACAGGCAGCCCTTGTGGAAGGGGGTTAAATTATTTTCGGTCACTTTGTATGCCATTTTGGTAACGACCAATGGATGTTTTAGTAATGATCAGGTGAAGTGGTATTTTAAGATTCTACAGAAGCTCACAGGGCCGGTACTGTTCATTTGACCATAGGAAATGGAATCCATCGATAAGTAACTCTTGGGTTGTCTTCACACATTTCAATATTACTAACTGTATGCTTTTTAAGGGTGAAGAGTACAGTATGTAAATTATATCTCATAAAGTGGGTATAAAAAAAGAAAGCAGGGTTTCACCCATGTTCACAGCAGTGTATTCACAATGGACAAAGGTAGAATGAACCCAAGTGTCCATTGATGGATGATGGATAAACACAATGCGGTCCATCCCTATCGTGGAATATTACTCAGCCTTAAAAAGGAAGGAGATTCTGACACCTGCTACAACAGGGATGCACCTTGAGGACATCATGCTCAGTGAGAGAAGCCAGACACAAAAGGCCCCATACAGTGTGAACCCACTCACAGGAGATCCCTAGGGAGTCAGATCCACAGAGACAGGAAGTAGATGGTGGGGGCCGGGGGCTGGGGGAGGGGGAAGGGGAATCAGTGTTTCATGGGGACAGAGTTTCAGTTTGGGAAGATGAGAAAGTTCTGGAGATGATGGTGGGGACGGTTGCCCGACAATGTGAGGGTACTTAATGCCACCGAGCTGTGCGCTTACAAATGGTTGAAATGAGCGATTTGGTGTTACGTGTATCTTACCGCAATAAAAAACTGGATATGGTGGCGAGTGACTGCTGTGTTGCAGAGCAGAAATTTAGAGAAACGTTGAATGGGGGCGGGGTGAGGTGGAGTGAGGAGTGGCCTGCACACCGTGGTTATGCCCGTGACTCTGTCGGGGACTCAGGCAGCTCAGTATTGGAGCCTCAGTTTTCTCATCTGTTTTGAGACGAAAACTAAACAAAAGTCCTTGATTCATGGGGTTGAACTAGGATTAATATAGAATCTCTCACCTGGGGGCGATCCCCCTCCCCAGGGGACACTGGGCCACGTCTGGGACATCTGTGGTTGTCACGACTGGGGGGAGGGC
Organism: Tursiops truncatus; assembly: GCF_011762595.2. Taxonomy (NCBI): domain Eukaryota; kingdom Metazoa; phylum Chordata; class Mammalia; order Artiodactyla; family Delphinidae; genus Tursiops; species Tursiops truncatus. Next base: position 169,943,412 of record NC_047036.1, on the reverse strand, counting down.
TAAGAAGCTGTAGGAGTGATCATCTCTTTCCCGGAATCCAGCTTCTTAAGTCGGATTCACCTTTGCAGGCCCAATGTCAGCCGTGATGAAATAGAGAAACTGTGCCCTAGAAAATGCAAGGTAACCTATAGTGACGCAAAGCAGATCAGGGGTTGCTTGGGGACAAGGGGTGAGGAGGGAAGGAAGGAGGGATCACAGAAGGGCATGAGGAAACTTTTGAGGATAGTGGGGTGTTCACTACCTTGACTGTGCTGATAGTTTCACAGGGTATACTAATGTCAAAGGTTACCGGATTCTGTAATGTACGTATGTGCCTTTTACTGTGTCAGTTATACCTCAAGAAAGCTGTTATTTTTTTTTTTAATGAAGCCCCCCCAGACTTCCCTCGTGGAGCAGTGGTTAAGACTCCGAGCTCCCAATGCAGGGGGCCTGGGTTCGATCCCTGGTCACGGAATTAGATCTCACATGCACGCCGCAACTAAGAGTTCATATGCCATAACTAATGAGTCCACCTGTCGCAGCTAAGACCCGGCTCAACCAAATAAATAAATAAATATTTCTAAAAATAAATAAATTAAAAAAAATGAAATGAAACCCGTGATATCTTCTCCCTTTCCTGCTGAATTTTTCTCCATAAACTTTAGTATCTTCTAACACCATATTTTTAAAAAATAAATTTATTTATTTATCTTTTTATTTTTGGCTCTGTTGGGTCTTTGTTGCTGTGCATGGGCTCCCTCTAGTTGCGGTGAGAGGGGGCTACTCTTCGTTGTGGTGGCTTCTCGTTGTGGAGCACGGCTCTAGGCACAGGGACTTCAGTAGTTGTGGCATGCCGGCTCAGTAGTTGTGGCTCGCAGGCTCAGTAGCTGTGGCGCACTGGCTTAATTGCTCCGCGGCATGTAGGATCTTCCCGGACCAGGGATCAGATCCGTGTCCCCTGCATTGGCAGGCAGATTCCTAACCCCTGCGCCATGAGGGAAGTCCCTAGCACCATATTTTTGACCACTAGGCTTATAATCAGTGTCCACCACTTCTCCCACCCTGAACTCAAATTCTATGATCTATGGATCTTTGTCTTTTTGTTTGCTGTATGGATAGGTGCTTAATAAATGTTTATTAAGATGATGAAGACTGGGGACTTCCCTGGTGGTCCAGTGGTTAAGACTCCGTGTTCCCAATGCAGGGGGCCTGGGTTTGATCCCTGTTCAGGGAACTAGATCTTTTATGCCACAGCTAAAAAATACCCCGCATGTCGGAAAAAAAAGAAAAAAGAAGAAGATGAAGACTAAAGCAGGATTTTGACAAGAGCCTATTTTTACATTACTGAGAACTGGTGGGCTGCATGCAAACTCCAGGACAGCCAGCAGAGGGCAGCGGTAGTCAGGCTCAGAGAAGGGATGGCTCTTCTCTGAAATGATCTAGGCCTGGAGCCCTGAGCATGGGGATCTGGCCAGAAGTTTGGACATGTATGATCAGTCCCTTTTCCAGCCCTGAATCAGTTCCCTCATCCCAAAATGACCCATCCATCCATCTATCCACCCACCCACCAATTTGTCTATCCATCCATCCATCCATCCATCCACCCATCCACCCATCCACCCACCCATTTATTCATTCATTCAGTAACAGTATACTGAGTGTCTATAGTGTGCTGACTTTGGCAGTGAGCAGAGGTGGAAAACAAAGTCATAGCCGAGAGAAGTTTTTGGGGAAATGGTCCAGAGAGATGTCAGGACCAAGTGAAGGGTTAGAATGAACTTGTGGTTCTTGGTATGATGTGGGGACAGAGAGGAGGCGAGTGTGGTTGGAACAGAGTGAGCAAGGAAGGGAGTGAAGGAGGGTGAGTTTGGCAAGGTCATCAAGGCCCAGATCAGGCATTACCTTATGGGAGAATTTATTGAGTGCCTATGGTATACTGCACACATGTTCTTCTATTTTGATCCTCGAGAAAATGGGTGGGGGTTATCTCCATTTGCTCTTTTTTTTTTTTAATTGAAGTATAGTTGATTTACAATGTTGTGCCAGTCTCTGCTGTACAGCAAAGTGACTCAGTGATACACATATATGTGTGTGAGTATATATATACATCTATATATATATGTATATATATACATCCTCCTTTTCATATTCCTTTCCATTATGGTTTATCCCAGGAGATTGGATATAGTTCCCTGTGCTCTACAGTAGGACCTTGTTGTTTATCCATTCTAAATGTAATGGTTTGCATCTGCTAATCCCAAACTCCTAATTCATCCCTCCCCCACCCCCTTCCCTCTTGGCAACCACAAGTCTGCTCTCTATGTCTGTGAGTCTCTTTCTGTATTGTAGATAGGTTCATTTGAGCCATATTTTAGATTCCACATATAAGCGATATCATATGATATTTGTCTTCGTCTTTCTGACTTACTTTACTTAGTATGATAGTCTCTAGTTGCATCCACGTTGCTGCAAGTGTCATTATTTCGTTCTTTTTCATGACTGAGTAGTATTTCATTGTATATATGTACCACATCTTCTTTATCCATTCATCTGTCCATGGACATTTAGGTTGTTTCCACGTTTTGGCTATTGTAAATAGTGTTGCTATGAACATAGGAGTACATGTATCTTTTTAATTATAGTGATGTCAGGATACATGCCCAGGAATGGGATTGCTGGATCATACAGTAATTCTCTTTTTAGTTTTCTGAGGAATCCATTTGCTCTTGACAGCCAGAGGCTCAGAGAATTGAGGTCAGTTAACCAAAACCCCACAGCTATTATTAAGTTGCCGGATTTGAAGCGAGGTCTCGTGTTCGCCTGTGCTCCCAGCTACCTTTGGACCCCACCCATCACCCTTAACAGACTCTCTCATCTGCACTTGGCTTCACTGCTCTGATGCTCTCTTGGTCCAACATGGTGGACACCTGGTGTATCAGTCAGCAAGTGTTGTGATAATGTCATGTAACAAACTACACCAAAGCTCAGTGGCTTAGATCATGGTCACCCATGGTCAGCCAGGCTTCAGTAGGTCTAACCTTGGCTCAGCTGGTCTTGATTCCAAAGTTTAAATTGACCCAAGTATGTTCCATGCAAGGTGAGCTGGCAAATGTTTAACCACGGGCTCCTTAGCAGGGGTGGGGTGGTGGGGGCATTGATTTGTCACCTTTGCCAATTTCTGCTGTGTAAATACTCTCACTGATTTCAAGCTACCATTGTGACATCACCGAGTGCAGAATTAGGAAGAAAGATGGAGGGGTGGGCCGTTACACACTGTCTCAGTCTGTTTGAGCTGCTGTCACAGAACATCACAGCAGACTTTTATTTCTCATAGTTCTGGAGGCTGGAAGTCCAAGATCAGGGTGTCGGCAGATTTGGCATCTGGTGAGAGCCCGATTCCTGGCTCCTAGGTGGCCATCTCCTGGCTGTGTCCTCACATGGTGGAAGGGGTGTGGGAGCTCATTGGGGTCTCTTTTACAAGGCACTCATCCCATTCATAGGGGCTCCACCTTTATGACCTCATCCCAATAGCCCACCTCCTAATATCACCTCCTGAGTCCTCTGTCCTCTTGTGTTTCTCTTTTACTTGCACACTGCTGCCCACTCACATTTCTGACACCAGATACATGGTTTTATTTCCCCCAGAGCAAGCAATTCTCTGTGACATCAGCTGGGAGTCCTACCATTCAACTAAATTCTGACACGCTCTACCTGAAGATGGCATCAGACCCCACAGGTTACAGGCTCGGTCCCACAAGACTGCCCCTCCCCACAGATGCCAACCTCAAGTCCAGGTTGTCACCTGTGCTTCTGACCAACTGGCTAGAGATTGGAGGTCCCATGACCCCCTCCTTGGGTTCGATTAATTTGTTAGAGCAGCTCACAGAACTCAGGGAAACTGTTTCCTTACTGCTTATTGGTTTATTATAAAGGGTGTGATAAAGGATACAGATGAGACTCCAAATGAAAAGATGCATAGGGCAAGGTAGGTGGGAAGGGGCACAGCGCTTCCATGCTCTCTCTCCAAGCCTCTCCCCATGTTCACCGACCAAGAATCTCCCTGAGCCCCATAGTTTAGAGATTTTTATGGAGGCTTCATCATATAGGCATGATCTCCATCATTAACTCCATCTCTGGCCCTTCTCCCCTCCCTGGAGGGTGGCAGTGAAGCTGAAAGTTCCAAGTTTCTAATCATGGCCTGGTCTTTCTGGTGACCCGTCCTGGCCAGGAACCCACCCAGAGCTATCTCATTACAACAAAAAACATTCCAATCAACCAGAAAATTAAAAGAGATTTAGGAGCTTTGGCCACCAGAAACCAGGGGCCAGAGACCTATATATATATTTTTATTGTTTCACAAATATTATTATTATTATTATTATTATCTTGGCTGCATTGGGTCTTTGTTGCTGCGCGTGGGCTTTCTCTAGTTGTGAGAGTGGGGGCTACTCTCTGTTGCGGTGCACAGGCCTCTCATCGCGGTGGCTTCTCTTATTGTGGCATGCAGGCCCTAGAGCGCACGGGCTTCAGTAGCTGTGGCACATGGGCTCAGTAGTTGTGGCTCGCGGGCTCTAGAGCACAGGCTCAGTAGCTGTGGCTCGTGGGCTCTAGAGAGCAGGCTCAGTAGTTGCGGCGCACGGGCTTAGTTGCTCCGCGGCATGTGGGATTTTCCCGGAACAGGGATGGAACCCGTGTTCCCTGCATTGGCAGGTGAATTCTTCACCCCTGCGCCACCAGGGAAGTCCCACAAATATTATTTATATACCATGAAATTTACACTTCTAAATGTACAAATCAGTGGTTTTTAGTACATTCACAAAGTTGTGCAACCACCACTCCATCTAATTCTAGGATAGTTTCATCACCGAAAAACAAAAACAAAATCTGTGTCCACTACCGTCGCTCCCCACCCCCTTCTCCAGCCTCTGCAATCAGGAATCCATTTTCTGTCTCGGTAGATTTGCATGCTCTGGACACTTCCCATCAATGGAATCACACCCTGTGGGTCCTTCTGTGTCTGGCTTCTCTCACTGAGCATCACGTTCTCAAGGTCCATCCACGCTGTAGCGAGTGTCAGGGCTTCACCCATTTTCATGGCTGAGTGATGTTCCTGTGTATGGAGGGACCACATTTTGTTTATCCATTTATCCGTTGATGAATATTTGGGTTGTTTCCACTTTTTGGCAATTTGGAATAACGCTGCTGTGAACATTCATATACAGGTTTTTGTGTAGACACATATTTTATTTCCCTTGGGCATATACACAGGAGTGGAATTGGTGAGTCATATGATAACTCTGTTCAACCTTTTAAGGAATTTCCAGACTGTTTTCCAAAGCAGCTGCACCATTTTACATCCTCATCAGCAATGTATAAGTGTTCCAATTTCTGCACCTCCTCTACAACACTTGATATTATCTGTCTTTTTGATTCTAGCCATCCTAGTGGATATGAAGTGATACCTCATTGTGATTTTGATTTGCATTTCCCTGGTGGCTAATGACATTAAGCAACTTTTAGGAGCACATTGACTATTTGTATATCTGCTTTAGAGAAATGTCTATTCAGCTACTTTGCCTTTTTTTTTGCGGTACGCGGGCCTCTCACTGTTGTGGCCTCTCCCGTTGCGGAGCACAGGCTCCGGACACGCAGGCTCAGCGGCCATGGCTCACGGGCCCAGCCGCTCAGCGGCATGTGGGATCTTCCCGGACCGGGGCACGAACCCGTGTCCCCTGCATCGGCAGGCGGACTCTCAACCACTGCGCCACCAGGGAAGCCCCAAGTTTGCCTATTTTTTTTTACTGAGTTTTGAAAATTTTTTGAATTGTAAGAGTTCTTTACGTAGTCTAGATAGAAGTCCCTTTTCAGATATCTAGATGCAAATATTTTCTCCTATTCTGTGGGTTGTCCTTTCATTTTCTCAGTGGTGTGCCAGGAAGCACAAAAGGCTTTCCTTCTGATGATGTGACATTTATCTAAATGGTGTGCATTCTTGGAAGTTCCCTGGTGGCCTAGTGGTTACAAGTTGGAGTTTTCACTGCTGTGGCCCAGGTTCAATCGCTGGCCAGGGAACTGAGATCCCACAAGCTTCATGGAGCAGGCAAAAAAAAAAAGATGTACATTCTTGTGCATGTTTTTTGGTGGACAAGTGCTCTCATTTCTCTTGGCTGTGTATGCGGGAATGGAATCACTGGGTCATGGGGTAAGTGATTGCTAGATTTAGTCATTGATACCAAACAGTTTTCCAAAGCATTGTACAAATTTACAATCCCAGCAGCAATGGGTGGGAGTTCTGGTGCTATCTATTCTCGCCAACTCCTGGTTTTGTCAAAATTTTGTTCAATTAATACATGCCCATAAGGCGATAGTTCTGGTGCCCATATGGCAGGTGAGGAAGCTTGCCCGGGTCACTGAGAAGGTCAATGGCAGAGGAACAGCCATCTGGCTCAGAGCCAGAAGACACCTCTGCTTCTGCCTGTGAAAGGTGGAGTCCCGAGGGTTGCGTCTGGCTGGTGTCTGGGTGAGTGATTAGGCATCTCCAGCCCCCAGACACACCAGTTAGGCTGCCTCAGGCCCCTGGTGGCCAGGGAGGAGATCCCAGCAAAGTGCCCATCGTCCTGCATCACCTGCGGTACCAGGCACCAGTTCCGCCGGGAGGGCTGGTAACTCCTGTCACGGCTTCGGTGTGAGCTGGGCTGCCAGGGAGTTGGTTCAGGAGCCTCGAGGGGTCATAGCCAAGGCTCCACCGGGAGCTCAACTCAACAATGTGATCGTGGGCCTTGGTTTCATCAACTGTAAAGTCGGGTTATTGTATTCCCTGCTTGCCTAATTTCATGGGAAGAAGGAAAGGCAGCGCTGACAGGAAAATGAAAAGAAGGAAGGGTAAAGCTGTTAATTATATGGACGCTAATAATGACAACAGGACTTTCCTAGTGGTCCAGTGGTTAAGACTCTGCATTTCCACTGCAGGGGGCAGGGGTCTGAACCTTGGTCGGGGAACTAAGATTCCGCAAGCCGTATGGTGCGGCCAAATAATAATAATAATAATAACAATGGGCAGATTTATTGAGCACTTAGTATAAGCTTTGCCTATGGTGCCTCGATTAATTCCCTTTATGAAGTTCATATAAAAATCTGAGGCTTAAAAATAGATAACTAGGGCTTCCCTGGTGGCGCAGTGGTTGAGAGTCCGCCTGCCGATGCAGGGGACACGGGTTCGTGCCCCGGTCTGGGAAGATCCCACATGCCACGGAGCGGCTAGGCCTGTGAGCCATGGCCGCTGAAGCCTGCGCGTCCGGAGCCTGTGCTCCGCAACGGGAGAGGCCACAACAGTGAGAGGCCCGCGTACCGCAAAAAAAAAAAAAAAAAAGAAAGTAACTAGGGCTTCCCTAGTGGTGCAGTGGCTGGGAGTCCGCCTGCCAATGCAGGGGACAAGAGTTCGAGCCCTGGGCTGGGAGGATCCCGTGTGCCGCGGAGCTGCTGAGCCCGTGCGCCACAACTACTGAGGCCTTCGCGCCTAGAGCCCGTGCTCCACAATGAGAGAGGCCACCGCAATGAGAAGCCCGCGCACCGCAACGAAGACCCAATACAGCCAAAAATAAAAACAAATAAATTTATTTAAAAAAATAGGTAACTAACGAGAAACTGCTGTATAACACAGGGAACTCTACTTCACTTTGCTGTACAGTAGAAACTAACACAACATTGTAAAATAACTATACCCCAATTAAAAAAAAAAAATCTGAGGCTGAGGACCCTCCAAAACACAGCCACCAGGGATCAGAAGCAGGATTGGAACCCACTTCTATTTCTCCCTTCACTGTTCCTACAGAGGAAGGCTCTCATTGGTCCAGTATGTCACCGCCCAATGCCCCTATTGGCTAGAGCTCCAGGCTACCTGATAGGCTGCTTCTCCAAACATACGGCTGGAAGCTTTGGGAGATCCAATCCCTGTCAAGGAACTATGGTCACGTGACAGGGTCACGTGATAACAAATAACAAACCCAGGCCTCAGGAATTGCCCGGGACCATTTTTCCAAAAAGGCTGCCCGTATATTTCTGGGTTGGAATGCCACCTAAAATACAGAACTGCCCAGTTAAATTTGAATTTCAGATAAATAGTGAATTTTGTTTAGTATAACCATGTCCCATTCAATATTTGGGCCATATACTACAAAAATTATGGTTTATCTGAAATTCAACTCTAACTGGAAATCCTGTATATTTATTTGCTAAATCTGGCAATCCTGATTCTGGAAACTCTCTACTGCAGGCGGTTCAGAGGGAGGGAAGGGGAAAGGGACTAAGTATCTGGATTGTTGATCCTGTCTCTCCCTCCTCCCACCCACATTGCAGCCTCACCTTTCCCCGAGACCCTTCCTTTCTTTCCTCCCGCGAAGAGGACAGTTGAAATATGTCTCATTTCTCTCTCCTCTTCCATTCTCACAACATCCACGGAAGTTCACTGGAACAAATTTACTGACCCCATTATGCTAATGAAACAACTGTGTCTCAGAACGATTGAATGTCTTGTGGAACATTACACAGAAAAAAAATGAGTCTGAAGACCTGGACTTAGCAAGGGCTAATCCCCACTTCCTTCTCTGTGTTGCAGAAATGGCCCTTCGCCACCCCCATCCCCTTCACTGGTAAAGCCCATCTGATAAAGACCTCCCGGGACACAATTTTGGTCTCTGAAAGTTAGGCTTAATAACTCGATGCAGCAAGAGTAGAAAAAGTACGGGTTATCTCCCCAAACAAAAAAGCAAAAAGACAGAGACATATTATAGGATTTGGGGGAGATATAGAGTTTAGGTAATATTTACATAAAGTGGAGTTTGTTAGGCTCAAATCTAGGCAGAGCTATGAGTAAAGAGTTTGGCATTAAGCTTGGGCTGATGGGAATTCCCTGACAGTCCAGTGGTTAGGACTCTGAAATTTCACTGCCAATGGCCCGGGTTCAATCCCCAGTCAGTGAACTAAGATCCCACAAGCTGCACAGTGTGGCCAGAAAAAAAAAATATATATATATACATATATAGATAGATAGATAGATAGATATAGATATGGCTGAGATGAGGATGCAGGGTCCTGTTTCCTTGGAAACTACCAAATCGAATGTTTTGTCTAGACAACCTTTACTTGAAGCTCCACACCTGGGCTGGAAAACCAGGCTGCTTCTCTGGGTCAAAGTGACCTACAGGGTTCACACCCTCCAGGCAAGAGCAAGATGTTGGATTCTCACTAACGGGACTCAAAACAGCAATGGCAGTCTATAATTTTAGAGTACAGTGTGGTCCAGCACTATATCCTCAATGTGATTAACAAAAGCCATTTATACAGACTCACATCACATATCCCTGGAACACTGAAAAGTTCATGACACCCAGCACCCAGATCTTGGTTTCTAATACCATTCTCCAATAAAAGGAACCAGAGCTTTGTGGAGAAATGGCTGATTCTAAGCTGGGGCAGGAAATATAGAAGATGAGCCTGGAGCATCTTGTGCTACAGAAAGTGTTAAGAAATCTACCGCAGTTGGGACTTCCCTGGTGGCATAGTGGTTAAGACTCCAAGCTCCCAATGCAGGGGGACCAGTTTCATCCCTGGTCAGGGAACTAGATCCCACATGCCACAACTAAGAGTTTGCATGCCACAATGAAGGACCCTGCCTGCCACAACTAAGACCCAGTGCAACCAAATAAATAAATAAAATCAATATGAATATATAAATAAATAAGACTCTGTGCTCCCAATGCAGGGGGCCGGGGTTCAGTCCCTGGTCAGGGAACTAGATCCTGCATGCCGCAACTAAGAGCCCACATGCCAAAGCTAAGACCCGGTGCAGCCAAAAAAACACAAAAAACAAAAAAACACTACCACAGTGATGGGAGTACATTGTAGAAACACAGAAACCAAATGAAGGAGTTCCCAATGCCCAAAGCTAGAACAACTTTTGCTGCAAGATAAAGCAATGCTGGATTATAACCCCCAAATTAACATAAATATCCATGACTCCATACTGTTATAAGTAAATGATTAAATGAATAGGAGATTAGACAGACCTCCCAGGCAGCAGAATTCAAAATAATTTACGTAAATAGTCATCGAGGAAAGGGAGCATAATTCCCCACTTCTTAGGTATGGGCTGTGCTCTATTTACAATAGCCAAGACATGGAGACAACCTAAACGTCCACTGACAGATGAATGGATAAAGAAGATGTGGTGTATATGCAATGGAATACTACTCAGCCATCAAAAAGAGTGAAATAATGCCATTTGCAGCTACATGGGTGGACCTAGAGATTATCACACGAAGTGAAGTAAGTCAGAAAGAGAAAGACAAATACCATATGATATCACTTATATGTGGAATCTAAAGTATGGCACAAATGAACCTATCTATGAAACAGAAACAGGCTCACAGACATAGAGAACAGACTTGTGGTTACCAAGGCGGGGGTGGGGGTGAGGAAGGGAAGGATCGGAAGTTTGGGGTTAGCAGATGTAAACTATTATATAGAGAATGGATAAACAGCAAGAATGGATAAACTGAATTCCCATCAGAATGGATAAACTGAATCACTTTGTTGTACAGTAGAAGTTAACACAACATTGTAAATCGACTATACTTCAATAAAATAAACTTCTAAAATTTATTTATTTAATTAATTAATTTTTTTTTTTTTGGCTGCATTGGGTCTTCGTTACTGCGCGAGGGCTTTCTCTCGTTGCAGCGAGCAGGGGCTACTCTTTCATTGTGATGTACATGCTTCCCTTTGTGGTGGCTTCCCTTGTTGCGGAGCATAGGCTCTAGGCATGTAGGCTTCAGTAGTTGTGGCACACGGGCTTAGCTGCTCCGCGGCATGTGGGATCCTCCCAGACCAGGGATCAAACCCATGTCCCCCGCACTGACGGGAGGATTCTTTACCACTGCACCACTAGGAAAGTTCCAATAAAATAAATTTTTTTTAAAAAGTCTGTGCTGTGCGTTTTGACTTCTTTCAAAAGAGTGTGGGCTGGAAAGACTGTAGGGAAGAGTAAATTTACGGTGGAGAAAACTGACAAACACACCTCAGCCAGGTGATCAAGACCAGCACCCACAGGGATAAGTCATGTGGATGGCACAGACCCTTGATACGACATGATGAGAAGTGCCCTTCACCTCTGCAGTGTCTTCCTTCCTGAAAACCCATCACCACAGCCTAATCATCAGAAAAACACCAGACAAGCTGCATTTGAGGGATATTCCAGAAAATTTCCAACTAGCACTCCTCAAAACTGTCAAGGTCATCAAAAGCAAGAATTTCTGAGAAACTGTGTTAGCCAAGAGGCACTTAAGAGAATGGACGTGACATCTAAGTGTCATGTGGTACCCTGGATGGGATCCTGGAACAGAAAAAGGACACAGAATTGGCAAATCCATAGAGACAGAGAATAGAACATGGAATGGTGGGGGCCAGGGGCTGGGGGAAGGCTGGGGAATCAGTGTTTCATGGGGGCAGAGTTTCAGTTTTGGAAGATGAGAAAGTTCTGGAGATGATGGTGGGGATGGTTGCACAACAATGTGAGTGTGCTTAATGCAATTGAATTGTCACTTTAAAATGATTAAAATGGTAAATTTTATGTTATGTGTATTTTACCAAATTTAAAATTTTTAAATTTTATTTAATTAATTTATTTTTGGCTGTACCATGTGGCAAACGGGATCTTAGTTCCCTGACCAGGCGTCGAACCCGTGCCCCCTACAGTGGAAGCCCAGAGTCTTAACCACTGGACCGCCAGGGAAGTCCCTACCATAATTTTTTTTAAAAATCACATCTGGAGATTCCAGGGGTCCTATGTGGCTGACCAGATGGCTTCTGGAGGCTGCCATGAGGTCAAAATAGCAGAACAGAATTTGTTTTTTGTTGATTTTCCCTTTGTTTTTAATCAGCATGCTGAAACCAACTGGTATAATTTAAAGCCCAAACCTGGACACTTGACCTTGCCTAATTCCTAAGAGACATGTCAGTAAAGGGAGCGCTTCCTTCAGTTACAGACCTCCCTTACTGCACATCCATTGAGAGTCTCTAAGTGCAAAAATATTTAGAGGTTCCAGGAAAGATCCAAGATATGGGCTGCCCTAGAACTTGAGGATGACCCCCAGCTTGAGACAAAGTAAGGATCTGGAAATAAGAAGGCCTGGGGTGTAGTTAGCCAGACAAAGCAGGAGCTACAACTTCAGAGACCCTCAACTCCCTCTAGAGACAAACTAGGGGTGGGGGGGCATTTCAGTACCACGGAGAGCGCCAAGCTGCCCAGAAAGAGACAAGAGCCCAGATCCTGCTGAAGTGGGGAGGACGCAGCAGCCTGGACTAAGGGGGCAGAGGAGATGCAACCTCAGACCCCAGGGACTTTATGGGGAACGTGGAGTGCCCTAAAATAGCTCTGCCTACTTCACTTAGTGAAAGACCGGGTTTCCACTTTTCTAAACCCTGCATTCAGCCCTCCACTGCCTTCCTCCTGTCCACAGGCACTTGGGGCCCTGACAATCACAGCTCTGGTGAATAGCCTGGGCTCTGGAGTTAGACCACCCAGACCAACCACTGACTAGTCCCTTGTGACCCAAGCAAGTCACTGAACCCATGGGATGTTTTATAAAATATGGTAGGCAGGTAAAAGGGTCTCCCCACAAAAGAGGTCCACATCCTAGTCCCCAGAAGCTGTGAATATGTTAGGATACAAAGGAATTACATAAACAACAAGGTCCTACTGTATAGCACAGGGAACTATATTCAATATCCTGTGTCAAATCATAACAGAAAAGAATATGAAAAAGAATGTATATACTTTACTGTACAAGAGAAATTTTTTTTTTCTTTTTTTTTTTGCGGTACATGGGCCTCTCACTGTTGCAGCCTCTTCCGTTGCGGAGCACAGGCTCCAGATGCGCGGGCTCAGCGGCCATGGCTCACGGGCCCAGCCGCTTCGGGGCATGTGGAATCTTCCCGGACCGGAGCACGAACCCGTGTCCCCTGCATCGGCAGGCAGACTCTCAACCACTGCGCCACCAGGGAAGCCCTAGGAGAAATTTTTAAAAATATTTATGTATATATATATGTATGTATGTATGTGTTCATTTGTTTGTTTTGGCTGTGCCGTGTCCTAACTGTGGCATGTGGGATCTTCAGTGCAACACGCGAGATCTCTTAGTTGCAGCATGTTGGAGCTAGTTCCCTGACCAGGGATTGAACCTGGCCCCCTGCATCGGGAGCACGGAGTTTTACCACCGGACCACCAGGGAAGTCCCTGTACAGCAGAAATTAACCCAACATTGTAAATCAACTATGCTTCAGGGACTTCCCTGGTGGCACAGTGGTTAAGAATCCACCTGCCAATGCAGGGGACATGGGTTCGAGCCCTGGTCCGGGAAGATCCCACATACCGCGGAGCAACTAAGCCCGTGTGCCACAACTACTGAGCCTGCACTCTAGAGCCCGCGAGCCCCAACTACTGAAGCCCGCGTGCCTAGAGCCCGTGGTTCACAACAAGAGAAGCCACCGCAATGAGAAGCCCACGCACCGCAACGAAGAGTAGCCCCCTCTCGCTGTAACTAGAGAAAGCCCGCGTGCAGCAATGAAGACCCAACGCAGCCAAAAATAAATTTAAAATAAAAATCAACTATACTTCAATAAAATTTAAAAAAAAAGAATTAAGGTTATAGGTGGAATTCACATTGTGATTTAGCTGACCTTGTTGAGAGACCAACTGGGGATTTTATCTTAAACGGGGAGTTTATCCTGGTTTATGCTGGTAGACACAAGGTAATCCCAAGCATCTTGAAAAATGGGAAAAGGCCAGAGGGATGACAGCATAAGGACTCAGCCTGATGTTTCTGACCTTGAACATGGAGGAAAGGGCCACGAGCCAAGGGTTGCAGGCAGTTCCCAATAGCTGAAAAGAGGAAGGGAACGGATCCCCCCCAGACCCTTTAGAGAGGAATGCAGCCCTGATGACACCTCGATTTTAGCCCAGTGTACTAGTCAATGTTCTCCAGGGAAACAATATATGTATGATAATGAATTTGTGTTGTTTTAAGCCACTAACTTTGTGGTCCTTTGTTACAGCAGCTGTAGGAAACAGATATGAAAAGAATGTCTCCCACGGGGGTCCTTGAAGGATCGAGTGAGGATTGTGTGTAAAGTGAGTGGTGCAGCCCAGGCACGCAGTAGTCGCTCAGTAATTGGAGGTGTTTTCGTTGCCTAAGTCCCCAGTAGCAGGGAACTCAGAGACTCTGGGCTCCGGAGAGGTCGGCAGGCTGGACTTTGGCCCAGCAGAGCCAATGTGATTCTTCTGTTCTCTGCAGCCCTTGCTGTCCCTCTGTTGCAGGAAGGGGGACCCCTTCCGGGCCCCAAGAGTGGGCTCTTGCCTAAGACTCAGCAGTGAATTGTCCGAGGAGACACGTGTGCTGACAAAGCAAGAGACCTTATTGGGAAGGGGTGCCCAGGCAGAGAGCAGCAGGGTAAGGGAGGCCAGGAGAACTGCTCTGCTACAGGGCTCACAGTCTCGGGTTTTATGATAATGGGGTTAATTTCCGGGTTATCTCTGGCCAATCATTCTTTTTTTAAAAAAAATATTTATTTATTTATTTTGACTGCTGGGGGTCTTAGTTGCAGCGTGCGGGATCTTTAGTTTTGGCGTGCGGGATCTAGTTCCCTGAATAGGGATCAAACCCGGGCCCCCTGCATTGGGATCAGAGAGTCTTAACCACCGGTCCAGTCGGGAAGTCCCTCTGGGCAATCATTATGACTCAGGGTCCTTCCTGGTGGCGCGTGCATCACTCAGAGGAGATGGATTCCAGCGGGAAGGATTCTGGGAGTTGGTAGGACATGGACTGGTGTCTCCTCTCTCCTTTCGATCTTTCCCAAGTTCTTCCAGTTGGTGGTAGCCTGTTAGTTCCACGTCCCTACCAGGACCTCCTGTTGTAAGATAACTCATGCAAGTGGTTACTATCGTGTCTGGCCGGGACGGGTGGTTTTGGTCCATGGTTCCCTTAACGCCTCCAGAGACTTTATTTATTTGTTTGTTTGTTTGTTTTGGCTGCACCGCATGGTATGTGTGATCTTAGCTCCCTGACCAGGGATCGAAACCGCGCCCGCTTGCAGTGGAAGTGCGGAGTCTTAACCGCTGGACTGCCAGGGAAGTCCACCTCCGGAGACTTTAAAGTAGGCCTGGAAGAGCTGGCAGCTCCGTCATTTCACTTCGGAGGGACATTTGGCAGTTCGGCAGCTGACCCCAAGGGGAGGGTGCTCTGATGCATGACGTCAGGGGCTGGCAAACTTCCTGTAAAGGACCAGGGAGTAAATGTTGTTGGCTTTAAGATGTTAAAAAAAAAAAAAAAAAATCAATTAAACTGATAAGCATGTAGTAAGAGTGACAAAAATAAAAAGAGAGAAGATTCAAACCATCAATATCAAGAATGAAGTAGGGGACATCACTACAGATCTTGCAGCCACTAAAAGGCTAATAAAGGAATACTATGAACAACTTTATGCTCATGAGTTCAGCAATCTGGAAGAAATGGACAAATTTCTCAAATACCGCATACTATGAAAACTCAACCAAGATTAAATAGATAATATCAACAGTCTTGTATATATTAAAGATATTTAATTTGAATTAAAAAGCTCCCAGGCTAGAAATTTCCAGGCTCAGAAGGTCTCACTGGAGAATTTACCAAACATTTAGGTAACACCAATTTTACATAATTTCTTTCTGGAAAGTAGAAGAGGAGAGAACACTCCCTAACTCATTTTATGAGGCCTTCCACAAGTAAATGGCTAAACAAACTGTAGTACATAAGGTATACCATGGAATAATACTCAACAATAAAAGGGAATGAACTATTAAAAAAAAAAAAAAAATGTTGTTGGCTTTGCAGACCAGGTGGTCTCTGTCTGATGGTGCAACTGTGCTGTTGCAGCAGAAAAGCGGTCACAGACAGTGTGTAAACAAATGGGTGTTCTGATAAAACTTTATTTACAAAAACCAGAGGTGGTCAGGATGAAGACGCTGTCTTTAATCAATCCTCCTTAGGGGAGAAAGCATGGGCCCTTAAAGCCTCTCCAAATGGCCTCAAGAGGTCTGGAAACTTCCATCCTTGTTGTCCTCCAGGAACGTCAGGATATACTGCACTGAAGTCTGGTTTGCCTCCTGGAGAACCAAGATCAGAGATGAGCCAGCCCAGCTGAAGCCCTCTAGAGCAACCAGCCTGCCGCCCACCGGCTAAATGAGCACATATATATGAGTGACCCCTGGCAAGACCAGCAGGGGAACGGCTCAGCTAGGCCCAGTCCAAATTGCTGATTTACACACTAATTATTAGGACAATTTTTTACAATAGCCAGTACCATGGGGTTTTTTTAGAGTCCATATATATGCGTTAGCACATGGCATTTGTTTTTCTCTTTCTGACTTACTTCACTCTGCATGACCGACTCTAGGTCCATCCACCTCACTACAAATGACTCAATTTCATTTCTTTTTATGGCTGAGTAATATTCCATTGTATATATGAGCCACATCTTCTTTATCCATTCCTCTGTCGATGGACACTTAGGTTGCTTCCATCTCCTTGCTATTGTAAATAGTGCTGCAATGAACATTGTGGTACATGACTCTTTTTGAATTATGGTTTTCTCAGGGTATATGCCTGGGCTGGCTCATCTCTGATCTTGGTCCTCCAGGAGGCAAACCAGACTTCAGTGCAGTATATCCTGACGTTCCTGTAAGAGGACAAGGATGGCTGTTTCTCTGCAGTTTTCCCCAGCTTTGGGTGGTGGCTACTGCTGGGCTCCGGCTTTCCATCGGCGGAGGGCAAGGCGGCGTGGACAGCGGCCCCGGCACCCCGCGCCCCGCCACCCGCAGCCGCGCGCCTGCCCCCCCGCCGCGCCCCGAGCTCTCCGCTCTTCGCCTCAGTGCCCGGCCGCCGCCACCGCGGCCCAGAGAGCGGCCCAGATGCAGGCCATCAAGTGTGTGGTGGTGGGAGACGGAGCTGTAGGTAAAACTTGCCTCCTGATCAGTTATACGACCAATGCCTTTCCTGGAGAGTATATCCCCACTGTCTTTGACAACTATTCTGCCAATGTTATGGTGGATGGAAAACCGGTGAATCTGGGCTTGTGGGATACATCTGGACAAGAAGATTATGACCGATTACGTCCCCTATCCTATCCGCAAACGGATGTATTCTTGATTTGCTTTTCTCTTGTGAGTCCTGCATCATTTGAAAATGTTCGTGCAGAGTGGTACCCTGAAGTGCGACACCACTGTCCCAACACTCCTATCATCCTGGTGGGGACGAAACTTGATCTGAGGGATGATAAAGACACGATTGAGAAACTGAAGGAGAAGAAGCTGACACCCATCACCTACCCGCGGGGCTTGGCCATAGCCAAGGAGATCGGTGCCGTCAAATACCTGGAGTGCTCCGGCGCTCACGCAGCGAGGTCTTAAGACGGTGTTTGATGAAGCTATCCAGGCGGTTCTCTGCCCGCCCCCCCGTCAAGAAGAGGAAGAGAAAATGCCTGCTGTTGTGAATGTCCGGGCCCCTCCCGCCTGTCCCAGTCCCCCAGGACCCTTTGTACGCTTTGCTCAAACGGTGGAGCCTTCGCACTCAATGCCAAGTTTTTGTTACAGATTAGTTTTTCCATAAAACCGTTTTGAACCAATCAGTAATTTCTAGGTTTTGTTTGTTTAAAGTGTAAGAGTTCAAACTTTCACATCCTATTAAAGTTTAGCCCTAAGATGACGAGCTTCCTTAAAGCCTTATTTCTCAAAGCCCCTATTCTTGCTCAGATTAAGAGTTGCCAAAATACCTTGTGAACTAAGTTGCATTGTTGGGCTAAGAACACTAAGCACTAAACTGTTCAAAGACCTTTGTCTGGAAGAGACTAGCTTCTGAGGCAGGAGATGCAGACGCTCGCTAATGAGTTTCAGACGCGAAGAGCAGTACAGCCTCCTTCCTGAAACGTTGCCATTTAACGCATCCTGATTTACCAGCCCACGTTCACTACCTAACACTGTACTGTACGTCATAATGAACGAGTGTAACAGCTCAGCTCTTTGGATCCATCTTTTTGATTTCATAGTGAGATTTTTAAAACAAATTAGTGTATTAGCTTTGGTGAGATTTTGAACAGAGTTTTTACTCCCGTGTTCCCTCCGATGAAGCATTCTGCTCTGGCCGCGGGTGCACTGGGTGGAGTGTGTGGAACACTTGTGATCAGAGGATGAAGACAGTATTTTAACAAAATATGGAGATTAATTTACACTACATTGTATACGTAATAATTAAACTATTAAAAGTGTCATGGGTACACGTTTTAAAAGGTTAATTTCTGTCAAATGCAGTAGATGATGAAGAAAGGCCGGTATTATCAGTGTTTTCTTAAGCTTTTCCTTTTCCTTAAACGTGCCCATCCCTCCTGAAATTGGGCATTTAATCCATCTTTGACCTCATCATTCTCATAGTTGCTAACTTAGTAAGTGCTTTTCTTATAGAACCCCTTCTTAATGAGCAATATGCCTCCTTGTATTATAAAATCGTTCTGAATATGCATTAGAAATTTTTTTTTGTAGATTAGTAAAAGTGCATTCCTGTTTTCATGTTACCTTATCCAAAGCTATAAGTGCTTTCCTTGGTTTTCTAGTAACTAGGTGTAAAAATTCTATGTTGCAGCTTTACAGTTTTTAAAATACTTAGATATTCTTAAACTGTAAACCCTGGCAGATCACCGACACTGCACCTGGACTAATAACACTGACCGCCTCTTGCCTCACAGCGTGCACACGCTTCCTGTCCTTGCCCTAACGATGTTCCTTGGGGTCTGTGAGGTTCTGTCAACCCCGTGCTCGTGCTCGTGCTAAGGAAGTTCTGTACAACTTACCCGCTGGCAAGAATATGAGCTTGGACCTTTCAACCACTAGAACAAAATTTTTTAAAGTGACAGTTGCAGAATTGTGGAGTGTTTTTACATTGATCTTTTGCTAATGCGATTAGCAGTATGTTTTGCATGTATGACTTAATAAATCCTTGAATCATGATTGGCAAAAAAAAAAAGAGGACAAGGATGGAAGTTTCCAGACCTCTTGAGGCCATTTGGAGAGGCTTTGAGGGCCCATGCTTTCTCCCCTAAGGAAGATTGATTAAAGACAGGGTCTAGAGTTCTCAAAACATACACCCCTGCCCACTGACCCCAGGCTTGATGTTAAAAAAAAATTTTATTGGAGTAGAGTTGCTTTACAATGTTGTGTTAGTTTCTGCTACAGAGAACAGAAAACCATGGCAGAAAACCACAAAAAAAGATGAGAAGACAACTCTCAGAATGGGAGAAAATATTTGCAAAGGAAGCAACTGACAAAGGATTAATCTCCAAAATATGCAAGCAGCTCATGCAGCTCAATATCAAAAAAACAAACAACCCAATCCAAAAATGGGCAGAAGACCTAAATAGACGTTTCTCCAAAGAAGATACACAGATGGCCAACAAACACATGAAAAGATGCTCAACATCACTGATCATTAGAGCAATGCAAATCAAGACTACAGTGAGGTATCACCTCATACTGGTTAGAATGAAAGAGAAAAACAAATATAGTGTATTAATGCATATATGTGGAATCTGAAAAAATTGGTATAGATGATCTTATTTACAAAGCAGAAATAGAGACACTGATATAGAGAACAAAAATATGGACACCAAGGGGGAAGAGCAGGGTGGGATGAATTGGGAGATTGAGATGGACATATATACACGATTGATACTATGTATAAAATAGATAACTAATGAGAACCTACTGGAGAGCACAGGGAACTCTACTCGGTGCTCTGTGGTGACCTAAATGGGAAGGAAATCCAAAAAAGAGAGGGAGGATATATGTCTGTGTATAACTGATTCACTTTGCTGTGTAGCAGAAACTAACACAACATTGTAAAGCAACTATATTCCAATAAATTTTTTTTGAAAAATTGCTGATCTACAGGGCAAGGAGCGTATTACATGGTGGATGTTCTAAGTTGTGTGCTGGTTTGTATGCAGCAGCAGATAACTTCTCTGCATCATCAAGCCTGGGGTGAGTGGGGCAGGGGTGTATGTTGTGAGCACTCCAGCGGGAGACCCTGTAAACACACATGGCAGAGCGTGGGGATGTGCACGGTCCTCTTGTTGGGAGAGACTCGGATATCTGGGAATAGCAATCTACTCTTCCCTTCCAGGTACCGTGCGTGGTGTGTTTCTTGTGAGCCAGAAAGAGCCCATCATACGCAAGCACACTGTATATACGTGTGTGTGTGCAAACATGCGTTTCTTCTGCACACCCCTCAGCACCTTGCTTTGTTCGTAGAACGTATGGTGTCCATTTTTCTCCATGAGGACATCTGTCCAAAGTTACATCTGCTGGATGACCTTCACCTTGACATACAGATTTCTCATCCTCCTTCCCTGCTGAGACAGATGCATCCGTGCTCCCAGTCTTGCCAAGAATGAGCTCACTGACCCCAGGACAAAGGAAAGGAGGCATCGGGAAGGCATCAAGAGGACGCTGAGGGGGGTCCAGATTTCTGGGGCAGAAGCTTTGCCTGCAAAGCTGCTTATTAGGATTGTATTTGCTACCACTGTTTCTCTTTTAACTGTGATAAAATACACATAAACATAAAATGTACCATCTTAACCATTTTTAAGTGCACAGCTCACTGGTATGAAGTACATTCCCATTGTTGGGCAGCCATCGCCACCATCCATCTCCAGAACTTTCCCATCTCCCCAAACTGAAACTCTGTCCCCATGAAACACTGACTCTCTGTCCCCCTCCCCCAGCCCCTGGCCCCCACCCTCTACTTCCTGTCTCTGTGGATCTGACTCTCTAGGACCTCGTGTGAGTGCAATCAGACGGTATTTATCCTTTTGTGCCTGCCTTATTTCACGGAGCATCATGTCCTCAGGGTTCATCCATGTTGTAACAAGTGTCAGAATTTCCTTCCTTTGTAAGGCTAAATAATATTCCATTGTATGGAGGGACCACATTTTGTCTGTCCACTCATCTGTTGATGGAAATTTGAGGTGTTTCTGCTTTTTGCATATTGTGAATGGTGCTGCTATGAACATGGGTGTACAAATATCTGTTGGAGTCCCTTTTTTCCATTCTTTTGGCTCTCTGCCTAGGAATAGAATTTAGTGAATCACATGGCAATTCTATGTTTAACTTTGTGAGGACCCACCAAACTGTCTTCCACAGTGGCTGCACCATTTTACACTTCCACCATCGCAGACCTAGGTTTATTTTATTCTTTTCTTTCATTTTTATTTGAGGTATGAGATACATACAAAAAGGACACAGAGGGGCTTCCCTGGTGGCGCAGTGGTTGAGAGTCTGCCTGCCAACGCAGGGGACGCGGGTTCGTGCCCCGGTCTGGGAGGATCCCACATACCGCAGAGCGGCTGGGCCCGTGAGCCGTGGCCGCTGAGCCTGCGCATCCGGAGCCTGTGCTCCGCAACAGTGAGAGGCCCGCGTACCGCAAAAAAAAAAAAAAAAAAAAAGGACACATTACCAAGTGACCAGTTTAATAAATTTCTATCTATCTATAATCTAACTATCCATCTCTTTCTCTAAGTAACCAGCCCCCAAGAAGTCTATATGCCCATTCGCAGTCAATATCCCCCAGAGAAAACCTCTGTCTGACTTCCAATTTCATCAGTTTCTCCTGTTTTTGAACTTCATGTAAATGGAGTTTTAAAGTATGTCCTCTTTGTTGTGTGTGACAGCCTTCACCCAACCTTTGTATTTTGAGATTCATCCAGGCTGTTGTGTGTAGTGTCAGTCTCCTCCTTTGCGACGCCGGATGTGAATGTACCACAGTTTATTCACCCGCTGTCTTCTTTTTTTTTTTTTCTTTAATACTTATTTATTTAGGCTGTGCCAGGTCTTAGTTGTGGCATGGCGGGATCTGGATCCAACCTGGGCCCCCTGCATTGGGAGCACGGAGTCTTAACCACTGGACCACCAGGGAAGTCCCTCACCCGTTGTTTTCTGAAAGGACATTTACATTATTTCCAGTTGTTGGCTACTGTGAATAGAACCACCATGGACATTCTGGTGCACGTCCTTTAGAAGGGAGTAGACATGTTCCTCTTGGGTGTGCCCTTTGGAGGGGAACTGCTGAGACCTGGAGTAGTAATGTCAGCTCTGGTGGATCACGCTGGACAGTTTTCCAAAGTGGCTGCTCCAATCTGCACTCCCACCAGGAAGATACGGGTGTTCCAGTGGCTCCCACCTGAACCAGCACTCCGCGTTGTCTGTGTCTTTAATTTTGGCCCTTTGAGGAAGAGGAATGTCCACCTGAGGGTTAAAAGACAATACTGGGGACTTCCTTGGTGGCGCAGTGGTTAAGAATCCGCCTGCCAATGCAGGGGACACGGGTTCGAGCTCTGGGCCGGGAAGATCCCACATGCCGTGGAGCACCTAAGCTCGCGCCACAACTACTGAGCCTGCACTCTAGAGCCCGCAAGCCACAACTACCGAGCCTGCGAGCCACAACTACTGAAGACCGCATGCCTAGAGCCCGTGCTCCGGAACAAGAGAAGCCACTGCAATGAGAAGCCCGCACACCACAACAAAGAGTAGCCCCCGCTCGCCGCAACTAGAGAAAGCCTGCGTGCAGCAACGAAGACCAAACGCAGAAAAAAAAAAAAAAAAAAAGACGATACTGGCCAGGTGATCAAGGGTAAATTCGTTTGTCATAAGTCCCACTGATGGTGTGTATCCTTGATGTGACCTGAGGAGAATGGCATTTTTATCTCTGTCTGGATCTTCCACCCCAAACCCCGTAACTCCAGACCAACCATAAGAAAAACATCAGAATACAAACAGATAAACAAATTGAGGGACAAAATACCTGACCAGTCCTCCTCAAAACTTTCAAGGTATCAAAACCCAGGGATGTTTTAGAAATGTCACAGCCCAGAGGAGACTGGGAAAGAAAAAGGACCTTAGGGGAAAACTAGGGAAATTCTAATAAAGTGTGGACTTTAGTTAATCGTAATGTATCCATCTTGGTTCCTTAGTTGGATAAACATGTCGTACTAATGTGTTGGAAATAAGGGTACTGGGTCGGGGTCCACTGGCATTCTGTACACTCTGTACAGATCTTTGCAACATTTTTGTAACTCTAAGCTATTCTAAAATTAAGCAAGTGCTAAACAGAGATAAGAATGTTATTTCCTTGATTTGAACATGCCTGAGTTTCTTTTCATGGTCACATTTTTGCTATCTGGATGTGTCTTGGAATTAGTGGCAAAGGAGAGTTGCCAGCCCCTGAGAAGATGCGGCTGGTTTGCAGGTGGCTTGCTCTGGAGCTGAAGACCATGGTAGGAAGTCTGCAGCCTCGGGCTGCACTTAGAACCATGGGAGGGGATGGGCCAGCTCAGTTAGGGATGGAACCTATAAATAAAACTCTTTTTCTTTTCCATTATGGCTAATCACAGGATATTGAATATAGTTCCCTGTGCTAGACAGTAGGACCTTGTAGTTTATCCATCCTATATTTAATAGTTTGCATCTGCTAACCCCAAACTCCCAAACCAACCCTCCCTCACTCTTTCTGCCCCTTGGCAACCACAAGTCTGTTCTCTATGTCTGTGAGTCTGTTTTTGTTTCGTAGACAAGTTCATTTGTGTCGTATTTTAGATTTCACATATAAGTGAGATTATATGATATTTGTCTTTCTCTGTCTGACTTACTTCACTTAGTATGATAATCTCTAGGTCCATCACTTTGCTGCAAATAGCATTATTTCCTTCTTTTTATGGCTGAGTAATATTCCATCGTATATATGTACCACATCTTCTTCATCCATTCATCCATCAGTGGACATTTAGGTAGCTTCCATGTCTTGGCTATTGTAAACAGTGCTGCAATGAACATTGGGGTGCATGTATCTTTTCTTTCTTTTTTTTTTTTTTTGTCACACGGCATGTGGGATCTTAGTTCCCCGACCAGAGATGGAACCCATGCCCCCTGCACTGGAAGCACGGAGTCTTAACCACTGGACCACCAGGGAAATCCCAGGGGTGCATGCATTTTTTCGAATTAGAGTTTTCTCCAGATCTATGTCCAGGAGTGGAATTGCAGGACCCTATGGCAGCTCTATCTGTTCTCTGCACGTCTCATATCAACAACCTGCATTCCAATCCTTGCTCTCAACGTCATCCTCGGGGAATCCAACCTGCGACAGGGACCTTGACAAGAAGAAATGGCTCAGGGAAAAGCTACCTGCACAGGGAAGAGATAGAGGCCATCGCCCCTGGGGTGAGGCGGGGAGGGTGGGCACAGAGATTTGTCATTTCACCCCCGATACTCATCTCAGCCTTCCTGGCTGCCCCACTCTAGGTCACCACGGGATACAGAGGTGGCCCGGATACAGTCCCTGCCTGTACAGGAATCTGGGGGCACCAGCTGGTCTGAATAATGTTAGTACAGAGTCTCCCCCGCGGCACTGGGGTTACTCGGGGCGGGTCATCCTCTGCTGGGGGTCCCTCCTGGGCACTGTGTGGGGTTCAGGAGCATCCCTGGCCCCACCCATTTGATTCCAGGGGCCCCTCCCTCCCAAGTGTGAAAACCACAGATTTTCCCCAGACATCACCGAAGAACTGGGTGAGGTGGGGGCAGGATGGCCCTGGGCGAGGACAGCTGTGTTGAAGCAACCAGCCTGTCCCAGGGCAAGGTCTGCCCCAATCCTGTCAGCGCCTGCATTTAGAACTGCCCCTTCCCTCTCCCACCTCCCCTGCCCTTCAGTGGTCTCCGAGACATCATCCCCATGTAACAAATCACACCTTCTCAGTTTACTGTCCCCAGCACCTAGAAGAGTGTCTGCTGTGTAGTAGGTGCTTCATAAATACTTGCTGAATAAAGGAGTTGAATAAAGGGATGAGTGGATGAATGAATGGAGGTTACCATGGAAGGAGGGGGGAGATGCCCTTTCTGGCTCTCGGGGGTTGGGATATCAAGTGAAAGATCCGTCCTAAATAGGCTGACCAGCCTTCTGGGGTTCCCCGGAAATGAGGGTTTCCCCACAGTTCCAGCGCTCAAACCTGAGCGGTCCTGGGCAAACTGGGGGCGGGTGTTGGTCACCCTGTGTAAACACAGTAACAATTCCAACTGCAATAGCAATGGCCGAGGACCTCTACGGTCTTATTGACCAGGCCCAGTTCTTTACCTGGCGGGGAAGGGTGGGCCGGGATTGGAATTCTGGTGATCCAGGGTGGGTGAGGGCACACCCCGGGCTTGTGTAGGGGAGTCCAGGAAGGTTCTGGAGGAAGTGACAGTGACACAGGAGGGAGGGAGGAGTCTAAGGAAGAACGTCCCACAGCACAATTTGTGCCAATGGCCCTGGGGCCAAGGTCACACCTGACCACAGCTTGCTTTTTTTTTTTAATTTACTTTTTTCCCACATGGATATGCAATTGTCCTGATGCCATTTATTGAAAACTCCTTAATTTCCCCACTTTCTGTCATATCAAGTTCTCATCTATCTGTTTCTGGACCTTTATTCTCTACCATAGAGCTATACGTCCCATCCTTGCACCACTAGGGCTGTTTCATCACTATAACTTTATTTTTTATTCATTTATTTCTTTGGCCGTGCCAGGCAGCATGTGGGATCTTATTTCCCTGACCAGGGATCGAACCCTCACCCCTTGCAGTGGAAGCTCGGAGTCTTAATCACTGGACCTCCAGGGAAGTCCCCAGGGCTTGCTTTCACATCCATCGAACGGTGGCGGTGGGCATGGGGAGAAGCGAGCCATCCTATGTAGAAATGCAGGGTGGAGGGCAGGACAGCTGGAGCGGGAGGGGAAGAGGCGGAGGAGGGAGGGAGGGATGGCGGGCGGGCGAGAGACAGAGAGTTTCCGGAGACAATAGCTCTGGCGTGTCCTAGGGCATGAAAGCTGAAAATAGCTCCTAGTGCCGGGAGCCTTGGAGCCGGAGCCTGGGAGCCAGGGTGACTGGCTCTCCTCCCTGGTGTGTGTGCGTGTGTGTGTGGGGGGGGGTGCTCTGGACTTCTCAGGCTGGGAATGGGGTGCACGGAGCAGGGACGGAGCAGGGACCCTTCTCTCTGGGACCTCGCGGGCCATCCTCAGCTCAGAAAGCTGAGCCACTCCTGGCCCTACGAGTGGGGGGCTTATCCTCCCTGTCCCCTGGATCACACCCCCTCACACACAACTTCCCCGTGTGTGCTCCCAGCAACCAAGAGAATCTGTTTTTAAAAGATTTGGGGGAGGGGGGTGAACATACAAACAAGAGCAGAATGGATACTTTTTCAGAATGGGAATGGCTCTGTGTAAGCCCATCCCCAGGGTAACCAGAGTCCTGACCTCTAACACCCTTGACGAGTCAGCCTTGGTCTGGGCTTGCAGACCCACGGAAGCTTCCTCATCCCCTTCTTCAGACCCGGTCTCTCCCTCGGCGTCTTCGTGAGAGGCACCCGGGGAAGTGGGACTGCTAGGCTGTACTGCTGCTAGAACTCCACCTGGGCTCCACCAGGCTCCAGCCCCCCGCCCTGTGCACCTCTCTGACCCTGAGGCACCTCAACTGGTAGGAGCGGCATCACCTTCCCTCCCGGGACTTGTGACACTTAAGGGAGACACAGAAAGGACAAGCGTTTGGCTCCCTGGCTGGCAAAGAGCAGGTGCTCAATTGTCATAAGTGTCCGTATCAGTGAGGGTTCTCCAGACAAACAGAATCCATAGGGTGTGTGTGTATATACACACACACGTACATATGTACACGCATACAAAAATATACAGCTGTGTATATATGCAGTACGCATACAGACATATACACATATAGTATATACAATACACACATACATATATACACGCATATAAAATGCATAGTTTGTATATATACAGTATGTATACACACATATACACATAATACATACAATACACACATACATATACACTATACATACACACATATAATAAAATGCATAGTTGTATATATACAGTACGTACACATACATATAACATATACAATATACACACCTAGGTATATATATATCATATATATATACATACATACAAAGATATATTAGGTGTGTATATATACAGTATACATACATATACTATACACACACATATAATAAATGCAATACATGCACATACATACATATAGACACACATATACACCTACATATAAAAGCATATAGCATAAAAATATATATGTGCTGTATATATAAATACACAGTATATATACATACATATATCATATATATAAAATATATACACATACATATATACAATGTATATACACACATACACACCTATACGTAAATATGCGCATGTATATACATATAAATAATACGCAAGTGGGTATATATACAGTATATACATATATACATATAATGCCTATACAACATATACACATACAGGTATACAACATATATACACACCTATACACTGTATACATACATACATACAGTGTACATATACTGTATATATACACACCCAAATATAAATATATGGGTGTGTATATATACAGCATGTTCACATGTATAATACATATACTATATATACACATACATACATATATACAATATATACACACAAATATATAGGTTTCTATGTATACTATATATAGTACTTACACATATACTACATACGCACGCACATATAAACATATGTGTATATACATATAAACGTGTATGTACATACCTTATATTCAATATATATGCATGCGTACACACATATATATAATATGTATACACACATATACAAATTAATAGGCTTGTATATATTCAGTATTTTTACATATATAGTTTTGTTTTAAGGAGTTGACTTATGTGACCGTGAGGCAGGCAAGTCAGGGCAGGAGTCTGGGCTGGAGACACAGGGAAGAGCTGATGTCTGAAGGCCATTGGAGGAACAGTTCCCTCTTTCTACGGAAACTCATTCTTCTCTCGTCCTTCAACTGATTGACGAGGCCCACCCACGCCGTGGCATTGACAATCTCCTTTACGCAAAGTGGACCGATTTCAGGTCCTTCCAGGTCAGGATACCTTCCTGACCATATCTGGGATGTTTGTGGTTGCCGGGGCCCCGCGCAGTGCGCACATGAAATTAACCATCCCCGTAGCGTTGATGACACTTTACTTTCTCCCCCGAGCATTGTCACTACTATTCCAATTAAAATGGGAGCGCCAAGAGGGCAGGGCATTTCCTTTTTTGCCAGTACTGAGCGTCCAGGGTCTGGTGCCTAGCATAGGCTAAATAAACGGCATTCTTGGGAACAGAAGCAGGGATTCCGGCTGTCACATTTAATGAGGAATTACAGTCATTAATGACGGGAGGGGGGGGGGTGGTCACGGTACGCCAAGAGGTGGACTCGAACCCGCCACCGCAGGCCCCGAGGGGTCTCCCCGGGTCCCCACGTCGGGCCGGTGGGGTAGGCCGGGGGCAGCCGAGGACGTGCGTGCGTGCGTTCGTGCGTGCGTGAGAGCGGGCGAGCCCACGGGGCGGGGCTGAGGGGGGGCGCGCGCGGAGCGGCGGGCGGGGCAGCGGGAGCGCGCCGCCTCTTCGCGCCGGGCCCCCCCGCGCGCGCGCCGCGAGTGGTTCAGCCCGGCCCCCGGCTCATTGTGCTCGCCTCACGCCGGCCCAAGATGGCGGCGGCGCTGGAGGCTCCGGGCCTGTGACCACAAAGAGGGAGCCGGGGGCCGGACGGGAGCGCGGCGGCGGCGGCTGAGGCCCAGGCCAGGCCCCCTCCCCTCAGCCTCCCGCCCGCCCGCCCGCCCGCCCTCCTCCGCCCGCCCGCCTGCCTGCCCCGCCCCCGCCGGCGGCGCCCCGCCCCTCCCCCAACCGCCCGACTAGCATGGTGCGGCGGCCGCGCGCGCAGACATGGGGGAGAAGCTGGAGCTGAGGCTCAAGTCGCCCGTGGGGGCTGAGCCCGCCGTCTACCCGTGGCCGCTGCCGGTCTACGTGAGTGCCGCCCGTCCCCTCCCCCCGGACCCCCGCCCCTCTTCCCCCACGGCGAGCGCTGGGCCCACCGAGAAACGGAGCGACTCGAGTCCCCAGACCCTCTTTGGACCCTCCTTCCCGCCCCGCCGTGGTTCTCCGCGGCCGTTTCCAGCCTCCGCGCGCAGGGTGGGCAGAGGGGAGCCGGGGCCGGCCGGGGGCGCAGACTCGGCCGCGGGGACCCCGCGCTTCCGAGGGGCGCCCCAGCCGGGCTGCCGTTGGCTCTGCCGGGCTGGGGTCCCCGGTACCCCCGGGCCTGGACTGCCGGCGGGCTTGCCTGTCCGTACTTTATGATCTGACATGTAGGGTTTCTTCTTCCTGGTAGTTAATTCTTGGCGCTGTCAACGTGCTTAGCTTTTTTATTTTTGAGGACACCCTTTTCTCCCTCTTTCCAGTTTTTTGTGTTTTTGTTTTGTTTTAGTTAGGCATTTTGTCCCTCTGATCTTGAGTGGCAGGACTGGCTGGACCTTTGGAAAGGAGGCATTCTGTTCCCTGATCATGAGTGGGTGGGCTGGCAGGACCCTTGGAGAGGAGGCGTTCTGTCACCTAATTTGAGTGGGAGGGCTGGCAGGACCCTTGGAGAGGAGGCGTTCTGTCACCTAATTTGGGTGGACTGGCCGGACCCTTGGAGAGGAGGCATTCTGTCCCCTGATTTTGAGTGGCCTTTGGAAAATGACAGGGCAAACGGAAATTTACACAGGCGTCCCGGTGGTTCCAGAAATGTAGGGTGCCCAGCCGGGTGGGCGCCCGGCCTCTCGTCCCCGGTGGCGGCGTGGTGCGCGTGTTCGTGTCCCAGGGTCCACGCTTGGGCCCTGCAGCCCGCCTTCGGGAGGGAAAGCGCAGCGGGCGCCGTGGGCCGGCGCCTTTGGGGCGCTCTTTCGCGCGCTCGGCTTGCGGGGGACCGGCCTCCAGGGACCCGGCGGGGAAGCCCGCGCGCCCCGCCCCTCGCGCGGGCTCCGTGTGTGTCAGTTTGTGGAAACTGTGTCGCGGCCGGGGGCGGGGTCGGGACGCTGGGACCGCCCGGGAGCCGATGTTGGCTCCGGGCCGCGGTTCTCCCCGGTTCTCCGAGGTCCGAGGGTTTCCAGCCCGCCACTGCGCACCGGCGCTTTCTATTTTTGCTCTTCCTGCGCCCGGAGGCGCGGCTGAGCCCGGGCTCTGGCTTTTCCGGTTGGGTAGCTCCGGGTGGCCCGGTGGGCGGCCTGAGCAGTGGGCAGGGCGGGGAGACATCCCAGGGCACGGAAACTGAAAGTGGGGAGAACCTTCAGAACTCCAGCTGATCCACTTGCCTCACCTCCCCCGCCCCTCTTACTGCACTTGTCATGTACCGGTTGGCTGGCCGGCGCATTTTTCAAAATGTAATATAATTCGTTTATCCTTAGTAGCCGTGAAGCATAGTTCACTTGTAGTGCACAGTTCTAGGAGTTTTGACAGATGATCGCCGTCAGGCGGCAGAGCAATCCCGTCATCCCATTTGCTGCCCTTTGGCGCCAGCGCGCCTCTAGCCTCTTGGCCACTAATCTCCTCTCTGTCCCTAAAGTTTTGGCTTTTCCAGAAAGTCAGATAAACGGAACAACAGTATGTAGCTTTTTGATTCTGGCTGCTTTGGCTCAGCAAAACCTATCAGAGATTCATCCCTGTTTTTTTTTTTTAATATTTATTTATTTAGTTATTTACTTGGCTGTGGTGGGTCTTAGTTGCGGCACATGGGATCTTCATTGCCGCGTGCAGGATCTTTTAGTTGCGGCGTGCGGGATCTAGTTCCCTGAGCAAGGACGGACCCCAGGCCCCCTGCATTGGGAGCGCGGAGTCTTAGCCACTGGACCACCAGGGAAGTCCGTCATCCCTGTTGTTGTGGGTATGAGAAGTCACCCCTTTTTCTTCCTGTGTTGTATTCCATTTTCCGTTTGTCCATTCGCCTACGGGTGGCAGGACTTGTGGGATATTTCCAGTTTTGAGGGGATCAGGAATAAAGCTGCTGTAAACATCCCAGGGCAGGTTTCCATGTGAACTTGGGTTTTTACGTCACTTGAGAAAATACTCAGGAGTGGGACTGGGGACTGTGCTAAGTGTATGTTTAACAACCCTTCTGCATCTTAGAAATTGGTATTTTTGAGTATTGGAAGAATTTAGAAATCCACTGTGACCCAGCACCCAGGCACTTGAAACAAAGATGAAAGTTCATCTGGAGATGGTCACGTTGTCCCCATCTCTGTCTTTTATTCGAGGCAGAGCAAGGCCACAGATTTGTAACCCTTGTAAGAAAGGCCTCATGTGTCCAGGCCCTGGCAGGACCTGGCTTTCTAGCGGTGGGCGGTTCTGAAGTGGAGAGCGTCTTTCCCTTGCTGGCCGGACCTTGCTTGGCAGGGTGCGGGGTGTGCTGCCTGCCTGGCCGGGCGCTCCTCCTGCTGGTCAGCAGCCGTTCCTGGTGTGTCTGTCCCACTACCAGGCAAGCAGTCAGGGGCCCTAGTGAAGGGCTCAGCGAGCCGCAGCCTTCCTAAAGCTTTGCGGGTAACGTCTGCTACCCTCCCATTTCCCCGCTGAGGAATTTTGCTTTCTCACGGGAAGTGAGGGGGCGGTACTTTATAAGAGTTCGTATTTTGTGATGACTCGATGCTGAGTACATTAAGAAAATGGGCTCCTTCTAGAAGCTTAACTTTTCAGAAGGTCAGATTACTCATGTGACCGCACGTTTGAAATGACTGAGCTTGTTTGTTCATTGATTCATTCATTCTGCAAGCACCTCCTGGATATTTACACTCAGTGTTCCAGGGGGCGCGGAGGACAGTAGACAGTATTCTTATTCTCAAGAAACTTATGAACGAAGGACGGTAGGTGATCTATAAACACAGAAGGTCACCTGAGGTGTAGTGCCCCGTATATGGGACCAGCTGAGGTCCCAGAGGGTGGGGCTGCCAGGTTTGCCCTGGGGGAGGTGTGGGTGGCTTCTCTGAGGAGGGGGCACCTGCAGGAGGAAGTGCAAACAGCCACAGCCGTCCGCACGCGGAAGTGTCCAGCCTCCAAAATGGGCTTTTGCGCAATTGACAAATGGGAGGGCGGGGTGCAGGGGGTGCAGGGCGAGTTTTGTTCCTTCTGTGACTGAGAGTTCCCAGATATCCACTTGTAGCTCACGGCAGCATTTCTAAAGCAGCATGGCCCTTCTTTTGGTGGGAAAACCGGGTCTCAGCTCAGGAGGGAGCAGGTGGTATCTTCGGCTGCCTGATGGCTGGGCAGGAGCCTGCGAGGGTGTGCAGTGGTCCTTCCCCTCCGTGACTCACTGAGGCTGTGGGGGTGGAGCGGCCCCAGCGTGACTGTCCCCGCCTGCTTCTGGCTTCCTCCTCAGAGCCCACAAGTCTCTGATGAATGCCCGCTGAGCAGTCATGCCCTTCACTCGACTGTGAGTAGTAGCTGAAGTGGGTGGCCGAGTGAGCCATCCCTCCCTGTGACTCAGAAAATATTTTCTGATCTGACCTCTGCTGGTATGAGTCCTGCCTGATCTGAGCTCAGGTGGAAGGCAGGTTAACCCTTTAACGACTTTCTGTGGGTGAAGTAGCCTCTTTAAAGAGGAAGGGATCACCTGAAAAGCCTGATATTCCATACGTACGTGACTGTTAGCTTTTGAACTTTTGTACCTTAACGTCCAAATGCTGCCTGTGTACTCTGTTCCTGGTGGGAGGAGCCAGAGGTGGCTGGCCCTTTGGATATTCACTAGGCAGGAGGTGGCGGGAACTGCAGGGGACCTGCCCCCAGTCTACCTCTAGGAACTGCATCCTTTTTTCCTTAATTAAACTTTTTTATTTTGAGATTATTGTAGATTCTTGCACAGCCGTCAGAAATAAGACGGAGACATCCCACGTTCTCTTTACTCAGTTTCTCCTGATGGTGGCATCTTACAAAGCTACGCACCGATGTAATGATTTTGTTGGCATTGGTACAATCAAGATACAGAGTGTTTGGTGTCCCTTTTGAATTCGGTGACCTGTAGGGTGCGACTGGCTGTGTCTGCGCGTCCCTGGGTCCCGGCCCGGCGCTCGTCTCCCAGGAAACCCCTCTCCTGCCTCTTTCTTTCTGCCGTGTCCTCCTCTCGTGGTCCTGGCGCTCTGCCCCAGTGCATGCGCCTTCTCTCCCTGGCTGTGGGATGACAGTCCTGTTTCCTTCCTCCCACTCAGGGCGCTGCCTGGAGGCCTCTTTGGCATCTTCTCTGTCCCTTCAAGCTGTCCCTGCCGTTCCCACCAGCCGGGTCTCCTGCTGCGCCCATGGCGTTGAGCGGTCCCAAGGGTGTTCACAGAGGACGTGCCGTGCTCCGCAGCTCACACGTGGCTCTGTAGTGCCTCCCTCACCGCCTGCCTTTGTCGTTCCTTCCCAGACTCTCTCTCCCCACCCATGGGCGCTGTCGCGGTGCCTGGCCCGGGGCTCTGTTCCTTGGCGCCCCTGTGTCGGACCGGGCCCTCTTCCTGTCCAGGGCGCCTGGCAGGGCTGCCGAGTCACAGGTTCCCGTGAGCTGCAGTTGGGAGGTCGGAGGCTGTGTGCTTCACTGAGTATTGACCTTGGATGACGATGTCTCCTCATCTCTGAGGGGCTTCCGTTTAAATCCCCTCAGTTAGTCATGGGGTGCGCGGCCAATGCCAGGAAAGCGCGTTAGACTCACACCAGGTGCACGGGCAGCCGGTGTGTGAGAGAGGTTACCTCTGAGAATGCTTCTCCCTTAAAAACCTGATGCGTCTTTTCCCGGGTGGGGAAGGGGTTTTGCAGGCTGTGTGCTGGGGGCCAGGGGGCCGCCACGGGGTGGTGCCCACAGGGATGGCGGGAGTCGTGAGGCTCGGGGCGGGGAGCTCTCGGGAAGGATTTGCACGTCGCATGGTGGTGGTGGCTCACATTTCCCGTGGTCTGCAGGTGGCTCCCTGGCGTCTGCTCTGTGCTCACCCTGCAGGCTGAGTGAGGCTCCCACCGGGGAGCAGGTGCTGGGGCCACAGGACACGCTGGGCCCACACCTGGTCTGGGACAGACACCAGGTGAAGGGGCGGGACAAGGGGAAGAGGAGCCGTGCTGGGTCTTGTGGGTTTTGTGTCTTTTTAAATAACAGCTTTGTCAAGATAGCATTCACACACCACCCATGTGAAGTGTACAATTTAGTGGTTTCTACTATATTCACAGAGCGGTGCAACCATCACTTCTAATTCCAGAACGTTCCATCAGCGCAAAGGGCCCGCAGTCCCCTGGCCCAGCCCCTGACACTAGGAACCCATTCTCTGTGTCTGTGGATCTGCCTGTTCTGGACGGCTCCCATCAGTGGAATCACACACTGTGTGTCCTTCTGTGTCTGGCTTCTCTCAACTGAGCATCGTGTTCTCAGGGTCCGTCCACGTTGTTGTGTCAGGGCTTCACCCCTTTGCGTGGCTGAGTGATGCTCCCGTGTGTGTGGACCAGGTTGTGGGGTCTCGAAGCCCCTGGAGAGGCGTTCGTTTGGCTTGGTCCTGGGGTGGGGCGATGACAGTTGCACTGATACGGTGCTAACAGGACCCCTTGCTGGAGTGGGAGACAGTTGAAGGCTGGGAGTGCAGCTCGCCTTGGCCTTTGAGACCGCGGGGTGGAGGCCATGCTGCTGCTTGTCGCTTGGGGAGCTCCAGGTGAGTCCTTCTCCAGCTGTGCCCCCTCGGTCCCTGGGCTTTCCCTCCCTTCCCGTCACGGCCTCGGCCTCAGGCCGGACTGCTCTGTGGCAGTAAAGCATTTTCTTTGGTGAGGGCAAGAAAAGTTCTGGTGGTGAACTTTTGGTTGTTGTGTTCCCCCGTCCCACCGGAGTCACTGCACGACGGCCCCTCCATGCGGACCCCCGGCATCAGGCGCTAAGCACTTGCAGGCGCTCCTTGTGTGGGTGGGTGACCTGGGCTGTTACAGGTGGGCTAGTTTGGATTGAAGCAACTGAAATGGTCTTGTCACCCCTGGAGCCACCGTGGCACCCCGTCCTCCTATGGACACACCCATGCCCGTCCTGCAGAAGGACGGCTGCCCCGACAGCAGGGCGTCCCAGCCGGTCCTGGCTCTGCGCAGACTAGCTTCCGTGAGCTGCGGACCCAGGCGTGGAGCTCAGGGTCAGGTCTGGAAACGCTCCTGCAGGTGTGGCGGTAGGTGAGGGGGCACAGGAGCCACGCACATGCCCTACTGGGAGCCACGTGACGAGTCAAAAGGGGGAGGCGAGGTACGTTTTCATAGCGTTGTACATAACGGAGTATAGCCCAAATACTACGTTTTCAATGTGTCGTTTAAAAAATTAGTAAAGGGCAGTTTTACTTCGTGTGTGTGTGCTTGCACGTGCTGTCTTAGAAATCTGCGTGCATCTTGTGCTCACAGCACACGTCACTGGAGTGGGCCAGCGCGCACCATTGCCCCTTGTCCAGGTGGCCAGGGGCCGCTGTGGGCACAGTGAGGCTCTAGACCCCTCTCCCTCGTGAGGGCTCCTTCCTTGGACCCTGGTCATCGGGACCCCAGTGTGCACAGCGGGTCCCACCCGCCCGGGTCAGGGCCACGGGCCCACCGTGTCCTGCACCGTGTCCGTGGCCCGGGAGCCACGAGCCTGCTCCCTCTTCTCTCTTCCTCCTCCAGCTGGACTTTGGCCTCATGGGGTCCCGGCAGCCCCTTCCTGTTTTCCCATGTTGACTGTTCTTGCAGTGCCAGTCTCGCGGGCAGGGTTTCGAGACGCGGCTCGGTCCCGAGACCAGCCTGGTTTGTCGCCTGGCCCTGCGGGGAGAGGACCGGGTGGGCAGTGGGAGGAGAGCCTCCTTCCTGGCTCTTTCCTTTGCATCGCTTTACCGGGCGGTTCCCATCCTTGGCCTGGCTTGTCCTCAGGTACGGTCCTGGGGCCAGGCAGCACCCCCTTGCTGGGGGCCTGCGGACATCCAGGGCTGACTGTGGACGAGACCTGTGTGATGCTGCACAGCCAATCTCTCTGCCACCCCTGCCCCTGTGTGAAATGCACTCATTTTCGATTGAAAACCTGTTTGCTTCTTGAATACTCAGGCCCACCGCAGGCGCTGGCCCTCTGCCTCCCCCTTCACGCCCTGCTCCCTCTCCTTGGCAAGTGGGTGCTCCCCAGCGGGGCTGCAGGCTGAGAGGTGAGGCTGAGCTCCTTCACTGGGCCTCGGGGCCCTCTGCTCACCCACCTGGCTTTCCTCCCAGACTGAGAGCCTTCTGTGGATTTTCCACTCCTCCAGCCAGACCTCTGCTCTCAAAGCCCTGCCACTGAGAGAGGCAGACAGACAGCCGGCAGAACTCCCGCCGTGTTCCATCTCCCGTGCCTTTGACTCCTCCCGCTGTGCTTCTCCACTTTGGGAAGCAGTGCGTGCATCACATCCTGGCCGCTCTGTCCCACTTGCCTTGGCCTCCACCCCAGGTCTCCAGAGGTGTGCAGAGCCTCGGGGAAGAAGGCAGCGACCCCCAGCCCGCAGGCAGTGCCCCCTGCAGCCTGCTGGGGAGTGGGGACCGCGGGCAGAGTCCCAGGGTGCTCCCCCTCGACACCTCCTGGGCACTTCTGCCCCCAGCAGACGGTGATACAGAGTGTGGTCCCTGCTTGCTTCAGGCCGGTGGTTCTCTGAGCAGGGCCCCTGGGCCAGCAGCTTCCCCACCAGCTGGAACTGGTTAGGAATGCGGGTGCCTGGGGCCCAGACCTGCTGACTCTGAAACTTTGCGGGTGGGCCCCAGAGCTCCACTCTGACCAGGGATTCTGATGCTCGTCCCGGTGTGATGCCCCTGCCTCGGAGGCCCCCTGGGTCCCGGCGTCTTCCTGCTGCAAGTGGGAAGAGGAGGACGGAGTCCACGTCTTGTCTCCTCCCTAGTCTCTGCCCCCTGCCTCTCGCCGGGTCCTCGAGGGACGATGTTTCCAGATGTCGTGCCCCTGTCACCGTGAACCAGCCTGTGTGCTCAGGGGTGGGCTGTGCCCTGGCAGCGAGCACCCAGGAGGCCTCCTGTCCAGGCTCCTCACGCCGGGTGCAGGGCCTGCAGGGACGAGCAGGGGCAGAACCAGACCTGCGGGCGTCCGGGTGGAGTTCCTGTTCCCACACCTGTCTTCACGGTCAAGGAGGAGGCAGGGGCCTGCAGAGTGGGACAGCCAGACTCCCCAGCCCCGTGGGCGGCCCCCGCCCTCCCCTGAGCTGGGCAGGGGAGGGGAGCGGACGGGACGGGCTTGGTGGCGGCTCAGGCCTGATGACAGCCCCCGGCTTGCGCACAGCGTGCTTTTTCAGGCGGGAACGGCTGTGCTTATTGCGGCTGCTTTCCCAGGACCCCGCAGTGAGGCCGCGGCTCTGTGCTGAGCAGCATTTCGCTAAGCCTCTGCGCGGCTTCCTGCGGAGGCTCTGAGGCTGTCAGTGAGAAGAGCCTGGGTTAGTCACTGACTCAGCAGGCAGCCAGCAGCGGGCCGGGGCTGTGGCTGGGACAGGGAGGCCGGGCGTCCCGTGCAGCAAGACCAGGGCTGGCCTCAAACTCCGGAGTTCCAGGGTTCCCCTGGGGAAGGAGGTGTGGGCGCTCCTAAGCGCGGGCTTCCTCAGGGCTGTTCTCAGTTGGACCTTTCTGGGTCGGCTTCTGGCGTCAATCTGTTCTGAAGGCCTGTGAAGCAGAAGAAGAGGCCACAGCCGAGAAGCTGTGAGAGCTTCTGAATCATCGATGGTGATCAGGGCATCTTAAATCATACGACTCAGGACGGTCGCTGGAAGCTGGCCAGTCCCTAAAGCAGCATCCTCAGATAGTAGGAGGCACATCATAAACTGTTTCCTTCCTTTTGTTCTGGTTTGAAAGTTGAAAGCTTGGGAAAGCTTGAGTTCATCTCATCACAGATGAGACCACGTTCCAGGCCCCCGTCTTCCCAGGTCTGCGTGATTCGGTCTGAGACGTAGTGGCTCAGCCAGGGCTGCGGCCCGCGTGCCGTGAGGGCCCCTGCCACCCCTGCAGGAGGAGCGTCTCTGGGGCGCGTCCAGCCTCCTGGGGGGCGCCGAGGGAGGGAGCGCAGTCCGAGCCGGCACGGGGCTGCCACGCGGCGCACGCTCAGGCACACGCGCATGCTCACGGGGTCCTTTCAGAGCGCACACCCTGTTTTGTAACTCCACAGTGGTGACTGGAATCAGACTCTCCTGGCTGCTGCCACGTCCTCCTGTGGCTCTAAGACTTGTTCTTACGGGCCGTGCTCGCAGGGTAGTGTATCGGCCTAAACGCAGACGTGAATTTAGCAGCTTGAGACGACGCACACTGATGACCTCCCGTGGTTTCTGAGGGCAGGGATTCAGAGCAGGCGGGCCAGGGGATTCCGGCCGAGGGTCCCTCAGGAGGCTGCAGTAGGGGCTTTAGCCGGGGCTGCCCCATCTGAAGGCTGGACCGGGCGGGATGCCTGGCTTCCAGGAGGCCCCTCCCGTGGCTCCTCTGCACGTGGGCCCCGCAGGGCTGCTGAGGCTCCTCAGTGCACGGGGGCCGGCTCCCCTCAGGAGGAGTGTGACGTGGGAGAGCGTTGGTGGAAAGTTCTAGACCCTCCTCCTCATCCTGTGACTACCTCAGCGCCTTGTACACTGTGCTGTGTGCGTTTGTCTCTGAGCAGACCCTGCAGGACAGCGTGGCGTCTTCTCTGCTTTCAGTGGGTCCAGGAGCCCAGGGAGTTCAGGGCTGCCAGGACTGTCTTTGTGGACTCACTGAATGTTGGGGACCAGGAACAGAGTCTGTCGGCCGTGTGAGTGTCTGAGATGCTCAGTGTCTTCCTACTGAGGCGGAGGTGCTTCTAACGATACCGTGCATTTCCTCCTGTAGGTTTTGTTGTGGTTTTTTGTTTGTTTGTTTTTGCCACACCGTGCAGCATGTGGGATCTTAGTTCTATGACCAGGGATTGAACCTGGGCCCTCGGCAGTGAAAGCACAGAGTCGTAACCACTGGACCGCCAGGGAAGTCCCTGTTGTTCTTGTTGTTGATAGCTGTTTTGAGATGTAATTCCCACAGTCTTCACCTCATCCACCTAAAGCATGCTGTTCCCTGCTTTGTAGTGTATTCATTGAGTGCAGTCGTCACTACTACCAATTTTAGAACATTCCATCACCCCGAGAGGAAACCCCGTCCCCATTAGTATCCCTCTCACCCCCCTCTACAGCCCCTGACAACCAGGAACGCACTCTCT
Organism: Tursiops truncatus; assembly: GCF_011762595.2. NCBI lineage: Eukaryota > Metazoa > Chordata > Mammalia > Artiodactyla > Delphinidae > Tursiops > Tursiops truncatus. The sequence continues at coordinate 169,904,249 of NC_047036.1, read as the reverse complement.
GTCTCTGTGGATCTGCCTGTTCTGGACATTTCCCATCAATGGAATCACACCCTGTGTGTCCTCCTCTGTCTGGCTTTTCTCACTGAGCATCGTGTTCTCAGGGTCTGTCCACGTTGTAGCGAGGGTCAGTGCTTCACACTTTTTCATGGATGGATAATATTTCAGTGTGTGGAGGGACACATTTGTTTATTTGTTCATCTGTTGATGGACATTTGGGTGGTTTCCACCTTTTGGCGGTTATGAATCACGCCTCTGTGAACATTAATGTTCAGGGGTTTTTTTGTGTGTGGTTTTTTTTTTTTTGGTCGTGTTGGGTCTTCGTTGCTATGCATGGGCTTTCTCTAGTTGTGGTGAGTGGGGGCTACTCTTCCTTGCAGTGTGTGGGCTTCTCATTGCAGTGGCTTCTCTTGTTGCGGAGCACAGGCTCTAGGCATGCAGGCTTCAGTAGTTGCAGCATGCAGGCTCAGTAGTTGTGGTGCACGGGCTTCGTTGCTCCGCGGCATGTAGGATCTTACCAGACTAGGGCTCGAACCTGTGTCCCCTGCATTGGCAGCTGGATTCTTAACCACTGTGCCACCAGCCACCAGGGAAACCCAATGTTCAGCGTTTTGTGTGGACAAATATTCTCATTTCTCTTGGGCAGACACCAGGAGAGGAATTGCTGGGTCATTTGCTAACTGTTTAACCTTTGAGGAGCTGCCAGACTGTTTTCCAAACCCAGCTGTCCTCACTGTTTCCTGCCGTTTGCCAGGAGGCCTTGGGGCCGATCAGTGGTTCTTCCCAAGGGTTTCTGGGTCAGCAGTGGTGCTGATGCTGCGGGTCGCTTCCCCCGTCTCGGGAACCACTGGTCTGCAGGGCTGTCCTGTGCTGGACCGCACGTGCTCCATCTCCCGCCCCCTGCCTTGTCTAAGTAATATGAGTTCAATGGATATTTACTGCTCCGTCCTTGGTAAGTTGGAGGATGTTATTAAGAACGATAGAAGATTGGTTTTTTCCTTTGCCTTAAAAAATAAGACTCTGGGCAAAAGGTCACATATCGTAATTCTATTTACAAAGGTCCAGAACTGGCAAATCCACAGAAACAGAGAGTGGGTTAGTGTTATCAGGGGCTGGGGAGGGGATTGGGGTACGTCTGCTAATGGGGTGATGGGATGTTCTGGAACTAGATAGAGGTGATGGTTGCACAGCTCTGAATGTATTAAAACCCACTGAACTGTATACTTGAAGTGGAGGCCCATTCTGTGTGAATTATATCTCAGTAGGGCTGCTGTTGCAAACATGAGGCTTAGGACACAAAGGGTGTTTCCGGAGTTGTTTGACCTGTTAGGAACACTGCGCCGTGGGGGGCCCTGTCCTGGGACCTTACGGGCATCCGTGCCCTGACCTGCAGGGACTCTGCCCGCGTTGCCATCCTCCTCTGTGAATCGTGGAAATGGTGGCCTGGGCTGAGAGGGGCAGTCGCTGTCCCGGGGCAGGGCTGGCAGCTCTGGGCCTGACCATCTCACCTCCGGCTTCAGCCCATGCTCTTCGCAGCCCCTCCTCTCGCTGTGCATCCTTTCGAGACCCCTCCTCACCACGATAGAAACCTTCACTGGCGGGGCAAAGGTGCAGTCTAGAGTTACAGACCGTCCACACGATGCGTCGTCCTCACTTGGTTTCTGCGCGGTCTTGGGTTAGCTGGCCGCCAAGACCCCGGCGAAAGGCCAGAGCGACCCCCGATGTGCTCCTCGGGAAAAGCGGCGAGGCCAGCCCGCTGGGCGCAGTGGGGCCAGGAGAGCGCCGCTGTGGCCGGGAGGGAGGACCGCTGCTTGCCCGCTCCCGGTGGTTGCACGACTGGTGTTTCCCCATTTTACAGATGGAAACCGAGGCCTGCAGCGGTTCAGGGATTCAGAGCCAGGCCTGTGGCTTCCAGGCTGCAGGAGCACCCGGGGGAAGTCCTGGGGAAGGAGGGTCGGGGGCTTAGACTCCGTCCCGGTCCCTTCCCCGCAGCCCACTGGGCGGCAGGGCGCTGCAGGAACAGGCGCTCCCGAAGCCAGCGTGTCCCACGTGACAGGACATGGCCCCAGCGCTGTGGGTAGGGCTCTCTGGTAGGTCCCGCGGGTCGGGAAATGAGGCGGGGAGTCCTGGGGGCTGCAGCACCCGCCTCCTCTGGTCGCCACCATCACCGGAGGGTGGAGGGACGGCTCTAAACCCTGTCCCATTGTCTTTCAGGACAAACACCACGATGCTGCTCATGAAATCATCGAGACCATCCGGTGAGTGTGGCACCTGCTGGGGCTGGGCCTCAGGGGCGGGGCCTCGGGGTGGGCCAGTCCTGAGTTCCCAGCAGCCCCCCAGCTGTGCGCTCCCCCATTCCTCCATGCTGATCTGTGTCAGCATCGTCAGCATCGAGGCGGCTTGGGAAGCGGGGCTGTGGGGTCAGGGGTCAAGTCCTCTGAGTGTGACCCAGGACAGGTCTTGGTGCTTCGTGAGCTGGCTTCCTGTGGAAGAGGCTGGAAATCCTGAGTGGCCAGCTTCCCGAGGGACCCCCCCTCCCCTCTCGCCTCATCACCTTGCTTTACTCTTCTCCCGTGGGGTTTGGTGTGACCTTTGGGTTTGGGCTGCTCTTCCCTCTGTGAGCCTGCCCCGTGCTGTGCAGAGGAGGCCGGGTGCCCAGGAGGCTGACCCGGACGAGATCTGGGAGGGGGGCCGCCGGCTGTGTTTCTAGTGGGCTGTCTCCTCACGTGGGACCTGAGGGTCTGCGACGGCCTCCAGAGTGCCCTCGGGCCCACGCGCGGAATCCTGCGACCGCTCTTGGCTTTAGATGTTCCACGTGTGTGACCGTGGCCCTGGCATCTCGCTGCATTGTTCCTTAAAATCCTTAGCTGTGTAGCCACTGCCTGGGCCACACGCCATTATATCCACTTGAACCTGGGGCGGACGGGCTGGCAGTGCCCCAAGGAGGAGTCAGGATTGGGGTCTGGGCTGTGACATGAGGCCCCGTCCTGCCCCTGGTGGCTGAGTGACCTCAGACTCCCTGAGATTGTTTTCTCTGCTCTCGGGTCTGAGCAGGGCCTCCTGCAGGATTGTCTGGAAGACTGAGTGAAATCATGGGTGTGAGTCTTGCAGGGTGGGCCTGTCCAGGGGTGGTGCTGAGAATTTGGGATCTACTTTTTTTGTTGTTAATGGTGTAATATATCATAAAAATAATGGTTTATTTTTAAAGAAGACTGCTGGTTAGGAAGTGGGGCTGTGTGATTAGGCAGGGGGCACTGAGTCGGCCGGCCTGGGTTCTCACCCGCTCCCCGGAGCCGGAGCCGAGTGAGCTCCGGGGGCGGGTCAGCCTCCCTACCTGCTTCCTTTCTGCAGGGAGGGGGTGTCTCCCTGCAGTGCGGGGCGTCAGGACTGGGTTTGCAGCTGTCCAGCCGGGCCTGGTCCTCGTCTCACAGGCGACTTCACCTCCTTCCCTCGTGTCCCCGAAGGCGGGTTCTGTTCACTGGCAAAGACAGTGGTTACCTATTTTGTTTTTCCTCTTATTTTACTTTTTATCCTGGAGGATTTACGACATGCCTAGAGGTAGGCAGTGGGTGTTATGAGCCACCCAGCCCAGCACTCGCCGACTCTCAGCTGCTTTTGTTTCACCTGTGCTTCCATTCACTTTCTTCTTTTCCATGTTAGGGTTTATTATGACACAGTCGAGGTGTGGTTGAAGTGCAGGAGACTGCACGTGTGGAAAGTGTACAGTGGCCGACGTGGATGCGTGGGTGTCCCCATGTACCAGTGTACAGAGTCACCCCTGCGTTTCCTTGTGCCCTCTCTCGGCCACCTCTCCCTCCCTTCTGTCCCAGGCAGCCCAACCTGCTTTCTGCCGCTGTGGATTACTTTGCATTTTCTAGAATTTTACATTTTTTAAAAATGTAACAATAGTTTTTCCTTTTTATTCGTGAGGAGTGCATCATTGCAGGATGGACCACAGTTCTCTCATTCGTTTACCAGATGACAGACATGTTTGGGTGGATCTCGATTTTCGGCAATTGTAAATGAAGCTGTTGTAAACATCCCGCGGAGGTTTTTGTGTGGACACATCCGTGTATTTACACATCCGCGTAAATACCCGGGAGTGGGATTGCTGGGTTGTGCTTGAAGACAGGCTGCCAAGGTGCTTTCCAAAGGGGCCGCCCCACCTGGCGCTGCAGGCAGCGGTGCAGGACCGCTCCCGTGGCTCCTGTTGTTGGCAGGTGATGTTCACTGGGTTGTTCTTGCTGGTCCTGTTCGAGTCGTGGGGTGGTATCATTGCGGTTTTAATGAGAGTTTTCCTAATAATTGATGATGTTCATCATCTTTTGCCTCGTTTTAAAAACTGGTTGTTTTTTAATTATTGAATTTTGAGCATTCTTTATCATTGTGATTTATCCTTATCAGGTATGTTTTCTTCTGGTCTGTGGCTTGTCTCTTCATGCTCATGACATTGTCTTTTAAAGAGCAGATATCTTAAATTTTGATAGAAGTCCAGTTTATCACCTTTTTTTTTTTCTTTATAGTTTGTGGGTTTTTTGCATGCTAAGACGTGTTTGCCTAACTCAAGGTCACAAAGGTTTTCTCCTGTGTTTTCTGGAAGTTTTATAGTTTGGGTTTTACATTTATATCTTTTCATCCATTTTGAATAAATTTTTACATGTGGTGCAAAGTATGGGCTCAAGTTTATTGTTTTGCATGCCAGACGTCCAGTAGTTCCAGCAGCATTTGTTGATGAAACTGTCCTTTCTCTGTGGAATTTCCTTGTCACCCTTATGAAAGATCAGTTGACAGTGTACCAGGTGGTTTATTTCTAGACTCTGTTCTGTGCCGCTGATTCATGGCTCTCTCCTTCGGGCAGTACAAAACCTTGGTTACCACAGCTTTATGGTAAGCTTTGGAATCAGACAGAGTCAGTCCTCCATCTTTGTTCTTCTTTTGAAATGTTGCTTTGTTTATTCCATCTCCTTTGCATTTCCATGTAAATATTAGAATCAGCTTGTTGATTTTTGCACAGTTTAGTTAGGAATTGAATCTGTAGGTCATCTTGGAGAGATTTACCATCACTGTTGAGTCTTCCAATCCATGAACATGGTATACCTTTGCACTTACTTAAGCCTTTCAGCACTTCTCTTGGCAGCTCTGGCATTGCAGTGTTGAGGTCTTGGACAACCTTTTGTTAGGTTTATTCCTAGCTCACTCATGCTTTTGGCACTACCATAAGTGGGATTGTGTGTTAAATTTTATGTTCTATTTGCCTTCTGGTAGTGGGTAAAAATACTGCTGATTTTTGTGTATTAACCATGACCTTGTGCTTAATTCATCAATCCTAGTGGTAGTTTTATAGATTTCCTGGGACTTGCTGTGGAAATAATTGTATCACCTGTAAGTGGGGACAGCGTTACTTCTTCCTTTACAGGCTTCATGATTTCATTTCTTTTTCTGGAGCTTATTGAATTGCCTGGGACCTTCAAGACTGTTTTGCAATGAAGTGGTGAAATCTGGTATTCTTGCCTTTTCCCTGATCCTGGTGGGAAAGGTTTAGTCTTCCACCACTGAGGTGATGTTAGCCGTAGGTTCTTCACAGATGCCCATTATGAGTTTGAGGAATTCTCTACTATTCCTGGTGTTATTTTCCCTAGGTGTGACAGTGGCATCCACTTATGTTTTAGAAAAAAAGAAGCCATAACTTTTACAGTTAAATACTGAAATATTTATGGATGAAAACGTCACGTGTGGTCTGCTTCCAAATAGTATGGAATGGGTGCAGAAAAAGTATTTGACAAAACAGTGTTCCTGATAAGAGCTCTGAGTACAGCAAGAGGCACATGGCATCTACATGTCTTGCCACGATGACATTAACTTGGATCATGTGGTTGAGGTGGTATCTTCCAGATTTCTCCGGTGTAAAGTTACTGTTTTCCCCTTTTTAATTAATAAAAATCGTGGGGGAAATATTGGGTTGGCCAAAAGGTTCATTCGGGTTTCTGAACAAACCTTTTGGCCAGCCCAATACTGGGAGGCTGTGCAGATATCCTGTTTCTTCTTGGACTTTTGCTTCTGATTTTAGCATCCAGAGGTGGGTCTCACCTGCAAGGACTAGTTACTGGGGCATTTGAAAGATACTTTTTTTTCTTTTTTGGCCGTGCTGCGTGGCATGCGGGATCGTAGTCTGAACCCATGCCCACTGCAGGGGAAGCGCAGAGTCTTAACCACTGGACCGCCAGGGTAGTCCCAAAAGGTGCTTTTCTGTTTCCGTCATTCTCCCTCCATTTATTAATTGGAACTCTTCTGTGAGGAAGGGCTGTTCCTCCGCAGGCATTGACTTCATTCTGTGGGTCATACCCCGCTGCTGCATTACTTGTTTTGCTCCTCAGACTGTTCCTGTGCTGGCCTGGGGGGCTCTTTGGGTTTGTGCCCAGTCCCTTTGACTTGGCCTCGCCCACTCTGAGCACATCCTCACTTACTGGAGCCGCCAGATGCTCCAGAGTCATCTTGAATTTGCTGTGTCCCAGCCCAAGAGTCGGCCACTGCTCCAGAGAGCTCTGGTTTTTCCCCTGGAGAAGAGTTTGTGCTGTTTTTTGTTTTTGTTTTTTAATTTTTATTTTTGGCTGTGCTAGGTCTTCGTTGCTGCGTGCAGGCATTCTCTAGTTGCGGCGAGTGAGGGCCACTCTTCGTTGCGGTGCACGGACTTCTCGTTGCAGTGGCTTCTCTTGTTGTGGAGCACGGGCTCTAGGTGTGTGGGCTTCAGTAGTTGTGGCTCATGGGCTTAGTTGCTCCGCGGCATGTGGGATCTTCCTGGCCCAGGGCTTGAACCTGTGTCCCATACATTGGCAGGCGGATTCTTAAGCGCTGCGCCACCAGGGAAGCGCTGTGCTGGTTTTTGAGAATGGGTTGCTTGTCTTCTTACTGAGCTATAGAAATTCTTAACATGTTCTGACTGAGTGCCTAGTGAGGTAGTGTATTGTGCATAGTGTGGCTGATTGCAGCTTGAACGGCATCTTGAGGAGTGGAAGTTTTTAACTTACCGATTTATTCTTTGATGGTGGGTCATCTGGGTCATATCCAGGAAATCTTTGCCTGCAGAGTCATGCAGTTATTCTCCTGTTTTCTTCAGGAAGCTCTGTGGTTTTAGCTTTTACATCCAGGTTTAAGATCGATTGTGAATTAATCTTTGTTTATGTCTGATGAGGGTTTGTGTTTATGGGGGTCAAGATTTTTTTTTTCCATTCACTATTCGATCCTTCTAGTCTCATTTGTTGAAAAGATGTTCCTTTCCCCATCAAATTGCCTTGGTGCTTTTGTCAAAAATCAGCTGTTAAAATTTAGTCTGTCTGTGGATTCCATGTCCTGTACCACTGATCTGTTTGTTCACCTCTCTGCCAATACCACACTCTTGGTTACTGTAGCTTTACGTTAAGTCTCAAATTAAGGCAGTGTGAATCTTGCAACAGTGCTGTTAGTTTTGAAGACTATTTTGGCTGTTCTGGATTCTCTGCCTTTTTTATGTCAATTTGAGAATCACCTTGTCTGTTACTCAGAAGAAAGCCTACTGGACTTTTTTATAGGAATTATTTTGCAGTTCAGTTTGAGGAGGAGATTTAACAATATTTAGTCTTGTATTCCATGAGCATTGTTTGTTTGTTTCTATATTTACTATTATGTTGTCTTTAATTTTTCTCAGTGATGTTTTGTTGTTTTCAATGTAGAGGTCTTGCAAATTTTTCATTAAGATAATCCCTAAGGATTTACATTTCAATGTTGTTTTTTTGTTTTTGTTTGTTTTTTACATTTATTTATTTATTTTTGGCTTCGTTGGGTCTACATTGCTGCACGCAGGCTATCGCTAGTTGTGGCGAGCAGGGGCTTACTCTTCACTGCGGCGCGGGGGCTTCTCATTTGCGGTGGCTTCTCGTTGCGGAGCACGGGCTCTAGGTGCACGGGCTTCAGTAGTTGTGGCTCGCAGACTCAGTAGTTGCGGAATGCAGGCTGTAGGGCACGTGAGCTTCAGTAGTTGTGGTGCACAGGCTTAGTTGCTCCGTAGCATGTGGGATCTTCAGTAGTTGCGGCGCACGGGCTTAGTTGCTCCGCGGCATGTGGGATCTTCCCGGACCAGGGCTCGAACCTGTGTCCCCTGCATTGGCAGGCGGATTCTTAACCACTGGGCCACCAGGGAAGTCCACGTTTTAATGTTATTTTTAGTAACATATAAAATTGTTCCCTTGGGCTTCTCTGGTGGCACAGTGGTTAAGAATCCGCCTGCCAATGCAGGGGATACAGGTTCGAGCCCTGGTCCGGGAAGATCCCACATGCCGTGGAGCAACTAAGCCCGTGCGCCGCAACTACCGAGGCTGCGCTCTAGAGCCCGCGAGCCACAACTGCGGAGCCTGCCTGCCACAACTACTGAAGCCCACGCGCCTAGAGCCCATGCTGCACAACAAGAGAAGCCACCGCAATGAGAAGCCCGTGCACCGCAACAAAGAGTAGCCCCCGCTCGCTGCAACTAGGAGAAAGCCTGCGTGCAGCAACAAAGACCCAACACAGCCAAAAATAAATAAATAAATTTATTTTAAAAAAAGAAAAATTGTTCCTTTTTAAAATTCTTTCTTGCATTTATAAATATAGTTGACCTTTGTCCTGTGACCTTGCTGAATTCACATGAGTTCTGGTAGGTCCTGTGTAAATTCCTTAGGATGGTCTGTGTATTGAGTCATGTGTATGTGAGTAGGGACAGTTTTGCGTCTTCCTTCCTGGCCTTTATTCTGTGCATTCCTTTTTCCTGCCTGTGGTGCTGTCCAGGACCTGTGGTAGAAGGCTGAAGGTCCCTGCCCATCCCATCCTTGGGGAGCGCAGGATCGCACCGCCAGCTTGGTGCTGGCTGCGGGGGCCCTTGCCTTCTGTGCTAGGGTCCTCCCAAGGGAAAGCAGGTGTGCTGGACAAGAGCTCGCCAGCGGTGAAGGCGCTCACCGTGAAGGCCCAGGTGGAGAGGCTCTGATGACCATGGGGGCAGTGACTCCAGGGGCCCTTGGGTCTGAGGGAGCCGGGGGCTGGGGGGGATGACACACGGAAGCCAGCACTGCTCAGCTGCTGTGGTGACTGTGAGCTTGGGCGGGTCTCGCAGGGAGGGGAGCCAGACCCCTGAGGTGGGAGCACCGGCCACCAGTGGCTAGGGCCGGTGCGTGTGTTTGGAGGGGCCTGGGGTCTGTACGATGGAGAAAAGTACCTGCTGCTGGGTGAGGCAGTCTCGCTGGATGACACAGGGACCCGGGCGGGCACAAGAGAGCCAGCTCTCCTCCCTCTCCAGATCTGTGGTCTCCTTGTGCCCCTCCTGGCAGAGCCCCAGGCACCAGCGGGCTTGTTGCTGAGAGATAGTAGCTCCACCACGACCCCATGCCCTTCATCAGGCGGAGGGTGGCTCTTTCCATTTCTGTTTTCCTGGAAGTTTTTATGTGAATAGGAATTGAATTTCGTCGTGTGCGTTTTCTGCATCTGTTGAGGCGATCGTATGACTTTTTTTCTCTTTTATTCTCTTAATGAGGTAAATTACAGTGACTAGTTTGTTTTTGTCTTTGTTTTTGTTTTGGCCGTGCCACACGACACGTGAGATCTTAGTTTCTCAACCCGGGATCGAACCCATGCCCCCTGCAGTGTAAGCGCGGAGTCTTAACCACTGGACTGCCCGGGAAGTCCCTACAGTGACTAGTTTTAGAATGTTAAACAACTTTTCATTCTTGGGAGAAACTCTACTTGAATAAGATGTATTGCTGACTTCAGTTTACTAATATTTCTAAAGGATTTTTGTGTCTGTGTTTGTGAGGGATACGGGTCTGTAGATTTCCTTCCTCGTGATGACTTTATCTTTACAAGGCTTTGTCTTTCTCTGGTTTTGCTGTCAGGGTAACGTTGGCCTCATAAAGCTGAAAAGGATTAGTGTTACTTCTCCAGTGATTCATAGAATTCACCAGCGAAGCTACCTGGGCTTGGAGTTTCTTTGTGGGAGGTATTTGATTAGGAAGTAACGTTCTCTAATACGTATAGGGCTATTCATATGTTCTGTTTCTTCTTCTGTCAGTTTTGGTAATTTGTGTCTTTCAGGGAATTTGTTCATTTCTCCCAAGTTGTTGAGTTTATTGACATGCCATTTTTCATAATATCCCTTAATTTCCTTTTATTCTCTGTAAGTTCTGTAGTGATGACTCTTCTTTCACAACTTTTCTCAAGATTGTATCAGGATCCAATCAGGGTTACACCTTGGGATTGGTGGATATATTTTTGTCTTTCAGTCTGCAGGTTCCCCCTCCATCTCTTTTTTTCCCTTGCACTGTTTTTTTGTTTTTTGGGATCTTAGTTCCCCAACCAGGCATTGAACCCAGGCCCTTGGAAGTGAAAGCTCTGAGTGCTAACCACTGCCCTGGCCCACCAGGGAATTCCCTCAGTGTGTTTGTTGAAGAAGCCCCGTTGTTTGTCTTGGAATTAGTTAATTCTTCAAATAATAGTTCCCTTTCATTTCTGGTCGATACGTTGCTTTTCAGACTCCCTGATTTGAGCTGATTTGATTTCCTAGACCCTGTAACACATTAAGTCCATTTAGCTCCCAATGGACAACATTGTTGGAACTTGAAGCAACGTAATACTTGTGTAATTCATAAGGACAGCATCATTGTAATGATGGCATTGTAAAGTTCACAGCCTTTGTGTTTTTTTGTTTTTTTTTTTGTTTTTGCGGTACGCGGGCCTCTCACTGCTGTGGCCTCTCCCGTTGCAGAGCACAGGCTCCGGACGGGCAGGCCCAGCGGCCATGGCTCACGGGCCCAGCCGCTCCGCGGCATGTGGGATCTTCCCAGACAGGGTCACGAACCCGTGTGCCCTGCATCGGCAGGCGGACTCTCAACCACTGCGCCACCAGAGAAGCCCCACAGCCTTTGTTTTGAAGTAACACCTCCCTTCACTCTTTCACATTTTGAGTTGGGTAACGAGGATGTTTTGTTTTTGTATTTGTAGAGTAAACAGTGTTTAAGAACAGTGTTGAGAGTAAAAAATAGAGCACTAATACTAGTTTTCTTTGTGTTTCAGGTGGGTCTGTGAAGAAATCCCAGATCTCAAGCTCGCTATGGAGAATTATGTTTTAATCGACTACGACACCAAAAGGTAAGCCAGGTTCTGCCTGGACTGCGTCTCCACTTGGGACGGGCTCAGCGTGTGTGGACACAGCCTATAATTAGATCTTCCTCGATGCTGCAGGCTGATGGGAAAGTTCCTTTTAGAGTTTCCTTTCAGAGCCAGCATTGAGTTATTTTGGTAGGAAATGTTTATCCAATATTGGCAGAGGCTGTCAGAGTGAGGACATAATTGGACACTGCACGTTGCAGCAACTGGGATTGGTGTGTGTGTGAAACTACCCCAAGTTAGGAGTCACTCTTCACGGCAGGCAGCTGCCAGCGCCGGCGGCCTGGCCTGGGGAGCCTTGGTCCCTGCCCAGCTCTGGTCAAGGTCTCACTTGGCTTTGGCCACGTCTAGCAGTTTCCTACAGCCACATCCTGGGTCTCCAAGGAGAGTCCTCTGGGTGGGGAAGGGCGAGGCCGTGTCTGGAATGCCTGCCTGGAATTTTTTTTGTTTTTCTTTGAGAAACGCTCCTGCCTGTCTCTGTCCTTGGCAGGCTCGAGGTGGCACGCAGGCTCGGGCTTAAGTAGCTGCTTATGGCAGAGAACGCGGCCCCGAGGCGCCCTCGAGCCCCGCACAGGCCCTGCTGCCAGGCCTGCTCACGTGGGCTCACTTCTGTGTTTGGAGGACTTGTGGTCCTGGCCGGCCTTCCCAGCCTCAGTCAGCCCCTGGTCCCACCCCCTTGCCTCCCCCTCCTCCCCGTTCAGTCATCAGCACTTGCTGTTGTGACAAGAGGCCACCCGTGCTGGCCCCTGGTCCAGAGCAGCCAGACCCCCGCAGCATCGGCACAGGTGGCCGCACGGCCTTGGGCGGCCAGCGCATCCATGGGTCCTGACCCCTGATGAGGACGCCTCCTGCCCCTGGGGTGAGGGCGCCTGTGGCCGCTGACCTTGAATGATGGTCTCGAGGTCTGTGCAACTCACATCTCGTGATGGTTGAGTGCCGTGGGCCTGGCCTAGAGCAGCTGGGGTGCTTAAAGGCGCTTTTGGTGCAAGGTGCTTGCAGGTGGGGGTTTGGTGTTCTTCCCTCCGTGTTCAGCCAGTTGAGGAAAGACTGGAAGGACGTGGGGCTGGGAGAGGGCAGGGGGCCATCTGACGGTGCCCACCCCAGGGACCCGTGTGACCTCAGGGTCTGTGACAGCAGGGCCGGCGCAGAGAGCCGAGCTCCTCTGTCTGGTGGATCCCGGCAGGGATCAGGGTGCCCAGGTTCCCCTGAGCTTCCGTGTTGCTCATCCTCCCAGAAAAGGTCTCTTCCAGGGTGTAGCCAGAGGCTTTGAAGGAGGTGTAGAAGTCAGAACACAAGGAAGTGAGGTTGTGAACTAGTGCATTGTTTTCTCCCTGAGGCCCGCGTAGGAAGACAGGAGCTGGAGATGGACTGGCCATCGCGTCCACCCTTCCATTTCGAAGAGTGGGTGCCTGGGGCCAGGGACGGGCGTGTCACTCACAGACACTGCACTCGGGTGGCTGCTGGGCCGTGCTCCCTGAGACCCCGCGGCCCAGTGCTGGGCTGGACCCCTCGCGCCTGTGCACGTGGTTAGCTCCCCTGGAATGTGGGTTTCCTGCCTTGTTGCGGCGTGTCAGCCTGCTCCCAGCGTGTTGGAACCGCGTATCCCTCGCTGTGTGTCTGTGTGTGAGTTTCACAGGCTTCAGCCGCGCCTGCTCTTTCCTGCTCGAGATCTCTGGCTTTTCAGCTGCAGCTGCCATTCTAGGAAACCGAACTTGCCGTATGGTTACAGGTCCCAGTTGAATTCTTTTCCTTCTATTAGGAAGGAAGGAAGGCGCACTTCAATTCCCAGAGCCCTTCCAGGGCCGGGGTCGTGGGCCGGGGGGGTCTCGAAGATGCAGGTGGGGAGGGGCTGCGGGGGGTGCTCCCTGCACCCCCGTATGCGTCCTTGGGTTCCCCGGGGTCCTGGCATCTCACTGGGGAGCAGCCGTCTTGCTGCCCTGCCTGTAGGGGGCGTTGGACGAGCCCTCGAGTGACAGCCCCTCCCCTGTGCAGCGCAGGCACCAGGCACAGCCCCTCACTGCAGGTGTCGGGCAGGTCATCCTCCGCGGGGCCATCCCAGGCAGCCCCCGCCCCATCTCTCAACGCCAGTGGTGACAACCACAAATGGCCCCACATACCGCTCCGGGGGTACCCCTGGGTTAGGGGGTTCCATTGAAAATTCATTCCCTTGGTGTTTGGGAGAACCTAGTCTTGTTAAAAACTCCCGACAACTCCCTCGTTAAGTATCTAACACAGGCTGCTTATATCTGTGAAAGTGTCAGAAACTTAAACAGGTGTAGTAAACAGAAGTGCTGTCGGCGTGAGGGGGTAGGTGCTGACCCTACTCTCTGCAGAGCCGGGGTGTCGGCCGTCGTCCCCTTCCACCCGACCAGCAGAGTGGGAGTCCTTTCTGCCTGAGCGTGGCCCTCAGCACCCCGGCTGTCCCCCCACCCACTCAAGTTAGGCCAAGGGGTAAACATGGAGGCCCCCCCACCCCCGGCTAGGACAGGGAAGGGGCGGCCCAGCCGTGGGGCGGTGGGACTTCATTGCATCCACGGGTTGGGGGTGAGGCGGCCTTGGTCCCGCCCGCCTCTCTCTGCTGTGGTAGCCCTTTCCCTACCCAAGGCCTGCAGGGCACCGCTGCCCGAGGCTTTGACCCGTGAGCCGACCCCTCCGCCCTGGTCTCGAGGCCCCACGATGCCGCGCTGGTCTCGAGGCCCCATGATGCCCCTGGGACCTCTGCCCCCTCCCACGAGGCCCGGTGGCTTGTTCCGAGCTCGGCAGTGGCCAGCGGCTATCACCTGCCTCTTTCAGCTTCGAAAGCATGCAGAGGCTCTGTGACAAGTACAACCGGGCCATCGACAGCATCCACCAGCTGGTATGTGGCCTTCACCCGCCCCTCGGGCCCGCCTCCTCCTCCAGGTCCACGCTGTGCTTCAGGACCCTGTTGCCTGTCGAGTCTCCTGGGTGCTTCAACCCGGCCCCTGAGGCCCTGGGAGTGCAGAGCCTGCAGCACCCCAGGGCGTTGGACCCTGTAGTGGGTAGGAGGTGGGGAACCGCAGCCGCTGTGACGCAGACGGTTGGGACTGAGCGGCCTCATTACTTCCAAAGGGGTCCCGGGCCCTGGTGCGCCCCCCGGGGGCCATGGCAGGCGGGCGGGTGACAGGGAGCCTCCCTGGGGCTTCTCCGTCCTTCACCCACCCCTCGGGCACTCTGGGCGCTGGGACAGACCAGCTAGGAGAGGGGAGCTATGCTGGGGAGCTCACACTGCTTGGGTCCAGGGGTGCACACGTGTGCACACGTATCCCTGCACGGGTACATGCATGCATGCAGGTTCATACTACACACATCCACACACAGGCTCACACACACGCTCCCGCACACATGCGTCACCATTGGGGGCAGCGGCACGGCTGGCAGGGCGGGGCCCAGGTGGACCAACTGGCGCCCCCTGTGCCGCAGTGGAAGGGCACCACGCAGCCCATGAAGCTGAACACGCGGCCGTCCACGGGGCTCCTGCGCCACATCCTGCAGCAGGTCTACAACCACTCGGTGACCGACCCCGAGAAACTCAACAACTATGAGCCCTTCTCCCCGGAGGTGTACGGGGAGACTTCCTTCGACCTGGTCGCCCAGATGATCGACGAGATCAAGATGACCGAAGACGACCTGTTTGTGGACCTGGGTAGCGGTGAGTGTGGGCCACGCCCATGTGCCCGCCGGGAGGGGTCCGGGGCAAGTGCTAGGCAGTGGGGGGGGCCCTGACCCTGCAGTCCTGAGTCAGCACACCCCTCTCCCCACCCGGCAGGCCGCAAACCAAGCCCGCCTTTCCGGTGCCCAGAAAGCTGCCCCTTCACTCCTGCTAAGCCAGCCTGAGAAGGTCCATGGGCTCCGCCCAGCCGCCAGCGCTGAGCTGCGGCTCTGCTTCTCACCCCCCCCACCCCCCCCACCCCCGGCCTGCTCCTGCTGAGAGGAGAGCCCTGCTCCCTGTGCCCCCAGGCCTCGTGGCCGCACTCCCTCCTGCTCCCTCCCGGGCCTGGGGCTGCTCCTGGCTCTTGGCCCACAGGTGGCCCCAGGGACCACCGAGGCAGACCAGCCCCCACCTTGCTGGCGGTCCCTCCCCTCTTCCCGCACTCACCAGCCCAAGCGGCCCCTCTGCTTGCTCACGGGGTGTCCTTCTGCACAGACTCGAGACTCCTGGGGGTAGGGCCTGGCAGGCACACACGTGGCACATCGTGCTGCCTGAGTAAGCATTGGGCTGACTGGTTCCTGGTGGGACCCATGAGGTCACGGGCTGATGGGGGGCTGTCCGGCATGTTGTTGGGCGGCTCCATCAGGAACCCCCAGCACAGCCTGCTGGGGCATTTCTGCCATCCCATGTGACCTGCTCACAGACCTGAAAGTCCCGTCTCAGCCGGGCAGGGGCCCTGCAGATGGGGACGAAAATGGCTTCTTACGTGGTGTCATCATCGGTTTAAGTCCTTTTTAAGTGTATGATTCATATTTTGATAAGAATGCACGTACTTCAAAGGTCATTTCTCTAAAAGCCTGTAAAACTCCCCTAGTGTCAAAAGGCTTATGATTTCTGAGAAGCGCCAGCCTCCTCAGGCCGAGCTCTCCACGCCTTCCCCCTGTCCCCTGGGAGGGACCGCTCGTCCTCTCCCCTGTTTACCCCGTGTTTCTGAATAGAGGTTTGTTTTCATCATTGGAGTACATTCTATTCAAAATGGGAAGTCAAGGGGCTCCTGACACTTTATTTAAAGTGCAACTGATCTAAGTTCAAGGAGAGACCATTTAAAAAGCTTCCTTTTGTCGTGAAGGCTAAATGCCTGCAGACTCTGCCTGCGTCCTGCTGGTGTGTGTGTGCGGTGCGGTGCTCTCCCGCCCCCTCTCTGAGCCCGCTTCAGACTCGGCTGAGGATGCGAACTGGCCATGTAGTGGAACAGTGGTGTGTCCAGGGCAGGCGGGAGCCTTCCCGAGGGGTTCCTGAGTTCCACATAGCTGGGTCTGTGTCTGGACAGTTAATGCCATGTGGGGCCGTGGACCAAGGACGGATTCTGGTTGAGGGGCTGTGGAGTGTTGTCCTTGGATGATGAAGTGAAACCCAGATGGCTGTCCCCTGGTGGCGGCTCAGCCCACGGCCTGGGGCATTTGAACACATTCTGTGACCTCGGAGAGCGCTCGGGCACCTTCGCTGAGAGCCCGTGGCCTCTGCCTGGTGACCTTGTGGCCATCGCCCCAGTGGCTGGGGTGTGGCCTCTGTCACAGTGCACATCTGACACCTGCTGCTGTCTCTCTCTCTCTCTTTCTCTCTCTCTGAAGGAGTGGGCCAGGTTGTGCTGCAGGTCGCTGCGGCTACCAACTGCAAACATCACTATGGTGTCGAGAAAGCTGACATCCCGGCCAAGTACGCGGAGGTGAGCGCTTCTGGGCTCCGGGCATGGTTGCATCTGTTGCTTTTCTTTCTAACCTTGGTTTGTGGTGGCCTGTGGGGCAAGGGCGTGGCCTGTACCGGGGGGTCAAGGGGAGGGGAGTTCCCCCAGCACCGTGGGGTCAGCTGGCATCACCCTTGTGCCGGCGTCTGCCTGGGGGGCGGCAGGGTCTGGGGAGAGCACACGTCTGAGCGGTGTCATCCCCACAGGAACGTGTTTAGAGTTGTGGTTCGCACGCCCGCTGACTCGGGTTCCCTGTGGTTGGGAGCCTTTGCCAGGAACCCTGGAGCGGGCGGGCGAGGGGAGGAAGGGGGATTGGGGAGCCGTGGGTGCCATCCCGGCTGCCTGGTTCCTGATGGGCTGTCTGGTTTGGCTCCCTTGCAGACCATGGACCGAGAGTTCAGGAAGTGGATGAAATGGTATGGAAAAAAGCATGCAGAATACACAGTGAGTGCCACCGCTCCATGCCCCGTGGCTGCTGGTGCAGTGCCTGCCCTGAGCCTCCGCCCCCGGGGGCGGGGGCAGCTACCCCACCCGGAGCCCCCTCCCCACCGCTTTCCACCCTCTGCCGGACACTCTCATCCTCCCTCCTGGGGGCCCTTGCAGGCGCTCAGAGAACAGAGGTGGCCCACGTGGTGTTTCTCTTCCTCAGCCCCCCAGGCACTGTCAAGGCCTCAGAGCACCGGCTCTTTCAGAGGCAGCGCCCCTCCCGGGTTGGCACGTGGGGGCGGCAGGGGGCGGGCGAGGCGGCCTCTGCCCCGTCCGCGGGCCGGCTGAGGGCATCTTTCTCCTGCTTGCCCCCCGCAGCAGCGTGGGGCCCAGCGGATGAGTCCCCCGGCTGTCCCGGTGCCGCCTGCCCCTCTGCCCCTCACTCAGCATCGCTCAGCCCGGCCTTTCGACGCCGAGGTTCCTCGGGTCTCGCTCCTGGATCCTGGACGCTCTGGCCTCTCTCTCTGCTCCTCCTACCCAGGGTGTCCGCGTCCGCATCCTCGGCTCGAGTGCGTTTCTGTGCTCAAGGCTTCATCAGTCTTTCTGCCAGGTTTCGGTTGCCTGTGGACGCACGGCCGCCATGCAGCCACCATCCCCTGGGCCGCTGCTGGGGCATCGCAGGGGGCGGGGTCCGCAACCGGATCTTCACCACACCCACCACTTCCCATCTCACGCCCCCCAGGTCACTTAGACCCCAGCTGGCTGCGACGTGGTCCTGACGCCCCCTCCTGGAGTTCCTCGCCGTGCTCGCTGCTCTCCCTGCGCCGTCCTGTGGGCAGGGTTGTGGGGCCAGAGTCGGCATCCCTGTCGCCTCAGGGACCCAGAGTGGGTCACGTAATTGTAGGTGGGAGGCGGATGGGGGCGCAGGAAAGGGGGCTCCAGGCTCTTAGAACAGCCTAGCCATTTCTCCTTTCATGGGTCGTGCCCTCGGTGTCGTGTTTAAAAAAGCCAAGCCTCAGCTCACCTAGATTTACCCTCACGGTATGGTATAGGAGTTCTGTGGCTGTGCGTTTTGCCTGTAGGTTTGTGGTTTCTTTCTGGTTACTTCTTGCGGAGGGCGTGAGGTCTGCGTCTACATTCATTTCTCCGTGTGCAGACATCCAGCTGCCCCGCCCTGTCTGCTGCAGGGCTGCCTCTCTCTGTTGAGCCGTCTTTGTTGATTCGTCCGAGGCCAGCGGCCGCTCCGCTCCGTCCCACGCTCTCCCCGTGTGCTCTCTCAGTGGCACTGCAGTGTCTTGACAGCTGTGTCTTCGTGAGAGTCAGTCCTGAACCGCGTGGCATCGGGCCTCCAGCCTCGTTCTCCTCCTTCAGTGATGTGCTGGCCACTCTGGGGGGTTTGGACTTGACTTCTGTCTGCGCTGTGCTGACATACATCCATGCCCTCATCCTGCAACCTTCCTGTAGTTACTGTGTTAGTTCCAGGGTTGTCGTCGTTTTCGTTGACTCTCTTGGATTTTCTACATAGACGATACCATCACCTTTGAACAAAGGCACTTTTATGTCTTCTTTCCCAGTCGGTACCCTTTCCTTTTCTTGTCTTATTGCATTAGCCGGGGCTTTTACTGTGGTGTTGAGGAGCAGGGATGAGAGGGCACATCCTTTTCTTGCCCCTGACCTCAGCAGGAAAGCCTCGAGCTTCTCACCATGGGTGTGATGTTAGCTTTGGGATTTTTCTGTGGACGTTCTTTCTAAAGTTGACGCGGTTCACCTCTGTTCTTATTTTAGTTCCGGAAATCTTTATTGTGAATGGGTACTGGGTTTTGTTAAAGCTGCTTTTGCATTGTGTGATTTTCCTCTTTGGCCTGTTGAGGGGACAGAGTACAAAGGCTGATGTACTTCCATGCCCGGGGCAAGTCCCGCCTGGCCCTGGGGTATAGCTCCTATTTTGTTGAGGGTATTTGCAGCCAAGAGGGATGCTGGTCTGTAGTTTTCCTTTCTCGTGATGCCTGGCTTTGGTATCAGGGTGGTGTGGCCTCGTGGTGTGAGCTCGGCTGTGCCCTCTCTGCCTCTGCTCTGCTGTTCTTGGACCAGGACTTGCACATCTACAGGCTGGGCCCAGCTCCCCTCCCCTTCTTCCTGGTGGGATTTCTTGCACGATTCTCTCCCCTCAGTGAAAAGCGAGGGGTGTATCCTCTGGCCTCCTGTGTCCCTCCTGCATCTGAAGTCCTCTGGTGTTCGTTGCTCAGGCTGACGGCAGTCAGTCCAGTTGGTTTCTGTTTCCAGGAAACTTCTTCCTGCCCAGTCCCTAGATCCACTGGCATGCTGCTAAGAGTTCCTGGATGGTTTACCATTTTCCTAAGACCTTATGATCTCCTAAAACATAGGTTTTTAAATTTAACAAGTGCCTCCTGCTTCTGGTGAGAGGGCCAAGCAGTTCAATCCCCTAGCGTAGAAGTCTGCATCGACACAGGCCCCAGGGGTGCCCCGATGGATCCGCGAGCAGCCCTCGCTGCTTTATACGGAGTGTGGTTCTAGCTGTTAGTACAATCCCCGCGACTGGAGGGAGAGGCGGGGGTGAGGCTGGTGGGCTGCCCGCCCCGGCGGGTCACCTCTCCTCCCTTCCTCCCCTCGTCACCTTTGGGCGGCAGCGCCTGGCCTGGTGGGTGTTTGGGGGTCAGTGGCACGTCAGCTGGCTCATTGGCGGGGCTCCGTGTGTGTAAACCTTCTCGCTCTTTGGCCTCGTGAGGTCCAGGGCGCTTGTCAGTTGCCCTTGCTCTGTGGCCTCGCGAGGTGGCTGTGAGCAGAACTCGGCTCAGAGGACTCTTGGTCGTGGCCTTGGCGGCCGTGTCTGGAGCGGCAGCCAGCTGTGCCTCTGGCGTCCACGTGGCCCTGCTCCAGGAGGGTGTGGCGACAGCCCCTGCCCAACGCCTGGATTTGGCAGGAGCTTGCCGGCTGGGTCTGGAAAGGTGCCCTCACTGCGGCTCTCTGTGGCTGGGAGCAGGTGCCCTGGTTGGCGGGCAGGTTCCTGCCCCTGTCACTTAGTAACTGAGGGGAACAAAGCCAGCAGGAGCCTCCGAGCCCAGTGTGTTTCCTGGCGTCTGAGCCGCCTCTTCAGTCCCTGCCCGGCCCTGGAGCCCACAGCTCTCCTCCCGTCGGAGGCCCTGGGCCCTCCCTACGCCCGGCTTCTGCCTGTGTCTGTCACACCTCTGGGCGCCCCCTCTGCCTGGCGACAGCCGGGTGACCCCGTGCTGTCGGCCCCTGGCAGTGGGCCTGGCGCACAGGTTTCCCTTGCCTGGGGCAGTGGCGGCCTCACAGAAGTGCCATGTGGGGAGGTGTCCCCGGCCAGGTCCCCAGGCAGGCAGTGGCAGCCCCTGTGCCTTTGCGGGCTGGGGTCCGTTCTCTCTTATGCCCGTGTGCGTTTCTCCACACTGGAGGTCTTGGTTATCTTGGGGCCAGTCATGGGTCCTTGGTGGGGGTGACATCTTCCTGGCACGGTTAACTCGGGCACACTGGCCCCAGCAACACAGAGCCGACTCGGCCAGTCTGTGTCAAGAGGCGAATGGCGGCGGGGCCGGGACAGTGGCCGTTTTCTTGCCTTGAACATGAGGCCACAACAGAGCAGTGGTGCTGTGGCTTGGATGGGTGAGCCCCCATGGAGAGAGAAGCCACATCAGGACGAGCCTGCGGGACCCCAGGACGCAGCAGACGTCGTCCTCACATTGTGGTTTATTCAGAGACAGGATGGAGCAAAACCAGCAGAGGGAAGAGGCGTAGGGTGGGTCCAGGGGACCAGGCGCAAGCTTCCAGACTCTATAGGAGGCGCTTCACTCCCCCAAACGAGACGTGACAGCACGAGCGAGGTGCGCACCCCAGGGAGGCTCACAAGACCCAGTGCCCCGGGGGCTGTGGTCTGCTCTCTTGGCCACAGAGACCCAGCCCAGGGTTCTCACTGGGGGCCGGTCAGCCGAGACCCCAGACTCCGGGAGGAGAGCAGGTGCCCGTGTGGACCCCGTGTTTTCCCAGAGAGTGTGCGGACAGGGAGCCCCCGAGGTCGGGTTCCAGACACCGAGCGCCCTTCCCAGGACACGGCCTCAGGCCTGCAGCTTGAGCATTTTCCTGTGCGGCATCGTAAGGACTTTGGACTTGGGTCAGTGCCCCGAGCCTGCCGGGCTGTGCGCAGGGAACCGTGGCAGCCTCACAAGGGGAGAGGACCCAGCGAGCAGACGCGGACGTCTGGGACGTAGACCTCCCACAGCACCCGGGTGTTTTAGGACGGCCATCTCCCTTCTGCCCTGCGGGGCTCGGCCCCTCATGCCCCTGGGTGACTCCTGTGTGCTGGAGGGCGCCGGATGTGGCAGCTGCTCTGCCTGGGCGCCGTGGCACTCACAGGCTCCTACGCTTGGGGTCTTCCCTCCTGCCCGTCCCCAGACAGGCTCAGGGGCCAGCCCTGCTGGGCGGCGCTGCCCCATCGCTGCCTGGAGGGCCTCCGGTCACCTGGTGGCTTGTGGGGTGCAGATGGGGGCCGCCAGCAGCCACCTCCACCCTCCCCCAGAGACGCTCTGTCTGTGGGGCCGCCTGTCCTGGATGTTTCCCATCAATGGAATCACACACCGTGTGTCCTTCTGTGTCTGGCTTCTCTCACTGAGCATCGTGTTCTCAGGGTCCGTCCACGTTGCAGCGAGTGTCGGGTCTTCACCCCTTTTTATAGTTGGGTGATGCTCCCATGTGTGGAGGGACCACAGGGTGTTTATCTGTTCACGTTCATGATGGACACGTGGGTTCCCACCTTTGCTGCTGCGGACGGGTGTGCAGGTTTTCCTGTGGAGGTCTGTTTTCATTTCTCTGGGGTGGACACCCAGGAGTGGGATGATAGCCTTTTTTTGAAGAATTATAAAGCCAGATTTCTTGGTTTGTTAAATGGTACAGTTCTGGGCAGTTAGGTTAATAAGGTCTGAGTTGTCTCAGGCAGACTTTGGCCTTGAGGCACAATGAGATTAGTCGGCTAACAAAGATAGTGGTCAGAGCAGTGCTGAGGGCGTAAGGACAGCCCTGCTGCCCAGGAGACAGGCGAGGTGGTGCAGGAGAGCTGAGCCCTTGCGGCGTGTGCTCTGTCCAGCACGGCCGCCTCGGGGCGCCCCCTGCTGGCCCTGCATGGGCATGGCGTGGTCTCGGCCTCCCCGCCGTCCCCTTGTGGGAGCCTGGCCCCAATGCCACCGCCCCGCTGCGGCCTCCCCACTCAGGGCCTCTGCTCATTCCATCTCTTCTTCGGGGGGCAGGCAGGGGTGGGGTGCAGAGGCGAGCGAGACCCCTGAGTGATGGGCTATCCCTCTTTTCTCCTTTCAGCTGGAGAGAGGAGATTTCCTCTCGGAGGAGTGGAGAGAGCGGATCGCCAACACGAGGTACGGCCGGGCCAGAGTGAGGCTGCGAGGGCCGCGGGGGCCTGCTGGGCAAGGCAGGATGGCACGGGGTGGCACAGCTCCCCATCCCCACCCCCCACCCCGGGTCGCTCCCCCTCCCCGGGGGTCATCCCAGCAGGCAGGGGCTGGAGAGTGCAGGGAGGGCCCGGAGAGTGCGGGGAGGGCCCGGGCTCAGTGCAGGTTCCTGCTCTCGGGCCTCCCCGGGATGGACGGTAGCACCGTGGCAAGCAGTCTCCAGGCCGACACCGCCGCGTGTCCTGAGCTTGCCGGCAGCTCTGCCTCCATGGCTCCTTCCCTTGTCCTGCCCAGGCCTGGGGCCGGGGAGCGGGCTGGACCCCGCGCTTGCGCACCTGGCGGCAGCAGTGGCAGCACCTGTGGAGCGCGAGGTGCTCGTGTGGCTCAGTGGGGGTGGCCGGGCCTTGGTGACTGCGGGGCGGGCGTGTCACTCTCTCAGCTCTCTGGCGGGGCTCGGGTCACACCATTTCCCTTCGACCTCGTGGTCTGGCCTCCCCCCCTTCTTTCTGCATGTGCTCGCTGCATGGCGCCCCGAGGCCCCACCACTGGGTTCCGTGCGGGCAGGTAGGGAGCAGGCGTCCCTCGTTCACAAAGGCCTGTCCTCGTCTCGCTCTCCTGTGAGAATGTCTCACCTGATTTGGGCACGCCGTCCCCCTTTTCTTGAGGGGACTGTGCTGACCCCGTGGGTGTCCCCATCAGATCAGATGGGGTCGGGGGACTCTGGAGCAGCTGCTGTGGGGGCCTCTCCCATGGGGGGCATCCAGCAGCTGTGGCCTGGCAAGGAAGAGCTCGCCCAGAGCACCGCGAGGCCCCAAGGCCGGGCTCTGCCAGGGCCCCCAGACGGTTGTCCCAGACGGCGAGCGCCCTAGGCGCTTTGCTTCCTGTTGGAGGCGTCCCCGCCCTGATGAGCTCCTCTGCGCTCAGGGGTCTTCATCCTGGCTTCTGCGGGCCTCAGGGAGCTTCCTTGTTTCTTCTCGGGTGACTCTAGTTCGGGCAGCCCAGGGTCTGTCCTGGCTTACCCCCTCTACCCACCTTGGCCACCTTGAGGCCCTGGCGTGCAGCCTCCCCAGGCTCCGTCCCAGAGCAGGGACCCCTCCAGGCCGGCCCCACTCCCTGTCGGAGCCTCCCCAGCTCGCCGCTCTCATCAGGGCTCTGCCCATCGGCCCCAACCTGAACCGCGCCGCACCTGGGTTTCTTTCCAAGCAGTCAGCAGCGAGAGAGCTTGGCTTACACCTTCAGTGCTTCTCCTACTGCCCGTGGCCATCCTCACCCCGGTCAGATCTTCCGTTACTGTCCTAGTCCCGAGATTCCAGTCAAGTGGCGTGGAATGGCAGACAGCATGCTGCTGCCCATCACGTGCAGATGGGGAAGGGATCCCTGGTGGGGGTCCTCCGTGGGGGCAGGAGCCGGTGGGCAGAGGAGGGGACAGGTTGGGGGCCTGTGCAGGCAGCAGCCTCCCACCACCCGGTGGGCGTCTTCAGGCAGCGCTTCTTCGGGCCGTCGGGTGCCAGAGAACGTTTGAGAAATGGGAGAGGATGGGCCAGGCCCTGCCTCGGAAGAACTTGGCGCTGGGCCCCCGGGTGGTAGTGCAGCTTGATGGGTCTGTGCTGCTTTCCTGCCCGGGTGTTCTCGCACCTCTCTGCCCAGGTGGCGCTCGAGCTGCCCGCTTTCCAACCCCGGGGCACCGGAGGGGCAGGCGGGGCAGCCCGTTGCCCTGGGCCTGTGTCCGTGCACGCCTTCCCAAGGAAGCCAGGGGGCTGCTTGTCGCGGTGTCTGTGTTCACGGCACCCAGGGTGGCAGTCACAGCCTCTGGGCCCTGGCACCCGTCCCCAGGCTGGGCGGAGGTGGTGCGGGCAGAGGCGGTAGGCGGCGTAGGCGCGGCGGCTCTGTGTGTGTGTGCAAGTAGAACCTCCTTTCACTCAACTGGAATATTATTTTGCAGTGTTATATTTGTGAATAACTTTGCCTTTGGTCCTGAGGTGGATCACCAGCTGAAGGAGCGGTTCGCAAACATGAAGGAAGGTAACGGACTCCCCCCCACCCCCCACCCCCACCCCGTGCATCCCGCGTCTGCGCCTGCTCGGGGCTCTGCAGCTGTGGCCCTGATCGCAGGTGGTGGGGTCCGGACTGCCGTTGGGATCGGCCCTGGTGGGAAGGCCTCAGGCAGCGGGTCCCGTCCATGGTGGTTCTCACCGTCACCTAGGTTGTGGGAGGGTGCCTCACAGCTCAGCGTGTGTGGTGGAATAGACCCGACGCCTCCCCCGCTCAGGCCCCAGCTTGCAGCTGCCGGAAGGACTGGGGCGGGGGCCAGATTAGCACGGGAGCTGCAGGCTAGATTAGCACGGGAGCTGCAGGCTGTCTGGTTCGTTCGGTTGTGGAGACAGGGAGTGACTTCTTAGTTCAAGGACGTCCTGCCTTCTAAAGGATTCTTCACGGTGTATGGGAAACTGAAACTTGATTGGGTGTCCCCACGCGATCTGGAACCCTAACTTGGGGGCGCTGAGGGCACGGGGGTTCCCCTGGCCAGCCCCTGCGGCCTTTGCTGGTCGGGTCTTTCCCGTACTTGGACCCGGGCTGCCTGGCTAGCGCCGCTCCCGCTGCTTCCCCTTCCCCCTCACACTCGGTCCCCAGGCCAGTCGAGACCCGGACGCCGGAGGGGACCTCACCCTTCTTGTGTCCAAGTAGGAGGGGCGTGTTCTCCCGTGCTTATGAAAGCGTTTAGACTCACAGGTTACCTTGGGCGACGGGAGCTCCTGGTGTCTGAGCAGACTCTCCTCTCCTCAGGAACGCGGGCAGGGGTTGTTAGCTCTTCTTGTGTCCCGAGCTCCTCCCTCTGGCGTGGTGAGCCTGAGCAGGGTGGTCCCCAAGTGAGATCACTCCAGGCCACTGAAGGTGCAGGGAGGGAGCTGCGTCGAGGTCTCGGCTTAGCCACCAGAGTGGGTTGTGCCTGCCCAGGCCCAGCAGCACACATGAGGTGTCCCTCAGCTGTGCTTGGGGCATCCTCGTGCACATGGAGCATCAGACCGATGCAGACACCTGGGTGGGAGCCTTCTACACAGCTGGGAGCTGACCAGTTTCTTTGAACCTAGTTTGTGTTCTCGTGCCCGCCCCTGGGTCCCGTGGTGAGTTGCGCTTAGGCTCAGAGTGGGAGAGCAGGTCCGGTGTGTTCCAGGAAGAGGAGACGGAGGAGTGGCTGCTTCTTCAGGCCGTCCTCCCCAGTCCGCCTCCCTCAGAAAGCTGGGCACTTTCTGTCCCAGCACCATCGATGGTCCTGACAAGCAGGGCAGCAGTGGGGGACCCATGCAGGGCCCACATTTCCCCTTGTCCTGTGCCCTCGCGCCTGCTTCTCACCTGCTGCTTTGTTTCTTCCCCGTGGGGAGGCCGGTAGCTTCCCATGTGTGGTGAACACTCAGGATGACGGCGGCTCCGTCTGTGCCCTGTGACGCGCTCTGCTCCAGGAGCGTGGTGGTCATCCCACCGCTGGTGGAGTCGCGGGCTTCTTCCCCTGGACGTCCAGTCGCACACGGCCGGGCTCTGGTCCTCGGCCGGGGGCTGTCGCCACCCGTGTGAGAACTCCAGCCTCGGGTGCCCATCCTTCTCGGGGTCCTCCTGGCAGGGCGGGACCAGTCTCCCGGGCCCCCCGTGGGCTATGACCTCAGCGTGAGGTCGGATATGCTGCCCCACATGCCCACGGCCCCGCTGGGCTCTGCCCGCTCCCTTTCCTGGGGCCTGGCCGGGGATGCAGCCCTGACAGTGTGTCCCCATGCTTCTCCAGTCGTGACATGAGATGGCAGGAGTCACCTGTCCTGCAGGGAGGTCTCCAGAAAGCGTCTTCATCCTTGGGCTCATGAGGGTGGCTTCTCCGGCCGCTGTTGCTGCCCCGATTCCCACGTCAGGTCTTCCCTGACGTGCCGCAGGAGCCCCGGCAGGGCAGATGTGCTGCGCTCTGTCCTGCCCGCCCCCCCACTGCTCCCTGTCCCCGCAGCTGCGGGGAGGCCCCCGTGCCATCCTGATCTCTGTGGCCGGGAGACAGAAACGGGGTGTGTCCCCCAAGTTTTGTTATGAAACATTTCAAGCAAACAGGAGAGGGGAAAGGATCACCCAGCATGGACGCAGAGAGTTTCCAGCTGCCCTCAGCACCGCCGGCTGCGTGTGTGTTTGCGTGTGTGCGTGTGCAGGTGAGCATGAGCCTGAGCGTGTGGCAGGGTCACTCCTGATGGTTTTGTGGGAACGAGCGCCCTGCCCGGGCCCCTCTCCTGAGCACTCGGCGCCCATCCCCGCGCCCCACCCAGGAGAGGAGCGTGGATTCCTGCTCTGCCAGCTGCCACAGGCACCTCTTGGGCTGTGCAGTCCCGACTCTCTAGCCTTAGGGCCTCGGGTCGTGGCCCCTCCATCTTTGTGGACGCGGCCCACTGGGCATCGGGCCTCATTGTCCCGTGGGATGTCGCCCGTTCTTCACTCATCCCTCGTGGTCATCTTGACCTTGCCCTCTGTACCCCGTGTCCCACCTGAGTGCCTGGGTGTTGCACGCGGCCGGCTCGGGGCCCCTGGTGACATGCCCACAGAAGTCCCCTCAGGTTACCTGTTGTCCCGGAAGCCTTGCAGGGGACACATTCCTAATTTGAGCGTCCTCCCTTCGACACTCTTCAGGTGCGCCCAGGGGACCCCCTCAGCCTCTGGCTGCTGTGACTTTGCTGTCACAACCAGCCGACTGCCCAAACTCGCCCCTGGCCAGCCCGGGACCTGGCATCGCCGCCTCCTCGGGGTGGGGGGCGCCCAGAGGCCAGGCTGGGGCTCGGGGAGCCGTGAGCGCATGCGCGAGCAGAGGGCTCATCCTGACTGCTTCAGTTTACTCACCACGCGTTTTCTTTGACTTCTATATTTGGTTCTGTATTTCCTACGCTGGAACGTTCTGGTGTATTACGTTTCCTGACAGTGTTTCATACAGGATGGGGGAAGCGTCTGTAACCTGAGGGTGACATCATCAATCATGGTGATCTCACTGCAGGAGGCTGCGAGTCCTTGTGGTTCTTTTCCCTACAATGACTGCACACGTGCCGGGAGTTAATTGGAAAAACTTTTCTGTGCAGCTGTTCCCGACCTGACCCTTCCGCATTCTGTCTGTGTGGGGTTAGGGCCCGGTTCTGCCTTAGGTTCTGTCTGTTCCTGTGGATTAGGACCCAGTTCTCCCTCAGGTTCTGTTTGTGTGGAGTCTGGGCCCGTTCTCTCTGAGGTCCTGTTTCCCTGGAGTCGGGCCTCGTCCTGCCTCAGGTTCTGTCTGTGTGTGTGGATCAAGACCTGGTTCTCCCTCAGGTTCTGTTGGTTCTGTGTTAGGGCCTGGTCCAGCCTTAGGTTCTGTCTGTGTGTCCGGACCCGGTTCTCCCTCAGGTTCTGTCTGTCTCTGGGGTCAGGGCTGGTTCTGGTCCAGGCCTGGTGTGGGTGTGGCGCATCTAGACAGCGCAGAAGTTGTAGAGGGGGTGCCCAGTGGGCCCCACGACGAGACCCAGGGGACTGTGAGGCCCTGAGCACGTTTTGCAGGAAAGCAAATCGTGAGATGGGTCGGAGCCCTCAGGCGCCGCTTTCTTTGCTTTTAGCTGTGAGGTTAGCTCAGGACTCCCAGTCCCTCGGCTTTTCTGTGTTCAGAGGGCTGGTTTCTCTGGATGCTTTTGCATCCTGGTGCTCTAAGCTTCACCAGGCTCTTGCTCGTATCGCGCACTGGTGTCCCCACGGCCAGCACTGATCCCTCTCTGTGTTTTAGGTGGCAGAATCGTGTCCTCGAAGCCCTTTGCACCTCTGAACTTCAGAATAAACAGTAGAAACTTGAGTGGTAAGAGCTCTCGTGTTGCCGAGTTCTTAACACATGTAATTATGAGCACCTGCCGTGGGTTAAAGCGGGGTCACCCGCCAGCAGTGGTGACGGCGGGGGGCGTCCCGGGTGCTGTGGGATGTGGAGCGGTGGCCGCACTCACTCCATGAGGGAGGCCCCCAGTTGTGACAACCCCAGACATCCCCAGACATGGCCCTGGGCAGGACTGTGGTGCCGGGACCCAAGGGAGCAGTGACAAGGACAAGCAGCGGTGTGTGCGAGCCCGCGGGGTGGCAGGACCCTCAGGCGCTGGGCATCCTTGCGGCTGCTTGGTTGCCACATTGGCCCCCACGGGCCTTTGGAGCCCGCCCTGTGGGCTTATCGCCCTTGTCCTTGGCCAGGTGCCTGGGTGTGGGGAGGGCCGTGGGCACCTCCCCAGCTGGCAGTTGGGACACGCCTGGGACCTGAGCCCCGCCATACCCCTCCCCCTGGTGCCCTGGCAACCCCTGACCCCTGCGCCCTTTTGTGCGCAGACATCGGCACCATCATGCGCGTCGTGGAGCTGTCGCCTCTAAAAGGCTCGGTGTCGTGGACGGGGAAGCCGGTGTCTTATTACCTGCACACCATCGACCGCACCATAGTGAGTGGCACCCCTTCCTCCCCGACCCGCCTCTCAGCGCTCACCGCGCCCGTCACTGCCTGACGTTGGTGGGTCTGGGGTGTGGCTCTTGTCCTGACAGGGTTTTCCATTGCTAATGAGACGTTTTCTTTTCCTTTTCCATTTTTAGCTTGAAAACTATTTTTCTAGTCTGAAAAATCCAAAACTCAGGGTAAGTTTGTGTATTTGTCCTTGATCTCTAAGCTGACCAGGGCCCGAGGCATCCCGAGTAGCCGGGTGTGGGCCTGGGCGCTGGGGCCCCCTGGCTGCGGCGGCCACGTCTTGAGCAGCTGCACCCTGGCCACGTTTCTTGAGAGATTTGGGGGGAGATAGGTTGGAGTTACAGCCTTTCAAAATGTCCCGCGGCCTCGTGCTCATCACTTTGTCTCTGAACCTCGTGGGACGTCTGTCCCAGTGACTTTCTCTTTGGAGGCTCAGACAAGCACGTGAGCCTTGAAGGAGCCCCCCGCCCAGGCCCTTCCTGCCGTACTAGGGCCTCTGGGTCAGGGCATGGTGATGGCCACCCCCACCTGGAGACAGAGGACGGCCTTGAGGGTGGCCCTGTCCTCCCTCCTGTTGCCGTGGGGGTCCCGCAGCCCTCGCCTGTGGACAGCGTGCCCCTCGGTGGGGAAGTGGTTGTGGGGACCTTGGGACCACCCGCCGCGGGGGTGGCCAGGCCAGGCCGTCCGGGGGCCCACTGGGTTCCCAGCAGAGACTGGGTGTGGGGTGTGTGTACCTCGCTTTCCCCCAGGGCCAGGGCTGCAGGGCCCCTGCAGGCAGGAGGGTCTCCGCGGTGCCCACGGTTCAGAGGACGAGCCCCCCGCTTACTCCCCAGGAGGAACAAGAGGCAGCTCGGCGCCGGCAGCAGCGGGAGAACAAGAGCAACACGACCACCCCCACCAAGGTGCCCGAGAGCAAGACGGCCATGCCCGCCGACACCCCCATGGTGAGCGCCCCGCCCCCGGCCAGATGGGGCGGCCCCGGTCTCGGAGGAGGGAGCCAGGCTGCCCCCGGGAGCCCACATCGCCGGCTGGTCCCTCATGTGGTCTTCTGCTAGGACTCTGGTGCTGAGGAAGAGAAAGCCGGGGCGACCACTGTCAAGAAGCCATCTCCCTCCAAGGCCCGGAAGAAGAAGCTGAACAAGAAGGGCCGGAAGATGGCCGGCCGGAAGCGCGGACGTCCCAAGAAGATGAGCACCGCCAACCCCGAGCGCAAGCCCAAGAAGACCCAGAGCGCACTGGACCTGCTGCACGCCCAGACTGTGTCGCGGGCGGCGTCACCCTCGCCGCAGGGTGAGTGCCTCCTCGCCCCCGCCCCGCTGTGCTCTGGGGTCCCAGGGAGCCTCACTGCTGTCCCTTTTCCTGCTGGCCTGGGCAGAAGCCACTGCGACAGCGTCTGTGCTGAGTACTCGGAGATGGGGGTGGGGGGGCTCCAGCTCCAGAGCCTCCCGAGGGCTCTCCAGGGGTCCCGTGCAGAAGCCCCGCTCAGGCAGGCGAAGTGCCGTGGTTTGGGGTCTGGTGGCGGCTTGGCTGGGCAGCTGGGGCATCGCGCAGGGCCTGGCGTCTAGAGAGCGTGACCCGCTGTCTCCCCGCAGGCGCCCCCTACCAGCTACCTCCCAGCACGCAGCGACGCCCCCCTGAGCAGCTGCTGCTGGCGCCCGCCCCGCCTGCCCTACACCGGCTGCTAGGTGAGCCGCCCCAGGGGGGCGCGGGGGGAGGCCGGGCGGACGGGGTGGCTTGTTCGCAGACCCCCTGGGAAACCCACGCTGCATGGCCAAGCGCACCACCCCCAGGGCTCAGGCTCAGTCCTGCCAGGGCACGCCTGGGCTTCGGGGTCAGCGGAGCCCGTGCGGCAGTCTGAGGCTGCAGTCCTGCCCCAGGGGAAGTGAGGCCACATCTGGGGGCATCATCACAACTGGAGGGGTGGCTCCTGGCGTCAAGAAGGTGGAGGCCAGGGATGCTGTTCCACCACCCACGGTGCCCAGGGTGCCCCGCAGAGAAGGACCCAGCCCCGTGTCTGCAGTGTCAGGGAGACCTGTCCGGGATGAGCCCGGTGCCCCGAGGGAGCAGGGCCCTGTCCTGCCGAGTCGAGCTCGTGCTCACGTGGCTGGGCTGCCTTGAGATGCCTCGTCCCTTCAGAAAGTGGATGAAGGAAACTCCTGTACAATTTTCTCAATTCAACATTGGTAGCATATGTTTACCGAGAAGACCAGCAGACTGGCTGACCACAACCCATGTGTCCTTGGGGAGAACGAAAACGCGGGCTGGGGATGGCAGGAGCTGTGAGGGTCCCCACGTGGGCACGAGCCCCACGTGGCGGCAGGACATGCTGAGGCAGTGTGGGGACACGGGCCCCGGCACGACAATGGCACCATGCGACCCCAGCACCGCTCGGGCCCTGGGGAACCTGCGCGTCGTTCCCGAACTCCACCCACCCCCGCCTCGAGCCTCAGCTGGAGGGTTTCTGAGTTAAAACCTTGTCTTGGCTCCCCTCGTAGAATCCTTCAAGATTCAGTACCTACAGTTCCTGGCGTACACAAAGACCCCTCAGTACAAGGCCAACCTGCAGCAGCTGCTGGACCAGGAGAAGGTGAGCCGCACGTGGTGCTGCCAGACCCAGCTGCCCTTACCTACGGGGTCCGATGGCCCCGGGGCCGCGGCTGGCCGGGCCCTGCTGCCCCGTTTGAGGCGTCCTCGTCTGGGGACAGTGTGCCCTGCAGCCTCGGTGGCGGAGCTGGGGTGGGGGGCTGTGAGGTGCGGCCGCCCTCATGCGGGCCTGGTGCGGGCACCCCAGCTTTCCTGAGGGCGGGAAGCGTCAGGCTCTGTGGCTCCTGGTAATGTGGTGCTACGTTCCGGGGTGAGACCCGGATGGGGGTCTGGCCAACCTCCTCACGGGTGCGTGTCTGCCACCGTGTCCGCCAGGCGGGCTGCAAGTCGGGCGGGGTGCCCGTCCCGGGGGCCTCACGCTCATGGCCCTGCCCCGCAGGAGAAGAACGCCCGGTTGCTGGGCGCCGTGCAGCAGCTGTTCGGCCACTGCCAAGCTCAGAAGGAGGAGATCAAGAGGCTTTTCCAGCAGAAACTGGATGAGGTAGGCGCCCTGCCCTGGCCACCCTGAGGCCACGCAGACGGCCCTGGTGCGGGATGGAGGGCAGGCAGGCCCAGGGCCCAGCCGGACGTCTGGCCAAGATCCAGAGGGACTGGTGCCCTCCTGGTGCTCTTCACCTTGAGTCTCCCTGATGGAGAGGCCCGGAGGTGGTCAGAGGGAGGCTTCCTGCCTCGCGATGCCCCTGGCCCCCGTGAGAGCCCCCCTTTGCCGTCGTTTGTCCTCAGCTGGGAGTGAAGGCGCTGACCTACAACGACCTGATCCAAGCGCAGAAGGAGATCTCAGCTCACAACCAGCAGCTGAGAGAGCAGACGGAGCAGCTGGAGAAGGGCAACCGGGAGCTGAGGAGCCAGAGCCTGCGGCTGGTGCGCTGGCGGGACTGGCGGTCTGCCCGAGGCGGGGCCCCCCAGGCCGGGCCGGGTCTCGGGATGGAGAGATGACCGAGGGCAGCCCCCGAGTCTGCGGCAGTGGGTCCTGGCAGCCCCCCGCCCCCCGTCCCCGTCCTCCCTCAGGATCCTCGCGGGGCGTCCAGGGGCCTCCGACGCCTCACGGCTGCCCACCCATCCCCACAGCTCAAGGCACGGTGCGAGGAGCTGAAGCTGGACTGGTCCACGCTGTCCCTTGAGGGCCTGCTGAAGGAGAAGCAGGCCCTGAAGAGCCAGATCTCGGAGAAGCAGAGGCACTGCCTGGAGCTGCAGGTAGGAAGCCTGTCGGAGGCGGGGGGCGGGGGGGCTCCGGGCTTCAGCTGGGGCGCCGGGACCAGCGTCCTAGGCCCAGTCCCCGCCGCACCGCCCGGCCTTGCGAGCGCCTTGTTTCTGAGGCCGCCGGTGGCGGCCCTCGCTTGCACCATGAGAGCGGCTCATACTGACGAGGTGAGCAGAGGATGGTGCAGGAAGGAAGGACGGACAGATCAGCACGCAGGTGCGGGCTTTCCGGAAGCCCGTCTGCAGGCCGAGGCCTCCCACCACTTTGCGTCTCCCCAGCGAGGTTTCGTGATTTACGTGAAGCTTTCGCTGTTGCCCGGCCCTGGGGGCTCTTTCAGGGATGGGTTACTGCAGAATGGCACTGCAGTGAATTCCTCTGCACCGGAGGCTGCTCTGGAGGCTACATCCCTAAAGACACGCGTCCCCCAAGTAGCCGTTGGAGCGGCTGTAGGTCACGGGATACGGTGTTGCGCTGCCTCCTGTGGTGGCCCGGCCCTGCTGCCAGCCTGTGTGCAGGAGTCTCAGGAGGCTGCGCGCCGGGCCCTCACGCTCCTGTGTCACCGAGAGGCGGCCCGAAGCTGTGGGCCCTTGATTCATTGTGGGGAGAGCCAAACGATGCCTCAGGCCCCAGCCCCCGGGGCCGATACCTCACCCTCGCAGTCACAGTGACAGCCACGGAGCCTGGGCCCCTCGCTTCCTCAGGCCGGCGCGTCTGCCCGTCACACTAGCCGGCCCATGTCCCTCTAGCCGGCCCACGTCCCTGTCGCTCTTGCACGACCATCCCTGCCAGTGAGGTGCTGGGCATGGGGCCTCTCAGGCCTGACGCCTCCTCTCGTCCCCCAGATCAGCATTGTGGAGCTGGAGAAGAGCCAGCGGCAGCAGGAGCTCCTGCAGCTGAAGTCCTGCGTGCCGCCCGATGACGCCCTGTCCCTGCACCTGCGCGGGAAGGGTGGCCTGGGCCGAGAGCCGGAGGCCGAGCCCGGCCGGCCACACCTGGAGCTGGACTGTGCCAGGTTCTCCCTGCCCCACTTGAGCAACATGAGCCCGGAGCTGTCCATGAACGGCCACGCGGCCGGCTATGAGCTCTGCGGCGCGCTGAGCCGGCCCTCGCCCAAGCAGAACACCCCCCAGTACCTGGCCTCCCCCCTGGACCAGGAGGTCGTGCCCTGCACCCCGAACCACAGTGGCCGGCCGAGGCTCGAGAAGTTGTCCGGCCTGGCCCTGCCCGACTACACCAGGCTCTCCCCGGCCAAGCTGGTGCTGCGGCGCCACCTGAGCCAGGACCACACAGCCAACAGCAGGGCGACCGCCAGCGAGCTGCACTCACGGTGAGCTCGTGGTGGGGGGCCTTCTGAGCGGGGGATCGTCAGTTTGGAAGAGAATCTCGGGGGTTGTTAGGCCCAGGCGGCCAGCTCTGAACGCAAAATTGTGGCTCTGAGGGCTCCCCAGAAAATGACCGAGGACACGTCTCGTTTCCAGAGCTGAGCATGCCAAGGAGAACGGCCTCCCGTACCAGAGCCCCGGCATCGCCAACGGCATCAAACTGAGCCCACAG
The DNA here is from genome assembly GCF_011762595.2 of Tursiops truncatus. NCBI lineage: Eukaryota > Metazoa > Chordata > Mammalia > Artiodactyla > Delphinidae > Tursiops > Tursiops truncatus. Next base: position 169,869,992 of record NC_047036.1, on the reverse strand, counting down.
GACCCTCGGCCCTCGTCCCCTGCGGCCTTGCAGATGACGGGAGAGAAGGGCAGTGAGAAGGTGAGGCCACCGCTCTTGTGAAAGTGCCCACGCGTGGGGTGGAGTAGGGCTGAGAGGGAAGGTGGGAGGCTGCCTGGCCGCGCCCTAACCCTGGGGTGAGGCTGGAAGAGTGGGATTGTCTCTGGGGAAAGGAGAGGCCAGGTTGAGCAACAGGGGAAGGGAAAAGCCTGTTGCACTCCTGTGATGGGGTGTGTGCTGGGGTGATGGGTGGGGGCCCTGGCAGGTCGGGAGGATCGCTTTGGGGTGGGGGTGACTTGTCACTGGTTGGAGGGCTGCTGTGTCCCTCGGGGCGGTGCTCAAGGCCCAGTTTCCTGGTCAGCGGGAGCAGGCTGGCCCGGTGGTGTGTCTGCAGGGTTTGAAGGAGCGCACCTACGCCAGCAGTGGGGAGGCCATCACCAGCCTGCCCGTCAGCATCCCGCTCAGCACCGTGCAGCCTAGCAAGCTGCCAGTCAGCATCCCTCTGGCCAGCGTGGTGCTGCCCAGCCGCGCCGAGAAGGTGGTGAGTGAGGCCCTCGGCCTGGAAGCCTGGCGTCCCCAGGCACCGTGTGTAGGCGCCAGGAGAGCCGGTGCTCTTGTTCTTTCCCCTCGAGGCCCAGAGCCTTCTTGTTCAATTGCACGTGGTTAAGTTTGGAGCTTACCGTGATGCCCGAGAAAAACAGAATGTCTGATGTCCACATTTAATTCCAGTAACATTTTGCCACTTTTACTTTAGATCCTTTTAGTAAAAGGTGACGTGTGCAAACGGAGAGGGACTAAAACTTCCAGATTCTGTAGAAACTTCTCCCTTTCCTTCTAGTTCACATGTGCATTCAGCGTCACACGCATGGACTTGGAAATGACACTCTCCTGTGGAGTGGGCTGTTCGTGTTTATGGAGATGTCACTCACACACAACTCACCCACCTAAGGTGTTCGGTGCAGTGGGTTTTAGTACATTCACCAGTCGTGCAGCCATCTCTAGTTCCAGAACATTCCATACCCCCAAAAGGAAGCCCATCCCCACCAGCAGTCACCCCCATCCCCTCCCCAGCCCCTGACAACCAGGAGCCTACTGTCTGTCTCTGTGGATCTGCCTGTTCTGAATATTTCCTGTCAGTGGAATCACAGACGGTGTGTCCTTCTGTGTCTGGCTTCTCTCACTGAGCATCGTGTTCTCAGGGTCCATCCACGTGGTAGCGAGTGTCAGGGCTTCTCTCCTTTTCGTGGCTGAGAGATGTTCCACCATACAGACGGACCACATTGTGTGCATCCGTCACCTGTTGGTGGTCATCTGGGGTGTTTCCACTTCGGGGCTGTTGTGAATTGTGCTGCTGAGGACATGCGTGTGCGGGTTTTGTGTGGGTACTTGCTGTTGTCTGGCTCCATGTAGGAGTGGAGTTGCTGGGTCAGATCATAACGGCTGCCCTCACTGCTCTCCCTGCCCATTTATCCCTGGCCCAATGCTTGCCTGTTAGCCAGAGCCATCCCTTAGAACCGAGGTCAGACACTTGTGCCTCACCTCGTGAGAACCTTCCCGTGGCTGCCCACCAGGCTCACACCCTGAGCGGCCACTTGCCCTTCCGTGCTCGTGGCCTCGGGCCCTTGGCACGTCCTGTGGCGTATGGCCGGATCAGCTGAGAACCTGCATTTTCTCTCCGCAGAGAAGCACCCCCAGCCCCGTGCCGCAGGCCCGAGAGTCCTCATCCACACTGGAGAAGCAGATGGGTGCTGGCACCCATGGCTCCGGGTGCAACGCTGCTGGGAGCAGAAGCCTCGCCCTGGCCCCCGCAGGTTAGGGCTCCCTCCCGTGCGAGGACCCAGAGGTGCTGGGTGGGCTCAGCATGTCAGCTGCACAGCGTGGCCCGGGGCTCGGGGGCTCCGAGCTGGGCTGTCCCGCTCTGCTCATCTCAGCTGGCTGTGTTCGGCCTGGGCCCATGCCAGTCCTCTGGGCGATGGCGTCCTCATCCAACCGCGTTCCAGCCGGTTCTGCTCCTCCTCAGAGAGCTTCGAGTGAGGCTTCCGGGCGGGGCCCTGCGACCTAGAGGGTGCCTGTCACCACTGCCCAGCCATGGATCCCATCGGGGGCAGCGGGCATGTGTGGTCAGGTTGCTTGCCTGTGTCCACATGGCCAGATCTATGCCTGTTCTTCTGGGGATAAAGAGCACAGTGAGGAGGCTGCTGTTGGGACGGGCGTCCCGCCTCTGGCGCTGCTGCTCTCGCGTGGGGAGGGCGTCACCGCTGGTGGTGCCCGGGGTCCACCGGCTTGTGCGTGAGCTCCAGGGCCCAACCAACCCAGGCTCAGAAGTGGGAAGAGCACACAAGTGACGGCCCAGGGGTCCCCACTTGTCCTCACCCGAACCTGGTTCCGTGGTGCCGTCTCAAGGTGGTGGGCACTGAGCATGCGGAGAGCTGAGCTTCCTTGCGCTCTGCCGGGTTCGGCCAGGTGGGCATCCTTTCCCGGACGAGCTCCCCTGAGAAAGCGTGTCCTTCCTACAGGCTTTGCCTACGCCGGCTCAGTGGCCATCAGTGGGGCCCTGGCAGGCAGCCCGGCACCACTCGTCTCTGGAGCCGAGCCCCCCGCCCTGGACGAGTCCTCCAGCTCCGGAAGCCTCTTTGCCACTGTGGGGTCCCGCAGCTCCACCCCTCAGCACCCCCCCCTGCTGGCGCAGCCCCGCAACTGCGGCTCGGCCTCGCCCGCCCCCCAGCTCTGCGCCAGTCCCCGGCTCGGCGCCCAGGGCCCGCTCCCCGACACCAGCAAAGGAGACCTGCCCTCTGAGGCCGGCTTCTCGGATCCCGAGAGTGAAGCCAAGAGAAGGATCGTCTTCACCATCTCGGCCGGCTCTAGCAGCGCCAAGCAGTCACCTTCCAGCAAGCACAGCCCTCTGTCCTCGGGCGCCCGCGGTGACGGCGGCCAGAGCCACGGGCAGGACAGCCGCAAGAGGGGCAGGAGGAAGCGGGCAGCGGCGGGGACCCCCGGCTTCAGCTCGGGCGTGTCCCCCAAGCGCCGGGCCCTGCCGTCCGTCGCCGGCCTCTTCACCCAGTCTTCAGGGTCCCCCCTGAACCTCAACTCCATGGTGAGGCTGGGAGTGGCATTGGGGGCGGTAGGTCCAGGGCGCTCCAGGGGCCTGCTGACGGGCTTGTGCGTCTGACCCCTCAGGTCAGCAACATCAACCAGCCCTTGGAAATCACGGCCATCTCGTCCCCCGAGAGCTCCCTGAAGAGCTCGCCTGTCCCTTACCAGGACAACGACCAGCCGCCCGTGCTCAAGAAGGAGAAGCCCCTGAGCCAGACCAACGGGGCCCACTATTCCCCGCTGACCTCGGATGAGGAGCAGGGCTCTGAGGACGAGCCCAGCAGTGCCAGGCGAGTGGGGCCGACGGGGCAGGTCCCTGTGGCCAGGACGCGGGGCAGGCAGCTTCCCACCTGCTGCTGGGTGGTGGGCACAGGGTCCCGACCTCACTTGGGGCACTTCCTGGAGCAGACAGGCCCCTTCCTGGATCGTTCACTTTAACTGTGTAAGAAACAGCCCGTGAAGGGCCCAGGGCATCTGAGAGCCTCTCGCCACGTGCGTGTGGGGCAGGGCTGACCCCTGAGTCTGTAGCTCCCGGGGCGGCGGCGCGAGGCGGGTGTTTCTTGGTGGCAGAGAGAAGGGGAGGGCGGCCGCCACAGCGCAGAGCCAAGAGGCAGGCGTGCAGGCTCCCATCAGTGCCTGGTGTCCACTCAGCTGACGGTGAAGAGTGCTTTCTTCCTGGGTTTTTTTTTCAATAACAGCTTTATTAGGTATAATTCATATACCACACTGCGCGCTTGAAACGTGCGACCCAGTGGTCTTTGACGTATTCGTGGGGTTGTGCAGCCATCACCGCTGTCGGTTTTAGAACATTTTCATCACCACAGAAAGAACCCCTGTACCCTTAAACACTTGACTCCCCAGCCCCTCCCCCAGTCCCTGGCCCCCACAATCTACTTCCTGTCTCTGTGGATCTGACTCCTCTAGGGACCCCGTGAGTGGGATCAGGCAGCGTGTGTCCTGTGTCTGGTTTATTTCACTGAGCATCCTGTCCTCAGGTTCATCCATGGTGTAGCAGGTGTCAGAACCTCCTTCCTTTCTGTGTGTATATATCACGTTTTGTTTATCCACCGTGTGTCCCTGGACGCTTGGGTTGCTTCGTTTTCAGCTGTTGTGAATCGTGCTGCTATGAACGTCCCTATACTACATGTGTTTTTACTTGAAAATGTGTTTGCAATTTACCCAGTACTCAGGCGTGGAATTGCTGGATCTCATGTGGCGAGTCTGGGTTTAACGTTTTGAGGAACCACCAGACTTTTCCACGGCAGCTGCCCCATCTCACATTGCTGCCAAGCATGCACAAGGGTGCCAGTTTCTCCACATCCTCACCGGCACTTGTTATTTTCTGGGTTTGTTTTTAGTACGGTAGCTATTTCTGTGAGGGTGTGGTGGTGTCGCCATGGTTTTGACCTCATCTCCCTCGCAGTCGACGACACTCAGCATCATCTGTTCCTCAGACAGATGTCTGTTCAGGTCCCGGCCCCACTCTTGAGTCGGGTTGTCTTGTGCTGCTGTTGTTATGTCATGAGAGTTCTTTAGACGTCTACGTACAGGATCCCTTGTCAGGTACGGGATCTGCAGCTGTGTTCTCCCGTCCTGTGGGTGGTGTGTTCACTCCATTGCTGGTGTCCTTTGAGGCATAAGAGTGTTCAGTGTTGACAAGATCCCGTGTGTTGTGTATCTGTGTTTTCTTTATTATTATTTTTCTTTAAAATTAATTTATTTTTGGCTGCGTTGGGTCTCTGTTGCTGCGTGAGGGCTTTCTCTAGTTGCGGCGAGCGGGGGCTACTCTTCGTTGAGGTGCAAGGGCTTCTCATTGCAGTGGCTTCTCCTGTTGCGGAGCAGGGTCCCTAGGCGCGCGGGCTTCAGTAGTTGTGACATGCAGGCTCACTAGTTGTGGCGCACGGGCTTAGCTGTTCCACGGCCTGTGGGATCTTCCCAGACCAGGCTCGAACCCGTGTCCCCTGCATCAGCAGGCGGATTCTTACCCACTGCGCCACCATGGAAGTCCCTTTCTTTAATTTTATTTAATTCTTAATTTATTTATTTTGGTCGCTCTGGGTCTTAGTTGTGGCATGTTTAGTTGCGGCATGTGGGATCTTTAGTTGCGGCATGCAGACTTTTAGTTGCGGCATGCATGTGGGATCGAGTTCCCCCACCAGGGATCGAACCCGGGCCCCCTGCACTAGGGGCACGGAGTCTTACCCGCTGGACCGCCGGGGGACGTCCCTGTGTTTTCTTCAGTTGCCTGTGTTTTCAGTGTCTTGTTGACTTACCCTTCCACATACGAAAAGTACATTGTACAAGTTCTGGATTCTTTGGCGAGTTCTGTGTCTCTGGAGGTCATAGTTCTTCGGGACGGTCCACAAAAATCCTGACACATGAAGCACACACTGCTCTGTACTTCGGTACAGCTATGGGTACAGCTTGCTGGGGAGTTAACGTGCTAGGTGCTGCGCATCTGCCTCTGTGGACGACGCGGTCTCCTAGAGCTTGAGAGCACGTTAAGCATGGAGACAGTTCTGTCTGGGACTCGTGGCTGTCTTTGCGTGTTGGGAAACGGCATCCCTGCTCCTCCGCCGGGGCCTGGCTCTCACCACAGCCGTCATCGTGCCGGCACAGGTGCCACCGCACAGGCATGGGGGCGCCCGGGGGCCCTGACAGCGGGTCATGCATTGCCGGCTTACTGACCCCGCTGGGCAATTCGGTGTAAACGTATAGCGCTCTGGTGTGCCCGTGGATTGCAAACATTTATCATCTCTTTTTTCTCCTAATAGAATTGAGAGAAAAATTGCAACCATCTCCTTAGAAAGCAAATCTCCTCCGAAAACCTTGGAAAATGGTGAGTTTGGTGCTCCCGATGCCTGAGTCCTTGGTGCCCGGCCTCTGAGGAGCCACACGGGGCTTCCAGAGTGGTCCTTGGGTGGTGTGGGTGCCGCCCGGCCTCCTGGCCCCTTTCCCTGTGGACATGGCGGGCGCTCTGGGTGCTGCCTGGGTAGATGGGGCACATGTGGTGCTCTGTGCTGACACGCCGGCCCTCCCGCACAAGCAGCCCTGCTCCCTGAGTTTCTCCCACGGCCCCACCCTCGCCAGGTCTGCCCCGTCCTCCGCCATGGGGGCTTGTCTTGGGGGCAGGGGTCATTCCGAGCCGGCGGTGGTCTGGTCCCCGTAGCTTCCGCTCTGCCCCACCCAGCCCAGGCCTCATAGCCGCTGCCTCTCCTGGCAGGGGGCGGCCTGGCGGGAAGGAAGGTGCCAGCCAGCGAGCCGGTCAACAGCAGCAAGTGGAAGTCCACCTTCTCGCCCATCTCCGACCTCGGCCTGGCCAAGGCAGCCGACAGCCCGCTGCAGGCCGCCTCCGCTCTGAGCCACAACTCCCTGTTCGCTTTCCGGCCCGGCCTGGAGGAACCTGGCGCGGCTGATGCCAAGCTGGCTGCCCACCCCAGGAAGAGCTTCCCAGGCGCGCTGCCGGGGGCGGGCGGGCTGAGCCCCAGCAGCCATCCCGCCAGCAGCTTCGCCCTGGGCGGGGGCCTGGCGGCCGACCTCAGTTTACACAGCTTCAGCGATGGTGCTTCTCTCTCCCACAAGGCCCCCGAGGCGGCCGGCCTGGGCACCCCCCTGAGCTTTCCCGGCCCGCGGGGCAAGGAGGGTGGCGCCGCAGACCCCGGCCCCTTCGTGAACAAGAGACAGCTGGACGGACTGGCCCCGAAGGGCGAGGGGGGCCCACCTGTGTGCGGGCCCGCGGACAAGGCCTCAGCGACGCACGGCAAGGCGGGCAAGGGCCGTGACCGCGAGCCCGACGTCAAGAACGGCCACAACCTCTTCATGGCCGCTGCTGCTGCTGCCGCCGCCGCCGCTGCCACCCCCCCCGGGGGCCTCCTCAGCGGCCCGGGCCTTGCCCCGGCGGCGTCCTCGGCAGGGGGCACGGCCCCGTCCGCCCAGACCCACCGCCCCTTCCTGGGCGCCTTCGCCCCCGGCCCGCAGTTCGCACTGGGCCCCATGTCCCTGCAGGCCAACCTGGGTCCGTCTGTGCTGCAGTCCCTGTTCAGCTCCGTGCCCGCCGCCGGCCTGGTGCACGTCTCAACCGCCGCCACCAGACTGACCAACTCGCACGCCATGGGCAGCTTCTCCTCCGGGGTGGCCGGCGGTGCAGTCGGAGGTAGGCAGCGCCCTCTGGCCGTGCGGGACCCGCTGGGGGATGGGCCGCGGGCCGCATGCTCTCACCGGCGCCCTCCGGGACCGCTGGGTTTAACCACCGCTGTTTGCAGGTTCCCTTCCAGGGCCCCCTGAGGGGGGAGAGGCTGTGCCCGCGTATCCCCTTGGGTCCACTTTGCACCCGTCACCTCGTTCCTTTTCGCGAAACGCAGACGTGACTGTCGTGTGGGCAGAGCGCTCAGGCGTGAGTCGGCCTGTGCCACGCTCTCTGGTCTGACGGCGTCCCTCTCGCTCTCAGGGGAGCTGGCGCCAGACGGAGCTCTCTCCTTCCTCCCCGCGGAGGTCACCTGTCAGGCCTGACGCAGCCCGGGCTCTGGGCAGCCTTGGGGCCGGCGCTGGGGAAGAGCCAAGGGCCGCGGCGCCCGCCAAATGCACCGTGGCGCGTGCGGGGTGGAGAGGAGCGCAGGGAGCCACAGCCGGCCCCTCACCGGGCACGGGCGCCGGGGCTGGGCTGGGGAGGGGAGGGGAGGGGAGCCGTCCTGCAGGTTATCCCAGCGCCTGCGCTCCCGCTGCCTGCGCTTCACCCTCACCTGTGCCGCTCGCACGCGGAGCTGGAGCTGCAGCCGCCGTCGGCTTCCCCTTCTCCGCGCGCCTTCCTTGGCTTGGCTGGTGATGCCCGCCTGTTGAAGCTGGGTTTTTCTCTCCTGTTTGCAGGTGCCTTTAACCACGCGGTGCCTCCCGCCTCCGCTCATCCGTTTGGAGCCAGTTTCGGCAGTGGGGCTGCATGTCGCAGCGCCACGCTGAGCCTAACCCCGCTGCAGGCGGTGGCCAGCACCCCGGCCTCTTCCTTTCAGGCCCCGCCCCCTGCGGAGCCGAGGCCGCCCCCGCCCCCTCCGCACCTGGGCCGGCCCCCTCCGGGGCCGCCCGCCCTCCACGCCCCGCCCCCTCCTAACGCCGCCTTGCCTCCGCCCCCCGCGCTGCTCCCGGCTAACTCTGAGCCCGTGCTCCTGCAGAACCTCGCGTCCCTCCCAGCTAACCAAGCTTTCTTACCTGCCTCCTCTGCTGCCTCTGTGCCGCCTGCTAACGCCTCTCTGTCCATCAAGCTCGCCTCACTTCCGCACAAGGTGTCCCGCCCCTCCTTCACGGTGCACCACCCGCCCCTGCCCGGGCTGGCCCTCGCCCAGGCCGCGCCCGTGATCCCGCAGGCCAGCTCCACGGGGCCGCCCGCCGTGTGGGTTTCCCTTGGCATGCCACCTCCGTATGCCGCGCGCCTTGCGGGGGTTAAGCCGCGATAAAGACCTTGCTTAGCTAGCAGTTCGTATTCTGTAAGGTAAGGCTAGAGCTCGACCAGGCGGCCCATATGAGAACCTGAACTGACCTTCCTTTGCAGAAAACAGGCGGGCCCGCGGGGCTCCGTGGAGGGGCCCGGGGGCCAAGGTTGCTCTCCTGCGGCCGGGAGGTGCGAAGGCGAAGAGCCAGGGAGGCAAGGGAACCCGGGCGGCGAGAGCAGAGAGAGGGAGGGTGTGGCTGGCCCCGCCCCCTCCGCCGCTGCCGGTGGACCCTCCCCCCAGGTCGCCCAGGGAGGGGGCCAGGAGGAGTCAGTCAGTCAGGGTTGGCGTCCTGGCCGGGTGGAGCCTAGCTCGAGCTTGCCGCCGCCCTAGGCTTGGCGTCTGCAGCAGCCTGGGACCTGGGCAGCCCCGGCGTGGGGTCATGGGGGCAGCTCAGGATCCCAGCTTTGCCTTTGTGTGCGCTCTTGGGCCCCTCAGCCCGTTTCCATAAACGCGCCTTATGAGGGTTTAGGGAGAGCTCAACGCGTTTAAGGCACCTGGTACACGGCAGGCCTTCTGGACGTGGGGGTCGCGTTTGTTGGGCTCCTTAGCTAGAGGGCCTGCCTGCAGGGGCCGATGGGCAGCAGGGTGAGTGTGGCGCCAGCCCCACAGGCAGGAACGCCGGGCCGGTGGCGGGGCTCTGTAGTTGTGGCCGAGGCCCGGCTCCTCCGGCCTCCGAGGCGCACGGGCTGCCTTTCAGACCGTCCGTGTGGGGGTCAGCGGAGACAAGCGTAGGAAGGGCCCGCTTTCGGGAGCTGGAGGGGGCACGCGTCTGCGAGGCCTCCAGGGAGGGTCCTGGGCCCCGGTGCAGCTGGCCTGGCCACTGCTGGTGCCATGTCCACATCCCCTTGGGGCCAGGACTGGAGCGGGGGTCCTGCCTGCCGTCCTTGGCTGTCTGTCGTGTTTTTAAGTGGAAACAGATGGGAGGCCGCTGGAGTCTGACGGCCTCCTGGTCAGGGTGCAGGTCAGTGGACAGCCCTACCCGAGGCCTGGGCATGGGCTGTGCCTCGGTTGTTGGAAAAGCCCAGAAGGTAGGGCGGCTCAGCCTGCAGTGGCCTCGCGCCGTCAGAGGAGCTTGGAGAGGGCAGACGTGCACTGGGAGGTCGGGGACCAGGCCCACAGTGGACGCTGCCTGCCTGCCGTCCTGGCCGCGCCGGCCTCACTCCTGGGGCATGCAGGCTTGTCCTGGAGCGCTGCCCGGCGTGGGGACCGGGGAGGGTCTCCTGGGGAGGAGGGGAGGCCAGGACCCAGCCAGCGCCCCACACGCACTGGAAGGGCCTGGGGACAGGACCTCCTGCCTCTGACAGGGCCCAGAGGCGTGGCTCAGGGTGCTGCCACCACCTCGTCTGCCGTCTGTCATCCGTCCGTCCGTTCGTAGGTGGCTCTGGCGCCCTGGCCTGGGGGTGCGACGGGCTCGTCTGGGCGCGAGGCTAACGCTATGCTGCCTTTCCTCCCGCGCCGTGTCCGCAGGTAACTAGGATTTCTACCTCAACCGCGAGACTATGCAAGGATGGGGCGGGCTGGCGGCGCGGGGCCCCCCGCAGGACGGCGAGGACGGATGGAGGCCAGAGGACAGGCTCTACTGTGAATCAGCGCCGCGCACAGCTGCGGAGACGGCGCGCTGGGGCCTGGCTCCAGCCTGTACTGTCGATAGTCTTAGATAAAGTATTTATCGTTTTTTAAAAAGTATAAACAATTTTGACTTATTTTATTTCACCGAAGTCGTGAAGGCAACCTATCGAGAGATGTAGATACTATATTATATGAGAGAATATATGTAAAGACATCGCCGAAGGACCGGCCCACCGCGGAGACGCTGGCAGCCGGCCCGGTGCTATCTCGTCGCCAGGCTCGCGCCTCCACGTGCTCTTGGTGCTGACTCTCGAGGTTGACCACGCCAACGCCAGGTCCTAGCGCCTGGCGTGTTCATTCCCGCCGCTCTTCCCATACCAAAGGCGGCGTCTCCGGTGGAGGCCCGCCCCGCCCCGCCATCACTGTGAACGGCCTCGGCTCAGCCCTCGGGATGGCGCCTTTGGCATCGGAACGGCAGTCCTGCGCGGCAAGGCTGCGGTGGCGGAGCCTCGAGGAGGGGACCCGTTCTCAGTGGTGCTTGTGAGGAGGGTCTGGTACCCGACTCTGCTGCCTGCCTGGCTGGCTCACTCGTGTGACAGGTGCATTTACTTTTGTACGTCTCTGCTCGCCCTGGGCTCACGCCGCAGCCCACCCCCCCCCCCCCGCAGGGTCGGCTCCTGTGGTGGCCGGGGACGCAGGCGGGTTAGTTGTGGGTGCCTGCTTTGTCTACAAGGGAGTCACGCTGACAGGTGACAGTATTTTATAGAGAGATGATGAAAATTTATAAATTTCATAGACGGACTTCATTTATTTTTAGACTGTATGACGAATACACAGTAAACTAAAGAGAAAAGGAGGAAAGGAAAGTGAGGGGAAACCCTCCCGCCTGTTCAAGTGCACAGCGGCACTGGCCCAGGGCCCTCCTGCCCACCCTGCTGAGGTGACACCTGCTCCACCCGAGCGGCCACGGTGGTGCTTGGGAAGGGATGCGCTTGGGGTGGCCGGGCAGGAGGGCTGCTCCCTGAGGCTCCGAGGTGGCCGGTAGGGTTCTCGGTCCCTCGAGCACAGCACCTGTGACTGGTCCTGGGTCCCTGGGTGGGGCAATGTTGTCTGTGTGCCTCCCGAGAAGCTCTCGGTCCCCCGAAAGGGCCAACATCGGCCAAAGGTGGGCGCCCCGGCGAGGGCTGAGCGTGGGCAGTCGGAGCCCCATCCTCAGGTGTTTGCCACCCAGGCGGCACCCGTCAAGGAGCGCGGGAGGGTGGGCCTCTGTGTGGTGGCCTAACGTGAGCCTTCCCCGGCCTGGCCGACTCCACATACCCTTCAGAGGTGGACGCCACGGGTCCTCTGCCTGCCCTTGAGTGGGGTCGGTGTGGTGGCCGAGGCCCGGCCCCGCTTCCTGACCCCCGGGACGCAGGCCACAAGGGTCAGAGCGGGCCAGTGCGCTGCCTGCAGCCACCTCTACACTGTGTGGGGCAGCAATCAGGCTAGAGACGGAGCCTTCCTCCTGTGACCGCCCGCCCTGCCCCCCTTCCCCCCAGGTCGGTGCTCCCAGTGCACGACGGTGCTGTCCTGACCCCCGGCCCCCGGCCTCTCCAAGAGGCTCCCCTCCCCGTGTCAGGAACACAGGGCTCCCGAGAAAGCTACGGCGCTGCCAGCGGAGCCCCCATCTGAACAAAGGACACTGTACACAAACACTGCGTCACTTCGGGAGGACCACCGCGCCGCGTCTGTCCTCTGCACGCACGCGCAGGCACCAGGGGACGGACGACCCGCGCAGGGCCTGCCCCACAGCGGGGCCCAGCTCGGCCTCTCCACACCCACCCTCCGGTCCCAGCCTGAGTGCCGCTGCTGACGCCAGCCACGGGAGTAGGGCGCCGGCTGGCGTGCGTGGGGAGCGGCCCTGCGGGAGCCCCACCGCTGCTGCCGACGCGGGTGCTCCAGGTCTGACGGCTGCTGTCGCTTTGCTCAGGAAAACCTAACAACTAGGACAGCCTCCAGTCAGGGGATGCGTTCTCTGTTCAGCTATGAATCGTGACCTATTTAAGAACCAGCCCCCACCCCCCCTGCCCTTATTTATCCTGCCAGCCGGCCCGTCTACAGTTAGGACTGTTTGTTCTCATTTACACATCCATCCACGCTGGCTCTCGCATCCCTGCCTTGGTTTGTAACGGAGACGGGCTTTGCTTTCCTGTTCTGGTAGCTTATGTTTCAGTTGGGGCGCTGGCTCCACCCCCTCTTCCCAAGGGAACCCCACTGCACTGCGTTTCCACCTGTAGACGCTGTAATAAAATACCTGTTTTCACTTGAACCTGGTCTGGTGGCAGTGTTTCTTCCCGACCGTGACATGGCAAGGTCCTGGAGCGCAAAGAGGGTCCCGGGCCGTGATAGCCATCCCCAGTTGGGGAGGACGGTCACTCCCAGCAGAAGCCCCACCTGCTCCGGAAGGCAGGCCCTGTGACCACAGCAGACAGTGAGCTCCACCTCAGGGAGGCCCAGCCCCTCCTTCAGGGCCAACACCTGACTAGGTCAGGCCCACCCAGGGTGGGCCTCCTCCTTGACTAACTGAAACCGACTGCTTGGGTACTTTTCACACCACCAACAAAACCCTTCCCGAAGTCCCGCCTGCACTCGGCGGGAGGCCTGTGAGCCCCAGAGGCCCTGTGGGCTGGGCCCCAGCCTCCCCACCTTTCCTGGCTCTGGGTTCTAGGCCTCCTCTCCTCTGTTCCTACTGGGCACTTAAACCTTGAACCTGGGCAGGGCTTCACTTCCCTCAGGACCCCGCTGTGACTCTGCGGGACCGGCAGCCTGCGGAGGACAGAGGTCCCTCTCTGCATTCACTGCACCGCCGTCCCGTGTGAAAAAGAGGTACCTTTATTTGAACAGAACAAACTGGCCACCCGAAAGGCGCACCTTCCAGCTCTGCCCAGAGGCGTCCGGCCGGGGCCTGCCCCTTCAGCAGGAGAATTCACAGCAGCCCCAGCATGGGCCCACGCCCTTCACAGCATCACCTAATGTTGTACATTCAGCCTGCACGGGGCAGGAGAGTTGCACCAGCCTCAGGCACCTGCCAGGCCTGGATGGACGCACCCAAGGGGCTGGGCACAGCTCCTGGGAGGGGACACCTGTCCCCTGGCAGCAGCATGTGGCACTGAGGTGCCACAGTCCAGTGGGTCCCAGTGCATCCAGAAGGGGCTTGCTGGATTGTTTCTTCAAAAAGGCAGCCCCTGCGGATCCTGGGGCTTTTAAAATCTGTAAACCAAGACACCTCCCACGACAAATCCAGGCTTGGCCAAGAAACCGGGGACCCAGGGAGGGTTCATCCAGCCCCCAGCAGGAAAGCTGAGGAGCCCCACACCCAGACTCATGCCTTCAGGCCGCTCAGCTGGAACCTGGCCTCCTCTGATATGCCGAACTGCTCCAGGGGATCCTGTGTGGGTGGACGATGGTGGGGGGGGGGGACGGCATGAGCCTAGGCCCAGAAGACCCCCAACTCCCACCCCTGCACCCACGCGCACCTTGCCAGTCATCTTCTGGATCTCATTCCGGTAGAAGATGAGGCTCCTCCGCATGAACTCGTAACTAGGGAGGAGGGTGGTGTGAGTCCACAGGGCCTGCCCCACCCCTGCCCCAGGCCCCCAAGGCGGCCGCACCCCACCTGGCTCGACGCACCCCACCTGGCTCGACGCAGAGCAGCCATCCACTCCTGACACTGCTCCTCACTGCAACACTCAAAGTGATACTTTCTCTCTGGGTCCTCTAGAAAGCCTGCGGAAGGAGTAGCCCCCATCTGTCCCCGCTCGCTCCCACCTCCCCCCCACCCAGCCCTCAACTTCCTCTTGCCATTGTCCACGACTGTCCCCTTTCCAGCCCCGGCCCGCCTGGGCCCACTGCTTCCCACCAGCTGGGCGTCGGTTGAACTGTGTCCCCCAAAAGATGTATGTTCGAGTTTTAAAAAACATGAGACATTTCCCAGGACTATGAATCTATCCGGATGTGGAATCACTGCAGGTCTAAGTAGTTACAAGCAGTTGAGCTGAAGTCACGCTGCACTAGGGTGAGCCTCTAATCCAACAGGACTGGTGTTCTTAAGAAAATGAAACCTGGACACTACCACACAAGGGAGAAGATCCCATGAAAAGGAAGGCAGAGATGGAGTGAAAACGGTCGCCAGCGACCCCCCAGAAGCCAGGAGAGAGATCATGGGGGCAGATTCTCCTTCAGAAGGAACCAGCCATGCCAACACTCTTGATGTCACACTTCTTGCCCCCCAAAACTGGGAGAAATAATTTTCTGCTGTTTAAGCCCCCTAGTCTGTGGCACTCTTGCAGCCTCCCCAGAAGACTAGTTAGTAGCTCCGTCTTCGCCTGCAGACCCCACCCTCTCAAGACGACCCAGGAGAATCCTCCCAGTCCCCCAGCACAGGGCCCTGATCCCAGGAGAAATGAAACAATTACAGCGAAGCATCCACCCCGAGAGAGCAGCGCTCCCCAACAAGACAAGGGCGGCCTCTGGGGTAGTGCGCTCGGCCTGGGTCCCCACCCAGAGGAGCCAGCGCGAGTGGGGCTGCCCGGGACACTGGACTCAGCCTCTGGGGACTCAGGCGGGGCCGCGCCGGGGTGGAGCGGGGCGGGACGGGGTCAAGTAGCCTCGCCCCAGGCCGCACTCACTGATGGAGAAGCCGCTGGGCTCTTCCTGAGTGACTCTGCAGTGCTCCAGCAGCAGGGCTCCGACGGGCTAGGGGCAGACAGGGGCATGGGGGCGGGCACCGGGAACCTGCCCCCGCCCCGCCCCCGACTCCACACCCCGCCCCCCAACTGCGGCCGCCCCCCCCAACTCCGGACCCCGACCCCGACCCCGACCCCGACCCCAACCCCAAACCCCGACCCCGCCCTCCCCGCCGCCTTACCTCCGCCTCGTCCGTCCGGAAGTAGAAGAGGAAGTTGACCACCAGCTTCACCAGCCGCCGTTTCACCACTGCGGGAACAAGGCGGGCTCGCGCGCGTTCCGCGGCTGCCCACCCCCGCCCCCCGGCCGCCCTGCCGCCCGGCCGCTCCGGCGCCTCGGGCCGCTCACCGCTGCCCTTCTTGGGGCCCCGCATGCCCAGCTCAGCTGCCATCTCGGCCGGCTGCCGGGACAGCGCCTGCAGCTCCTTCTCGTTATAGCGCATGGCGCCGCTGGGACCCAGAACGCGGAGCGCTGGGCCGCGCCCTCCGGGCCGCCGTCCTCACTCGCGCCGCTGCCGGCGCCAAAAGAGTCCCACGGCGTCGTCCCGGAAGCGCGGCCGGAGCTACCACGCCTGCGCGCTCCCGGGCCGCTCAGCCTGTCCTACACCGGCGAGTGGCAGAAGCGTCCCGGGGGCCGCCGGGGCCGAGAAGAGCCCTCGTGGGGCGCACAGAGCAGTAGGCAAGATGGACGGTTGTCACGTAACCAAGCAACAAGGTGGACCCGGGGTGGAAACGATAAAGCACCCCCACGACCTATAGAGCCCAGTACTCAAGGGAACAGGCGGACGGGAGTGGGAGACGAGAAGCAACTCGCTATCCCGCGAGAACTGGCTCCGCGCGAGTTTGGCCCACGATAAGGACAGTGAGAGCCGGTGCGCACGCGCGCTTCGGCTTCCGGCCTGCACTCCTGCTGCCCGCAGTCCTCCAGCCTCCGAAGCGTCTAGCCCGCGCCGCTGGGCGGGCCGGGCATGCGCACACGGAAGAACCCCGCCCCGCTTGCCCTCGGAAGTGCTTCCTTAGCCCGCGGCGCGCTTGTGCAGAACGAAGTCGGCGCGGCGGCAGAGGTGGTGGCCGAACAGGCGACGGCGGTGCGGCCGCGGGTGAGAGTTAAGAGCCGCGCGGGGCTAGGGCGGCGACCGCGAGGGGCTCCCTGGAGGGGAGTAGGCGAGGAGCGCCTCGGCAGGGGCGCGGGCTGGGGGCGGGCGCCGGCTCCGCGCCCGCGCCCGGCGCTGGGCAGGCCCGACCCCCACACCCTCGCCCGCTAGGAGCTCCGGCTGCAAAGGCCCATTGGGTCGGGTCGGGTCGTGGTCCGGGGCGCCTTCCCTGCGCCCGAGGACTCGTCCGTTGGCTTGCTGGCTCTGTGGTCCGGGACTCACCTGGATAGGGGTGACGGCGGCCCCAGTTCCAGGCCCACCGAGTGGAAAGGAAGGTCCGGAGGCGGAGCGCCCGGCACCGCGCCCGAGGCCACCAGAGCCCGTTAGCTGGGCCCGTTTCGCAAGCGAAGCCCCGAGGTTAAGTGACTTCCCCGCCTGTCAGTCTAGGTTTCTTATACCATTCTTCTTCCTGCCCCCCAAAGCTCATTAACTTCTTCACCTTTCCTATTCGCCTGATTTTCTTTGCTTGTTGTTAAACCTTTGTACTCAAAGCTTTTTCACCTCACACGCCTAGCGGTTGTATTTTCCTACAGGTTGAAACAAATGGATGTCTTTTTTCCTTTCCCCCGTGGAAACTTCCCTCTCAAAGCTGTCATCCTCCTGCTCCGGTCGGGACTGGAGCCCCACCTTGCAGCTGAGTAGCTGTCCTAGAACCTGTTGTCCGGGCTCCCCTGGGCTGGCTTGTTTTCAGTGTGACCATCTACTCTCCTTCCTTTCTTCCATCAGAGCTCATCAGGTAGCTTTTGAAGAAGTCGACTCATTTTTTTTTTTTTTTTTTTTTTTTTTTGCGATACGCGGGCCTCTCGCTGTTGTGGCCTCTCCCGTTGCGGAGCGGACGCGCAGGCTCAGCGGCCATGGCTCACGGGCCCAGCCGCTCCGCGGCATGTGGGATCTTCCCGGACCGGGGCACGAACCCGCGTCCCCTGCATCGGCAGGCGGACTCTCAACCACTGCGCCACCAGGGAAGCCCTCGACTCATTTTTTTATATTGAGCTCTCGGTTAGCTGAAAACGGCTTTATTTATCCTTACAGGCAGAAGGGTGGGTGTAAAGTTCCAGATCAAAAGCCCCCGGTGGGAGCTGTGAAAGCATTGCCCGTCTTAGGAGTTCCCTGCTGTCCTGAAGGGTCTCGTCCCGTTCTGGTTTCCGACCTCTTGTTTCTGATTTTCTTTCTGTCTAGTAGAAACTTTAGGTTTTCATTAGTGCTGTGAAATTTAATGGTTTCTTCGTTTGAGAGTGGTTTTTTTTGGTTTTGTCTGAAAATTAGGTTCTTTCAGTTCTGGGGTATTTTCTTTTATTTCATAGGTTATTCCTTTGATGATATTCTCCACGTTTGTTCTTTTTAATTGTTATTTTATGTGGGTCTATAGTTGATTTACGACATCGTGTTAGTTTCAGGCGTACAGTAAAGTGATTTATACACATACATGTGTCCGCTCTTTTTCAGGTTCTTTTCACATATAGGTCATTGCAGAGCATTGAGCACAGTTCCCTGTGTTATGCAGGAGGTCCGTATTGATTATCTTTTTTTTGAATAAAGTTATTTATTTTATTTATTTTTGGATTTGTCAGGTCTTTGTTGCTGCGCACGGGCTTTCTCTACTTGCGGCGAGCAGGGGCTACTCTTCGTTGCGGTGCGCGGGCTTCTTGTCGTGGCAGCTTCTGTTGTTGCGGAGCACGGGCTCTAGGTGCGCAGGCTTCAGTAGTTGTGGCGTACGGGCTTAGCTGCTCCGCAGCATGTGGGATATTCCTGGTCCAGGGCTCGAACCCGTGTCCCCTGCATTGGCAGGCGGATTCTTAACCACTGCGCCACCAGGGAAGCCCTGGTTATCTATTTTAAATATAGTAGTGTGCCCACGTTTCGTTCTGTTTTCAGTTCGTGATTTCTAGATTCTTGCTTTGCCTGTTATTATTTTGCTATTATTGTTGTTATTGTTGTTCATTTTCCTGTTCTCCATTATGAAAGCCTTCTTTAACTCTTACATTCAAGCGCTCGTATTCATTGTTTTGTCAGGTTCATCACGTATTTACTTTTAAAGGTTTATTTTTTTTTTTAACTTTGTTTGTTTATTTAGGCTGCACTGGGTCTTAGTTGTGGCATGCGGACTCTTAGTTGCAGCATGTGGGATCTAGTTCCCCGACCAGGGATGGAACCCAGGCCCCCTGCATTGGGAGCGTGGAGTCTTACCCACTGGACCACCAGGGAAGTCTCAGGGTTCGTCTGGTTTTAATTCACCATGCTCACCTTTGGCATCTATTCTAGTTTCACGATGTGGTAACGTCTCCTGTCATCCGGGAGGACGTTAACACCTTCTATTGATGTTTCCACCAGGTTTCTTTTTTCTCTGATACACACGTTTCTTTGCGTCTGTTTATGTTAAGTTACCAGTCTGCATGGAGAGTAGTGCTTCTCATCTAGCGAGCTCAGTGGGCCTGGCAGAGTGCTGGGGTTTGGGGAGTGTGGGGGGCCCCCAACTGTCAGTGTCTGAGAATACTGTCTCTGGTGCTCTCTTCCCAGAAAAGACTCCTGATCTCCCCTGGGCTGGGAGCACCAGCTGGGTCTCCTGCCTGCTGGACACAGACCAGGGGAAGGGGTGTTGCCTGCTGCTTAACGGGTGGGTTTTTTGTTGTTGTTTTTTTTTTTTTTTTTTTTTTTTTGGCTGCATCAGGTCTTCGTTGCTGCGCGGGCTTTCTTTAGTTGCGGCGAGCGGGGGCTACTCTTCGTTGTGGCGCGTGGGCTTCTCATTGCGGTGGCTTCTCCTGTTGTGGAGCAGGGGCTCTGGGTACGCGGGCTTCAGTAGTTGTGGCTCGCGGGCTCTAGAACGCAGGCTCAGTAGTTGTGGTGCATGGGCTTAGTTGCTCTGTGGCATGTGGGATCTTCCCAGACCAGGGCTCGAACCCATGTCCCCTGCATTGGCCGGCGGATTCTTAACCACTGCGCCACCGGGGAAGCCCTAGTAGATGGGTTTTGATGGACCTGCCCCCTTTTCTCTCTGGCCTCATCTCAGTCTCTGATAGCTACTGGCACTCACTGTAACGTGGTGAGTGATTAAGTACTTGCTTGCGTTTGGGTTTCCTGAGCCAGTCGGATCCTCTCCACAGGTGCTCTCACGACACCTGTGGCGCGTACTCCCGGCTAGGACAAGAGCTTGTTCTGGCTGCTTGAGGAGAAACTGGGCTCCCCCCAAACTGACTGGAACTCTTGGCTCTGGTAGTGTTTTGCCTTTACCAGTTGGCGGCTCTGGGTGGACTTGGCGTGAAATAAAAAGTCTAGTCCTGGGATTCTGCAGCCTCACCACGTGTGAGGTTTTTGTAAACTCATCAGGTCACACTGCCGGTCGGTGGCACAGCTGGCTGGTGTCTGGACTGTTAGTTTCCTGTGGTCGGTGCAGCAAACCACCACCGACTTAGTGGCTTAAACGACCTAAGTTCATGATGCAGCTCTGGAGGTCAGGAGTTCATTGTGAGTCTCACTGAGCTTTATTTCTTCTGGAGCCTCCAGGGGAGCATCGGTTCCACCTTTTCCAGCTTCTAGAGGCGCCGCATCCCTGGCTCGCGGCCCGTCCTCCATCCTCACAGCCGGCAGCGCAGCATCTCCCGTCTCTCTCTGCCTCTGACCCCCCTGCCTCCCTCCTATAAGGACCCTGTGATGACACTAGGCCCCTTGGGGAATCCAGGGTCCTCCCCTTCTCAGGGGCCGTAACTTAACCCCACCTGCAAAGTCTCCTCTGCCCCGTGAGGTGACACGTCCAGGAACCCTTGAGATTGAGATGGGGCCATCTTTGGCAGGGGTCATAGTCACTCCTGGGCCCCATCCCTGTGAATTTACCCCAACAGAGACAAGATGCCAGGGGCCTGGGGCCAACATTGACCAGTGGGAAAGGGAGTGTAAGATGAGAGAGGTTCCTGGAGGTTGGGTCTGAGCTGAGCCTGAAGGAGGGTGGGAAACAGTGGCTGGGCTGGAAGAGACATCAAGGGCTCGGGAGAGCCTTCCTCAGCCGCGAACGAGCCGTGAACATCTTGTGCGTTAGGCAGTGGCGGGGGGATAGGTTGGTAGATGTGTTCCTTGTTTCCAGCAAATGTACAGCTGAGCCGGAGAAGCAGAATTTAGGCTGAGAGAAATAAGTGTAAGACAATCAGAAAGGGAATTCAGAGGAGGGAGTGAACAGCATGGGCTTGGGTGGTCTGGGGAGGCTTCTTGGAGGAGGTGAGACTAATTAGTGAGACCTTGGTCTCATTTTGCCCTTTGCCATTTCGGGTCCTTGGGCCTTTGCACTCCTCAGGCTGGGGGGACTTCCTCAGTCCACCCACCAGGTCACCTGGAGATGCCCTGTTTCTCCTTCTTCCTCATTTCCATGTGCCTGGCCCATAGTGGACCCTCGGCCACTGGAAGAGACTTGGTAAAGCGTGGGCATGAGGCTGAGAGCTGCGAGAGCTCTGGGGGATGAGGCTGAACCAGGAGGGCGAGGCCTCCCGCGCAGCCTCACAGCCGCCCCTTGGCCTCCACAGGTTTCCTCTCTGGTCTGGTAGAGCCCCAAGGTCCTCACCATGGACTTCCAGCATCGCCCCGGAGGCAAGACCGGGAGTGGGGGCGTGGCCTCCTCCTCTGAGAGCAACCGGGACCGTAGGGAGCGCCTCCGGCAGCTGGCCCTGGAAACCATCGACATCAACAAGGTACACGTGCCCTCCCGCCGCCTGTGCCCACCCTGCACCAGGGAGCTTCACCTGGAGTGGCAGCTCTCAGTGTCCACCAGAGGCCGGCTGCTGTTCGTAGCCCCACGTTTGAAGGGTCTGTTAGCACAGGAAGCTATACTTAGCCAGAGGTGTGGGGAGTCGCCAGTGGTGTGGGCCCTGATGGCACCACGGGCAGCGAAAGACAGCAGCTTATCCGTACAGAGCTGTAGGGAGACAGGCCTCTGCCTCGGCCCTGGGGATACGTATGTGGGTCCCCCTGGGCGCTGTGGGGTGTGCAGCAGCATCCCTGCCCTGCCCCCGCGCCAGATGCCAGGAGCTCCCCAGTCACAGTGGCCACAGATGTCCCCATATGTCGCTCAGTGTCCCTTGGGGGGCGGAATCACCTCCGGTGAGACCCCAGGGATAGGGATTCCACTGACCCCAGGAGACTGGGTTCCATGACCACCTGACCTCTGTGGTCCTGGGATGCTGTACACATTTCAGTCCACACCTGAGTGGGAGGGAGAGGAGGTGATACAGATGATGGGGGCCCCCCTGGTTTACACCAGCTGAGCATCGGGGATTTATCCTGGTGTCCAGCGTGAGCAGGGAGCAGACTCAAGGTTTTCGCGAATAACTGACTAAGGGTTTCTCAGCTTGGAGGTGCGGCCCGGTCATTCCCTGGGGCGTGGGGGCCATCACGGGCGCTGTTGGGTGTGGAGCAGCACCCTCACCTCCACACTTGATGCCAGGAGCCCCCAACTCGTGACAACGACTGACGTCCCCAGACATTGCCCAGTGGACCCTGGAGGCAGAGTTGCCCTCGATGTGCCCCTTGGTGTTCAGTGTATAGGTCCTCTTAGACTTTGAAACGCTCTGAGGTGTGTCGAGCCCGCACCGTGTGCCGGACGCTCCCAAAGCCCCTCAGAGGCCTGGCCTGGGAGGTCAGTTCTGTTACTCTTCCCATTTTCCAGATGAGGAAACAGAGTTGAGGGTGGGATTGTCATCGCCAATGACGACACGGTCTCTGGGCGGTGGAGTTGGGACCTGAACCCCTGCTGTCTGCTCTGCGCCTCTTGAGTGGTCACCAGTTGGCCCTGGAGCCCCTGCCCCACTCACGGGATGTGCAGAGACGGGGTCTCCTAGGGCCTCGGGTTGGCCCGCTTGCTCCTCTGCCCGCGTCAGGCTGTGCTGCGGCACGAGGAGGGCTGGCCTGGTCGGCGCCATGGAGATGCGTGAGCAGCGGTGCTGTTTCGGCTCTGCCTCCTGGACCCCGGGCTGCCGAGGACCCTTCCCCGAGCTTGCTGCAGGGGCGTGTGGTCAGCCCCAGCCCCACCCAGTGGGCTCTGCGGTGCTGCCTGGGGGGCTCCTGCTTGTCCTCTGCGCCCCCTCCCCCGCCGCGAGCGTTCGCCCTGAAGAGAGTGGTGTTCTCTCAGCGCCCGTGCGGGGTCCCCAGGGCCCCTCCCACCGCATAACAAGCGTGCTTCCTCCGCAGGACCCCTACTTCATGAAGAACCATCTGGGCTCCTACGAGTGCAAGCTGTGCCTGACGCTGCACAACAACGAGGTGTGGCCCCGCCCCTGCCCCACCCCCCACCCCGCCCCACCTGTGCTGCTGTGGACTTGGCGAGTTCTTCAGTACCGGTGGCACCGTTGCCACAGATGTGTATCTGGGAACGTGGGGACACCCTGGGACGTTCCACGTCAGGGCCGGGGTCGTGAAGTCTAGCCGGTGTGGCTCTAGTTTGCGCCTTTGAAGCAGGCGAGAGTCTGATGCTCCCTCACGCTGGGCCCCTCTCCTGGCACGAGTAGGTCCCTTTGTCCCTTTTCTCGTGTGGAGGACGTGCTTTGTTTCTGGTGGTTGCCAGCCCCGGTCGGCAGCACTGAATTGAACAGCCCGATATGGGAGGGTCTCCCCGCGGCATTGGGGCTGCTCATCCTCCGGGGAGGACCGTCCTGGGCATGCTGTCCCCGGGGGTCAGAAACCGCCCCCACCACCGGCCCCCGTTGAGAACCACTGATTCGCGTGTCTCATCCCTGGGGCATCGTGGAGATGGAATCACGGGACATGATCACTCCTGGGTTTCCCCACCACTTCCAAGCAGTGTCCACAGCCCACGCTGCACCCCAGCAGCTGCAAGACTGCCCGCGTCGCACCCTCCGGAGGCCCGCCTCACCCCCGGCTTTTGGGGGTCTCGTTCCCCTGTGTGCAGACCCACTAGCGCTCGTCTACTCAGCAGCGATCGGGTGCCTATCGGCACCTCCCCGCTCGCTTTGTCCTGAGCTGTGCGTCCCTCTCCCGTTCTAGGGGAGTTACCTCGCGCACACCCAAGGGAAAAAGCATCAGACCAACTTGTGAGTACCTCGCGCCCCTTCCCATGCCCGGCGCTCACCCCCACCAGAGCTGTCACCTCACTTGACCCCCGTCCCCCCTGACCTCGAAGCTCCAAGGTTGGCTGGGGCAGGGCGGGGGGGTGGCACTCCTGGCACCTGGGCCTATGGCCTTGGCGGCCTGTATGGAGGGGCCTCAGCCCCATGTCCGTCCCACCTGCAGGGCCCGGCGAGCAGCCAAGGAGGCCAAGGAGGCCCCCGCCCAGCCGGCGCCAGAGAAGGTCAAGGTGGAGGTGAAGAAGTTCGTGAAAATCGGCCGCCCGGGCTACAAAGGTAAGGATGCTCTGTGGCCTTGGCGGGCAGCCCCACACCCATCCACACCCACACCCACACCCACACCATCCGCCTCTGGGGAGTGGCTTCCTGTCAGAGGGCTTTCTTCCCTGGGGGCTGGGACTGCCTTCCCACCGTGAACTTTCACACACATGCCGGAGGAGGAGCAGTGTCGTTATTCTTTACGCTCCTAGCAAAGGTGGGTGAGCTTGTGGGACATGAGCGCGAGCCCTGGTGTGGCTCTCTCCTCTGACCACGGAACTGGGTGCTGGCTCTTCTTCACCTGAGGAGAAAGGAAGGGGAGGGGGAGGGTCTGTGCGTGCAGCAGCGCCTGTGTCACCTGGTTCGGAAAGCCAGTCAGGCGGCCCAGCTGGAGCACAGGGGATACAGGAGACCGTGTGCCAGGGGCGGGGGGGGGGGGGGGAAGGCAGGCCACCTGGTAGGCGTCCTGCTAAGGTGGGGACATCCTGCGTGTGGGTGGCGTTTCGGGGCGTGGCGTGCAAAGGCCCTGGAGTGGGCCTGCTTGGTGAGCCAGGACAGGGATGGCACTGTTTCCCTGGGGAGGCCACCACAGGCTTTCTGGCCAGTCCAGGCCATCTGGCGTCTTCCTGGGTGTAGCGGGGAGACACTGAGCACCCGTGTGGAAAGCAGCCCAAAGCCACAGAGCTCTGGCAGTGGGCACCCTCTCCCAGAAGTGGGGGCACAGTCTTGACCCTCACACTCGATGCTCCCCAGGTGGGGGGGCAGGCAGTGGGGAGGTCTCCCTCCCACCCCCACCCCCACCCGTGTGATCTGGGGCAGATGGCACCCGGGGTGCAGCCCTCCCAGCCCTGGATGGTGCCCGTCCAGCTGCGGATGGCTCTTGTGCTTCCCCAGCCAGGTGACCACCCCCAGGCCTGCTCTCCCGTTTGTGGCTAGTGTTAGGCCAGCCCCAGGGCCCCTTAGCTGGTCCTGACACCTCCTGTGTTGCAGTGACCAAGCAGAGGGACACGGAGATGGGTCAGCAGAGCCTCCTCTTCCAGGTGAGCAAAGGCTGGGGACCCAGTTCTGAGGGAAGGGGCTCCCTGAGAGGCGGTGCTGCCACCTGGCCGTGTCCCCACAGATCGACTACCCCGAGATTGCCGAGGGCATCATGCCCCGCCACCGCTTCATGTCCGCCTACGAGCAGAGGATCGAGCCTCCGGACCGGCGCTGGCAGTACCTGCTCATGGCCGCCGAGCCCTACGAGACCATTGCCTTCAAGGTAGCGCACTGGACCCCCGAGAGGTGGGGAGCCGGCCGAGGAGTTTGCTCCGTCCGGGCAGCTGGCCTCCAGCCCACTCCAGGATGCCCCTTCCTGCCAGGGCCAGGGGTATCCCTCTGGGCCCTTGCCTCTTGAGAGGGTGGCAAAGGACAAGGCAGCGCGAGGGCCGGGGGCTGGGCATCGAGGTGGGTGTCCGCCCAGAAGCAGAGACCCCTGACATGGCCCCAGCAGTAAGGTGTCCCTGCTGCTGGCTGTTCATGGATTCCATGACCGGATCTGGTCCCCAGATGGACGTTAATGGCATAGCGTAGATCACGGCTTTCTCGGGCTTGCAGGTTTGCTGAGCGGTGGAGCAAGGACATCAGTCGACTCTGTTACCCCTAAGCTAGACCCTGTCCCCTCACAGAAGGGCCTCCTCAGCTAGGCCATCTCGTGGTCCTGAAGGCCTATCTCTGCCCCCTGCTCCACCCCACGCAGGTGCCAAGCAGGGAGATTGACAAGGCTGAAGGCAAGTTTTGGACTCACTGGAACCGGGAAACTAAGCAGGTGAGTCACTGCAGGTCCAGGCAGTTGCCGAACCTTCTCCCAGCCCGAGGCCCAGGGGCCACGCTCAGCCTCTCCTTTCTGTCCAGTTTTTCCTCCAGTTCCACTTTAAGATGGAGAAGCCACCGGCCCCGCCGAGCCTCCCTGCAGGGCCTCCTGGGGTGAAGCGGCCCCCACCCCCGCTGATGAATGGTTTGCCCCCTCGGCCACCACTGCCCGAGTCATTGCCCCCGCCCCCGCCAGGAGGCCTGCCCCTGCCCCCCATGCCGCCCAGTGGGCCTGCGTCCTCGGGGCCTCCGGGCCCTCCTCAGCTGCCCCCACCGGCTCCCGGTGTCCACCCCCCAGCACCAGTGGTCCACCCCCCAGCATCTGGAGTGCACCCCCCAGCTCCTGGGGTCCACCCACCGGCACCAGTGGTCCACCCACCAGCATCTGGGGTCCACCCCCCTGCTCCGGGGGTCCATCCCCCAGCCCCAGGGGTCCACCCTCCAGCACCAGGGGTCCACCCTCCAGCCCCCGGGGTCCATCCTCCCCCATCTGCTGGGGTTCACCCCCAGGCCCCAGGGGTGCACCCACCAGCTCCTGCAGTTCACCCCCAGGCCCCGGGGGTCCATCCTCCAGCTCCCGGGGTCCACCCCCCAGCCCCAGGGATCCACCCCCAGCCTCCTGGGGTCCACCCCCCACCTCCTGGGGTCCACCCATCAGCTCCTGGGGTCCATCCTCCAGCTCCTGGGGTCCATCCCCAGCCTCCTGGAGTTCACCCCTCAAATCCCGGGGTGCATCCCCCAACTCCCATGCCTCCGATGCTGAGGCCCCCGCTGCCCTCCGAAGGCCCTGGGAACATTCCTCCCCCTCCCCCCACCAACTGAAAAGCCACCCCTGTCCCAGCAAGTCTGGCCTTGTTTTCCTGTGTTCCCCCCCGCAGAGTGAAGTTGAGTTTTTTGTACAGGGCTGGGCCGTGTTCCCAGAGCCCATTAAAGAGTCTTTGCTAACCTTGGAGCACACTGCTGTGTGGGCTGGCCGGCGGGCGGGTGGGCGGGAAGCACCCACTCGCTGTGGGTGTACACGCACGGCTGCCCTCTGCCACCTATGGGGGTGGCTCAGGGTTGGGGCCCCACCAGGATCCCAGGGGGTGGCCGCTGGCAATGCTGTGCCCTGGAGGCTGCTGGGTGAGGACAGACCCTGCTGGCCAGCAGTGGGTCTGGGGTCGCCCTCTGGGAGGAGAGCAGAGCAAAGGCTGCTCGCTCTCCTTGGGGGTCTCTGTGGGCCCCGAAGGCGTGGTGAGCGAGCGTGCAGTGGGTGTGGGGGTTCGCCCCCCACCTACCCAGTGGTCCTGTGGGGCAGGGGCTCTGCACCTCTGCCCTCCTCCAGCACCCTCCACCCCCCCAAATTGTTGATCGTTTGGGCCACACACTCCCTGCTCACATTCCTGCTCCTGGCTCTAAAGGGGAAAACTTGTCAAGGACATTTTGACAAATGGGTCACAGGCCACACTTTGTAGCACTGGTGAGAAGAAGATAGATAGGCAGCTGAGCCGGAACAGAAGGGGCTTTGAGGAGGCTGCCGGCCTGCCCGGGCTCACAGCGGGCACTGGCCCCCAAGGTCACATCCCTGAAGGAGATAGGGGCCGCCTTCTGGCACAAACATTCTTGCTCCCTCATATAAGCTGGGGCAGCCCGGCCCCTCCAAGCTCCCATGATGCAGGGTCCACCTCTCTCTCAGCTGGCCCTGGTGCTGTTGGCAATGGGGGCCCTGCTGGGGGCCAGGACCCTCAGGGGAGAGGTCTCCAGCACCCCGGCCCTGCCCAGGGAGCCAACCCCAGGCGGCGGAGGCGGAGAGCTCATCTTGCACCAAGACTGGGACTGGCCACCCCCTGGCGTCTGGCCACCAGGCAGCCCTCGGGACCCCCTGTGCCTGGTGACCCTGGATGGGGGTGGCAACAGGAGCAGTGCTCCCCTGCGGGTGGTGGGGGCCCTGAGCGGCTACGAGCGGGCGTTCCTAGAGGCTGTGCGGCGTGCCCACTGGGGGCCCCGGGACCTGGCCACCTTTGCAGTCTGCCCCCCGAGAGACGGGCAGCCCGCCCTGCCCCATCTGCAGCAGCTGCAGGCATGGCTTGGGGGGCCCGGGGGGCGGCGGCTGGTGGTCCTGCACTTGGAGGAAGGTACGTGGGGCCCTAACCCAGGGGCCTGGGCGGGGGGCCGGCTCTGGTGCCCCAGGGTGGGAGAACCCTTGGGAAGTGGAGGCTGATGGCCACAGACGTGGGTGATCTTATCTTTGCCCTGCCTGGGGCAACAAGTCCTCCTGCAGTGCCTGGGGAGGGTCCCCTCTCCTCCGACCTTGGAGCCACAGGGGGCAGGGCCAGCACAGCCTGAAGGTCCAGCCGAGGAGGGCCCCTCCCCCCACTCCCTGACCAGGCTGCCCAGGGGGCCTGTCCCCAGGGACCGCTGGCCTCAGACACACTACAAGGAAGGGCTTTACCCCAGGACATCCCCAGACCAAGAGACCCCAAGGGCTCCACCCCACTGCCCACAGTGTCTGTCACTCCTCCCAGGCCACCCGTGTCCCAAGGAAGCGCTACACCTGGGGTCCAGGGGCGTCAAGCCTCTCCCTCTAGGTTCCCCGGGGCTCTGGGTGGGGTGGGGGCTCTCCCTCCTGCAGGACTGGGACAGGCTTGGGGGAGGGGCTCAGGCATCCCCTTCCCCACTGTCCTGGCCGCAGTGACGTGGGAGCCGACCCCCTCGCTGAGGTTCCAGGAGCCTCCACCTGGAGGAGCCAGCCCCGAAGAGCTGGCGCTGATGGTGCTGTACCCAGGGCCTGGCCCGGAGGTCACCGTCACCGGGGCCGGGCTGCCCGGCGCCCAGGTACCAGGGAGTTGAAGGGGACTGCCCCTGGGCCACCAGGAGCCCTCACTCAGGGCGAGGAAGGGGTTACGGTTTTGTTGATTTTTTTAACTGGGTTTAACAAAAAGGCTGCAAGTGCCCAGGTTGGAATTTTGAAGGGATGCTAAGGGCAGCAAGCAGAGCAGGGCTGGCGCCCTGCGCGCCCACTGCCTGGCTGAGCCCCCATTTCCGCAGAGCCTCTGCCTGAGCCGGGACTCCAGCTACCTGCCCTTGGTTGTGGGACGCCCCGAGGCGGCCTGGCGCGGGCCTGGGCTCGCCCTGACCCTGCGGCGCCGCGGAAACGGTAGGTCTCGCCCAGACAGGGACAGGGATGCTGCGGAGCGTGGTGGGGACGGCTGTCCTCGACCCCCAGACCTCCGGCGCTGAAGCAGCGCCGCGCACGCGCCTCCCGTCGCAGGTGCGCCACTGAGCACCGCCCAGCTGCAGGCGCTGCTGTTCGGCGCCGACTCCCGCTGCTTCACACGGATGACCCCGGCGCTGCTCCTGCTGCCGCCGCGGGGTCCCACGCCGATGCCCGCGCACGGCCAGCTGGACTCGGTGCCCTTCCCGCAGCCCAGGTGCGCGCGGGCCCGGCCCTGGGGGCGCGGGGAGTGGGGGGCGGCGCAGCCTTGCGCCCTCACGATCCCCCACTCTGCCGTCCAGGCCGTCCCCAGAGCCCGAGGAGGCGCCGCCCAGCGCCGATCCCTTCCTGGAGACGCTCACGCGCCTGGTGCGCGCGCTGCGGGGACCCGCGTCCCGAGCCTCGCCGCCGCGTCTGGCCCTGGACCCGGGCTCGCTGACCGGTTTCCCGCAGGGCCAGGTCAACCTGTCGGACCCCGCGGCGCTGGAGCGCCTGCTCGACGGCGAGGAGCCGCTGCTGCTGCTGCTGCCGCCCACGGCAGCCACCCCCGGGGTCCCCGCACCACTGCAGGGTCCGGCGTCCGCGCTGTGGGCCGCGGGCCTAGCGCGCCGGGTAGCCGCCGAGCTTCAGGCGGCGGCCGCGGAACTGCGCGGCCTCCCGGGGCTGCCGCCCGCCACCACCCCGCTGCTGGCACGCCTACTGGCGCTGTGCCCGGGGAACCCGGTCGGCCCCGGCGGTCCGCTGCGCGCGCTGCTGCTGCTGAAAGCGCTGCAGGGCCTGCGCGCCGAGTGGCGCGTGCGGGAGCGGAGCGGGTCGGCACGGGCGCAGCGCAGCGCCGGCGCCGCGGCCACCGACGGGCCGTGCGGGCTGCGCGAGCTGAGCGTGGACCTCCGCGCCGAGCGCTCGGTGCTCATCCCGGAGACGTACCAGGCCAACAACTGCCAGGGCGCGTGCGGCTGGCCGCAATCGGACCGCAACCCGCGGTACGGCAACCACGTGGTGCTCCTGCTGAAGATGCAGGCCCGCGGCGCCGCCCTGGCGCGCCCGCCCTGCTGCGTGCCCACGGCCTACGCCGGCAAGCTCCTCATCAGCCTGTCCGAGGAGCGCATCAGCGCGCACCACGTGCCCAACATGGTGGCCACCGAGTGCGGCTGCCGGTGACCCCGCGCCGTGCTCCGGCCGGCCCATATTTATTCGGACCCCTTCATCGCTCCCAATAAAGACCAGAAAGCACGCGGTTGGGGTGTCCGTGCATGTCTGGGGACAGGCGGAGGCCTCCTTCCCCCATTTCTCCTCTGGCAGGCAGGGCCGCGTCCTCCCCGTTGGCACCCACTGCCTCCCTGACCCCGACCCCGCCCCCCCCCCCCTACAGCCGCCTAAAGCTCCCCATCCCTGTCACTCAGGCCCCGGGCAGGTTCTGGAGTCCAGGCACAAAGGAGCAGGCGATGAGGGGGACCACAGCGCTCGCTTTATTTGCTGGAACTGCGGGGCGGTCGAGCAGAGGTTCAGGGATCCCCGCGCAGGACCCAGGTCTGGCTCAGTCCCGCCCCTTGCCCGCGTGGTGCTTCTGGCGGCCGGGAGGCCGGTCCTCCTCATCGGGGCGCCGCGGGGAGGCCCAGGCCTGCCTCTTCCTATGCTCGGGGTCTCTGGACTCTCCCGCCCATGCCCGATGGCCCCCTTCGCGCGCCTCCCAGCGTCGGTGTAGGGCCTCCCCGGCAGCCCGCGGCCTCTCCTCTTTCCGGGGTCTCTCCCTCCTTGGTCTCTCCTTCTGTGGCCTCTCCTTCCGGGGCCTCTCCTTTCTCAGCCTCTCTGCCTTCTTCCGCCTCTCCTTGGGCCCTCGGTCGGCAAGCGGCACGCGCTCCTCCTCAGCGGTCTCCTCAGACTCCCCTTTGTCCTTCCCTGCAGCCCCGCTGCTCCTGGGAACCGCGGCCCTTTCCTCTACCTTCGCCGGGGGCTCGAGCGATCCCAGTGGGGGGGCCCAGGCCACGGACTTTGGCTGCAATGTGGACAGTGTGGGGTGGTGGGGTCGGCACAGAGTTCCAAGGCCCAGGCCCCTTCCCCCAGTGAAGGCCCCACTGACAGGTCACTTGAGGAAGTGCTTACCAGGGGTGACGCTGGCTCCTTCAGGGACGAGCTTGGCGGGACCCACGGCTCGGGGACAGGCGCAGGGGCTTCCGCCTCCCCCGCCACGGCCTCTGGGAGGGGACGGGAGGGGATGCGAAACAGCCTGGCCCAGGGGACCGACCACTGCACACCGTCCATCCCCGCCCTTGCCCCCAGAGACCCCTCTCCCTGCGGACATGCAAGGGGGCCCAGCCGGACCCCACCGGGTACGCTGAGGCTGGGCTGGGTCCCTCCGAGCCCTGGGAAGGGGTTCCGAGTCTCCGCTGCTGCGATGACCTTCCCTTCAAACCTCCCTCATTCAGGCTGCAAAAGGATGCTCCCGTTTCTCTGAGGGACGCAGGAGCGCCCGCCCTGGCGCGCAGAGAAAGCAGCACGCTACCGAACGGGGGCGCACACGCCCATCCCGGGCCTACAAGGCCCGGGGTGGGAGTCGTGGGGCAGTGAGGGTCGGTCACCGGTAAAGGGAGATGCACCGAGGTCCTTGCTGGGGGGTGGGGGGGCAGGGCTCCTCTTAAGGTCTATGGGAGGCGGGGGTCAAAGCTGGTCCTGGATAGAGGGAGTCGGGCGCGACCGTCGGGGTGCACAAGGTCAGTCTGTCCCTGAGCAGGAGGTGCACGGGGCGGGGGAACCCCCCCTCACTCACAAGGTCCATACTGGGGGGAAGGGGGCGCGCACGGCCTAGAGTGGGAGCGCACAGACCCGCCCCCTGGGCTGTCCGCGCTTCCGGGAGGGAGTAACCACGTGCTGCGGCGCAGGCTCACCTCGGCACAGCTGGAAGGCGGAGCCCAGCAGCGCCACGAGCGAGGCGAGCACCAGGCACTTGTTGAGCGTCAGGTGTCCCCAGAGCAGCTCCTCGCTCAGGACCGGGGGCGTGGGCGGCGGCTGCGAGGGCGGCGCGGCCTGCGCCTTCTTCCGCGCGGGACTCTGGGGACCTGCGGGAGCAAGTGCGGGCTGGGCGCAGGCCGCGTGGGGCTGACCCGCGGCTAAACTCAGCTCTGCCCTGCCCGGCTGTGCGGCCTTGGGCCGAGGAACTAAGCCCTGCGGGATTGGCCGCTTCACTGGGATGCCGAGAATATTCTAGAAGATAATTAGTTGAAGCTTAGTGGCACCTAAGCTGGTGTTATCATGAATTAGCAGAGGCTCCCACAGCCCACTGAGTAACGGCCTGTGACACCCAGACACCCCCCAGTCAGGAGCCCCATGCACGCTATCACTCTGCCCCCCAGATCCAAGGACCCAGCCCAGGACCAATCCCCCACCCCCATGCTGATCCACACCCACCCCACCCCCACCTCACCCCTGCCTCCCGGAAACCCACTTGCTTCTGCTTTCAGCCTCTCCTTACCCGGTCCGGAGGCCACTTTGTCCACAGGCTCCTTTTCTGTTTTCTTGGGCCAAGCATCCACACTGCCTGCGGGGCTGCCCTCAGCTGCCGGCTCCTGAGAATCCTGTGGGGAGTAACATGTCATCCTGGGTGTTTCCCTAAGGGAGACCAAACCCTTCCCATGGGCTGCAGAAATGCACCCTCTTGGCCAACATGTCCCCTACTCTAGGGGCACCCTGGGCTGAAACCCCAGGGCCCTGGCTACTCACACGGGGCCAGCTGCTGGAGTCGGCCAGCCTGGATGTTGCTGTTGGCAGGAAAAGAGGGACAGTCACAGTCGTGGAAACCCCCAGGCTGATCCCACCCTCCGCTCAGTTCTGCTGGGTGAGGGGCAGGTGACTGCTCCCGTTCTGCAGATTAGAAAGCAGACAGACGCAGAGGCAGCCTTGCATGAAGGCGCACAGCACGTCACTGCCAAGCTGGGATTCAAACCCCGACCTGTGTGGCCCAGCACCTGTGTTCTCTGGGTTCTTTACAAACTCCCAACACACTAATGGACACAGGTTGGAAATGGGGGGCATGGTTTAAGTCAGTCCAGTGTGGGAGACCAAGTCCTGGTCCCTGAAGGTGAGCCACCTGGCTCAACAGGAGGATGGGGGCGTGGGCTTCATCCTGTGGTACCCTCTTGGCTACCTTGAGCCCTGTCCTCCCGGGGCCGGCCTGGGCAGGGGTCAGCCAGTGCAGAGAGGTCCTCGTCCACTTGGCAACTGCCCAGGCCTCCATCCAACTCCTCCAAGGCCCTGGTTGTCATGGAGACGTCTGAGAAGCAGCAGGTCCAGAGTCCGGCTTGGAGGGGGAGGGGGAGGAGGCAGCCTGCATTTGCTGAGCCCCTGGTATGGGCCTGGGCCTGGGCCTGACCTGGGGAGAAGGGGGCTCCCTACCTCCCCACACCGCCTTCCGTGTCCCTCTGCCTGGAGCCACCTTTCCTCGGTAGCTTCACACGCAGGGCACGACCACAGCCCTCCGCCAGGCACTCTCCCTGCCCCCCTCAGGCCTGCCTCAGGACCCCTCCTGACAGGCTGCTGGGCTGCTGGGGCCCAGAGTGGGCTGGGTTCTGGCCATGGTCACACAGAGGTGAGCAAAGAGCCCAAACCGGAACCCTTGGCTCCAGGGTCGGCTCATGTTCTCAGAGACCAGCGACTATTTTTATCCAGTGCCTGAGGCCAGCAGGACAGGCCAATGTGGGGCCCAGCCCCTCCTAGGCCCTTGCCCCCCTGGGGTCTCCCTTTGGACCATCCTCGCCCCCTATTCCTGGCACCCAGCCTCCCCCCAGACACCCTGGGTGTAGGAGCTCAAGCCCCAGCAGCCGGGACCAGCCTGGTTCTGGCCTTGGCAGGCAGGGGCAGGGGTCCCGGGCCTCCAGACCCCAACGCTGGGGTCGCCACCTCTTCTGGCCGTCTCTGCTCCCATAGGGCAGATGAAGAAACTGAGGCTGGAGGTGGAGCCGTGGGCCAGAGGTTGTGCAGAGCTGGAGCCAAACCCGTCTGTTGGCTTCCACAGCCCTGCTCTTTGGGGTCCCCAGTGTCTCTGCTGCCAGCAGAGTGACCCATCCCTGGGGCCAGAGCAGGCCGTGGGGAAGGGGCCCAGTGGGCCAGGGGGTGCCCCTAAGGGTGTGTGTGGGCAGCCACAGGAGTCGGGGACACCCGTGGACCTCAGGGATGCCCTCCCAGATCCCAGGGACCACCATCTCTGCCCAGGCCTCCCTCTGCCCCTCTTACCCCGCTGTTGCCACGCTGGGCCTGGTGGACAGGATGGAGCATGGGGAGGGTGGCCCCAAGACAGACAGCAGCAGGTGGCTGGAGGCCGCGAGGTGGGCCAATCAGCTCCTCAGCCGCTGCGGGGGTGGAAGGAGGGCTGGCCTGAGGTCCCTGCTGGGGCACATCCCCACCTCGGAGCAGGGCCAGGCACTGGCCCCACCCCCATGAGCACAAAGCCACCACCAGGCTGGCCACGGTGACTCCGGGAGCATTGCTTCCTCTCTCAGCCTCAGAAAAGAGGGTCCCTGGGGGTGGGAGCACCCACAAAGCGTGGTCACCTCGCCTTTATGAGCACCTGCTGCGTGCCGGGCTCAGAAGCAGCTAAACATCCACGTCCCTGTGGAGCCGGGGTCCATCAGGGAGGGCTTCAGGGAGGAGGATGACACCATCGAAAAGAAGCCAGGCTCTGCTGGCTGACGCGGGTCAGGCACAGCTCAGAGGCCTTGGTTTCCTCATCTGGAAAGTCGGGTCGTTTCCTCCCAGGGGGGGCTGTGAGGCTCAACTGTGGGCTGTTTTTTTTTTTTCTTTTAATTGAAGTATAGTTGATTTACAATGTTGTGTTAGTTTCTGCAGTACAGCAAAGTGACTCAGTTATACGTATATATATTCTTTTTCATGTTCTTTTCCATTGTGGTTTATCACAGAATATTGAATATAGTTCCCTGTGCTTTATAGTAGGACCTTGTTGTTTATCCATCCTATATATAATAGTTAGCATCTGCTAATCCCAAACTCCCAATCCATCCCTCTCCCACCCCCCTTTTCCCTTTGGCAACCACAAGTCTGTTCTCTATGTCTGTGAATCTGTTTTTGTTTCGTAGATAAGTTCATTTGTGTCATATTTTAGATTCCATGTTTAAGTGATATATATTTGTCTTTCTCTGACTTACTTCACTTAGTATGATAATCTCTAGTTGTATCTATGTTGCTGCAAATGGCATTATTTCATTCTTTTTTTAAGGCTGAGTAATATTCTATTGTATATATGTACCACATGTTCTTTATCCATTCCTCTGTCGATGGACATTTAGGTTGTTTCCATGTCTTGGCTATTGTGAATAGTGATGCTAGGAATATAGGGGTTCACGTATCTCTTTGGATTAGAGTTTTGTCTGGATATATGCCCAGGAGCGGGATTGCTGGAACATACGGTAACTCTATTTTTAGTTTTTTGAGGAAACTCCATACCGTTTTCCATAGTGTCTGCACCAATTTACATTCAATTGTGGGCTGCTTTTGTATCATCCCACCTAGTCACCCATCCACACCTTTGTTTAGTCAATCATCAAACACACACCACTCAGCCCAGCCGAGCTGTACTGGAAATTACTTTGTCATTTTCTTAAATAACAGCCTTATTGAGATACAGTTCATGTGCAATTCACTCTGTAAAGTGTACAATCCAGTGGTATTTAGTACATTCCCACAGTTGTGCCACAATCATCTCTATCCGGTTCCAGAACATTCCATCACCCCAAAAGAAGCCTGTCCCCATCAGAGTCACCCCCTATCCCCAGCCCCTGGCAACCAGGTATCCACTCTCTCTGTCTGTGGATCTGCCTGTTCTGGACGTTTCCTATCAGTGGAATCACACACTGTGTGTCCTGCGTCTGGCTTCTCTCACTGAGCATCATGTTCTCAGGGTACATGCACGTTGTAGCGAGTGTTGGGGCTTCACCCCTTTTCGTGGCTGAGTGATGCTCCAGCGTGTGGAGGGACCACATTGTGTGTATCCCTTCACTTGCATCTGACAGGGCTGGGATTAGGAGGAGGAGAGGAGGAGATTTGGTCAAGTGCAGGTTCAGATCCTGTCTTCCTGCAAATTTTTTTTTTTTTTTTTTTTTTTTTTTTTTTTTTTTTTTTTTTTTTTTTTTTTTTTTTGCGGAGCACAGGCTCTGGACGCGCAGGCTCGGTGGCCATGGCTCACGGGCCCAGCCGCTCCGCGGCATGTGGGATCTTCCCAGTCCGGGGCACAAACCTGTGTCCCCTGCATCGGCAGGCGGACTCTCAACCACTGCGCCACCAGGGAAGCCCTGTGCATTAATTTTTAATTGTGGTAAAATACACATAAATATAAAATTCACCATCTTAACCATTTTTAAGTGCACAGCTCAGTGGCATTAAGTACCTTTACACCGTTGGGCAACCATCCCCACCATCCATCTCCAGAACTTTCTCATCTTCCCAAACTGAAGCTCTGTCCCCATGAAACACTGACTCTCCACCCCTCCCCCAGCCCCTGGCCCCCACCATTCTACTTTCTGTCTCTGAATATGACTAGGGTTAAAACATACTGCTTCACACATCCTGTAAGACCCTTACAAGCTTCCATTTCCATTTCCACCTCCCATTCTGTATATACTATTGCTTTACTTCAACTATGTTGTAAAATAAATCTCATAGCACATTGCTGTTAGTTTTTCTTTAAAAGGGAATTATCATCTGAAGACATTAAGAAATAATTATAGGGCTTCTCTGGTGGCACAGTGGTTAAGAATCCGCCTGCCAATGTAGGGGACACGGGTTCGATCCCTGGTCTGGGAAGATCCCACATGCCGCGGGGCAACTAAGCCCATGCACCACAACTACTGAGCCTGTGCTCTAGAGCCCACAAGCCACAATTACTGAAGCCCGTGCGCCTACAGCCCATGTTCCAAAATGAGAAGCCACTGCAATGAGAAGCCCGTGCAGGGAAACAAAGAGTAGCCCCCACTCACCGCAACTAGAGAAAGCCCGCGCAAAGCAATGAAGACCCAACGCAGCCAAAAATAAATAAATAAAAAATAATTAATTAAAAAAAAAACCCTGAATGCAGTAAGGAAGAGACTATTTAAAAAAAAAAAGAAAAATAATTATATTGGGACTTCCCTGATGGTCCAGTGGATAAGGCTCTGCACTCCCAACGCAGGGGGCCTGGGTTCGATCCCTGGTCAGGGAAATAGAAGAGCCTGCATGCTGCAACTAAGACCTGGCATAGCCAAATTAAAAAACAAAAAAATTGCATTAACCACATTTTGTAAATTTCTTGTGTTCTTCATTCCATTGCATAGATCCAAATCTCTGGTAACATTTCCTTCTTTCCAAAGAACTTCCTTTAACATTCCTTTCTTTTTAATTTTCTTTTTCTTTCTTTCTTTCTTTTTTTTTTTTTTTGGTGCCAAAACCTAGGAA
Organism: Tursiops truncatus; assembly: GCF_011762595.2. Classification (NCBI taxonomy): domain Eukaryota; kingdom Metazoa; phylum Chordata; class Mammalia; order Artiodactyla; family Delphinidae; genus Tursiops; species Tursiops truncatus. The sequence goes on along the minus strand of NC_047036.1, from coordinate 169,833,155 downwards.
TGAAAACATTTCTTTTATTGTATGTCTACTGGCCACACATTCACTCAGCTTTTATTTATCTGAAAATAGGTATTGCCTGGGACTTCCCTGATGGTCCAGTGGTTAAGACACGGCGCTTCCACTGCACGGGGCCTGGGTTCAATCCCTGGTTGGGGAACTAAGATCCCGCATGCTGCGCACGGCTTGTGGGGTCTTAGTTCCCCGACCAGGGATAGAACCCAGGCCCCCTGCAGTGGAAGCTCAGAGTCCTAAGCACCAGACCACCAGGGAATTCCCACTTTATCTCTGATTTCCAACACTTTAATTTATAATGTGCTTGGTTGTGCTTTTCTCTGTGTTTATCTCCTCTGGGATTCATTGAGCTTCTTAGATTGTGGTTTTATAGTTACTATATTTGGAAACTTTGTGGCCATTCATTCTCTGATTTTTTTAAAAATAAATTTATTTATTTATTTATTTTTGGCTGTGTTGGGGCTTCGTTGCTGTGAGTGGGCTTTCTCTAGTTGCGGTGAGCGGGGGCTACTCTTTGTTACTGTGCACGGGCTTCTCATTGCAGTGGCTTCTCATTTTGGAGCATGGGCTGTAGGCACGCGGGCTTCAGTAGTTGTGGCACGTGGGCTCAGTAGTTGTGGCTCACGGGCTCTAGAGTGCAGGCTCAGTAGTTGTGACGCACAGGCTTAGTTGCTCCACGGCACGTGGGATCTGCCTGGACCAGGGCTCGAACCTGTGTCCCCTGCATTGGCAGGTGGATTCTTAACCACTGCACCACCAGGGAAGCCTCATTCTTTGTTTTTTTGTTTGTCCTTCTTCTCTCTCCTTCTTTCTAGGACTCCAGTTATGTATATTAGATTACTTGATATTGTTCTACAGGTCACTGAGGTTCATCTTGTAAGCGTTTTTGCTCTCTGTGTGCTTCATTTTAGATAGCTTTTAAGTCTTTAATTTCACTAATCTTTTCTTCCTCAATGTCTAATCTGTTATTAATTCCATGTAATGAATATTTTTCATATGTTGTACTTTTTCAGTCTACAAGTTCCTTGGTTTATTTTTTAAATCTTCCTTTTTCTCTCTTTATTGTGTACATGTTTTCTTTTCAATCTTTGAGTGTATTTATAGTAGCTATAGTATAATCTTTGCTTATTCTCGTCTCTCTGTTATTTCAGGGTCCATTTCTCTTTTTTTGGTCATGCTGAGCAGTATGTGGGATCTTCGTTCCCCGATCTTCAAACCTGAGCCCCCTGCAGTGGAAGAACAGAGTCTTAACCACTGGACCACCAGGGAAGTCCCCAGGGTCCATTTCTATTCATCCCTTTTGTTCTCTTGTTCATAAGTTACATTTTCTTGCTTCTTCACATGTCTACTAATTTTTTATTGAATTTATTTATCCAGTTTCCAGTTCTTTCTTGTATAGTTGTGTAACTTATGATGTTACTTAGTTCTATCACCATATATTAATTTTGCCTGCAATTGGACATCATGGCAATAGAACCACACTGTGTACACTCTTTTGTGTCCACCATTGTGTCTGTGTAATTCATCTATTTTGTTCTGTGTATTAGTAATTTGTTCTTTTTTTCTTATAAATTTTTATTTATTTATTTTTGCCTGCATTGGGTCTTTGTTGCTGTGCACGGGCTTTTTCTTTTTCTTTTTTTTTCGGTTAATAGCAACTGTTACTGTTTCACTGGTGAAGCAGGCTTTTTCTAGTTGCGGCGAGTGGGGGCTACTCTTTGCTGTGGTGTGTGGGCTTCTCATTGCGGTGGCTTCACTTGTTGTGGAGCACGGGCTCCAGGTGCACAGGCTCAGTAGTTGTGGCTTGTAGGCGCTAGAGCACAGGATCAGTAGTTGTGGCGCACGGGCTTAGTTGCTCTGCGGCATGTGGGATCTTCCCAGACCAGGGCTCGAACCCGTGTCCCCTGCATTGGCAGGCAGATTCTTAGCCACTGTGCCACCAGAGAAGTCCCAGTGATTTGTTCTTTTTTGTTGCTGCATAGTATTCCGTTGTTGGATATACCACAGGAGTTATATATCCATTTTATGTCAATGGACATTTGGATCATTTTGAGTTTTGGGCTAATATAAATACGGCTGCTGTGAACATTCTTATCCAAGTCTTTGGTGGATGTATTTATGCATTCTTGTTGGGTACAGTAGTAGAGTTGCTGGGTCAAAGGGCATACATATATTAGCTTTAAAAGATACAGCCAGGGGATTTCCCTGGTAGTCTAGTGGTTAACGCTGTGCTTCCACTACAAAGGCTTCCAGTGTAGCTGTTTAGTTTTACATTCCTACCTGAAATGTAAGACAGGGGAGTTGCAGTTGCTCCACATCCTTGCCACACTTGAAATTGGCAACCTTTCTAATTTTAGCCATTTTTATGGGAGTACAGAAATATTTCAGTGTGGTTTAAATTTACTTTTCCCTCATAACTGAGATACAGCAGTCTATTGGCCATTGCGGAGCACAGGCTCCGGACGCGCCGGCTCAGCGGCCATGACTCACAGGCCCAGCCGCTCCGCGGCATGTGGGATCCTCCCGGACCCGGGCATGAACCCGTGTCCCCTGCATCGGCAGGCGGACTCTCACTGCGCCACCAGGGAAGCCCTGGATATCTTCTTTTGTGAAATGCATATTCACAATCTTTTGCCATGTTTTAACTGGTTTGTGTTTTTCTTTGCGATTTGTAGGAACTTTTGTTTGGTTCTGCTTTATTTTCTGTTTAACTGTATTGTGGATATAAGTCCTTTGTCAGATATATGTATTGCTAATATCTTACCCCAGTTTGTGGCTTGCTTTTTTACTCTCTTTATGGTGGATCACGGTGGCAGGAACCAAGTGTATCTCATTCACTGGTCAGGCCTGGCACATAGTAGGCTGTCAATAAAGTTCGTTGAATGAAAGACTGTGTTGAAGTCCTAGTTCTGGGCCTCAGTTTTTCCACGTGGCCATGTTAATCCCTGTCCTGTCCATATCACAGGATTTTGTGAGATGTGCAGGAGACTCAGGATCGGTTCGCCGTAGAGTCGGTTTTGGAAGTTCTCTGACACCGTCAGCTTTTAGAATCAGAAAGGGCGGAGCTGGGTCCTTCTCCAGGAACCACCCTGGGAAGCTCCACGTGGGCGCCCCGCCCATAGCAGGCCCCGCCCACAGATGGGCCCGCCCACACCTGTCACTTAACTGAGGGGCGGGCCAGGGAGGGAGCGCTTAGGGGGCGTGGTTACAACCGGAACGAGGAAGTAGGTGGAGTTCCGGAGGTCACTGACCTATGAGAGGGAAGAGCCCTGAGCTGGAGGGGTCGCGGCCGAGCGGCCCGGAGGCCGTTGTCTGCGTTTCCATTGGGCTGTCTGGCGTTGTCAGGGAAACGCGGCGTCTAGGGGTGAAGGGGCGGGGTTTATAGGGAGGCGGGGCCTATGGGGGCGGGCCGCCCGGTCCGGGTTACCGCCGTCAGCTGACCGGCCGCCATTTTGTCCGCCATTTGCAAGCGGCGCGGAGCCGGAGGGGAGGGGAGCGCGGCCTGCTGAGCGGGTCCGCTGCCGCCGCCGCCCCGCCGACCGCCGCCGAACTGGCCTGGGAGACCGCCCCGCCGCGGCGGCTGGCAGCGCAGCGCTCCGCGGGCGGCAGACGCGGCCCCCCGGGCCCCCTCAGGGCGCCTGGCCGCGGGCCTCCCGGGGTTCGGGCCCGACGGCAGCAGCCGCGATGGCCCTCAAGATGGTCAAGGGCAGCATCGACCGCATGTTCGACAAGAATCTGCAGGATCTGGTGCGCGGCATCCGCAACCACAAGGAGGACGAGGTGAGCCCGGCGCGCTGGCCCGGGCCCGAATCCGGACCCGGACCCTCGCGCCGACGCAGTCCGACCCCGGCCCTGCCCCTGATTCCTGCCCCCAGCCCGCCCCCGAGGCCCCGCTCCCGGCTCGAGCCCCGGCTGCCCGCGGCCTGGGCCTCCGCACGCCCGCTCCGTCTCCGAGCCTTAGTTTACTGCCCGGCGTTGGGGGCCCGCCTCCTCCCCGAGGGTGGCCCGGAAGAGACTTCACAGCCCACCCCCGCCCCCCCAGTGGTGGATCTCCAATCTTGAGTGTGGTTCTCGGTCTCCTGTTCAAAAGGGAGGGCCCCCGGCCCCGCCCCAGGCCTTGGACTCCTGGTTGGGGGACTCTCCTCTCCGCGGGGGAACCCCTGGTGGGATAAACGCACGTCCAGGCCTTGCCTCGTGGGCCCATGTCCCCCGGAAGGTGGGGCCGCGCCTCTTACGGGGTGGGGGAGGTGGGGCAGCGGATGTCCTCGGCCGAAATGAGGAAGCCGCTCAGGGGTCCTGGAATAGGGAAGCCGACTTAAACTAGACACCCGAAAGTCTGAGGGAAAAGGTTTTCCAGAAGTAATGTAATCGTGGGCACCATTTTCTTCCCTCCCGCCACCCCCCAACCTGTGACCTAGATTTAGGAGGATCGGGGACAGTTAGTGACCACCAGACCTCTGACTTCCATGAATGGACGCCCAAGCCTGCACTTACACAATGGGGTGTTGGAGAAGGTCCCCTTTTCCTGGCTGGAGAGTGAGGCTGCCCGATGGAGAGCAACTGTTAGACATTGTGCAGGTCCCACTACCAGATTACACCCCGCCGGCCCTCACAGTGGCTCCCGGGAAGCCCAGCAGTACCCGGAGGAAGGTGCAGAGAAGTTAAGGAATTTGCTGGGAGGCACCAAGGGCCCTGGGCTCTGTCCTTCAGCTGAGAGCCTGAGTTCCTTGCCTCTTTGTTGCACTTTCTCAGAATGGGTGTGACTTCCCTGAAATGTAATTAGGTTGTTTTGGTTCATTTCTGTCACTCCTTCTCTTCTCTGGCTACACTTGGGTTTTAAATCACATTGGAAGCTCTGGCCAGCTGCGTTGGTTACAAGTGTAGGGAACTCTTGGTCTGATTTTCAGTTTCTCTTTGAGTTGAAAGAGTACTGGTTGGCCTGCATTTTGTTTTATTTTATTTCAATTTTTTAAATATTTATTTATTTTATTTCTTTTTGGCTGCGTTGGGTCTTCGTTGCTGCGCGCGGGCTTTCTCTAGTTGCGCCGAGCGGGGGCTACTCTTCGTTGCGGTGCACGGGCTTCTCATTGCGGTCGCTTCTCTTGTTGCCGAGCACGGGCTCTAGGCGCGCAGGCTTCAGTAGTTGTGGCACGCGGGCTCAGTAGTTGTGGCTCATGGGCTTAGTTGCTCCGCGGCATGTGGGATCTTCCTGGACCAGGGATGGAGCCTGTGTCCCCTGCATTGGCAGGCGGATTCTTAACCACTGAGCCACCAGGGAAGCCCTGGACTGCATTTTAGATACTAAGCATGGTTAAGTGAATTTGGAAGGTGTCTGCACCCTTAGATTTCCTTTTCTGTGCCAGTTGGCCTCCTGATTTTCCCGCCTTGGTTAGTGGATGTTACTGAGCAGTCTGTTCCAGGATTCCGAGGAGGGGCCGAGGGGTCTTTCCAGTAGAGAGATGCACAATGCAGTTAGGGGGGTCTGCTTTTTACGGCGTGTGCCAGTCATCACTGGTAGTACCCTGGGCTGTGCTCTATTCATTTGGGATTGATGGCGCTGTCCCCACAGGCTCGGAGCCTACTAAATGGGGTTTTGGTGGTGGAGGTGCTGGTGCTGGGAGTCCTCAAGGCAAGGTTCCACGCGAATATTGCCCTTAGCCTGTTGGCGATTCCCACAGACGTGGCGTCGGGATGTGGAGGTTTCCTCATCAGAAGAGTTGTGATCTGGAGGGTCATTACTGGTTCCAGATGTTGTGGAGCACAGCAGGTGGCTGTGGGGTGACTCTTCTAGCTCCAAGATGACTTCTTCCCTTCTACCCCGCCCCGCCCCACACATTCCAGGGAAGACTTCTGGCAGCAGTATAGTTTCCCCTCAAAGTAACAGATTTCTTTTTTAAGGATTTACTTATTTATTTTTTATTTATTTATTTATTTTTGGCTGCGTCGGGTCTTAGTTGCAGTGTGCGGGATTTTCGTTGTGGTGCATGGGCTTCTCTCTAGTTGTGGCGCGTGGGCTCTGTAGTTGTGGTGCGCAGGTTCCAGAGTGCGTGGGCTCTGTAGTTTGTGGCACGGGGGCTCTAGTTGAGGCGTGTGGGCTTAGTTGCCCTGCGGCATGTGAGATCTTAGTTCCTCGGCCAGGGATTGAACCCGTGTTCCCTGCATTGTAAGGCAGATTCTTTACCACTGGACCACCGGGGAAGTCCCCAAAGTAATAGATTTTAGCTTAAAACTTCTGTGCGGCACCACAGAAGTGAGGGTTATCGGTGACTTTAAAAGCCATGTGGAAAGGCAGCGTGGTTTAGTGTTTGACTTTGGGAGACCGACATCCTGGTTCTTGGGTCTCTTTGGGTGACCTGGGGAGAGCCCCCTGATATTTTGAAGTGGGGGTGACAGCCACCTCTCCACCTTGCTGAGCGCCTGTGAGGGTGCAGCAAGTGACAGAATGCAGGCTTCTGTGAGCCCCCAAAAGAAGAAACTAGGAAATCCGGATCACTGGTGGAGTAACTTGTTTTTTGAAACTTTTGTTTCAGTTTATGATACTAAGTGTATGTATGCCTGTGAGTTGGGTTACCATGGAAAATATATGTTTTCCAATGAGTCAAAGAAGTTTGAGAAACAGTTGGCTAATTCACCTGTTTCTTGGATGCTTGAGTTTGTTTCAGTCCCTAAGATACAGTACAGGTAATGTTGGCAGGTAGGTGGAAATTCACTTGCGAATGTCCTTGCTTCCAAAACTTGGGTATGACTAGGAAAAAACAAATGACTTTTTAACGTTTCATTCTTACGAGTACTTTTCATGTTTTGGGGAAGGGTTTTTCTTTCAGTCTTTTAAACTATACCCGTAACTTTTTGTAACGAGCTTAGCGTTTATTAAGTCAAAAGGTAACATTCTTCTCCCCAGAAATCAATTTGAGAATTTTTTCTGTGTGTAGAAATTGAGGGAGGTTCTGTCTGTTAAGATTCTGTCCTGGTCTTGCCTGTTAGCCTTCCTGAGTGCTGTCCACGCACGCCAAGTGCTCCTGAGGGCTTCGCCCTCATGAGTGTGGGTTCCACGTGGGGCACTGCAGTCTATGTACCCTGCCCCCCAGTGGCGTTGAGGTGGGTTCCATGTTTTCTGTTTGGTGCCACAGCTTATTCCATCAGGCGACGCTCAGCAGTATCAGCCAGGGTTTGGGTGGTGTCTGAGCGTTTTCTCTTGGGTCTAAAAATTTCCGACCCACTTAACTGAAGTTTCTGAACTTTATTTTTAATTTATTTATTTGCTTTTTAAATATTTATTTGGTTGCACTGGGTCTTAGTTGCAGCACACAGGCTTCTTAGTTGTGGCATGTGAACTCTTAGTTGCGGCACGCGTGTGGGATCTGACCAGGGATTGAACCCAGGCCCCCTGCATTGGGAGCACAGAGTCCTATCCACTGCACAACCAGGGAAGTCCCCTGAACTTTGTTTTTATTTATTTGTTTTAAAATTTTTAAAATTTTGTGGTTTTTTTTGTCTGCGTTGGGTCTTCGTCGCGGTGCACGGGCTCAGTGGTTACGGCGCATGGGCTTAGTTGCCCCGTGGCATGTCGGATTTTAGTTCCCCGACCAAGGATCGAACGTGCATCCCCTGCGTTGGAAGGCGAATTCTCAACCACTGGACCACCAGGGAAGTCCCGAAGTTTCTGAACTTTAAAAAATTTAGTTTTAACTGTGTGTGGTCGGCTCTGTGTATCTGCAGGTTCTGTATTTGCCAATTGTGGATTGGAAGTATTTTTTTTTAAAATTCCAGAAAGTTTCGGGTCTTCCCCGGTGCCAGTGGTTAGGACTCCATGCTCCCAACGCAGGGGGCCTGGGTTCGATCCCTGGTCAGGGAACTAGGATCCCGCACGAAGCAACGAAGATCCCACGTGTTGCAACGAACACCTGGCACAGCCAAATAAATAAATAAGTAAATATTTTTTTAAAAGTATACATCATATATGTGCTGTTACATACATTAAACACATTTAAAAAATATTTCCAAAAAAAAATTTCCAGAAAGTTTCAAAAAACACGACTTGAATTTGCTGAACGCAGGCAACCATTTACACGGCACTTGCAGTGTATCAGGTATTGTAAGTCATCTAGAGATGATTTAAAGTGTACCGGAGGCTGTGTGCACGTTGTATGCAAGTCTGCGCCATTTTATACAAGGGGCTTGAGTGTCTGAGGATTTCGGTGTCTTCGGGGGTCCTGGAACCAATCCCCCACAGATACCAAGGGGTGACTGTAGAGAGATATTTTGAAATTGGGTATAATCTGGGATTAAGATGGAACTGTGTGAAGTGCTGATATTCTAGTGCTTCTGACCTCAAAAATGGCAATTTCCTGGGGTTCATCCTTGTGCCAAGTTGTGTGGGGCTCCTCGGGCTGTGAGGTGTGTGTGGGGCTGGCCCTCGCTCCGAGGACAGTGACGAAAGCACGTGTTACGTCTGGCACGGCTAAGCACTTGGTGCTTTTAAGCTATTTCTGTAAGATTCCTTTTAACAGCTTCTGAGGAGAGTGAAGATAGGACGTTTAGTAAATGGGTTGTTACCCTAAGTCAGGGTCTCTCCCCCTCGGCACTGCCCACATCAGGGCTGGGTCATTCCTCTGAGGGGGGCTGGCCTGGGCGCTCTGGGGTGTGGAGCAGCATCTCTGGCCCCGCCCATCTGATACCAGGCCATGCCCAGTCTTGACAACCACAGTTTCCCCAGACGTGGCCCAGTGTCCCCTGGGGGGGTGGGATTGCCCAGACGAGAACCCCTGACCCAAATTGATAAAGGAAAATTTCCCAGAATTCCCTAATGCTGGCCCTTCATCCAGGCGTCCCTTGTCCCCTGTGTTGTCATTGTGTTGTTGGACGCTGTGCTATTGTGAGATAAGATGGCCTTTGTCCCTGCTCCTGTCGCAGAGCTCCTGGAGCTTTTGTCGTTTCCTAAGCAACAGAGGTACTAGGGCCATCCTTGTTGGGTTATTCGGTCGCTGCCCCCGGTTCCTGACACTGAGCTGCTGAATCCCTTGGGGTTTCCTGGGTGATAGGAGTGTCTTTTGTTCTAATGAGATGATCCGGGGTGGGCTCCTGGGTGGGACAGGTCGCCAGAAAGACCAGGCCGTGGTTTGAAGCTTCATACCCGCTCACCCGCCAATCCTTCGGAGAGGGGAGAGGGGCTGCAGGTGGAGTTAATGATGGATCATGCCTGCGTGATGAAGCCTCCATAAAAATCTAAAGTATGAGGCTCAGGGAGGTTCTCGGTTGGTGAAAGCATCCATGTGCCAGGATGGTGGCGCCCCCCAGTGCCACGAGGACAGAAGCTCTGCCTCCTGACCCTCTGAACCCCACCCTCTCTGCCTCTCCGTCCAGCTGTTCATCTGTATCCTTTGTCGTGCCTCTCACACCGTGTGATAAACTGGAAAACACGAACGAGTAAGTGCTTCCCTGCGGAGAAGCGGGTCATGGGAACTCTGGTTTACAGCTGGCGGGTGTGTGAGGTGGGGACAGACCTGTGACGGAGCCCTCAGCCTGTGGGGTCTGCGCTGATGCCGAGCAGAGAGGGTCAGATCCGAACTGAGTTTTGGGACACCCAGCTGGTGTCAGGGAGTCGGTCATTGTGCGGGACGCCCGCGCTGGATGTCAGAGTGAAGGGAAACGGGGAGGTTTCCTAGACAGCCCACAGGGTGAGTCTCCTAGATTTGTGTGTTTTTTTCAAACTCTTGTTAGTTGTGAAGTATATAATGCACATTCGTACAGCTTAAGTATCATATGATAATTATCCTAAGTTCTCTGAGGGTAATTTCCTTGCCTTGCTTATAGTTTTGTCTCTTAAATGTCCCTGAACGTCTCGCTTACTTCTGCTTGCAGGCTGGTGTCAGTGGCCGCCTCTGTCGCTCGCTGCTGCGGGGAAGGGCCACGGTGGCTTGTTCGCTTTGGTCGCCGGCAGGGGTCTGCTGTGGTTGATTTATCCTTCAGAACATCCTTCGGACTGTTGCCGGACCTCTGGGTTGTTTCCCGCCTGGGGCATTTGATGAAGCGCCCTGCATGGGAGGGCAGTCACTGCAGCAGCATGGGCAGGAGCAGCCTTGGCCTCCAGGGCAGCGTCGCGACCACTAGAAGCGCTCCTGTGGCTCCCGTTCCCAGCAGCAGCCGCCGGGGCCTCGCCTGCCTTTACTCTTTCCTCGGCTTAGTGCCATCTGCAGCCTTCGTGACGCCGTCTGCCTGACCCTCCCAGCCTTTGCGCTGGGAGTCTGGGCGCTGGTGCCCGACAAGACCAGAATGGAGGATTTGTGGCGCACTCTGGGGAGGCCAAGCTTCGGGAGAAAGTGAGGGGGGCGCGCCCGTCCTGCCTGTGCCCACCGAGGACCCGGGCACAGCTGGGGGTCCCGGGACTCGGCCACGGATCGGCCGCAGGGTTGCAGTCAAGCCTCAAGCTTCCCAGCCTTCGACCCCCAGCCCGTCCCCGCAGCAGAGCTCCCAGCATAAGGCTCTCAGCTCTCCCTGACTTGGAGGAGTTATTCACAGGGCACACAGTCCGGGCCCTGGGCGCAGTGGGTGGCCAGGCTGTGGGCGGTGGCAGTTGTGAGGACCAAGTCTGTAGTGGGCTGTGTCTGTGCGGGTCACCAGCCCTCGGGAATTCCATTTGCATAACAATTCCAGGAGGTTGAAAAGCAGGAGGGGGGAATTCCTTGCGGTGCAGTGGTTAGGACTCCGCGATTTCACTGCTGAGGGCGTGGGTTCAATCCCTGTTCAGGGAACTAAGATCCCACAAGCTGTGCGCGGTGTGGCCAAAAGTATTAAACAAACAAACAAAAAACAAGGAGGAATGGTGACCTAAGTAGGCTCGATGCTGGGGTGCCCCCTTGGCACCGTGGACTCTGGGGCCTGCTCATCCCCTGGGGGGTGGCCGTCCTGGGCGCTGGGGTGTGGAGCAGCCGCCCTGGCCCCACGCACTGCCTGCCAGACCCTCCAATCTGAGGACCAAGGAAGTCCCAGGTGTGGCCCGGTGTCCCCTGGGGGCACGGCCGCAGAGCTGAGAGCCTTTGCGCTGGGAGCTCTGCTGGGGGGACGGGGTGGGATTCGAAGGTCGGGAAGCCTGAGACTTGGCTGCGGCCCCATGGCCGAGTCCCGGCCCCCCCGGCTGTGCCCGGGTCCGCGGTGGGCACAGGCAGGACGGGCGTGCCTCCCTCGCTGTCTCCCAAAGCTCGGCCTCCCCAGAGTGCCGCCACGAATCCTCTGATCTGGTCTTGTCGACCCCAGCGCATACTTGGGTGCGGAGGCTCAGGGTGAGTCCTGGCGCCACCGTTGCCATCCACTGCCGGGGGACCCCGGCGCTGAGGGTCTCTTCCTCCTCCACTTGAATGACTCGGGCCCTGGAGGCCACTGCTGGGCCGGGTCTCTGGGCCGCTGTCGCCCTGCAGGGAGGAGGGTCGCCGCTCTGGTGTAGACTAGTGCTGTGAGCATTTGCAGAACCAGAGGCACAGGCCCGTCGGGTCACGTGTCGCTGAATAACGTCTTTCCATTCTGGTGGCACCGAAGTGGTTTTTCTCTTGTGGCTTTATTGAGACAGTATGGTTTATATAGCTTAGCATCCACCTGCTTGAAGTGTGAAATTCTGTGAAGGTTTTAGTGTATTTACAAAAACGCGCAGCCATCAGCACGATCTACCTTTACATTTCTGTCACCCCACCAGAGATGCCGTGCCCACTCTACGGTCCCCATTTCCCCTCCCCCGGCCCCCACCCATCTGCTTCTGTCTCTGCCGAGGTGGGGCTCCAGTCCAAGCCGAGGGCGACTAGGTGACGAGAAGGGCCATGATTGGCCGTCAGGAGCTGCTTGACGTGCCTGCGTGGGGTGCCGGGGGCTGAGCGCGGGGACGAGGGGCTCGTGGGGTGGATGGGGTGGCAGTGGTCCGCATGGGCTGTCTGGCCTCTGTCCGTTGAACTCCTCAGCGCCGTGCCCTGGCTGTGTTTGTTGCTGGGATGGTGAAGGGTCCTGACCCCAGGTGGGCCTCAGCTCGGGCTTCTACAGGAGGCCTGACTCTTCCGGCTGCAGAGGCGTCGGCGCCCATGCCCAGCCAGGTGAGCACAGGACAGTGCCCTCCTTGTGGGTCCTGCTTGCATCTCGTCAGGAGAAGTTCTCTCGTCTCGACGCTGACTCGCCTACGTTTCTGGGTTAAAATGTTAATATTTTCTTGTGGAAGCAATGGTTGTAGATGGCAGCTGGGTTGTTCTTGGCAAGGTGGATGGAATAACGGGGAGAGCCCTCCCTGGTCGTGTATCATAACGACTTCTGAAATGTTTCTGGTCTGACACTGGCATGCCCTGGAAATGCTGCTGTCCTTACACCCATCTCTGGCGGCGGCGGTGGTGGTCTCAACCCGTCCAAGCTCCCAAAGGTCTGAGCACTGCTGGTGCTGGTGCTCATGAGAGCAGGGTGCTGGGGCTCTGGGTCCCGAGCCGGGGCAGCTGTGGGTGGTGGCAGGACCGGCATGTTGGGACGATCCAGAGAGCACCTCTGGGAGACGGCAGGGGACGAGGCAGCAGAGATAATGTCGCCCAGGTTGTGGACGGAGCATCCAGACGATGCAGTGTCCCTCAGAGCTAAGGAGAAAGCCATCAAACCACAGAAGACACGCAGGAACCTTAAACGCACATGACCGAGAGGAAGAAGCCAGTCTGTAAAGGCTACACACTGTGATTCCAACTCTGGGACATTCTGGAAAAGGCAGAACTCTGGAAGGGGGGAAGGATCAATGGTGAGGGGATTGGGGAGAGGAGGGATGAATGGGCGGAGCACAGAGGGGTTTTAGGGCAGTGAAACTACGCCGTGTGACGCCGTAACGGTGGATGCGGGTCAGTGTATGTGTGTGCAAACCCACAAACTAGTGAACCTCCGTCAGCTGTGGCTCCTGGGTGATAACGACGTGTCCGTGTAGGTTCATCGGTTGTAACACACGTCGCACTGGTGGGGGATACTGCTAGTGGGGACGCTGTGCACACGTGGGGCGGGGGGTGGGAAACCTCTGCCTCCCAGTCAGTTTTGCTGTGAACCTAAATCTCTTTAAAAAAGAAGTCTAAAAGAGGAGTCCAGGGTCCAGCTGCATGGTTTTGCAGCCTGCCAGCACCTCCGGGTCAACGGCAGCTTCTCTGGGCCTCAGCCCTCGAGGTCTGACTCCACTCCTCTGGGAGGGCCTGGGGATCCTGGGGATTTTTAAGTGTCCCAGGGAACTCTGCTGAGCAGGCAGTATTGAAATGGCTGTTTTATTATAGCTGCCGGGTTCATATATGAGGGAAGGTTGTATCCTTTGTTCTCTGGTAAATTCTGAATCACACATCCATTTCAGTACTATTTGCTCTGTGGTGAAGTGTGACCCTGCTCAGAACAGGCCAAGGTGTTTGAGAATTTCGTCATGCTTGCATCTCCAACTTCTTTTTTTGAAAACAGTGTCCGTTATATGTGTTAGCTATTTATACTTTAGATCTTAAAATATTTCTATTTCATGTTTTTGGTACAGACAGGCCTTATTTTTTCGCACTTCCCTTCGTTGTGCTTTGCAGATACTGCGTTTATCACGAATGGAAGGTCTGTGGCGACCCTGCAGGGAGCACGCGTGTCGCGCCATTTTTCCAACAGCATTTGCTCACTTCCTCTGTGTCACATTTTGGTAATTCTCACAAGTTTTCAAACTATCTCATTATTACGTGATGATGATCTGTAGTCTGTGATCTCTGATGTTAACTCTTGCTGTTGTTTTGGGACTCCACGAACCTCGCCCACGTAAGACGTGACATAATCGATTGTTGAAATGACAACAAAGCATTTAGAATATTACATAACTTAGTTGATAAAGGGTTTGAGAGCATTGACTCGAACTGTGAAGGACGTTCTACTGCGGGTAAAATGCCGTCAAACAGTATCGGACGCCACGGGGAAACCGTTCGTTAGAGGAAGAGGCCACCGATACGGCAGACTTCATAAAAGAAATGGCCACGGCCGCCCCGTCCACAGCATGGGGGCAGGACCCGCCACCAGCAAAAAGATTGACTCGCTAGGAATTCCCTGGCGGTCCAGTGGTTAGGACGACTTGGTGCTTTCACTGCTGAGGGCGCAGGTTCAATACCTGGTCAGGGAACTCAGATCCTGCCCCCTCCCCCGCCCCCCCCCAAAAAAAAGATGGCTCGCTGAAGGCTCAGATGATGGTTAGCCTTTTTTAGCAATAAAGTGATTTTAATTAAGGCGTGTATGTTGTTTTTTTAGACATAATGCTACTGCATACCTGGCAGACTACGGAACAGCGTAAACGTAACTTTTACGTGTGACTTGCTTTACTGTGATATTCACTGTATTGAGGTGGTCTGAAACCCTCCCTACAATATCTCTGAGGTCTGCCTGTATAATTTCCTGGATCTAGATCATGCCTGTATACCTTGGCCATTTTTTTTTCTTTTTTTGTGAAAAGGAGAGTAAATAGTTCTTTGTTAGCAATGCTGTGTGTAAATAAGACTGCAAAGACTAATCATTCTCTCCCACGTTCCTTACTTTAACTTCATGTGTGTAACTATGTTTTAGATAAATATTTAAATACTCCCAAGGGAATATGAAACATTTTATTTATTTATTTAAACATCTTTGTTGGAGTATAATTGCTTTACAGTGATGTGTTAGTTTCTGCCGTACAGCAAAGTGAATCAGCTATATGTGCACGTATATCCCCGTATCCCCTCGCCCTTGCGTCTCCCTCCCACCCTCCCTACCCCACCCCCTAGGTGGTCACAAAGCACCGAGCTGATCTCCCTGTGCTATGCGGCTGCTTCCCACTAGCTAGCTATTTTACATTTGGTAGTGTATGTAAGTCCATGCCACTCTCTTACTTCATCCCAGCTTACCCTTCCCCCTCCCCGTGTCCTCAAGTCCATTCTCTACGTCTGCGTCTTTATTCCTGTCCTGGCCCTAGGTTCATGAGAACCATTTTTTTTTTTAGAGTCCAAATATATGTGTTAGCATATGGTATTTGTTTTTCTCTTTCTGACTTACTTCACGCTGTATGACAGACTCTAGGTCCATCCACCTCACTACAAATAACTCAATTTCGTTTCTCTTTATGGCTGAGTAATATTCCATTGTATATATGTGCCACATCTTCTTTATCCATTCATCTGTTGACGGACACTTAGGTTGCTTCCATGTCTTCACTGTTGTAAATAGAGCTGCAATGAACATTGTGGTACATGACTCTTTTTGAATTATGGTTTTTTCAGGGTATATGCCCAGTAGTGGGATTGCTGGGTCATATGGTAGTTCTGTTTTTAGTTTCTTAAGGAACCTCCACACTGTTCTCTGTAGTGGCTGTATCAATTTACATTCCCACCAACAGTGTAAGAGGGTTCCCTTTCCTCCACACCCTGTCCAGCATTTATTGTTTGTAGATTTTTTGATGATGGCCATTCTGACCGGTGTGAGGTGATACCTCATTGTAGGTTTTTTTTTTTTTTTTTTTGGTATGCGGGCCTTTCACTGTTGTGGCCTCTCCCGTTGCAGAGCACAGGCTCCGGACGCGCAGGCTCAGCGGCCATGGCTCACGGGCCCAGCCGCTCCGCGGCATGTGGGATCTTCCCGGACCGGGGCACGAACCCGTGTCCCCTGCATCGGCAGGCGGACTCTCAACCACTGCGCCACCAGGGAAGCCCTCATTGTAGTTTTGATTTGCATTTATCTAATGATTAGTGATGTTGAGCATCTTTTCATGTGTTTGTTGGCAATCTGTATATATTCTTTGGAGAAATGTCTATTTAGGTCTTCTGCCCATTTTTTGGATTTTTTTTTTTTTTATATTGAGTTGCATTAGCTGCATGTATATTTTGGAGATTAATCCTTTATCAGTTGCTTCATTTGCAAATATTTTCTCCCATTCTGAGGGTTGTCTTTTCGTCTTTTTTATGATTTCCTTTGCCGTGCAAAAGCTTTTAAGTTTCATTAGGTCCCATTTGTTTATTTTTGTTTTTATTTCCATTTTTCTAGGAGGTGGGTCTAAAAGGATCTTGCTGTGATTTATGTCATAGAGTGTTCTGCCTATGTTTTCCTCTAAGAGTTTTATAGTGTCTGGCCTTACATTTAGGTCTTTAATCCATTTTGAGTTTATTTTTGAGTATGGTGTTAGGAAGTGTTCTAATTTCATTTTTTTACATGTAGCTGTCCAGTTTTCCCAGCACCACTTATTGAAGAGGCTGTCTTTTCTGCATTATATACTTTTGCCTCCTTTATCAAAGATAAGGTGACTATATGTGCGTGGGTTTATCTCTGGGCTTTCTATCCTCTTCCATTGATCTATATTTCTGTTTTTGTGCCATTACCATACTGTCTTGATTACTGTAGCTTGGTAGTATAGTCTGAAGTCAGGAAGCCTTATTCCTCCAGCTCCATTTTTCTTTCTCAAGATTGTTTTGGCTATTTGTGGTCTTCTGTGTTTCCATACAAATTGTGCAGCTTTTTGGTCTAGTTCTGTGAAAAATGCCATTGGTAGTTGATAGGGATTGGACTGAATCTGTAGATTGCTTTGGGTAGTAGAGTCATTTTCGCAGTGTTGATTCTTCCAATCCAAGAACATGGTATATCTCTCCATCTGTTTGTATCATCTTTAATTTCTTTCATCAGTGTCTCATAGTTTTCTGCATACAGGTCTTTTGTCTCCTTAGGTAGGTTTATTCCTAGGTATTTTATTCTTTTTGTTGCAATGGTAAATGGGAGTGTTTCCTTAATTTCTTTTTCAGATTTTTCATCATTAGTATATAGGAATGCAAGAGATTTCTGTGCATTAATTTTGTATCCTGCTACTCTACCAAATTCATTGATTAGCTCTAGTAGATTTCTGGTAGCATCTTTAGGATTCGCTATGTATAGTATCATGTCATCTGTAAACAGTGACAGTTTTACTACTTCTTTTCCAATTTGGATTCCTTTTATTTCTTTTTCTTCTCTGCTGTGGCTAAAACTTCCAAAACTATGTTGAATAATAGTGTGAGAGTGGGCAACCTTGTCTTGTTCCTGATCTTAGTGGAAATGGTTTCAGTTTTTCACCATTGAGAATGATGTTGGCTGTGGGTTTGTCATATATGGCCTTTATTATGTTGAGGTAGTTTCCCTCTGCCTACTTTCTGGAGAGTTTTTATCATAAATGGGTGTTGAATTTTGTCAAAAGCTTTTTCTGCATCTATTGAGATTATCATATGGTTTTTAGCCTTCAGTTTGTTCATATGGTGTCTCACAGTGATTGATTTGGGTATATTGAAGAATCCTTGCATTCCTGGCATAAACCCCACTTGATCATGGTGTATGATTCTTTTAATGTGCTGTTGGATTCTGTTTGGTAGTGTTTTGTTGAGGATCTTTGCATCTGTGTTCATCAGAGATACTGGCCTGTAGTTTTTTTGTGTGACATCTTTGTCTGGTTTTGGTATCAGGGTGATGGTGGCCTCGTAGAATGAGTTTGGAAGTGTTCCTCCCTCTGCTATATTTTGGAAGAGTTTGAGAAGAATAGGTATTAGCTCTTCTCTAAATGTTTCATAGAATTCGCCTGTGGAGCCATCTGGTCCCGGGCTTTTGTTTGTTGGAAGATTTTTAATCACAGTTTCAATTTCACTGCTTGTGATTGGTCTGTTTGTATTTTCTGTTTCTTCCTGGTTCAGTCTCGGAAGGTTGTGCTTTTCTAAGAATTTGTCCATTTCTTCCAGGTTGTCCATTTTATTGGCGTATAGTTGCTTGTAGTAATCTCTAATGATCCTTTGTATTTCTGCAGTGTCAGTTGTTACTTTTTCATTTCTAATTCTGTTGATTTGAGTCTTCTCCCTTTTTTTTTTTTTGATTAGTGTGGCTAATGGTTTATCAATTTTGTTTATTTTCTCAGAGCCAGCTTTTAGTTTTATTGACCTTTGCTATTGTTTCGTTCATTTCTTTTTCATTGATTTCTGATCTGATCTTTATTATTTCTTTCCTTCTGCTAACTTTGGGTTTTGTTTGTTCTTCTTTCTCTAATTGCTTTAGGTGTAAGTTTAGGTTGTTTATTTGAGATTTCCCTTATTTCTTGAGGTAGGATTGTATTGGTATAAACTTCCCTCTTAGAACTGCTTTGGCTGCATCCCATAGGTTTTGGGTCATCATGTTTTCATTGTCATTTGTTTTGAGGTATTTGTTGATTTCCTCTTTGATTTCTTCAGTGATCTCTTGGTTATTTAGCAGTGTATTGTTTAGCCTCTATGTGTTTGTGTTTTTTACAGTTTTTTTTCCTGTAATTGATATGTAGTCTCATAACGTTGCGGTTGGAAAAGATACTTGATACGATTTCAATTTTTTTAAATTTACCAAGGCTTGATTTGTGACCCAAGATATGGTCTATCCTGGAGAATGTTCCATGAGCACTTGAGAAGAAAGTGTATTCTGTTGTTATTGGATGGAATGTCCTATAAATATCAATTAAGTCCATCTTGTTTAATGTGTCATCTAAAGCTTGTGTTTCCTTACTTATTTTCATTTTGGATTATCTGTCCATTGGTGAAAGTGAGGTGTTAAAATCCCCTACTATAATTGTTACTGTTGATTTCCCCTTTTATGGCTGTTAGCATTTGCCTTATGTATTGAGGTGCTCCTATGTTGGGTGCATAAATATTTACAGTTGTATTTTCTTGGATTAATCCCTTGATCATTATGTAGTGTCCTTCCCTGTCTCTTGTAATAGTCTTTATTTTAAAGTTTATTTTGTCTGATATGAGAATTGCTACTCCAGCTTTCTTTTGATTTCTGTTTGCGTGGAATATCTTTTTCCATCCCCTCACTTTCAGTCTGTATGTGTCCCTAGGTCTGAAGTGGGTCTCTTGTAGACAGCATATACATGGGTCTTGTTTTTGTATCCATTCAGCCAGTCTGTGTCTTTTGGTTGGAGCATTTAATCCATTTACATTTAAGATATATTTTTTTAATTAATTAATTTATTTATTTATTTTTGGCTGCACTGGGTCTTTGAGTGCAGGCTTTCTCTAGTTGCGGCGAGCAGAGGCTACTCTAGTTGCGGTGCACGGGCTTCTCATTGCAGTGGCTTCTCTTGTGGAGCACAGGCTCTAGGTGTGCGGGCTTCAATAGTTGTGACGCGTGGGCTCAGTAGTTGTGGCTCGCGGTTTCTAGAGCACAGGCTCAGTAGTTGTAGCACACGGGCTTAGTTGCTCTGTGGCATGTGGGATCTTCCCAGACCAGGGCTCGAACCCCTGTCCCCTGCATTGGCAAGCAGATTCTTAACCACTGCGCCACCAGGGAAGCCCTAAGGTAATTATTGATATGTATGTTCCTATTACCATTTTCTGAATTGTTTCGGGTTTGTTATTGTATGTCTTTTCCTTTTCTTGTTTCCTGCCTAGAGAAGTTCCTTTAGCATTTGTTGTGAAGCTGGTTTGGTGGTGCTTAATTCTCTTAACTTTTGCTTATCTGTAAAGGTTTTAATTTCTCCGTCAAATCTGAATGAGATCCTTGATGGGTAGAATAACCTAGGTTGTAGGTTTTTCCCTTTCATCACTTTAAATATGTCCTGCCATTCCCTTCTGGCTTGCAGAGCTTCTGCTGAAAAATCAGTTGTTAACCTTATGGGCATTCCCTTGTATGTTGTTTGTTGCTTTTCCCTTGCTGCTTTCAATATTTTTTCTTTGTATTTAATCTTTGATACTTTGATTAATATGTGTCTCTCAGCATGTTTCTCTTTGGGTTTATCCTGTATGGTACTACTCTCTGTGCTTCCTGGACTTGATTGACTATTTCCTTTCCCATGTTATGGAAGTTTTTGACTATGATCTCTTCAAATATTTTCTCAGACCCTTTCTTTTTCTCTTTTCTTCTGGAACCCCTGTAATTCGAATGTTGGTGCGTTAACGTTGTCCCAGAGGTCTCTGAGACTGTCCTCAATTCTTTTCATTCTTTTTTTCTTTATTCTGCTCCCTGGCAGTTATTTCCACCATTTTATCTTCTGGCTCACTTATCTGTTTTTCTGCCTCAGTTATTCTGTTATTGATTCATTCTAGAGTATTTTTAATTTCAGTAGTTGTGTTGTTCATCACTGTTTGTTTGCTCTTTAGTTCTTATAGATCCTTGTTAAATGTTTCTCGTATTTTCTCCATTCTGTTTCTGAGATTTTGGATCATCTTTACTATCATTACTCTCAATTCTTTTTCAGGTAGGTTACCTGTTTTGTTTTTATTTATTTGGCCTTGTAGTTTTTACCTTGCTTCTTCGTCTGAAACAAATTTTTTTGTCTTTTTTTTTTTTTTTGATGGTTGGTGCTGTATTCCTGTCTTACTGATTGTTTGTCCTGAGACGTCCAGCACTGGAGTTTGCAGGCAGTTGGATAGAGCTGGGTCTTGGTGCTGAGATGAGGACCTCCGGGAGGCCTCACTCTGATTGATATTGAATATCTGATTGATATTCCTCAGAGGTCTGAGGTTTTCTGTTAGTCCAGCGGTTTGGACTTGGAGCTCCCACCATAGGAGCTCCGGCCCGACCTCCCACCTGGGAACCAAGATTCCCCAAGCATTGTGGCGCAATAAGAAAAATTAAAAAAAAGAAGAAGAAAGAAAAAAAGGATCAGTACAATATCAAAGAATAAAAAACAAAATAAAATTCGAGAGATAAAAAATATATTAGGAAAAATAAAACTATAATGGAAACAACCGGTCGCTGGGGGTTCCTCCCGTCCCCTTAGGTGTCTGTGGTCCCCCACCGGTGCCTGGTAGGTGCTCTTAGTTGTGAGGAGGTGCGAATTCCACGTCCTTCTAGTATGCCATCTTGACTCCACCCTCCTGAAACATTATTTTAATATTTTACAACCCATTCCTCCCTTTTCCTGCCTGTAGGAACCATGAGCCTGTGCACTTGTCCTATAGCTAAAAACTAGTGTTGAGGCTGGGTCTTCCTGCAGGTTAACCACTTCCTGTGGGCTCATTTGTGGCCCCCGTGGGTACTCTGAGGTGCAGGGATGTTACTGTGCCTTCATTCCTGAGGGGTGTTCTTGGATGGAGAGCCCTGGGCCTGGAGTCCTCCCACCTCCCTCAGCCCCCTGCTCCCCTGTAGCAGCACACCCTTTTCCTCTGGCTCCTCTGAAGAATTTCTCCTTATATTCAGTTTTCAGCAGTTTGCCTGTGATATGTGTGGGTGTGATTTTCTTTTATATTTCCTGTTTTGGGGGGGCGGTGCTGGGCTTCTTGAAATTGTAAGTTTATGTCTTTCACCAAATCTGGGGAAGTTTGAGCTGTTAGGTTTTCGCATATTTTCTCTGTCCTTCCTCTCCTGGGACCCCAGTGGCACACACGCTACACCTTTGGTGTGCCACAGCCTTGCCTGGCTTTCCTCCCTTCAGAATGAGTGGGCCCTGTTGTTCCCTGTTCTTCTCAGCTCCAGCTCCCCGTCCAGTCCACGCAGTGCCTGTTCTACCTCAGAAATTGTTTTTCATTTCTAGGGTTTCCATCTGGTTGTTTTGTGTCACTTTCCTTTCTCTGCTGAGATTTCCTCTCTTTCTATTCATTAGGAGCATATTTTCTTTTTGGTCATGAGAGCATGGTTACAGTTGCTGTGTTGAAATCTCAGCAAATGATTGCTTTCATCATCACCAGGATCACCTCAGGGCCCGTCTTCATTGGCCGTCTCTTTTTTTTCTTGGGTATAGGTTAGGTTATGTTTTCCTGTTTCTTTTTTTATTATTATTTTAATTAACTAATTAATTTTTGGCTGTGTTGGGTCTTTGTTGCTGCATGCGGGCTTTTCTCTGGTTGTGGCGAGCAGGGGCTACTCTTCATTGTGGTGCATGACCTTTTCATTGTGGTGGTTTCTCTTGTTGCGGAGCACGGGCTCTAGGCGTGTGGGCTTTAGTAGTTGTGGCTCGTGGGCTCTAGAGCGCAGGCTTAGTAGTTGTGGCACACGGGCTTAGTTGCTCTGCGGCATGTGGGATCTTCCTGGACCAGGTCTCGAACCCGTGTCCCTTGCATTGGCAGGCGGATTCTTAACCACTGCACCACCAGGGAAGTCCTTCCTGTTTCTAATTTGAATAATTTGGGCTTGTGAACCGGACATTGTGGCTGGTATGTTGTAGTCACTGGATTCTGTTGTATTCTCAGTAGAGTGTTGGTTTTGCAGAGAGGGGATGTGTTTTAGGGGCAGTGAGCTTGTCTGGGCTGGAAGTTCGGTTCAGCCTCTCCTACAGTGGGCAGGAGGCCGCTGGAGTGCTGCGGTGGGTGCAGAGTTCACGTGAGGATGTGCCACCCCCTGCCCCCATTCCCCCCTCACTTCCCAGCAGCTGCGTTTGCCCAGGCTGCTCCCTGCTCTTCGTGGCTCTCAGGATCAAAGCCGGGGCAGGACCAGTGGTCTCGCCTGTCCTGTGCTGCCTGGACATTTGTCTCCAAACAGTGCTGGTGGGAGGCGTGGTCTGACGGTGGCTGCGCACACATTACCAGGAGTGGACTGTGCCTGGCTTCCTGAAAGCTGAGAGGTCATTGGGCCACCTAGAAAATAGATTTGTGCAGAGAGTGCACCGTGTTGGCCGTTCACCAGCGGACGGACATCTGGGCGTTGAGGGGCCAGCGTGTGTGTGTGCGTGCACGTGCACCAGTTTGCACCTGGGACCTGCAGACCATCTCCCACAGCGGTGTGTGCTGGGCCTGTTCTCCCACGCTTGGGATCATCTCTCTGTTCTTTCCCTTTTGAATCATTAACAGCACATCCAGGGTGCACGAAGGGGTTATCGTGCACTGGGATGGGAACTGAGGCGCCTGGGGGATTAGTAACTGGAAGCCCGTTGGAAGGATCTGGTGACCCATGTTCCATTGTCCGACTCTTGGTCATGGAATATTCATCAGACGCTCGCTGAGAGCGCTCTCAGGGTGGCGCCTTCCCCGGGAGCCTGTGCTGGGCCTACGAGTGGTCTGGGGTGACATGGGAGGAGGGTGCAGCCACTTGGGCGAGGTCACTGAGCTCGCTAGCCTGGCAGGTTTAGGCGATGCCACTATTGGTGGGTGATGGGAGCGCGGGGCACCACACTCCTCCCAGCCCTGAGTGACGACCGTCTCTGGGCAGGGCTGGGCTCTCCTGGGACTGCCAATGGGACTTCTGTGCGGCTCTGGGGGGTGGAGCCTTGCGCCCCATGGGGCACATTCCTTGCTCTGGACCACGTGTGTCGGTACTGACCTTTTGGTCCGTGTTTTAGTACAGGTGCTGGGGTAGTGAGGAAACTGAAGAGAATCGAAAAGGTGTCCACACAGGCGCCTGTATAAACACATCCACGGCAGTGTGCATCACGGGAGCCGGAAAGTGGGAAGGATCCAAGCCCTTGCGCTGCTGGGTGGGTGGACACGCATGATGGCAGCGCAGCCAAGCACTGACACGCTGCAGCGTCCGTCATAAGGCCAGTGGGGCGTGCACACAGACCCCGTCAGACAGGCCCTGAGAAGCCTGCGGGAGAGGCTGCCTAGAGAAGGGCCTCAGCGAAGGGGGATCCCAAGGGGAGCCTGCGGTGCCCCTGCCAGTGTGGCTGGTCCTGGGAGGAGCCGGGGGTCCCAGGGGCTGGAGGTGTTCACCCTCCCACCCCCGGCGGCTCTCACCTGCGCCCATGCCATCTGGCCCATCTAGGCTTTAGGCGCCTCGGCGCTCTTCTTGGGTGGCCAGCCCCAGAGCAAGCGAGAGGCCTGCGAGGGGCCCTCCCAGGGGACCCATGGGTGCTCCTGCCCACGGGGGGCAGCGCTGCACATGGGCAGTGAGCCCCAGCCCTGCAGGAGCTGGAAGGCACCAGGGCGCTCACCTGGACGGGGGCATGGAGGGGGGTCAAACGAGTGGAGTTATGTGAAGCGCTGTGGCGGGTGCCTAGGGGGAGGCCCCGGCGTGGCCTGTCACCTGCTAGGCCCCGGCTCTGTGATGTGTGCGGTGTGGGGAAGGAGAATGGCTGCCCGGGCCAGTAATGAACCCGGGCCGCGTGGAGGTGGACGGGAGGGGCCCAACAGGCACGGTTCCTGGGGCGGCCAGGCCCTTCCTGCTGTGGGTGCTAGTGGGGCCCCCCAGCGTGGGTGGCCGTGCTGGGTGGGGCTCCTGGGCTCCCCGGTCACGGCAGCGTGGGACCGAGGTGGACCTGCCGCCCCTGGCCATGCGGGCTGAGGGATGGGCCTTTGGCGCTGGGACGTGGGATCTCTTCTGGGCTTGCAGTTTCTCTCGTTCACAGCTGGTTAAAGGGCTAAACTGGAGGACTAAGAACTTTTCCGTGTCTTAATGCTCTGTGTTGGAATGGTTACTCTTTTTTTTCTAAGTTTCAAAACTTTTCATCATAGAAAGTATCAGATATACACACGAGTAGGGGAAGCAGAATTCCCGCAGCTCAGTGTGCCTGCTTCAGGCTAGATCAGCCCAGGCCACTCCTGTTCTCTCGTGGCCCCCTGCCCCTTGGGAGGAGAGCTTTGGGGGATCCCAGGCAGCTTATTGCACTGACAGGGCTTTTCAGGATAACAGCCTTGTTATCATTCACATACCATTCAGCTCACCCCTTTAATATGTGTAATTCAGTGGTTTTTAGTATAGTCACAGAGTTCTGTTGAATTCCAGAGCATTCCATCACCCTCCCTCTCCCCCTCCCCCAGCCCCTGACAACCAGGACTCCCCTCTGCCTCTCTGGAGTTGCCTGCTGTGGACGTTTCATCTAAATGGAATTGCACACTGTGTGACCTCTTGTGTCTGGCTTCTTTAGGTTTTAGCCAGACACTTGCAACTTTTCAATTTTTTTTTCCTTTTAGGCAAAATATATCTCTCAGTGCATTGATGAAATCAAGCAAGAGCTGAAGCAAGACAACATTGCAGTGAAAGCAAATGCGGTCTGCAAGCTGACCTACGTGAGTGCCGGGCCGCTCGCTCTGTCAGGCCGGGTCTGGCTCCAGCATCCCCCTGTTGTCTGTCCATCCGTCCCACCATCACTGATGGACACCATCCGCTCCAGGCGTCAGCCTGGGGGCACACGCTGGGCTGACTTGGGGTGGAGGGCGAGGCATGCGTGAGGATCACATGGCACAGGGCAAGCTGGGGCCCCATCCAGTGGGCCTTTCCCACCTGGAGGGGCGGGAGCGTCCCTGCTTTCACGACTGCCCTGCGGGCTGGGCCCCAAAACCTGGTGGGTGGAGCCCTGCAGTCCCTGGTCGGGGTGTGAGCCTGGGCCAGGCACCCCATGCTGGCCTCCCCTGGTCAGAGAAGGGAGATGAACGGCCTGCCCGTTTACCGGTCCTTGTGGGGAATTTTAACCCATGTAACGCTGGTATTTCAACTGCAGGTGTTTATTTATCAGGGGCATTATTTTAGTGTGTTATTAACCTGTCACTTTGGTTTTAAATGTGAAGACTCACCTGTCAGAAAAAGAAATGAATCTCCCCAGAGTGTATGGGGGTGCGGAGCTGGGGCAGGTGCGTGAGAATCGACCTCTTTCCTCCGCAGCTGCAGATGCTAGGATATGACATCAGCTGGGCCGCCTTC
The DNA here is from genome assembly GCF_011762595.2 of Tursiops truncatus. Taxonomy (NCBI): domain Eukaryota; kingdom Metazoa; phylum Chordata; class Mammalia; order Artiodactyla; family Delphinidae; genus Tursiops; species Tursiops truncatus. Next base: position 169,807,625 of record NC_047036.1, on the reverse strand, counting down.
AACATCATAGAAGTGATGAGCGCCTCCAAGTTCACATTCAAGGTGAAGGGAACCAGCTCGCTCTGGGGCCTGAGCCCTGTGGGTGGGGTCCTGGGGGAGGAGGGCGTCCATCCTGTGACGCAGGCCATGCTGGGAGGGCACACAGTGACAGACACCAGCGACCCATTCCCATCACCACTTATGTCCAGTTAGGTCTTAGCACTATTGCATCACGTTTTTCTTTCCATTTTAAGTAGTGTCAGTGAAATTCGGGTTTGTAGGGTTGGTTATGTGTTTCATAATACAGATTAAATTTGTGACTCTTCAAAAAAATAAGCAGACACTGATCGTCTCCCCGAGAGGCCACCACTTGTCATTTGTCGCGGTGTCTCTTAGGACCCTCTGAGCGTTTTTTCTTGGCGTCTCAGCGATCCTACTCATGCGCAGTTTGGGACATTGTTTTCTTCTTACTTGATATCGTAACAAACAAGCATGTCTTCTGCTTTAGTAAATGTTCTGAAAAGCGGTTTTCAGTGCCCACAGCCCATTTGGGGGTGTTCCGTGGCTTTCCTGGCTTGGCTCAGTTTTCCTTGGGAACACACACCCTGCGGCGGCTGAGGCTGTGTCCTGCAGACGGGTCACTGCCGAGGGCGGGTTCCCGTCCTCCCGAAGGACACAGTTGTCCTGCCTGCCGGTTACTCTTGGTGAAGAAACGAAATGCCGTATTTGCCAAAATTGGGCCAGTGCTCTGCACGTGTGTTTAAGTATCACATGCAAGTGCGGGTGTGACTTTAGGTTACACTCAGCCCGAGTTTAGGCGCTTGTGATGACTTACTCCGTCAGGCCGTAACAGCAGCTCCCGCTGCCAAGAAGGCGGTGAGGATGCACACGTTAGCGACAGGACGTGCTTGGCAACCCCTGAAATACACTGTGCTCCAGAGACCATACGCCTGGGACAGGGCGAGGGGTGCCCTCCTCCTGGTTTGTGACGGACCGGCCAGGGCTGCTTGGCGTGAAGCTCAGGAGGGCTGGGTGCTTCCCCGAGGACGCCCAGTCCCCTTGTCACCCCTGACGTCTCCATTTGTTCCACTCACAGCGAATCGGCTACCTCGCTGCTTCCCAGTGCTTTCACGAAGGGACCGACGTCATCATGCTGACCACCAACCAGATCCGCAAGGTAGGCCCCTCCTGCGGGAGCAGGTTAGCGGGCAGATGGACAGCCTTCTGCGATCCTCGGAAATGGGAAAAGGGACGGCGGGGCACGCGGGGCTTTCCTCTCTGGTTTTCCCCCCTTGGCGATGGGGGCTGCCCCCTCGGTCACTCCTTTTTTCAGCCCCTTTCCCCTCTTTTGGGGGCGCCTGCTGAGGGATTGCCCCTCCCAGCGTGGGGGCGTTTGTGCCCACTGGGTCTTGTGAGTCGGACCAGGTGCGTCTCTCGGCCCCGTGTGGTATTCTATGTTCTTCAGTGAGAGCACTGAGTAGTCAGCTCCTCCTTGGCCTCAGGACTTTGAGTATCTCTTGTCTCCCGCTTCGCTGCAAGTGGTCAGAGGGGGTGTCAGAGGCACCCTTTCCCACCCCAGACGCTGCATCGGACCCTGTGGCCCGGGGCTCTCAGACAGCTGGCGCCAGGGTCGGGGCAGAGCTGTTGTGGTCGCCCCGCAGGTGGCTGGTGTCGGGGCTCCAAGCGGGCGCTGCAGGGCAGGCTGCAGGGCTACTCTTCGTTGCAGCGCGTGGGCTTTTCATGGTAGTGGCCTCTCTTGTTGCGGAGCACGGGCTCTAGGTGTGCGGGCTTTAGTAGTTGTGGCACATGGGCTTAGTAGTTGTGGCTCGCGGGCTCTAGAATGCAGGCTCAGTTGTGGCGCCCGGGCTTAGTTGCTCTGTGGCATGTGGGATCTTACCAGACCAGGGCTCGAACCCGTGTCCCCTGCATTGGCAGGCGGATTCTTAACTACTGCACCACCTGGGAAGTCCCTGGAAGATTAACTCTTAAAACGTCTCTCAGTGTATCTTTTACCACATGTGTGAAGTTTGGGGAGGTTCTCTATGTAAACAGAGTCCTCTCTTTGTGCCGAGATGGGGCTTCCGCATCGGTTTTAGCGGGAGCACAGGCGAGTGACGTCAGAGGCTAGGGCAGATGTGCGCTTCCTGTGGCTGCTTTTCCTGCTCCCCTGAGGGGTGGAGCTCTGGTGGAAGCTTCTCTCCGCTTTGGGGAGGGGCCCAGAGGAGTCACCCCTGGCTGTAGTAGGGGAGACACCCCAATGGAAGCAGAGGTTCTGGGGTTCCACCCTGGGCGGCCCCCACTCTGTGCCTTTGGGCGGTCAGAGCCCGTCTGGCTGCACCATTTCCTCGGCCCTTGGGTTCTCCCATAGGGAAGCCATGGGTGGCACTGGCTCTGCCCCATTGCACCCCTGGAGCGAGGGGCGGACCCAAGACAGCCCTCCCATTGGAGCCGTCCCGGCTCTTGCTCGGTGACAGAGCGTGGAGCTGGCTGCTGCTTGTGAGTCCTCGTCCAAGCCCGTCTCCAGACCCAGAGCAGGACTGGCGGGCGCGGCTGGGACCCAGTGAGGCACGGTGGGTGCCTGCCTCTAACCCTCTCCCTCCCTTTCCAGGACCTGAGCAGCCCCAGCCAGTACGACACTGGCGTTGCGCTGACTGGCCTGTCCTGTTTTGTTACCCCAGATCTTGCCAGAGACTTGGCCAACGACATCATGACACTGGTGAGTCTGGGAGCGTGACCGCCCCCCTTGGCTTTTGCTCCCTGATGTGCCTGGAAAACCGAGGTTGTAATGTCACGTTGAGGGCACTTGGGTGGGTGGAAACGGCCTGGGTCCCCAGGATGAGCTGGGACACCGAGTCACTGTCTCCCCTTCCATCACTTGGTGGGGCCCAGCATTCACACCTCACCTCCTCTGAAATGGTCCTGCTGGGGAGGGGCGGGGTCTGGCTGGGGACGATGGCCTGTCGTGAGCGCATGACCCATCAGCTGTGTTCTGAGGCATGGGTGGTGATGGCAGTGGTCTTGGCAGGCAGCGTGGTCAGGTGGTTCTCTGGCGAGGGAACTTTTTATTTTCATCTGAGCAAATCTGTTGTCTGGGGCCCAGTCCATCCAAAAGGCAGAAACCCCAGCCAGCCTTGATCTCCAAGGTGGGCAAGAACTTTGTTCTGAAATGTGGACGTGCTCTTGGAAATCACAATCCTCGACTCCAATAAAAATTAATTTAAAAAATAAAAACAAAATTGGAATTGACCCTAAAAAAAAAAAAAAACGGAAAGAAATCACAGCCCTCAGAGGGTTGCCTGCACGCCAGATTCTCCATGATTGGGAGGCTTCCCCCCTCCGGCCACGATAAAGCAGCGTGGAAGGGTGGCATGTTCCTCCCAGGAGGGTTCTGTCCGTACGTGGCCCATTCTCTGTGCAGATGGTCAGGTCTTGGCTCGCGGTCTAGAAGGCTTTGGGTACACGCAACTTCTAGATCCCAGGCTGCATCCAGTCACCGCCTGCTATAAATGGTTTGTCCACACACGGCCCCGCCCCTTCGTCCACACGGTGGGCTTCCCAGCAGCAAGGGCAGAGTCAGATGGAGACTCTGGCCTGCGAAGCCGACAGTGTTGATCTTCAGGCCCTCTTCGGGAAGTGTGAGGAGCTCTCTAGGTGAAAGCGGTCATGAGTCCACAGGGGGGCGGTAGTGAGCTATCACAATGAGTCTCCGTGCCAGGTCATGGGGGCGGGGGTGGCTTCCTTAGGGCCAGGCTGCCTGGGGCCCTGACAGGTGAGGAGTGTGCCCACCTGCAGACCAGAGGCCCTCCTGGCCGGAGCACGGTCCCGAAGAAGGACAGGAGCTCCAGGGGTGCAGTGCAGAAGTGTGGAGGGGGCTGAGGCCCGGGCGAGGGGCACTGCTCTGGGGACAGGTCTTGGTGGCCCTAAGAGTCCGAGGCCAGTGTTGACAGGTGGAGGCTCTCTCCAGCGTGACCTTCCATTTGGGGCCCCCCTCCCTCATTCTGTCTCTCAGTGCGCCCCAGTGAGTCCAGGAGGCCGGTCTCAGCCTCCAGAGGGCAAGCTGGGGTCATGGACTCAGGGAGGCAGGTTTCGATTCCGTCCAAGACACTGTTGTGTAATCCCTGGGCTGGGGGCGGGCAGTGGAGTAAACCTGCAGGCCGGTCTCAGAGGCCAGAAGCCAGATGAGCTGGAGAGAGGGTTATCCTCCAGGTGATGGAGGCGAGATGCGGGCAGGTGTGGGAGGGGAGGGGAGGCGAGTGGGGGGGAGCAGGGGGTGCGGGAAGGACCGGGGAGGGGTGGGCGCAGTGGTGTCAGCAGGGAGACTGACACCCTCTGCCCCTGCAGATGTCGCACACCAAGCCGTACATCCGGAAGAAGGCTGTGCTGATCATGTACAAGGTGTTCCTGAAGTACCCTGAGTCTCTGCGCCCTGCCTTTCCCCGCCTGAAGGAGAAGCTGGAGGACCCCGATCCCGGTTTGTTGACTTGAGTTAAGAAGGGGCCCGTGTGGGGCCGTGATGCTCCACCAGCATCTGTGAAGGCTTGATGGAGGGGGGTAACTAGGTCCCAGGACCCCGTCCTAGCCCTCCCCCATAGGGCACCTTCTTACTTTCTGGCACCACGAGATGCCAGGTTCGCTTTCTACTTTCCCGCCAGTCCTGGAATCCGCCGTTTCTCCAAACAGCTCTAGTTTTGTTAGCTGGTGTGGGATTTAGAAACCAAGACCACTGGGTGTGCTTATTTCTGCCAGCTGTCATTGCCTCCAGGCCGTAGCAGACACCACACTCGCTCACTGGGGAGGCCTCTCTGTCCGCATGTTCGCAGTCTCGTGTTTATTCTGCTGCCTTGATTGGCAGTCCCACACCACAGGGTTCACTCCTGCCTCCGCCTGTCCTTTTCTGTAACTCCTTCCGGAGAGACCCCGGGCCATGCAGATGTAAAACAGCTTCTCCAAATCTTTGCTTGTCTCGGGAGAATCTGCTGTGCATCGCAGAGGATCACGGGGTGTGGAGCGTCGTGGTTAGGGTCAGGAGCCGAGGGGCAGGCGAGGCGGGCTGGGGGCATGAGCGGGGGCAGCCCCGGGGGGAGGCGGACAGAGCACCTGGAGTGACTTTGATCCTGCTGGGGATACACCCCGAGGGTCCCGCCTGCTCTGGTGGGCGCCCCCTTGCTGATGGCGTCCCTCGCTTCTCAGGGGTCCAGTCGGCGGCAGTCAACGTCATCTGTGAGCTGGCCAGACGTAACCCCAAGAACTACCTTTCTCTCGCTCCGCTCTTCTTCAAGCTCATGACCTCCTCCACCAACAACTGGGTCCTCATTAAGATTATCAAACTGGCAAGTGTCGCCCCTGGGGTGTCCTGGGCATGCCAGCCAGCAGAGCCCCGGGCTGCCGTCCCATCCCTGCTTCGGGTGACCACTGGCCTCTCTTGTCCCCTAGTTTGGTGCTCTGACTCCCTTGGAGCCAAGGTTGGGTAAAAAGCTGATTGAGCCTCTCACCAACCTGATCCACAGGTAGGGCTTGGGGCAGGCGTGGGAGGGGTGCCCCAAGGAGGGGCGGGTGGAGGGGCACCCAGGCCTGAGGGCCTGCCGCCGCCAGGAGCCGCATCTCTGGGTTCACCCTTCCTCAGTTTGCAGACAGCACATTCATGACAGGAGGGAGAGGGAATTTCTTGGCGGTCTAGTGGTTAGGACTCTGAGTTCTCACTGCCGAGGTCCCGGGTTCAATCCCTGATTGGGGAACTAAAGTCTCACAAGCCGTGCAGCACCACCAGAAGTAGACAGACAGACAGATAGATAGGCAGGCAATGGGGATATATTTTAAAAATAAAAAAAGGATGGAGAAAGCTGTCCCAGCCAGTCTCTGGTTCACAAGTAGACCTCAGCAGTCTAATTGAAGAGCCCTAGGTGAGTGTGTCACCGCCCAGTTCTGGAATGTTCTAGGAGCTTCTACACGACTTCAGGTGGTTGAATTGTGGGGGCCAAGCTTCAGGTGCCAGGAGATTCTGCTCCTGGGGTCCCCTGGGAAGTGGCCAAGGGCTTGGGACGTTGCTGATTTTAAACAAATCACCAGTCACCGGGTTTATAGCAGCTTGTGGTTTTCAGAGCATTTACGAGAAGCCATCAGTCCTGTGACCGTTCATGTGGACTGCCTCTGGTGGCCCGTGCTGTCGGGTTTGGGGGATTTGGGCTTGAGAACATCACTGTGAGAATTTCAGAGTGGAGTGGACGTGCCTGGTGCCCACCCTGGTTGTCCTGGGCTGTGCTCACTGTGGCCCTGGACGCCCCCGAGGGATGACATGGGGCACGACTCCGTGTTCTTCCTGCCTGCGCGTGGCCAGGCCTACTCCCTGTCCCAGTGGAGGCGGCCGGCAGGGTCTGGGCTGGAGGAGAGAGGCCTTTGGGGAACTTGGATTCTCTTCATGGGGGTCGCAGAATCAGGTTATTCGTGCGTGGGCTGCAGTGGCGGGAGCATTTCAGTTCGCTTTTGAGGGCTAGAAGGGGTGCTTCCGTCCTTTGGAGGAATCTGATGGCCTCACTGCCGAGGGTGGGGTGTCACCGGCATGGCCTTCAGACCCGAGGCTTCCTGGGCTCCGCATTTCCTCAGGGGTGGTGCCCCCAGGAGTCTCGGTGGGGTGAGCGGGAGGCAGGCGGCCCTGTCTTCTCGGCTCCTGTGTTTCCTTCTCTAGCACGTCTGCCATGTCCCTTCTGTACGAGTGTGTCAACACCGTCATCGCAGGTGAGCACCGGGGTGACCTCTTCTGGAGCAGGGAGCTGTCGCCGGCGGGGGAGCTGGTCCCCGGGCCTCACCAGAACCTTGTTCCCGGCTGGGAAGCTGTTTGGCCCGGCCCATCTGCAGCCCCTTTGGAAGTGTCAGCTCAGACACGGTTACAGCCAGAGCCATTGCCAACCTCGGGCTCCAGTGATAAACACTGCACCCTGGCATCTGCCACACCCGCCAGCAAGACCGCTTTTCATGAGCATTTTAAAGCAAATCTCAGGCCGCTTTCCCTGTGGTGTCTTTAGCATAGGACCTACAACCACGAGAGTTCTCGAGAGGGAATCGGCATGTGCTCCCCAAAGGGTCTCGTGGAGTCCGTTAGTTACAATCAGACCGCCTGGTGACTTGTCCCTGCAGCCCAGTTTCCTGTAGATAGGCAGAGGGAGTTGGTGGCCCAAGGGTTCAGCTTCTTGCTGCCTGCCTGTCCCTGCCCTAAACTGTCAGATGCTCCTCACAGCCCATGGGCAGCCTTAAGTTCAGTGAAGCCCAGGAAACTGGCCCGGGGTCTACACTCATGACTGCTGTGTGGGCTGTGAGTGTCGCTGAGGGTCAGCGACAGTGAAAGGGAGAGGAAGGGCGAGTGTGGGACTTGGGAGCAGGGCAGGCTGGCCAGAGAGTGGTCCCTGAGTCTGGAAAGGTCCATGGGGAGGACCAAGGTGTGGCAGGATCGCAGATGGCCCTGGTTATGGGCAGAGGGAGTGGGGATGCAGACGGGAGGTAGGCCTGGTCCATTGTGCATTGCAGGGCCAGCGGGTCTCAGCTGAGGGCTGGCCCACAGACCTGCCCTGGACAAGGACCCCTGGTGCCCGGGGCCTGTGGTCTGCTCTCTTGGTCGCAGAGACCCAGCCTGAGGTTCTCACTGGGGCTGGTCACGCAGGGCCCTCACCGCAGTCATTTGTTTCAGTGCTCATCTCGCTGTCGTCTGGCATGCCCAACCATAGTGCCAGCATCCAGGTATGTCATGGGACCAGGGGCTCCTCTCCTAGGCCCCAGGGACTCTGTCATTGGTTTAGAAGATGTGACGAGTGGCATCTCCCCTCTTTACAGCTCTGTGTTCAGAAACTGAGGATATTAATAGAAGACTCCGATCAGAACTGTGAGTTGCTCCCTCTGCAGGTCCTGCAGGCCCTGCGCCCTAGACCTCCGCAAGTGAGGGCTCGTCCCCGCCCGAGAGGAGAGCGAGCCTGGCACGGCTGGCAGATTCCTCCCCGGGTACAGCCCCCTCGTCTGCACGGCGGGCTCCTTCCAGCTGGCATCTCAGGGTGTCGCTCGGCCGTGTCCACTGGAAAGGTCTTTAAACTCGGGCCCACATCCACGGGGAGCTGGGACCCGGTTGCAGGGAGGAGCCGGGGAGGCCAGCGGAAGCACAGTTGAGACATAAAGGGCGAGCTCAGCCCCGGGAGGAGCAGGCTGGGCGTGGAGGAAAGTCCCCGCGGGCATGCTGCAGGCACCCCCGGCGGTTAATCAGATGGGGTGGTGTGTGGGGCTCCTGACGAGCGAGGGGGAGCTGCTGTACGTCTTGCTCGTGTGCCAACTCGTGCACTTCCTTCAGCCGACATGTGCTGTCGAGGGTTCCAGCCAGTCACACGCCCCTGCTGCCAGGACCACGGTGGAGAGGGCTTCTGAGGGCCTGGTCATGTGGGCTGCTCAGTTTTTGGTTTTCGCTTTTTTTTGTTTTTTTTGTCTGCGCCTTGTGGCTGCTGGGATCCTAGTACCCCGACCAGACCAGGGATTGATCCTGGGCCCTTACAATGGAAGTGCGGAATCCCAACCACTGGACAGCCAGGGAATTAATTCCCTGGCTGCTCATTTTGAATCCAGGTCTGTTTGTTTTGAGAGAAGTTGCCAAACTTTTCCTGGAAAGGGCCAGATAGTAATTCTTGTCAGCTTTGCAGGCTGTGTGGTCTCTGCCACTGTAGCGTAGAAGCCTGCTGGCGGGTGTAGACCACAGGCCTGTCGTGTGCCAGTAACGCTGCCCTAGAGACGGTCTGCGACCTAATCTAGATGACGGTGCGTTGGGCTGCTTGAGGTGGGCAACGAGGTGGGCCTGGTGCCTGTGAGACGTGGGCCGACGGGGTCCAGGTGGTTTGGGGTGGGGCTGCAGGCCCGGCCTCGCTCTCAGAACCTCGTCCACGTCTGAGAGCGCTGCGCTGTCTCTGCAGTGAAGTACCTGGGGCTCCTGGCCATGTCCAAGATCCTGAGGACACACCCCAAGTCCGTACAGGCGCACAAGGATCTTGTCCTGCAGTGCCTGGACGACAAGGACGAGTCCATCCGGCTGCGGGCCCTCGACCTCCTGTACGGCATGGTACGTGCCCACCCTGCCACCTGGCCGCCCCGCCGGCCCGCCCGGCCCCTCCCTCACCAGCCGCCCCTGCTCCAGGTGTCCAAGAAGAACCTGATGGAGATTGTCAAGAAGCTGATGACCCACGTGGACAAGGCCGAGGGCACGACCTACCGCGACGAGCTGCTCACCAAGATCATTGACATCTGCAGCCAGTCCAACTACCAGCACATCACCAACTTCGAGTGGTGCGGCCCGCAGCCCAGCGTGCAGGCGGGTGGGCGGGCAGGCGGGGGCGCTGCCCTCACGGGCTCTGTCCCGCAGGTACATCAGCATCCTGGTGGAGCTGACCCGACTGGAGGGCACCCGCCACGGCCACCTCATCGCCGCCCAGATGCTGGATGTGGCCATCCGCGTGAAGGCCATCCGCCGGTTTGCCGTGTCGCAGATGTCCGCGCTGCTTGACAGCGCCCACCTGGTGGCCAGCAGCACCCAGCGCAGCGGCATCTGCGAGGTGCTCTACGCGGCCGCCTGGATCTGCGGGGAGTTCTCCGAGTGAGTGGGGGCCAGGGGCCTCCTGCTCCCCAGGGGAAGCGGGTGTGCCCGCCAGACCCCAGTCCCGGCAGCCGCCCCGCCCACCTCCTCTCTCCCGCCCTCATTGGGCAACAGCTGCTCTCGCGGCGAACGTCTCCCGTCACGGGGAGCGGTGAGAGGTCCACCAGCCGCTGGCCCAGCCTTCCTCCCCTCTTCACTGCTGCAGCCACAGGTCGTCCGTTGCCAAATCCAGGCCGTTGATAGCTTTCCTCTCCTTTTTCTCGACTGCTTTGTGCGGCTGCGCTGTGACTGTCATGCCATTGCTGTGGTTTCTCCCTTCACATCCCCTCCCTCAGCACCTGGCATCGGCCAGCCCTGGCACACAGACCCGCTGGGGCGGCTGCTCACCGGCCCTCCCTGTCCTCAGGCACCTACAGGAGCCCCAGCAGACCCTGGAGGCCATGCTGCGGCCCAAAGTCACCACCCTGCCGGGCCACATCCAAGCCGTGTATGTGCAGAACGTGGTCAAGCTGTACGCAGCCATCCTGCAGCAGAAAGAGCAGGCCGCGGACGCGCAGGCGGCCCAGGAGGTCACGCAGCTCCTAGTGGAGCGGCTGCCCCAGTTTGTGCAGAGCGCGGACCTGGAAGCCCAGGAGCGGGTGAGTGCCGCACGTCAGCACGTCCTCAGGGGGTCGGGTCAGCTCCGGGAGAGCAGCTTGGGCAGGTGTTCTTTTCCTGGCTCCCCCGCACTCGGCCTGGGGGGGTGGGCAGATCTGAAGCCACCGTGCTGGGGAGGCCCTGGGTCGGTGTGTGGGAGACTGTGAGTGAACGGGAGACAGTGTGAGGGTATGTGGTCAACCCGAGAGGGAAGCCTCAGAGGTGACCGCGGTCCTGGAGGGCGCTGGCCGGGAGGGTGGAGGAGAGCTGGTTGGACGAGAGTTTGGCAGGGCATTTGGGCATCGGTGGCCTAGGAGCCCGCCTCTTGGCTCTGTGGTGACGTGGGGCTCTCAGTTACCCAGACCCCGCACCGGCGCTCAGTGGGCCCCGGCGGCCTCTGCGGTCATGGGCGGGTGTGTGACGTGCGCCTGTCTGCTGGCCGAGGGTCAGCTGCACTCTTGGGGGCCGTGTGAAGGTGCCCTGGTGGCTGGCGCCGCTGCTTGCTGGGGCGGTTGCCTTGTGGGGCGGTGCTCAATCCACCCCCAACCCCTTGTCTCATCTGGGAGCCCTTTGTGTCCTCGTGAAGGAGACAGCAGCTGGGCTGGCCTCCTGGCTGGCCCGGTCAGCGGTTCCTCGCGGTGTGTTCTGCAAGTCCTCAGCAGGGGTCTGGCTGGGCGTCTGCACGGTTTGAGCAATGCCCTGCGGGGGCTGAGTGGCCTTCACAGCCAGGCCTCCGTAACTCCTTCCTGACTCATCCACGGCCCCCCCAGGCATCCTGCATCTTGCAGCTGGTCAAACACGTCCAGAAGCTTCAGGCCAGGGATGTGCCAGTGGCAGAAGAAGTGAGTGCGCTCTTTGCTGGGGAGCTGAACCCGGTGGCTCCCAAGGCACAGAAGAAGGTTCCGGTCCCCGAAGGGTGAGCTGTGCGGTCCGTCAGAGGACACAGACACGGGGTGGCATGAGGGCCCGTGGGAGCAGAACCACAGCCCGGACCTGCTGTCCAGATGGGCGAGGTGGAGGGGTCTGGGAGGAAGGTCCCCTGAGGCCCCAGTCGCCTGTGGACGGGACAGACCCTTCTCACACAGACCGTAGGCACGGCACTCACTACTTCTCCTGGGGCCCTGCTGCCCCACCCCTGGGAAGCAGGTTGGCTGGTAGTTGTCGCCCACAAACCTTGCGGGCAGCGTGAGAACGGGGGAGGCGGGCTGCCCAGGCTCCAGGGTCCCTGGTCTGCCTTGCCCACTGTGACCTTGGGCCACTGCCCAGCCTTCATATCCTTGTCTCCAAGGGGACGGCAGCGCCCAGGGCCAGGCATGCAGGCTGGAGCCACCGTGTGATCTCACTGTGTCCTGCAGCCTGGACCTGGACGCCTGGATCAATGAGCCGCTCTCGGACAGTGAGTCTGAGGATGAGAAGCCCAAGGCCATCTTCCACGACGAGGAGCCACGGCACGCCAAGCAGCGGCCGCCCGAGGCGGACGAGCAGGAACTGGCCCGGGTGAGGCGGGGCGGGCCTGGGCCGCGCATGGTCAGGTCTGGGCTTGGGTCCACTGTCCGGTGGGCAGCGCTGAGCCCACCTTCGACTTTGGGTGGGGGTTCTCGTTGAGACCAGGAGTGGCCTCTTGAGCCAGGAGCTCCCTAGGGAGACCGTGGGGCCCGAGCATGCTCAGGCCCTGGGGTGCCCGGCATGCTGCGCCTGCCTGCTGCCTGCGCTTGTGAGTGCGGGGCCTCAGGGTGTCGTGCAGAATGGAGAAGCAAGGCGTGCTGCGTCCCCCGCTCCCCCACCGGCCTTCCTCGCCCGGCCTGCCCCCCCCCCCCCGAGGCCCTACCCCAGAGCACGCGGTCTCTCCGACCCCCGCCTGTGCAGCTCCTGGGTTGTCCCTCCTGCCGCCTGCCTGTCTCCCACCTGCTCTTTCCCACTGCCGGCCTCTGTCTCCTGGTGGTCAAAGGCCAACAGTGAAAGTGGCGAGGGGTCCCGGCCCCCTTGGGTCTGGCGCGTGGAGGAGGCCCCCACCTTGGGAGCATGCGAGGGTGAGGGCTCCGTGTACCCGCTGACGTGTGCGCTGCATCCTGTTCCCTCAGCGCCGCGAGGCCCGGAAGCAGGAGCAGGCCAACAACCCATTCTACATCAAGAGTTCCCCGTCCCCCCAAAAGGTGAGGCCGGCCTGCTCGTCCTTGAGACACGCTCCCACGGGGCCCATCCGCTCTCTGTCCACGGCCTGTGCGGGGCTGTCAGCAAGTCCACGGGCAGGACCGTGAGGGGCTCCCGACACCAACAGCTGGGGAGTGAGTCCTGCATGGGCGAGGTCAGGCTCCTTTGCCTTGGTGGGAGGGGAGGGGGCGCAAGGGGACCTGGGGTCCTGCCTGGAGCCACTTCCTTCATCTGTACCCTCCACACTGCAGACCCGTCATCCGTGTTGGGCTCCCCTGGGGACATGTGGCTCCACGGGGCGGGTGCTGCGTGGTTTCCTTGATCCTGGGATTTCTGGGTCACCCCTCTGAGGGGCTGCAGGCTGTCCCCCGCTGGCACCTGTGTGTCGGGCTTGCTGATTCCAGCCGTCCTGGGGGCGGGAAGCACTATGTCACCATGGTTCCAAGCCTGCACTGTTTTTCCGACTTGGAAAAAAAAAAGATTCAGGTGCAAAAAATGGAGGTCTTACGCCCCATCCTGTACTCGTCCCCACTGGCACCCCACCCCCGTCTTTGTGACCCCTTGCTCTGGGGCGTCGGCGCATCACGCTGGGCCCGCCGCCCTGCCCATTGACGGGGCCTCAGTGTCTCCTCTCCAGCGGTACCAGGACGCGCCAGGTGTGGACCACATTCCCGTGGTGCAGATTGACCTCTCGGTGCCCTTGAAGGTGCCAGGCAAGTGTGTGCCCAGTGGCACGGGTGACGGGGACCTCAGGCCAGGTGCAGGCACCGCCTCGGGCCTGCGCTCCAGCCCTGCCCTGCACCCCGTGCTGCATCCTCGTCCCAGCAGGCACGGGTGCACGCCACGGCCCCCAGGTTCAGCCCCACACCCCTCGCCGCCCAGGGGCCCCCATCTGCATCTCGGTAGCCAGAGGGCATTGCCCAGCATCCCCTTCCCCCAGGCATGGGTCTCGGGGCTGTGGGTGAACCAGGTGGCAGCAGGGTGCTGACCGGGTGGGACGTGTCCACGGCTCTGGGCTGAGTGCCGCATGTGCGCCTGTCGGCAGGGATGCCCATGTCAGACCAGTACGTGAAGCTGGAGGAAGAACGGCGGCACCGGCAGAGGCTGGAGAAGGATAAGAGAAAGAGGAAGAAGAGGGAGCGGGAGAGGCGGGGTGCCCGGCGCCACACCTCACTGCACACGGAGAGCGACGAGGACATCACCCCCGCCCAGCGTGTGGACATCGTCACCGAGGAGATGCCCGAGGTCAGCCGCGGGCTTGCGTGTCGGGTGGGCGCCCTTCCCCGAGGTGGGCTCCACCCTGGCGTGGGCCTGCCCATCGCTGCTGCCTCCATGGCACGGGGCAGCCTCAGCCAGCTGTGCCCTGTGTACTGGGAGCAGGCGGCCCCTGCACTCCTGCCCCATTACCTGTGTTGAGTTTGCTGCCCGCGCTGAGCGCCAGGCCCCAGATCAGACTCCCTCGTGGGTGTGGACCTGGTGGCCCGTTTCTGAGAAGGGAGATGGGGACCCTGTGGACCCGTAAAGGCTTGGCGGGGTCAGGGGCCGGATGGGTTGATCTGGATGGACGCAGGGCTTCTCTCCCCCCTCAGAACGCCCTGCCCAGCGACGAGGACGACAAAGACCCCAACGACCCCTACAGGGCTCTGGACATCGACTTGGACAAGTGAGTGCTGGGACTGAGACCTGGGCAGCTGCCCCGTGGGGCTGGACGCGGCCTGGGCTCCCCATGGCCTGGTTCCTCTCTCTGTTCTCTGTTCATTGCACAGAGGGGGAGCGGCCTTGTCACGGGCCACGCCTCCTGTGACCACCCCCAGGCCCCTAGCCGACAGTGAGAAGCTGCCCGTCCAGAAACACAGAGATACTGAGACTTCCAAGTCCCCGGAGAGACAGGACGTCACTGTCGTGGAAAAGAAGAGCAAGAAGCCCAAGAAGAAGGAGAAGAAGCAGAAAGAGAAAGAGCGAGAGAAGAAGAAGAAGAAAGAGGCGGAGAAGGTGAGAGGCCAGGCAGCATGTCACGTTGGGCGGGGCGGGCCCGGGTTGCCAGCCGTCCCTCTTCCATTACGTGTGTGTCACACGTGTGGAGGGGGGCTCCTACACAACCGTCACGCATGGCTCGTGGGCCTTGCCGCAGAGCAGCGTGATTCCGCCTGGCCACGTGGTCCTGGCGGGCGCTCGTTTCTGTGGTGGTAGCGCTGGACATGCCCCCAGCTCCCTGCACATTCGGGTCCTGCGGGGCCGCAGTGGCTTGTGCCTGGCGGAGCCACTGTGCCCTCTCGGGGCTGCTGCTCTGGCCAAAGGCACGTGTTCCTGTGGTTTCAGGGTGTGGACTTAGACTTCTGGCTGTCCACCACGCCGCCTGCTGCCACCCCGGCCCCGGTAAGAGCCTGCTAGTGACCCGTGCTGGCCCCGAGTGTCCCTCGGTGGACACCTGTGCTTTTTGGCCTTGGAGACGTCAGGGTGCCACCTCGGTGCCCTGCCCTGGCGGTGGAGGAGGTGGGGGACCCTCAGGCAGAAGCCCGGTCTGGGCCGGCTCGGTTCTGTGCCCAAGGTCTCGCCCAGGCAGTGGCTGCGTGGCTGGCCCTCGGCGCAGGGCCCGGGCCCCCAGAGCCAGGCAGCGCTCCTGAGCGACCGCTTTGTGTTAGTGGCTGGGGCCTGGTGGCTCTGGGGTCTCCAGCCGTGACCCCGGTCAGTGCCAGCCGGCCACAGGCCAGGCCTCCTTTTCCCTCTGCTGGCCACCGGCACTTACTGGGGGCCACATGTCTGTCTGCGTGCTGACAAAATGCCTGGCGTGTGGAGGGAGGTTCGTCACTGCGGGGTGTCCCGGACCAGGGCAGGTCAGGGCTGAGGGCGCAGGCCACCCCATCCTGGGCGCCAGCTGCCACCCGGCTTCCTGCAGGAGGAGCCTGGCGTGAACGCCGCGGTCACTGCCCCTAAGGAGGAGCCCAGGGGAGAGGAGCAGGACGCCGGCGAGGACGCGGAGCAGGACCTTGAGAAGGTGTGGGGCGCACTGTGCAGGAGCCGGGCTGGGGGAGGTGCTAGCCCGCCACCGGGTCCCACCGAGCGGGCCACTGGGGCCTCCTGTCGCTGTGCTTACGGGGTTCTGCTTCCACACGGCTCCATGGGCTGTGACTCGCACAGGAGCATGGGCTTGACCTGAGCCCTTTTCTGTCTCAGAAGCCTTCCGAGCAGAAGAAGAAGAAACACAAGAAGGACAAGGGGGAGCGCTCCAAAGACAAGAAGAGACCCAAGAAGAGGGCGCCTCCGAGGGAAGGGGACGCCGAGCCCGTGCAGAACGGCGCGCTCCGTGAGGAGCCCCTCCCGGTGAGGGTGCTTCCCGAGCACGTTGGGAGCGGGCTGTGGGCGTTGCACCCTCCCTGCGGTCCTCCCGGCCCTGCCAGTGTCAGGAGCCCCGGGGTGTAGACTCATGTTGTCCGGGACCCGTGGGGGTCCCTAGTGTTTCCTGCCGGTGGCACCTGGCAGCTCCCAACGTCAGCCCCAGGTCCTCACCGCCTAAAGCTGAAACGTTTCTCTTTTGTTCCAGCCCATGTCTAGCTACTCTCTCCTGGCTGAAAATTCTTACATCAAAATGGTGAGCCACGTGGGGGTTACGGGTGGTGGGGCTGGGCGGGCTCAGGGCTCTTGTTTCTGGATGTGCAGGGCGTGCAGCGGAGCCGGGTGGCCGGCGAGGCCTGCTCACTGTGGGTCGGGAACAGCTGACAGTCGCGGACAGAGCTGGAACTCGGGTGCTTGTGCGAGGGCTCAGGACGTTCCCTTGTTTGCACGTTCATGCGCTGGGAGAGCGGGTGGTGCCCACACTCTCCCAGGCCCTCGTCTAGGCCCACGGGGGTCCCTGGTGGGCTCCCCTGCCCCGCCGACCCCGGGCCTTGCTCTGCAGACGTACGACGTGCAGGGCAGCCTGCAGAAGGACAGCCAGGTCACGGTGTCCATGGTCCTGGAGAACCAGAGCAGCAGCTTCCTCAAGAACATGGAGCTCAACGTGCTGGACTCACTCAACGCCCGACTGGCCCGGCCAGAGGGCTCCTCGGTCCACGACGGTGTCCCCGTGCCTTTCCAGCTGCCCCCTGGTGAGTGGCGCCCAGGCCCCCCCGGATCCTGTCATCTGGTGCCCCCTCAGGGCTGAGCCTGGCTTCCCTGACCAAGGCAGGCAGCACTGAGGACAGACCCAGGCCAGGCTTGCATCCCTGCCACCTGCCCAGGTGGCTGCACCCCCATCTGCCACCCCAGGCCGTGCCCCGTGCTGCTTCTCAGGTACGTTTCTCGCCCTCTCCAGGCATCTCCAACGAAGCCCAGTTTGTGTTCACCATTCAGAGCATCGTCACGGCGCAGAAGCTCAAAGGGACCCTGTCTTTCATCGCCAAGGTACCTGGTGGGGGAGGGGGTGCACCCTGAGGGTCAGCTGCGTGCCCCGCCCCCACCCACCCTGCACCCCTGCTCCTGCAGAATGACGAAGGTTCCACCCATGAGAAGCTGGACTTCAAGCTACACTTCACCTGCACCTCGTACTTGGTCACCACGCCATGCTACAGGTGCGCCACCCTCCCGCCCACCCCTGGCTCCCCACTTCTGTGCCATGGGAAGCTCTCCATGCGGTCACATTGGCAGCGTCCTCTGAGCCAAGACGAGGATGTGCACGGAGTGTTGGGTGACCAGCTTGTGGTTGGCGCAGAACGCCCAGCACGTCTGCCGGGCCAGCCAGCTCGGGCGCCTGACTCTCAGCACAGGCCTGGCGGCCCTAACGCTGGACGTCCGAGCCCAGAGTGTAGGCAGGGCTAGCCCTCTTGAGGCCCCTCTCCGTGGCCGTCTCCCCGTGTCCTCACATGCTCGCCCATCCCTGCACGTCTGTATCCTCATTTCCTGTTCCCACAGGGACCCTGGTCACGTTAGATTAGGGCCCTGTCTCCAAGTGCAGTCGTGTCCTAGGGACACAGTTCAGCTCTTGACTTCCTACCCATAAAGGACGCGCCCCACCCCCTGGGCTGGGGTCTCTGCCTGCCCTGCTGCAGGGGAGCCCCCTGTTGTTCCCCCCCATTCTGTGTCCTTCCCACAGTGACGCGTTTGCCAAGTTGTTGGAGTCCGGGGACCTGAGCATGAGCTCAGTCAAGGTTGATGGCATTAGTATGTCCTTCCAGAACCTTCTGGCAAAGATCTGTTTTCACCACCATTTTTCCGGTAAGACTGGACGTGCCAACAGATGGCTCGGCCCTCTTCCCGTACCTGTGACTGTCCCCTGCCGCCAGGGGCTGGCCCAGCCTCACCCCCAGGCCCTCTGTTGCAGTCGTGGAGCGGGTGGACTCCTGCGCCTCCATGTACAGCCGTTCCATCCAGGGCCACCACGTCTGCCTCCTGGTGAAGAAGGTGAGCCCCATGGGAGGGCCCCAGCCAGGCCTGTCCACCCCTCGCCGCTGTGCCTCCTTGAGCCTGTGTTTGTGAGGAGTGTCGGCCTTTCCTTTTGTCCATCTGGCCTTGGCATCAGGGCACTAGTGCATTCCCTCCTCTCGCATTTCCCGGAAGAGATTGCGTGTAGTCAGTATTCCTTCTTGCACGTTATGTAGAATTTGCCAAGGAAATCGTTTGGGGGTTTCTTTTTTGGGGGGGGGGTTCTTTTTTGAAAAGTTTTTATCTACGAGTTCAGTTTCTTTTTTTGATAGTTGTAAGACTTATTGCTTTCTCTGTTTCTTATTGGGTGATTTTTGGTAGTTCGTAGTTTTCAAAGACTAAGTCTGTTTCATCCAAGTTACGGAGCTGATGGTGTGTCAAGTCATCCAGTTCTCTTCATGTCCTTTTAGTGTCTGAGGGCTCAGTGGTGATTATTTTTCATTCCTGATGTTGGTGATTGGTGTCTTCTCTCATTTTTCTTGGTGTCTTGGTTATCCTGGCCCTATTCCCTCTCTGTCCTGGCCAGAAGTCTTACTTATCCATTTTGTTGATCTTTTGAAAGATCAATTTGATAACCAATCTTTTTAAAAGTTAGGGACTTCCCTGGCAGTGCAGTGGTTAGGACTCCGTGCTTCCACTGCCGGGGGCCCGGGTTTGATCCCTGGCGTGGTGCGGCCAAAAAAAAGTTAATGTTTCTTTAAACAATAAATTGTATTGAGTTCTGCTGCATATGTCCTTACTTCTGCCTGCCTTGGGTTTATTTTGCTCATTTGTGGTTTCTTAAGGTGAAAACTTAGACCAAAACCTGTCTCTTCTTCTTTTTTTTTTTAATATTTGTTTGTTCGTTCGTTTATTTACTTACTTATTTTTGACTCGAGCCAGGTCTTTAGTTGCCACACGCGGACTTCTTCGTTGTGGCATGTAAATCTTTAGTTGCGGCATGCGGGATCTAGTTCCCCAACCGGGGATCGAACCCGGGCCCCCTGCATTGGGAACTGCACCACCAGGGAAGTCCGAGACCTGTCTCTTCTAATAAAGTTTTTAGTGTTATAAAATTTTCTCTAAGTACTGTTTTGGATGAACTGCACACATTTTTATGATTCATTTTAATTTCTATACAGTTCAAAATACTTTCTATCACTCCTTCCTCTCTGACCCTTGGATTACTTAGAAGTATGTTAACTTCCAAGCATTTAGAAAGTTTCCTGTTGCTTTTTGGTTACTGATTTCTAGTTTGACTTTTCAGGCCTTTGAAATGTGCTGAGGCTTGTGCTCTGGCCCAGGATGTGGTCATTCTGGGTGGATATTCCATAGGTGCCTGGAAGCATGTTATACCTGTCACCTAGATCCTGCTGGTTGATGGCGTTTTCCTTTTCTTCTGGATCCTTGCAGATTGCAGATTTTCTTCTGGGCCTTGATGAGTGAGCAAGGAGCATGAGGCCAGTGGTGGTCAGTTGGTCTGCTCCCCCAGTTTGTCAGGCTTTACTCCATGTGTGGGAGCCCTGTTGTTGGCTGTGTGGACCGTTAGAATTGTGGGATCTTGGCAAGGGACCCTCTCATCAGTGGGTGTGCTCCTCTCTGTCCTGGGCTGTGTTCTTTTCTCTGAAGGCTACCTTGTCTGGTATCAGTACAGGCACTCCTGCTCTCATTTGATGGGTGCTTATGTGGTATGTCTTTTGCTATGAACCTGCCTTTATCCTGTTTGGAGAAGAATTCCTTGTGCATGCTGTAGAGTTCGGGTCACGTGTCCTTATTCATCCTGTCAATCTTTGTCTTTCACTTGTCATGTTTAGACCATTTGTGCTTAAAGTATTACTGATTCATTTGGGTTTGTCCCACATTTTGTTTTTTCCCTGTGTTTTTCGTTCCTCTTCTTCCTATTCCCACTTTCTGTGGCGTATGTGAGCATTACAGTATCCCATGTTTATATGTTGGCTGTGTTGTTGATGGTCTCCGTGTATCTGCTTGGGGGGCTCGAGGGATTACATTACACACTTGGTGTGCACAGTCTACTTGGAACTCAGGCGGAATGTAAAAAGCTCACACCCTCTCGGTCCCTTGACCCTCCCTTCTCATGGGCAGTTGTCTTAGGTTTTGCCTTTGCAGACGTTGAAGACGCCTTATGCCACGTCACAGCTTTACAGATTTCAGAGAACTCGGGGTGTAGGTGGGGGTGGGAGGGGGTGAGATAGCCTCTTGTGCTCGCCCACGTGTCTACCATTTCTGTCGCTTTCATTCCTCACGTTCCACCCTTCTGGCTCATTTTCCTCTGTCTGAAGAACAACTTTTTAGATCAGGTCTATTGGATGTGTATTCTCTTAGTTTTCCTTCATCTGATTATTCTTTATTTCAGTATTCCTCAAGGCTATTTTTGCTGGGTATGAAATTCTGGCTTTGTTGGTCTTTTCACTCAGTACCTCAAAAATAGGCCATTTCCCCCTTTTTTTAAAAAAAAAAAGGAAATATTTACTTATTTGGCTGCGCCAGGTCTTAGTTGCAGCATGCGGGATCTTTTTAGTTGCAGCATGCGGGATCTTTTTAGTTGCGGCATGCGGGATCTAGTTCCCTGACCAGGGATCGAACCCGGGCCCCCTGCATCGGGAGCACAGAGTCTTAGCCACTGGACCACCAGGGAAGGCCCTAGGCCATTTCCTTTTGGTGTCTGTGGTTTCTGACAAGGAACATTTTACTTTTACTGGGGAATGCATCGTTTTCCTCTGGCTATTTTAGGGTTTTCAGCAGTTTGTGATGTGTCCGGGCATTGACTTCCTTGGGTTTATGTTAACTGTGTGGAGTCTGCCGAACTTGCTGAATCTGTGCGTTTATGTCTTTTGCACAACTTGGAAGTTTTCAGCTATGATTTAAATACCTCTTCAGCACTGCATTCTTTGTCCCCTCCTTCCGGGACCCCTGTGATGTGAATCTCAGACCTTTTGTTACTCTCCCCACCCTACTTCACCTCCGACTCCTTTCTGCTCTCTGTTCAGCTTGGATTATTTCCATTAATCTCTTGTCTGGGTCATTGACTCTTCTGTCATGTCCATTCTGTTGTTGAGCCCATCCAGTGAGCTTTTCATCTTGGCTGTTGTATTCAGGTCTAGAAGTTCCACTGGGTTGATCTTGACTCTTCCATTCCTTTGCTGAGATGTTGTGTTTTCTTGTGTGCTTCAGGAGTGTATGTGGTTGGTGATGGGAGGTTCTCCTAGTAGCTACTTCAAAGCCTGTTAGGTGATTCCAACATCCACCTCTTCTCGGTGGGCGTTTGTTGATTGTCTTTTCCACGTGAGCTGAGATTTCCCCGGTCTTGCGGTGCCAAGTGATTTTGGACTATATCCTGGACACTTCGAATAGGAGGAGACCCTGGGCCTTCCTTACACCCTGTGGAGAGCGTTGACACATAGGTTCCAGCTGCAGGATGTCTGGTCCCACGCCCTCCGGTTTTCACAGCCTTCCTCTCTGCACAGCTGCCTCCTGCATGCCCGTGGGGCCGGGCCGGGTGGGGCTGTGTGTCCTCTGCAGGGCTGGCATTGCTGCCTCTGCTGCGCTCTGCCAGAGCGTCCATCCTGGGCCCCTGGGAGACAGCAGGGCGCGGTGCACCTGCTCCTTCTTGCCTGGAGCCCCTCCTTTTGATTGTGAAAGCACCCGGGCATAGGAGAGCATTTGTAAAAGTTGGAGGTACTTGGGAGTCGCAGGGTGGCGTCTCAAGGCACTGGCCGTTATTTCCCCGTTTCAGGGTGAGAAGTCGGTGTCGGTGGATGGGAAGTGCAGCGATTCAACGCTGCTGAGCAACGTGCTGGAGGAGATGAAGGAAACGCTGGCCAAATGCTGAGCTTGCCGCCCGCCCGCCATGGGGAGGGCTCGCGGGGAGGGCGGCCAAGTGCCGGGTTTCTCCTCTGTCGCAAGGACTGGGTGCAGCCGGGAGATAACCCAGTCCACCGTCATCCACTGTGTAGACACTGAGGTTTATGTTGCGTTGATTTATCCTGTCATCTTTTTTACTTTGCCCTCACTGCTCTCTCTGGCGAGAAGCCCCCTTCCACTCCCCAGGCCAGCAGGGACTTCTGTAGCCGGAGCGGACTGTGCACGTGGCCACAGGAGCTGCCCGAGGGTGGGGGTGACCGCCATCCAGGCCGGTTCCTGGTGGGGACCAGACGGGGTGGCGCGTCCCGCTTCTGTCAAGCCATCCAAGTCCCATGAGTCCCCAGATGCCCTGCCCACTGGCAGCTGGGGGGTGAAGAACAGGCTAGCTACTCAGGCGACATTCCTGTTCATCCCTGACGCCAAGGGTCACGTCCTCCCCGCAGGACACATGGTGGGAGAGGGTCGTGCAGGCTCTCGTCCATCACATCCCGTTCATCCCACCACCGTGTTCGTGTGTCCGCTGAGTGGGGGGTGCCCAGCGGGGATCCCGGACCTCACTGGCTTCCGTGCCCAGTCAGGTGTTGGGGTGAGTGGTGGAGAGCTGTGACTCTGGCCCCTCTGCTCATCACTGGACTCTCTGCAGGTCTGTGCCTGCACGTGCGGAAGGGCCTAGTCCTGGGCTCCGCAGCCCTGATGGCGAAGCACGTGTGTCCAGGGGCGGCTGGGCCCCTGAAATGCACCTCAGGGGCAGGGAGGGGGGACCCCAGCCCACCCCCGTGAGACGGAACTTTCCTCAGAAATGACAGTCCTCGATGACGTTTTAACTTTTCCTTTTGATGAAAACTGTCACTTTAGCATGTAGAGTAACCTATTACAGAATCCTGTGCAGTGATTCTAGAATCTCGAAATGTATGATGTGTTATATAAGAATTTATTTGCTATCGACATTCCCGTATAAAGGAGAGACATATCACGCTGCTGTAATGATTCTGTGTCAAGATGATCCAATAAACTTGCAAAACAGACGTTCACCTGTTGGGTCTCTGGCCCATGACAGTGTATGCCCCCCAGCCAGGGGATTCTGACCCACTGTGCGGGTCAGCACACAGCCCCTGAAATGCTCGTGGTCCGAGGGGGGCTGCAGGGCACCCTCATGGAGGTTGCAGTGTGCGGGGGGAGCCCTTGCCCTCCTGCCATGCACCCCTCGGCCCCTCGGGAGGGGACGTGGTCCTCACGTCATCCAGGCCCCTGGGCTCTGGTGGTAATGAGGAGCCACCTGACACCCCCCACACGGGATTCTGAGGCGTCCACCGATCTCCCTCCTTTTACTAGGGAACCCCATTCGTAAGTGGTGTGCAGGGTGAGCAGAAACATTACTAAAATAAAGTTTAAGTTAGGTAAACGCTTGTACATGCACGCGCACACACACCCTCATTTCTAATCTTCGAAGTGCCTAGTGAGAAAAGGGCAGGGTTAGGAGTCCAGACACACGTGTACAGACCCCAGGGCCCCAGGAATCAGCAGGAACAGATGCTGGAAGGAAGGCCGTGTTGCTGTTGTGCGGTTTTTTTGTTTCGTTTTGTTTTTTCTTTTTTTTAATTTTATATTTTATTTTTGGCTGTGTTGGGTCTTTGTTGCTGGGTGCGGGTTTTTTCTAGTTGTGGTGCGCAGGCTTCTCATTGCAGTGGCTTCTCGTTGTGGAGCACAGGCTCTAGGCGCGTGGGCTTCAGTAGTTGTGGCATGCAGGCTCAGTAGTTGTGGTTTGCGGGCTCTAGAGCGCAGGCTCAGTAGTTGTGGCGCATGGGCTTAGTTGCTCCGTGGCATGTGGGATCTTCCCGGACCAGGACTCGAACCCGTGTCCCCTGCATTGGCAGGCGGATTCTTAACCGCTGCGCCACCAGGGAAATCCCCTGCTGCTGTTTTAATTCTCAAGGTTTCATATGGTTTCACTGATGCCATGTGTACAGAGGACTGTGTCAGCAGAGCCCAAATCAACTCCAACCTGAATCCAAAACGTGGGCAGGTGCGGAGCCCCGCACGGAAGCCCCCTCCGGCAGCGGGTGGGGAGAGAGGCCTCAGGTGGCCCCCGGGTGGTCATTGGCCTGGCCTGCCCTGCTGCAGCTCGTGGACCCCGCACAGGTCCCGGGGCGTTGGAGCATCCCTTTGGAGTTTCCTGCTCACCGTTCCCCTGATCTCAACATTCCTGGGCAGGCAGAGGCCAGTGTTCTGTCAGTGAGCCCTTGGAAGGAAGGCGCCACGCCAGGCAGGGGACCCCTTAGCTGGGGGAAGGGATCGTCGGCTGACCAGGCTGGGAAGGGCCAGCCCAGGAGCCAGACAACTGCTGGGCTCACCATGGCATCCACAGGCACAGAGGCACCTCCCGTCTGCTGGATGGATGTTGAGCCCTGGGTCACAGTTTGGGTCTGTCCCCTCATGACCCATGTTGGGTGTTTTCTCGAAACTAAGAAGCCAAGTGGTGGGCACAGCAGTTCCTGTGCCTCGGCTGCATTCAGCCGATGTGGTAGGAGCCCCAAGATACACCGATGCAGGCCCTGGCTTTCACCAAACAGCCTCCTTTCGTGTCATCAAAAGAACCAGTTGCCCTGAAGGCTGATTGCCGTGCGCGCCTGGGAAGCCCCGCAGCCCTGCCCTGTAGGCCAAGGTCGCACCTCGCCTGGGGCCCCAGCCCGGAGCCCCAACAAGGACTACTTCGGGATGAGAAATGTCAGGGATATTTAATCATTCCCTCAAACAGCTGTGATCCTGCCGCTATATACAAACCCATCTACCTCCCTTCCCGTCCTCCCAGCCCCAGCCCGGCCCAGCCCGGGCTCCGAGCCGGGTGGAGCACCCAGGCAGCAGCAGGCCTGCTCCACAGCGCCAGGCTGAGGCGGTCCAGCGGAGGCCCCGCCCCATGGCGGGGGCGGGTCTGGCTGGCCTGGCCGCCCTCAGTGCTGTATCAGGCACTTGGAGGCGTTTTCCAGAGTCAGGTTGGCCAGGTGCGAGGACTCCAGACACCTGAAGCTTGGTGATACGAAGCTGCAAGGAGACGTGGGTGCCCCAGTCCTTCTTCCCCTCCCACACCTTGCTCTCCCTGGTGGGGTTTTGCTGGAGGCCTGGGCCCCTCGTCCCAGCTGGGCATGTGACAGGGCTGCAGACAGACCCTCAAGCTGAACTCGGAGGCCTTGCCTGTTCTCACATCCCTAGGACAGCAGTGGGGTCACGCCCTACACTCCCACGACTAGGGCTGCGAAGGCAGCAATGGTGGGGGGGCATGGGGTTCTGATCTCTGGCTTAGGCACAACTCCTGCCCCTGGAGTCCACCCATGTCCCTGCGGCCTACCCCCACTGGGTCACTCAAAAGGCTGGAGTGGTTCTGTGTGTCCAGGCTAGGGGCAGGAGGAGCTCATGTTTATTCATGGAGTGATGGCATGGGCGGGGTTGCAGAGGTGATGTCCACATGTCCCAGGTGCAGAGAGGGAGCCCTGCCCGGCTGCGCCCACCCCATCCAACACCCCTGCCCTCCCCCACTGACCGGGACAACCCCACGCCACACACCCCCGCTCCAGGAGGACGGGCCTTGTTGGGGGGTGGGGCTTACCTTGTGTTGGTGTTCTGTCTGAAAGACACAACGGGGCCCCAGTTAGCTCTGAGCTTTGGGGCTGAGGCTGTGCCTGTGGCCCTGAGGTGCCTCCACTGGAGCACGCCTCCACCAGGGGGCGCCCTCCCCAGCTCCGACCACAGCCTGCCACCAGCCTGGGGCAGGGGTAGGACCAGACTCTGGGGACCACTTAACCGGGATGTGCCCCCTCGTGCCAGACGAGCTCAGAGACCCTGGGAGGTAGAGGCTGGGCCCGCCACACCGGGGGCAGGTGCTGCCTTCTGTGGCTGCCCCGGCGCATACTCACCCACGAGGACGCACATGCACACTGCCTTTGCGGAGCGAGAACTACTTACTTGCTCCAGTTATTTCTACAACGACAGCAGGACTTTAGTCAGGGCCAAGCGGCCTTGATCGGGGTCTCCCCGAGCCAAGCTGCCCTGACTCACATGTGCTGGAGGAGGCCCTGCACTGCTGCCTTCCACTCTGCCGACGACCTGCGGGGACATGGGGTGTGGAGGGGGGCGCGGCCCACATTCACGGGCCAGGTGGGGGGCTTCCATTCCCTGCCTGGGTGATGAGGGGACCCTCCAGGGAGAGCCTTGGACCCCAGGGGCAGGGGGCCGCCCGCGTCTGAGCCCTACTCGCAGCTGTAGCCAAAGCAGACGACGTGTGAGTTCGTGCAGTTGGTGCAGGAGATGGTCTCGTACTGGAAGATGCCTGTAACACACCAGAGGCGGCCGCACCCTACCCTCACCCTCAGCCTCTGGGGCCCCGAGCTGCCGCCACTGCCGCCACACCCCATAACCGGGACAGAGGCTCACTCACCGCAGTGACGCTGACAATCGATGCGGCCTGTGGGGGGACGAGAGCACAGCCGGCGCCTTCTTAGCAGGCCTGTCCTGTCCCCCGCTCTCTCCCCCTCCCAGGCTGCCCAAGGCTCAGGGCCTGTCCGTTGGCCACTTAGGTGGGCCCCAGCCTGGGATGGGGCAAAGCACGGGGGAGGGCAGCCGCAAGACTCTTGAGGCCTCCAGGGACCCGTTGGGGGGAGGTAGCAGGGACGGGTGGGATTTATCCTTCAAGGCCTCCTGTTGGTGCCCACTGGATGAAAAGGGCCCCCCTCAGGGTGTGGCCCTTCTCCCCCGTTTCTGCCCTTTCTGAGTTCTGACACCTGGCTGCACCAGGCCAGACGCCCTATTCACATTACTCCAGTCTCACCACGACCTGGCCGGGACCCCAGGCCTGGAAGGAGACTGAAATACTCGCGTGGCCCTGGGTCCTCAGACCCTGGGCAGCAGCACCCTCCCTCCCCCACAGCCCTCGTTTGCTCACTTTCGATGATGGCTTTCTGGATGAGGTGCACCTGCTCCCGGAAGATAGCTCGCAGCTCGTTGGGAAAATACCCTGATGGCGGGAAGGCAAGGGGTGGGGGGTCACGCACAGTTGGCGGGCGGACCTGAGGTGTCATGGGGCGGGTGGGCTCTGCCTCAGTTCCCCATGCGCGGCGGTCGCCCCCTTACCAGGGAAATACAGCTTCCCCTGGTACAGTTGATCCATTCTCTGATACACGACGTTCGCCACTTGGTTCAGCTTCTCCCAGGCTGGGGACGGCAAGAGGAGGCGTGTGAGCGGGCCGGGGCCTGACTGGGCCGGGGGTGCTCCCGGGCGGGGCCCCGCACTCACTGATCTCCGCGGGGATGGCCAGGTGCAGCTCCTTCATTGTGTCCTGGCTCCAGTCAGTGAGCAGCGAGCCCGACACGGGGATGTCGCCCACCCACCAGGACTTGAGGTTCACGTGATGGCGGTAGAAGGAGAACTTCTCCGAGAAGTTGCCGTGGCAGTGCAAGCAGCCGCGGGCCAGCGCCGCTGTCAGGGCCAGGCACAGCAGCAGTGCCATGGCCCGCCCCCGCCCGCCGCCGGCCAACCGACGGCGCCTCCCGTGCCACGCCCCTCCGCCGCGCACCAACCAACGGTGTCTCCTGCCACGCCCCTATCCGGGCACCAACCAACGACGCCCTCTCGGGCCCGGGCCGCGCCCCCCAACCCCGCCCCCGGCGTAGGCCCCGCCCCCGCAACGGACAACTGAGGGCGCCGGATCCTATTCCAGGCCCCGCCCATGAGCCGCCGCTCCCGGGGAGGCTCCACCTCTCTGTTGGCCCCGCCCGCGACCTCGCTCCACGCATGCGCCGTAGGCCGGCGCAAGCTCCTCCTTCCAGTCTGGCCTCTATTCAAGGCCCCGCCCCGCTCTACGAGCAAGCTCCGCCCGCAGGCCTCCCCGGAAGCCTGGGAGGCCTCGGCCCGGAGCGGAAGTATATCCGGCCGGGGGGCGGGGTGGTCGTGCGCGGAGCTTCTCCGGCCTGGCGGCGAGGCTACGCTGGCTAACGGCCCGGGGACGCGGTTCAGCGGCGAGCTTGGCCCGACTCTTCTGGCGGCAGGCGGCAGGTGGGTACTCAGAGAGGCGACCGCGGGCGTTAGGGAGACCGAGCCCCTCAGAGGGGTGAACGGTGGCGGCCCTTGGTGGAATTAGGGGTTACATGTGTCACTTTGGGGTCACCCCCTGGCCGTGTCAGTAACCAGGACCCCACCTCCTGGTGTGGATGGAAAGTCCACAGGATTTTACGGCTCCCAGCACACTGGGACCCCGCCCTCTGAAAGCAGGCTTCTTGGTCCCCAGAACCCCTGAGCAGTGGGAGGTGTTTGCGTGTCAGCACTGCCCACTGGCTGACTCCCCCGCTCCGTCTGTGCACTGGCTGTAGGACTTGCGTTTGCTTTAAAGGCCCATGTATTTTACAAAATGTCACTGAGGAGGGAAGGGGTTGTGTGATCGGGGTGATTCTCTTTGTGACGGAGAGTCACAAAGCAGAAAATAAATTGCGAGTGATGCTCCCCCCCAGAGAGCCACTCACTGCTTATTTTGGGGTAAAAGTCTTCCAGTCTTTATTCATATGTGCCTTCTGCTCCTTGCATTTTTTTTTTTTTTTTTTTTACCTTTTATAGAGGCTCAACTGACATGCAGTGAACTGCACACATTCACAGCACACACTTGGATAAATTTTGGTATGTGATGCGCGAGCACTTTTCATATTTCACCCCCACTGCCTGTCCGCACTTTCGTGATTTTGGACTTGCTTCTGTTACACGTGGCCCCCGCCGGCGGCTTCTTTGTTCTTCCCTCCCCGCAACATAAAGTTCAGGGGCTTTTATTAGCCC
This sequence comes from Tursiops truncatus, assembly GCF_011762595.2. Taxonomy (NCBI): domain Eukaryota; kingdom Metazoa; phylum Chordata; class Mammalia; order Artiodactyla; family Delphinidae; genus Tursiops; species Tursiops truncatus. The sequence continues at coordinate 169,779,177 of NC_047036.1, read as the reverse complement.
ATTTTACAGACTCAGCGTGGAGTGATGCCAAGAATCCTGGCCCTGGCCAGTGTCAGGACAGGACGCTGCAGCCTTCCAAAGCCCTGAGCACCTGTCCACCCACCTCCCCCCACCCCAAATTCATGGTAGCCTGTCAGTGTCTGTTGTACTGATGATGGAGTGGAGCAAGTGGAAGTCCTGGCTGCCCCGCCCCTGCCTGCACCCTGGGGCGCCCTGTTTTTCCCCTCGCTTCCGGAGGCGCCCTTTGTTTGTTCACCTCAAACCTCAACCTTCTCTGATCCAGAGCCTCTCCCCTCCCTGGGGTCCGAATCCAGTGCCCACCTCAGACAGCACCCATCCCATTGCTCCTGTCCTCTGACAGGTGAGTTTTCCCCTTTTAAACCGCCCCGGAGCTGGGCTGTCCAGTGCAGCAGCCAGGCTAGTGAGCACCTGAAACGAGGCTGGTCCAAAGTGGGATGCGCCATTCGTGTAAGATATGTACCAGTTTCCGGAGACTCTGTGTGTTAAGGCGGGGGTGGGGCGGGGAGTGTGTGCAAATTATTTCCTTAATATTTTCTATGTTTGTTAGGTGTTGAAGTGATGTTTTGATGCTCTTGGGTTAAATAGTATATATTATCAATGTTTAAGTCACTTTTTTCATTTTTTATTTTTCAGTGTGGCTACCAGAGGTTAAAAATTACATACGTGGTGTACATTATATTTCAATGTGTTCCATGGCATTTATTCTTTTTTTTTTTTTTTAATTTTTGTCTGTGTTGGGTCTTCGTTGCCACACACGGGCTTTGTCTAGTTGTGGCGAGCGGGGGCTACTCTTTGTTGTGGTGCGCGGGCTTCTCATTGCGGTGGCTTCTCGTTGTGGAGCACGGGCTCTAGGCGCGCAGGCTTCGGTAGTTGTGGTGCATGGGCTCAGTAGTTGTGGCTCACAAGCTCTAGAGTGCAGGCTTGGTAGTTGTGGCACACAGGCTTAGTTGCTCCGCGGCATGTGGGATCTTCCCGGACCAGGGCTCGAACCTGTGTGCCCCTCATTGGCAGGTGGATTCTTAACCACTGCACCACCAGGGAAGCCCCCTGAGTTCACTCTTGGTGTTGTATGCTCTCTGGGTTTGGACAATGTGTACTGACATGTACCCATCATCTTATCACATGGAGTAGTTTTGCTTCCCTAAAAACCCCGTGTGCCCCCCATTCATTTGTCCCTTAGCCCCCACCCCCACTGCCTTCCACAACCACTGGTCCTTTTCTGCTCTGCCCTTTCCACAGCGTCACAGAGTTGGAATCGCAGTGTCGTCTTCTCAGACGGGCTTTGTTCACTTGGTGGTGGGTGTTTACAGTTCCTCGTTTCTCTTCGGGGCTTGATAATTTGCTTTTTATTTGGACCTCCCTAAAGGAGAAGAGTAACTCTATCATCTTGAAAATCTGGACCGTGGCGTTCGCACACCAGGTGCCCCAAATAGCTGTGACAAGCTGAGTTCTAAGATCACCTCTGTCTCTCAGCAAAAGCATAAGTGGTTATTTTAGTCCCTGAGGGGGTTCTTGGAAGTGCTGTTTTCAGTTCCAGGACTCTAGATGATCCGTATTCCTAAGAAGGTTAAGCTAGTCTGTTTCATGTGTGATGACACTCCCAAGCCAGCCAGAGTTCATGGAAAAGTCAGCCATTAACCATCATTCCGGGAGCTGCTCTCACATCTCCAGGGCTTCTCGAAATGGAGGTTGAACAGAAATTCCCCAGGCAGCCGGCTTGGAACTCGGGTTTTTACTCTGGGAACTTTTGGACATGCCCCAGCTGGTGAGCCCCGCTCTTGACTTCCTGGAATTGCGAGGTTCAGATTGCTGCAGCAAAAGAGGCGAATCCGACTTCAGAAACTGAGTTCTGGGAAGGAGATGGTCATTCCTGCAGCTCCCAAATAAGACATCCGGGGCCGGGTCACTCTCTGGGGGGGCCGTGCCGGGCGCCGTGGGGTGTGGAGCAGCCTCCCTGACCTCCATCCACTCGGTGCCAGGAGCATCCCCAGTCGTGACAACCACAGATGTCCCCCGTGGCCCCTGGGGGCCGGGTCGCCTCATTCGAGACCCACGGCTGCAGCGGAGCGTGGCAGGAGCTCTTGCTGGCGCCTGGAGAGAGTGCGGTCCTTGGTGGACACCCTCCCCACAGACTGGGTCAGCACACAGGCAAGTCCAGATCCCGAGGACCCTGATGTTGAGAGGAAGTTTGGGCAGCCAGCGAAGGGGAGCTCGCGGTGGACGGGAGATCGGGCCGCGGTTTCTTGTCCGTTACCCTTTCTGACACTCAGGACTCAGGTCAGTTAAACACGCGGTGACGGCTCTTGCAGCCTCAGACCGGGTCCTCAGAAGGAAGAGGTGTGGCTCCTACACAGACACACCACCCACGACCTCCCCCCGCGTTTCTCCTTTCTGTCCCCACCCCCACCCCCCCGTGACACCGTTCTGTTGAACAGAAAATCGCGTTTGCCCCCATGGGGAACTGAGACTGAGGAAGGAGGTTCGGAGGAGAATCGTGGCGCTGGGCTGTGTGCACCCGGCAGCCCCTCTCCGTCTGGGTGGAGTGAAGGCCGTGGACGTGGGGACAGCCGGGTTTAGATCCCAGACCAGCTCTTATCTGCTGTGGGCTCAGGGCTCTCAGAGGCCCCAGGGAGGGACCTTCGTGCCTCTCTCCCGGCTTCTGGTGCGGCCGGCCATCCTGGTCATTCCTTGGCTTGTAGGGCTTGTAGACGCATCACCCGATCTCTGCTTCCATCACATGGCTGTCTGCCGGTGTCTGTGTCCAGATCTCCCTCTTTTTATAAGGACAACAGTCATTGGCCTAGGGCCCACCGTCCTCCAGTGTGACCTCATCTTAAGTTAATTATGTATGCAATGACCCCACTTCCAAACAGGGTCCCTTCACAGGTTTGGGGGGTTAAGACTTCAGTATGTCTTCTGGGGCCGGGGAATGTGATTTAGCCCATAAAGGGGGATAGGAAGCGACTGCTGATGGGCACGGGGTTTCGTTGTGGGGTGATGAGAATGTTCTGGAATTAGATAGTGGTGATGGTTGCATACTTCATGATGTTTCTAAAAGCCGTTGAATTGTATACTTTTAAAGGGTGGAGTTTATAGCTGTGTGAATTATATCTCAATTGGCATTTTTTTTTTTTTTTTTTTTTTTTTGCGGTACGCGGGCCTCTCACCGTTGTGGCCTCTCCCACTGCGGAGCACAGGCTCCGGACGCGCAGGCTCAGCGGCTGTGGCTCACGGGCCCAGCCACTCCACGGCATGTGGGATCTTCCCGGACCGGGGCACGAACCCGTGTCCCCTGCATCGGCAGGCGGACTCTCAACCACTGCGCCACCAGGGAAGCCCTCAATTGGCTTTTGTGTAAAAAAAAAAAAAAAAGATTATCAGGAGGGCTGGAATATACAGAACATGCCTAAAACACCTGGCTTTCATGTGTGTCCTGCAGGATGGCGGGCAGCCTCCCCACCCAGGCTGCAGTCGCAGTATTTAAATATAAACATTTAGTTGATGGAAGACAGCTCTGGAGCGCAGCCATCTTTAACAGGACAGATCCTGGGCCGTGAGCATCTTCCAGCCAGACACTTAGCCTTCCAGGCCAGGGGCCAGGGCTTACATGTCAACCGAAAACATGCGGGACTTCTGAGCTTGGGGCCTGTCCCCATGGCGGCGGTGGCCGGCCAGGATGTGGAAGCACCGGAAGGAAGTGGCTGCCGGGCCAAGGTGCGGCAGTTGCTTACAAGAACTGTTTCATTTTGTTCTTAGAAGAAAACGGGGGTGCGTGTGTGCCGGGGAGGGGAGCTTTGTCACCTTTACTTTTGTCACAGAGTTTGAGTGCCACACGCATCTCATCTGCAGGAAGAACCAGGGGAGCCCTTAGCGCTGAATTCCGAGAAGCCTGTCCTGGCTCCCCCCGGCCCCGCTGTCCTTGGAGGTGTTCTGAGAAGGACCAAGACAAAGCAGCCCCAGAGATGGTACCTGGAACGGCGGGGCGGTGGTGGGCAGCAACTCCCGGGCGCCCTGGCCTGTGGCAGCACTTCTCAAGGAAAAGGCACTTTCCGGTGGCCGGCCACCCCGCAGCCGCGGGAGCATGTGTTTCTGATAGAAAGCTCTTTGCTTTTGATGGGACCTTTGCCCATCCAGGGAGTTGTTCAGAAAATCGTTGCTTCCAGTTAGAAAAAAAACCCTCCCACTTTCTGAGGAGACAGAAGGGCAGGCAGGAACCTTACAATCCCCTTCCGCTGCCCCGCCCTGTCTTCCAGAACTGTCCTGGCATGGGTCAGCCCACGGCATGATGGGCTGTGGATAGAGCCGCAGGGTTGCCCCAGCCCCCTCCCTGAGACCCTCCTCTCCACCCCACAGCCACACCTGTCTGACATGTCACGCGTCGCCAGGTAACATCATGGGGAGTTAGACTCCCAAACCTGTCTGCAGAGAGGCCCCAGGATCAATAGAAGGCAGCAGCGGGACACTAGCGGGCTGCGTTCTTCTTGACGCTGTGGTTTCTGTGAGGGTTAGAAGGCTGGCTGCAGGGTGGATAAGGAACCTGGGCGGGTGGGTGCACGGAAGCTGCTGCCAGGGCTCGGTGGCTGGTCTGGCCCAGCTCTCCCAGCCCCGCCACCCGCCGGCTGGACAGCGGGGAGCACCCCGCCTCATCTCCTCGTGACCAAAGTGGGGCTGTGCTCAGCCTGGGCTGAAGGGTGTTTGGAGGCTGAAATCAGTCTGTGCCGCTGGCAGGTGGTGGGAACGGGGCAGGACGGCTTGAGTCGCTAGTGGGTCCACACAGGGTCACCGTCCCTTGACCTGCAGCCGAGTGGCCTGAGAGTGGCTGGTTTGCAGATTAATCACCTGGGCAGGTTCACGGTGCCCTGGGAAGTTTGCAGTCACAGGTGGGGCCGCAGGGTCCCTACGCGACACATCCAGCGCCCATGCCCTCGCGTAGAGGGGTCCTGGCTGCCCGGCGCAGGGGACACGGCCAGTCTCTGCAACAGAGGGTCGGGGCAGGTGGCCTCTTTTAATCAGTGCCTCGTGCGGGGTCTGAGGTCCTCCATGTCGGGAGAGAAGCGGGCAGGTGGGGCGTTTGTGGCTGCACCCTGTACTCAGCTGCATTCCCTTCTCGGAGGCACCACCTTCCTGCAGCATCCCTGCCTGCACCCCCAAAACCAGGGAGAGTCGGAGCCGGAAGTACCCAGCCGGCCTGCAGGCATTGTGGAGGCACCTGGTGCGGGAGCAGCCCCGGCCCAGAGGGCACTTGGCCTTGGGTTTGGGATGAGACGGACAGAAGCTCGAATAGCAGAGGGGTGGGGCTGCGGAGGCGGTGGCAGGCAGAAGGAGCCACGGTTCAGGGTGTGGAGTCGACTCCTCCTGCTGCCAGCTGCGTGGCTTAGCACTGATTTACTAATCATTAACTAGTGGTACTGAGTCACCATCTTCTAACCCGGTGGTTCTCACCTAGGGTGGTCCTGCCCCCAGGGGACACTGGGCCATGTCTGGGGACATCTGTGGTCTTCGGGACTGGGGGGAGCTCCTGGCATCGAGGGGATGGGGGCAGGGATGCTGCTCCACCCCCCACAGCACCTGGGACGGCCCTAATGTCAGCAGTGCTAGGTCTGGGCCTCAGTCTTCCCATGTAAAGTGGGGGTTCTGTTTTGTTCTGAGGGTTACTGTGAATGCCTCACTGGGTGTTAACCAAGGTGGCAGGAAGTGATGATGGCTTTGGGGAAGGAAGCGAAGGCACTTCTGGTCTGTGGACGAGGCACGGGGCCTTCTTGCTCCAGAGCACAGGTGGCCTCCAGCTGCGTTGCCAGGGGGGCCCTTACACAGCGAGTGTTCACTCTGTGGCGCATCAGTGACTGCACCTTTTATCCCATGCAGTTTTCCGTGCTTGTGTTGTTACCTTTCACGGTAAACAGATTTTACAGGTAGTGCTGACCTCGATTTGAGCTGAGAGGGAAACTGCTTCAGTTCTTTATGGTGCCTGGGGTAGCGGCTCAGCCCGCACTTGCTCTGCTTGTCCCCCGCGCCCTGCTTTCAAAATGGCAGCTTCACTGACTGTCATTCACATGCCGGACTTTCCGCCTGTTTCCCGTGTACATTCCAGCGTTTTCAGTACATTCACAACGTTTGCAGCCACCATCTGTCTAGTTCCAGAACATTCCATCACCTCAGAAGAAGCCCCATCGTCAACAGCAGTCACTCCCCATCCCCTCCCCAGCCCCTGACAACCAGGAACCCACTCTCTGTGTCTGGGGATTGGCCCGTTCTGGATGTTTCCCGTCAATGGAATCACACACAGTGGGTCCTTCTGTGTCTGGCTTCTCTCACTGAGCATCGTGTCCTCAGGGTCCATCCACGTGGTAGCGAGTGTCAGAGCTTCACCCCTTTTCAGGGCTAAGTGATGTTCCCGTGTGTGGATCAGTGCACCCGTTGCTGGGCATTTGGGTGTCTCTGCCTTTTGGCTGTTGTGAATCATGCTGCTGGGCACATGCACAGGTTTTTGTGTGGACATGTGTTGTCACTTCTCTTGGCTGGGCACCTAGGAGAGAATCGCTGGGTGAGGTTTAACCGTGTTTTGGTAACTGCCAGGCTGTTTTCAACAGCGGTGGCCCCATTTTACGTTCCCACCAGCAGTGCAGGAGGGTTCCGACTGGTCCACGTCCTCAACAGCCCTATTGATTGTCCTTTTTGATTACGGCCGTCCTCATGGGGGGAGGTGGGTCCCTCCGCTCTTCACTGGAGCTCCTCCCATCCATCTGGCTCCATCCCCGGATGCTCAGCTCCTGTGTTTTGCACAGTTCATGCTGCCTTGAGTTGACCTTCCCACACCCGTAGTGTCCAGCGGGGCCCAGAAGCGTGAGCGGGCTTTGCCTGCCAGCGGGGAGAACAGAAGATCCCAGGCCCACATGTAACCAGATCCAGTTACATCAACTACAAGTTATTTTGCCCAGCGCTCATTAGGATTATCTGCGTAGCCTCTGTCTGAGTTTCCTAAGACTGCTGTAATAAGTCACCACAGACTTTGTAGCCCAAAACCACACAGGTTTATTATCTCACGGTTCTGGAGGTCAGGAGTCTGACTCGGGCCTCACGGGGCTAAATCCAGGTGTGGGCAGGGCTGGTCCTTCCGGAGGCTCCAGGGAAGCTCCAGGGCAGCATCGGTTCCCGCCTTTTCCAGCTTCTAGAGGCGCCGCACCCCTGGCTTGCGGCCCCTCCTGCATCCTCACAGCCAGCAGCGCAGCATCTCCCGTGTCTCTCTGCCTCTGACATGCCCCCCCCACCCCCTGCCTCCCTCTTATAAGGACCCTGTGATGACACTGGACCCCCCAGGGAATCCAGGGTCATCCCTGTCTCAGGGGCCTCAACTTAATTCTGTCTGCAAAGTTCCCTCTGCCGTTTGAGGTGACATGTCCTCGGGGCCCAGGACCAGGACGGGGGTGTCTCTGGGGCCCTTATCCTGTTGACCACGCCCTCTCCCCTAACCAGGGCAGGGAGGCCTCCTCCATGCTTTCACATTGGATTCTTTTTGAGCCCTCTGTGAGCAGGCCCTGTGGACACACTGAGGACACAGGAGGAGGTAGGGTCAGGGTCACTCCCGCCCTGAGGGGAGAGACGCTGGGGTCTCCTCCGCCCCCTTCCATCGGGCCCCACCCTCCCCACGCCTGGGCTCCAGAAGGATCTGCTCTCCAGGCTCAGCTCGAGCACCATCTCCCTTTAGGCCAGAGCAATGTTTTTCTTTGTAAATTCTCATAACTTAAAGTCTCCATCCTCCTGGCTCTGCTGCCCTGGGGGCAGGACCGCCCTGGCTAGAAGGCTGGTTTGAGCCCTAGACATCATCTCTCCAGCCTCTGGAATTAACCCAGAGGCTCACATTCTCGAGGCAGCTGCTGAAGGCCAGGCCAGGAGCCCTGGGCCTGCGGGGGTTTCCAGACCTCCGAGCTGTGGAAGGGCTGAGCCTGCAGGAGACGCTGGCCTACAGGACGTGGTGGGTCGTGCCTCAGCTCTTACTTCTGCTGAGATCCTCCCCGTCCCGGTTGCTCCGCCTGGACCCGCGGACACAGGTCCTCCAAGGTCGGGGTGACCAGACCTGCCGGCCTCGGGCCTGCCCACCTGGAACGGCTTCTCTGTCACTGAGGCCGTCCTGGTGGCGTTGACGTCCTCTCTGCAGGGCCGCCCTGGGCCTGGGGGGTGACAGGTCCCTACTCAAGGACACATGAGGCCCGGCTCAGATGTGGGACGTCCAGAACTTTCTGATAATGAAGGAGGGCTGTTGAAAGCCCCTCAGTTTCTGGCAGTTTGCCACACAGTGTGCTAGTCTGGAGGGCGGGCCACCTGACAAGGCTGCTGGTCCCAGGGCCCAGAAACCAACTGCCGAGGGATTTATTAAAACGTTCCAGATAAGTGGTCATTCGTCATACGGGGGTGCACGGGTGCGTGCGGTGCAGCCCGGCCTGGGCGGTGCAGAGGCTCTGCTTCCGCTTCCCCTCTAGGCCGACTTCCCCTTCTGTGGCTGCTCCTGGGTGAGCGCCCAGGACACCCCCGTGCCGGCCAGGTCCACACTCCAGGGAAAGCGCATCTCCTGGGCCGGAGATGGAGAGCCAGGGGCGGCGGGCCAGCGCTGTCATCGTAGCAGCAATGGGGACGGGGATGGCGCCGTGACCAGTCCCGAGCGTGAGCCCGACCTGAGCTCCTTGTGCTCGATTTCATCCTTTCCTGCCCTCCGAGGTGGGGTTTGTAACAGAGGAGACGGTGCAGAGCAAAGACTCGGGAGGAGCCGGAGGGGGACCGGGCATCACGGCAGGGCCATGGCAGCTGCAGCCCCTATATCGGGGCCTCATCCCCCAAAACGGGCGGCGTCAGTCACGAGTCCAGACAGCTCATAGAGGCATCTTACTTAGTGCACTGGGGTGGATAGTGTCCCCCCAAATTCATATCCACCCCTTGGAAATGGAGTCTATGCAGATGTCACAATGGAGAGATGAGGTCACGATGGGTCACGGCGGCCCCTAATCCAGTGACGAGATTGGGACACGAGACACAGGGAAGATCAGAGAGGCAGCAGGATTGTACCCCCTCCCAGTCCCGGAGGCCAGGAGCCCCAGATCTGTGTGGGCAGGGCCGGTTCGCCCTGGGGCTCTGAGGGGGCATATGTCCCAGGCCTCTCTCCCGACTCTAATGGTGCTGGCAGTCCTTGGTGTCCCCTAGCCTGTAGACACATCACCCCATCTCTGCATCCGTTATCAAATGGTCTTTCCTTGGGTGTCTGTCTTCTCTTATAGGGACGCTCATCATTGGACTTAGGGCCCACGGGGATAATCCGGGAAGAGGGCATCCCAAGATCCTTAACCCAGTCACATCTGCGAAGACTGCAAAGTCTCTTCTTCCAGATAAGGTCCATTCGCCAGTCCCAGGGCTGTGGATGTCTCTTCGTGGAGATGAAGAGACCACCTCGCCTGTGGGGGCCGCCCTCAGCCAGCGTGTGGGAGCTAGCAGCTCTCTCCGCTTTACTGAAAGCGTCCAGGCGTGGAGAGGATGATGCAGGGCCCGACTCAGTGTCTTCTGCTCTGAGGCAGGGGGATGTGCCTGGGGCAGTGCTGTGCGCCCTTTTGGTGAAACTCAAAACCAGAAGTCCCGGGAGTGTCCCCAGTCTGCCCGCCGGTGCTTACAGAACAGGGTTCTGAGAAGGGTGACAGTGCTTCCTCTTTGTGTGTTCCAGGTCTGGGGGAGACCCGGGGGCCCGGTGACCTTCGCATCGTGAGCGTCCCGCCCGGCCCTCCCCGTGGAGGCCTCGCGGGGGGCGTCCTGAGCGCGCAGCGGAGATGTCCAACCCCTTCCTGAAGCAGGTCTTCAACAAGGACAAGACCTTCCGGCCCAAGCGCAAGTTCGAGCCGGGCACCCAGCGTTTCGAGCTGCACAAGAAGGCGCAGGCATCGCTGAATGCGGGGCTAGACCTGAAGCTGGCCGTGCAGCTGCCCGCCGGCGAGGAGCTCAACGACTGGGTGGCCGTGCACGTGGTCGACTTCTTCAACCGCGTCAACCTCATCTACGGCACCATCAGTGACGGCTGCACCGAGCGCTCCTGCCCCGTCATGTCAGGCGGCCCCAAGTATGAGTACCGCTGGCAGGACGAGCACAGGTTCCGGCGGCCCACGGCACTGTCGGCCCCCCGGTACATGGACCTGCTCATGGACTGGATCGAGGTGCAGATCAACAATGAGGACGTCTTCCCCACCAACGTCGGTGAGTCTCTGCACTTTCATGTTCTTTTTTTTTTTTTTTTTTTAATTTTATTTTTCTTTATTTATTTTTGGTTGCATTGGGTCTTCGTTGCTGCGCGCAGGCTCCCTCTAGTTGTGGCGAGCTGGGGCTACTCTTCGTTGTGGTGCGCGGGTTTCTCATTGCGGTGGCTTCTCTTCTGGAGCACGGGCTCTAGGCATGTGGGCTTAGTAGTTGTGGCTTGCGGGCTCTAGAGTGCAGGCTCAGTAGTTGTGGCGCACGGGCTTAGCTGCTCCGCAGCATGTGGGATCTTCCTGGACCAGGTTTCGAACCCGTGTCCCGTGCATTGGCAGGCAGATTCTTAACCGCTGCGCCACCAGGGAAGTCCTCATGTTCTTTTCATAACAGTTTTATCAGGATGGAATCCACACCCTGTAAAACCCACCCACTTAAAGTGCACAGTTTGGTGTCATTTTAGGAGAGTTACAGCTTCGTGAAGCTATCAGCTCTATCTAAACCCATCACCCTGGGACTTCCCTGGTGGTCCAGTGGTTAAGACTCCACCTTGTAATGCAGGGGGTGCGGGTTCGATCCCTGGTCGGGGAAGTAAGCTCCCACATGTTGCATAGTGTGGCCAAAAATTTTTAAAATAACAGTAATAAAAAAAAATAAATAAACCCATCACTCTAAAAGAAGCCCGTCCCCGTCAGCAGTCACTCCCCACCCCCTCCCCAGCCCCTGACAACCAGGAATCCACTCTGTCTCTGGATTTGCCTGTTTTGGACGTTTCCCATCAGTGGGATCACCCCACTTTGTGTTCTGTGTCTGGCTTCTCTCACTGAGCATCGTGTTCTCAGGGTCCGTCCACGTGGTAGCGAGTGTTGGGGCTTCCCGCCTTTGCACGTCTGAGTGATGCTCCCGTGTGTGGAGGGGCTACATTTTGCTTCAAGTTAAGGATCTTGAGATGGAGAGATTATTCTGGATTATCTGGGTGAGCCCTAAATGTCATCACAAGGGTCCTAACAAGAGGGAGATGGAGGGAGACTAGACACCCAGGAGAGCAGAAGGCAGTGAAGCAACAGGAGGAGGAAGGGATTGTGAGCCCAGATAAGGCAGGAACGGGTTCTCCCTGGAGCCCCCGGAGGACCCATCCCCGCCCACACCTGCACCTCGGCCCAGGGCACCATGTGGACTCTGGCCTCAGGAGCTGTGGGAGAACCCGTATGAGTTGTTCTGAGCCACTGAGCAGCCCTGGGCGACTTGTCCTGTCAGCCCCGGGCGATGGTAGATGTCGTTCTCACATTCACCAGTGCGACACGGCTTCCTGGCAAACCACTGGCCAGTGCGCAGGCCTCGGGCCCTGCTCTTGGCCGCTGGCGTGCTCTGTGCCTCGTTAAGTTTCTCGCCCGCCGTCGGTACACTGAACCAGGCTGACCCTGGTGGGGTTTTCAGGGACTCATCTGGGAAAAGGCCATCCCGGAATCATCACTTGCCCAGAATAGAGATTCCTGGGCAGCCCCCCATCAGGTTGCCGGGTCCACGTCTACACATGCTCTGTGTCATCCTGAGTCCCTGCCTTGCTAGGACCCCCTGAAGCCTCCTCAGATCCTGAGCGGTCCACATCCTAGAACTCAGACCCTGAGGGCCTCTAGTCAGTGCCTCGCCCACGGAAGCAAATTCTAGTAATCCTACCAAAGAGGAAAGCACGAGAAGGGTGAGAGAAATGACCTTGTCAGACATCACTCAGCTGCCCAGCAGGGGTCAGAGACCTCTGCCGCACGGCCACAGTGGGTTCTGTGGCTGCTGGCGCCTTCCTCGGGCCACCTGGCCCAGGCCACACCTTCCAGCCCTGTCCACGGACCCTGGGGCCAGCTTCGCCCCTCACCTAGGTTCGACCCCCAGCCAGGCACACAGACTGGAATGCTTCTTTTTGCTGGTCTGTGGTGCTGCGCAGAGCCTGCCTCGCTCCTCAGGGTGAAATTTGTGGGCAGGCAAAGAAAGGGCGGGTCCAAAGTTCATCCTACCTTCCGTGCTGGTTCCAGTCACACCTGAGCATCCACTTAGGCCCCAAAGCCACCTGCCCACACTCTTGAGCTTAGACCCAGGTTCTTTCCCATAAAAGAAACGTTCTTTCACAGACTTTTCCCGTAAAGGGTCAGACAGTAAATCTTTCCGGTTTTTGCCTCTAGATGGTCTGTCTCAGCTACGCGGATCTGCTGTGTAGTCTGAAAGCTGTCATGGACGGTGTATAAACAGACAAGGGTGCATAAGGAGTGGGCCTGCGTTCCAATAAAACTTTATTTACAGGAGTGGGAGGTGGGCCGGATTTGTGACCCCCGTGTGAGGGCATCGTGGCAGGTGTGGGCAATGCAGTCCCAGCATCTTCTGTTTCTAGGCCTTTCTCCTACGGGGCTGCCGCTCCCCCTCCACCCAGGATGGCCCAGGGTGACCTCGGTGACTCCTGGCATCCCTCTCCCAGGAGAGGGGGAAGGGCAGGGCCTTAGCCTCGTTGGGCCCAGGACCCCGTGTGGCTGGTGCCAGCCACACCCTGTGCTCACCTTCCTCTGCCTGCCATGGGCTCTGCGCTCCCTCTGACTTCCTGACACTGTTAGGGGGACTTCCCTTATGGGGATCCCCATGCCCTGGAGACCACTGTCCCACCAAGTGGCTTTCACAGGCCTTCAAGACGGCGTGTGCTCCTGAGATGCCCCGTGAACGTGGTCGTCTCTCGAGAGTGGAGCATGCCTTTTGTTTTAGCCTTTTTTCTCCGGTTGGATGGAGGGAGAAAACCCAGAGGCCTCATTGATGCTGAACGAACCTTCCGCAGAGGTAGATCCCTGGAGCCGCTGGGCCCTGTCCACCTGTAACAGACGTTCACAGGCGCTTCCGGCCGATGGAATACCAGTCCCATCAGCTGTCACACCCACCAGGACACACAGGAGGGAGCAGGACGGGAGCTGGAAAGGCGCACGTTCGTGGGAGCGTCTTTCCCGTTTGCCTCGTGCCTCCACAGTCCTGGGACCTTTCCCTGGTGTGAGCCGCCGCGTGGGCTCGTCTTCCACCTCCCACTTGGGCCAGGCTGTTCCCCATCTCACTGCAGACGCCATCCCGTGACGCCGCCCTGCGCACGGATCTCCGGCACTTGCCTGTACGTCTTTGGGGCCTTTGCTCGCCGACCACAGGGCTGTGAAGCACAGCACCGTCCAACAGCTGACCGCTCCAGCTTCCGGAAGCGTGTGCCTTGTGCGCCATGGCTTTCCTCGCGCTTCGTGGCACCTTTGTGCTCCTCCCCCTGGGCTGCCAGCTCTGGAGCCCCTCTCTTGAAGAAATGGGGCCGGTCCACCCTGGTCCTGGGGAGCCCCCTGGTAGTGCCGGTCAGGTGGAGCGAGTGCGTGGCATCTGCCCTGTGGGACGAAGAGGACACGAGGTGGGAGCGGGCGAGCACGTGGGGGGCACAGACTAACACCGGAGGAGGGCTGAGTCCGCCAGTCCCACAGTACGTGTGTGTCACCGCAATTTAGAAAACAGAGGGGCCTCCTGGTGGCAGAGTGGCTGAGACACCACACTCCCAGTGCAGGGGGCCCGGGTTCGATCCCTGGCCAGGGAACTAAGATCCCACGTGCCGCAGCTAAGCCCACGCGCTGCGACTACTGAGCCCAGGCGCTCTACAGCCAGCGTGCCACAGCAAAGACCCAGAGTGGCCAAAATAAATAAATAATAAATACACTTAAAAAATAGAAATAAAACGTATTAAATTCAGTAATTGGACAAGAAAATGCAATATAGTGTATGCATGCAATTAAGTTAGGATATGTACATTCAAATTTAAGTGATGTCATGAAACATACACTGGAGAGAGAGAAGTGTATTAAGTGAAAAATGTCAAAGGCCAAAACATAGGTTTTTATGGGTTCTCCAGTTCTATTCCAAAAAATAAACGTAACTGGAGACAGACACACACAGAAACCTGTGAGCCACCGGAAGTGGGATGGCATGTCCACATCTGGCCAGACCGGGGTGGGGCGGGGCGGGACACGTCCAGCAGGTGCTGGGCCGCGGGGGCTGCAGTCCTGGCACTCTATCTGCCGGCACCCCGCCCCACCCCACCCCGCCCCCAGGCACTGTTAGGGAGCCAAGAAGTGGGCTTCCCAGGCCCGGGGTCCCGCAGAGAGGGGTTCGCGCCTGCAGCTGGGGGCGCATCCTAGCTGAGCTGCCCCTGCCGCCTCTGCAGGCACGCCGTTCCCCAAGAACTTCCTGCAGGTGGTGAAGAAGATCCTGTCGCGGCTCTTCCGCGTGTTCGTGCACGTCTACATCCACCACTTCGACCGCATCGCGCAGCTGGGCTCGGAGGCTCACGTCAACACCTGCTATAAGCACTTCTACTACTTCGTCACGGAGTTTGGCCTCATCGACACCAAGGAGCTGGAGCCGCTGGTGAGCGGGTCGGGGCATCGTGGGGAGGCGAGTGCCCCCTGTCCTGGGGCTGCATGCCCATCGGGGTGCGGGCGGGCGGGTCACTGCCTGCAGCTGCTCCCGCTTCCCTGTGGGAGAAACAGATGGGCCTCTGGTGACTGTCCCCACCTACACCTCCTCCACCCACCCCCGTCCCCTGCCGGCGGAGAACAAGGATTTTTTTGGTTTTAATTGAGGTAAAATTTGCATAACGTAAAATTAGCTATCGTGAAGCCAACAATTCAGTGGTGTTCAGCACATTCACAGGGTTGGGCAACCATCACCTCTATCCAGTTCCAAAACCTTCCTTCCATCACCCCAAAGGAAGCCCCGCCCCCATCAGCAGTCACCCCCATCCTCCTCCCCAGCCCCTGCAACCACTAACCCACTTTATTTATTTCTTTTTTTAAAAAATTTATTTTATTTATTTGTTTATTTTTGGCTGTGTTGGGTCTTCGTTGCCGCGTGTGGGCTTTCTCTAGTTGCAGCGAGCGGGGGCTACTCTTCATTGCGGTGCACAGGCTTCTCATTGTGGTGGCTTCTCTTGTTGCGGAGCATGGGCTCTGGGCGCGCGGGCTTCAGTAGTTACAACATGTGGGCTCAGTAGTTGTGGCGCACGGGCTTAGTTACTCCGCGGCACGTGGGATCTTCCCAGCCCAGGGCTCAAACCCGTGTCCCCTGCATTGTCAGGTGGGTTCTTAACCACTGCGCCACCAGGGAAGCCCCAGCCTCTATTCTTTTACAACTTTTAAAACTCTCTGAAAACAACTTCACAGAACTTTCTCATTTTTGTATATTCCCTTGCAGGCTCTGCCTATCAGTAAACATTTTTCCGGAGTTAAAGTTACAGTGCGCATGCCTAGTGGGGTTGGGGTTTTCCTCTGGGGTAGTGGAACGTTCTGGAACTACAGGTGGGGTTGTGCACCCTTGTGGAGGTGAATGCCTCTTTCCCACAGTTCCTTTTATGTGAATCTCACCAAATACTGAAAGTGTGTGTGCAGTTTTGTGATCAGCTCACTTTTGTTTGGTTAACTCAGCGCCCTAATCGCATGGTCATTTGTCCCACACTGATGCTTAGAGTTAGCTCTTTCTGGACACAGGGACTGTGGGACCCTTCACAGAAAGAGTCTGCGCCCCAGCCTGAGGCGCGCTGCCGTCTGCTCTGTATTTCGTAAGATTTGCTTTAAGTGAGGCCTGAGGGCTCCCATGAGACTGCGTCCCCTGATTTCCTGTGTGATTTGCTGATGTTCTGCTTGTTCTTAACAGAAAGAAATGACCGCACGGATGTGCCACTGAGAGCCCCTTGGCCCCGTAGTCACCGAGTCCGCGCCTGGGGAACAGTCCTACTTGAGGGCCATGTCTCCAGAACAGGGACCGGTATTTTCTAGCCCAGCAAATTCTGTGCTGTCTGGGCTGCGTCCTCTCTCCGATCCCAAGGTGGCAGCACCCATGGGTCTGAGCCTCCCTGAGCCCCAGTCTCCTTGGCCAGCATGGGGGAGATAAGATAGAACTTGAACTCTGTGATTCCACGTGTTGTGAGCAACCGGGAAAACCCACTTCATTTGCAGACCGCTTGCACCTGCCCGGAGGCTGGCCCCACTCGGGTATGTCTCCTGCACCAGCCCGCCTGCTCGGCCGTGGGTGGTCAGGCCCCCATGAGCGAGGCTGAGACCCCGCAGTGCCCCCCGCTGTGGCCCAGGCCTGGTTCCGAGTGGTACGAGCGCTCGGCTTGCGTCCTCCCGGCGTCCTCCCCCCAAGCCACTTCCGTCCCGCTGTTCCTCCGGGACCCTTAGGCTCCTGTGCCAGCTTCCCGAGCCCACGCCCACATCCCAGGTGTCCTGGGGCCCCTTCATGTCGCATAAAAGATTGAATTCGTCTAGTTGCATTTACGACCACTATGAGATGTTACCGGAATAAAAAAGTTTTTTACCTACAAGGAGTGATCCCCCTCCCCTCTAGAAAAATGTCCCCTTTCCGTCGTGAATAGCAGTACGATTCTGCCAGGGCACGCCTCTCCCTGGTTTGGGACCTTTGAGTTTTGCCGAATGTTTAGCCAGACTTAGCCTTGCTTCACACGCCTGCCAGCTTCATATCGAAACCCTTTGTCAGCGTGGCCCTCCGTGGCTCCGGGACCAAATCCCAGCACCGTCTCCCCGCAGAAGCTTGGGGGCCCCGCCCGCTCGCGCCCCATCCGCACACAGCATCCTCCGTGGCCTTTCGCCGTGGCGGTCCTGCCCACCTGGACCACACCAGCTCTGAGTACCTCTGGGTTTCTGGGATGCTCGCTCGGAGACAGGGCCACCACCCGACACCAACACCCAACAAGTGCAATTAACACGACCTGGGCCTCGGTCCTTCCAGAAGTTGCTGGGGTCCCGCTCCCGGAGTCCTGGAAAGACTGCAGGAAACCGCCCGGTCGCGTGTAGCTCCTCTTAAATGCAGAACCACGACCAAACGCCGTAACCACTGTGCCACTCAGGTCACCAGCCAGGTTGGAAAGGTGGCGGGGCTGGAGGGGAGGGCTCCCCTGCCCACCCTCCCGTGCCCATGGGTGTTCCCACAGGACCATCAGAATAAATCACGTGTCTCCTTACCTGCACCTGCTGGTTGTCATTTCTGTCTTCCTGGTGGGAGGGCCTGGCATTGGGACACATCCCCAAGTGGCAAAGAAATTTTAGATGTCACAACAGTTTGTGCCCACCCCACCGCAGAGTGTCCCAAGTAGCTAAACAGATGCACAGAATATCAGTGGGATTAGAATTTCACAGGGTACAGGGCGGGGCTGATGAGGACCAGAGTCTGGAAAGCAGGTTGAGACGGCGCCCACTCCCTCTCCCGTTTCTGCTTTCAGCACTCAGCAAACGAGATTTTAACTGTTGCCTCTTTGCTGTGTAAAGAAGGTTCCAGAAAACTTTGAACCACGTGGGAACAGAGGGGTGTTTTCTGTCTCAGCCCCGTCCTAACTATCCTGTGACCTTGACACATGAGTTTACCCCCAATATCTCTTATATGTGAGGAATGGGAACGGGTTACTTACTCTCAGGGGTCGTGGGGCTGACAGGATGGTCTTTTGCCAGGCGGGTTGGGGCCTGTGCTCCAGACCTTCCTACCCCTAGAGGGCGTGCCATCTCCATCGGACAGACAGAGTGACTTGCGGGGACTCCCCATCACTTGTAAATACCTTCTAAAGAAGCTGCTGTTTCCTTACCCCTTGATTTTGCAAATGCACCACAGAGGTCTCCAGGACCGTTTTAAAGTTTGGGGAGCTGTGATTCGGAACAACAGACCCCGAAGCCATCCACATCCCGGTCCCAGGACCTGTGGATGTGTCACCTCACGGGGCAGAGGGGACTTTGCAGGTGGGATTAAGTTGAAGCCCCTGAGTTGGGGGTGACCCTGGATTCCCTGGGGGCCCAGCGGCATCTCAGGGTCCTTATAAGAGGGAGGCGGGAGGGTCAGAGGCAGAGAGAGACGGGAGATGCTGCACTGCGGGCTCTGAGGATGCAGGTGGGGCCGCGAGCCAGGGATGTGGCGCCTCTGGAAGCTGGAAAAGGCGGGAACCGATGCTGCCCTGGAGCCTCCGGAAGGACCAGCCCTGCCCACGCCTGGATTTAGCCCTGTGAGACCCGTTTTGGACGTGTTACCTCCAGTACTTTAAGGGAATAAATTCATATTATTTAAGCCACTGAGTTTGTGGTGACTTGTTAGAGCTGCCACGGGAAACTCACACACCCTTTAGAAGGAAAATTTTCGCACACAGAATGCCTGGGACCCGCTGACTTGGGCTGCCTGGAATGCGAGAATTAGCCAGGCCAGCTTCTGAGCAACTCCTCCCTCCACGGGCCTGAGAATCACTCGTCTTAACAGGACAGTTCACCCCAAAACTTGTCCAACCAGGAGAGGTAGTGGGGGGCAGGAACTGGTGTCTGGAAGTCTGGTCAGCCGGGGCAGTGGTAGAAGAAACCAGCTGTGTTGCTTGTACAAGACCGGCTGGCCCGGTTCCTTCCCGGTCAGCATGGGAGAGGCTGCCACTTAGATGTGGCTGTGGATTCGTATCATCCCAATGGAGGTGACAAAGAAGGCAACCTCTGGTGTACCCGGAAGGGATGTTCTTCCAGGAAGAGGAGAACTGCTTAGTAGGGCCATCTTGGAAAATCAGGAGCCCCGTGCTACTGAAAACTTCCAAACTGGGGCAGGCATTGTCCTAGCGTCCCATGCTGTCCAGTATGGCAGCCACTAGCCACAGGTGGCTGTTTCACTTCTAATTCAAGATCAACTAAAAGGAAAATGGGGACTTCCCTGGTTGTCCAGTGGCTAAAACTCCACGCTCCCAAAGCAAGGGGCCCGGGTTCGATCCCTGGTCAGGGAACTAGATCCCACATGCCCCAAATAAGATCCAGCGCAGCCAAATAAATAAATAAATATATTTTTAAAATTAAAATAAAAAATAAAAGGAAAGTGTCTCAGCTCCTCCATCTCACTAAGCCCTTGTCGGTCCACGGCCACCCATTTCTGCCACGTCTGTTGGCACTGCTTCTAGAAGCAGTTCCTGAGTCAGAACGAAGGTCAGGTAGAGATGATTTGAATCCTTTCCAGTTCATAAAACTCGATGGTGAAATCTGGAATTTGATAACTGGTCTTCACCTGGACCACCAAACGGAGAGGCCATGTGGGGTCATGGAGGACAGATGGAGGATTTGAAAAAGCCCAGATAGACTTGTCCTTCTGTTGAGAACCAAATGAAGCCCCTCTGGGTTGTTGCCATTATTTTATAGCTATGATAAATATTCCTCTAGCTGAATCTTTATAAACATCCTTAATTTTTTTTTCAATTTTTTGGCCACCCCGAGCAGCATGCGGTATCTTAGTTCCCTGACCAGGGATCGAACCCATGCCCCTTGCAATGGTAGCACAGAGCCTTAACCCCTGGACCACCAGGGAAGTCCTTAAACATCCTTAACTATTGACATAGCCAATATTGCTGTTGGTGTCAGAGGGAATTACGTTGTAGGGTATTTTTGTATGTGTTGTGCAATACCCTGCAGATAGGGGAAACCAATTTACATCCCCATCGAGGTGTCTGGTGGTTCCCATTTCCTGCATCCTCCTCCCAACACTGGGACTTAGGCCTTGAGTCACTTATCGATTCGAGGTGGAATATCCTCGTTGTAGTAATTCATTATTTTGTTTGTTTAATTTTTTTATTTTATATTGGAGCATGGTTGATTAACAATGTTGTGTTAGTTTCAAGTGTACAGCAAAGTGATTCAGTTATCTATATACATGTATCTATTCTTTTTCAAATTCTTTTCCCATTTAGGTTGTTACATAATATTGAGCAGAGTTCCCTGTGCTACACACTATGTCCTGATAGGTTATCCATTTTAAATATAGCAGTGTGTACATGTCAATCCCAAACTCCCTAGTCGTAATTCATTGTTGACCAGAGATATTGCCAATTCATATCCCTTGTCCATTTTTCCATTGGGAAGTGGTCTTTTATTGGTTTCTGAAAACATTTTACATATGGGCTTATTAATGTTTTTTACTTGTTTATAAAAGCTTTCCTATATATAATTTGTCATATATGTTACACAAATTTCTCCTGGTTTCTTGTTTGTCCTTAACATTATTTATGATCCTTTTGACATACTTTTCCCTTCTTCTTCTTTTTTTTAAATTTTGATTGGAGTATAGTCGATTTACAATGTTGTGCTATTTTCTGCAGTACAGCAAAGTGAATCAGTTATACATACACATATATCCACTTTTCCTTTATTCTTGAACTTTCATATTTTTGGTCAACCTTTTCCCTGGTGGTTTCTACCCCTGGTGATGAGCTTATAAACTTGAGCTGGGGAAGGCCTTTATGTGAATATTCACCTCTGTTTTCTTCTCGTTCTCCATGTTTCTTTTTTTTTAATATTAAATACGGGTAAACTAAAGAGTTTAATTTCCATGTGTGGTGAAAGGAAAGGCTCTAGAGAAATTTTTATTTTTTTAAATTTTATTTATTTATTTAATATTTAGGTGCTCCAATGTTCGATGCATTTTTATTTATTTATTTATTTATTGGCCACACCCGGCAGCACGCAGGATCCTAGTTCCCCAACCAGGGATTGAACCCGCGCCTCCTGCAATGGAAGCACGGATTCCTAACCATTAGACCACCAGGGAAGCCCAGATTTTTTATTTTTTAAATAATAAGTGAATCCCCTGTTCCAACACCATATGACTCTCCCGCCTCAGAAATGTTACTTATTTACACAGGGGTCCATTTATGGCTTTTCCAGGAATTTGCCTATCCCACCTCCAGTTTTACTGTACCTTATGAAGTTAGAGTAATTTTAATATCTGGCAATATGAGTTTCTTATTTTCTAAAATATATTTTCTTGGGACTTCCCCGGCGGTCCAGTGATTAAGACTCCGCACTTCCACTGCAGGGGGCACGGGTTCAATCTCTGGTCAGGGAACAAAGATCCTGCAAGCCGCGTGATGTGGCCAAAGAAAATAATAATAGTAAAAATAAACAAATAGGGACTTCCCTGGTGGCACAGTGGTTGAGACTCCGTGCTCCCAATGCAGGGGTCCCGGGTTTGATTCCTGGTCAGGGAACTAGATCCCACGTGCGGCGGAGCAACTAAGCCCGCGAGCGACAACTACTGAGCCTGTGTTCTAGAGCCTGCGAGCCAGAACTACTGAGCCCGCGTGCCACAGCTAGTGAAGCCTGTGCACCTAGAGCCTGTGCTCTGCAACAGGAGAAGCCACCGCAATGAGAAGCCCGCACACCACAACGAAGAGTGGCCCCTGCTCACCGCAACTAGAGAAAGCCCACGTGCAGCAACGAAGACCCAACGCAGCCAAAAAATAATAAATAAGTAAATTTATTTTTTTTTAAAAAAGGAGTACCACAATCTTAACACTTTCTTCTTTTCACACAGACCTATACAGTGGTGATGGTTGCACAACTCTGCATATGCTAACCCAGGAGCTGTGCACTTACCATGGGAGAATCTCAGGACATGTGACTTCTATCCCAATAAAGCTGTTACATAAAAGGCACAGCACGGGGCTTCCCCGGTGGCGCATTTGTTGAGAGTCCGCCTGCCGATGCAGGGGACACGGGTTCGTGCCCCGGTCTGGGAAGATCCCACATGCTGTGGAGCAGCTGGGCCCGTGAGCCATGGCCGCTGGGCCTGTGCGTCTGGAGCCTGTGCCCCGCAACGGGAGAGGCCACAACAGTGAGAGGCCCGCGTACCGCAAAAAGAAAAAAAAAAAAAAAAAAAAGGCACAGCACGGTTCAGGGTAGATCAGGCCGAGTTATATCCAAGCAAAGAGAACCATGAGAGAGCAGGGATTGCAGTATTAATGCGTACGAGAAAGAGTATACTTATTTTGATCAAGTTTCCTGATTAATAGCTCTATAGGGAAAATATATTAGTCAGAAAACTATATGTACTGAAATATATTAAATGAAATAGAAATTCAAGGAAAACTTTAAAAAAATTATACAAATGAACTTATTTACAAAAGAGAAATAGACCCACAGACACAGAAAACAAAGTTACGGTTACCAAAGGGGAAAGGAGGGGAGGGATAAATGAGGAGGTTGGGATTAACATATACACACCACTATACTTAAAATAGATAAACAACTAGGACCTACTGTATAGTACAGGGAACTATACTTGGGAATTCCCTGATGGTCCAGTGGTTAGGACTCGGTGCTTTCACTGCTGGGCTCGGGGTTCAATCCCTGGTCGGGGAACTAAGATCCCACAAGTCATGCGGCACAGCCAAAAGAAAAAAATAAAAAGGGAACTATACTCAATATTTTGTAATAACCTATAAGGGAAAAGAATCAAAAAGAACATATATGTATATGTAACTGAATCACTTTGCAGTACAACCGAAATGAACACAACAGTGTAAATCAACTATAGTTCAATTGAAAAAAAAAGAAATTCAAGGAAAACATGGCAAAATGATTTAAAGTTACTTCTCTTGCCAGCTAAGAAAATGTATTAATATACTGATATATCAATATATAAATTTATTGATAGATTGATTATAAAATGATATATAAATTTATTAACATGACATATCGTACAACTGATTTACAAGTTAATATATTTAACTGAATATTTAATATGTTCAATATAATTAAAAGTAAAATAATATTTTCTATACATGCTATTTATTAAAGTTTACTTGCTGGCTATTTTTAAAATTTCTCACTCAGGGTTTCCCTGATGGTGCAGTGGTTGGGAGTCCGCCTGCCGATGCAGGGGACACGGGTTCGTGCCCCGGTCTGGGAGGATCCCACATGCCGCAGAGCTGCTGGGCCCGTGAGCCATGGCCGCTGAGCCTGCGCGTCCAGAGCCTGTGCTCCACAACGGGAGAGGCCACAACAGTGAGAGGCCCGCGTACCGCAAAAAAAAAAAAAGAGAGAGAGAGAGAGAGCTTAGGGGTCTGCTTGTGGTTTTATTTGGGTTGAGGGTGAGGGCCTAGGTTTCATGGGCTCACTCTTTACTGGTGACTTTAAAACATACGAGCAGGAATTTAAAGCATGGGAAGAGAAAAAACAAGCAGCCCAAATGGTCAGTTATGGAAACCAACCAAGATCTCTGACTCAGTGAGGGGTGGTCGCCTGGCTCTTTACTTCGTCCCGTGGCTGGCAAGGTGTTTATTCGAGATGCCATCTTTTTTTTTTTTTTTTTGGTTTTGGTTTGTTTATTTATTTGTTTATGGCTGCGTTGGGTCTTCGTTGTTGCTGCTCGTGGGCTTTCTCCAGTTGCGGCGAGCGGAGGCCACTCTTCGTTGCGGCACGCTGGCTTAGTTGCTCCGCGGCATGTGGGATCCTCCCGGACCAGGACTCAAACCAGCGTCCCCTGCATTGGCAGGCGAACTCCCAACCACTGTGCCACCAGGGAAGTCCGAGATGCCACCTTTGAAGTAGGTGTGTCAGCAATCTAAGTCAGGCGCCTGCATTATGAAAAAGAAAACAAAATATCAACTGTCAGGGCTTACACTACACCACTAAAACTAGAAATTAATAGCCAAAGATTAAGTAACTCTCAGCCACTGGAAACATACTAAGCCTTCTCCAGAATGGATACCTCTGCACGGGGGGAAGAGCCCAGATTTTTTTTTTTTAAAACGATGTTTTGGGGTTTTTCATTATTTATTTATTTATTTTCGGCTGCGTTGGGTCTTCGTTGCTGCACGCGGGCTTTCTCTAGTTGCGGCGAGTGGGGGCTTCTCTTCGTTGCGGTACGTGGGCTTCTCATTGCGGTGTCTTCCTTGTTGCGGAGCACCGGCTCTAGGCGCGTGGGCTTCAGTAGTTGCAGCTCGTGGACTCAGTAGTTGTGGCTCATGGGCTCTAGAACGCAGGCTCAGTAGTTGTGGCACATGGGCTCAGTTGCTCCGCGGCATGTGGGATCTTCCCGGTCCAGGGCTCGAACCTGTGTCCCCTGTATTGGCAGGCAGATTCTTAACCACTGCACCACCAGGGAAGCCCGGCAGGCGGATTCTTAACCACTGCGCCACCAGGGAAGCCCAAGAGCTCAATTTTAAGGGGAGAGTCCTGACTGTAGGGTCAGACAAACCTAACAAGAAATGTAAGCTGTGTAAACATCAGCTTCCATGAGTAAAGTGGAGATTGCATATATGTGTCTTTAAGAGAAGCTGTTAGTTATATAGTAATGGAGTAGCTGTATTAGTCAGCTAGTGCCGTATAACAAAGCACCACAAACAAAACTTGAGACAACACACATTTGCAGTCCACAGTTCCCATGGGCCAGGAGTCCAGGCCCTGCCCTGCCCTGCTTGGGCTACAGTTATGGTGTCAGCAAGGCTGGGGTCTCACCCAGAGACCCAACTGGGGACCCATCCTATTCGAAGCTCTCGTGGTTGTTGGCAGAGTTCAGCTCCCTGCAGTTGCAGGACAGAGGGCCTTAGGTTCTCACGGGCTGTCAACCAGAGACCTCCCTCAGCCCCCTGCCACGTGGGTCACCCCAACATGGCCACATGCTTCATCAGAGCCGGCAAGAGGAGTGGGCCAGAGGGGCATTAGGACCTGATGTGACCACTGCCTCACTCATTGGTGCCGTCCACACTCAGGGGAGGGCATGGCACCAGGGCGTGACCGCCAGGAGGCGGGTTGCAGCGGCCACGTGAGAGCCTCCAGCTTTTTCTCATTAAGTGGACGTGAACCCCACCATTGAACTACTGGGGTCACTCCATCACGTGGCAGGAGCACAGGTCGGTGGCTCTTTGATGGCACGAAGGCAGTTGCAGTTGTTCGCCTCTAGAGACATTTCTGACGTCTCCTCCTCCTCCCGCATGGGGAGTCTCTCTGGACCAGGGTCTGTCCCCTTCGGTGCTGCTGGCGTTGGGGCTGGTTATTCTCAGGGGTGGGGGGGCGTCCTAGGCACTGGAGGGTGTGGAGCAGCCTCCCTGGCCCCACCCACTGGATGCCAGGAGCCCCCAGTGTGACAGCCACAGCCATCCCCAGACATGACCCAGCGTCCCCTGGGGGCAGGACCCCGCAGGTGCAAAGGCTCCAGGGCACGCTTCTGGCACGGGAGGTTGGTGCTTTCCCCGACCCCCACAGGGTAGCGTCTGGGGGTCCTGCCGACCTCACACCCTCACCAGCACCGCCTCTGACCTATGTCCTCTCTTGCGTACACTGAAATGTCTTGCGAGTGACAGCAGGTGTTTTCTCAAATGCCTGTTTCCCGTGGTGGATGTTTTCCGAAAGTGCGGTCTTCAGCGCCCAGCTCCTGACCTGTGGCGGACGCACGCTGGCTTCCTTCTCTTTGTCCGCTCAGACCCTTTCCTTCCTTCCATCACGGCCAGGAAGCGTGGAGTGTGCAGATGTTTGCTTTGCATCCAGCCTCAGTTAACAGGCCGGCAGGGTCCTCTCGATGCCCACCTGGCGCTGTCACTGCACAGTTGCCAGCCGCCACTGGGCTGTGCAGGGTCTCTGTTGTTGATAAGCATCTTTGTGAGCCGTCACTGACGTGCTCTGCAGTCCATCTGTTTACAGTGGACAATTCAGGGCTTACAGTCCATTCACAGGTCGTCCAGCCGTCACCCCTATGCAGTTCCAGAACATCCTCACCGCTGTAAAAGAAGCCCATTAGCTCCAGCCCCCCAGTTCCCCGCTTTCTGTCTCTGTAGATTTGCCTGTTCTGGACGTTTCATATACCAGCAGCTGCCCTCCGGCCACCGCGCTGAGGGCCTTGCATCCCTGGACAAGAATTCTGCCCCACGAAGGCCAGCTGGGAAATGGGTGAGGGGGGAGGCCGGTCCCCACACCCGCCAGGCCATCAGGGTTCCCTTCACTGCCCGCCCCGGGGACCCATCTGAGCGTCTAGCCGATGTGGAGGGTCGACCTGCATTTCCCACTGGGGACACTTGACCCCTTCAGCACTTTGCTGGAGAGTAGAGATGGACTCAGGTGGTCCCTGCTAACCCCGCAGCCCAGGAACCCCAGCCAAGTTGCTGGAAACTTCTCCCTCTGGCCAGGCCCTGGGCTCTGGTCCTGACCTCTGGTCCCTCAAGGTCCCTGGTTGGTCATGGCGCAGGGAGACAGCCTTGAGACGCCCAGCATGTGCTGGCCATGCTGTCCTTCCACTGCCATCTGGCCCGTTTCCTGCTTTCTGTGAGCCCATCTCCCTGCCTGTTTCTCCAGCTCAGCTCGGGGGCCACCATGAGTTCCTCCAGGAACTCTGTCAAGTGAACGTACTCGTCCGTCAGTCCAGGCCCCCCAAACCACCCGAGAGCCACGCCAGTCTGTCATGGCAGTACGCTCAGCCCTTAGGGTTAGCCCGGGGTGAGGGCATGTTGGCTTCTCGTGGCTGCTAGGATGAATCACCAAAACTCAGTGGCTTAAAACCACACGTGTTTGGGACTTCCCTGGCGGTCCTGTGGTTAAGACTCCGTGCTTCCACTCCAGGGGACGCAGGCTCGATCCCTGGTCCGGGAACTAAATTCCTGGAAGCTTCCGGGCGCAGCCAAGAAAAAAAAGAAACACCACACACCTTTATCATGTCACAGTCCTGGAGGTCAAAATCCAGGCGTGGGCAGGGCTGGCTCCTCCAGAGGCTCCAGGGGAGCATCGGTTCCAGCCTTTTCCAGCTTCCAGAGGCACCACATCCCTGGCTCGTGGCCCCTTCTTTCATCCTCGCAGCATGCTGGCCCCCCTGGATACAAACAGCCCACCCCAGTGGTACCTCCGTAAACCCCAAAGAATCCTGGACACGTGGGTGAGCTTCCCCCTGGCTGGGGGTCCCAGGAGAGTGTGGAGAACATGGACAGCTGACCAGGAGGGCCTCGGGGGGCCGGGTGCCTATGACCTCCCCTCCGCAGACCAAAGCCAGCCTTCCGAGGACATAGCATGCCCGGAAGCAGTAAAGCCTGCTTTCAGAACAGCTGGAGGCTGTGGCACTTCTGGGACGTGTCCAGCTTCATGCCTTGGAGGGCCATGCTGCACCTGCTGGTCATCTTTTATGGGTCAATGGGCAGGGGCGACAAAAATGTTTAGAAATTACTTAACACTAGTGGTGTGCTTCCTTTATTATTTTACTTTATTTTGAACAAGTTTTAGACTTACAGAAAAGTTGCGAAAATTGTACTTCGAGGTCCTGGATGCCCTCCACACAGTTTCCCCTAAAGCTAACATCTTACATCACCAGGGAACAAGGATCAAAGCAGGACACCCCAGGTTAGCGGTGTCCAGGGTGCTGGGGTCGGGGGTGATGGAGGGACAGGAAAGAGGGCCACCAGGGGGGAGCTGAGTCCACATCCCACATGGACCAGGGACCCTGCCCAGCTAAATGTCCCCCTCCTCCCCACATCTCTGGGCCCAGTCACCCCTCCAGATTCCAGCCCTATTCTTTGAGACCAGTCTTGGCAGAAACCCAGGCCGCAGGCATGTCCAGGCACCACAGGCCACCCCTGGGGGGACTCCAGTCTTGGGACACAGAGGGTGCAGGTGAATGGTTTTTTGGAGGGGTCACTTCTGCTGATCTTTGCACCCTGGACCAGCCAATGTCACTTCTTACTCCTGATTTGTCTTTCATTGACATGGGCCACCTGACAGCAGAGAGTAGGGTCCATCCAGAGTGGAGGGACATCGTAGCTGTGGCCATTGTCCCCCAGAGTCCACGGGAAATAGACCCTCACCACCAACCCCTTTTGCCTTCCCCTGTCGGAACTGAGGGCGGGTGGGTATAGTGCCGGGGCATTGAGACCTGAGGACAGGGGAACCAACCTCCCAGACCTACAGGTGGAGAAGGGGTCCTTGTAAGGGATGTTTCCTAGCCCTTGAGGAGGAGGGGTTGGCGCAGGGGCCCAGGCCTGAGGACAAACCTGGCCCCCCAGCTGCAGTATGGTCTTCTTGGGGACGCGATCGCCCTAAAGCCGTGCGGCCAGGGACATCCTGCGGGGGGCGGGGGGCGGGGGGATGGCGCCGCATTGGGTCCAGGTGCAAACTGGCACTGCATAAATGCAGGGGGCCCCTTGGGGGAGCTGCGGGCTCTGGGTGCACGTGCCCTTGCTATGCGCACCTGGGGAAACTGAGGCTCAGAGAGACACGCGGACCCCTAACCCCGCGCCGTGTTCTTCTCTCAGAACCCGTAGGCAAGTCCAACGCGGTGAGATGAGCGCGATCCCTTTAAAGGGGCGCGGCCCTCCTAGCGCGACCTCGACAACAACAACCCCATTGGCCGGTGGGCAGGCCGAGGCCACGCCCTTCGCGTTCAGTCCCTAGAATTCTATTGGCCCAGCGCCAGGGCCCGGCCTCCCGCTCCAGGGGAGCCCGGGCCCAGTGCCGGTTTCGGTGACGCAAACGCGTTGCCCGGCAACCGGTCCCATAGCGGGCAGAGGGGCCCCGCGCCAGAGCCAGAGCGCAGGCGCCGCAGCCCGGGTCCCCAGGGCACCCAGTCCTGCAGTCCACGGCGTCCCCCGCCGCCGCCCCAGGCCGACGGCCACCCCAGGGCAGCCGGCGATGGGCCCCCCGGGAGTCCCCGCGACTGGAATGAGGAGGAGGCGCCCCAGGGAGGGCATGCCTGGCGGGGGTCACGGCGTGGGAACGGGCTGGGCGCCGCTGGCGTCTCGCTGCAGAGGGCGGGGAGGGTTCAAAGGCGCCGGGTCACACGCCAGGCAGCAGATCGGCTCGAGCATTTAGCAGCACAAGCAAATCCGACCCCGGGGGAGGACATTCCTGGAGGCTGGTCCCTGCGCCAGCTCCGTGGTCAGGCAGAACCCCCCTCCTCCGGCCACAGCGGCCTCTGGGGCCTTTGGCAGGTCAGCAGACACCGGGCCCAGGAGTCCAGGCTGCGAGGCCCACTGAACACATCGCCCCTGTCCCCAGCCCCCTCAGGGGCCCTGGCCGGGAAGCCGGGGTCGGTTGGCCTCCTCCGGACCCGGCTGGACTTGCCTCATTTTGCTCATCTGCTAAATGGGAACTCTGGGACGCTGCGGGTGTTGGTGCCTGTATGAAACTCCTAGGGCCGCTGTAACAAGTTGCCACAGATTTAGGGGCTCAAAATGACAGAAATTTAATCTCTGACAGTCCTGGAGGTCAGGAGTCCGACTCGGGTCTCACGGGGTTGAATCCAGGTGTGGGCAGGGCTGGTCCGGAGGCTCCAGGGGAGCAGCGGTTCCCGCCTTTTCCAGCTTTTAGAGGCTCCGCATCCCTGACTCAAGGCCCCTCCTGCATCCGCACAGCCAGCAGCGCGCCTCTCCCGTCTCTCTCTGCCTCTGACTCTCCCGCCTCCCTCTTATAAGGACCTTGTGATGACACTGCCCGACCCCTAATCCAGGATCACCCCCATCTCACGGCCCTTAATCTCATCTGCAAAGTTCCTTCTGCCACATTAAGGTTTCATATCCACAGGTTCCGGGGAAAGCCCCCCACCCTCCTCAAAACTAAGGGCTCTTGTACGTGACGCCCAGATCACTGTTGGGGAGAGGTCAGCTGGGAGTGGGAGACCTGGCTCCCCTGAGAGCCACCTGGGTGTCCACTGCCTTGGACATGGAGGGAAAGCGGGATGACAAGCCAAGCGCCCCATCCCCAGTCGCAGAGTGGCAGCCATTGGCCGTCAGTTGGGCCAGCACTGCTCAGCCCCCGACCCCACCCCCACCCCTCCCTTGGGGACTTTCAGTGACTGACCCCTGGGAGGCTACACAGCCGCCACCATCACAGCAGAGCGGGCCGCACGGCTGCAGACACCCACAGCCAGGCAGGCGGGCCAGCTCCGAGCTCCTGGCCACACCCGCCCCTGCTTTCCCTTCTCCCTGCCCTCTCCCCACCCCCACAGAGGACAGCGGGCCTGGCTCCGTCCCCAGGACTGCTGAGCCACTGGAATGGAGCGGGCTGTGAGTCAGCCAGTAGGAAGGGACACTTACAGCCACTTGCATCAGATGTTCCTGCTGCTGGGCCCCACGGCCGGAGGCCCCAGCCCAGCAAGGGCCCAGTGATGACTCTGCCCATGACCCTCACTTATCTGGGGACCTGATAAGACCGGGAGCTGGTGGTTCCTATTTCTGGGGGTCCAGACAGGTGGGAACATGCAGAGGGGGCACAGGCCAGGCTGGGCTCCAGCCCAGGATTCCAACTCTACCTTCCCCTTATGCTCACAGTCACCCAAGCACCGAGTGCCGACCCAACTCTGATTCTGACACCCTGATCCTAGCTCAGAAGCTGCGTTGGGATCTGGCTCCTTCCATAACCTCTCAGTGCTTTAGGGCCAGCCCTGTGCCTGCTCTGAGGCTAAGGTGCCTGAGCAGAGGAGGGAGGGCCCCAACCCTCCCCCGCAAAGGCATGGGCTCATGAGGATACTGCAGCGGTCCCAGCACTGGCCCCAAGCATGGGCTTTACCTCCACTCCCACCTGTGCACAGTCTGCCCTACACAGACACAGGCTCAGTGCCTCTCTAAATGTGCACAGACACACATACACACACCCTGATCTGCTCACACTCACACACAATCACACCAAACAGGTGCCTCTTTTTAATGTTGGGAGACAGGGACTTCCCTGGTGGCGCAGTGGTTAAGAATCCACCTGCCAATTCAGGGGACACAGGTTTGAGCCCTGGTCCGGGAGGATCACACCTGCCACCGAGAGACTAAGCCCATGCGCCTGCAGCCTGCGCTCTAGAGCCCGCGAGCCACAACTACTGAAGCCCGTGCGCCTGGAGCCCGTGCTCCACAACAAGAGAAACCACTGCAATGAGAAGTCTGTGCACCGCAAAGAAGAGTAGCCCCCACTTCCCGCAACTAGAGAAAGCCCACGCGCGGCAACAAAGACCCAACACAGCCAAAAATAAAAATAAATAAATAAATAATGGTGGGAGACAAAGGTCTCACCATTACCCCTTGGTAAGTTTGCCAGATAAACTAGAGGACACCCATTTAAATCTGAATTTCAGATAAACAAAGAATAATTGTTTTGGATATACTTACGCATGGAATATACTTATGCCTGGGAATTATACTGGAAAGTTACTCATTATCTGAAATTCAACTTTTTTTTTAATAATCTTTTTTTATTTTATTTATTTATTTTTGGCTGCTTTGGGTCTTCGTTGCTGCGTGCAGCCTTTCCCTAGTTGCGGCGAGCAGGGGTTACTCTTCGTTGCCTTGCGCGGGCTTCTCATTGCGGTGGCTTCTCGTGTTGCACAGCACGGGCTCAGTAGTTGTGGCGCACGGGCTTAGTTGCTCCGCGACATGTGGGATCTTCCCGGACCAGGGCTCAAACCCGTGTCCCCTGCATTGGCAGGCAGATTCTGAAGCACTGCGCCACCAGGGAAGCCTTGAAATTCAGCTTTAACTTGGCGTCCTATATTTTTATTTGCTAAATCTGGGGGCTCCACCTGCTGGGTTTCGAGGCCCTGAGCTGTCCTGGGGTCCCTTGGATGCTGTCCAGGAGGTGAACTCTACACGACTGAGGCCCCAGGATGCCAGGGCTCTGGCTGCCCAAGCAGACTCAGGGGAAGGTGGTCAGAATGGACCCCACCCAGCCAGCCAGCCTGCCTTCTGGCTCATAGGAGGTAAGGGGAAGCAGAGGCCCTAGGGCTCAGCATCACGTCCTGCCTGGTGTCTCCTCTGGGGTTTGGGGGAGACCATATACAACATGGGAAGAAAGTCACCTTGCAGAAGGGAGGGGCTTCTCAGAAAGCTGATTCTCTGCCCCTTTGGCCTAAGGCTTGCCAAGTCCCCTCCATGACTGGGGTGGAAGATGGGGGCCAGCACCCCTGTCCTCCTGGTCCCCTAGGGTATATCACAAGGGAAGCTGGGGTAGGGGAGGGGAAGGCCCTGGAGCCAGGGAATTGCTCCAACTGCTGCAGAAGCCTTGTCCTTCTTTATCAGGCCAGCGCCTCCCAACTCCAAGTCCCCCAGAGCAATCCTGAGCCCCCTTCTGCAGCTGGCCATCTCCCATGCTATCCTTTGGGTGGCGGGAGTATCCTTGCCCTGGATTCTGCCTGTCCTGCCCACTGCTCTGTGGCGTCCTTCGCCCTGCTGGACCTGCCCCTCACTGTGTCACTGCCCCAACCCCGAATGCACTCCGAAGGGATGGAAGAAACTGGCTGGCAAGAGGAGGAGGGGCCAGGCCCCAGGTTTTCTGGCTCAATCGCCCAGTGTCAGGCAAGACTCCTGGGGCCCAAGGTAAGGTAGGCAGCGTGGCCAGACCCCCAGCTACCTCCCAGCCCCTGGGCGCCCAGCACCTCTGGGAGCTCGGCCTGTACATGAGGTCAAGGAAGATGACAGAATTGGCTGGGTCTGGCAGCCGGCCTGTGGCAGGACAGGGCTGAGGCCCCAGAGCCAGCAGGCCAGGCACAGAGGTCCCTCCGCTCCCCCATTCCCACTAGCAGTACCCTACCCCCACCTAGTGCAGGCCGGGCTGGGGCTGGGCCTGGCTGCCTCGCCCTGGCTACCACAGCCCAGGCACCCACAGGGGCCCGCACCAAGGACAATCCCACTTCTCAGCCCTGAGGGCTTAGGTGCCTCCTGAGGGCTTGGGTGAGTCTCCAACCTGTCCTGTTCCTGGGGGGACGTGTGGCGACTGTATGCATATGCCTGTATGCACCCATGGATACACGCACACATGCAGGCACTCGTATTTCCAACACAGAAGCCCATGTGTGTGCACACACACGTATGGCCCCTACCCTGGTTGAAGAGCCCGTGTGTGCACCAGGACCCCTCCCAGCACTCACACAAGTGCTCCCTTGGTGGCCACCCTCCTCACACACGGGGTGGGGGGATGGCAGGACTCAGTGCATCCAGTGGGCAGAAGCAGTGGCTCTTACCTAGGGGGTGATCCTCCCCCCCAGGAGATGCTGGGCGGTGTCTGGAGGCATTTGTGGTCGTCATGACTGGGGGGGCTCCTGGCATTGAGTGGGTGGGCATGCCACTCAACAGCCCACAGTGCCCAGGACGGCCCCACACAGAGAATGATCCAGGCCCCAGATGTCAGCAGGGCTGGGTGGAAGGACCCCAAAGGCCCGGGGGTCATCTTCCCATCTCTGAGCTTCCTGTTTCCCAACCTGTGGTACTGGGCCCAGCAAGGGACCATCTGTCCAGGCTGCGTGAGGGTAAGGCAGTTCCTCTGAGCAGCGCCCAGGGCTGGACGGTGCTTCTGGCTTTGCGAAAAAAAATCTACCCCCACCAGCCGGACTCCCAAATCAGGCTGCCCAGGAACTGAGCTCGGCTGGACCGAGGAAGATGGCCTTGAAGCAAGACCTCAGTTCATTTCTATTCCCTGAGGTCAGCGTGACCGGCAACCCCCATGGATACACACATGAGGATGGACACAGCTAAACACCCGCACCAGGAGATAGATGTATCACAGCCACACACCAGAAATTGGGTCCCCTTCCTGTCTGATCTGAACTGCGTGCCTCAGAAAGATATGTCCACGTCCCAACATCCAGAACCTGTGAATGTGACATTTGGAAACAGGGTCTTTGCAGGTGTGATCAAATTAAGATGAGGTTGTACTAGATTAGGGTGGCCTTTTTTTTTTTTTGGTTGCATCAGGTGGGATCTTAGTTCCCTGACCAGGGATTGAACCTGTGCCCCCTGCACTGGAAGCACGGAGTCTTAACCACTGGACCTCCAGAGAAGTCCCTAGGGTGGCCTTAATGCAATGACTGGTGTCCTTAGGAGAGAGGAGAGACACAGACAGAGAAGATGGTCCCGTGACAATGAGGCAGAGTTGAGGTGATGAGGCCATGAGCCAAGGAGCACCAGGGATTGCCAGCAACCACCAGAAGCTGGAACAAGTAGGAAGGATCCTCCCCTATAGCCTTCAGAGAGGGTGTGGCTTTGCTGATGACACCTTGATTTCAGACTTCTGGGCTCCAGAAGCAGCCTCAGGAAGCTCAGACCTTACCCAACCCCTATATGCGTGCACACAGACATGCACATACGCACTCACACATGCTTAAATACATCCTTTCTTTTCAGCACTATTCAGTGAGCACTTCCTGTGTGTGTGCCAGGCCCTGTGCTGGGTGCTGGACCAGCAGTGCGGGGATCTGGGCTTTCTCAGAGCTGGCCTTCTGGCGAGGGGCATCTGTACACACCCATGCCATCCAGAAGCACATGAAGACCTGCAGGTGACGGTGTACACACAGAGAGGGACAGCCCGGTAAGGAGGGGGGTGGGGATGATGAGGAAGGAGCCTGAGGCTTCCCCTGGGCAGGCAAGTCCAGCAGCCCCACCCCAGCACCTGGAGCCAACGTGTGTCTACAGACACACACACACACACACACACACACACACACACACACACACACACACACTCACTCACACGTACACACGCACACGCACGGGGCAGGGGAGGGCTGGGGGCTGGCCGGGGAGCTCCCTGCAGGTCCCTCCAAACACCCCAGAGCTGGCTGAGGTCAGGTCTTACAGCTCCTGTGGCCTGAGCTGTGGCCTTGGGGGGCAGCACAGAAATAGAGGTAGCCTAACAGGCAAGGGGACGGTCCAGCTCAGGCCTCGTTGGGGGACAGTTGGGGGTGGGTGGTGGGAAGCCTCTGAAAGGACAGGCTGGGGCCTGGAGGAGAGGGAGGACAGTTCCCTCCGCAGGCCTGTAATACTAAGAGTCCAGACACGGGTCTGAGGACCATGCACCACTGGGCTGCGGGGACAGAGAGCTGACTGATTCTCTCAGAGCCTGGGTCAGGGGCCCCAGCCAAAATGGGGTTGTGTTTTGCCTCCCGTCCTGGTCGCCCCCACCCCTTGGGTTTTCTCTCCATCAGGCAGGCGAAACACTCCTTTGCAGGACGGGAGGACAGTCCTTCAGAGGTCTGTCCCCACCCCCTAATGTGGTCCCCTTTCCCAGCCAACAATCACGTGAACTCTTGGGAAGCAACCTGGGGAGGCAGCTGGGCCTATAAGCCTGTTTGGGTGCGCCTGCACGACAGCTGGGGCCAGGATCGGGAAACCCAAAAAGAGAGCCACGGCAGATCCTAGAACAGAGATGCAAGAGGGAGCCATGGCAGGTTCTAGAGCAGGGGTGTCGCCCAAAGGAGTCAGTGTATTCTAGGCCCCGGCCGACAGACTGCGGTTGTTGCCAGAGGTCAGGGCCGGGCTTGGGCTCAGTGTCAGGGTCCTGCGGGTCTCCCGGAGCCTCCAGCAACCCTGCCCACGCCCGCCAGGACCCTTCCCGAGTCCCGCCCCCCGAACCCCGCGCACCACACGGCGCAGGCGCGCAGACACGCCCCGCCGCCAGAGCGGCCTTCTAGTCCCGCCCCCGCCGTGCGTGCATGGGCGGAGCCATGAGGGGCGGGGTCTGCGTCGGGGCGGGGGCGGGGTCTGGGGGTGGTGGTGGCGGCGAGCCTGGCCTATAAAAGTGGCGGCGACGCGGCCCGCCCGGCTCCTCTCGGCGGTGGCGGCCTTAGCGGAGGAGTCCGCGGTGGCGGCGGCGGCGGCGGCGGCGCTGTTCCCCGCGCGGTCCGCGCAGCGGGCTCCGGGCTACGCGTTTCGGGCGGCGGCACTGCGGCCCCGGCCCGAGCCCGACCCCGGTGAGTGTGGCCCAGCGACCCCGGCCCGACCCCGACCCTGACGCGGAGAGCGGGCCCCACGGAGCCTCGCCGCCCTGGCCCGGGCTCCCGGCGCGCCGGCCGCGGCCACTCAACGCCCTCCTTTGTCTGCTCC
The DNA here is from genome assembly GCF_011762595.2 of Tursiops truncatus. Taxonomy (NCBI): domain Eukaryota; kingdom Metazoa; phylum Chordata; class Mammalia; order Artiodactyla; family Delphinidae; genus Tursiops; species Tursiops truncatus. The sequence continues at coordinate 169,743,320 of NC_047036.1, read as the reverse complement.
CGCCCACAGGGTCCCCTCACCGGCCGCCCCCCGCCCACGGGCCGCCCCCCGGGCCCCGCGTCCCCTCCCCCGCTGGCGGGGCCCGGACAGAAGATGGTGCAGAAGAAAACAGCCGAACTTCAGGGCTTCCACCGTTCCTTCAAGGTGAGGGCCGGGTCGTCTTGGGGCCGCCCCGGGCTGGACCACCCGAGTGGCCGGTGGCGGGACGCGGAGCCCGCCCCCCAGGATACCCACCGGGGCTCGTGCCAGCTCCCCACCCTTCGCCTGGAGCTGCCCCAGCCTGGTGTGCATTGTCGGGGGGGGGGCGGTGTCAGCAGGCCACAGTCCAATCTCAAGCACCCTGGGACCTGTCGGGTCTTCCTTCTAGAAGCCCCAAACCGGGTTGGGGACCCCTACATATGTGTCCCCTGCCGACCCGAGCCAGGCATGTGCTGGTATGGTGAGCAGGGGGGAGTTCAGTAGGCCACAGTCCTTAGCGCCCTGGGGCCTCTGGGGTCTTTCCTCCAGGAACCCCGGGCAGGGCTGAGGGGCGTCCTGCCCGTGGGGGCCCCTGGCTGTGTGTCCCCTGCAGAGCCCAGCCGAGTGTGCACTGCTGGGGACTGTCAGCAGGCCACAGTCCGGTCCCCAGCGTCATGGGGCCTGCGGGGGTCTGAGGGGCCCTTCCTTCTGGAACCCCAGGCAGGGCTGCAGGCCTCCCCTACACACTCCTGGGTGGTCTGCAGAATGGGGCAGTGGACTGGATGCCCTTCCAGCCCAGCACCTCCCAGACACCCCAGGCCCAAGGCTATTTCCTGTCGGAGCAGGAAGTTTCTGCGGCGGGCCCCACGGCTGTGGCATGGGGCCGCTGCAGTTCTAGTCTCAGATGAGCGAGCCTGGGGGTGGGGGGGCAGGCAGGTGCTAGGCAGGGACCCCACAGGGCCTGGCCCAGGGGACACAGTGATGTCAGCGGCCACCCCACCCCGCTGGCCGCGTTATGTAATGGCTTCCCTGGGCCTTCTTGGGCAAGAACCTGTTGCCCTCTAGAGAAGGCAAGACCTGGGTGTATGTGCATGTGTGAGTGTGTGAGTACGCGCGCGCCTACAGGCGAACTGCACACCAGGGTGGGAGGAGCGAGCTGAGACTGTTTGGGTTAAAATTCCCAGGCCCGTCCAGCCAGCGTCCTGGGCCAGCGCCCCACCCCTGCCCACACGCCTGTCATTCTGGCTTCTCCCCCCAGGGCAGCCACAGCCTTGGCACGTCCAAGTGTTCAGGGCAGGGCGGGAGCAGGGTGGACTTGAGACGTCACTGGTGGTGGTCTGTCCCCTCTGGGGGCTGGGTGGGAGCCGAGATGGGGTCAGCGCGTGGGGCCGGCACAGTGGCCAAAGCAAAGTCGAACTTTCTGGATGGTTCCAGCCACCTCCTGCCAAGGCCTGCTGACTGGAGGCCCACAGCCAGCCCTGGGCCTGGCCTGGCAACACTGCCTGGTACTATGGGTTGGCCTCTGCAGGCCGTATGAGAGCCCAGCGCTGAGGTGGGAATGTGGGAGTCCTGAGGGAGTTGGAGGGACACTGGGCCGGGAGTGCTGGCTCTGAGGTGGCCCTCCTGGTGGCCAGAGGCCAGCCTCGCTACGTGTCTCCTCCCGCTGCACCCCAAGCTTCCTCGGGCCGCAGCCACCTCCCTCCCCTCAGCCTGGCAGCAGCGTCTGCCAGGTGTCTCTGATGTATTTTTCCCCATTTCCACATGGGAGAGTGGAGCCTTGGACAGCGTGGGCATTTGTCTTAGCACCCCCCGCACGTGGTGACAGGGACACAGGAGCTGGCATGGCTAGTGTCCCTTCACCTTGGTGGCTTGGCCGCCCCTTCTCTCCAGGGTCCAGCTCTTTGCATTGGAGGTTGGCACAGGGGTGTGGGGTCGGTGACAGGCCCCCTGAGGTCCTCATGCCCTTACGTGGTCCTTTCGAGTCACCCCTGGGTGCTGGTCAGGCTCGGAGCTGAGGTCACTAGGCCGAGGTGAAGTAGCTGGTGAGGGCCGCCGCTGGCCCCGAGCCTCACGTCCACCCTCCCTCCTGATCACCCCCACGTTGCCACCCTGGGGCCCCTCCTTCTGGGAGGAGGGAGTCACCTGGCGCCTCCAGACACCCCTGGACTGAGCCTTCTTAGAGCGCTGACTGCCGGTACTGGCACAGCCGTGTGCCTGGCTCCCCGGGGGTGCCGGACCCCTGGGCCGGCAGAGGCAGGTGCTGGTGGACGATCCTGCGCCAACAGGCTGGAGCGCCGCCTTCCTCCCCTCCCCCGCCCGCTGGGCCTCCTAGCAACTATCTGCAGGGCGGGTGGGTGGCGAGGCCGGGAGGGCCCACGCCTGTTTTTCAGCCGCTCCCTGTGACCTCTGCCTGCCCCTGTGCTGCCGGACTGGCTTCCGGGCCTCCCGTCTGCAGGAATCTGGCCTGGCCCCTTCTGCTGTTAGGCCCCTGGGTATCTCCCTGGGGCTCTCCCGGAGTTCCTTCTCTGCCAGATGGCCCTCCTGCTGGAGACCTGCTTCCCCTTGTCCCAAGGCCCGGAGAGAGGCAGTGACTTGACCCAGGTCCTCCAGCATCAGAGCTGGAGCCACTGCTGTTTGTACAGGGCCCCCACGCCCACCTGAAGCCCTGGCCACCTGGACCCCCAGGATTCGGGGAGCTAAATGAGAGCAAACTCTTAGAGAAACACGGTGGGGCCTCAGAGCCTCAGCCTTAAAGCCTCAGCCTCGTGCTTTGCCGGGGGCTGCCAGTCCTCACGCTGGATCCGCAGAAACTGGAGGAACCCCAGCTGCCTTCGTTCCCTTGTTAGGATCCCACGCACCCCGCCCCAGTCCCGGGGGCTGTCAGGTGACCTTGAGCAGGCCCCTTCCTGCTCAAGGGCTGTTTCCTTAGCTGGACACCGCGGCCTGTGAGGGGCTCCATCCTGGTGTGTCTGAGGGTACATGGGACAGTGCGGCTGTGGCCGGGCGAGGGAGCGGCCCGGTGCTCACGCGGGAGACCGCAGGTGCCTTTCCCGTGATACCCCGGAGCCGGGTCCCAGCGGTGCGGAGCTGGAAGCAGACGAGCGAGGGGGTCGGACCAGGAGAGAGGCGCAGATCTGGGGGACGGGGCGCATTGTGGGCACATCAGGAGCAGAGGTGTGGTGGCGGGAATCGTCTCGGGCCGGGAGGTGCAGTGGGGATGAGCGGACAGTGAGAGGCAAGGAGGGCAGTGGTGCCCCATTACACAGAGGGGAGACTGAGACCAGGAAGCCATGGGAAAGCAGGCAGGGCCGCCTGGCTGGGAGCCCCGCTCTGGGAAGCCGCTGACTCACTCCCTCCCACTGGCTGCCCTGCGCCTTTGATCCCTGCGCCGGGGCACGGCAGGGGCGCGGGCGGTCAGCCATGCTGTGGTGCTGGCCCCATCCTGCAGGTGAGCAAACCGAGGCTCAAAACGTGGCCTGGTGCCCCACGGCGACTCAGGCCTGGCCTGGGAGGCGGCACCCCCTCCCCTGCCTGCGTCTGGCCTCTTCCCATACCACACCCCCTCCCCAGAGGCCCCGAGGGCCCTGGGCTGGGGGTGAAAGGTCCATTTCCTTGTGGTCAGGCAGAGCCAGGCTTTCTGCTCCGCAGCGTGCGGACGTGGAGACTGGGGCACTCTGGGTGCAGCTGCCCCGCAGGGCTGGGGCCTGAGCTCTGTCCTCTCCTCTCCTGCAGGGGCAGAATCCTTTCGAACTGGCCTTCTCCCTAGACCAGGCCCACCACGGGGAGCCTGACTTCGTCCTGGAGTGCCCGGCCCGCCCTGGTGAGGGGCTGGAGGGGAGGGCGAGCCTCTGGCGGTGGCAGAGGGCTGGGCCACCTCCTGAGCCAGGCGGGCCTCACCTCTAGCTCCCCCTGCACAGATATGCCTGCAAGCCAGCCCATCGACATCCCCGATGCCAAGAAAAGGAGCAAGAAGAAGAAGAGGTGCCGGGCCACCGACAGCTTTTCAGGCAGGTTCGAAGGTGAGTGGGGCCGGCGGGGGCAGCGGCGTCGGGGAGATGGGCCGGCCCAGGGTGGCTCTCACCGGCCCCCTGCTCCGCAGACGTCTACCAGCTGCAGGAGGACGTGCTTGGGGAGGGTGCCCACGCCCGTGTGCAGACCTGCGTCAACCTCATCACCAGCCAGGAGTATGCCGTCAAGGTGAGACAGGCCCCAGCACCTGGGCGGCCCCCTCGCCCCTCACCAGCCGTGCCTGGGATCTGGCACCCTCCAGGGGTGGCAAAAGGAGGGGAGCTGGCATTTGAGCTGCCGGACTGGCAGGCGGGGAAAGCCAGTGTCTAAAAATGGCCTCAAGGCTGGTGACTCAGGCCACACCTGGGAATCCAGGTCAGCCTGGGCTGAGCCCCCAAGTCCGGGTGAGAAGTGACAAGGGGTGGCCCCGCTGCACAGGTGGCCAAGGACCTGGTGCCAGAGGGACCGCCGAGAACTGGGGGCTTCAGTCAGAGCTGATGCTCACCTGCTGGGTCACTCGGGCCAGGCCCCTGTCCCCAGGGATGACGAATGCTTCCCTGTACTGGTTACAAACATTGAAAGGCAATGCCTTATTCGGGGGCCTTGGGGGAGCTGGGCATCAGGGGAGACCAGGGAAGGCCTGCAAGAGCCTCCTGCAAGCCCTGGGCCGCCTCTGACCCAGTGTGCGCCTGCGCAGCCTGCGTTGCCTGGCCGGGCGTCAGACCCTGCGTTCCAAAAAGCCTTCCAGGCTTCCCTCGTGACCCTGCATCTGGGCTGGGTGGGGTAACGGGAGGCTGGCTGCCCAGGAAGGAGGGCCAGGTGCACAGTGGCAAGCGGGCTGGCCCGGAAGCCTCAGGCCCTGGTGGAAGCGTGGTGACCAGGGTGGCTGTGGTCCCCACCCCCTGGGAGCGACCGGGTTGGGTGTGTGATGGTGCCATAGGACTGCACACCTAGCAGGCATCAAGCACATTCTGCACGGTCAGTGTCCTCCTTCCTAAGGCCCCTGCTGGGCAGCCTGGCTTCTGTCACTCTGACGGACAGGGAAACCAAGGCTCAGAGGGTTGGGTTAGTTGTACCGTGTGTGACCCCTCAGAAGGCCGTCCCCTCTCAAGAGGGACCGCTGTCTCCTCCGTGGAGTGGGGGGCCCTAGCCACATTCCCAAGGGATGGAATGAGGTTCAGGTAACTCCAGGAGGGCACGGCTGTTGGCATTATCTCAAGGAGCCCTGGCATCTGGTGGTTCTGCCCCTCTGTGAGGCAGGTGTATTTGTCACTAGACAGGTCGGACAGTGCTTAGGGTGGTGGCCGAGCCCCAGTGACCAGTGGATGTGCGTGCCCGCCTGCTGCTGGAGCCTGGCCAGTGGAGCACACCACGTCCCCTCCCCCAGGCTGCTGGTGGGCCGGGAGCCCTGGGCACAGTGGTGACCCAGGCCGCCCACCCACCTGGTGAGAGGGGGCCCTAGGTCCAACCTGGGAAGAGGTTCCCAGGAGGTGTGTGCGGCCTGGCTTTGCTGGGAAAGAGCTGGCACGCACTTCTTTTTTTTTTTTGGCACGCGCTTTTTGACCTCCCCTCTCTGGGAGCGAAGCGGCTCACCCCAGGCGGTGGGCCCAGAACCCTCCTGTCCTTAGAGCTCCTGGGTGCCAGAGGGGGGTGGGCGCAGAGGCGTGGGCTGGTTTCCTGAGGCTCTGGGGTCCTGGGCGGCTGTGCCCACTGACCTGGCCTGAAACAGACTTGGGCTTACGGGGCTGGGGCATCTGTCCAGACTGGTTCCCAGGCAAATGGGATGTCTTGGCTGGCAGCCAGGCGCCCCTAGGCCCCTCCAGTCCCCTGGGTGGTGTGTGAGCCAGCACAGTGGCCCCCAGTCTCCTGGTCAGGGAGAGCAGGCCGCTAGGCTAAGGAACCTGCTGCCCTGAAGGAGTATCTTGCAGGGGCTCCAGGCCCCAAATACACCCCAAGGCTTGTGGCAGTCAGGGGCGGAGAGCTACCGGCTCCTGTCCCGCTCGCCCCTCCTGTGATGCCTCTGGGGAAACACATTGCCCCCAGTTTGTTCTGACACCACAGTATTGACTTTCAGTAAATTCTGGGCCCCCATAGGATAGCTCCGCTTTCCAGAACTTGAAAATCTAAGCTCTGACGAGCTTCACGCGTGACACAGGAGAAGTTTCTGACAGGGGAAGTTTCTGGCAGGGGAGGGGGGGCGGGTCTCAGGCTGTAGGGGGTCTGGCTGACCCAGTTGGTGTCTGTGTGTGTGTCCTCCCCCCGCTGACATTTCAGATCATTGAGAAGCAGCCGGGCCACATTCGGAGCAGGGTTTTCCGGGAGGTGGAGATGTTGTATCAGTGCCAGGGACACAGGTAATGTGGCCTCTACCCTCACAGCACTGGGCCCCGAGCCACCTACCCTCACAGCACTGGCCCCAGCCACCTACCCTCACAGCACTGGGCCCCGAGCCACCTACCCTCACAGCACTGGGCCCCGAGCCACCTACCCTCACAGCACTGGCCCCAGCCACCTACCCTCACAGCACTGGCCCCAGCCACCTACCCTCACAGCACTGGCCCCAGCCACCTACCCTCACAGCACTGGGCCCGAGCCACCTACCCTCACAGCACTGGGCCCCAGCCATCTTTCAGTGGCTGAATGGGCCCGAGTGCCTCATCACCCCCAGCAAGCACTTAGTGAGCACCCACAATGTGCCAGGCCCTGTGCTGGGCATTGTGGGTGGGCCCAGTGGCAGGCAGGCTGACAGTCCGAGGTGGGCAAGGCGGAAGCAGGCCCGTGGCCCCGGGCGCAGCCTTCCTGTGGGTAGGTGGGGTGGAGAAGGCGGGCCCCTGCTGGGCAGTTCTGTGGCTGCCCACAGGCCTGAGGAAGCCTCACTCCTCCCCCACCTCCCTGCCCCCACCCCAGGAACGTTCTAGAGCTGATTGAGTTCTTTGAGGAAGACGACCGTTTCTACCTGGTGTTTGAGAAGATGCGGGGCGGTACGTGGGGCCTGGCAGGCTTTTCCATCTGATCTTAATGGGCCGGGGGTTTAGGGCCACCAGGGAGAACCTTTCAGGGGGGCCTGCACATCAGAGGGGCCTTGTGGGGTCCACACGCCAGCTCAGGTTGGAGGACTCTGGACCCGAGGAGGCCGGAGTAGGGGCTTCCCTGCCAGGGTGGGGTGGGTGCTGGCCGTTGGGCAGTGGAGGTGACCCCTGTGTGTTCTGCTCCATGGCCTGGCCCAGGCTCCATCCTGAGCCACATACACAAGCGGCGGCACTTTAACGAACTGGAGGCCAGCGTGGTGGTGCAGGATGTGGCCAGCGCCCTGGACTTCCTGCACAACAAAGGTGAGTGGCCACTCTGCCTGCCCCAGGGGTCCCTGGGTATCTAGCCTTGCGCCCAGCCCACCTGCCCAGGACTCCTGGAAGATGTGTCCACCCACCCATGGACCCCTGACCTGCCCTCGTGGTTCTTGGTTCTTCCTGCAGGCATCGCCCACAGGGACCTAAAGCCGGAAAACATCCTCTGTGAGCACCCCAACCAGGTGAGGGGCACCGGGGGGTGGCCTTTCCTGCGGGCCAGGGCCCCCAGGGTCGGGACGCCACCCTCACAGCCCCTTCTGACCCTGCCCAGGTGTCCCCCGTGAAGATCTGTGACTTTGATCTGGGCAGTGGCATCAAACTCAACGGGGACTGCTCCCCCATCTCCACCCCGGAGCTGCTCACCCCGGTGAGGGCCTGCGGGGTCAGGGCGCCCCGAGTGGGGTGCGGGGGGCAGGGGTAGCTGGCAGGGGCGGAAAGGGCGGGAATGGCCCCCGAATCCGGTGCCAGGCTACAGTTGCATAACCTCGAGGTGCGGAGCCTGCTTGGCGGCTCGGGCCTCGGAACTCTGGCTTCCGCTTAGCAACAGCCGCTGATTGGCCGGGCAGAGCGGCTGGGCGGGGCCGTGGTCGGGCGCGGTGAGGCTGGGCGGGCTCCCGGCACCTGTTGATTGGGCGGGGGGGGGGGGGTTTGGGGGCGTGGCCGAATCCCTCAGCAGCCTGTGATTGGCCGGCAGGGCGAAGGCGGGGCTGGCTCCCTCAGCAACCTGTGATTGGTCGGTCAGGGCTGTCTGGCTTTGGGCTCCGTGAAGTCCCTGTCGGGGCGCCCCCCTATCCCCCCTCCGCGGGCCCTGACTCCCCCGCTCCCGCCCGCAGTGCGGCTCCGCCGAGTACATGGCCCCGGAGGTGGTGGAGGCCTTCAGCGAGGAGGCAAGCATCTATGACAAGCGCTGCGACCTCTGGAGCCTGGGCGTCATCCTTTACATCCTGCTCAGCGGCTACCCGCCCTTCGTGGGCCACTGCGGCAGCGACTGCGGCTGGGACCGCGGCGAGGCCTGCCCGGCCTGCCAGGTGCGAGTGGGGTCCTGCCGTGCACCCCTCCCCCGAGCACCGCGTCTGGCCTGCCTCGGCATACACACACACACACACACACACACACACACACGTGCACTCTCACCCCTGCCTGCCCAGTGCACCCCAAGGCTTGGTCCATGCACACACCTACCCCCCACCCTGGAGGAGCTGGCCTGTGAACCCCCCTGAGCACCCCTAAGGGCCTGGCCTCCAACCACTGACAACATCCACAGGCCACTGCCGACCTGACCTTTCTGGGTTTCTAGAGGCTTGTTGGGTTCCCCAGCCCAACAGGAGAAAGCAGTCAGGGGTCAGGAAGTTGAGGTGGGGCAAGGCCTATGGTTTGAGGTGGCCAGGTTCCAGCCTTCTACCCACCATGTGAGGCTCAGGCTTCATGGCCTGATCCCCCCAGAGCCTGGCCGTCCAGAGCCACCCTTCAGTAAATCGGGCCCCACTTGAGCAGAGCCCACCAAGTGCCTCCCCGAGTCCACTCTCTGGCCCAGCCTCCCAGCCACCGCCAGTTGGGTGGGTCCCTGCCCTCCTTGGCCTGCCAGATCCCCTGGCCTTGCCAGCTGAGCTCAGGGCACTTTCCCCGACCCTAAGCCTGGGCCCAGGTCACATGCAGCTGGTGGAGGCTGGGGACCCTGACAGAACTTGTCACTCATCGGTGCTCCTCTGGGTCCAGGCCTGCCAGGCGTCTGCGACGTGGCCTCAGCCCTTGCTGGCTGCAGCTCACCCCACCTTCCATGTTCCCTCCAGAACATGCTGTTTGAGAGCATCCAGGAGGGCAAGTACGAGTTTCCGGAGAAGGACTGGGCCCACATTTCCTTTGCTGCCAAAGACCTCATCTCCAAGCTCCTCGTCCGTGACGCCAAGCAGAGGCTGAGTGCTGCCCAAGTCCTGCAGCACCCCTGGGTGCAGGGGGTGAGTGGGAGCACCAGGGAGGCCTGGGGGGCGGCTGGCCTCCAGCCTCTGCCACTGGGCTGGGGTGACTCAGAGCACAAGGGTACGACAGCCCTAGGTGGCTCAGCATCGAGACCCCCCAGAGCTGGCAAGGGCGCAGCAGGGAGGCCCCCACTGCCTGCTGGCCAGGTTGAGTTGGGACTGCAGGAGCTGCTTCTCAGTGAGTCACCAGGCCCTGTGTCCTGGAGGCGCAGGGGCCTCTTCTCACCTGGAACAGAGTGTCAAGCTGAGGTCAGCCAGGTGGCAGGCGGGGGCCTGCCACCCCCCGTCCAAGGCTCTGTCCCCACCAAGCTGAGAAGAGCTTGCTGTTTCTTCTGCCCAGTTGCTGTCCTGGCGGTGCAGATGCCTAGGCCAACAGTGCAGGGGGCTTAACAAAAATACAAGTTGGCACTGTGGGGAGCAAAGACTGGGGCCCCACTGTCAAGGCAGATGGGCTGTTGGAGCGGGCTCCCAACCCCTGCTGGGAACTGGGGCAGCTTTGGTGAGAGGCAGGCCCCGCCCATCACGCGGTCTGGCAACGTCCACCACGCTCGCCCGGCTCGGGCCGCGCCCCTCCCCCCAGCCTGGCTCGGTTCCCGGGCAGGTGCACCGCCTTAACCCCCCGTACTGTCGCAGCCAGCTGGGCGCCCCGAGGCGGGCGGGCTCTACTCTCCAGCCTCACCTCTCCTGTCTCCTTGCAGTGCGCCCCGGAGAACACCCTGCCCACGCCCATGGTCCTGCAGAGGTGAGGCCCGTGTGGGATCTCAGGCTCCGAGCGGGGAGCCCCGGGTCCAGGAGGGGGCGCTAAATGTTAAGATGTTTAAAGAAGACTACACGATCCTCTTTCAGTCTTGGCGGGGGAAGCCGTCCAAGCGCTTGGGTGTCCTTGTACCGGGTGATGAGTTTGTGACCCCACCGCGAATTCCAGTCCGCCGGCCCCTCCCGCCCCCTGCGGAGTCTGGGGCTTCCTGGGGCGTGCAGCCCCTCCCCCAGGGCACTGCACAGACCCCGGGGGTCCCGAGGGAAGCAGGGGGGACGGGCCGGCGGCTACCTCCCCCTCCTTGCTGACCCCCCACCCTGTCCCCAGGAACAGCTGCGCCAAAGACCTCACGTCGTTCGCGGCCGAGGCCATTGCCATGAACCGGCAGCTGGCCCAGCGCGAGGAGGACGCGGCCGAGGAGGCGGGGCAGGAGCAGCCCGTGGTCATCCGAGCTACCTCACGCTGCTTGCAGCTGTCCCCGCCCTCCCAGTCCAAGTTGGCCCAGCGGCGGCAGCGAGCCAGCCTGTCCGCGGCCCCCGTGGTCCTGGTGGGAGACCACGCGTGATCCTCTCCTTCCCTTTGTACATAGGCCGCCCCTCACCCCGTCAAGTCTAAAGATTTTTTTAAGCTATTGCCCGCGGGTGACCAGCGGGCTGCCCTCCCCCGGCTGGATTCCGAGGCGCTAAGCTCAGCTCGGGGGTCTTTTTATATAAGGTTTTTGCTGTTGGGTTTTTTTTCCTGTTCCCCTCCTTTTGTTTTGTTTTTTTTCCCTTTCAATGGTGTTAAACGCAGAGCAGGCGCTCGGGGAGGAGAGCGGAGGGCCTGTGGCTGGGTGGGGCCCTCCCGCCGCCCCGGCCCGGGATGCGCCGGGTACTGTGAAGGCCGCTCCCCGCCGCCCGCGTGACTCAGGAGAGGAGGGCGTGGCGTCTCCCCGAGCCGGCGGGACCTCGCCGCCCCCCTCCCCGGCCCTCACAGTGTTTTCAGGGACGGGTCGACCCCCACCCACCTTCCCTCGACGAGACGGTAGCTCCTTCCCTCCCCTCAGTCACCCGGGCGGGCCGGGGGCTTCTCACGTCTCCCCTGTCAAAGGGCGGGGCCTGGGGGCAGGCGGGGTGGCGCCGCCCGCTGGAGCCCCCGCCGACTGACAATCGGGGCTCCCTCGAACCTTGACCTTAAGCTGCGGCTGCCCGGGGCCCCTCCCCTGGCCTCTCCACTGGGGAGTGCCCACCCGCGAATGGGGGCGCCAGAGGAAGCGCGAGGAGCCGGACAGGCCCCCGTCAGCCGAAGTGGGGGTCCCGCGGACCCCCGACCCGGGCACCCGAGTGCCCCTTCTCAGGGCTCAGTCTGACCACGGCCACGTCCTGCCCGGCCGCCCCTCGGGTCTGGCGTGGAAGCTCTCTCAGCCCCGTCCCCGGGGTCTCGCGGGACCCCCCCAGGGCGGCGTCTCTGTTCCGCCCACCTTCAGGAAAAGGCCGCAGCTGCCGCGCCCCTTCCGCCCGCGCCTGAGTCAGACGTCGCGTGACCCGCCGGGCTGGGGAGACTCTGACGCCCTTCGTCCTCGGGTGGGCGACTCTATGCAATTCACAGGCTTCCTTTTCCACGTGCACACGGGCTTCTGCCGGGGTTGGGGGCGCGGGCAGCCGCCCAGACCGCCCTCCGGCTCCTAGGTGTTCGTCCTGTCTCGTTAGTTTTCCAGAACATCAGCTGACTTCCCTTCCCTGTTCTTGACGAATACTTGAATGTGGGGGGGGGGGGGCGGGCCTCGAGGCGTGGGGGGCTCGAGTGCCGTCTCTGCGGTCCCCCGAGTCTCGGAGATTGTCGCCGTCCTTGGTGGCTGGTGGGGGGCCACCGCCCCGTCCCGCCCGCCCGCCGATCTGTGGACTGGCCTTTCCAAAGACTCCGGGGGTGGGGAGGCCACCCCCCATCATTTCTCGCCCATCAGTGATTCCACGTTTTGCAACCGAGGATTCTGCCTTTTTGTAAAAAAGAAACAAATGGACTCTCGCCCGCTGCAGGCGCCATGGCCATTTTACTCCGGAAAGCTGAGCTGTGAGCAGCTTTTTTTTTTTTTTCCTCAAAGGTGGGACAGCCACTTCCTCCCCCACCCCTGTCACAACGACAGTGCGGCCCGGAGGACTGGTCAGAACCGTTACTGTGAACGAGCCTGGCGCTGGGGGGAAGGGGGCACAGCAGTGTTTCAACGTTAAGATGTGTAAAAAAGACAAAAAAAACTCAAATTTTTTTTAAGTGGGGGAAAAACGTCCAAGCACTTTAACTCCACTGTACCAGGTGAACTGATACAGCTCAGAAGTTTTCCTTTACACCAACTGTCAACGCCGGTATTTTGTATTCTGTTTTGTAAGGATTTAATAAAAGTCATAAAAACTAGTTTGCGCGCCCGCACCCTGCTTTCTGTTGCCTTGCGACGAGCTGCTCAAACCTAGTGGCCCGAAGGCATTTTGATATTCCCGGTGATGCTGTGAGTCACCGATTCAGATGGGGCGCGGGTGGGCTTGGCTTCTCTCTGCTCCAGGACACCTGGGTCCTCGGCTGGGAAAGACTCATCTGCAGGTGTGGGCTGGGCTGGCACCAAGGCTGGCTCGGCTGGGAACGAGGGCCAGGTGCCCACACGTGGCCTCCTGCGTGGCTTGGGCTCCCTCGCAGCATGGCCGGTGGATCTGAGCGGCCTGTCCTCGGAAGCCTTCCTGCATCACCTCCCCACGTCTGAGCTTAGGTTGGGGTCAAGCGCACAGCTGTCCCAGATCCAGAGGGAGATGGGAAAACAGCTTTGTGTGGGGGAGGGGCGCCTTTGGACAGCGCAACCTAATTCGATAAAATCCGGTGTTCCAAACCTCCGCCTCATGGCTGGCCCGCTTCCCTCTCTAGACTCCATCCCCTCAGCCATGATTAAATTCTTGCTGTAGGCAGGGTTTTGCTGGACAGTCCAGGGCTGACTTCAGATCCTGGGGGGGCATGCGGGTGGAGAGGGAGGCGGTGGGTCAGGGAGGGCTCCCTGCAGGCAGGAGCCAAAAGGGGGTGGCAGTGGGGTCCAGTGGTTAAGGACTGCTGTGCTTGTCAGTTTCCTCAACTGACAATGGGGATCTGAGAGGAGCCAGGTGAGGAGGCCAGCAGGTAGTACAGCGAGAGGGACAAGAAAGAAGTAGATGTGGTCGTCTCTGCAGGGCCTGGGGTGGGGAGCAGGCAGTCCCAGGGAGGGCCAGTCCAGGTCAGCCCCCGGAGCCTTCTGTGTCTGGCTTCTCTCACTGAGCATCACGTCCTCGAGGTCCATCTGTGTTGCGGCGTGTGTCAGTGTCTCACTCCCTTACATGGCTGAGTGATTGGTCCATCATCTGGACCACACTGTGTTTATCCGTCACCCATCGATGGACACGGAGGTTCCCGCTCTTTTGAGTTGTGAGTCATGCTGTGAACATCAGTGTACGTTTGTCCGGTGGTTGTTTCATTGCCCCTGGGTGGACACCCGTAGGAAGAAAGTGAGCAGGGTACGGACCCCATCAGATGCCATTGTGGGAGGACTGTTCTTGCCACCAGGTGGAGTGTGGGCTTGGGGCCCAAAGGACCCCGAGAGCCATTGTCACCCTTGCAGCCAGTCCAGTGAGGGCTGACGGGCCTGGTGAGGGTGGAGGCCACAGAGCGCACAGATGCTGGGTGTCTGCCAGCGCCCCGGGACAGCCTGCATGTTGGCGGGGCGGCGAGAGGGGGGCTCTCCGGGCTGTCCAAAAGGCCTCCTGGCAAGGTGTATGCGCTAGGATCCCCTCTCCTGCCCAGGATCCCAGGCTCGCCAGGTGGCATCCTCCCCCACCTGGCCCTTCCAGAGGAACCTTCAGGCGCAGCTTGGAGCCTGGCCCTACCGCTGAGCGCCTGCTAGAGCCCTCCTCTCAAACCCCACAGTCCCCCTCCCAATTCCTCCAGGCCCCGCCCCGTCCCTTGCCTGGCCGGGTATATGTGGGGGGAATGGGGTGGGTGCCGCATGCCAAGCCACCGCCCTCCTAGGTGGCACCGAGCTCTGCCCACCCCCTCCAGGCCCCGCCGCTGACCTCTGCCTGCCCCGTGCCACCTGCCAAGTTGCAGCTGCCAGGCACAGCTTGTTCTCGGAGCTGCCGCTGTACATTTGATGTTTGCGGTTTCCTCTTGGCCGATCCCGCCCCTTCCACGTCCCCTGGAGGAGTGGCAGGAAAATCCCGGAGCCGGAGGAGCTGAAGCCTTTCCCAACTTGGCGACCGTGGCCACCTGTCTGCACCTCAGTAAACGGGGCTCACGGGCTCACGGCAGGTGCTTCAGCTGGTCCGGGGCATCCGCAAACTGGATCTGTCACCCAGAGATCACGGCGAATCACATGTGTGATTCGGGAGCTGCCCTCCACCCTGCCCCGCACACGCAAGAGGGCCACACATGCTGATGTACGGTGTTAAGAGTAGGGGAAACAGGGCGAGTATCTGGAAACTTTGTACTGTCTTCGCCGTTTTTCTGTGAACCTAATAGTGTCTTTTAAAAAAGAAATTTTATTTTAAAGAATAAAGTGAACTAAAAAAGACACAGACACAAAAGGCCACATAGTGTGTGATCCCACTTATGTGAAATGTCCGGAACAGGCAAATCCACAAAGACAGAGAGTGGATTGCTGGTTTTCGGGGGCTGTGGAGGGGTGGGGGGTGACTGCTGATGGGCACTGGTTTTCTTTTGGAGGGATGGAATGTTCCGGAACTAGAGGTGATGGTTACATAGCTCTGTGAATGTACTAAACACCCTGAAGTGTTCATTTTATTTATTTTTTCGCCATGCTGTGCGGCAGGCAGGATCCTAGTTCCCCGACCAAGGATGGAACCCGTGCCCCCTGCTTTGGGAGAGCAGAGTCTTAACCACTGGACCACCAGGGAAGTCCCTGAAGTGTTCATTTCAAATGGGTGAATTTCATGTTCTGTGAATTTCTCCTAAATAAGAATGAAAAAGATGATGGGACCGAGTCTGTGTTGAGTCTGGTACACAGTGAGTGCTCAATTAATGCATGGAGGAATGTTTTATCACCAGCACAGGTGTCTCCACCCCAGAGTGTAGGGATTTGTGCAGGTTTTGTTCCCGCCATTGTCACCAATCACCAGCCCAAGTCCTCCCCGTGGATCATATCCCATCTCACAACCTCTTTCACTGTTCCGTCTCAGGAAACTGCGGCCTGTCCTGGTCTTAGACTCACCCAGAAGGAGGAGAAACTGGTTTAAAGCGAAGCCTGATGAAATCAAGTCCGACGTGAGGAAGGACTTACCCCGTTGGTGGAAGCCTGCATGGGGTGAGCTGGCGAGGGAGGGAGGGCTGGCTTCTTGGGGGCGGGGAACCTGGGTGAAGAGCGTCACCTGCCAAGGCACCTCGCCTGCCTCTGGCATTTGGATGGGCATCTGGAGCCCATCGGCCCTGGGCCATCGTGTGCCGTGAACCCTCTCCGGTCCCCACACTGGGCTGTATTCATCCCCTCCGTCCAATGGGCATCACGCTCCCCGGCATATAGGGTTTGGGGTCTGTGGGCAACTTCGGGAAGACGCCGTGGGGTTTCTGTCACGTCTGCCAACTCCAGCTCTCCCCGGCCTCAGTTTCCCTTTTGTGACCTCCCGAGAGGCGGCAGAAACCTGGGACACCAACAAGAGGGGGCTTGTCCAGCGCTGCATCCTTGGCTCTGGAACCAAGGAGGCCTCCAGGGTCTGGGTCCCAGGATGCTGGTGCCAAAGGCCGTTGGGGAGAGCGTCTGGTGAACAAGTCCCCCAGCAGAGATTTGCAGACAAACAGGGACAAGAGCCTGTTGCCAGTGGGGCTTTTTTGTTTTGTTTTTTTGGCTGGTCCGCGGTATGCGGGATCTTAGTTCCCCAACCAGGGATTGAACCCGTGCCCCCTGCAGTGGAAGCGCAGCGTCTTAACCACTGGACCACCAGGGAAGTCCCCTGTTGCCAGCGTTTTATCTGCACATTCAAAGGGGCATCCACCCCGCAGGTGCAGGGGCCACATACAAGTTGTGGGTCGGAGCCCTGATGCCTCCCCAGCTGAGGTCATCAGCCCAGTGAGTCACCCCTGGCCACTTATCCCTTCACTGGGGGCCTGGTTGCAGGCACACGATGGTGAGAAGCCGGCTTGCCACCACTCCAGTCCTGGGCTAGGACCCTCCCCTGGGCGTGAAATTTAAGGGGGTGCCAAAAAACCTCCGTCATCCAGATAATGTTTTGTGCCGTGACAGCTGTAGATTCGTAGCAGTTGTAAGAAATAACATTTTCCCCAGTGGCAACATTTTTGCAAGTCTATTACTGTGTCACAAGCAGGATCCCGACATTGCTACAAGTTGACACTGTCTCTTGTATCCCCATGTGTGTGTGCCTTTCGTGGTACCAACCAACACTGCTCTGGGCTCAAAGCAAAATAGAACATGCTTTTCGGGTGACAAAACTCCACTCACCCCCTGTTCTCACTTGGAAATAGAAGGAATCAGACTGGACCGTGGAAGCCGGTGTCTTCTGATAGAACCGCCTGGAATGATGAACGTGTCCTCCATCTGTGCAGCCATCAGCCACATGTGGCTACTGAGCACGTGAAACGTGGCCAGTGCAGAGGAGGCGCAGAATGCTTCACTGATTTCACTTTCATTTATTTGCATTTTTGTGACCCAGTGGGGCTGCTGGCCCCATTGGAGAACGCGGGTCAAAAGGCCCGGTCTGTGCGTTACCTTGGGTTTCACCCCAGGTCCTTGGTTTATCCTGTCTGTTCATCCTGAGCCCCGGGCCTATGGTTGGCGCTCAATAAACGTTTGTGGTGGGACAGGTTGAGTGAGTGAGAGGTCTCTGGATGGGCAGTCCCTCCTGGCCTTCTAACCTCCTCCATGTGACTCTGGCCCCTCCACGTGAGACTGGGTTTGCCCTCACCTGGGCCTCATTACACCCATCTGCAAAATGGGTCAGGGCACCAGAGTTCCAGGAGATGGGGCTCCCCGCTGTCCTCCGCACCTTCACCCCTCGCCGGTGCAGAGCCTTGGGGTTTCACACCCTGTGACAGCCACCCAGGGGGATACAGTCCACAGCAGTGGGTGGCACCTGGGGGAAGGGCCACCGGGACCCCCACCCTAGCAAGAGATAGAAGCAGGGCTGCATCTGGGGCCGGGGGTGCTCTGGGCATCCCAACAAGGAGGAGGAGTCTCAGATGGGGAAACGGAGGTGCAGCCACGTAAGTCGCCTGCCTGTGGGTGCAGAGCTTTCGTGTCCTCAGTTGGAGCCGGTCCCGCCTCCTTCTTTCCCTCCTGTCTGCCTTCCTTCCTATCATAAAGGAAGGCACATGTTGCACCTGCTCTCTATCCAGAACCACTTTACGTCCCAGAACGAACATATATAAAATATATTTGTCCCGTGGGTTTAAAAAAATTCCTCAGTGAATAAGTGTTTTCATTTACAGTCTCCACACTGGAGGGTACACTGCACACACACTGGAGGGTTTTCCTGATGGCCAGTGGGGTGGGGGAGGTCCCTGCCCACAGAGGAATCGCCCTCCTGCTGCCCACAAGGCCAGTGGGCGTCCTTGGCGGGTGCGTCAGCTGATGTTGCCTGCACGCTTGCCTCTTTGGTGTGCTTGTCCCGTCTTGTTTGTTTTGCCTCCTCGGTTGGGTGGGTGCTGGTCTCTGGGGCCTCTCCTGGCTCAGGTAGGAGCTGGGGAGGGCGGGGCTTCTCCCTGTGAAGAAGTTAGGCACCCAGAACCTTCTGGAAGGGGGGAGGAAGTGAGGAGCTGGAGTCAGGGAAGTGGTGGAGGTTGAAGGAACTCAGGTGGCTGAGCCCCAGACCTCCTGCTGCTCCAGGATCTCTCTGTCTCTCTCTGTCTCTCTCTGTCTCTCTTTTTTTCCTTTTGGTCGAGGCACGTGGGATCTTAGCTCCCCGACCAGGGATCAAACTGGTGGCCCCTGCAGTGGGAGTGCAGAGTCCTAACCACTGGACCACCAGGGATGTCCCAGGAGGTAGAAGATCTATTTAAAAACCCTACCCTGAGGTCATTCGGGAGGAACTGCCAATCTTGGTTGCCTGTCCTGTTCATTCCCTTCCTTTTTATTTATTTACTTAATTAAAAATTTTGTTTGTTATTCAATTCTAGTTGATTTACCATGTTGTGTTAATTTCTGCGGTACAGCAAAGTGATTGTTATGTACATATATACCCACTCTTTTTTCATATTCTTTTCCATTATCGTGTATCATAGGATACTGGATATAGTTCCCTGTGCTCTACAGTAGGACCTTGTTGTTTATCCCTTCTATATATACTAGCTTGCATCTGCTAATCCCAGACTCCCAATCCTTCCCTCCCCCACCCCCTCCCCCTTGGCAACCACAAGTCTATTCTCTATGTCTGTGAGTCTGTTTTTACTTTGTAGATAAGTTCATTTGTGTCATACTTTAGATCCCACATATAAGTGATATCGTATGATATTTGTCTTTCTCTTTCTGACTTGCTTCACTTAGTATGATAATCTCTAGGTCCGTCCATGTTGCTGCAAATGGCATTCTTTCATTCTTTTTTAATGGCTGAGTAGTATTCCACTGTATATGTGTACCGAGTCTTCTTTATCCATTCATCTGTCAGTGGACACTTAGGTTGCTTCCCTGTCTTGGTTATTGTGAATAGTGCTGCCATGAACATTGGGGTTCATGTATCTTTTTGGATTAGAGTTTGGTCCAGATATATGCCCAGGAATGGGATTGCTGGGTCATATGGTAGCTCTATCTTTCGTTTTCCATTCCCTTCCTTTTTGATGGTCACCAGGCCTGCAGGTTGGCCCCCCATGATCGTGCTGTCGAATACTCATGCTTTGTGTAGCCCTCACCCACGTGGAATAGGATGGACCAGGCGACCAATGGGATACTAAGGAAATGACGGGGTGTGACTTCTCTCACTGTCTCTGGGATCACTCATCTGGGGGAAGCCGGCCACCATGTTGTGAGGATGCTCAAGCAGCGCTATGGAGAGGCCTACGTGGAGAAGGGCTGAGACTCCTGCCAACAGCCCATGTCGCCTTGCCCTTTGCTCCTGATCTGACTTCCTGCAGAGGCTAAGCCCCTCGTCCTGCACAATGCCACTTCTGGCAGCTCCAGTGCCTTTAGCTCTTTTCCTGAACCCCTGAATTTCTTACAAGTGGGAAATCAGAGTCAAAGGCTTGATGGAGTCAGGGTAACATTCTTGGCTTGAATACTTCCTAGGTGGCACTTGCATCCCCTCAGGCAGGATCTGGTGACTCCGTGTGCTACAGTTTATCCTTGGACTAGAGTGACATGAGGGACTTCCCTGGTGGTCCAGTGGGTAAGACTCCTCACTCCCAATGCAGGGGGCCTGGGTTTGATTTCTGGTCAGGGAACTAGATCCCGCATGCATTCCACAACTTAGAGTCCGCATGCCACAACTAAGAAGGCCACGTGCTGCAAGGAAGTTCCCACATGGCACAATAAATAAAATAAGACCCGGCTCAGCCAAAATACATACATACATACACACACACACACACACACACACACACACACACACACACATACATACATACATGAAATATTTTAAAAATAAATAAATGATAAAATAACTTTTAAAAAATCGAGTGTCACAAGTCACATGGATAAAACTCTTGGGACGAGCTTCTAGCACATAGAGTGGCTTGATTTCCCCTTTTGTGACTCACCTGGTTATCTCAACACTGCTGATCACCACTGCTGGAACCAAGAATTTCATTAAGAGCTCCAAACTCCTGGCTGGTCTCAGTTGAAATTGTCTCTTCCTTTCCCCAAATCCAGTCACATCCTCAATTTATGATGTAACAAGGGCCGCGCTGTCCCTGTGGGTGAATCTTCTGCGCTTTGGCAAACCCCATAGTCTGATGGGGTGTGAGACTTTAAATGGCCCAGAAATTAAACCCAGGCCGAGCACCTGGCACGGGCTGGGCCGCATCTGTTTGCGGTCACTGACCCATTTGTAAGGGGGTCCCCTCCTGGGCCAGGATGTCAAGGAGAGGCTAGGCTGGCTTCTCAGAAGTGTTTCCACCTTAGACACCAGCTAACTTAGGCCAAGTAGAAGCAGGAAGCATCAACCCACAACTGACCTCGTTGTGTGGGGGAGGAAAATGTTTCCCTCTACCCTCTTAAGTTCATAACTGCAAATTAAACTGGCAAAGGATATTTTAACAGGAGACAAAGCGTACAAATGTATTAATTTTTTTTTTTTAATTTTTAATTTTACATGCTTGGGGCGTCACAGAAAGAAGTGAATCCCCAAAGGAACAGTGAGATTTGAGAGCTCATAGGCCTTCGTAATAGAGGAAAGGGAGAGGAGAAAGGCCACTTATGGGAGAGCAAACGAATGTTAGGAGAGATAAATGGGCCTTTGGAGAATAGGTGAGAGATATGATAGTTTGTGACAAAGTCTGTCCGGTAGCTGACTTGTCTTCTCTGAAAAGAGAAAATGAGTTGATTCCGGGCAGGGATTTATGACAGTATGAGGCTCTGTGTTTAGGTAGATAACAGATTTCAAGAACTCAGATGCTTTCAGCTCAGAGAAATTCTTACACCAGAGCGGCACATTTGGGGATGGCTGATCCACATCTCCAGTTGGCTCCTCCCAAATTTTCTGCTGCCTCTCCAAAATTTTTCTTCAATATCAGGCATTTTTGGTGTGAATGATATCCCTGAGGGACAGCCCCAGTGTCCAAGAGTCAGGGAGGTGGGGAAGGAAATGATCTCCCCCCTTGCTTGCCAATGATGGTTTCCTAAAAATTGCTGAAGCTCCAGGATGAATGAAAACTCCTGGGATTGGCTATGTTAACAGCGCCCTCTAGAGGCCACCACCAGCTTAGACAGGGCTGGGGGTGGTTCAGGGAGCCCTGGGTGTGAACCTCAAAAACCCTCTCCAAGAATTTCTGCGAGGGACTCAGGTGTTTGATCAGCAAACAGGAAGTATATCAACATGGTGGGGCGGAAGGGCTTGGCGCCATTCTCTGGTCACCCCCGCGTCTGGGCGGGCTCAACTTTCTGCATTCACAGCTAATCTCTGTGTCTTTGAAAAGATGCCAGAACGGATGGTAGAAATGTAATAGTTTTATGCCAGCTGAACTTAACTGAGGTATAGTTTACTAATGGTGACCTGCACAGATCCTAAGTGTACTTCGATGGGTCTAGGCAAGTGTGGGAACCCATGTCACCCACACCCCATCGAGACCTGGAACATTCCGGCATCCTAAAAAGTCCCCTCCACTCCCGCAGACACCCGTCTTCCTGATTTCTAGCACCGTAGGAATGACGCCTGTTCCGGAACTTCATCCAGTTGGTCCCCCGCGGGATGTCTTCAGCACCTGCCTAAAGAGCTGTGACTTTGCAAAGGTACGACGTAAGGTAAGAAAGTTTGTATTCAGAGAAATTTAAAACATTAAAAAAAAAAGATTTTTTTTTTCCTTTGGAGATGGAGCAATCTGCTCTCTCTTTTTTTTTTTTTTTTAATTAATTGGTTTATTTATTTATTTTTGGCTGCATTCCGTCTCTGTTGCTGTGCGTGGGCTCTCTCTAGTTGAGGCGAGCGGGGCCTACTCTTCATTGCGGTGCACGGGCTTCTCATTGCTGTGGCCTCTCTTTGCTGCGGAGCACAGGCTCCAGGCACACGGGCCTCAGCAGCTGTGGCTCGGGGGCTCTAGTTGTGGCACATGGGCCCAGCCGCTCCGCAGCACGTGGGATCCTCCCGGACCAGGGCTCAAACCTGTGTCCCCTGCATTGGCAGGCAGACTCCCAACCACTGTGCCACCAGGGAAGTCCCAAAAAATCTTTTTTGACGTGGACCATTTTTTTTTAAGTCTTTATTGAATTTGTTACAATATTGTTTCTGCTTTGTGTTTTGGTTTTTTGGCCAGGAGGCCTGTGGGATCTTAGCTCCCTAACCAGGGATCGAACCCACACCCCCTGCATTGGAAGGCAAAGTCTTAACCACTGCACTGCCAAGGAAGTCCCTTAAGACATTTTTTTTACTTGAAACATAAACATCTTTATGGATAGATGTGTTGGTCTCTTCCCCGCAGACATGGAAGGGTGAAATGTGTACAAAATAACTAAAGATCTTGTAACTTATTCCTCAAAAGTAATTTAACCACCTTGACCACCTATGGGTCCTAAAAATGGTGATTTGAAATAGCATTATGGTCAATTCACCAGTTTTTGCATTTCATCCTGATTTGTTTAGAAAAGATCATTTTTTTTTTTTTTTTTTGCCTGCGCTGGGTCTTCGTTTTTCGTTATGGGCTTCTCTCTAGCTGTGGCGTGTGGGTCTAGTTGCCCTGCGGCATGTGGGATCTTACTTCCCCGACAAGGGCACCTGCATCCGCTGCATTGGATGACGGGTTCTTAACCACTGGACCACCACGGAAATCCCTAGAAAAGATCATCTTGCCAACAGGAAAGGAGATGTTCTGATCAAAATCATGAGCTTGACCTTTTCTAGGCTCTGACATTTCAAAGAGGGCAGGATGGCATTCCCTTTCTCCATCCAAAGGTGATGTTTTAAAAGTTTATATTTACACATTTAAAATGGTTTCAAATCTAGGGGCTTTTATTAAAAGGCTTTCAGTTTAACATAAAGAATATGGCATATTAAAATTGAACATTTATTTCTCACATTTCAGAATGTTTCCTTATGTGTTACTAAAAGAAATGTGTCTCAGGATTTTGGTGGTTCTTTTTGTTTGATTTTTAGTTAATTAATTAAATTTATTTTTGGCTGCGTTGGGTCTTTGTTGCTGCACGCGGGCTTTCTCTAGTTGGGTATCTAGAGTAGCGGGGGCTACTCTTTGTTGCGGTGCGCAGGCTTCTCATTGCAGTGGCTTCTCTTGTTGCGGAGCACGGACTCTAGGCGGGCGGGCTTCAGCAGTTGTGGCTCGCGGGCTCTAGAGCGCAGGCTCAGTAGTTGTGGCTCATGGGCTTAGTTGCTCCGCGGCATGTGGGATCTTCCCGGACCAGGAATCAAACCCGTGTCCCCTGCATTGGCAGGCGGATTCTTAACCACTGTGTCACCAGGGAAGTCCAGGATTTTAAGTTTTGATTCATCTTTTTAGCAATAGGGCAGTTACAACAAAATGGAACCTTGGGGGGCTTCCCTGCGCTACTGAGCCTGTGCTCTAGAGCCTGTGAGCCACAACTACTGAAGCCCGCATGCCTAGAGCCTGTGCTCCGCAACAAGAGAAGTCACCGCAATGAGAAGCCCGCGCACCGCAACAAAGAGTAGCCCCTGCTCGCCACAACTAGAGAAAGCCCGCGTGCAGCAACAAAAACCCAAGGCAGCCAAAAATAAATAAATTTATTACAAAACAAAAAATGGAACTTGGGGATCAAGCATCACCAATTTTACTTCCTGCAAAGGTTTGCATTTTTTGCATTGATGTTGAAATGGCTAAAGCTTTCTGAATTCTCTACCTTTGCTTTAATAAAAACCCTACCAGTTGGTGAACTACTATTCCAGAGAATGGAAAATAAAATATGACTATGGCTTTATGCCAAAATTTGTTATACTCTGACTTACTGATGTCTTTTAAAACATCATGTGTGCAAACCTTTTTATTGTGAATTGTAATGCATTTTCAGAAAAGTGCATGCAATGCCGATGAATAATCTAACAAGTTATTATAAAGCCAACACATGATCACGGCCAGGACCTTAGGAGTCCTCCCCACCCCACCCCCCTTGCAACCACAGGGCGTCATCTGGACCCTGTCCTCCCTTCCCACAGTGTAGCCAGTAACTTGAATTTTATGATTATTACTTTCTCGCTTTGTGTATGGTTTGACCACAGAAATGTGGAGCCAAATAAATTTAGTTTTGCCTCTTTTAAAACTTTACATAAGGGACAGTGTATTGCCTGCATTCTTTTCTGTCTGGTTTCTTTCAATTAATATTCATCCAGGTTATCCCGTGTAGCTGAGTGCATTCACTTTCAGGACTATACGTATTCCATTGTGTGACTATATCATCAAATTATTTCCTATTTGACTTGAGTTATTTTCAGGCTTGGGCTTTTACCCGCCCTCAAAAATTGTGGCTATGGCTATGTCTGGCTATATACGTGTGTGTGTTTCACTAGCGTGTATACCTAGGAGTGGGATTGCCAGGGTGTAGTGTTTGTGAATCTGCAGACTCATGGCTAATGGTAAACTCTTTCCCGAAGTTGTTGGACTGATTTATACTGCCACCCACCACGAGGATGCGACAGTTCCCATTGCCTTGCATCTCTGCCAAAACTTACCAGCACGCCTGAATTTTTATTTCCCAACCAGTTGGGTCTGTAGTGTTGCCTCATTGTAGTTTTGATTTTTATGTTTATTTAGTTACTGATTTATGGCCATGCCACGTGGCTTGCGGGGATCTTAGTTCCCCTACCCGTGATCAAACCCATGCCCCCTGCAGTGGAAGTGCAGAGTCCTAACCACTGGGCTGCCAGGGAACTCCCTTACTGCAGTTTTAATTTCCATTTCTCTATTTACTAATAAGGTTGAACATCTTTTCATGATTCATTGGCCATTTGGATTTCCCCTTTTGTGAATCATTTCGTTAGGTATAGCCCGGTTTTCAACTCGGCTGCCTGATTTTCTCTCAATGATTCCTAGGGTGTCTTTTAAATAGTTTTTTTTTTTTTTTTTTTCCCCACACACACTGCAGCCCCGGCATTGGAAGCACACAGCCCTAACTGATCTCGGGTGGCCTCGGCCTGCAGTGGCTTGAAGCAGGATTTCAGTTCCCAGCCAGAAATGGAAGTCAGGTCGCAGCAGTGAGAGCGCTAAATCCCGGCCACTAGACCAGTGGCCAGTGACAAGGCCCTGGCCCTTTGGTTTTACAGAAATTAATTCCCACAGAGACGTGGAAAGTAGTGAAACAAGGAAAGTGTTTATTAGGAGGAAAAACAGTATGTGTGGATAAACACATGGCTGGGCTCAAAGAGAGAGCTGCGCCCTCATGGTAGTTTGAATCACTTACATGGGGCATTTCTTCCAGGTTTCCTTTGGCCAATCACCTTGCTTTGCCTGGTTCTGAGTCCGTATTTGGTATACCTCAGGGTCCTTCCCTGTGGGCCTGTGCATCTCTCAGCCAAGATGGATTCTAGTGAAGAGGCCTGTGGGTAGTTGACATCACTTACTATGGGGTGACGCCCCCTCTCTTTTGACCTCCAAGGAGCCTTTCTGCACATGTGTAGTCAGGAGGGTCTCCTTGACTTCGAGAATGAGGAATATGTGCTCTTTTATCTCTTATCTGGGCAGGGCCCAGCCTCCTCTCTGTCCACAGGGGAGAAACTCCAGCTGCTCAGACTGGGGCCCATCTATCTCCTGCCTCATAACCACTGGACCACCAGGGAAGTCCCTGAACAGTTCTTAATGTTAATGTAACCCAATGTTTCATTCTTTTCCTTTATTGTTATGTGACCTCTTTCAGAAATCAATCCTTGGGAATTCCTTGGTAGTCCAGTGGTTAGGACTCGGTGCTCTCCCTGCTGAGGGCCTGGGTCTGATCCCTTGTCGGGGAACTAAAGATACCACAAGCCTTGCAGCAAGGCCAAAAAGAAAAATCCTTACCACAAGGTTATAAAAGTATTATTTTGTATCACCTTCTAAAATGTTATTGTTTCATCTTTCACATTAGGTCTGCAGTCCTCCCCAAATTGGCTTTGTGTTTGGTGTGAGGTAGGGGTCACATTTTGTGTATTTTCCATAGTGATATCCAGTTGTCGCAGCGTATTTATTGAAGAGATTGTCCTTTCTGTACTGCTCTGCATTACCACCTCTATCATAAATCAACCCTCTGGATGTGGATACGGTCTGTCTTGGGCTCCTAATCTACCCATTTGTCAATCCTTCAGCCCCTTTCTTACTGACTACTGTATAGCTGTTTAAGAAGTCTCAATAGCTATCTGAGACAGTATTGTGTGTGATGAGAATCCCGCATATACAATGGCTTAGTTCTCCATCAACAATGAACCAAAGGGGGACTCGCCTGGCGGTCCAGTTGTTAGGACTCTGTGCTTCCACTTCAGGGGGCCCAGGTTCGATCACTGGTTGGGGAACTAAAATCCTGCAAGCCATGTAGCACTGCTAAAAAAAAAAAAAAGAACCTAAGTGTCTCAATACCGTTGGTAATCTTTGCCTGAATCAATAATTTCATGAAGAGCTGAAAACTCTTGGAGATTTCATCTGCTTCACCAGAAGCCCTCCAACTTCAGAATGAGTGTGATGCTGTCAGGTGGGGCCAGAGCAGGCAGTGTGCATTTGCGTCTTAACTTACCCATGTACAGGGACTTCCCTGGCGGTGCATTGGTTAGGACTTGGTGCTTCCACTTCAGGGGGTGTGGGTTTGATCCCTGGTTGGGGAAGTTCCTGCAAGCTGCCTGGTGCAGCCCAAAAAAAAAAAAAAAATTACCCATGTACAATTTTCATTGCATTGCAGGTGGGTGGTCATAGGGTCTCTTCATGAAGCCTTCAGACATTGAATGGCTTATATTGTTTTCCTTCTGTCTCATAAAGCAAACTACTTAGAGCTGACCTCCCTGACCCTCCAATAGCCAAATGCCATTATTAAGGAAGACCTGATGGCTGTAAGCTACCAAGTAAGAAGTGTCAGGAGTCAGGATACCTTTTTTATTTTTGGCCGTGCCTTGTGGCATGTAGAATCTTAGTTCCCCAACCAGGGATCAAACCTGCTCCCCCTGCATTGGAAGTATGGAGTCTTAACCACTGGACTGCCAGGGAAGTCCTGATAGAACACCTTCTGACTAAACATGAACTTAAACAACTGGACCAAAGGACTTCGGTGTATTGTACAATGACCACAAATTCCCCCCATCCCAATATGCACGCCCCTTTGCAATGGAACTCCTAGCCAGAGGGGGAGTCAGTTTCTCCACCCATTTAAATCGATGCATGGCCACGTGACTTGCTTTGACCTATAGAATTCGGCAGAAGTGAGGTGTGGAAGTTCGACCACCATGATGTCAGGAAGCCAGTGTAGCTTTTTGGAGATTGGGAGACTCCATGCAGAACTGAGGCCTCCCAGCCAACAACCAGCACCAATTGCCCAATATGCCAGTGGAGCCATCTTGGACCTTGCAGCAGACTGAACCCTCCAGGTGTCTGTGGTCTCATAAATCAGCCAAGGTGAGATCAACAGAGGAAATGCCCCCTAACCCGCCGAATGGAAAAAAAAAACAAAATTCGAGTTTTTTCCCAACAACATTTGGTTGTGAAAAATTTCAAATGTGTATCAAAGTTTAAATAAGTTTACAGTGAACACCCACATTCCTAACACATCACTTCTACCATTCCCATCTAATTAAATCTGTCATCTCCCCATCCCTTTGTTCATGCGTCACTTCATCTTGTTTTTCGTTGTTGTTGTTTTTTGGTTTTTTTAATTTCTTTTTTTTTTTTTTTTTTTTTTTTTTTGCGGTAAGTGGGCCTCTCACTGTTGTGGCCTCTCCCGTTGCGGAGCACAGGCTCCGGACGCACAGGCTCAGCGGCCATGGCTCACGGCCCCAGCCGCTCCATGGCATGTGGGATCCTCCGGGACGGGGGCACGAACCCATGTACGCTGCATTTGCAGACGAACTCTTAACCACTGCGCCACCAGGGAAGCCCTGTTTTTTGGTTTTTTACTTCATCTCATTTTTGATGCATTTCACAGTTGCAGACATCAGCCCACTACTCCTTGAACAGTTTGGTGTGCATATCATTAGCATATGACTAACAAGAGTCCAATATTTGTTTATATTTTTTCTTTTGAAGTAAAATGGACAATGACTTGCCTAAGTCTTAAATATGCTTTTGCTGAGTTTTTTTTTTTTTTAAGTCTTTATTGAATTTGTTAAGATGTTGCTTCTGTTTTATGTTTTGGTTTTTTGGCCTCGAGGCATGTGGGATCTTAGCTCCCCAACCAGGGCTCGAACCTGCACCCCTTGCATTGGAAGGCGAAGTCTTAACCACTGGACCACCAGGGAAGTCCCCTTTTGCTGAGTTTTGACAGATGCACACATCTGTGCAACTTGAACTTCTATTAAGATCTACAACATGTTTGCCATGGCCCAGGTTGAATCCCTGGTAGGGGAACAGAGATACAAAACAAAACATTGTATCAAGTATTATACATAATCTAGAAATAATATATGTATCATTTGTGCATAGGTTGTATGCAAATACTATGCGATTTTATATGAGGGACTTAAGCAGCTCCGGATTTTAGTACGTGCAACAGTCCTGGAACCAGTCTCCCCAGGATACTGTAGGATACCTGTAAATAACTACACAGTTATTATCAGGGATTATCAAAACAGATGCAAGAACAAAGTCACTTCCCTGTCTGTCATTAGCGGGAGGTGTTCAGAGGTGGCCACCAGGGCCAGTTGCAGCAGTTACATGCCTGTAGCCATGAGTAACAGAGAACACAACTCTGCTTGCTTAACTCCATAAAGACGTTTATCAGTTTACAGAACAAATAGCTGTAAGCTAGGGCAGCCTCCAGGCTCGGGATGCTAGGGGCGTACCCACCCCTGCAGGCTTTTCCTCTGATCTCATTGGCCAGGACTGGTCATATGCCTGGTCCCTTAACCAATCCGTGAGTGAGTCATTCACACTCATCCTGATAGCTTCTGTGATCTTAGATCTTAATTTCCAACCTGCAGTTATCTTAGGTATTGTTGATCTTACTGTCATGGCCTGGATTTATATTTTATATTGCCAGATAAAACAAGACATTACTCTAGTTATATATAATAGGATCTTCGGAGACTCACATGGTTCACAAAACGATAAAAGAGTAAAATTATAATTTGGGTGAGGCACTAATAGAGCAGGAATCTGCACATGTTTTCTGTAGAGGGCCAGAGAGTAAATATTTTCGGCTGTGCTGGCCATAATGTCTCTGTGGCAACTACTCAAATCCATGTAAGCCGGGAAGCAGCTGTACGTAATGTGTAAATGAGTGGGTGTGGCTGTGTACCAGTAAAGCTTTATTTACAACCACAGGTGGTGGGCGGGGTCTGGCCCGCAGGCAGGCCGAAGTTGCTGAGGGCAGGTGTTCTGCAGCATTGTTAGAACTAAATGAGAGCAACAGGATCTTCCAATCTTTGAAATTTATTATTTCTACCTGACCACTGAAGTCGTTTTTAATCAGTTTTCCACCACAAATTTGTGGGCAGTAATTAGAGAGGGGTCCCAATATCCAAAAGGCAGTCATCGGTACTTTTCCCCACCCCAAGGAATAAGGGTTCTTTGGAGAATAGCTGGTTTTATGTTTCAGGGCAGGTAAGATGCAGTATGGGCCTAGTAGATCTTGTTGCCAGAAAGAAGGGATGCCTAAGTTCTGGGTGTGTTGAAGGTACACCGGAGCCCACTTAAAGGTATCCCATGGCAATAATGATTAGTTAATGACCAATTCATGAAACTACTCAAGTCTGAATGCCATGAATTCATAATTATCCTCAAAAGACAAGAATCAGGATTTTTGTTCTTTATCAAGCTGCTAGTTCTATATCCCTAGCCCGAGTTTATTTGGGTGAACCATGTTTTAGCATCCCTACCTAAAAAGGCTGACATCTTCTTACCAAATGATATATATTTAGGGTGATCCCAACTATATAAAAAGATTCTCCTCTTAAACAATAAAAAAAGATAATAAATACAGTATTAACATTGGTTATTTTTGGATAGTAATATGATAGATGATATTCATGTTCTTTTCCTGAATTTTTTCTGGCATTTCCAAGTTCCCGCCTTTATTTTGTATATATTACTTTTAGAGTGAAAAAGAAAAATCTTTGAAAAAAATTTATCTCCAGGGACTTCCCTGGCGGTCCAGTGGTTAAGACTCTGTGCTTCTACTGCAGGGGGCACAGGTTCGATCCCTGGTCGGGGATCCCTCATGCCATGTGGTGAGGCCAAAAAAAAAAAAAAGAAAGTATAAAAAAAATTTTTTTTTAAATACTTTCTTGAAAAGAGAAGCAAATATTAAAAAACAAAAACAAAAACACTACTATCTCCGGGTTCAGGATGTCTTTTCCCATGGTTATAACGTTGTATGGTTTGGTCTTTGGGAAATTTCTCACCCCAAAGAGCAGAGGATGGCAAGTGAGATTTTGTAAAACCCAGAGCCCAAGGCTGAGGATGGGAGTACATCCTATGAGGCGGGGCTGAAAGACGTCGAGCTAAGAGGGCTGGGAAAATCTGTGCAGCTGGGTCCTCGGCCCTGGGGGTAAATGTGGTCCCCAGGTGAGGGGGTTTGGCTTTCAGTTGAGGGAAGTACTGGTAGGGCTTTACGCATTGGCTCCCAGAGAACTGGCTTAAGTTGGGAGGAGCCTAGATTCTAAAAAGAGTAAGGAAGGTTAGGTAGCTGGGGCTGGGGCTCGTCAGAGAGAGGGCTGGGCAGTTCTAGACGGCAGTGGAGGAGAAGTGGGACCTGGGCCGCAGTGCAAAATGAAAACACGCGGCCCCTTGTCGAAAAATTATTATGAATTTCACAATGGTGACAGCAGAGCATTCAATCAAGTGCAGGGGCTGAACGCCTGTGAAGCCGGCCTCTGTGGGGACCCAGGAAAAGGGAGTCGCTTCAAGGTCTGCTTTGGAGGTAAGAATTGGCCAGGATTATGGCAGAGACTGGACACTGAGGCAGAATGTCTTGCCTGTGGCTCTCCTGGGTGTCCATGGGCCACAGCCCACACGCAGAAATCCCTTCTCCATGGGATGGACCGGGTCCAAGACCCCTGGGGGTCTCCCAGCCACTTATTAGATGCTAAATTATCACAGGTGTTACTCAAGTCCCATGCTCAGATGGGGGGCGGCGGAGGGCCCCTCACCCCTCCCTCTCTACCCAGCCCCTGACTTCTGGGACTTTAAAGAGGTTACCCAACCCCTATTCATCTTCCTGACTCTAAGTCACTGGTCAGCATCCCTTCCTTCAGAAAGCCCTCCGGGCTGCCCCCTGAACTTGTACCCCTGTTACATCCCCTAGGCTGCATCTCCAGGTTGCAACCCCCAAGTTGCTCAAGGGACCCCATTTTATGCCCTCCTAGCTCCCTGTGCCTCATCTTCAAGGCATTCTGTCACTCTGACACTGTGGGTGCGGTTAGCCATTTAAGGCTTCCAGCTCTGCCGGCGCTGGGCAGCCGAGACCTGGCCCAGAGGAGGGCTCCATATATCTGTTGAGTCTGAGAGGCACAGAGCATCCTCCCTGCATTCAGTGGCAGCCTGCCCGGGCCTCAGCTTCCCCTGCCACACACTCGGTGGTGTCCCGTCCACTGGGCAGGCAGACCGACTGGGGATGGGGTCTGGGATCCCAGGTCTGGGGTTTGGACTCTGGCGTTGGGTCTGGCTTTGGGATTGGGGGTCCTGGGTCTGAGATTGGGATCTGGGTTTCAGGGACTGGAGCTGGGGTCTGATTTGGGGTCTGGGGCCGGGGATCTGAGTTCTGGAGCCCCAGGTCTGGAATCTGAGGTCTGGAGTTTGGGATCCAGTGCCTGAGTTCTGAGGCCTGAGGTCTGGGATATAGGGACTGGGGTCCCAGGTCTGGGGCTGCTGGGATGGAGGATCTAGGATTTGGGGCTGGCGATCCTGAATTCGAGGTCAGGGTCTTGAGGTGTGGGGTCGCAATTTCTGGGTCTGGGGTCTAGTGTCTGAAGTAGGGGGTCTGGGCTCTTGTACCTGGGTTCCGGCGTATGGGGTCCACGGTCTGGGGTCGGGGTCTGACGTGAAGGATCTAGAATCCGGGGGTCCGGGGTCTGAGGTTAAAGATCTAGAATCTGGGGGTCAGGGTCTGAGGTCCAGGATCTGGGGGTCCGGGTCTGAAGTAAAGGATATAGAGTCCGGGGTCCGGGTCCCGGGTGTGAAGTACGAGATCTAGCACTTGGGGTCCCATGTCTGAGGTCTGCGGCCTGGGGTCCAGGCCCACGGTCGGAGGTACGAGGTCCGTTGCCCCCGCGTGCCCCTGCCCCGCCCCCTCCCTCCTCCTAGCCCCTCCCCGGCCCCCTCCCTTCTCCTCCCTGCTCTCCAAGTCCCCCACATCCTCCCCCTCCCCTCTCCCCCTCTCCCCCTTCTCTGCCCCCTCCTTTCGCCTCCCTCCCCTCCCCCTCCCAGGCCCTCCCCCCGCCCGCCCCGCCCCGCCCCCGCCCCGCCGGGCGCCGCACCGACAAGATGGCGGCGGGTGGGAGCGGCGGGCGCGCGTCGTGCCCGCCGGGGGTCGGCCCGGGCGCGGGGGGCGGCCCCGGGCCCAGCGCCAATGCCGCCCCGGCCCCCGGCAACGCAGCCGCCGCCGCTGCCGCAGCCGCCCCGGCCCCCGCCGCCCCCGGGCCGCCCCCGCCGGTGTCGGTGTCGGGGCCGGGGCCGGGCGCGCAGGCCGCTGCGGGCGGGGAGCGGGCGGCCGAGGAGCCGGGGGCGGGGGCGCTGCTGCGCGAGCCCGTCTACAACTGGCAGGCCACCAAGCCCACGGTGAAGGAGCGCTTCGCCTTCCTCTTCAACAACGAGGTGCTCTGCGACGTGCACTTCCTGGTGGGCAAGGGGCTCGGCGCGCAGCGCATCCCGGCGCACAGGTGGGCCGCCGTCCCGGGACCCGCCGCCCCCGGGGACCCAGCATCCCCGGGCCCAGACCCCGCCAGCCCCCGGGACTCAGCCATCCCTGAGATCCCGCCACCCCTCCCCCCCGCCGGGGATACCCGCCATCCCCGGGGACCTAGTCATCCCCCAGGACCCGCCCTTCTTGGAACCCCTGCCGTTCCCGGGACCCCACCACCCTCAGGACCCCGTCGTCCCAGGACCCAACCCGTTATTCTTGGAACCCCTGCTGGTCTCAGGGACCTGCCCTCACCCCGGGACACCCACCATCCCTGGGACTCTGCTGTTTCCAGTAATCACCATCCCCGGGCCCTAGCACCCCTAGGCCCTGTGACCCTGCCAGGCCCCCTTCCACTCGTACTTCCAGATACTGGCCGTATTCTGGTCCTGCGACCCCTGCTCCTCCACTCTCATCAGCGTCTCCTGGCTCTGTGACCCCTGACCCTGCCACCTTGGCCAGGATCTCCCAGACCCAGTGACCTCTTCCACCCGCAGCATCCCTGTGACCCCTCAGCCCCTGCCAGGCTCCCCAGACCCTGCAACCCCCAGCCTGGCCAGCCCGAGGACCCCCAGACAGTACCATCTCCCTCCATTTCCTCCTTCCTGCCCCAGTGACCTCCTCCCCCAAGTGCCCCATCCTTCTGGGGCTGAGACCCCCAGAGCCCCACCAGACTCCCACCTTGTGAACCCAGGACCCCCAGTGACTCCCAGCTCTGCAGTCACCCAGCTCTACGACGCCCCATCCCACAGGCCTCCTTTCGAAAGGCGGGGGGGTGTTGGTCCAGGCCCCATCCCTCTGCCAGTCTCCAGGGTGCAGCACCCAGACTCCTGGGTAGGGTGGGAGTGATGTCAGACAGCGTCCTGCCCACTGCTGGTTCCTCTGCCCCTGCTCGCTGGGGGGTGCTGGGGAGGGTTCTGTCTGGGGAGGGGGGCTGCAGGGGTTCTCACCACTCTGCCTGGAGTGTCCCCCAACCTGCTGTGAGGGTCCTCCCCACCTTTCTGACGTGTGGCCTTTATTTAACTTGTGCCTTCGAGATTCCTCTTTCTGGCTTTTTTTGGTTATTTATATACAACTGGGTCTAGATTCCTGTCCAAGGAAGCTTCCAGGCCCGTGATGCGGTCCCCAGTACCTCCGTGCCCTGTGTGTGTGTGTTGTGGCCCTCCCACCTCTCCCGCAAGCTGTGAGTAGGGGGCCAGTTGATGTGTCACCTGTGAGCCCCCAGCCTCCGTCATGCCTTTCTTGTCCCACATTCCTGCTGTGTGGACCTCCCAGATCGAAGGTTCTGGTTCTTTGTCTTTTCAGCCTTTGGGTTGTTATTTCATATGCATTGTTGACATTTTACCTGTAGCTATCAGGTAGATGACTGTACCGTGAGTGACCCTGGGTTCTGCTGAGCCTCAGTCCCCCCCCACCTCCCCACCCCCCAGGACCTGGGACTGACCACTCAGACACCTCCTTCCCAGGGCCACAGGGAGGGTGGACCCTGTGACCCAACCAGGTCCTTATCACAGTGGCCTGGGGCTCATCCTCCATATAGGCTGGCTTACAATGCAGGTGGGGATGTGACCCAACGCATACAGGAAACACCTCGCAGCCTCACTGATGGAACACAGACAGGAGTGGGGAAAATTCCTAATACCGTGCGCCATGCTCCCGGGCTGGACCTAACTCCCGCCTCTGTCCCAGGTGGGCTGGATCTGGGGACTTGCTTGTAAAGAGTAGATTGGAATCCCGCCTTGGGGGAACCCGGCAGATGCCACCTCAGCCAGGTGGTCAAGGTCGACCTCAGGGTGATGTCCTGGGGGTGTCAGGGTCCCCCTAGAAGGAATCAATGAGAAGGGCACCTCACCTCAGTGTGCTCCACCCCAAACCCTTAACCCCAGTGTAGTGGGTTGAATGGTGGCCCCCGACAAGGTGTGTCCACATCCTGACACCCAGAACCTGTGAACGGGACCTTATTTGGAAAAAGGGTCTTTGTAGATGTGATTAAGAGTTTCAAGAAGAGATCATCCTGGATTATCTGAACGGGCCCTAAATCCAACAAGGATCCTTATGAGAGACAGAGGAGAGACCGAGAGAAGACGGCCATGTGACAACAGAGGCAGAGATGGGAAGGACACACGGCCGCAAGCCCAGGACACCTGGGACCCCAGAAGCTGGAAGAGGCAAGAGGGGGACCCTCCCCGGGACCCTCCGGGGGCAGCACAGCCCTGGGACACACTGACCTTGGACATGCGGCCTCCAGAATGTGAGAGAGGAAATTCCTGTTCTTTCAAGTCACCCAATTTGCAGTAATTTGTTAGAGCAGCCCCAGGAAACCAGTACACCTGGTCCTATCGGAGAAAATACCAGATAAACCCAGCTTGGGGCCATGCTGCAGGACGCCAGCCAGTCCTGGGAGGAGCCTGAGGACACAAGTGAAAGCCACGTGGCATCCTGGATGCGGGCCTGGGGCGGAGAGCATCCTGAGCTGGTGACTGGGGAGCAGGGCCGAGCCGGGGAGGGGCTCGTGCTAACTTTGAGGAAGGCCATGGGGTCTGGACCCACCATTTCCCAGGACCCAGGCTTGGGGTGGTCTCAGGCTGGGGCCATGAATTCTGGGTACGGGGTGACCCGGGGCGTGGGACACAGGAGGGCCTGGCATGAGTGATGGCACCCGGACAAGTTCGTACCTCACTCGGAGCCTCCCCCTGCCCCACGCCCCCAGTCGCCTTAGCCCCACCCCCTCGCCCTGCACGGCGTTTTGACAGCTTTCTCCTCCTAACTT
The DNA here is from genome assembly GCF_011762595.2 of Tursiops truncatus. NCBI lineage: Eukaryota > Metazoa > Chordata > Mammalia > Artiodactyla > Delphinidae > Tursiops > Tursiops truncatus. The sequence goes on along the minus strand of NC_047036.1, from coordinate 169,707,883 downwards.
TCTCTGCGACTGCCGTCATTGGCTTCCTGTGAGCAGGATTTTTTTTTTTTTTTTTTTTTTTTTTTTTTTTTTTTGTCTGAGTCACAGCTTGTGGGATCTTAGTTCCCCAACCAGGGATTGAACCCCGGCACCTGGCAGTGGAAGCGCGGAGTCCCCGCCACTGGACCGCCCCAGGGTTTTGCTTCTCTCCCTCCTGCTAGGCCCAGGAAAATGCCTGGCACGGCAGGTGCTCAGGAAACCTGTGAGTCCACTGTCTGCGCTCGCGGGGCTCCCTCTGAGGAAATACCGAGCGTCTTCAGGGTAGCACTGTGCACAAATCGGATGGTCCCACGTTAATATCTAAAATACCTTTATTCATCTATCATGGAAAACTTAGCAGTGCAGAGAAGTCCCAGAAGTGGAGCAGTCTGTGTCTGGGGTCCCTTCTCCTTCATCGATCTGTGTGTGCTTAGCCCAGTAACACGTTTTTTGATGACTGTGGGTTTATGGTGGGTTTTGAGAACTGCGTGGCTGTTCTTCCCAGTTTTACTCCTTGTCAAGACTTTTTTCAGCTCGTCTCACACACTTAACTCTTCCAGAATCAATCATCCATCCGTCTGTCCCTCCCTGCATCCAACAGTCATTGAAACAGTGCTGACAGAAGACATCTCTTTCCCTGTGGGACTTACCTTCAGGTAAATTTGCACCAGCAAAGTTTTGTAAAGAGCCAGATAGTATATAGTATCAGCAGGCCACACGGCCTCTGTCCCAACTGCTTAATTCTGGCATAGCAACACAAATGCATTAAGACAGAAATGAATGGGTGTGGCTGTGTGCCAATAAAACTTTATTTACAAAAACAAGCGGTGGGCCAGATTGAGTCCCAGGGCTGAGTTGACCAGCCTCTGCCTCAGTGGTTCCTTATGATCTTTAGAATCAATTTATCAAATGCTAAAGGAATTGCCTGGAGGAATTGGTCTTTGCAGAGATACAGGTTGGGAGAGCTGACAATTTAGAATACAAAATATATCTGGGAACGTGTTTATCCAGGGCATTTTTGTGAAACCTTAGGGAAGTTTTGTAGTTTATTCAAATAGGTCTTGCACGTATATTGCTAAGTTTCTGGTTAGTTTTTGTTTGTTTTTTCTCTGTTGTGAGTAATTTCTCCATTGTATTTTTTCTAGTTGGTTCTTGCTGGGAAGCTGTAGATTTTTTGCGCATTTATTTTTGTCTATTTGAACGATTTCTTTCTGAACACTTCCTAGCATTAATAATTGCTCCACTGATTCTGTGGTGTGGCACTGTCCAGTAGACTTTTCTGTGATGTTGGGATTGCTCTAGATCTATGCGCTCCAGTCCTGGCCACTAATCACTTGTGGCTGCTGAGCACTTGAATTGTGGCTCTTGCAACTGAGGAACTGAATCCTTTTTTTTGGTTTTGTTTTTTCGGACACACTGCGTGGCTTGTGGGGTCTTAGTTCCCCAACCAGTGGTTGAACCTGCGCCCTCGGCAGTGAAGGCGAAGAGTCCTAACCACTGGACCACCAGGGAATTCCCAAACTGAATCTTTTATTTACCTTAATTTTAATTTAGATTTAAATAAGCCCTGAATTTAGAGTTTTAAGTGAGACAGTCACGTTATGGGCAATTAATTTCTCATTCTCTCTCATATTTCTGCCTCATTTTTTCTGTTCTGATTGCATTTCTGACCACCAGGGGCATTGTTCCGTAACAGAGGTGTTTTTCACAGTTCAATGTGATCGTTGATACTGGTTTCTGACAAATCCTTTTTAATACAGTAACAAGTTTCTTTCCATCCCCTGTTCACTAAGAGTTTCCATGAAGTGTGGGCATGGGATGTTATCGAGTGCTTTTAATGGATTTTGGTTTGTTTGATCTGACAACTGGCCATGTAGAAAATTATGCATTTGTGTGACAACTGCCACAGCCCAGTTTGGGAGCACTTCTGTCACCCCCAGAAGCCCCTTTCCCCACTCCCACCCTGATCCCTGGGCAATCACTGACCTCCTTCTTTCTCTCTAGTTTTGCTGTTTGCAGAAATTTCATAGAATTGAATGATAGAATGTGTAGGCTTTGGTCTGGCTTCTTTCGCTGAGTGTGCTGTTTATAAGGTCCACCCACACCGTTGTATCGGCAGTTCATTTCTTTGTGTTGCTAAAGCAACTCACGTTACTGCTGAATTCCATTGCATGGATGGACCATGCCTTGTCCACTCACCAGTCGATGGGCATATGGGTTATATGGGTTATTTCCAGCTTTTCATTACGAGGAATCATACTGCCATGAACATTCCACATTCGTGTGGAAATATGCCTGTGGAAGAACTGCTCCTTTTCTCTTGGGTGAATACCTAGGGGTCGCATGTTGCAATTACAGGGTAATGTGACATTTTAAGACACTGCCAAACTGGTTTCCAAAGTGGCCGCCCCATTCCCCACCCCCCACTGGTGCCCGAGGGTTCCAGAGTGTCTTTGGCCTCATAGGTGAGTTGGGAAATATTCCCTCCCCCTCCCCTTTCTGGAAGAGTTTGCATGGGGTTGGTATTATTTCTTCTGCGAATGGGCTTTTCTGTGTGGGAAGATTTTTAAAAATATTTATTTATTTATTTGGTCTCGCCAGGTCTTCGTTGCAGCAGGCGGGCTCCTTAGTTGCGGCTTGAGGGCTCCTCAGTTGCGGCAGGTGGGCTCCTTAGTTGTGGCATGCATGTGGGATCTAGTTCCCTGATCAGGGATTGAACCCGGTCCCCCTGCATTGGGAGCGCAGAGTCCTATCCACTGCACCACCAGGGAAGTCCCAGTGGGAAGATTTTTTTTTTTTTTAATTGGCTGCTTTGGGTCTTTGTTGCTGTGCACAGGCTTTCTCTAGTTGCGGCGAGGTGGGGCTGCTCTTCGTTGCAGTGCGTGGGCTTCTTGTGTCGGCTTCTCTTTGTTGCAGAGCACAGGCTCTAGGCACGTGGGCTGCAGTAGTTGTGGCACGCGGGCTCAGTAGTTGGGGCGCACAGGCTTAGTTGCTCCGTGGCATGTGGGATCTTCCCGGACCAGGGCTCGAACCCGTGTCCCCTGCATTGGCAGGCAGTTTCTTAACCACTGCGCCACCAGGGAAGTTCCGGAAGATTATTAATGAGTAGTTCACTTACTTGTTATGTGTTTGTTTAGATTTTCTCTTCACCAGTGAGTGTTGGCAGGAAGTCTTTCCAGGAAGTCGTCCATTTCCTCTAAGTTGTCTTAAGTTGTTGGCATAAAGTTGTTTCAAAGTTCTTTTAGCACCTATAGGGTCTGTAGTAATGTTGCCTTTTTCATTCCTGATTTTGGTAACCTGTGTTTTTTTCTCTTGGTCAGTCTAGCTAAAGTTCTAGCAATTGTTGATTTCCCCGCCCCCCACCCCCAAAGAGTGACCTTTAGGTTTCATTGTATTGTCTCTATTTTCCCATTCCCAGTTTCATTAATTCCTCCTCTCACTTTTATTATATTCTTCATTCTTTGGGCTTGATTTGCTCTTCCTTTTCTAGATTCTTGAGATGGAAGCTTACCTTGCTGATTTAATTTTTTAAATTAATTAATTATTTTTTGGTCATGCCACACATGGCTTGCGAGATCTTAGTTCCTCAACCAGGGATTGAACCCAGGCCCCGGCAGTGAAAGTGCCAAGTCCTAACCACTGAACCACCAGGGAATTACTGGAAGCTCACCTTGCTGATTTTAGATCTTTATTTAATACATATATAATGTTTACTTCTAAGCACTGTTTTAGCTGCATCCCTTACATTTTGATGCGCCGTGTTTGCATTTTTGTTCCAGTTAAGATCTTTTCTAATTTCCCTTGTGTTCCTTCTCTGACCCATGGGTTACTTAGAAGGGTTGTTTCATTTCCAAATATTTGGGGATTTCTCAGAGGTCTTTCTGTTGTTGGTACGGAGTTTAATTCCTCTCTTTGGAGAACATGCTTTGACTGCTTTCAGTGCCTCTGAGTATCTTTGTTTGGCCTTGCATGTGGTCTGTCCTGGAGAATGTGCCATTGCGCCTAAGAGCGTGCATTCTGCCGTCGTTGGCTGAGGGTTCCGTAAAGGTCGCTTGGCAGCACTGTTCAGTCTTCTGTATTCTTGCCGATTTTGTCTGGCCGTTCTGTCAGTTGTGGAGAGTGAGGCATCAGAACCTCCAACGATAATTGTTGGATTGCCTCTTTCTCCTTTAACAGTCAGTTTCTGCTTCGTGTAGTTTGGGACTCTGTTGTGTATTCATTTGTACTGTTACCTGTCCCCATGTACTGACCCTCTGTTCACATGAAACGTCCATTGTTCAGTAATATTCCTCATCTTCACGTCTGTCTTTTTTTTTTTTTTTTTTCACGTCTGTCTTGTCTGATATCTGTGTAGCCACTCCAGCTCTCTGGTGGTTTCCGAATGCAAGGTATGTCTTTCCCCACCTTTCTCCTTTCATTCCCTTTGTGTGTTTGAATGTAAAACTTCTGAGCCCGTGACATCCATCTGTCCCATCTCTGGTGACGTGAGCCTTGGTCATGGGGTAGATTTCTCCACTGGATGTCACCACCGTCTCCTTGTAAATCACCCTTCCCGAGGGATACTTTGGGACTGTACAGACATCCCATTTCCCCCTCCTGCTTTGCCCGCTGGTGTATGGTGGTTCCTGCTGGAAAGAGTTATTTACTCTAGCACCTGCCATATGGTGATTTCCTATTTCCGTAACTCCCTCTGCATTTGTTAACTGGGGTTCTAAAGGGAAGAGCTGTCCCTTCTCCCTTACTCATCCATTTCTTCAGTTATATATTTATTTCATCATGGACTCATGGATATTGATTTTATCCTGGGGGTCATCATCCGACACGAACATTATTTTGTTGTTCGTATCGTCCCAGATTTGGCTCCTGTGTCTGTTCAACATTTCCCTGTCATGTTGGAGCGTGTTTTTACTTTCTGGCGCCACAAGATACTCCAAGCTCGTCTTGTCCTTCCCCTGCCCCAGCCCTGCAGTCAGCCATTTCTCCAAGGAGCTCTGGTTCGTTTTAGTGGAAAATGGTATTTAGAAACCAAGACTTGGGTGCTGGGTGTGCCCGCTGCTGCTGGGGTGTTGTTGTTTAGAGACCTTTTTAGCAGGTAGGGTGAGGAAATGTACCAACACACACATATCTCTGTTTATTTGTGTCTCTCCACCCGTCTGTCCATCTGTCCATCCATCCACCATCCAGCTACCTGTCTAAAAGCCACGAGATCATCTTGATCGCTCTGATTTCGGTTCAGCCCTCCAGAATTTATTCCAGCCCCCCGCCCTTATCTATAACTGTTTTCTCCCACGATGAGGACCCTGGCTCTCATTCTGCACACGTCTACTTGGTAGCACAAACCTAGATATGTAGAGTAGTTTCAGAGCTGCTAACCCTCTCCTGTGAAAAATACTTTTACTAAGTAAAGCACAGTATTTGTATGCAGTTCTTTTGGCCTTTAACCTGTTTCCCAAAGCTACTTAGCTGGCCTCTTCTTCCCTGCCCCTTCAGGGTAGTATGTCATTCTTTCTTTTTTTTAAAATTTTTAAATTGTGGTAAAATACACATACCATAAAGCTCACCCTCTTTACCCTTTTTAAGCGCACAGCTCAGTGGCATTAAGCACATTCACATTGTTTGCAATGATCCCCACCATCATCTCCAGAACTTTCTCATCTTCCCAAACTGAAGCTCTGTCCCCATGAAACACTGACTCCCCCTCCCCCAGCCCCCAGCCCCCAACCCCTGGCCCCACCATCTACTTCCTGTCTCTGTGGATCTGACTCCCCCAGGGACCTCCTGTGAGTGGAATCAGACAGTGTGTGTCCTTCTGTGTCTGGCTTGTCTCACTGAGCATCACGTCCCCAAGGTCCATCCACTCTGTGACATGTGTCGGAATTTCCTTCTTCTTAAGGTAACTAACATTCCTTGTATGTATGGAGGGACCACACTGTGTTCATCCGGCATCTGTCCATTGATATTGGACAGATGCCTTTGGCTGTCTGTGAATCGTGTCTCTGTGAGCACTTGTGCACAGGTTTTATGTGGACGTGTGTGTTCGTTTCTCTCGGGTACGCAACTTAGGAGTGGAACTGCCGGGTCAGACGGTAACTCCACGTTGAACCCTCCAATGAACCCACTGGCCTGTCATCCAGCGCTGCTGCACCCTTTATGTCCCCACCCGCCCTGCACGAGGGCTCTGATCTCTCCACATCCGCAGCAACTCTGGTCATTGTCCGGATTTTCTATCCTAGCTGGCGTTTCCTAGTGGGGGTGAGGTGGTGTCTCATGGTGGCTTTGATTTGCCGTGTTCACCGTCATGTTTTTGAGGATGGATGGATAAGGGAGGGTAGAAGACTCCTGGTGGGAGGCGAGCGAGGGGCCGGCGGGTGAGGCTGTGGGTGGGGGAGCCTTGGAGATGTTCAGCCCGCCTTCGACCCAGTGGCCTTGCCAGCCCTGGGGTTTGTCGCCACGTCCGCCGAGGGCACTGAGGGTGCATACAGCCTGGCATCCGGGGCTCTGCACAGACACACAGGCCCAGTTGGGCCTCCTCTTACTTCCTGCCAGTGAATCGTTGGGGAAAGTTTTCCCCGCGGGAGATCAAGATGCTTTGTTTAATCTAGAAAGAAAGGAGGAACCGGAAGACACTTTATTTATGGAGAGTGTGCGTGGGGAAGTGCAGTGAGGCTCCAGGGGCCCAGCTGCGGTGGTGAATGAGCGGGGCTTCGAGGACGCGGTGGGGCAGCACAGGGCATGAGCACCGCCGCTGGATGGGCAAAGCCGCACAGATCTGTCCTCTCTCAGTTCCGGGATCCAGAAGCCCAAGGTCAGGGTACTGCAGGGCCGCGCCCCCTCCAGAGGCTCCTGGGAGGGTCCTTCCCGCCTCCTCCGGCTTCTGGGGCTCCAGGCTCTGCCTCCGGCAATATGTAACCTCTCCCTGTGTGTCTGGGTCCACATTTCCCTTTTATAAGTCATTGGATTAGGGCCAGCCCGGATTTGGGTGGCCTCATCTTAATAAATGGCATGTGCAAAGACCCCGTTTCCAAACAGGGTACCATCCTGACGTTCCAGATGGACATGACTTTGGAGACACTGTTCACCCCACTACACTCACACTCGGTTTCCCACCTGGCCCCCATCGCTGGTCTGGCCTTTGGGGTGCCGTAGAGCCCCGGGCCAGACTGGGGACCAGACAAGGGCCTGGCGGGGCCGGGAGCACCAGTCCACGACGGAGGAGCGGGTGGGAGGCAGTTCTTTTTGTGGAGAGTAGGGGGCCGCCCGGGTGGGGCTCGCTGGGAGCGGTGGGAACGTCCCCCGGGCACTGGGCAGAGGCCGGGAATCGGGCTGTGGCTGCCGACTCCAGCGGTTCCGCGAGGGGGTGGCCTCTCAGAGCCCTGCGTGCGTCACCGTGGGGACCCCGGGAGGGGCTGCGATGTGGGGCCTTGCAGACCCAGAGGACAGGGGCTCTGCAGGGCCGCCCCGGGGTAGGCTGCTGTGGGGCGGGCCCTGGGGACCGCGGGTGCACAGCACAGTGGGCACATGATGCCAGGCAGAACCTGCAGGCCCCCATGGCCACCCATGTCTGGATGCTCCCTTGGCCTCCACGCCCTTCCCCACGGGCTCAGCCCGATTCAGGTGACCCCCCCAGGCCTTTCCTGACTGCGCCCTCACAGCCCTGCGTTCTCCTTCCTGCCCCACTGTCAGGCTGTCCACGCCGTGGACCCGTGGCTGCCTTCCTCCAACAAGGCCAGGGTCTCAGTGCCCACAGCCCCAGCACGGGGGCCGTGTGTGTAGAGCGAGGAGGGAGTGATGAAGGAGCGGGTGAATGAGGGAGGCAGGGAGTGGTTGAGTGAGTCACTGAAAGAATGAATGAAAGGATGAGGTGAATGACGAATGAATGAGGGAGTGAATGAATGAATGAATCAGTGGGTGAGCCAATCAGTGAGTGAAGGAATGAGTGAGTGAATGAATGACGGAGGGAGGGAGTGGTTGAGTGAATGAATGATCGGGTGAATCCGTGAGTGAATGAGCAAATGAGCGAGTGAATGAATGACGGAGGGAGGGAATGACGGAGGGAGGGAGTGAATGAGTTGCGTGGGGAGGGCATGAGCTCTCTGCCATAAGCCATTCAGCCCCTGGGGAGACGATTTCGCTTCTCCGGCCTCTGTTGCCACCGATCCACACGTGCTGCCTTCTCAGTCCTCAGGGCCTTCCTAACGGAAGCATCCAGGGCAGGATGCTCTGGGCACAGCATCTGCTGCAGGTGCTGGCTGGGGTGTCACTGCTGCAGGGACACTCGCCTTCCACGTCCCGGGGCCCCGACAGCCCCCCGGGCTCGGGCGGTGGGGACCGCTGGGCCTCGCGAAGGGTAACCGGGTCTTCTCTGACACACCAGGTTCGTGCTGGCCGTGGGCAGCGCCGTCTTTGATGCCATGTTCAACGGGGGAATGGCCACCACGTCCACCGAGATCGAGCTGCCGGACGTGGAGCCCGCTGCCTTCCTGGCACTGCTCAAGTAAGATTTTCCAGGTCCTTCATGCCCTGGGGGGAGGGACAGACACACCTGATGTTTAAAAAAAATAGAGCCCTGGTGACATTGCCTCCAGAGCCCCCAGCTCCCTGGAGATTTCTAGAACTCACCTCCTCAGTGAGGGGTGGGCTCTGGACGCCCCCCCCATTTTCATTTTTGTATCTTTAATATCAGGATGTAATTTGCATACCATACAACTCACCCGTGTGAAGTGTACAATTCAATGACATTTAGTATGTTTACAGAGTGTGCAACCATCACCTCTAATTCCAGAACATTCCATCACCCCCAAAGGAATGGCATCCCCCTCCCCCAGCTCCTGACAACCAGGAACCCACTCTCTGTCCCTGTGGATCTGCCTGTTCTGGACGTTTCCCATCAGTGGGATCACACCCTGTGTGTCCTTCTGCATCTGCTGCTCTCACTGAGCATCGCGGTTCCAGGTCCACCCACGCTGCAGCGTGTGTGAGTCCCTAAGTTTTCATCCTTTCAAGAGTTTTTGAAGAAATAGCCTGAGGCAAGAATTTTAAATTCCACCTATATTTTTTCTTCCTGGGTTTCAAATTTTTTCTCAAGGACTTTAAAACAAATATAGTGGATGTTGGGGGTGGGAGTGCCGCCCACAGATTGCAACTCCACCGAGGAGGAGGCCGGCGAGCTCTGTGGAACTCCCATACACCTCCCTGCTCCGCGGAGCACCGTCTTCCCCTGTCCGGAAACCCTGGTGTAAATGGTCTGGGTGGCTTGAAAGGTTATCCCGAACAGTCAAGACAGCTCTTCAGATGGGGAGCTTATTTTTTTTCCCCTTCTGATTATAAAAATGGCATTGGCTCACAGAAAAAAAGGGAGAGAGAGAGAAAAAGGGAGGGTGAGAAGAAAAGAAGAGAAAAGAAAGCATAAGGAAGAAAATGGAGTGAACCTGCCTCTCAGCACCACGGGGGCGGGGCCCACGGGCGGGGCGGGGCTGGTTGCTCCCATTCATATCGGGTCCCATTCATATCACGTGCTCAGAGCGCCCCTCCCCACCCACTGTGTCGTCATCTCCTTTTTTCCTCTGGTGTCTGCAGGGTGTAAACTGGTTCCCTTCAGCTCCATCTAACAGTGTTGAATCCTGTGGGCTGATCACAGCACTTTGTGGAATAATCTCACTCCTCTGTCTTTAGGCAACTTTTCAGATGGTCCCTCAGACCAGGGGCCGCAGGCTGCCCCGGGGTGGGTGGGAGGGTAGGGGCTCTGTCTCCACAGCTCCCCGCCGACATTGCAAAAGCAGCCTGGAAGGATTTGTAAACTGTGGGCAGGACTGTGGGCCAAGGAAACTTTATGTACAAAATAGGGGACAAAAGCACGGTGAGATATCACTTCACACCCACCAGGGTGGCTATTATTAAAAAACAAACAAACAAAACGACTTGTCTCGAGGAGGTGGAGAAATTGGGACCCTCGTGTGCTTCTGGTGGGAATGTGAAATGAGGCAGCCACTGTGGAAACAGTGGACGATCCTCAAAAGCTAAACATAGAATCACTATGTGCTCCAGCAACCCCATTCCTGGGTACATCCCCCAAAGAAGGGAGAGGTGGGGGCTCGAAGAGAGATTTGCACACCCGTGTTCACAGCAGCTTGATTCACAACAGCCAAAAGGTGGGAACACCCCAAGTGTCCATGAACAGTTGAGGGATGAACGAGGTGTGATCCATCCACACACCGGAATATTACTCAGCCTTCAAAAGGATTCTGGAATTCAGTAACACATTAAAAGGATCATACACCATGATCAAATGGGATTTATTCCAGGGCTGCAAGGATTTTTCAGTATCTGCAAATCAATCAGCGTGATACACCACATCAAGAGGTTGAAGAATAAAAACCATACGATCATCTCAATAGATGGCAGGAAAAGCTTTTGACGAAATTCAGCACCCGTTTATGTCATAAAGGATTCTGGCAACTTCTCTGGCGGTGCAGTGGTTAAGAATCCACCTGCCAATGCAGGGGACACGGGGACACACAGAGCAACTAGGCCCGTGCGCCACAACTACTGAGCCTGCGCTCTAGAGCCCACGAGCCACAACTACTGAGCCCATGTGTCACAACTACTGAAGCCCGTGCACCTAGAGCCCGTGCTCTGCAACAAGAGAAGCCACTGCAATGAGAAGCCCGTGCACTGTAACAAAGAATAGCCCCCGCTGGCCGCAACTAGAGAAACCCCATGCACAGTAATGAAGACCCAACGCAGCCAAAAATAAATAAATTAATTAAAATTAAAAAAAAAAGGATTCTGACGCTTGCTCCAACAAGGATGGACCTTGAGGACATGATGCTTATTGAAATAAGCCAGATGAAAAAGGACAAATACAGTGTGAACCTACTCACAGGAGGTCCTAGAGGAGTCACTTCCATAGAGACAGGAAGTAGATGGTGGGGCCGGGGGCTGGGGGAGGGGGAGTCGGGACAGAATTTCAGTTTGGGAAGATGAGAAAGTTCTGGAGATGGATAGTGGGGATGGTTGCACAGCAATATGAACGTACCTAATGCTACTGATAAAAATGGTTAAAATGGTAAATTTTATGTTATATGTATTTTACCATAATTTTTAAAAATGTAAAAGTCATATCTATAAAAAAAAATCAAGACCCCAAACAGGTGATGGGTTGCAGTAAGCCAAACCCTGCCTTAGTCTAAGCTTGGTGAGATGTGGGGTGGAAGGCTGTTCTCTCCTTCTCCCGCTCCATCCCTGTGTCTCTCTGTCTCTATCTCTCTCCCCATATCAGCTTGCGTTTTGGTAACCAAGCTGCCCCCCCGAGAGGGTGGACACTATCTCCACTGGCATGTGAAGGGCTCCCCCATCTCCCCGCACGTGTCTCGGCCTGTCCCATTACCAGGTCCCCCTCCGCACTGCTGCCATGGGTGGCCGTCCTGCCCCTGACCCCGCCGGCCGCTGCTGTTCGGGCTTCCTGTGCATTCTCAGGGGAGTGAGTCCCAGGAGAGGGGGGCCCCTTCCAGGAACGTGCTCTTTGGGCGGCTCCCGGTTGGGCTCCTCTACCCCGCCCCCAATCCCGTGTCCATGGTGCCCGTGGACGGACACTCGGGTGGTTTCGCGTGGATCGCGCTGCTGTGAACACGCGTCATTTCTCCTGGACGCAGAGGGGTGAGCTGTGCGCCCAGGGCCGCCTCTGAGGCGCTCCCACCAGATGGACCAGGGTTGTGATTTCTCACCATCTCCCCGTGGTTTTGTAATCGACCCTGACTTCTGACCCACATGTAGAGTCGGCCCGATGGCGAGTGGTCAACACATTCGGTATCTGCGATTCCGGCCGGCATTTCTGGTCCCGTTAGTGGTCGGGCATGGCAGTCGGCTGTGGCGGGGTCGGGGCGGGGGGGGGTGGTGGTGGTGCGGAAGCCTCTCCGCGTCCCGGAGCAAATCCCGTGCTGCCCACGGAGGAGCCGGACAGAGGCCTACCTGCTGTGTAGACTCGTTTCCAGGGTTTGCCTGTGGGCACTCCTTTTCCCGGGTAACTGCCTTTGCGGGGTCACATCCACAGGTCAGAGGGCGACCGATGCTAATTCGGTTGGTTCCTCGGGCCAGGCCGGTGGGTGGGGCTGGGCGGCTGTCCTCATGCCGCCGTCCGCTCCCCCCCCCCCCCCCAACCCCGCTCCAGGTTTCTCTACTCGGACGAGGTTCAGATCGGGCCTGAGACGGTCATGACCACGCTGTACACCGCCAAGAAGTACGCGGTGCCCGCGCTCGAGGCCCACTGCGTGGAGTTCCTGAAGAAGAACCTGCGGGCGGACAACGCGTTCATGCTGCTGACGCAGGTACGGGACGGGGGGGTGCAGGTGTGCAGGTGCGGGGCGAGGCCACAGGGGGCGGGGCGAGCAGGGCTGCGGGGCGGGGCGAGGGCGCGGGACCCGCTGGGGAGCATGCGCAAGGATGCAGGTGCCTGGGTGCGAGTAAGGACGCCGGGGCAGGGGAGGACGGATGGGGGAATTTCGGAGTTTAGGCACCGCTTAACTCTTGCGCCCGGGTGAGTGTCTCCCTCACTTCATCTTGCCCTTGTCCCTGCCCCTGGTGGCACCGCGGTGTTTCCCTGGTCGCCTCTCGTGCAGTGCACCTTGTTGGCAGGCCGGCCTCACAACAGTCATTTACTAAAGGATTCCCGTTGGCGTTTTGGTGTCCTTGTGCAGAGCTCAGGTGTGGGGGGAAAGGCGTTCCGTACTAGGTTTCTTGGAGGGGGACCCTTTGGGGTTGTCCGGTCTGACGGTCTGTGGCGGTCCTGGACCACTGTGGGGGCTGGGAACCTGGCGGGACGGGGCAGAGCCCGAGTGTCATCGTGGCTCCACAGACCCCTCGCTGAGATGGCACCTGGGCCTTGGCCCCGTCTGCTGAGTCGCTCTCAAGGGCCAGAGCCTGGACGGTCGGGTGGGGGCCGGCTGCTCCCGGCCATTTGCTGAGAGCTGCAGCCACGTGGGGTGTCCTAGCCTCCTAGCCAGGCCCTAGGCAGAGACTGATGCACAGGGGTGTGGGCGTCGAGCTGCCCCACAGGTTCTCCGTCCCCGGCCCCCGCCCCGTGTGCGAGTTCTCGGTCAGAAGCACAGCGCTGCTGCGTCCCACGGGTCCTCTCAGCCGTCTCCCCCGGGCTCCTGCCTGCTGCAAGGGGCGACTGGGCCCGCCTCCAGCCTGAACCTCTAGGCGCCCCAGCTTTTGAGGTGTAGGCCTGACCCCCGCCCCAGGCAGTGGTTACTGAGAGTCTGTGAACCTCAAGAAAGAAGATCCCTCTGGACCCTCGGCCCAGGATTTGAAATCTGTGCCCGGGACTTGAAATCTGTGCCCAGTCTGGAGCCAGGGTCCATCTGGCTGGGTGTTGACAGGCTCTCTCCCCCGCAGGCGAGGCTTTTCGACGAACCACAGCTCGCTAGCCTGTGCCTGGAAAACATCGACAAGAACACGGCCGACGCCATCACTGCAGAGGGCTTCACAGACATCGACCTGGGTAAGGCCACAGGGCCGGGGAGGGCTCGGTGGTCACATGCGTCCCACCGAGGCCCCGCCGCCTGCCCCACTTTGCTGCTGCACGGGCCGTGGACAGCCTGGCCGCGAGCCGGTCAGAGGTCATCCCCGAGGCCATGGAGGCCGGCGCTCGCTGATGGCCCCTCCCCTGCAGACACGCTGGTGGCCGTGCTGGAGCGGGACACCCTGGGCATCCGCGAGGTGCGCTTGTTCAACGCTGTCGTCCGCTGGTCTGAGGCTGAGTGTCAGCGGCAGCAGCTGCAGGTGACGCCTGAGAACAAGCGGAAGGTTCTGGGCAAGGCGTTGGCCCTCATCCGCTTCCCGCTGATGACCATCGAGGAGTTTGCTGCAGGTAACGGTCACGGGGCGCCGAGGGAACGCTCAGGAGGGGTGTGACCCCAGGGACCCTGCTGCGTGTGACTCAGTCCCATGACCCTCGGCCCGGCCACAGCGGGTCAGGTGCTGGCCGTGTCCATGCGGGAGCCTGGACTGGCTCAAGTGGGTGAAGATGGAATGACCCCCAGATGCCGACCCTCCCGCGTCCCAGCCTCTCCCACCCCCACGTCTCGGGTGTCCACACGCACGTGTCTGAATGTACCAGGCCCCTGAGGGTCCCGTCTGGGGCTCAGGTCCTGGGAGCTGGGCTCTGGTGCCCACGTCCTTGACGAGCCCCATGAAAGGGTGGGCAGTGTCTGGGACTGTGGGCCGCTGCTGCCGGGCCTGGGCTTGGGCCCAGGTGGGGTTGGCCCTGACCCTGCCTCTCGCGCTGGGGCACACTCGGGTCTTGGGGATGTGCAGCAGCGGCAGTGGTGGCCAGCTTGGCGACCCCTCCCCTGGGCCTGGGCCTCCCCTTCATGTCATTCTCATGGCCGGTGCCGACCACGGTCCTGGAGCCAAACTGGCCTGGAAGGTTCTGGACGGGGCTCCGTGATGCAGCCCCGTGGCGGGTGCACCGCTGTCCTGCCTCTCCCCGGTCCGTGCTGCCCCTGCTCCCACCCAGGCTTAGGGTTGCCAGATTTAGCAACAAGAGCAAACAATTTTTTTAGTGTAAGTGTGTCCCGTGCAGCAGCTGGGAGACGCTTATCCTAGAGATCAGCCCTCTTTGATCTGAAATCAAGGCTTGACTGGGTGTCCTGCATTTTATCTGGCGGTCCACGGTGTTCCCTCAGTGCTGGGGCGAAGCCTCAGAGGCTGTCTCCACACTGGGGGTCACTCATCCGTCAGATACTTAGCACCTCCTGGGTACCTGGCCTTGGCAGTACAGCAGTGACCGAGGCAGCCTGGGCACTGCAGACATGGGGCCGGGTCCTACTCTGTGGGCGGCCGTCCTGGGCACTGTGGGGTGTGGAGCAGCCTCCCTGGTCCCACCCCCTCGATGCCAGGAGCACCCCTAGTCATTTTTCTTTAACAGTATGAGGGCTTTATTTTTTTATGTTTGTTTATTTATTTTTGGCTGCGTTGGGTCTTCGTTGTTGCGCGCTGGCTTTCTCTAGTTGCGGCGAGCGGGGCTCCTCTTCCTTATGGGCACAGGCTTCTCAGTGCGGTGGCTTCTCTTGTTGTGGAGCACGGGCTCTACGCGCGTGGGCTTCAGTAGTTGTGGCTTGCGGGCTCAGTAGTTGTGGCTCTTGGGCTCTAGAGCGCAGGCTCAGTAGTTCTGGCTCACGGGCTTAGTTGCTCCGCGGCATGTGGGATCTTCCTGGACCAGGGCTCGAACCCGTGTCCCCTGCATCGGCAGGCAGACTCTCAACCACTGCGCCACCAGGGAAGCCTGCACCCCAGTCTTGATCACAGATGTCCTCAAACATTGCCCAGTGTCCCCTGGGGGGCAGGATGCCCCGGGTGAGAGCCCCGAGCTATAGTGTTGAGTTGTCTTGGCCTAAGACATCTGCGTGAGCCTTGCTGGACCCCTCTCCAGCCCCGTTTGCACCCCCGAAACCACTCTCCTCATAGGCCACCTGGCCGCCAAATCATCCGGGGTCTCAGGTCTCCTAGAAGCGCCACCCCTCACCCTTGGCCCCCTTGCCACTCTCCCATGATGGGCCTCCAGGCCAGAACAGCCCACCACCCCTCAGCTTGCAAGTGCCTGGGATGAGTGTGTGTGTGTCCAGGGCTTGTGTGCTGGGCCTCTGGCCTTGTCCCTCTGCAGCATGGCCTGCGAGGCTTCAGCTCTTTGTCACTCAGTGTGTTGTAGAGAATTCTCCTGCTTCTTATGTTCCACTTGAAATTACAAGAATGTAGAAGTTTGAAAAAAAACTCCCCCAAAGACTCCCCTGGCTCAGTGTGTCACAACTGAGGTCTGATGTATTTTTCTTTCTGTATTCTCTATGCAGAGATGTAAAAAAAAAATGGTTATCTGTATTCACTTTTATTTATTCATTCATTCATTCATTCATTTTTGGTTGTGTTGGGTCTTTGTTGCTGTGTGTGGCTTTTCTCTAGTGCTGAGCGGGGGCTACTCTTGGTTGTGGCGCAGGTTTCTCATTGCGGTGGCTTCTCTTGCTGCGGAGCACGGGCTCTAGGCGCGTGGGCTTCAGTAGTTGTGGCATGCGGGCTCAGTAGTTGTGGCTCGCGAGCTCTAGAGCGCAGGCTCAGTAGTTGTGGCGCACGGGCTTAGTTGCTCCGCGGCATGTGGGATCTTCCCAGACCAGGGCTCGAACCCGTGTTCCCCGCATTGGCAAGCAATTCTTAACCAGTGCACCCCCGGGGAAGCCCTGTGTTCACTTTTGTATCTTAACTTGCTCTTGTGATCCATGGAGCTCTCTTGCCCTGTTGCTCAGACCTGTGTGCCTGTGAGCTGTTGGGGCAGTGGGCCGGGTTGTGGCTGACCTGCGCAGAAATGAGCTCAAAGCGGGTGAATGAGTGATTCTTGTAAAGCAAGGGTGGTGCCGTAAGGCCTGCGTCAGGCACCCTGTCCCGGTGCAGGTGGTGGGCAGAGGCGTGTACAATCCTTCCGCACCACCTGTCTGCCCCACGCGCTGCCCCGTCACCAGCTCATGGCTACATCCAGGCCCCCACCTCCAGACTCCTCTCCAACTCTGGGCCTCTCTTGGGGGCTGGCATCCCCCCTGTCTGTGTAGGTGCCCGGGGTGGACGGGCAGGGCGGCGGGTGCTCCGTGGAACAGCGGTGGTCCCCTGGGGTGGTCCCAGTGGAGGTGGGGAGGCCTGGGGCAGTGAGGGGGATTTTGCCCGATTAGCCAGCAACTCAGAGCATTGGCCCCATGTCTGCTTCGGGCCCTTCCCCAAACGTGGCAGAAGGGCCATCCCCCCGCGGGGGTGGTTGGACTGGTGATGTTCTGCAGAAGAAAGATGCTGAGGAGTTGAGAGGCTGGGTGCCATGCTTTCCAGCGTCTTCTGCGTGCTTGGGGTCTGCCCAGCCTTCCCTACCCGCCCCTGTGCCCTCAGGGCCCGCACAGTCGGGCATCCTGGTGGACCGCGAGGTGGTCAGCCTCTTCCTGCACTTCACCGTCAACCCCAAGCCACGCGTGGACTTCATTGACCGTCCACGCTGCTGCCTCCGCGGGAAGGAGTGCAGCGTCAACCGCTTCCAGCAGGTGGAGAGCCGCTGGGGCTACAGCGGCACGAGCGACCGCATCAGGTAGGTGCGGGCCGGGCGCAGGGCCGGGAGGCGCGGGCAGCGAGCACAGCGGCGGGGGGGTTGGGGGGCTGGGGTCCTCCGTGGGGAGGGGCGGGCACTGGACGGTCGAGCTAGCTCAGCATCTCCCTCCTCTGACGGGTTCAGGTTCTCGGTCAACAAGCGCATCTTCGTGGTTGGCTTCGGGCTCTATGGCTCAATCCACGGCCCCACCGATTACCAAGTGAACATCCAGGTACCGCTTGCCTCCAGGCCCTGCCCCTCCACATCCCACTGCGTCCCTCTCAGTCGAGGGTCTGCTTGTGTTTCCCCCAAGGTGGCACGAGTGTTCTGGAGTCTGGGGGACCCAGGACCATGCCTCCCCACTCCTGCCACTGGCCTGCTTCGCGCAGGTCACGGGTCGGACCCCCCCGCTGCAGGGCCTGGAGGTGGGGCTCAGCCCTGGGCTCCAGGCTCCTGGGGGTTCTGCGGGTGGGCACAGGGGCCGGGGCGCCAGAGTTAGCTGTGCCTGGCTCCTGGCCCACAGATCATCCACACAGACAGCAACACGGTCCTGGGCCAGAACGACACAGGCTTCAGCTGTGACGGCTCCGCCAGCACCTTCCGAGTCATGTTCAAGGAGCCGGTGGAGGTGCTGCCCAATGTCAACTACACGGCCTGCGCCACGCTCAAGGTGTGCCCGACCCCAACCCTAGCCGCGCCCCTGCCGCCCCACCCCACCCAGGACCGAGACCCCAGCCCTGATCCCTGAGCCGAACCCGAGACCCTGACCCTGGTCCCTGAGCCGTACCCGGGACCCCGACCCCTAGCTTGATCCTGACCCCTGAGCCAAACCCGGGACTCTGACCCCGAACCTGACCCCTGAGCCGTACCTGGGACCCCGACTTGGACCCTGCCTCCCAGTCCATTGCCCACCTCTGACAACGTGGGGCTAGGAGCGCGCAACCCTGCGTCGCAGCCATGGAGGGCCTGCTGCCTGCGCCGGGTCAGGATCCTGCGCCCTGTCCAACGCAGCACATCCATCCTGACCCGCCGGGCCCCACCCCGCAGGGCCCGGACTCCCACTACGGCACCAAGGGCCTGCGCAAGGTCACCCACGAGTCGCCCACGACTGGGGCCAAGACGTGCTTCACCTTCTGCTACGCGGCCGGGAACAACAATGGCACGTCCGTGGAGGACGGGCAGATCCCTGAGGTCATCTTCTACACCTAGGCTGTCCCATCCCACGCCACACCCGCTGCTCCCCCTGCCTCGGTCCCGGGCGCCAGGAGGGCTCCTCTGTTCCGAGGTGGCGGATGGGCAGGGCAGTGGGAGACAACCCCTCAGGACTTGGGGGGCAGGGCCGGCCTGACCCTGCCCTGAGCCGAGGGTCCGCCCGCTGCCCCTGCAGCTCAGGGTTGCCTGACCAGCTGCCCGACCATAGGATTCGTGTAGGGTGTTGCCTCGTGTTTGTTTCAGCTGCACGTGGCAATGCATCTTGGATTCCCGTTTCTCTGGTAGGAGACCACGTACGGGGGCCCCTAGCGGGCCTGGGTCCTGCATTCCTCTGTTCTGTTCACTGGGGACACTCAGACCACCGTGACCCACCCCTAGGATGCGGGCTCAAGCCCTCCCGAGGTCCTGCGGGCCAGCTTCCTGCCAGCCCCAGGCCCAGCCCGTGGGCCCAGTGAAGGACCATCCCTGTCCAGCCCTCCTGGACGGCCCCTCCCAGCCCCTGCAGCTGTGGACACGGGCGGCAGACCCTGTCTGCCTGGGAAGGGCGAGGCTGCGGGCCACACGCAGGGGCCGCATCCCAGCTGGCCCACCTGCACATCCTGTAGCCCCACTCCCGGCCCCCAGCGAGCACTCTGCACGGAGGTGCTGGAGGGCACAGCCCCTCCCTGACCCCCAGGTACTGTCCCCTCCCCACCCCCATGCTTCCACCTGGAGCCTGTGTCCTCCCCGAAGCCATGGAAGGTGTGTCCTCACACCACACCCCAAAATGTTTTTTTTTAAATAAAGGAAAGAAACTTACCGGCCCTGACCCACGTGCTGCTTCCCAGCAGAATGGGCCCCTGGCAGCTGGAGACCTGGCCCTTCTCACTGCATCTGTTTCCCCACCGTTAGAGGGGCCAGCTGGGCTAGGGGGCCCACAGGAGGGGCCATCTCCTGACACAGACTTCTCACCTTCGGGGCGTCCAAATCACGCGGGGCTCCACGTGGGCTGCGGACCCTCCCCGGACCCTCTGTCCTCTGCACAAAACCCTGGGGCTCCCGTTGTGCCCCTGCTGTGCAGCGATCAGGGACCCTGGGCAGGGTGGGCAGAGCCACCAGCAGGTGATGGCCACGCAGTGGGGCTGTGCCCTGGTGCAGCCCTGGGAGCCTCCTGGCACTTTCTGAGGATGTCAGCAGGGCCCCCACTGCAGTGAGCCATGCAGGGATCTTGTCAGCTCTGCCCTCTGGACCTGGGGCTGCACCCCAGAGCGGCCCTGCTGGCTCTGCACCAGGGGAGTCCCCTTGCATTCACACCCCACCCCTGGCCCCTCCTTCTGTGCAGTGAGGACTCTTGGGTGCAAGTAACAGTTTACACCCGAGGTGGCCCAAAGGAGGATGTGGCATCTTACTGTTCCAAGGCAGGGACGATCCAGACCCAGGACTGGGCTGGCTGCCGAGATCCACTGTGGCCCTCAGGCTGTGTCACCTCCTGAGACCAGCCACACTGCAGGCAGACCCCAGCTGAGGGATCCACGGGGTGGGGGGCCAGGCCTTCCACTGTAGCCCCCAGAGCAGTCTGTCCTGGAGGCCACTGCAGTTCAGGGCTGCCGCCTCAGGACAGGATGACAAATGGTGTCAGATGAGGGCACAGCTGGGGCACCCATGGCAGGTGGGCATGAGTAGGAGCAAAGCCTGGCAACAAGATGCAACAAGATGGTGGGGTTGTCAGAATAGCCCCCGAGACATCTGCGTCCCACTCCCAAGACGTGTAGCTATGTAGGGTCACAGTGACCTGCCAAAAGGAACGTGCAACTCACCCTCTGGAGAGACGGACAGTATAAGCCTCTACCAGCTGTCATGACAATGTCCTACGGCAACTCAAAAATTACAAAGCAAGAGAGAAAACGGAAACCGATCCACATGTACTTCAGAAATGGGAGTTATCACATACCTCAGCATAATAAAGGCCATATTAGGCAAACCTACAGCTAACATCATACTTACGGGTGAAAAGCTAAAAGCGATTCCTCTAAGATCAGGAACAAGAAAAGGACTCCCATTCTTAGTTTTATTCAACATAGTTTTGGAATTCCTAGCTACAACAATCAAAAGAAGAAATAAAAGGGATCCAAATTGGAAAAGGAAACTTGTCACTATTTTCAGATGACATGATATTATACACACAAAATCCTCAAAATGCTACCAGAAAACTACTAGAGTTCACCAATGAATTTGGTAAAGTCACAGGATACAAAACTAATATACAGAAATTTGTTGCATTTCTATACACTAACAATGAAATATAAGAAAAATTATGGAAACCCATTGCATCAAAAAAAGTAAAATACCTAAGAATAAACCTACCTAAGGAGGCAAAAGACCTGTACGCAGAAAACTATGAGATGCTGATGAAAGAAATTGAAGATGACACAAACATATGGAAAGATATACCATGTTCCTAGATTGGAAGAATCAATATTGTTAAAATGACCGTACTACCCAAGGCAATCTACAGATTCAATGCAATCTCTATCAAATTACCAATGGCATTTTTCACAGAACTAGAACAAAAAAAATTTTAATTCATATGGAAACACAATCCCAAATAGCCAGAACAATCTTGAGAAAGAAAGAAAGAGCTGAAGTCAGAACACACTCCATGACTTCAGACTGTATTACAAAGCTACAGTCATCAAAACAGTATGGTACTGGCACAAAAACACACATATAGAGCACTGGAACAGCATAGAAAGCCCAGAAATAAACCCACGCACTCACTGTCAGTCTATGAGACAAGGATATACAGTGGAGAAAAGACAGTCTCTTCACTAAGTGGTGCTGGGAAGACTAGAGAGCTAAATCTAAAAGAATGAAATTAGAACATTCTCTAACATCATATACAAAATAAACTAAAAATGGATTAAACACCTAAATATAAGACCAGATGCTATGAAACCCCTACAGGAAAACATATACAGAACACTCTTTGACATGAATCACAGCAGTATCTTTTTGGATCCACCTCCTAGAGTAATGGAAACAAAAGCAAAAACAAACAAATGGGAGCTAATTAAACTTAAAAGCTTTAGCACAGCAAAAGAAACCATAAACAAAATGAAAGGACGACCTATGGACTGGGAGAAAATATTTGTAAACAATGTGACCTACAAGTGATTAATTTCCAAAATACACAAACAGCTCATGCAGGCTCAATATCAAAAAAACAACCCGGGGGCTTCCCTGGTGGCGCAGTGGTTGGGAGTCCGCCTGCCGATGCAGGGGACACGGGTTCGTGCCCCGGTCCGGGAGGATCCCACATGCCGCGGAGCGGCTGGGCCCATGAGCCATGGCCGCTGGGCCTGCGCGTCCGGAGCCTGTGCTCCGCAACGGGAGAGGCCACAACAGTGAGAGGCCCGCGTACCGCAAAAACAAACAAACAAAAAAAACAACCCGGGACTTCCCTGGTGGTCCAGTGGTTAAGACTCTGCACTCCCAAGGCAGAGGGTCTGAGTTCAATCCTTGGTCAGGGAACTAGATTCTGTATGCCACAACTACAGGATCCTGCATGCTGCAACTACAAAAAAAAGATCCCACACGCAGCAACAAAGATCCCACGTGCCACAACTAACACCTGGTGCAGCCAAATGAATAAATATTGAAAAATAAACAAAACCCACAACCCAATCAAAAATTGGGCAGAAGATCTAAACAGCCATTTCTCCAAAGAAGATATACAGATGGCCAACAGGCACATGAAAAGATGCTCAACATCACCAATTATTACAGAAATGCAAATCAAAACATTACAATGAGATACCACCTCACACCAGTCAGAATGGCCATCATCTAAAAGTCTACAAACAATAAATGCTGGAGAGGATGTGGAGAAAAGGGAACCCTCCTGCACTGTTGATGGGAATGTAAATTGGTACAGCCATTGTGGAGAACAGTATGGAGGTTCCTTAAAAAACTAAAAATAGAACTACCATATGATCCAGCAATCCCACTCCTGGGCATATATTTGGACAAAAGCATAATTCAAAAAGGTACATGCAGGGACTTTCCTGGTGGTCCAGTGGTTACGACTTTGCCTTCCAGTGTACGGGGTATGGGTTCAATCCCTGGTTGGGGAGCTAGGATCCCACATGCCTCAGGCCAAAAAACCAAAACAAAACAGAAACAATACTGTAACAAATTCAATAAAGACATTAAAAATGCACGTCAAAAAAAAAAAAAAGTACATGTAACCCCTATGCTCATAGCAGCACTATAATAGCTGACAATAGCCAAGACATGGAAACAACCTAAATGTCCATTGACAGATGAATGGATAAAGAAATGTTACATATATAAAATGGAATACTACTCAGCCATAAAAAAAGAATGAAATAATGCCATTTGCAGAAACATCAATGGACCTAGAGATTATCATACAAAGTAAATCAGAAAGAGAAAGACAAATATGATATCCACTATATGTGGAATCTAAAAAATAATACAAATGAACACATGTACAAAACAGACTCACAGACATAGAAAACAAACTTAGAGTTACCAAAGGGGAAAGGTCGGGGGAGGGGAGGGATAAATTGGGAGTATGGGATTAATATACA
Organism: Tursiops truncatus; assembly: GCF_011762595.2. Classification (NCBI taxonomy): domain Eukaryota; kingdom Metazoa; phylum Chordata; class Mammalia; order Artiodactyla; family Delphinidae; genus Tursiops; species Tursiops truncatus. The sequence goes on along the minus strand of NC_047036.1, from coordinate 169,684,951 downwards.
CACAGTACTATGTCTAAAATAAACAACAAGGACTTACTTAGAGGAAACTATATTCAATATCCTGTAATAACCTATAATGGAAAAGAATCTGAAGAAGAACAGATATATAGGTAACTGGATCACTTCGCTGTATACCTGAAACTAACAGAACACGGTAAATCAACTATACTTCAAAAACAATAAAAGAAATTGGAGTTATCAGAGAGTTCATATATTCAAGACAGTAGAAAAATGGACAAAATAGATGTAATAGTAATTTCAACAAGCAGAACACTCTCTCATATAAATTGCAGCCATGTCTTTTTGGATTCACCTCCTAGAGTAATGAAAATAAAACCAAAAATAAACAAATGGGACCTAACTAAACTTAAAAGCTTTTGAACTGCAAAGGAAACCATAAACAAAACAAAAAGACAACCTAAGAAATGGGAAAAAAACATTTGCAAACGATGCGACCTACAAGGGATTAATCTCCAACATACACAAACAGCTCATGCAGCTCAGTATCAAAAAAACCAAAAAACCCAATCGAAAAATGGGCAGAAGATCTAAATAGGCATTTCTCCAGAGAAGATATACAGATGGTCAAAAAGCACATGAAAAGATGCTCAACGTCACTAACTGCTAGAGAAATGCAAATCAAAACTATAATACGAGGGGCTTCCCTGGTGGCGCAGCGGTTGAGAGTCCACCTGCCGATGCAGGAGATGTGGGTTCGTGCCCCGGTCCGGGAAGATCCCACATGCCGTGAAGTGGCTGGGCCCGTGAGCCATGGCCACTGAGCCTGCGCGTCCGGAGCCTGTGCTCCACAACGGGAGAGGCCACAACAGTGAGAGGCCCGCGTACATCTAAAAAAAAAAAAAAAAAAAAAAAAAAAAAACTATAATACGAGGTATTACCTCACATCAGTCAGAACAGCCATCATCAAAAAGTCTACAAACGGACTTCCCTGGTGGCGCAGTGGTTAAGAATCCGCCTGCCAATGCAGCGCACACGGGTTTGAACCCTGGTCCGGGAAGATCCCACATGCCGCGGAGCAACGAAGCCCATGCGCCACAACTACTGAGCCTGCACTCTACAGCCCGCAAGCCACAACTACTGAGCCTGCGCTCTAGGGCCCACGAGCCACAACTACTGAGTCCACGTGCCACAACTAATGAAGCCTGCACGCCTAGAGCCCATGCTCCGTGACAAGAGAAGCCACTGCAGTAAGAAGCCTGCACACCGCACTGAAGAGTAGCCCCCGCTCACCGTAACTAGAGAAAAAGCCCACGCACAGCAATGAAGACCCAACGCAGCCAAAAATAAAATTAATTAATTTTAAAAAAAGTCTACAAACAATAAATGCTGGGGAGGGTGTGGAGAAAAGGGAACCCTCCTACACTGTTAGTGGGAATGAAAATTGGTGCAGCCACTATGGACAACAGTATGGAGGTTCCTTAAAAAACTAAGAGAGCTACCATGTGATCCAGCAATCCCACACCTGGCCATATATGCAGAGAAAACCATAATTCAAAAAGATACATGCACCCCAATGTTCATAGCAGCACTATTCACAATAGGCAAGACACAGAAGCAACCTAAATGTCCACTGACAGATGAATATTTAAGAAGATGCAGTACATACATACAATGGAATAGTACTCAGCCGTAAAAAAAAATGAAATAATGCCATTTGCAGCAACATGGATGGACCGAGAGATTCTCATACTAAGTGAAGTCAGACAGAAAAGACTAATATCATATGATATCACTTATATGTGGAATCTAAAAAATGATACAAATGAACTTATTTACAAAACAGAAACAGACTCACAGACTTAGAAAACAAACTTATGGTTACCAAAGGGGAAAGGTGGGGGGAGGGATAAATTAGGAGGTTGGGATTAACATATACACACTACTAGACATAAAATAGATAACCAACAAGGACCTACTGTATAGCACAAGGAACTCTACTCAATAGTCTGTAATAACCGAAGTGGGAAAAGAATAGATATATGTATAACTGAGTCACTTTGCTGTACACCTAAAACACAACATTGTATATTAACTATACTCCAATGTAAAAAAAAATTAAATAAATAAGAAAAAAAATAACAAAATTCAACAGAGTTGGAACATATCTATATTTGACAGTCTAGCACTGAAAAATACAATATCTGTAATGAAAATATTGGCAGCTAGGAGCAACAGTAGACTGGACACAACAGAAGACAGGGCAATAAGAAATGTCCAATGTGAAGAAAAGTAAAAAGTAATAAGAATGGGAAAATGAAACAGATCATAAGGGATGTGGGACACAGTCAAAGGGCCTGACGTCTGTCAGTGGAGTCCCAAAGGAGGGGAAGAGGAAGAATGAAGAAGACTCCATGCAACGAAGACCCAATGCAGCCAAAAATAAATAAAATATTTAAAAAAATAATAATAATAAAAAAAAAAAAGACTCCACACTCCCAATGCAGTGGGCCCTTGTTCACTCCCTGGTCAGGGAACTAGATCCTGCATGCCACAACTAAAGATCCCATGTGCTGCAACTAAGACCCAGTGCAGCCAAATAAATAAATATTTTTTAAAATATATTAAAAAAAAGAACTGACAGGACAAAACTGAAAAACTGGCAAAACTATATTCATAGTTGGAGATGGACACCATCACACAGCTCTATAAATGACAGAAGAAATCAGGAAGGATCATTAAGATCGGAACAACATGAACAACATGAACAGCAGACTTGCCTAGTGGACATACACAGAACACTACTCCCAGCAACTGCAGAACACAGGTTTTTATCAAGTGCACAGGAAACAATGACCACAATAGGTAATATTATGTACCGTAATGCAGGTTTAAGAATAATTTACCTCCTGCAGAGCATGTTCTCTGGCTAAAGTGGAATCAAACTAGAATCAATCATAGGATAACAACAAGAAATCCCCAAGTGTTTGGTAATTAACTCCTTGACATAAACATAGGCTGAAACAGAAACCATATGGAAATTAAGAACGACTTTGAACTGAATGGTGGTGATTATAATACACCAAAATTTGAAGATCCTGCTAAAGCAGAATTGAGGGGAACACTTACACTTTATGCATAGGTTGGAAAAGAAGAAAGGTTTATTTTACTTATTTATTATCATTAATTTTTTGGCTGCACCACACAGCTTGCAGGATCTTAGTTCCCTGACCAGGGATTTCACCCGGGCCCCACAGTGAAAGCGCCAAGTCCTAACCACTGCACCGCCAGGGTATTCCCAAGAAGAGAGGTTTAAAATCCATGGTCTCAGGTTTCATCTTAAGACACCAGAGAATTAACGGCAAGTTCAACCCAAAACAGGAGAAACAACAAAATAATGAGGCCAAAACTGAAGCAGAAAACACGAAAAACATGAAATACAAACAAACCTTTGGTCCTTTGATAAAACAATAGCAAACGTTTCTGTTTGTTTTTAAAGAGAAAACACATGACTAACACCAAACGTGAGAAGCGGGGGCTTCCCTGGTGGCGCAGTGGTTAAGAATCCACCTGCCACTGCAGGGGACACAGGTTCAAGCCCTGGTCCGGGAAGATCCCACGTGCTGCGGAGCAACTAAGCCCATGCGCCACAACTACTGAGGCCTCGTGCCGCAACTACTGAAGCCTGCGTGCCCTAGAGCCCGTGCTCCACAACAAGAGAAGCCACCGCGATGAGAAGCCCACATACTGCAATGAAGAGCGGCCCCCGCTCACTGCAACTAAAGAAAGCCTGCACGCAGCAACGAAGACCCAACGCAAACAAAAATAAATAAATAATAAATAAATAAAAATAAAGTTCCCTTTATTAAAAAAAAAAAGAGAGAAGGGGAACACCACTACAGATCCTACAGACATGAAAGAGATAATAAAAGGGGTTCAATTTCTGGTTAGGATATAGACTGTTGTGGCAGACCATAACTTTAGGTGGTTAAAAATAAAACGAGAAAAGGAACAGATTCACTACAGAAATCTACAGAAATACAGAAACATAGATACAGCCGCAATGGAAAACAGCATGATGGTTCCTCAAACAATTCAAAATAGGATTCCCATATGACTCAGCAGTCCCACTTCTGGGTATATATCCAAAGGAAATGAAATCAGGTATCTTGAAGAGATATATGCACCCCCCATGTTCACAGCAGCATTATTCACAATAGCCAAGACATAGAAACAACCTAAGTGTCCCTTGATGGATGAACAGAAAATATGATATATACATTTTTTCTGGTATATTATAATCATAATATCATTCCCTTCAGGATCGTTCCTAGTCTGCACACAGTATAAATACATACGTATCTATTTATATACACAACATGTATAGATACATGTATCGCAAATCAAAACCACAATGAGTTACCACCTCACACCAGTCAGAATGGCCATCATTAAAAAGTCTACAAATAATAAATGCTGGAGAGGGTGTGGAGAAAAGGAAATCCTCCTACACTGTTAGTGGGAATGTAAATTGGTGCAGCCACTATGGAGAACAGGATGGAGGTTCCTCAGAAAACTAAAAATAGAACTACCATATGACGCAGCAATCCCACTACTGGGCATATATCCAGACAAAACGCTAATCTGAAAAGATACATGCACCCCAGTATTCACAGCAGCACTGTTTACAATAGCCAAGACACGGAAGCAACCTAAATGTCCATCGACAGAGGAATGGATAAAGAAGATGTGGTACCTATATACATGGAATACTACCTCAGCCATAAAAATGAAATAATGCCATTTGCCACAACATGGATGGACCTAGAGATTATCATACTAAATAAGTCAGACAAAGAAATACCATATGATATCACTTATATGTGGAATATAAAAAATACAAATGAACACATTTACAAAACAGAAACAGACTCACAGACACAGAAAACAAACTTACAGTTACCAAAGAGGATGGGAGGAAGGGATAGATTAGGAGTCTGGGATTAACAGAAACACACTACTATACATATAATAAGCAACAAGAACCTACGTATAGCCCTGAGACTATATTCAATATCTTGTAACAAGCTATAATGGAAAACAATCTGAAAAAGAACACACACACACACACATATATATACACACATATATATAAAATTTGATCACTTTGCTATATACCCGAAACTAACACAACATTGTAAATCAACTATACTTTAAAAAAACAACCAAAAACACCCATCAGAGTCAAATAACTTCAAACTATAAAAAGCAGGGCTTCCCTGGTGGCACAGTGGTTAAGAATCCGCCTGCCAATGCAGGGGACACTGGTTTGAGCCCTGGCCCTGGAAGATCCCACATGACGCGGAGCAACTGAGCCCGCGAGCCACAACTACTGAAACCCGTGCGCCTAGAGCCCGTGCTCCACAACAAGAGAAGCCACTGCAACGAGAAGCCCGCGCACCGCAACAGAGTAGCCCCCACTCACCCCAAGTAGAGAAAGCCCACACACAGCAACAAACACCCAACGCAGCCAAACATAAATTTTAAAAAAAAGCAGCCGGACAAAAAAGACACATTCCTTTGAAGGGGTTAACAGGGCCAGCTCACCTCTTGTCAGGAACAATGGAATAGCATCTCTAAAATGCTGAGGCAAGAAAGTCAAACCCAAACCACCTGCCAACGCAGAATCCCATTCCCACTGAAAATACCTTCTGCTAATGTAGGCGAAATAAAGATATTTTTAGGCCACTAAAAGCTGGGAGAATTTGTTGCCAGTAAACCCGCACCACAAGACGTATTAAAGGGAGCTCTTCAGACCGAAAGGAAAGGATCTCAGATGGAACCTCTGGTGGGTCAGCAGATGAAACAAAGAGCAGTGGGAAGCGTGACCACGTGGGTGTACATACAAAACTTTTTTTTTTTTTTTTTTTTGCGGTACGTGGGCCTCTCACTGTTGTGGCCTCTCCCGTTGCGGAGCACAGGCTCCAGACGCGCAGGCCCAGCGGCCATGGCTCACGGGCCCAGCCGCTCCGTGGCATGTGGGATCCTCCCGGACCGGGGCACGAACCCGCGTCCCCTGCATCGGCAGATGGACTCTCAACCACTGCGCCACCAGGGAAGTCCACAAAACTCTTCTTAAAAATGTATTTGAGGGGCTTCCCTGGTGGCACAGTGGTTAAGAATCCACCTGCCAATGCAAGGGACACGGGATCGAACCCCGGTTGGGGAAGACCCCACATGCCACGGAGCAACTAAGCCCGTGTGCCACAGCTACTGAGCCTGTGCTCTAGAGCCCGCGAGCAGCAACTACTGAGCCCACGCGCCACAACTACTGAAGCCCACGAGCCTAGAGCCCGTGCTCCACAACAAGAGGAGCCACATCAATGAGAAGCCCGCGCACGGCAACGAAGAGTAGCCCCTGCTCACGACAACTAGAGAAAGCCCGCGTGCAGCAACGAAGACCCAACGCAGCCAAAAATCAATAAATTAGGGGTTAAGAACCTGCCTGCCAACGCAGGGGACACGGGTTCGAGCCCTGGTCCGGGAAGATCCCACGTGCCACGGAGCAACTAAGCCCGTGCGCCACAACTACTGAGCCTGTGCTCTAGGGCTCACGAGCCACAACTAGAGAAAGCCCGCGCACAGCAACGAAGACCCAACGCAGCCAAAAATAAAATAAATTTATTAAAAAAATGTATTTGAAAGACTTGACCGTACATAATGGCAGGGAGTTGCGGGCTTATAACGTATGTCAGAAGTAAAATAAACGGCAAAAAATAGCACAAGTGGGGGTAAGTGGGAATAGGCCAATATCACACAGGTGCCCCTCTCTTCTGCGTTCCTTCCCTGTTGATAACGAAAACCGCCACATGAGCCGACCCCTCTGGTTCCGGCACCACCAGAGGGCTGGCCTGGCCTCCTCTCCGCCTGCTCTCCCAGCTGCGCCATTTCCACTTCCCCACAACACAGAGGTGGCCTCTACCCCTCCATCCCGGACCGGGCAGGCAGCACTGGCCTTCCCAGGCCTCGGTGCTGGAGGGACACCCTGGCAGCACGTGGGAGCCTCAGCTCAGGCTCGTTCCACCAGCTTCTGGAAAGGCTGAGGAGCCGAGTTCTCGGGCCTCAGTGCACGATTCTACCTCTCTGCCTGCAGGCCCCAGTCACGGCCCTCCCCGTGCACGTCCTCGTAAGGTCGTCCCGCATCCTTGCGAGGGTGTGCCTTGTGGGCAACTGTCTCTAATTCGTGGTGGAGATTCCAGGTTCTACCTGGAAAGTTCCCCTCAGCAGCAGCAGCTTTATTTTTTATTTTTTGGCTGTGCTGTGTGGCTGGCGGGATCTCGGTTCCCCAACCAGGGATTGAACTCTGGCCACAGCAGTGAAAGCACAGAGTCCTAACCACTAGACCACCAGGGAACTCCCAGCAACCGACACTCACTCGGCCACCATCTCCTGCGTCAGCAACTGCGTCAACTCTTCACCGTCTTGTTCTGCTTCTCAGGCCTTTTCTCAGATCTCCCCTGGAGCCTGGGGCACCTTACAGTTTATCCTTCGTTTCTAAAATCATCTGTTCTTTCATTTTCTTCCAGAATTGGATCAGCCATTTCCAAGTCTGGTTTTTGTCCACGTCTGTCCCTTGTTTTTGAATTTCTGATCCAAGATGGTTTCGTATCTTCTGACGCTGTTGGGACAGTCTGCCCTTCTCCGACCTCATGCTCTCTCCTGGGGACGCTGGGGTTCCTGGCTGGGGCAAGGGACATGTACAGGTTGTGCTGTGAACCTCTGCCTTTTGGCTTCTGCCCACCTCGCTGGCTGCCCCCTGCCGATGCTCCCACACGGCGCAGCAGAGAGAAAGGGCTGGGAGGGAGGCCAGGCTCCCACGGGGGACTTGGCGGTGTTCCTTTGTAAGTGTAGGCAGGATGTTGCATGCGGCAGGCATTCCTCCCAGTGCTTCTGTGTTGTTTGGGACAGACGGTGGGCTGCCATCGTTTTCAACTACCTGGATCCTTGTGAAACTGTTTCAAGAACTGCTGCTGTTGTGTTTTCTTAGCTGACGCTGCCCTAACAGAACAACACAGGCTGAAACCACACATGGCATTTCTCACTGTCCTGGAGTCCGAGATCGGTGTGGCCAGCTCCTGGTGAGGGCCCGCGTCCCAGCCTGCAGACAGCCGCCTTCCCGCTGCATCCTCACCCAGCACAGAGAGCTCTGGGCTCTCCTCCTCTCCTTACCAGGACGCCAGTCCCATCATGAAGGCCCCATGCCTCCTAACACTGTCCCCCACTGCGGGTCTGGCAGCACCATCTGAATGTTGGGGGATATAAACAATTAGTCCATAGCCACCAAAGTCATTTTTCCTCAGCCGCGTCCACAGTGACTGTGACGCTGTCACAGGGCTTCCCACTTTGTGCTGTCGGGTTCACTCAAGACCTAACCATTCACATACAGCTGGTACCTTTTTGCTCCTGGAAGGGAAGCCTTAGGGTTAGGGTTTCAGATGGACTTGTGCAGACAACGGCAAGGAGCCTGTCCTTCAGCTCCCGTGTTTGCTGTTCTCACTGTGATTTACTTCAATGGCTCTTTTTTCCACCAGCCCCAAGTAGACCAAACCTGGTTTTTTTTTTTGGCTGCGTTGGGTCTTTGTTGTGGTGCGTGGGCTTCTCAATGCAGTGGCTTCTCTTGTTGCAGGGCACGGGCTCCAGACGCACAGGCTCAGTAGTTGTGGCATGTGGGCTCAGTAGCTGTGGCTCGCAGGCTCTAGAGCGCAGGCTTGGTAGCTGCGGCTCCTGGGCTTAGTTGCTCCGCGGCATGTGGGACCTTCTGGGACCAGGGCTCGAACCTGTGTCCTCCTGCACTGGCAAGTGGATGCTTAACCACTGCGCCACCAGGGAAGTCCTAAACCTGGTTCTTACATCCACTTCAGTTCTGTTACCTTGTTTCCGACCGTTTATTTCTCCTGAGCAAGGGGGCTGCCACTCCCCGGCTCCTTCCCCAAGTTGTCCTGCCTCCTAGCCTGTCCCTTCCCAGGGATTTGGCTATGTGAGCTGCTGCTGGCCTCAGCCAAGCCCCTTGGAAAGACTGGACACCACGCTCAGAATTGGTTTCATTTTCCTTTATTTTTTAAAAAAAGCCCCTAAGTTCTATGGCTTCCAGGAAGCATCAGAGAAACGGAAGTGCCATTTCTGTACACTTTTTGTAAAGCAAGACCTAGACGCACACGCGGGGCGCCCCCAGCTGCTCTGCCCTCAGCACGCGGGCCCCAGGGGACCACGGGGGCCGCACCGACGGGCTGCCGGCTCCACACGCACCTGCGGGGCTCGGATGGGCTTTAAGGCGCTTGTCTCCACGGCTCGGCCGGCAGCGCAGAGCGACACAAGGAGCCCACGGGCCACGCGGTGGCCACCCCGAGAGTTCCAGGCCGGCGGCTCCACGAGCAGGTGTGCAGACCCCCCGCGGGCTGCGCCCACCGGCCCAGGCTTTGGTGCAGCATTTCAGTTGGGGGCCGCTCTCATCCCGCCTTCCCCTTTGGTCTGGGGAGGCCCAGGGCGGGCTCACCCCTGGCAGCAACGCCCCGCAGCGCCCCCTCGAGAAAACGGCCTTTGGATCGAGGGAGACAAGCTGCACTTTATGACACTAACGGGCGAGCGGCGGGCTGGACGGAGGCGGCCGCGCTACTTACTCAGCAGACGCGCGGGGGCACAAGGCAGGGCGGCCGCTGTGGTTTTCTCTCTTCCTTGTTTTAAATAGTTAATGCTCTCGGAGGGGAGGACTAGACACAGGTGTAGAAATCTCGGCCAAAGTCTTACGTGAAGGAAGTGACCCCACGCGGGGGCTGGCAGCTCTGCCGGGCCTGCAGTCTGCGTCCAGCGGTGGCCACGCGGCCGTGGAAAAGCGGGCCCCGAGGGGCTGCAGCGGGAGGCTTCAGAGGCCACCGCCCCGGGGTCACTTGTGTCGCTGCAGAGATTTTCTCTTCCTCCTCTTGAAGAAACAGCAGCACCTGGAAGGGGCGGGCACAGGCTGGGAGGCGGCGCAGGCTGGAGAAGAGGGGGATGGGGGAACGGGCGCGAGGGGGTGGGCCCAGGGAGTCCCAGCCCCCAGCAACCTCGGGGGCCTTACTTGGTGTCGTCGGCCACCTCCACCTCTGCGGGGGCCGTGATGGGGGCGTTGGAGTGGCCAGCGGTGGGGTCATCGGCATTCAGCTCCCCGTTGGTGGAGTTCAGTGCCTGCAGGGCAAGAGGGGCACGGGAGTCCTGTAGGCCCTGCTCTCCCCACCCCCACGCTGCTGGGGTCCTCGGCCGGCCCCTCACCTGGTTTTTGCTGTATAGCAGGGCTTTTTCCCGAACCTGAGGCTGCGAGGGCAGGTCGGTGTGGACCGTGCCGATGGGCGTGGGCTGCAAGGGGGCAGGATGCGGCTGAGGCCCGGCAGCCACCCCCCGCCCCACGTCACGTGCCAGCCACCCCCGCCCCCGAGCACAGGGGCTTCAGGGTCCTTGCCAGCTGCCCCCACGCGCCAGGGGCCCCCCTCCAGCACCAGCCTCCCCTCCGCCCACGTACCAGGGGCTTCCCGGCCCAGTCGTACTCGTAGTCGAACACGAAGCCGCTGCGGTCAAAGAGGTCGGTGAAGAGCTTGCGCAGGTAGTCGTAGTCCGGCTTCTCGAAGAAGTCCAGGCGTCGCACGTAGCGCAGGTACGTGGCCATCTCCTCTGCGGACAGCGACAGGGCTGGGGGGCGTGGAGGAGCAGGGCGGCGGCACTGGGCAGGGGGTCTGCGGGGAGTGCGGGGGACGGGGGGCAGACCCTCACCTGGGAAGCTCTCACAGAGCACCTCGATGGGCGTGGCCCGCTTAGTGTCCCCGATCTTCTGGTAGCGCTCCTTGAGCGTGTCGGCCTGCAGGAAGAGCGCGGTCGGCACCGAGGCGCTGCCCGCAGGAGACCCCCCAGCCCCGCCCCGGCCCCGGCGCGCCCACCTTGAGCCCCTGCCAGGGCAGGCTGCCGCGCAGGAAATACATGAACATGTGGCCCAGCGCCTCCAGGTCGTCACGGCGGCTCTGCTCTGCGGGGGGGACGGCAGGTCAGCGCAGCCCTCGTGCCCCCCCGCCCACCCCGCACGCCGCTCACCCTTGCCCAGGTGCGTGTTGATGCTCATGTAGCGCGCCGTGCCCGTCAGGCTCTTGTGCTCGCGGTACGGGATGTGCTTCTTGGTCTCGGGGTCGATGTACTCCTTGGCCAGGCCAAAGTCGATGATGTGGATGGCGTGCTGCCGCTTGGTGCCCGGTCGCCCCACCAGGAAGTTCTCGGGCTTCACGTCGCGGTAGATGAGGCTCTTGGTGTGCACGTACTCCATGCGCGTGATCTGCGGGCGGGCGGGCCTCAGCGGGCTCCCTCCGCCCTGCCCACCTTCCCTCTGCCGCCCCACAGCGTCCGGCCCCCTCTCCCTCCCGCGGCCCGCACCAGCTGGATGGCAATCATGAGCACTGTCTTGAGAGTGAACGTGCGGTCGCACAAGTCGAACAGGTCCTCCAGGCTGGGTCCGAGCAGCTCCAGCACCATGGCGTTGTACTTCCCGCACGGGCCGAAGTAGTAGACCTGAGGGACGCCCTCTGCGGGTGGAGGACACACAGACTCACGCGACGCCCGGGCGGGCTCCCCCTGCGCTCCCACACCCGGCCCCGGGGTACCTGCGGCGCTGAGCTGCTTGTAGAAGCGGTACTCCAGGTGCAGCTGCGGCGCCCGGGACTTGATGGGCTCCTGGGAGGGACGAGGGGACAGATGGATGTCACGCAGGGCGCAGTCCTGCCCTCCTCCCGGCCCGTGGGGACAGCCTCTGCTGGGGGCCGGCGAGGGGCCTGCCCAGGCTGGGGACTGGGGAAAGGGGGCAGGGCCCGGACTCACCAATTTGATAGCTACGTATTCATTTGTATAGAGATTCTTTCCTGTGGGAGGAGAGGCACGTCAGGTCAGCAGGACCCCCAGCACACAGGAGACCGCTCACGACCCACCCGTCCAAGGGGCACCTCCTGTTCTGCGGCAGCCCTCCTTGAGCGTGGCCCAATCCCTCCCGGACCTGGAAGGGAAAAGGATGGGCCCATCCCTCCCGGGCCCGCAAGGTACTCCCACCGGCCGTGGGAACCCGCATCTGCCCCCGCACCCTCATCTCCTGGGCCCCCTCCCTGCCGTCCTGCCCTCTCCTCCAGCACCGCCCCAGAGGCCAACCCTGCCTCCGCCCACTCGGGGCTGCTCCCAAGTCCTCTGCGGGATCCTTCCCGCCAGCACGCCAACACGCTCCAACTTCTCCCATCTAAAAAAGTGAAAACACAACAAAGAGTCCTGGTGACCCCAAGGCCTTTCTTCAGCTCCAGCCGCAGGGAACCTGGAGGAGACATCACACCCCTTCCACACACCATCCCCCCACCGTCCCCAGAGGCTCTGTGAGGCCCCCCCCCGCCACCTGACCTATGCTCACCGCTCCAGCCTCTAGGGACCCCGAAGGCACCCCCCATTCCACAATGCCAGGAACTCCGGCCTTGAGCTGTACACGTCCAGAGGACAAGCCCCGCCCCCTCGCTGTGGAGCAGGGGCCCCAGCCAGGAGCCCATCAGGAGGGAGCGTAACCTGCGTCCTCAGCTTAGACAGACATGCCTGGGGCAGGACATCTCACGCGGCCCATCGCTGGCCCACGTGGACCTCCAGGTGCCCACGGAGAACAAGCCATGGCGCTCAACCTCACGAAACTGCAAAAACACGAGCTGTTCACCTGCTACAGTTCCTACCAGTGGCTGAGCCCCTGGGTGGCCGTCTGCATGCACAGTGTGGGCCAGCCCCTGGGTGGCCGTCTGCATGCACGGTGAGCGCTGTGCACACGCTCCACCCTCTGCCCCTCCCGGTGCTGCCGTCCTGCCTTTCCAGCTCCTGAGCTCCGACTCAGCCCCACGGTGCGCTGCTCCTCCAGGTGACCTCACGCCCGAAGTGCCGTGCTGCTGCGTCTTATTTCTGAGAGGATCCAGTGTGGGAAGAGGCCTCAGCTTCCTCTCCATCCCACTGCAGTGGGACAATCTGGGAGACAGCTGCACCAGGCCGTTCTGCCCCACCCGTGGGTGGCCAAGACACCGGTGCGTATGACCCCACAAGCCCAAGTCAGGGGCCCGCATGCCTGTCAGTCGGTCCCCCGGGTCCCTGCCCATCCCGGCTGTCTCATCACTGTGGTGCTTGGCCTGGAGTCTTCAGCTCAGCCTCAGTTCCTCCAGGGCCTTGGTGTCCGTCCCCGTCTATAGAGTCAGCTGGTCCCCAGACAACTGCAGGGGTGGCCCCGAGTCTGCGGAGAACCGTGCCGTCCATGTCTCCAGAGTTAACTTCTCTCAGCGATGTTTTTACTGCTCAGCGTAGAGTGTGCGGCCTTTGAGACTCGGCGATGTTTTTACTGCTCAGCGTGGAGTGTGCGGCCTTTGTGAGATTTGTTCTGGAGGCACCTGATGGGTTTTGGTGCTCTTACACGATCGGGACTATTCTTAAATTTTTGTTTTCCAGTCGTTGCTCCAACAGAGAAATACAGTCGATCTGTGTTGGCACATGCAGCAGCCTTACCAAACTCATTCCTTTCTAATTGTTTACTGAAAGACTACTCCGGCCTCCGCACGTGGGCAATCAAGCCGTCCGAGACAGGTCACAGCTGTATTTCTTCCTCTCCCAGCTTTCTACCTCTCTGTTCTGTTCACTGCCACTGTGCGAAGGGGGTGCCCGCAGGGGCCCCTCCTGCAGATTCCACTCCTTCGGTTACTACGAGTAAAAGGCACCCAGCGGCAGAGAAAGAAAGCGCCCATCTAGTCCTCCTCATTTTCATTAAATAACAGGCATGCCTCTTGTGTTTCCCCGCCACTCTTTATGATGAAAGTTTCACACATTCAGAAAAGCAGGAAGAGCTGGGCGCAGGGAGCCCCACACCCTGGCTGCCTGGGTCACACAATCCGCGATTGCTCTGTTCTGTTTGCCATCACCTGTTCATCTCATTTTCAGATGCGTCTGGAAGTTGCAGACCTCAGCACCCTGCCCCCTAAACACTGCAGCCTGCAGATCAACTTCAATTTGTACTTAGTGCTTGTTTTTCCCTTGGGAGGAGGCATTTACCTGGGAAACGCACAGCATTTGATGAGCTTTGGCAAATGTGTGCTCCTGGGCCACCCCGATCCCGTGAGGACAGACAGCGTCACCGCCACCTCACCTCCTGAGAGGCCACCCCACATGCTCCCTGCTCCTTGGGGTTCCCTGCACACGCATGACGCGGCTCGCTCTGGCTTCCTGCCCGGGCGCGTCCGTCGCAGCACGGACACACCTGGCCCGTCTCCAGTGTCCGTTACTGAACGCTGCGCACGGGCCTTCCTGTCACTTCTTGGGCAGGTTTGCTGGCTTGTGCTGCGCACGGAGCAGAAGTCCTGTCCAGGGCCAACAAGGCGAGGTGCCCTCCACGCCCCCCAGCCGCTTGTCCGTCTGCTTCTGGGTGGTGTCTGTTCAGATCTCTGGCCCAGTTTTAATCGCAGCACCTGTTTTTTTATTGCTGACCAAGCTGTTGTCTTCTCCTGCGTCCCGGGTAACAGCGCTTTGTCCAATGGTGCTCAGCAAATAGCACCTCCCGGTCTGTGGCTCGCCTACTCGTGTTTTTTTTTTTTTTAATTTAATTTTACTTATTTTTGGCTGCTTTGGGTCTTCGTTGCAGTGCACAGGCTTCTCATTGCGGTGACTTCTCTTGTTGCAGAGCTCGGGTTCTAGACGCGCGGGCTTCAGTAGTTGTGGCACGCGGGCTCAGTAGTTGTGGTGCATGAGCTAGTTCCTCCTCGGCATGTGGGATCTTCCCAGACCAGGGATCGAACCCCTGTCCCCTGCATTGGCAGGAGGATTCTTAACCACTGCGCCACCAGGGAAGCCCCCCTACTCGTGCTCTAAACAACATTTCTGGAAATTTAAACTTTGATGATGCCTAACTGATCCTTTCTGGTAATTGGTCATCTTATTCTGTGTCTTGGTCAAGAAACCTCCTGTTTTGACTGTGCACGTGGGGAAGCCAAAGTCCTGGAGTCCAGATGAGTTGAAGGTGAGAGTGTGTGTGCGCGCACGTGCATGCAGGCATCTGAAGTCTGGATTTACAGCTTCCTGGGGACCTCGGGTGCTCCAGGCTCTGAGCCTCACCAACAGCCAGCTCAGCAGTAGGTGTGAAAAGTGGGAGAGTCTGCAAGGCCTGACAGAGAATGCCTCCGGGGGACCATGAGCAGAAGGGAGATGCCGGGGCTGCACAGGGCAGGAGGACGCTGGAGCCTCCACCACCCAGAGCACGGAGGCCACCCTGAACCCCCCGGACATTTGGCTGAGAACCCAGAAAGCCCACACACTGGGAGGGGGCGACCCCAGCCCTTGAGTAATGCCTGCTTGCCACCCACCCTATCAAAGCTGAGAAACAGTCCCTGGTGGGGTCATGATGAGTCGCCAGGATGAAGCATGATCCAGGCCTCACGTGTGGCACCCACATTGTCCAACAGACAATAAAACATCACTAGACATGTGAAAAAAGGAACAGCACTGCAAGAAGGAAAAACAGCGCCAAAGGCACCACAGACACAGCATTTAAAATAGCTACTGCAAAAGGGAACGCTCCTACACTGCTGGTGGGAATGTAAATTGGTGCAGCCACTGTGGAGAACAGTATGCAGGCTCCTCAGAAAACTAAAAAGAGAGCTACCATGTGATCCAGCAATCCCACTCCTGGGCATATATCCAGACAAATCTATAATCCAAAAAGATACATGCACCCCTGTGTTCATTAGCAGCATTATTTACAACAGTCAAGACATGGAAACAACCTAAATGTCCATCAACAGAGGAATGGAGAAAAAAGACGTGTACATACACACACACACACACACAGTGGAATACTACTCAGCCATAAAAAACAATGAAATAATACCATTTGTGGCAACATGGATTGACCTAGAGATTATCATATTAAGTGAAGCAAGTCAGAAAGACAAAGACAAACACCATATGATAGCACTTATATGTGGAGTCTATCTATGAAACAGAATCACAGACATACAGGACAGACTGGTGATTGCCAAGGAGGAGGGGTTGGGGGAGGGATGGAGTGGGAGGCTGGGGTTAGCAGATGTTAGGTAACACGTCAGCAGATACAAGGTCCTACTGTATTGCACAGAGAACTATATTCAGTATCCTATGATAAACCAATATGAAAAAGAATATTTAAAAAAGAATATATGTATAACTGAATCACTTTGCTGTACAGCAGAAATTAATACAACATGGTAAATCAACTATACCTCAATTTAAAAAAAGCTGGGACTTCCCTGGTGGTCCAGTGGTTAAGAATCTGCCTTCCAATGCAGGGGATGCAGGTTTGATCCCTGGTCAGGGAACTAAGATCCCACACGCCGCGAGGCAACTAATCCCACATGCCTCAACTAGAGAGCCCATGCACCACAACTACAGAGCCCATGTGCTCTGGAGCCTGCACGCCACAACTAGAGAGAAGCCCAGGTGCCACAACTAGAGAGAAGCCCGTGCACTGCAACAAAGATCCCACGTGCCGCAACTAAGACCCAATGCAGCCAAAAATAAATAAGTAAAATAAATAAATATATACTTTTAAAAAGCCATTGCAAGTATGTTCGAGGATTTTAAGGAAAAGATGGGCAAAATGAACAAGCAGATGGGAAATCTCAACAGAAAAATAAGGGAATCAAATGGAAGTGAAAATACCGTGTATCAAATGAAAAATTCAGTGGATGTATCAAATAATATATTGGACGCTGCAGAAGAAAAAAAAGGGTGAACTTACCATAAGGCAGTAAAAACTATCCAGGCTGAAGAAAGAAAAAAGACTGAAAAAAAACTTGAGAGGAACCTGAGGGACCTGTGGGACAGCATCAAACACTCCTAATGTGTGACTGGAGTATGAGAACGAGAGGAGACTAAACAAAGGCAGAAAGAACATTTGAGGTAATGATGGCAAAGTTTTTCCAAATTTAACAAAAGAGTGTTAATATACATACCCTAGAAGCGCAATGAACCCAAAGCAGGATAAACAGAAAAAAAAAACCACACCTAAATTAAGGCCGAATCAACATCTGAACCCAGAGATGAAAAAATCTTTGCAGCAGGCACAAGACAAGACACACTATATACAGGAGAACAGTGGTCAACAGTAGTCATCAGGGAAATGCAAATAAAGTCCACAGTGAGGCACCACTTCACACCCGCTAGCACGCTCCAAGTGGAAAAGCCTGACAACTCCAAGTGTTGATGAGGATGTGGGATACTGAGAACCTTCACACGCTGCCCGCGGGAGTTCAAAGGGGTACGACTGCTTTGGAAACCAGCCTGGCAGTTTCTCATAAGCACACGTGACCCAGCACTTTGATGAAAACACTCATACACGAGACTTGAAGAAAGGTGCTCAGGGCAATTTTATTCACAACACCCCAAATCTGGGCACAGCCAAAGGTCCCTGAGCAGGAGAACGCACGAACAAAATGGGGTGCAGTCATACAGATGGACAGAGTAACAAACAGCGACTAACTGCAGGCCCAGAAAACCACAGGCACTGAGCCGGAGGAGCCTGGCAGGAAAGAACACAGTTGCCCCTCAGCCTCCAGGGGAATGCTTCCAGGAGCCCCCGAGGATACCGAAATCTGCAGCTGCTCCAGCCCCTGACATAAAACCCCACAGCACAACCAGCACAGTCAGCCCCTGTACCGCGGGCTCCAGCCCCTGACAGAAAACCCCACAGCACAACCAGCACAGTCAGCCCCTGCACCGCGGGTTTCGCATACTGAGGTGTGGAGCAACAACCAAACCTCGATCCTTAAAGAGCGTTGTAAGCCAAAAGCCACTACCCCCGCAGTCCCCAACGCACGCTCCACCATCTGTTTACCCAGACCTGTGCTGTTTAGGCTGCGGCTCCCAATGCCAAGGCCAGAACCCAGGACAGCCATCTGGGTCCCCAAAGCCACAAGGGGCACCCCCAGGCTGTAGGACAGGACTGGGCCGGGGGACGTGAGTGTGCGTGTGCCAGCCAGTGTGCGTGTGGGCACACATACGTGCACACACTAATGGGGCAGCAGGGTTGGGGCGCAGAAGCCCCGTCGGGGAAGCTGAAGAGTCAGCCACCGTGCAGCACAGATCAGGCTGGGCACGCGGGGCCCCGCACCCGGGGGAGGCGCCTGTCTCTCCCACACCTCCGCCCTTCCCGTGAGCAGTTTGGGCCCCTGCTGCTGGCAGTCCACTGGCTCAGACCCAGAGCCCAGGGCAGTGAGGACCCGCTGCTGATCCCATCCCAGCGCCTCTGGCATGGCCAAGGTTCAGGCTCAGGACATGCCTCTCCCGGCCTCGCAGGCCGCTGGGCATGTCAGACACCAGCAACACCAGCTGACAGACAGACACGGACCACTGGACGGGGGCTGGGGGTCGCCCACCACTAAGCTCCAACCACTAAGTGCTGTGCAGGAGATGCCCCTGGACCCCCACCTCCGCGTCACCAGCCTCCTGAGCTCTGTGGGCCTGGGGCCCCTGGCACAACCGCCCCACAGCTGTCGGGATCCAGCCCTCTGCAGAGCCTCCTCCGGGGGCAGGGAACAGAAACACACACGCGCTTACCTGCGTTCCCAGCCCTCACGTCCACCCCCGCCCCCGCGTCCCCGGAAGTGAACGAGCGGGGCTCACCTAGCCGGAGCTCCCCGAAGTTGCCACAGCCTATCTTCTTCCCGACTCGGAAGTTGGGGCCCACCATCAGGACCCCCGAGCTGGTCCCCGAGCTCCGGACGCCGTGGCTGCTCCGGCCGGCGGCCTTGGACATTCTCCGGCCCTCCTCCGACTCCCCTTTCCCTCCTTTCTTGTCAAAATCCATAAGTTTGTGGTACCCTGGCCTCTCCACGGTGACTCTGCTGCCGTGCAAATCCCGGCTCCACGGAGACCTGTGGTCGCGGCGGCTCTTCAGGGCTAGCACCCCATGGCGCCCGGCGGGCTCCTGCTAGTGAGACGCGGGCGCTCGCGAGGGCCCGGCCGCAGCGCTCTTCTCGGTGGCCTTGGGGTCACGCATGGGGGGAGGACACATGCTGCTGACGGGTCCCGGGAGCTCAAATCTCGTGGCTCTCGGCTGCAGGAGAAACAGAGGCACGGGTTAGAAGGCCGCGATGCGCCCGCCCGCCACGCGCCCCGGGGCCCAGAGCACAGCCTGGCAGGGGACCCGGGACTGGGCGTTAAATGGTGGCGGGACCGTGTTCTGGAAAGATCTCTGATATGCAGGTGCGACCTGTGACCTTCTAGGGGCAGAGGGGAGGGAGGCTCGTGCAACCTGTGACCTTCTGGGGGCAGAGGGGAGGGAGGCTCGGGCCTCCGAGAATTCCACGTGCCGCCTGCCGGCCCACCCCAGGCTAGAGGACGGCTGTGCTGGGAGAGGAGACGCCTAGTTGAGCAACAGAGGCCCCAGCACTGCTCCTCCGAAGAGGACAGGTGCAGAGCAGAAAGTGCCCGAGGCTAGGAGACAGGCCCCTGCCACAGACCTGGGGGGCCTCCGAGCTGCCTCTCCCCCACCCCACCCCTGCCCAATATCCAGGTGACATCAACGTCCCTGGGCCTCGTTCCAGGAGCCCGTGACCCTGTGGACAGATGGGTGACCGGCTGCTGCTGCAGGAGAGTGAGAGGGCAGGAGGGGCTGCAAGGGCCCCGAGTGCGGGCAGATGGGCTGTGAGCCTGACAGGGCTGGCTGGACACGCGCCCCCAAGGCGAGTCCGGCCTGGCCTCTCCAGCAGAAAGCTGGGGCTGTGGAGGGAACGGTGGGCACCCCGATAGTCCTCCAGGTTACAGGGAGGGGCTGGCCACCCGAGCTGGGGGGTGGGGATACACTCCCAAGGTCTGTCTGTGGTGCCGGCTTCTCCCTCCTCCCCCCACCACGTGGACCAGTCACCCTGCAGCTCAGACAGACGGGGCTCTCCCCTGCCAGCTGGCCTAGCCTCTCAAGCCACCTCCTCCTCTCACGAGGGTCACAGGCCCTCGCCTCCTCTTGTCCCCTCTGGCCAATTCTCACGCCAAAGCCACAGGAATCGCTTTAGAAAGAAAACACTAACCTGCTCCTATGACACCTCCCCACGCCCTCTGCCTGCCCAAGCTCCCCTCGGGCCCAGACTGGCCACTGCGAGGCTCACACCTGTGCTCCCCTCCCCACCAAGCACTCAAGGGCTGACACCTGGTGGAGGCCACGCCCCCGAATGCCTGCAGGGGTGGGGGGAGGTGAGGCCAGGTGAGGGCCCTGATGCCAGGTAGGCGGCCCAGCTGTAGCTCATCCACAACCCATGAAGGCACCCGGGGGAGCCCCCGGCGGGCTGTGGCAGGACCAGCACTGAGGCCCGGTGCCCTGGGGGGGGCGATGAGGGGGTCGCCTCCCACCCCCGTGGGTGCCCGAGCCCCCAACTGGCCTCCCACATGGCCCCCAGCGCCCCCACCTACCACCGAGGGCCTGATGCTCGGAAGGGCCAGCCAGCAACCGTGTGTCACCGACGGCACAGGTGCCAAGAGTCGCAGGCCGAGGACAGGCCCAAATGAGGGGGCCTCTGGCCATGCGCCTAGAGGCAGGCCCACAGCCGGCAGGACGGGGTGGGGAGATGCTCACACACGCGTGCACACGCCAGTCCATGCTCGGCACCCACGCAGGTCATCGCTGCCCGGGGGGGCGTGCAGGGCCGGAGCAGCCAGAGCCTGGGAGCCCAGGAGATGCCCAGACAGGCAGGGGCCCAGGCTTCAGGACAAACCTCACCATTTAAGGCCGGCAGCTTCCCAACCACATGGACGGTGTGTGTGGACAATGCGACCCCAACAAGAACCGTGCGCCCAGCTCCGCCACTGCCTGGGGTTCCCACCAGCCGACACCCCGGCACCGCAGCCGCGCCACCTGAGCAAGGGGCCGGCCCGGGGCCGCGCGCCCCCGCCCGAGCAGCGCTGTCCGCGCCTGTGGACGACACACTGGTCGCTGACCAAGCGGTGCCCCTGCTCGGGCGGCCACCCGTCTGTCTCCACCTTCACCGGCTGCACTCGCAGGAGATGGATCTGAGCCAAGGGGACGCCACACGGGCACTGCAGGCCCAAAGGCAGGCAGGGAGGGGCGTGGCCCAGAATCCGGGCCCTTAACAGAGCAGGCCACTCCCCACACCCTCGGCGTCTCAGGGGTTCCGACGCCACGGGCCAGGCCGCTCCCCACCTGTAAGCGGTTAGTTCCCTGTGGGGGGTGGGCGGGCGGACAGCTGTTCACCATCAGGAATTTGGGAGTCAACTGGGAACAGCTGTTACAAACTTACAAGGAAATAACTACATTAAAAACAAAGGAAATAGTGGGACCTCCCCGCTGGTCCAGTAGCTAAGACTCCATGCTCCCCAATGCAGGGGCTCCAGGTTCGATCCCTGGTCAGGGAACTAGATCCCACATGTCGCGCGGCAAGGCCAAAATAAATAAAGTGGACAGTTCAACGGTTCTTACTGAACCACAGCTTATGCTTGCAGAGTTGTGCTACAATCACCTCAAATTCCAGCACATTCCATCACCTCAGCAAGAAGCCCCGTCCCCATCAGCAGTCACCTCCTCCCCCTCCCCAGCCCCTGACAACCACGAACCCACTCTCTGTGTCTGTGGATCTGCCTGTTCTGGACGTTTCCCATCAGTGGAATCGGACACCGTGGGTCCTTCTGTGTCTGGCTTCTCTCACTGAGCATCGTGTTCTCAGGGTCCGTCCACGAGTGTCAGGGCTTCTGTCCTTCTTGTGGCGGAGTGATGCTGCTACGTGTGGAGGGCACGCTCATCCACAGGAGGACACCCGGGCTGTGCCCACCTTTGGGCTGCGGTGAACTGTGCGGCCGGGGCGTTTGTGTACAACCCCCAGGAGGCGAGTGTTGTCTCCCGGCTCGGACCTAGGCTGCAACTGCTGGGTCAGGTGGAAGTTCTATTTTAATTGCCAGAAGAGCTGCCCCCCTCCTGCGCCCGCCCACGCCCTCCGCATCCCCCGGCATTGCTGCCGCCCAGCTTTAGGACAGCTGCCCGGGGCGTGGGGGTCCTGCTTCACCTCCGGGCACGCGTTGCCCCCAGAGCCCATGCCAGCGCCGGACACGCGCTCACCTCACGGGTGCCTGTGGAAAAGGCACCCAGCAGTGGGGGAGGTGCGCACAGGGACCAGGTGGAGCCAGGCTCAGAGCGGCCAGATGCCTGACCACACGGGAGACTGCACACGACTCACTTCTGGAGCCGCTGAGAGGCCAGATGGAGCAGAACCGGGCAGGAGGCAAACACTCCCTGAGATGGGAACCAGCCGGCATGGGATTCCTGCAGAAAACTGAGTCCACCACCCCTGGTGCCCAGCCCCCTGCGTCTGCTGTTTCAAGACCTGCACACACGCAGCGAACCCGTGCCCTGTACACCCTGGGCACCTTGTGCCCGGACCACACGCCTGGACACGCTACCCTCATTCATTCTGCTGAAGTCCTCCCAGATTCCATAGAGAGGGAACACCAAAATCTACAGGCCACCCCGCTGATGGGATACTTAAGGGTGGTTTCCAGCCGGATTTTCTTTCTTGTCAGAAAGAAATTAAAAACACATGCCTGGGGACTTCCCTCGCGGCGCAGCGGTTAAGAATCCTCCTGCCAATGCAGGGGGCACAGGTTCGAGCCCTGGTCTGGGAAGATCCCACATGCCGTGAAGCAAATAAGCCCGTGAAGCAAATAAGCCCGTGTGCCACGACTACTGAGCCTGTGTTCTAGAGCCTGCGAGACACAGCTACTGAGCCTGCGTGCCACAAGTACTGAAGCCCACGCACCTGGAGCCCTTGCTCCGCAACAAGAGAAGCCACCGCAGTGAGAAGGCTGCGCACCACAGTGAAGAGTAGCCCCCACTCGCCGCAACTAGAGAAAGCCCAATGCAGCCAAAAATAAATCAAAAAAACAACAAAAAAAAAAACCACCACATGCCTGTGCACACACACGCAGGCACACCAGAGGTGGATGTAAAACCCACGGGAATTTCAAAGATTAAAAGCTGAGCCCTGCGATCTCCCAACTCCTCGGCTCCACTCCCCGAGGATGCCCCGCGCACTCCCGCCAGGCACTCCCGCCTGCAAGCGGCAGAAGCAGCCAGGGTGCAGGGCAGGCAGACGCCAGCAGCAGGCCACCACGGGGCCGTGAGCTCAGGGGGACGCACACACAAGCGGGAGGGGACGAGCGCCGAGGTTCTTAAGGAACCTCTGAGGATGGTTTCCACGCAGACGAGGCCAGGAGGACTGGGCGCATCTGCGCCAGTGCGGGGCGGGCGCCTCGCCGTCCCGCGTCCCGCCGCCGCGACCCACGCACCCCCGCGGGCAGGGATTCATGTCTGGGTCCCGCTTTGTGCAAGCAGCTTTTATGGGGCGGGGGGCCCTGACACCGCCCAGCCCCACAGCACACACAAGGAACCCCTCCCAGGGCCCCACCCCTCTGTACTCCAAGCCCACCCGCCTGGGAGCCTGTGCCCCGCCACCGGCATCTGGCTCCCTAGCAGGCCTCCTTTCCGGGCCGCGACCCCCGCTTTCAGGCCAGGCGGGAAGTGCTCTCGGCCCCAGCCCAAGATCCACAGAGGCACGGCCTTCGCCTCCGCCTGGCCTCACGTCCCCAGGTGCAAACCCTTCCGAGCTCACAGAACCTCTGACGGCCCCAAAGCCACGAGACACGCCTCCTCGGGCTTGTTCAGAAGCGCCCCTACCCCCAGGTGCTCACTCCCAGGCCCTCACTCCCAGACCCTGCAGGACGCAAGCCTCAGGGTCCGGCGACACTCCCCTCGGCAGACCCTTCTACTCTGCCGCCTCCCAGGATGGCTTGTGTTAGGTGAGCGCTTACTCCGTGCCCAGGGCTCGGGCAGCAGTGGGTTCCCGGCCACAACCCCCAGCAGCAGGCCTGTTCTCCCGGTCACACTGTCCAGCAGGGGGCCCTCCAGCCAGCGCGGAGAGGCACGTTCGCAAGCACACCTGCGGCAGCCGGTGGGCCGAGAGTCCAGGAGGCGCCATGCAGAGACGGGCATGACCGGGCACAGCAGGGAAGGAGCCCTGTGTGAGCCGAGAGCCAGGGCACAGCCCGCGTCGACAGGGGCTGCGGTGCTAGGCGCACCGTGTTGGCCCCCACGCCCCGATGTCCACGGGGCTCCCGGCGGGGAGCCAAGGACAAAATCAGAGACTCTGGCGTGTGTACTCCCCACCCTGGCCCGCAGCCCACACGCGACGCCAGAGGCCCCACCGCAGCTCACCCAGCCGGGCCGACAGCAGCAGGGCAGGCCTACGGCCCCCCCATCCGCCTCCTGACAACAGGCAGGCGTGTGGCCACCACGGGGAGGCGGGGGAGGAGCCCTAGACCCTGAGCCTCCCAGGGACAGGACGCCAGCCCTGCTCACCCCGCAAACGAGAGCAGCCACCCGCAGCGCGCACGGAGGGGTCGCCCCACCATCCACAGGATGGTTATCCTGGGTCCCCTCCTGGGGCCTGAGGGGGGATGGCAAGAGCGAGTCCCCCACTGACCTGGGGGGAGCAGGGGTAACAGAGAGTGGACACAGGGCTAAAACCAGAGCCAAACGTTGCCAGGAGCCTGGGCGTCTGCAGGTGCCCCCCGGCACACCTGGGGGACCAGGAGGCAGGTGTGTGTGATGCCAGCCCCGGTGCAAGCGTCGAAGCTAAAACTCATCATGGGGGCGGTGTACCCAGTCCTTGACCCAACCCTAAAACAAAGCCAGTCTCGATCCAACCAACATGGCCCTCAGGTCCTCCCAGGGGCACCTGGACTCTCCCCCCATGCAGGGAAGGCCCTCCAGGGGTGTGGGCTCTGCTCAGGCCCCCATGGCCAACTTAAATTCCACAGGCCCCGCTGAGCCCCGACGACCCACTCTTGCCCCCCAGGCCAGTCCCCAGGCGGCCCCTGGCCTGCCTTCCAGCTCCGGTGAGTTACCTGCCGTGTTCTCTGGGGGGTCCTCCATCTCGTCAGGGCCTGGGCCAGGTCCCCTTCGTGGAGGCCCCGGGAACCCCCTTGTCTGAGCGCCTCTACCCAGTGATGTCACAGTCCCTGGCCGACATCACAGGCACAGCCCTGGCCCAGAGGCAGGGCCAGTCTGGGGCGGAGATGGGCAGCCTCTCTCCTGGGGGCGGCCCCTCGGAGGCTGCCTGGCTCCACCGCACACGGCAGGCCCTGGTGGGTGCCGCCTGGGAAGTGCCGGGACTCTGGTGGGATCGTGGCTGCGGCCCCCTTTGAGGCACCTCCGGACACGCGTGTCCCTCCATCAGGCTGAGCCCGTTTCCGTCCCATGGGGCCTTGGTGACACGTGTAGGGAGGGCCTCCTCCCCAGGGTCACCCAGAGCCGGGGTTGGCACCCCAGCAGCCGTGAGCACCCCGAGCGTCAGGTCTTGGTGCCTATGCACTGCTCCCCAAGAGGGACCCGGACCCTGGAGACGCGCCGGCCCTGGGGCCGCAGCCTAGAAGCTTGAGGTCACCGCAACGTGGAGTTACAGCACAGAGCTAGGAAGTGGCCCTAAAACAGTGACCAGCCCCCGGGACGAGGTCGACACCTAAATGAATTAGGCAGAAATGGGTCACAACACACTGACTGACAGACAAGGGAACGCGACCTGAGGAGACGGGAGAGGAAGGGGCACCCCACCCGGCGGAGGCTGCAGGTAACCGCCACCAGCAATGCTGGAGCACGCCGAGGCGCAGCCCGGCATCACCTTCTCAGCAGCCACGAGGAAAAGTCCGTGTGCGGCACAAGCCGGCTGCTGCCCAGACGCTGCGCCCCCTGGAGAAAGGGGTGGAAGGGGGCCAGACTTCACGCTCGGGGGCAGCCGCAGGCTCGGGGTCATGAAGAGCAAGTGTGGGCAGAGACACACAGGTGCACAGCCAAGCTACAGGCGAGCCCAGGAGGACTGGGGAACTGACAGCGCTTTCCTTCAAACCTCTCCACAGACTTGAAACGTTCTCACGACAGACCCCACAGCCTCAGCCCAGAAGTCACCGGGCGCTTCTGTGCAGGGGCGACTCGAGAACCTACCGGAGGAGTGCTCGGCAGTGACCCCTGGACACAGCACCTGGAACGAGCTGAGGTGCTACATCGTTCGCAATGCTGGGAACGGGTGGGCCCGGGCCACGGGCTCACTGGCCTGTTCTCGCTGCGTCTGGGCACGTTTAAAAACCTCCCGACAGAGAGCTAAAAGGAGAACAGGCGGGGGTCGGGGAGGGCGGGAAGGGACACAGAAGGAGTCCGATCACGGGGACGGCGGGCGTCCAAACCCCACATGATGCCAGGTGGAACACAAGACAACTGGAGGCGCAGAGACAGGGCCGGGCCGGCCGCACGGGCACAACTGGCCGTCCTGCCCCAGGACACGGGCCACGCATTCACAGAAGGCAAACACACAGAAGCGCGCTCGGTGGCACCAGGCACGTGCCAGGAGCTCAGCACCGCCGGGGCTGCCGCACACTGTCCTGGACGAGCAGGTCTGGAACCTTCCATCACCGCGGAGGCTGGCCTCTCCCTGCAGCCCCTCCGCCAAGGCCTTGTCCACACCTTCGCAGTGAGCTAGCCGCCCGTGGAGGGGGCAGCACCATCCCAGCCCACATGACAGGCCTTGCGTGACCCCTCGTCCTGGGTGCTCAGGTCAGTTGTGCCTGCACTGCAGCCCCATATCGGTCCCAGGAGGGGGCTGAGCTGTGTCCCCCAGAGACACGTCCCACCCCTGGAGTCTGGGACTGTGACCTTATCTGCAAACGAGGGTGGGCCTGAAGCTGTGACGGGTGCCCTGTGAGCAGAGGAGACAGAGACAGGGAGACGGCCATGCCCCCCACCCCAGGAGAGCGGGCGACACCAGCACAGCCCGGGGGCCTGGGGCAGAGAGGACGTGGGGTAGAGAGGACGTGGGGCAGCATGGACTCTGGCTGAGGATGACGTATGAACACGGGCCCATCAGCTGGGTTGCGGGAGGTGCTGAGGGGCTGGTCGTGGGCACACGGGGACCCTCTGAACTGATTCACAGCCTCTCTGTAAATCTAAAACTGTTCTAAAACAAAGTCTGTTTAGGGACGTCCCTGGTGGTCCAGTGGGTAAGAGTCCGCCTTCCGATGCAGGGGACGCGGGTTCGATTCCTACTGAGCCCACACACTCTGGAGCCCATGCGCCACAACTAAGAGAGAAGCCCGCGCCGCAATGAAAGATCCCACGTGCCACAACTAAGGCCCAACGCAGCCAAAATAAATAAATAAATAACTTAAAAAAAAAAAGTCTATTTAAAAAACAACCCCGTGGCTTCCCTGGTGGCGCAGTGGTTGGGAGTCCGCCTGCCGATGCAGGGGACACGGGTTCGTGCCCCGGTCCGGGAAGATCCCACATGCCATGGAGAGGCTGGGCCCGTGAGCCATGGCCGCTGAGCCTGCGCATCCGGAGCCTGTGCTCCGCAACGGGAGAGGCCACAACAGTGAGAGGCCCGCGTACCGCAAAAAAAAAAAAAAAAAAAAAAAACAACCTCCACCTCCTCTAGCAGCTCCCCCAGTACCCACCCAGCACCCACTCCAGTCCTCACTCCAATGTCACCCACCCAGCCCCTCAAAGAGCATCACGGCGCTCACCGCCATCGACGGCAGCCCATCCACCCAACGCACTCCCCAGGGACACAACAGGTCCGGGGGGAACATGGCGGCTACTCGCTGAAAGGGGTCCGAGAGCACGAGGGGCAGAGCAGGGAAGTAACGTGAAGGCCTCTGAGGGCCAGAGCGTGGGGCGGGGACACGTGCGCCGATGGAAACGATGGAAACCTGGGCTCCCAGGCCAGGTGCTGGGAGAGGCACGTCAGGGCCCTCAGAAGCGGCCCCCGCGCTTCCACAGCAAGGAAGCCAGACTGCAGCCCAGGGGCTCCTTTGTGCCTTCCCTGCCCCTGCCAGCAGGTGCAAACTTTCCTGAGCTCAGGAGCAGGGCGGGGGAAAGGGTGGGGAAGAGGGTTCTCAGCACGGAGCCTCACGCGGAGCCCCGGCTGGGCACGGAAGCGGGGTTGCTGGGGTGGAGGGGGACACGCAGACGCAGGGGCCGGAGAGACACACGAGGGAGGACATTAAGGGGCCCCCCAGAGCACCTGCAAACTCGCCAGAAAACCACACCCACCAGCCCACCCGTCCGGCCAGCCCCCCACCGGGTGAGGAGTCAGGGACAAAGACCCGGGCCCTCCCCTCAGGGCCGGGGGCATCACGAGGCAGCTGCCTCTGGGAAGGAGGCCCAGCGCCTGCCCAATGGGCCGGGCTCCTGCATCCAGGCTGGAGCCTGCACGGTCCTCCCTCCCCAACCCCCCACCTGGACCTGGTGCACCAGGAGCTTGCCTGAGGCCCACAGGGCTTCGTTTCCCATGGCGCAGCCTGAGACGGTCTCTCTACCCCACACGGAGGAAACCCGCAGCCAATCCCGACGGGTCCGTCCACAGCGTGTCGCTGGACCCGCTTACAAACACGCCCGTGTTGTTCAGCGGTCTGGAAGGACTTCACCAACGCGTGGCTGGTGCCCACCTCCTAGATTCTGAGCAAGTGCTTAAGACATTCCCACGCTTTGTCGTAACGGCCATTCTCCTCAATGTGCGTGTGGCTTTTGCTACTGAAAACACCAACGAGAGGACAGTGGTTTTGTGGTATCACAACTGGGGGGGCCACCTGGCCCTTTGGGGCCTGCCGGTCACTCCAGGCACTGGACACGCCTGCTCAGAGGAGAGCAGCCGAGGGCGCCAGGACCGAAGTCCACGGGCCAGCCCGTTGTCTGTGATGTCAAAGGGCAGGACCAGCCCCAGCGCCCACATGCTCCAAAGGGCTGGCATTCTGGAAAGTGCAGGGCAGTGGGAGAATGGTCTTCCAAAAACCGGCCAGGGTTCCCAGGCTCTGAGGAGACAGACACCACCACAAAGGACAGACCCCAACCCAGGACAGGAAAGATGCTGGGAGAGGCCAGGACACAGAACCTGGAGAGGAAGCTGGTGGGGACATGGACAAACAGGACCCTCACCCATGGCGGGTGGGGCAGAAGGTGGTGCAGCCGCCATGGAAAACAAGCAGCAGTTCCTCAAAAGTTAAACACGCAGTCCCCACTCGACCTACTCCGTGTCCACCTGAGGCAACTGAGAACACGTCCACGCACACCTGTGTCTGCACATCCACAGCAGCATGACTCATGACGGCCAAGAGGTACACACGACCCACATGTCCATCAATTGAGGAGTGAATAAATAATGTGGTCCCTCCACACACAGGAACATCACTCAGCCACGAAAAGGAGTGAAGCCCTGACACTCGCTACCACGTGGATGGACCGTGAGACCACGATGCTCAGTGAGAGAAGCCAGACACAGGACACACAGGGTGCGACTCCACTGATGGGAAACGTTCAGAACAGGCAGATCCACGGACACAGAGAGTGGTGAGTAGCTGTCATGGGCTGGGGGGGGACTGCTCATGGGGACATGGTTCTTTTGGGGGTGATGGAATGTTCTGGAAATGATTTTAGTGACGGCTGCACAATTTGTGAATACACTAAAACCACCAAGGTGTACTCTCCAGCGAACTGCATGGTCTGGGAGTCGTACCTCAGCTAAAACCGGGGGTGTGTGTGGCATCTCCACAGAGCTGTCTGGAGGGGCACAGGGCGTGAGGCTTGGCAGGCAGCCCAGAGAACAGGGCTTGTCCAGCGCAGATCAAAGTCCGACGCACGTGCAGCTGCCAGAGCCACGCCTCCCCCTCCCACCAGTTGAAGCAGCTTCTGTGACAGACACGCAATAAATCCTTCAGAGGACAAGGGGTTCGTGCCCACAGGAAGTAAGAGACGCAGACACCGGCGAGAAGGTGGGGAGAGGAGGAAGGGCTGACTCACGGCCTCGGTCCTTCCCAGCAGCCCGGGACAAGGCCCCAGGGGCGCAGAGGTGTCCCCACGATGGCCCAGGACGGGCTCACGCTCACCTGGGCACACTCAGGAGCTCCCTTCTCGCCCCAGAACTGCCCCGCTGGCCTCTGGCCCCGCTCAGCGAGCAAGCAGCACCCTGACTTTGGTCCCCCAGACTGGCCGCGAGCTGGAGCGCCTCCACTGCCCAGAGGCTGCATCAGAGTCACCAGATGCCCAGCCCACCCCCAGATGCGGAGGCCGGGGCAGGGCCTGCAGCCGCCTGGGAGCACCACCTCCTCATTGCAAAGGTCCCCCTCCACACCTCAAGGCCGGCCACCGGCCCCAACCCACTGAGGCCAACACAGCCCCGAGCCCCCGATGGAAGGCTGCCACCAGCCCGGGGTGGCCAGACACAGAGAAAAACACAGGGCGCCCAGCTGACACGGAAATTTAGATAAGCAGCTAATAACTTCTACTACAAGTATGTCCAATGCACTATTTGAGGCCTATTTATACTAAGCAATTTTCGGTGGTTTGTCTGAAACTAAAATTTCACTGGGCACCCCACACTGTTATCAGCTACACGTGGCCATGACTGACAGCAGCGCAGACAGCCTCTGCCAGGACTCACATTGCCAAAGGCACTGATGTTTCCTACTCAAGTCCGTGTATTTGTTAAAATCAAGCGTTTCCGATGAAAACTTAGCTTCCAAATGGTGATGAGCCACGAGTATGGATATATACCCAATAGGAAGGACATAAGCCGCCTCAACAGTAACTTCTCACACCAATTAACGTTTCAATGATCATACCTCAGAAAACAAAATTAAATGACGTAAATGGAGCGTCACCTGTTGCTTTCTACTTTTCAACCAGGTACCAGCACACTGTCCACCATCCACACGGCTTACATCCTGTCTGTCTTGCGGACCAGGGCTGGGGAGCCTGATAGACACCTGGGCCTCCAAAATACTCCGCACCGCCCGCAAGCTGGGTACTGTCATGACCATTTCAGACGGGGAAGCCTAGGCTGGGGTGTGAGAGGCGCCGGGCGCGCCCTGCAGCCTGCCTGGGTGAGGGGCACTACCCAGGGGCGCGTGGGGACTGGCCGGGCTGGAGCCCCAGCTTTGGAGGGAAGGCAGTGGAGCGTCCAGGGGAGACGGTCTCCTGATTGGCTCTGCCCCCTTCATCTGGCCACAGAGGAAGCTCCAACTCCCCAGGCAGCAGCCTGGAGGCCAGGGGCGAAACCAGGAGGGAGGATGAGGGTCACCCTTGGACGAGCAGCAGGGCGGCCCGAGGTGAGGGGGCAGACACTGCCCCATGGGGGGACCTTGGCCGGCCACCACGTCCAGTCCACATGAGCCGCATCCCTCCGGGCCTCCCCTCTGCCGGTCCCCTCCCCACCTGCTTCCACAGACTTCCAGCTCCTGGGGGCAAAGGTGGGCCTGTGGAGGCCCAGAGACGCACTCAGGGAGCACCTGAAATGGGCACCCACCGGGCCCTCACAGCAGGCTGTGGAGTGCAGGAAACACCCAGCTGGGGTGCTTGCCGGGCTGATCCTGCCGCCCTAACACCGCGCAGCGCCTGGGATGTTTGCGGCTGTCACGACGGGGCTGCCCTAGAGAATGACCCGGCCCCAACGCCCACAGTGCCGAGGGGAGAGACCTGGTTCTAGAAAGAGTCCCTCATGCAGGTTCCCGCTAGACCCATGGCTGCAGCTTCAGGAAACAAGCAGCTCATGACTGAGGGCCGGCAGTCCGAGGGAGGGCCCAGGCCAGGGCGGGAGCTCCCCAAACTGCCCCCGTGCAAGTGTGAGAGCAAAGGTGGAGGTGGGGCACTGGTGGGGCAAGAGGCGCACAGGGTGGCACGAGGGGTCCTGGGAGCTATCGGCACTGACCTGGGCCCTCCCGGCCCGCTCGGGTTAAGCTACGCGAGCGGCTGGCTTCAAGGCCAGCCCGTCCATGTGGGTGATCCCCGAGACGGTGCGGCCTGGCACACAGCACGGTCAAGTTTCTGTAAAGACACCAGTCTCCCAGCGTGGCCCCCTGAAATGACACCCAAGGCCTGTTCTAGAAGCAACGAGGAAGGGGGCCTGCACGTGTCCCCAGGCACCTCCCCCAACCTCAGCCCTCGCCACCCCACCGTCCCCCCACGAAAGCCCCCAGTCTTTCCGGAATTCTCTGCCTGGGATTCGTAATCTCAGCCTACTCCCCAGCCAGCTGCCCCGCGGCCCCAGCTGGGTCACCCACTGGGCGCCCAGCAGAGCTCTGCCACGTGCCTACCAGCCAAGCTCTGGAACCACAGCGAGCAGAGCCCCCCATGACGGGCACGGCCGCAAGGGGGCACCGCAAACACTCACCAAGGCCCCACAATGAGCGACGTTGCCCTGCAACCCTACGTCCTGCAGGGGGCTGGCGGGGGAGCGGCCTGGCCCCCAACACCAGGCAGGGCTGTCCCCTCATTCAAGAGGGCGGAAGTTCCACTTTTGGCTGCATTAGGCCTTCGTTGTGGTGCGCGGGCTTCTCGTGGCAGTAGCTTCTCTTTGTTGCCGAGCACGGGCTCTAGGCTCACGGGCTTCAGTAGTTGTGGCGCACGCACTTCAGTAGCTGTGGCACACGGGCTCAGTTGCTCCGCGGCTTGTGGGATCTTCCCGGACCAGGACTCGAACCCGTGTCCCCTGCATTGGCAGGTGGATTCTTAACCACTGTGCCACCAGGGAAGTCCCCAAGAACAACTTTTTAAGACTGAGGTGCATCACAGACCAACGTAAAGTTGTGATACATACCGTATATCTATTTCTACCTTTTTTTTTTTTTTTTCCCGGTACGCGGGCCTCTCACTGTTGTGGCCTCTCCCATTGCGGAGCACAGGCTCCGGACACGCAGGCTAAGCGACCATGGTTCACGGGCCTAGCCGCTCCGTGGCATGTGGGATCTTCCCAGGCCGGGGCATGAACCTGTGTCCCCTGCATCGGCAGGCGGACTCTCAACCACTGCACCACCAGAGAAGCCCCTATTTCTACCTTTAAATAGCGATCCTACCATGACCCAGGATGACCCGGGACCAGATCCAGCACCTGGGTGCCCCTGCCCGCCACTGGCAGGAGAGGCTCCGAGCAGCGGGAGGACGGTGGGCAGCTCTCTGTTCTCCAAAGGACGGGCTGCTGGCGGGGGCACCGGGGGAGAGCAGTCCCGCACCAGGGGTGCTCAGGCACTGCAACATCTGCACTTGCTGGGACCTCCTGCCGCCCCGCACGCACTCTGCACGGGCTCTGCAGGCTGGGTCTCCGCGGTGAGGGGAGGGGCTCGCCCTCTGGAATTTAAGCACCGCGGTCTGTTCCGAGCAACCTGGCTTCTGCCACTCACTGAAAGGGGCTTACAGGAAGGGCTGCGTGACAGCAGGGCGGGCGCACATCCGTGGACCGTGCCGGGTACCAGGGGACGCATGGGGTTCGGAGAAGGAAGTGCTGCTACCAGCCACTCTCCCGGAGAGTCCCACCGACCCTCTGCATGGAGCCCCGCGCTACAAAGGCGGGCGTGGGCTCAGCCTGGACCAGAAGCTCCTGTGGAAGACAGGGCAGGAGGGAGGGGCTGAGGCCAGGAGAGGAGATGGGTACTCGCAGCCCCTGTGGGCCAGAGGAGCCCAGGGAGCATAGGTCTTCCTACTGGAGGTCACTCAGGCCTCACCTCCTCATCTGTAGGATGGGCACTTGGGCCATCGCCCAGCACAGGCCCCCCAAAGCTCCCAAACGGGGATGGGCAGACACGGAGCTGCCCGAGGTAGGGCCTTCCGCACCTACCAGGTCTCGGGCCTGGCGGACCCTTCCTCCACGGCGGAAAGATTCCCGACCCAACGGCCAGAGCTCTCCCGAGCACACCCCGCTGCCTAGATCACAACAGCAAGGCCCCCATTGGGCGTGACAGCACCAGCTGGACCCCAGACACTGACCACGACCCCAAGCCGCACGCACCACCCATGCTGACCCACCCAACGCCCCTGGCCATGACACCCCGCTGCCAGCTCCCTCCCCAGGCTGCAGCCTGGTAAGGCCTCCCAGTAAGGCCTCTGGGGGGAGGGGGGGCAGGCAGCAACCCAAACCCACAACAACTGTGAGGAGAAAACCTGCTGCTCTGAGGTGGCCCAGGCAGCACTGGAACAAGGAGTTCCTGGTGCTCCAGGACGTCCAGGGGAGGTGCTACTTCCCCAGGTACAACCTTGCGGGGACTGGGCCCACAATGAGGGCTCGCTCAGACCCACCAGTAAACCCCCAAGGACACAGGTTGCCCCTGCAGCTGTCCGGAACGCCTCTGGGCTGGCTGGCTTCCCCAGAGCTGGGACGAACAGATAGAAAGCTTTCAGTGTAAAAAAAAAAACCAACAAACCTCACCTACTTCCTCTTGCAATCCAGAGGTAATTACTATGTAGCTGAAAGGAGGAGGTTAAGATGGAACCAGCAGCAGCAGTTCAGAGGAGTCTGTGTACACACAGCTCTGCTGTCACATCTCTGAGCCAGGGAATGAGACGCCTGTCCCCAACCCGCTTCAGAAAAATTTAGAGGAACTCGAAATCAGACCAGAAGACCCAACTGGCAACTGCACACGGAAAAACCAGAGCCGGGCTGGATGACCGCTGCAGACCCCAGGGTTTGGCCCACCCCTAGGGTGGGGGTCCAGCCAGCTCCTTCCCGACCTCCCTCCCTCCCTCCACGGGCAAACGCAGCACATACAACTGGCCCCCAGCCTGGGAGCTGCCCCCCACCAGCTGGACCCCCGGCCCACACCCACCACCCCCAAGTGGCCCTCCCATTCCACTCCTCAGAGATAGGGCCACAGACACCACCGCAGCCGGGGAACTGAACACCTGGGGCCGCGGAGACAGTGAGGCGGGCCTGTCCAAGCCTGTGTGCGCTCCTGGGGGCGCTACAGTCAACCCCCCAACCCACCTGGCCACGCGCCTGCGGAGCCACAACTTGGTGGAGACGCAGCAGATAAAAACGAACTCCTGGCGAGGACCACAAACTTCCCCCTTTCAAACCGGCGGCCCAGCTCAGCCGGTTCCCCTCAAGCACAGCCTCCACCTCCTTCCAATCAGAGCCATCCCCCAGCCCCCGGTCTTGCCTCCAGGTCAGAGCCTTTGTGCTCTCCCACGGATCTCTCACATCCCTGAACCACAGGAGCCCGTGGGGGCCCGGAAACGCCAACTGAGCCTGTCCGTGTCCCCTGGGGCAGGGACGGGGGACCCCCAGAAGCCCCTCAGGATGGATGTGTGAACAACCCTGGAGTCCCAGATGCTGGCCTGGCCAGGGTCCCCCTGTGGAAGGGGTTGGGGAGAGAATGCTAGGCTCCACCTATGTGCACAGAGCTCTCCAGGCCGTTTCCTGCAAACAATGCCATCCGGAGGCCAAGGGACTACCCCAGCTGCCCAAAGCCTGCCCAGGACGACGCCTCGGACGTCACAGCAGTGCTCTCAGCCCCCAGCCCGATACTGAACACACTTCCCCTGAGAAAACAGGGGAAGCACAGGGCAGGGAGGGGATGAGTGTGGCTGCTGGGCACGCAGACATCGCACTCCCCTCCCTGATCCGAAGTGTTTCCGGAAAACAAAGCCGGTGGCGAGGGCGGAAGGGGGAGGCGCAGCCAGGCGAGAGCCGGGAGTTCCTGAGCAGCCCACAACAGGTCCCCCAGACCAGACCCCTACTGTTGCTCCCCTTCCCTGCTCCCAGCTCCCCGCTAAAACCTGCAGGGCCACAGAGGGGCGAGTGTATGCGCCAGCGTGGGGAGGAGCGATGGGCCCAGTAGAGAGAGCTGGAGGGGTGGGAGGACGCGGGGAGCGGACCGTGGGCTTGAGCGCTGGGGGATGGTGAAGGGGGGAGGTGGGGTGGGGCTGAGGGACAGTGGGGGACACTGAGGTCTGGAGTGAGGGAACAGTAGGGTCTGGAGTGAGGAATCAGGAAGGACAATGAGGTCTGCAGTATGGGGATTAGTGGGGGTGAGAGGTGACAGGGCCTGAGTTCGGGGGTCGCTGGCGGCGGCAAGATCAGGGGTGCAGGGGAGAAGTGCTAAGCGGTTGGGGTCTAGAGTGTGGGGGTCAGTGAGCTGGAGGGGCAGTGGGGTCGCAGTGCAGGGGGCAGTGGGGTCGCAGTGCAGGGGGCAGTGGGGAAGCAGAGTCGGCAGTGCAGGGGTCCACAGGAAAGGGTCAGGACTGTGAGGTCCGCGGGGTGCGGGACACGGGATGCAGGGGTCTGCGGGGGTCCGAAGTGCGGATGTAGGGGCTGCGAGGTGCCGGAACTGGGAGGTCCTCGGGATATAAGGGCGGCGTGGTCCGGGAGTTCGCGGGGGTGGGGCCGCCGACAAGGGCGTCCGCGTCGTTACCTGACGGCCTCCGCCGTGGTCGTGGCCGTGGCCCCGCGGCCGGGCGGCCGGGCTGGGCGGCCCGGGCTCCCTCAGCAGCGCGGCGCGGGCCCCCGCTCCGGACCCCGTTCGCGCTCCGGCTCCGGCTCTGGCGCCCGCTCGGGCCCCCACTCCGGCGCCGCTGCAGCTGCCGGCCTCCGCATGTTGGGCGCGGGCTGTCCCAGCCGCGCGGGCGCCCGGCTCGCCCCGGTCTCGCAGCGTCGCTCGCGGCCCGCGTTTACGCCGCCAGCGTCGCGGGGGAGGGCCCGGCGCCCACTGCGCAGCGGCCGGCGGCCCTGGGGCGCGCGCGTGACGTCACCGCGCGGGGCGGGGCCCGGAGGCGCGCCCGCCGCTTTGCGGCAGCGGGTGGCGCCGCGCGACGACCGCCGCGCTTTGCGGCCGCTCTAGCGCGGCCGGGCTGCAGCCCCCGGGACCACTGGAGGCGCGCGGCCGCGAGGGCGCGCACGGGCGGGGTGAAGGAACCGGACCCCATCCACCCTCCTGGGAGGCGGGGCTCCCGCCGCCGGCCCTGGCCCACCCTGCCGTTGCCATGGCGACGCGTGGCCGGTCGCCCGGACACCGCCCCACCGCGCTCCTGTGACGTCAAGGTCTCGCCACTTGACGTCACGGCCGGGCGGTGCCGCGGGGCGTGGTCAGCGCGGGGCAGGCCGACTTCCGGAGCGGGCGGCGGGAGTCGGCTGGGTGGGACCGGCAGGGGCGAGGACTTTAGGTCGACGGGCGAGAGGCTTGGCGGCGCTTCTCCGCGTCCTAAGAAACAGTGACGTAAGCGAGGAGCCAAGGAGGGGGTCACCCAAGGCACTGGTCCAGCTGGGCCTTCCGGCCGAGCACGGGCCCTGGCACGCAGCTGGCGCTCAACAAGTGTCGTCTGCAGAGTGCTGGCTCACGCACTGTCAGTCCACCCCGGACCGAGAGGAAGCTTGGGGATGGGGCGACTGGCAAGGGCCCTGCAGTGAGTGTCTGCTCCCCCCGGGACAGGGCCTCCTCCGGCGGGGCATTTTTACCGTTGGAGGAGACTCACTCATTCTCGTCTTTATTAAGTGCCTGCCAGCGGCTCTGAAAATAGAATGGTGAGCTAGGCTCTTGGCATGGATTCCCAGCGAGTCCTAAGTGCTGAGCCGGGGGATGGACAGGACGGTGAATAAATGGACACGACGGTTTCAGATGGTGTTACAAGGTGACTTGGGGCAGAGTGACCAAGGGCCAGGCCCTAAGGGCTAAGAGCTAGATCTAGCAGACGGGAAGAAGATTTCCATGGTCTCAGCAGCCAAAAACGGGGGAGGAGAATTAAACTGGCGGGGGGCGGCGAAATGACAACGGTTTAGGGCTTGTCCTGCCCCAGTCCTCCTCCTTCAGCCCCACTTGCAATGTCACCGCCTCCGGGAAGCCCAAGCCACGTTCCCCTGTTGTCCTTTCTCACTGCATCCTCACCCTCTCCAACCTGAGCCTTAACTTTGTTTCAAATCAAAGGCTTCCACCAGCTGTGCAAAGAACATGGACTGAATCTGTTTTGCTCACTGCTGTGCCTGTAGGCACCTACTCTTGACGTTCAAAAAAAATCTGCCCACAGGTGCTCAACTCCCAGGGGAGCAGGAGGCATGGTGGCCTCTCCTCCAGATGTATTTGAGCCTTAAACCCGAGCTCCAGCCTTGTCCCTGTAAAAGGCAGGGGGGCTTGTGCAAAGGAAAGAATGCAGAAAGGCCACGGGACTGGGGTTGTGCCAGCCAAAGGCTCTGTGACTATGAGTAGGTCACTAACCCCCTCGGGTCCTCTGCATCTTCGTTTGCAAGTTGTAACTAACGATAGCCCCCTCGGGTACATCATGAGAATCCATGAATTAGTGAATAAAAGACCTGCCAGCATAGGACCTTCTGCCTCAAATGGACATATTTCTCTCTAATCACTTGGGATCTTTGAAAAAGCAAACAGCCTTTCATGCTCCCTCTTTTTTAACCCACTTCAAAGGTGCACCACATGTTCCTGCTTCCTTTTGGCTTTGATCATGGGGACACCATTTGGGGAAGCTGGGGTAGGAAACAGCCCATTTGGGGCTCTCGATAAAATAATAAGAACATTGCAAAGAGGATGAGCTAGTCTCCACATTGCCCCCTCCCCCCACCCCTACCCATCTACCAGGGAAAGTCGAACAACATCCCAGCCTCCCAATAAATCCCAAACAGCTGTAGATTTCGGGGAAGAGACAAGCAGGAAGCACCCCTTTCTGTTCCTTTACCCTTGTAAGAGGCAGGTGCATGGAGAGACCCCAGGACAGAATCAGGGCTGCGTCCTGGTGTCCAGCGCCAGCCCACAGACACAAGCGGGTGCCCCGGTTAGCTTTTGTTGAATTGAATGGAATTAGCCCTCCCTGCAGCCAGGCCTCTGCCCCAGTGGGGCAGGAACTTGGACACATACATTTCCATTTTCGAGCTGTGGAAACTGAGGATTACAGAGGCCAAGTGACGTGCCCAGTGTCTCCCAGCTTCAAACCTCCAATGCTGCTGCCTTCCACCAGTGGGTAGAGGGTGGGCCCAGCACCACCCCCCCTCAATCCCAGTGGCTGCAGGCGAGGCCTGGCGCCATAAGCTCACCAGTGATTGGGACAAATCAGATTTCTCTCTTTGGTCATTGTGAGCTATGGAGGGAAAACTGAGGCCAGAAGACACCAGGAAGAAACCAAGGCCTTGAGGATGCAGAAGCACTCCGGAGCAAACTGTTCACCCCAGGGGCCTCCCCATCCTCTGAGAACAGCCCCCAGCAACCAGGTCTGTACCATGTGACTTCTCAGCCATCTCTGATTGGCCCAGCATGAGCCAATCAGATCCTCCTCTAGGACTGCTCAGCGGATGGAGGCCAAGGTACATGACTTGTGTGAGATGTGACCCAGATGGTGACCTTCTGCCATTGTGTGGTTTCTCTGGCATCCACCACCCCCCATTGTTGAGACACAGTGTAGGGTGACCAAGCACCCCAATATACCCGGGTCTCCTGGGACCCGGACCTTTCATTGCTAAAATCCCAAAAATCCCACCAAACCAGGAAGCCTTAGTCACCCGAGCATCGGGCATATAATGTCCTACCTGTCCCCAAGGAGCCCCCATGAGGAGCTCCTTCGCCCCACTACCGGGGGCCAAGGCCTGGGCAAGGTAGAGAGTTGGATAGCATCCGCCCAAATTCACATCCACCTGGAACCTCAGAATGTGACCCTTCTTGGAAATAGGGTGTTTGCTGATGTAATTAGTTAAGATGAGGTCATGCTGAATTAGGGTGGCCCTAAATCCAATGCCTTGCGTCCTTATAAGAAGAGGGACACATAGAGAAAACAGCCACATGAAAACGGAGGCAGAGACTGGAGGGATATGTCCACAAACCAAGGATACCTGGAGCCCCCAGAAGCTGGAAGAGGCAGGAAGGACCCTCAGAGGATAAATAGCTGATTTGAGCCACCCAGTTTGTGGTACTTTGTTACGGCCACCCCAGGAAACGCATACAGACGTGCACCCAGATTTAGCCACTGTTAGGAATTGTGGTCCCCAAAAGGTATGTTGAAGTCCTGAGCCCTGGGACCTGGGATGCAATCTTATTTGGAAATTGGGTCTTTGCAGTCGTGATCAAGTTAAGATGAGATCGCACTGGATTAGGGCGGCCCTGATGCAATGGCTGGTGTCCTTGTAAGAAGAGGGACATTTGGACACAGACACACAGGGAGAGGCCACGTAACCACAGAGGCAAAGATTGGAGTGATGTGTCTACAAACCAAGGAATGACAAGGATTTCTGGACCCACTAGAAGCCGGGAAAGACATGGAAAAGATTCTCCCTGGTGGCTTCAGAAGAAACCAGCCCAGCTGACACCCTGATTTCAGACTTCCAGCCTCCAGAAACAGGAGGGAATACATTTCTGCTCTTTTCTTTTTTCTTTTTTTTTTTTTAGGCCACGCCACATGACTTGCAGGATCTTAGTTCCCCAACCAGGGATCAAACCCAGGCCCCCAGCAGCAGAAGCGCAGAGTCCTAACCACTGGACTGCCAGGGAATCCCCAAATTTCTGCTCTTTAAAAAAAAAAAAATTATTTATGTGGTTGCACTGGGTCTTAGTTGTGGCAGCACATAACTTGCAGCACACAGGCTCAGTTGCTACACAGCATGTGGGATCTTCGCGGACCAGGGATCAAACCCATGTCCCTTGCATTAGGCAGGCAGATTCTTTATCCACTGTGCCACCAGGGAAGCCCAGGTCTGCTCTTTTAAACCACGGTGTTTGTGTTAATTTGTTAAGCAGCCCCAGGAGACTAAAACAGCCACTGAACAGTCCTGTTCTGGATTTGGAGCCTGGAGCCAGCTCCCACCAGCTCACTCCAGGGGCGAGGCCGTCCTCCTACCCTCTCACCACGCAGGATGCTTTAAAAGATGATGTTCTATTAGCATCTCTTGGTCCTCACAGCCACCTTCACTCCTGGTCTGGGGTCTGATTCAGGGTCTCCAGCCTCTCACCAATTCCTTGGGTATCTGCTAAATTCCTATATCAATTTACTCTGAAAAATCAATTCCAATGAATTCCTGGGCCGTCTCGAGACAGCCGGAGGTGGTTTCTGATGCTTGAGGCGAGATGCCCGGCTTACCCGATGGGTGAACAGAAGCCACGAGGCAGTGGGGAGACATTCTGGGTTGTGGGTGAAGGACCTGGTTGGTGACGGCTGGGGTCACAGGAGCAGAGATGAAGACTGGCCAGGCGACAGGACAACCCATCTGTGTGTGTGTCTGGGGACGGCTGTAACAAAGCACCCAGACTGGGTGGCTTCAACAACAGAGATCTATTCTCTCCTGGTTCTGGAGACTGGAAGTCCAAGGCTGAGGTGTCCCCCTGAAGGGGAGAGGGGAGGCCCTTCTCTGAGCTTCTGGTGGTTCCCTGGCTGTGGCAGCATCACTTCAACCACCCCCGGTGTTCTCTCTGCCTGTGTGTCTTGTCTGTGTCCAGACTCCCCCTTGGATAAGGACACCAGCCATACTGGCGTTTGGACCACCCCATTCCACTATAGTCTCATTTTAACTAATCCCACATGCAATGACCCTATTTCCAAATATGCCCCCCGTGAGGTCCTAGGGTTTAGGACTTAAACATACAAATTTGGGGGGGGGGTGACGAGGAGAAACAATTCAACTCATAACAAGACACAAACACATTCCCCACAAACACACACACACACGCACGTCCACACACACAGACGCAGGCACACAGACCAGCACTCTCCACCTGAGGGCAGAGTCAAGGCCCCCCGGCCCCCAGCCCAGGTGTGTGAGCTGGAGGATGAACGCCCCCAGCGCACCCCCCGTGGGCAGACAACCTGAGGCAGGGTCCTTGAGGGACTGAGCCCTCCTGACTGCCCACGGCTGTGACCTGCTCATTTATGCCTTCCGCCTCCCGGGTAAACCTTTCACCCTCAATCTGTGTCTCGGGTCCAAGTCATCCTGCTGCAAAGGAGCCCACGGGCGAATCCAGCTCCTCTTCTCTGAACCCACAAGTCAGAGATTCGAAAAATGAAAGCAATGTCACTCATCCTTTTATTTTTATTTTTGGAAAATGTGGTTTTTAAAAACGTTAAAATGCAGGCATAGAAAACAAACTTATGGTTACCAAAGGGGGAAGGGGGGGACAAATTAGGAATTTGGGATTAACATATACACACTACAGTATATAAAATAAACAACAAGGACCTACTGTATAGCACAGGGAACTATACTCAATACCTTTTAATAACCTATAATGGAAACACCACTGTAAAGCAATTATACTCCAATAAAGATGTTAAAAAAACACCTATAATGGAAAAGAATCTGAACAAGAATAGATATACATGTATGTATACCTGAATCACTTTGCTGTACACCTGAAACTAACGTAACATTGTAAATCAACTATACTTCAAAAAAAAAAGTTCAAATGTAATGAGTTTATTTTTTAAATGACATTAACAAATGTTTCAAAATTTTCTGTCTTCAATCCTGATATAGTAAATAACAGTACTGAGCTGGGAGAGGCAGGAAGGGTCCCCCCAAAGGTCTCAGAGGGAGCAGGGCCCTGTGACACCTCAGCCTTGCGCTCAGGCCTCCAGAACGTGGGCGTCAGTTCCTGCCCGTGTTAAGCCACCCAGTCTGTGGTCGTCTGTTACATGGACCTTTCCACCTGCCCCCTGGCCCCTGGGTCTTTGTTGATGAAAGACAGCATCTAAACCCAGATTCACCGCCCCCCAACTGATGAGTTTCTTTGAGTAGGTTCGGAGTAAACTCTACAAATCAAATGTAATCCTGATCAATCATTCATTTTCTCCATAGCAAAGTTAAATCGCTTCCAGTTACCTTTTTTTTTTGGCCACGCCGTGCAGCATGTGGGATCTAGTTCCCTGACCAGGGATCAAACCTGGGCCCCCTGCATCGGGAGCGCGGAGTCTCAACCACTGGACGCCCAGGCAAGTCCCCTTTTAAAAACTTTCTGTTTTTTTTTGTTTCATGTTCTTACTCCTGGAAGTGACTTCCATCAGCCTCGATGCTTTGGCATGAAACTGAGGGTACTTGATCCCTCAATCAGATTAAAAAAAAAAAAAACCTTCATCAAGTTTTCTAGTTCAGTTGCTGCTCTTGACTTCCACTGAGAACAGATCTGCCAGGTCAAATCTTGCAGCTAAAGCAGGAATCTCACCCGGGTGGTCCTGCCCCCAGGGGACATGGGGCCATGTCTGGCGACGTCTGTGGTCATCACAACTGGGGGGCTACTGGCATCAAGGGGGTGGGGCCAGCAAGGCTGCTCCACACCCCGCAGCACCCCGGAAGGTCCTCAGAAGATGCTCCAACCCCAGTGCTCGCAGTGCCCAGGGGACCCGGAGCTGGAGGACAGCTGGTGAGAAGCTGTCAGCTATCAACTACTCACAATTCGCAGGACCTGCCTGGTCCGCCGGCCTCCTGTCACCAGAGGTGACCTGTCGCTGCTCCCAAGGTCAGCCCCTCCCCTCGGATCCCCCTGAGGATGCTCTCAGCCCAGCCTCCCCTGCAGGAAGGCTCCCACGGGCGTCTGCAGGTGCCATGCCCCCACCCTCACCTGCACCCCTTCCCCCGTGAATGATGCTCTCGTCCATCCCAGGGACCCATCCCCAAAGCCAAGCCCCTCGGTGCAGCCTCGGTTCTCTTTCCCTGGACGGGCTGAGCGGTGGCCCGGAACCTGTGACCTTACTTGGAAACAGGGTCTTTTCAGATGTATGAAAGGTAAGGAACCAGCTGAGATCATGCCGGATGTGGGGTGGGCCCCAAATCCAAGGATGGTTTCCTCATAAGAGACAGAAGAGAAGGCTGTGAGGACAGAGGCAGAGCCTGGAGCGCCCTGAGGGTCGGAGAGGCAGGAAGGACCCTCCCCTGGAGTCTGGAGGGAGTGCAGTCCGGCCACACCTGGATCCAGAACCGGGAGGGATAAATCCTTCGTTTAGGTCCCAGGTCAGTGGTCCCGTCACAGCCGCCCCAGCAGACGGTCCCCTTCTCGACCTGGCCTTGGTCCCCTCACCTCCACCCTGTCCTGTGTCCCCGTCACCTCTGAGCCGAGGACGCAGATGCCCTTCCCCAGACCCACGTCCCCCACACCGACAGGTGAGCCCTACACCGCCTGCGACCCAGCACCGCAGACTGCGCGGCTCACACACGTGTATCCCCTCAGCTCGGCAGGGCAGAGCCCGAGATCCGGGGTCCCAGGCTGGCTCCTGCCCAGGGACCACCTGCCCTCCTCCGCCCCCACTCTCCCCTGGCTTCCGGGGTTCCCCACAACCCTAGGCTCAGAGCGGCCTCACCCCATCTCTGCCTCTGCCTTCACGTGGCCCCTCCCCGTGTGTGTCCAAACGGCCCCCCTCTTAAGGACACCAGTCCTGCTGCGTTAGGACCACCTGCTTCTGTGTGACCTCCCCTTAACTAACTACTCCCGCAAAGACCCCGTTCCCACACAGGTCCCACTCTGAGGTGCTGGGTCAGGACTTCATGTGAACTTGGGGGGACGCGAGGAAACCCACGCCACTTGCTCTGGGTTCCGTCTGCCTCCTCTCTGATGACTTCGTTTCCTTCCCCGGGTGTCCGTGGGGTAACAGACCCGCCGCCGCTCTCCTGTGTCCACGCAGGGTGTCCACTCCACCACCAGGGCCCCCCGTGAGCCGGGCTGGGGCCTCTGCAGACCCACACCGCTCCTATCTCAGCCACTTCAGCCCTCGTGTCTCCTTCCCGGCAAGTGGCGCTGGTGTCTCACTTCCTGCAAATTTTCTTTCTCAGATGAAAGCTGCTGAGCGTGAAGAAAATGTGACTGAAAGCAAGAACACGAAGGGACATGGCTTGCGGGCGAGCTTCCGCGGTGGGTGGGGCAGGGTCCCGGGCAGGGGCGGCCGGCAGCGTGGACGGCACTCGGCCCAGCGCACAGCCTGGTCCTGGTTTATCCCACCGGAGGCCGTGGGCGCTGGGATCCAGGGGAGGAAGG
This sequence comes from Tursiops truncatus, assembly GCF_011762595.2. Taxonomy (NCBI): domain Eukaryota; kingdom Metazoa; phylum Chordata; class Mammalia; order Artiodactyla; family Delphinidae; genus Tursiops; species Tursiops truncatus. The sequence goes on along the minus strand of NC_047036.1, from coordinate 169,640,146 downwards.
CCCCGGAGGTGATACCACATGGCGCCAAAAACAGCCCCCACGGAGGCTCCTCTGATGCAGAAAGGATGTCTTTATTTCCTGGATATTCTCACGTAACAAAAACCACAACGCACAGCGAGGAGCGGGGTGGGGGTGGGTGCTGTGGGCGATCCCAGGCTGGCTGACGCCTGCTCATCGCCCGTCACTGGTGGCGCCCCGCTCACGCCGAGACTCGGCCCCACGGGGAGAGCGGCACACGCCTCCATCACGGGAGGTGGCCTTGGGGACGCCATCTCAGGGGCCCATTAGGGTCCCAGACCCGGGCGCTTTCTCGCAGCCACCTTCGGGCACCGCGGGGTGGTCAGCACGAGTAGCCAAGCAAGCAGGCAGAGGCGTGGGGGGCGGCCCAGCTGGTGCGACAGGAAGGGCGTCCTGCCCCGAGGGCTGGGCGGCTAGGAGCCGAGGGGCAGCATCCGGGGCGCCCGGGAGCCTGGACGGGGGCCCATCCACTCACACGGGTGCAGGCTGCTTGTCTGGGAAGGAGCTGGAAGGACCGGAGGGCAGAGCGAAGGGGCGGGTTCAGATTCCTAATAAGGCACAGACTTGTCACTCTCCTCTGTCCCCTCAGGGACTCCAACTCCTGGTCCCGCGGCCCCGGCAGGGCTGCGTGGACGGCAGCCCACGAGCCTCGGGCCCAGCGCTCGGCCTGGGGCGTGCGCTCTGCGGAGATGCATCTGGTTTCCCGTCTGCTTCCATCGGGGACAGACCGGCGGCTCCCCTTCCCCGCAGAGCGAGTTGGTCCCAGGTGTCAGATCTGACGAGGTCCCGCCTGAGGGTCCCAGCTCTGAGACCCCTCCGGGGGAGATGAGAGCGTCTCGGAATGAGCGTGGCCATGGGCGGGGGGACTGGAGGTAAGCTGCCAATGGACAGATGGACAGCCAGCCAGACGGGGTGAAGCTCAGATCATGGCACTCAGGCGGCAAGTCCACAAGAGGGGAAACACATGGAGGATCCGGCTACCGTCACGCCCCTCCGTCTCCCACCAGGGACCGGAACCTGGTGCTGGGAAGGCCTCCCTCTTTCCCTCTTACTGGAAGCTGGGCCGAGGGCGACCACCCGGATGGAGGCCGGGAAAGGGTGGACGCAGGACCGGGGCCCTTCTCCGCGTCAGCAGCTCTGGAAAGGGGGCAGCCGGCCCACCTCTGACCTGCGAGGCCCGAGGGGAGAGGGTGTGGCTGCAGCACAGTGGACGTCACGGTGACTAAACGCATTCAGGACCACAGGGGGTGGCCTTCTGCTGGACAGCGGCGGCCGGACAGCTTCTGGGCAGAGCTCGCAGGGAGCCCTGCTCTCGGGAGTGAGGTGAATGCGGGGGCGGGTCCCCGAGAGCCCCGGGGTCTGCCGTCCCGTTTGGCGGTGGGGCCTCACCAAACCCAGGGCAGTGGGAGTGGATGGCGAGGGGCAGGTGGGCCGGTGGAGGGCGGGCAGCGGGGCCGCCGGACTCCCCCTAAGGCCACTGGCTGCCGCTGGCCGGGTAGCTGGGCACGGTGGGGTACTCAGGCAGGCTGTTCCCCGAGAAGTTGTTGTACTGGGCCTCCCGGGATGGCGGATTCCGCCAGGCGCCTGTGCTCCACTCCGTCTGCGCCTTCTGGAAGCTCCCGCCAGCCCCGCGGTAGATGCTGTGCACCTGCGGGGGTGGAGGAAAGGACGGTGGAGAGACCCACTTGGGTTCGAGGCGGGGCTTTTCTTAAACAGATGACAAACTGCAGGAGCTTTAGAAAAAGCGCAGAAGCTGAGACGGGGGTGGGGGGGGCTCTGAAGGCCACGCCTGCGCTGTGACCACTGCCTGCCCGTCCGAGGGTCTCCGCCACCCCAGCGGAAAGGGGCTCGTCCAGGACAGTCCTGCAGCCTGGCGACCACCCGGTGACTCAACTCCCGGGGCACATCAGGCCCCGGGCCCCCGTGTTGCCAAGGGCATCTCTGCAATGACTTCCTCAGCAGAGACCTCTGGGGACGGACCACTGCCTCCTCCCCACCGTGCAGGAAGGCTGGGCCCCTCGGACGCGGGGCTGGGCTATTTCTGGAAGTCCCAGCAAATCCACTAACTGAGAAGATGGCATTTGTTTTAACTTGAGGCTCTTGAGCAGCGAAGCTGACGCTTCTGTCCTTTATCTTTCTCCTGTGCAATGGCCTCCCGGCGAAGCCCCAAACCGGGGCGGTGCTGGGGACCCCGATGGGGCAGCTCTGCTCTGGAGGACTCGCTCAGCTCGGAAGCCCTCCCGTCTGCTGCTGAGATGTTCCTGCTGGAACCGCAGCTGTCCCTGCACCACATTCGTCCCAGCATCTCCCCAGGCTTCCCTTGGTTCCTCCTGCCCGCTTCGGGTCATCCATAGAGCCAGCGGACTTCAGGGGCAAACACGGAGGAGCAGGCACCCCTCTGTCCTTCCAGATGACCCAGGGCTCCGGAACAGTGCAGGCCTCAAAACCTGACAAAACAGTTGAGATCCCACGGCACAGAGGCTGGAAGGGACTCAAAACCCAGCTTTCAGGGACTTCCCCAGCGGTCCAGTGCTCAGGACTCTGCATTTTCACTGCTGAGGGTGCAGGTTCGATCCCCGGTCAGGGAGCTAAGATCCCACAAGCCCCACAGCATGGGGAAAAAAAAAAGAAAAAAAAAAAAGTTGTGGGTAGGGTTGGCTTCCCTGAGCAGCGGAACTGGGCGCACAGGAGGGGCCCGGCCGAGAGGGTCACCTCCGGGAAGGCCAGGTGGACGCACCATAAGCCTCATCACCCGTCAGTTTCCACGTGGCCCCAGGACAACCCTCGTGCAGCCGATGCCCCCAGACTATAGGGCTCACGTTCCCGCTGGAAGCCTCCAAACGCCTGGAGTGGGGCTGTCCAAGGAGAGCCCGTGACAGTGGAGCTGGTCGGCGCCAGACCCTCACGCCTGAGCGCTCGGGAGGAGGTGGGTGCGATGGACGCAAGGAATTTTTAGTTTTAGTTAACTTTACTCAATTTGGATTTAACTGTAAACAGCGATTAGTGGCCGGCGGTGGCTGAACTGGCAGTGTGGACCACCCTCTGGGACACGCGTGCTAGGGGCTCTGGCAGGCAGTGGTCACCATCGGCCACAGGGCACTGTCTCCCCAAGTCCCTCCTCCCTGGAAGGCCATGTGGGCAGGACGGCAGGGCCCTGGCCTGAGCAGTCGAGGGTCCGGACCACGGAGGGTGTGCCCTGCTGACAGCGCTCACTTCACTTCCCGATGCTCGGTCTCCTGCTCCCAAAACAGGGTAAGACGAGCCCCCGGGGATGGGAGGTCAGGACACAGGATGCGAGAGAGGAAGTGGGATGTCTCAGGACCCAGAGGAGTTACCTTCATGATCGTGATAGCCATCATGGCGGCCGACATGGAGAACATGATAGCCGGAAGCAGCATGACCACGGCGGCCCCGACACTGGTCTGGAAGAACCCAATCGCGGCCAGCCAACCACTGCAAGGGGCGAGAGAGCGTGTGGGAGCCAGCATGACCTCCAGACAAGGGCCCACCATCCCTCATATGTAAAGAGCTCCAATAAATCAACAACAAAAAGGTAAATGACCGGCAGAGAAAATGGGCAATTCACAAGGAGCAACAAACTTAGGAAGTGATGCTCGAACGCACCAACAAAGATGTGCAAGTTAGAAAAAGTCTTGTTCTCACACCATCGTCCTTGCAAACATCGTGAGGGAATGGAGAAACAAACACTACTTTGTCAGTGTGGGGTGCACCCTTCCTGGAGGGCAATGGGGTGTGACCTACAACAAGACTTAAGTGCTCATTCCTTTTTCTTTTTTTCTTTTTTTTTTTGCGGTACGTGGACCTCTCACTGTTGTGGCCTCTCCCGTTGCGGAGCACAGGCTCCGGACGTGCAGGCTCAGCAGCCATGGCTCACGGGCCCAGCCGCCCCGCGGCATGTGGGATCTTCCCGGACCGGGGCACGAACCTGTGTCCCCTGCATCGGCAGGCGGACTCTCAACCACTGCGCCACCAGAGAAGCCCCAGCGCTCATTCCTTTTCCCCCAACTATTTCACTTGTAAGAATTTATGCCACGGCCATTGTTTGTAAGAAGGAAAAGCTGAGGGTAACATGTAAACGCCCACTGGCTGGGAATGACTGGAACATCAGTTTGCTAAGGAGACAGCAAAACAAGAGAAAAGCTGGTGGTCACTGGGTGCGTCCCTAGTCCACACGCGGAAGAACACCCATCTGGTCTCTGGGAGGGAGAGGCAGGAAATAGGGTGTTTTTGAGAATGTTTCTTCTTAGCAAGTAATGACACCACACTGTTCAAGATTCAGGAAATTAAAAAAAAAAACACAATAGACAGTCTCTCTCCTGCCGACCCCCTCCCCAGCCCAGAGGGAACTGGTGTAGCTCATCTACTATGTATCCTGAGAGAGTTTATAAGACGTATGCAACCCGCTGCAGGCACACACGAACAGGCCTCGCCCCTCTGTGAAACCAGGAGAGACGTCCTTGTATACAAACAAGGACAGCAGAACACGCTGCTTTGCACTTTGAGGGGTATGAGCACAGCCGGGCGGCTGGGGGGCTCAGGTAGGTAGACAGGCAGATGGGGCTGGGCCAGTGGGGGGCTGGATGCTGTCCTGTGGGCTCCTGGGAGGGGAGGAGGGGCTGGCTCTGCTGGGGGAGGGGCCACTCTGGGGACCAATGATCTCGCATCGGATCTGGGGCCATGGATCTTGGCCACTGGGGAGGGTGGGGCCGTAGGATGCGGACCTGGCTCCACGGCCCAGACTCCCAGAGGGACCGGCAGCCGGAGCTTCCAGAGAGCAGTATCACCAACAGCCCAGGGTGACCCACTCAGGACAGTGGGTGATAAACCGGCCTCGACCAGCTACGGACAGATGTGCAGAGCCTGCTGCACCCACCAGGCGGGTCAGCCAAGGCAAGCGGCAGTGGGGGGAGGGCAGGGAGGATGACAGGCCTGGAGACAAGGCGGCAGGGACACGAGGGTGCCAGGTGCTCCCCCAAGGCCACTTGGCCAGGAGCTCGAGGGGACAGAGCCAGGGATATGGGGACAGGAGGTGCAAAAGGACAGCACAGGGATGCAGCCTGCAAAGGCTATGGGAGGGCCTGGCAGCTCCTCAGACAGCGAAACAGTTACTGTGTTGCCCAGCAATTCCACAACCCCGTGGAAGAGGAATGAGAACACACATTCACACGGATACCTGTAGAAACCGCACAGCAGAACGACAAGCAATAACAGACAGGCACACACAACCCAAGCGTCCACCATGTGTCCGTGAATGGACACACATACCGTGTCCCTCCACACACGGGAGCATCACTCAGCCACGAAAAGGGGTGAAGCCCCGACACTCGCTACCGCGTGGATGGACCCTGAGAACACGACGCTCAGTGAGAGAAGCCAGACGCAGAAGGACACACAAAATGTGATTCCATTGATGGGAAACGTTCAGAATAGGCAAGTCCACAGGCACAGAGAGGGGATGCATGGTTGTCAGGGGCTGGGGAGGGGGTGTGGGTGACTGATGATGGGGACGGGCTTCTTTTTGGGGTGATGGAATGTTCTGGAATTAGATAGAGGTGATGAACCTCTATCCTTGTAAATACACTGAAAACCACTGAATCATGCGCTTAAGAGGCTGCCTTTCTGGCTGTGAAGGCACCTAGATAAAGCCCCTACCATGGAGACTACAGACGGTCGAGCTCCCGGATCAGAGAGGCGTTCACACCTCACCTGGAGTCTGATGTGAACCAACCGCAAAGGCCAAACGTTAACAACCCACAGGGATCCCCGAGGGGAAAGACCTGTCACGGAAACACTGTGGAAACCTGGGACACCTGCAGGTGGGTAAGAGCACTGCACCCGCCATGTGTGGTCGAGGCCAGGACGTCAGATGTGGGCGGGGAGTTGGCCGAGTGGTGGGCGGCGGGCTCTGCCCCGGGTCCGTGAATCTCTAAGGAGCCCCACGTGAGGTCACGAGAGGGCAGGAAGGACACGTCTGAGCACCTGAGGTGCTGGGGTCACTGTTGGTTTCCTGGCGCAAAGCAGCATCGCAGCCTTTTACGTATAAGACGTCTCAGGGGTTTTAAAAGTCCGCCTCCTGCACGGACTCACAGGGAAGCGTCTGGGGTGAGCAGGGAGGGACAGACCTGCGGGCCCGGGACTGGCTGGGAGCCGGTGCCCCCAGAAGGCATCCCCGAGGCTCCACACGCTGACCCCCGAGTGGTCCACTCGCTCCCTGGAGGTGACCTGCGGGACTGCGGCCACCTGGGCAGGAGGGTGAGACCCCGGGAACAGGGACACCCCAGCCAGCCAGGAGGAGACCCCCGGAATGGGCAGACCCCGGGTGGGGAGGCTCAGCAGCAGGGCAGACCCCAGGCGGGGGAAGCCCAGGCTGGCCCGTCAGGGTGAATGCAGACAGGCAGAGCTGCAGCTCCTCGGCCCCAGCCCCAGCACTGAGCCCCGAGGCGGCCCCCGGGCCAGGCGCCATCTATTCCCCCACATCTGCGGAGGCCGGGGGTCCCCATACGGGACCAGAGCCAGGACAGCTGCCCACACCGGCAGGAAGGGGAGGGCCTTGGGTACCAGGTACGGAGCCTAACCCTGACCCTAACCCTTGCCCCCATCCACGCCTGTCCCCCTGTCTGCAGACTAGGAAGTCAGGAGACCCCTTCAAGGGGAGCAAATGAGCCAGCCCTTGGGAGGTGCCCAAGCCCCCCTGCACACCCAGGAGCACTGTCACCGTCACTGTCACCGTTGTTATTACTACCCCCCTCCCCCTCCCCAAACAAGGGCAACATCTCGGGGCAGCCCCTGCACGAGGTGAGGTCACCAGCTGGGGAGGCCCCCACGGGAGGTGGGAAGGTCGGCTCCGATGTTCCCTTTCTGCAGGCTGGGCCCCAAGGAAGGTGTGCACCCTGCCCGTCCGCGCAGAAACCACGGCGATGGGGGGCCAGGCAGAAGGCGGCTGGGTGCCAGCGTGAGGCCGCGTCTGGAACCGGACCTCAGGGGCTCCCCGTCCCAACACCGCCTATGCAAACGTGGAGTCCACCCGGGCACCTACTCTCCCACTGGATCTGGGGTCTCGGCCGTGCCTGGGGGTCGCCCAGTGAATCCCTGCACTTGGGGTGGTCCTGAGGACCCCACACCCGCATCTGGGAAGGCATCGGCCGAGAGGAGGCCCAGCATTCAGGGTCTGCTCACCATGCGGGGAGGGAGCAATGTCAGGAACCCGGAGAGACGCACCCTGGAGATGACCCTGGGTGACAGGCTCCATCCTGGGGAGGGGTGAAGGCCCGGCAGCAAACGGACACCGAGAGGCCGTGCAACCTCAGCGGGGCCTCAAGAAAAAGAGCGCGCACAGCTCACCACTGCCAAGGGCACGTGGCGGCCGTCCCCGCGGACACGGCAGAGTGACGGGGACGGACACCTAGAAGGCAATGGCAACAGGCGCCGCCCACCCAGGAGCCAGAAGATCCACCAGAGGGCGTGACCCAGAAGACCCCCCGCCGCTCACACGGGCAAGGTCCCGACACGCCGAGAGATTCTACCAAGAGACGCCAGGCTCTTGGCATGGGGACACGCCAGGCGGCACATGCGGCAGGAAGAGCAACCGCCCAGCGCCACCTCTGGGCACTGCCTGCCGCAGACGGACCCGCTGCCCCGACACTGCCACGTCCTGCTCCAGGGCCCCGCGGATGTGGCACCTTAGGTGGCAAAAGGGACTTTCCAGGTGAGATTAAGTTAAAGCCCCTGAGACAGGGATGACCCTGGATTCCCCGGGGGGCCTAGCGTCATCCCAGGGTCCCTATAAGAGGGAAGCGGGAGGGTCAGAGGCAGAGAGAGACGGGAGATGCTGCGCTGCTGGCTGTGAGAATGCAGGAGGGGCCGCAAGCCAGGGGTGCGGCGCCTCTAGAAGCTGGAAAAGGCGGGAACCGCTGCTGCCCTGGAGGTTCCGGAAGGATCAGCCCTGCCCACTCACAGGTTAAAGTGAGTTCTGACCTCCAGAATGTGACGTAAGTTTCTTTCATTTCAAGTCCCTAAATCTGGAGTAATTTGTTACAGTAGCCACAGAAACCTCGTATGATACCCCAAAAGCAAACAAGTGGAAAACGGCTCACCCCCTAGATGGCAGGCCTAGGCACAGGTGGCCGCTCAGGGCAGGCCCTCGAGCTGCTCTCCCACCCCCCAGACACACCATGGACCACGCTTCCCAGGTCCTCCTGGGGCCGGGTGACCACGCACGAGGCGGCAGAAGGCGGGCGGATCCGCCGCACCCGGCCCCCGGAGCCGGCAGCTCCCTGGAGGGTTGACGAGAGCAAGGAGCAAACATCAGCCCTGTCCCGGCTGTCGGAGTTTTGGGGTCCTCGTCACAGAGCTCAGCCTGCACTAACGGTACGAGCAAGTGACTCGTGGCCCCAGAGCTGACCCCGCTCGTCGCGGGCTCTCGGGGGCCCTGCTCACCATGCGCCCCATCCCGAGAAGCCAATAGCCTGGATGACGGTCAGGATGAACTGGGCTCCGAAGATGAAGAAAAACGCCATGAAATTGAAGGAGCTGTCAGATCTGGAGGAAAGGAAAACAGCCATTACTGAGGCCGAGGAGGAAGAGGCAGAGGCTGCGGGAGTGGGACGGCCCCTCCCCTGCAGTTCCCATCAGGAGGCGCCCAGCACTGCCCTTCCCAGAGGACGTCACCCAGACACACTCCTCCTGGGAAGTTTAAGAGCCTCCTGTGTCCTAAGGACATGCCCGCACCCGCGTGGCCCAAGGGAGGTTCATCGTGGATTTGAGGTGCTCTGCATGCTGGACCCATGCCTGCTGCCCCGGACAAGGGAGGCTGCACGGGGCTCACCCAGGCCGCTTCCGGCTCATGAAAGGAGGGCAGGCGCCGGGGGACCCACAGCAGAGGAAGGGCGGGGTAGGCAGGGATGCCCGCGTAGCTCAGGGCTGCTCCCAGGCAGTCCCCGAAGCCCTCGGGGGTCCCCGTTCCTGCGCACGGTCACACCAGCCAGCCTGGGGCCTCAAGCAACAGGCCCCTTTTGCTTCAGCACATGTGAGCAGGTTTCTGATTCTTGCCCCCAAGAGGGCACCAGGGGCCCTGTATGACTCCCACTGAGTCCTGGATTCAGGGACCTTCCAGGGGCAAACATGGCACACACCTGAGTAGCAGGGGGCTGGCTGGGGTTGAATTCACAGAGCAAGATTCACAGCACCCAAAAGGTGGCAACAACTCAAACGCCCATCAACAGATGATGGATAAACAGCTGTGGGGGGACTTCCCTGGTGGCGCAGTGGTTAAGAATCCGCCTGCCAATGCAGGGGACGCGGGTTTGAGCCCTGATCCAGGAAGATCCCACATGCCGCGGAGCAACTAAGCCCACGCGCCACAACTACTGAGCCTGCGCTCTGGAGCCTGTGAGCCACAACTACTGAGCCCTTGTGCGGCAACTACTGAAGCCCGTGCACCTAGAGCCCGTGCTCGGCAACAAGAGAAGCCACCGCAATGAGAAGCCCGCGCACCGCAACGAAGAGTAGCCCCTGCTCTCTGCAACTGAGGAAAGCCTGAGCACAGCAACGAAGACCCAACACAGCCAAAAAAAACCCCCACAATATTATTAACAAAAACAAAACAAAACAAAACCTGCTGTCCCTCCACACACGGGGGCACCACCACTCAGCCACGCAAAGGGGTGAAGCCCCGACACTCACTACAACGTGGATGGACCCTGAGAACACGATGCTCAGTGAGAGAAGCCAGACACAGAAGGACATGCAGTGTGTGATTCCACAGACAGGAAACGTCTAGAACAGGCAGATCCACAGACACAGAGAGCAGGTTCATGGTTGTCAGGGGCTGGGGAGCGGGATGGGGGGATGCTAATGGGCACGAGGTTTCTCTTTGGGGTTTTAGACAGTGGTGATGGTTGTCCAACCTTGTGAAGATACTAGACACTGAACGGTTAAGCAGGTGAGCTGGATAACATGTAAAAATATGATCTCAATAAAATTCTTAGAAGTGAACAAAACAGGCAGCAGCTGGTTTTGGCCCGTGGGCCGCTGTCTGCAGACCCGATATTAAGTGCCATCCGAACTAGACAAGAGGAGGGGGTGGAGCTCACGCCTGCGCCCGGCGGCAGATGCAGACCAGGATGCAGCCCATGCGGGGCCGGGCACGGACGGGAGCGCACGCGGTGAGGTAGCCTGTTCCCCTCAGTTTGGGGCTGTCAGCACCAGACACTCCCCGAGGGCCCCTGGAGGGTGCAGGCCACCCGCCCCACTCACCGGAAGGCCTTGTATGCGGGCCGGAACCAGCACACGTAGCCGCAGGGGGAGAAGAGCAGCAGCCAGACCAGGGCCAGACCGAAGTTGGCTCCCGAGCCGCCGGCGATCCACCAGGCCAGGCAGGCGATGAGGTTGACGCCCAGGGTGGCGCAGTAGACTGTGGGGAGGGGGCGAAGGGGGAGAGAGGGGCTGAGCCGGGACACCCCCCACCCCTGGACGGCGGCTCCCATGAGTGCAGGGACCCCAAGGCCAGAGAAGGGTCCAGAGGGCCCGGCCCCGCCCCCTGCTCCATCCACACCGGACAGGAGATCAGCAGAAAGGAGCTTTATCACCAAACCCTCAGGCTCTCACTGCCCGGGTGCAGGGCGGCCTCCTAGCCTGCCTCTGTCCCAGGCCTGGGTCTCTGGGTGGTGCAGGTGGCCCCCCATTCCTGCCCTGTCCACTCACACAGCCACAGGCGGTAGATCCTCTTCACCAGGACCTGGTGCTCGATAGGGATCTCGTCAGAGAAGTTCTGGTAGAAGCAGGGCTTCAGGGGGATGAACTTGGGCAGCGGGGGGAAGTTGTTCTCCTTTTCTGCAGGGACAGAGGAGCCAGAACAAAACCCACACTGCAATCAGCTTGTAGCGGCCCCAAAGATGCGCCCATCTGGTCCCAGGACCTGTGGACATGTCACCTCACGGGGCAGAGGGGACTTTGCAGGTGGGACTAATTAAGGCCCCTGGGATGGGGAGGACACTGGATTCCCCGAGGGGCCCAGCGTCATCACAGGGTCCTTATAAGAGGGAGGCGGGAGGATCAGATGCAGAGAGAGATGGGATATGCTGCACTGTTGGCTGTGAGGATGCTGGAGGGGCCGCGAGCCAGGGACGCGGCACCTCTAGAAGCTGGAAAGGCGGGAACCACTGCTCCCCTGGAGCCTCCGGAAGGACCAGCCCTGCCCACACCTGGATTCAGCCCCAGTCGGACTCCTGACCTCAGGACTGTCAGAGAACAAATTTTATTTTAAATCACTGAGTTTCTGGTGATTTCTCAGAAGTCACAGGAACACACACAGACTCCATGGCAGGGCCCACGTGCCATTCACACCTTTGACTCCAGGGAAGGTTCTGGCACTCGGAACATATGAACTTCCCAGGGCGGCTGTAACAAAACGACCACAGACTGGGGGGCTTAACACAAGAGAGATTTATCCATCTCCATTCTGGACACCAGATGACTGAGATCCAGGTGTGACAGGGCCACGCTCCCTCCACACGCTCCAGGGGAGGGTCCTTCCTGCCCTTTCCAGCTTCTGGGGGCTCCAGGCGTCCTGAGCTTGTGGACCCGTCCCTCCAGTGTCCGCCCCCATCTTCCCTGGCTTCTGTGTGTCTGTGCCCACATTTCCTCCTTCTTAGGACGTCTGCCATGAGACATCAGGGCTACCCTATTCCATTGGGACCTCAAATTAAGTTACATCTGCAATAGGGTCCTGTTCCAGGGTCCCGGGGTCCAGACTTCATGGTTTTCAGCACGAAACTTTTCCGGTCCCGCGTGTCTCCCGGCGCAGGGGCCGTGCTCATCTCTGTATGGCTCCATTTTAGCGCACGCGCTGCCACGGCAGGCACTGCACGGGCCTCAATGGGGACGTGATCCTGCCCGCAGCACAGCGTCCAGCGCCCGAGCGCTTCCCAGAGGAGTGGAGAAGCCGGAACCCTCGCTGTGCGACGCGGCCAGGACTCACCTGACATTTCCGCTGTGAAGACAGGGCAGGGGCAGAAGCCTGCAGCCACCTGGAGGGAGACAGTCACAGTCAGGGGGTCCCCATGTCTGCTGGGTGACCCCAACGCCAACTGCAGTCCCAGAGGGCTACCGCGGGCACCGTCCTAACCACCAAACTGTCCACAGGGGTATCTGGGCTCTTGGCCCAAAGGCTGGCCCAGCCCTGAACATGCGATCCCAGTCATCACCTCACCTCAGAGCCCCCCAGGCAGCCTGGCACTTATGCGAGGGGAGGCATCAGGCCAGAGGATCCCGGCAACCCACCCCCACTGCCCTCCTGCCTCATCTCCCCCACCCCCCGAACTTCCCCTTTATCCACGGATGGCTCTGAGCACCTCCTATGGCCACAAAGAATCTCTGAATCACCGATAAATGGATCCATGCTCATTGCTGTGTGACCTCAGGCAAACCACACAACCTCTCTGGTCTGCGGTTTTTGCCCTTGTGAGTCTTGCAAGGCCAAGGACCCCATTGCAATCCAAGTAAAATGCCAGGGGACAGACCCGGCACCCAGCGGCCCTGCCCAGAAGGAGCCCAGGAGCCCGTGTCACAGAGCAGCCCCTCACAGGAGACACCACCGAGGCGCGTAACTGAGCTGAATTCACCTGTTCCACGAGGGCCCTGTGGGCAGATGGTGTCATCTTCAGGAAACGGGCCAGGCAATGTGGCCACGCCTAGCGCCCACCTGGCCCTCACGGTACAGCTGGCCCTGCACTGCCCCCTGTGCCTGGCACCAGAGTGGGTGGGGGAGCCCGGCCTGGAGGTGGTCCAGGTGGGAAGGATCCAGTGACCGAGAGTTCCCTGGGTCCACCCCCCGGCGCCCTGCTCAGTGAGGGCCCCACTGGGACCCTCAGCCCGGCCTGGCCCTGCCCTCCTGCCTGCAGGCCCCACTGTCTGCCCACTGCTCCGGCTCTGGCCGAGCCCCCCTGACCTGTCCCCACGGGCTGGGAGCATCCCCGAGCTGGGGGCTGGAGCGGGGGCTCAGGGCAGGGATGTCTCAGGGCCCTGTGGCACGGTGTGGTCAGTCAACGTGTATCTGCTGGATGGACAAACAGGCTGCTCCGAGCCCCTCGCACACGGGTCCTAGAGCTAACCCGCCTTGGAAGAGCCCAAGGGCCCCTCTGGGGACCCCGTGGGCACCTGCGAAGGACGGGAAATTGATGTGGTCAGCTGAGTCCAGGCTGGCCAGGCTCCTCCCCAGAGTCCAGCCACAGCCTTCCAGACTCCGGGGGCCCCGCTTTGCCCACACGTGGCTCAGAAGCTCACCGCCCGCGCCCCCTCCAGTACAAGCCCAAGTGTCGGCGGAAGCAGCCACCCCGATCCAGGGACCCTCGTTCCTCTGTCAACAGACAACGACCTGGTTTTTTTTTTCTCTTGGCTGCACCGCTTGATACGTGGGATCTTATCGAACCTGTGCCCCCTGCACTGGAAGCACAGAGCCCTAACTACTGGACCGCCAGGGAAGTCCCAGACACCGACCTGGTTTTCAGTTGTTTATTTTCACACGTCAGAGCTGTTTCCTGACACCTGAGAAAAGGAGACACAATCCTGGTGGCCCCAGAGGCCCAGGTCTGAAGCTGCCCGGCTACTCGGCCTGGCTGGAGCCCCGCTACGCCCACGCCCGGAGAAGAGCTCACCCAGACAGGCATGTACCCCACGCGCCGGCAGCAACAGCGCGAGTGTCCCCAAGCCGAGACGGGCCGGCAGCCCCTGGCAACATGAGGGAGGCTGAGGAAGGTCCGGTCCGGTCCGGGCCGGGCCTATGCGTCGGGGTCCAGCCGGCGGCACTGGGCCTCCAGCACGCCACAGAAGGCCTGGAAGCGGTGGTTGAGGTCCGGCTGGGCGTGGAGGCGGAAGCGGGTGCCCAGCGCGCCGTCGGGCGAGGGCGCCCCGTAGAAGACGCGCCGCACGCGGGAGTGGACCAGGGCCATGGCGCACATGGCGCAGGGCTCGCGGGTGACGTACAGGTCGTAGCCGGTGCACACGTAGGGCAGGCCATTGGCGTCCTCATCCAGCTTGTGCACGGAGCCCGCGCGGACGCCTGGGGGGGCGGCGGCTGGGGCGAAGGAGCAGGCGGGGTGGGGTGCAAGGTCATAGGCACCGCGGCCCTGGCCCCGGGCCACCAGGTCGATGCACACCATGGTGGCGTGCAGCAGGGGTCCGGTCGCGCTGCTGCAGTCGTGGCCTGTGGCCAGCACGCGGCCTGAGGCCGGCTCCACCACCACTGCCCCCACGGCCCGCAGGCCCCGCGAGGCCGCCTGCTGCGCGGCCCACACGGCCCGCTCCATGTGGCCCTGCATCGCCACCCGCTCCTGTGCCGAGAAGAGCTGCCCGGCCAGGGCTCGGGTCACCTGCCGGTCCTCGTGGAAGGTGGTGGGCCAGTGGGCGCGCGCCTCCTCAAACTGGCCCCTGGTCAGGGGCGGCCGCGCGGGCACAGGCACCAGGAAGGGCTGGCCCAGGCCACGGGGGTCCACGGCCGGCGGCGGGAGGAGCTCGGCCAGCGATCGCATGCCCGCGGCCGGACCCGCCAGGCACAGCAGCATCTCCAGCGCGTGTGGGCAGCCGGGGCGGGGGCTGGGTCGCACCCTCTTGAGGTGAGGCTGTGCGGGCAGCGGGTGGACGGCTGACACCTCCTTGAGGAGGCGTGAGGTCTGGCGCTTGTCCAGGACCGGCGCGGCATAGGCCAGCACCAGCTCCACAGCGCCGGACTGCTGCTCAGACAGGATCGGGAGGGCCTGCCACGCCGGCTCTCGCTCGGGGCTCCCGGCCTTCGCGTCTCTGTGTGGCTCCACGTCGCCCGGGGTGGGGTCCATCCTCGGCAGGGCTCCGACTGCGGGGACAGACACCGGAGCAGGGCATCATCCTCAGCTGCGGGAAGCCTGCTGGGCCGGACGAGGGGTCGGTCCCAGGAGCGTGCCGAATCTGGAGGCTCGTCCAACCGAGCGAGACGCATCAGCGGTCGTGCTCTCACTCACGGCCTACTAACGCTTGCTTTGCACAGAGTTTAAACCGCCCTCGTTACGGTGTCTTTTTCCCCCTTTTGCTTTGAGATGTCTCACGTTGGGAGAATGCACACCGGACCTCAGAGACTTAATACAAAAGAAAGAACATACACTGTCTCAGTTTTTTCTGTGTTCCACGGATACCGAGGACCGTCTGCACTACACCGTTTTACATAAGGGCCTTGAGCATCCTCGGATTTTGTTATCCTTGGGGGTCCTGGAACCAGTTCCCCATGGATACCGGGGAGCGACCGTGTCGACTACGTGCTGAAGTGGGAATACCCTGCCTGTCTCAGGTTAAAGAAACGTATTACTAACGTTAAGTTCACCTGTTTCTTCATACTTTTCAAAAACATGGCTTCTAAACGCTTCATCTCACATACATGCCCCACATTATATTCCCACTGGTCAGGGCTGCCTTGGATGACGTTAGAGATGCACTACAGATGACCTTCGCGGGACCCCAGAGGATCTCGGTGCCACGCCCGCAGCACCCTGCACCCTGGCGGCGTCTCGGAGTGGGCCAGCCCCTTCCGCCTCTCCCTCCGGACGAGGCTTTTGCTCCTGTGATGCGCCCCGGCTCACAGGCCCCCCAGAGGACACAGTAGGTCCTCGCCCAGCACCGCCTGTCCGAAGCTCACGATACGAGCTCGGCAAACGCACAGGACCAGGGGTGCAGGTGGCAGCTCTGAGAAGCAGCCAGCATGGACGGGCCCCTCGGGCGCCCATGACGCCCGTGCCAGGCGGGGGCCCTCAGGAGGGTCCAGGGCACTGGCTCTGAATCTGCTCCCGGCACACACCGTGCCCAGGATGCCAGGGCCCGCACAGCCTGCCCCAGGCCACAAAAGCTCCCATTGTCTCCCGGGCAAGATAAAATCGTCTCCTGGGCAAGACAGACACAGTCCCGTTTGTATCTCCAAGAATGCAAGCTCTGTTTGATCAAAATAAAACAAATGACAAATACAGGGGGCTGCCATTGGGACACTGCTGGCCGGGCTGCCGGCTCCCAGGGAGGATGCCTAAATACAGCAGGCCACCATCCGCTCCTAGGTGTGTGTCCAGGAGAACTGGAACACACATCCACACAGGCACCCGCACACGCATGTCTGCAGCGGCAGGATTCCAGCAGCAAAAGGTGGACACAACCCAGATGTCCACAGAAAGATGGACAGATAAACACAACGTGGTCCCTCCACACACAGGGGTATCACTCAGCCACGCAAAGGGGTGAAGCCCCGACACTCGCTACAACGTGGCTGCACCCTGAGAACACGATGCTCAGTGAGAGAAGCCAGACACAGAAGGACACACAGGGTGTGATTCCACTGACGGGAAACATCCAGAACAGGCAGATCCACAGACACAGACAGTGGCTTCGTGGCTGTCAGGGGCTGGTGGAGGGGATGGGGAATGACTGCTGATGGGGACAGAGTTCCTGTTGGGGGGATGGAATTTTCTGGAATTAGACAGATGTGATGATCACACAACATAGTGAATACGCTCATACACTTTAAGTGGGTGAACCACACAGTGTGTGAATCATATCTCAGGAGAGCTGCTGCTCCTTGCGGGTTGTGGGGGACATGTGGTGGTCGCCAGGGCAGCCGGCCCCAAACGAGGCCCAGCACCTCGTGACCACTGCTGGCACTGGAACCACCGCACGTCCTCACACTGCCGTGATCAGGCTCCCTGACTCCTTCCCATGACCCAGGACAGAGACTGTGGGGCTGTTCCCTTTCTAGAGGCCAAGGAACTTGCCTGGGGCCAAGTGGCTGGGAGGACAGAGCCAGGACCTGACGCTGAGGCCAGGTGGCCAGCAGCTCCCCGACTCTGCCTTCTGAGCCCCGGACCATGGGGGTCCTGAGCCCCTTCTACAGATGAGAAACAGGGTCCGCAGAGGGTGACCCACCCAGCGACTTGCTTCATCGTCCGCGGGGACCTAAACGCACGCGCTCGGAGGCTGACCTGGTCCTCTTTTCGTCCTTGAAGCCCCGCATCCACCCCCAGCTCTGGGCGCCCCACTGCGTGCCACCCTCCCCGCTGTGCTCTTTGCTGCTCCCGCCAAGCTCAGGCCCTTCCCTGGGTGTATCCACCTCCCTCTGCCTACAGCGAGGGCACCTCATAAAGGTGCCTGTGCTCCAATGAGGGGGGGGCAGCCCCTTTCACAACTGTTTACATTTACGGTTGTAGCCTCTGTGGCGGGCACCGGCTGCCAGGCTCAGGGAGGGCTCAACTGCGTGGGGCAGGCCCTGGAGGGTCTGCAGAACCAGGGAGTCAGGACACCTAACAGCCAGTCCCCTCACTGGGTGCCCTGGAACTCCTGGGCTGTGGGTCTGGGGTCCGAGGAGGCAACGGGGCTTATTCAGCAAGCTGAGTCAGGCTCTGAAGGTGACACCCAACCAGAGGAAGGGGCCTTATCTCACCCCTGGGTGTGTCCCAGCCCTGCCCGAAGCCCTTACCCAGCCCACGTTTTCCTAGCTGAGACCTGGTGTTACCTGTCCTAACCCCACCCCCAGCTTCCCCCTCTGTGAAATGGGATCCACGGCCACCGCCATGCATGGCTGCCTGGGGCAGAAAGTGACAAAATCCACAGGAGGCTCAGGGGCCCAGTGCCCTGCAACGGGCAGACTCCAGGAGGGCTCCTCAGAGGCGATGACACAGAGCTGGGCCTGGAGGGAGGGTGGGGAGCCCTGGGCAGAAGGAACAGCCAGGGCTGGAGTCTCCAACACTCACACAGTCCGGGTGGGCACTGGTTTCAAATACGGTTTCCAGGACTCGGCCCCATAGAAGGGGGAGGGCCCCAAAATCTGCATTTCTGACAAGCTCCCCAACAAAGTGGGGTCCGCAGATAACATGCAGGACGCTTCGCTAAATTCGAATTCCAGATGATCAGATAAATTTTTAGCATAATCGTTGTGTCCCATGCAATCACTGGGATATACGTATTCTAAAATATGTGTGTGTGTGTTGTTTACACTAAATTCCAATTTAAGGGGGCAACCTGCGTGTTTATCTGCAGAACCTGGCCACCCTATAAGTGGGCCATCGTGCATGAAAATTCGAGAACCTCGTGCATGTGGGGTGTGGGAGAGACCCGAGGTCACAATTTTAAAAGGTCTTGAAAACTCACACTTTCCTTAAGTATCAGAAAAGATTATCAATGTTCAGGACGTACAGAAAGGTTGGGGCATTTCCCCCAAAGCGGGCGGGAAGCTGGTAAGTGGACAGTCCAGTGGACAGCCCGGAGGTAGAGGGTTGGCCGCGATGACCCCTGGGCAAGGCACGCCGGAAACAGCTGGGGCACGGGGTCTCCACCACGGACTGCAGGGGCGCGCGCACGCGCAGAAGGGCGATGGCGCGGAGAGCGGGGTCCCGCGGCCCGGCAGCCCCGCGCGCACGCGCACGCGCACACGCACACGCGCCGCTCCCCGCGCCCGCCCGAGGCGCGCACGAGCCCGGCCCAGGTTGCTCCCTAGCTCCCCGCGCGGCCGGCGTCCACCGCAGCCGCAACCCCGCCCCAGCTCCCGCTCGCCCTCCGCGGGAGCCTGGGACGCAAGAGCCCGAGACCCCGGAGCCGTGCGCTTACCTGACGAGACCGGCGGAAGCGCTGCGCCTCACCAAGTCTTAGCAACCGGCCCGCCTGCCCCGCCTCTTCACCGCCTGGCGCCGCGGGGCACGACGGGAGCGTAGTTCCAGGGGCGGAGTCAGCGCGAGGCGGAGGCGGAGCCTGAACTACAATCCCCACAAGAGCGCGCGCGCGCGCTCCGCCCCTTTCTTGAGCGCTGCTCTCGTGACCGGCAGGAGAGAGGGGGGCGAGCTCTGAGTTGAGGGTTCGAGACCCATCAGGGCGGCGGGAAAAGTCCGACCCTGGGGGCCCTTTGGGAAATCAGCAGAGTGAAGAGACTGAGGCGGAGAGGCACACGCCACCCGTTGCAGTCACTCCCCGAGTCCAGTTTGCTGCTGCCACGTGGCACCGGAGAGCCTGTTCCCAGAGACGAGGATGCGGTCTGGTTCCAGTTCTGCTCTGGGGCCCCAGCCGACTCCGGCCTCACTTTTCCATCTCTACAGTAAGCGAAAGGGACCTCTTGACTCTCCCAGGCGAGACATGCTAATGAACAAATCCGGTTATTCATTCTGGTTAAAGAGGTTAAACCCAGAGGGTCTCAACCAGGGGCAATTTGTCCCCCCACTCCCAGGGGACACTGGGCGATCTCTGGGGACATTTGTGGTTGTTATGCCTGGGGTTCCTCCTGGCATCAAAACCTGGGATGCTGCCAAACACCCCACAATGCATAGGACGCCCCCAAAGCAGCCTCCCAAATTGTCCACAGTGCGGGGGGGGGGGGTTGGAAGACCGTGGTTTAACCCCACTGCTAAGCAAGGAGAAAGATTTAGGTCTAGAAGGACCCTGAAGAGGGAAAATTTTCAATCTTTCCATTTTCTCCCTGCTCCACTCCTGCAAGAACCAAGGTATCCGTTCAACGTCTACCCTTGGAAGGCAGTGGCTGGAGGGTAGAACCCACCTCCTAGAGTCCCCCCCGCAGCCCAGCTCCTCAACCCTGTAGGACCCTGAGAGTCCAACCCCCTGTGTTTCTCCTCTTAATTTGCAAAGCATCTCTTGGTGTCCCAATCTATTCCTATGTGAAACAGCACTCCAGGAAACCATCCTGCTGGAAGCTAATCACTCTTTTCTTTTCTAAATACTCAGATTAATGTATGCTTTAGTTTAACTTTTTTTTTTTTTTTAGAGACGTCTTTCCATCCCTGCATGTCCCACTCAAGCTAGCCAAGCTAGCCAAGAGTCCCTGTTTTGCTGATTTTTTTTTTTTTTTTTTGGCCCTGCCACACAGCTTGTGGGATCTTGTTCCCCAACCAGGGATTGAACCTGGGCCCTTGGCAGTAGTGAAAGCACGGAGTCCTAACCACTGAACCGCCAGGGAATTCCCTGCTGATTTTTTTTAATGCTCTTTAACTGGTATGTTATTAAAAGCAATGCCTAGATTATTTGCCTCTAAAAAATGAATCTCTTCAATGTATCTTTCTGCTTACTTTTAATTTCTCAAATGCAAAAACACATACAGGTACGGATGTAAAATGGTGCAGCTGCTGTGCAAAACATTGTGGTGGTTCTTCAAAAACTTAAACAAAAAATTACCCAAAAATCCAGCAATTCCACTTCTGGGTATATACGGAAGAGAGTGGAAAGCAGGGACTTGAATGGATACTTGTACACCCACGTTCATAGCAGCATTATTCACAATAGACAAAGGGTGGAAACAACTCAAGTATCTGTCATCAGATGAATGGATGAACACAATGTGGTCCATCCATACAGTGGAATATTACTCAGCCACGAAAAGGAAGGAGATTCTGACACCTGCTATGACATGGATGAAACTTGAGGACGTGACGCTCAGTGAGAGAAGCCAGACACAGAAGGACAAATACTGTCTGATTCTGCTCACAGGGCGTCCCTGGAGGAGTCACAGCCACAGAGACAGGAAGTAGATGGTGGGGTCAGGGGCTGGGGGAGGGGATGGGGAGTGCCTGCTAATGGGCATGGAGTTTCCTTTGGGGTGATAAATATGTTCCACAGTTAGATAGGACTGATGGTTATACAACATCGTGGATGTACTCTCTATCCCACCAAATTGTACTGTCGAAACAGTTAATTTTGTGTTGTGTGAAATTCTCCTGAAAACAAGAAAGACATAAAAGAGAGAAAAGAAATGATCCCTGTCTCTCTGCCTCTTGTTTGCATGCTGCCTTCATTTCCTTACCGGACAGGGACAGACAGGATTTCGGCAATCCTCTGGCTGCAACCTGACAGCTGCTGGCTGGCCTCCAACCCACCTGTCTACCAGTGGGGTCCCCTTGTCCAGGGACCCTGCTGTCAGGCTGTCCATGCAGACAAATGTCTGCCTACAACATAACATCCTCTGTGTCAACACAAAGAACTCCACTTTGGGGAGAAAAACCAACAAAGACCCACTGAATCTTTCTTTTTTCTTTCTTTTCTTTTTTCTTTTCTTTTGGTTGCACTGCACAGCAGCAGAATTTTGGGATCAAACCCGGGCCCGGCGGTGAAAGTGCTGAGTCCTAACCACTGGACCACCAGGGAATTCCACACACACCCCCGATGCCTGCCACTGAATCTTTCTAATGGAAGTCACGCACCAAGTCTGTGCATCCACAGGGCAGCGCTAAGGCGGGGAAGGAGAGGCAGTGTGGCGGGTGGGCAGAACAGGGCACACACACATAACAGCTTGGTCCAGGGGTGTCTCTTTCACTCGGGTACTGCCTGGTCATCGGCATGGATACAGCAGAGGGGGTGAGAGGGGGGTGAGACTGGAGTCAGGGCATTGACTCTCAGGTGCACACCCCAGAGAATTAAAAACAGGGACTCAAATACTTGTACATGAGTGCTCCTAGCAGCTCTACTCGCAACAGCCCAGACCTGGAAGCAACCCAAGTGTCCATCAATGGACGCGAGTGGATAACCAGAACAGGGGCCTTCCATACACTAGCGTATTATTCGACATTGGTCCTGGATCAGGAAGATGGGGGAGCTGCCTGTGCTTATGTTTCCAGGACTGGGATGGGGTGGCAATGGAAATGGGTTGGCATCTCCTTACTGGAAACCCCATCAAAGCCGGGCAATTGTAAGTGGTGTCTGTGTTCTATTCTCTTAGGATCCAGCATACCCTTCTGGACATGGCACTCCAATGTTTGTGGGGGACTGTCCTTCTCACATGCTCATGTGGCTCTACAGATCCATTATCAACTTAGCCCCCCGTCAATCAGAGAATTTCCATCCACAGAGATTCCATCCACAGTGATTGGTTCGGGGAATGAACATGTAACTCAAGTGGGACCAATGAGAGTCATCCCAGGCACTTTGTCTGAAATATAAGCAGTGTCGCTCATGGTGCCATACAGTGGAAGCCCGGAGCTTCCATGAGTCATTTTTTGCCACCCAACAGCTCTGAGATCTGGAGGGCGTGACCATGTCGCACATAGACTCTGACCCTAGATACTAGCCACTCTGCTGTTCCTCGTTTGTGCATTCACCCCCACCTATCAGCTGGACTTAAGCCTTCTGGGAGCATCATTGTGGTTGTTTTGCATTTGTATGTCTGGACCATGAGCCTCAGTTAAAAAAAAATGGGGGCTTCCCTGGTGGCGCAGTGGTTGAGAGTCCGTCTGCCGATGCAAGGGACACGGGTTCGTGCCCCAGTCCGGGAAGATCCCACATGCCGCGGAGCGGCTGGGCCTGTGAGCCATGGCCGCTGAGCCTGCGCGTCCGGAGCCTGCGCTCCGCAACGGGAGAGGCCACAACAGTGAGAGGCCCGTGTACCGCAAAAAAAAAAAAAAAAAAAAAAAAAAAAATGTAATGAGAATGAAGACAAAACAGAAGAGGGCGGATCTTAGAGAGAAAGAGAAGTTGAGGAGTCCATGCCTTCACAACATTGTTTAAGCACCTTTTTTTTTTTTTTTTTTAGCTGTGCCACACAGCATGTGGGATCTTAGTTCCCAGAGCAGGGATCAAACACGTGCCCCCTGCATTGTAAGCATGGAGTCTTAACCTCTTGACTACCAGGAAAGTCCCTGTGTAGGCACCTAGATCCAGCCATACCTGAAGCAGGTGGCCCTTAGCCCTTCCTGTGTATTTTGTTTTGGTTTTTTGGTTTAAGCTAATTTGAGTCATGACTTCAGTCTTTTGTAAACCAAGAGTTTCGACTGATAGTGTCCCTTTTGTTTTTTGGGTTTTTAAAATTTTGCATTTATTTATTTATATGTTTTGGCTGAGTCAGGTCTTAGTTGCAGCACTCATGCGGGCTCTCTAGTTGTGGCGTGCTGGCTCAGTAGTTGTGGCATGTGGGCTTAGTTGCCCTGCGGCATGTGGGATCGTAGTTCCCCGACCAGGGATCGAACCGGCGTCCCCTGCATTGCAAGACAGATTCTCAACCACTGGACCACCACAGATGTCCCATGTCCCTTTTGTTTTGATGTGATTCATCATCCAGCACCTCTCACAAGTAACGTGATCCTCAAAACTCACGGTGGTAGGTTAGTGTCTGCCACCAAAATGTGGCGAAACCATGGAATCGGTTCCCCAATTGGAAGCTCAACAGCAGCAGAAAGCACCCTGGAGTCAGTCAGAAGCCTGTGTCAGCTGCAGAGGTAAGACTTCCACCTCTGCAGGGCAGTCAGTCAACAAATGAGTCCAGGGGGAAGAGAGGCTTCCCCCCAAGCCACCTCTATCTCCATGCGGCTGGGGCCAAAGTCAACATTTCTTCAGCCAAGTTGTGTGGCTTGTGTTTATCTGGCTTTTCATCCTGTTGACTTTCTTAGGTTGCCATGGGCAGCTGTATAGGCCCCAGGTGTTTCCCGCCTCTCTGGGGATCTTCCTGGAAATGGGTTGCAGGGGGCTTCCTTCAACTGCCCAGGAAAGGCAGATTAAAGGCTGTGAGAGCCTCACAAGGAGGGGAAGGTTGCCATCTCCTGTTTCCCGGAGGTTACAGGACACTTTCAATAAATGAATCCCTGCCTACCTACCCAGACTCTAACACACACACACACACACACACACACACACACACACACACACACACAGCTCATCTGGCCATTCCCCCAGGCCGGAAAACATTAGTTTCCAAAAAGCAAATTCAAGTGTTGTAAAATTCTAAAACACAACCTCTTTTCTCACAGCCCTTTAACACTTAGTTTACACACAATTAAAACCTACAGCGTCCTCTGCGTTCCCAGGTCTCAGATGCTGAAAGTAACGTTCCCAGGTCTCAGATGCTGAAAGTAATGATAATAATTAATAGAGGTTAGGGACTTCCCTGGTGGCTCAGTGGTTAAGAATCTGCCTGCCAATGCAGGGGACATGGGTTCGATCCCTGGTCTGGGAAGATCCCACATGCCGCGGGGCAACAAAGCCCGTGCGCCACAACTACTGAGCCTGCATGCCGCAACTACTGAAGGCCGCATGCCACAACTACTGAGCCCATGTGCTGCAACTACTGAAGCCTGTGCTCCTAGAGGCTGTGCTCTGCAACAAGAGAAGCCACCGCAATGAGAAGCCCGTGCACTGCAACGAAGAGTAGCCCCCACCTGCCACAACTACAGAAAGCCCGTGTGCAGCAACAAAGACCCAATGCAGCCAAAAACTAAATAAAATTTTTTAAAAAATAGTGGTTAATATTGAGACTTCCCTGGCGGTCCAGTGGTTAGGGCTCCATGCTTCTGCTGCAGGGGGCTTGGGTTTGATCCCTGGTGGAGGAACCAAGATTCTGCAAACTGTGTGATGCAGAAAAAAAAAAAGTGGCTAATATTTACTAAGTGCTTATTTGGAAACAGACACCATTCTGAACACTTTATATCATCTCATTTAGTCTTTTCAGCAAGTCTGTAAGACAGCAGTGTAACCTGTTTTAAAGATGAGGAAACAGAGATGCAATCTCCTAACCACCCAGCTATCTTTCATTGAATCTGTGTCCTTTTGATTATTTTACATTTATGCTTACATTTATGTGTGCACCTCCCCAACTGACATCCCAAGGTCTGCCTAGCTGTCCACTGTGGTTCTAGCTTAGCCAAAAACAGGGCCTGGCACAGCTAGGAAGACCACAAATCTTCGTCTCTGAGTTTTGCGGCTGCGGAATCACCCACCCCTGGCCACGTGGGATTGGGGTGTCAGAGAGGAACCCTCATCTCTAGTACTCCCTATTCTTTCCCGGCCAGCTCTTTATTGTATTGTCTTTCCAGCATTTATATTAGCTGGTGATATTTACCTAGAATGTCTGCTCCATGTTGTCTACGGAGGTGTCCCCATTGTCCAGAGTGAGAGCGCAATTCGTGCGAAGGGACCACGTTATTATTGTTATTATGCTGACAAGTCAGTCGCTCACGCATCCCGCCCCGCCCCCACCCCCCACCCCCACCCCCGCCGCATCCCTGCGCCCCTTCCCCGACCTCCAGGATCAAGCGGGCACTGTCGCCACCTAGCGACGAAAGGCACCATGGTCCGAATCCCTGGCTTCAGGCCCGATCTGGAGATGCAGTCATTTGAGCACTTCCCCCCCAAACATCTACCCCCCCCGCCCCCCCAGTCCCCCCCACCCCGCCTCTGGCTCCTCCCGGTCAGAAGGAGGCAGCACCTGGCTCCAGTGGCTCTCAGTCTGGCAGGGGCGGCGTTACAGCAGTGGGTCTCCAAGAGGGATTGCCCACCACCAGCAACACCTGCATCACCTGAGGTCCTTTAGAAATGCAGATTCTTGGGCCCCACCTCAAACCTGCGGAATCAGAGACTTGGAGCGAGGCCGGACCTTCTGTGCTTCAGCGGGGTCCCCGGGGGATACCCCTCCAGCCCTGAGCAGCAGTCTTCAACCACGTTTGCTCCCCAACATTTTCCACAATTGGGGAGTCCTCCAGGCATCGTGCAGGTGGGGACCAGGGATGCTGCTCAACACCCTACAGTGCCTAGAAGGGCCCCAACTCAGAGAACGATTTGGCTCCAAGTATCAGCAGTGCCGAGGTTAAAAAGCCTCACACTATTTGGGGGGAAAAATGGAATCTGACTCAATTGAGTCCCTGCTCACACTACGCACCAGGACAAATCCCCAATGGTCAGACAGGGTAAACCAGGGTGACCCCCAGTGTCTGTGTCTCCTCCCCTCCCTCCCACTCAGGTGTGTATTTAAATGTGTGCAGCATTCCGGGACCTCAGAGGTCAGATGGTTATGGAGTACACTGTCCTGGGGGGGGGGTCCATGAAATCCCCTAATCCAGTGAATCTCACCCATGGTGATCTTGCCAACCCCCCAGGGACACTGGGAGATGTCTGGGGACATTTGTTACTGTCATGACCGGGGCACGGGGGTCCTGGCATCCAGTCGGTGGGGGGCCAAGGATGCTCTCCACACCCCGAAGAGCCCAGGATGCCCCCCCGCAAGAATCATCCACCCAGTCTACTGTCTAGACTGAAATTCCTGCCCCAGAGCCAAGCAGATACGCTAATCATAGTGGGGGACCTTGGGCAAGGGTCTTGGGGCTCCAAGCCCCAACTTTTGTAAGTTGGGAATGATAACAGGACCTATCCGCCTAAGAATGTTGCAAAGAGAGCGACGAGCATGGACAAGGAAAGACCCAGTCCCTGGGTCTGGGAGGAATCTATGGGGCGGCAGACCCCTCCCCTTTAAAACGGAGGCCCGTATGGGACTTGAGGAAATGGGGGCCCTTCTGCAGAAGCCCGTGCCACTGTGCCAGGGACTGGGGGAGCCCCTTGTCCTTCCGCCTTCTGCTCTATCCTGCAGGTACAAATACCTGGCCGCGTCTCTTCCGCGAGAAACGCGGAGACCTACTGGCTGCCCGTCCCGCCTCCGCCTGGAAAGGCTGCTTTCTATTGGTCTCGGGCAGCAGAGGCGAGGGCCGATTGGCCTAGAGGCGGGCCGTGGCGCGTGATGGACAGACCTGGGGGCGGGGCCTCGGGGCCCTGAGAGCTTTCAGCGCGCATAAGGCTGGTCCTGGCCGCTGGAATGGGGGGCGAGGAGGGGGCGGACAGAGCGCCCCAGACCCCGCGGAATTGCCCAGGGGCCGATTCGTAGGGGTGGAACCGCAGCCGCGGGGACATTGCCTGTCTTGCTCCCACCCTCTCTTTTCCTTTCTCAGATAGGGAAACTGAGTGTTTATCCAAAATTTTATTTCCTCCACCATGGCTTTTTAGCATTAATCTTTTTTTTAATTAAAAAAAATTTTTTTAATTGAAGTATTTGATTTACAATGTTGTGCTAATTTCTGGTATACAGCAAAGTGATTCAGTTATACATATATATACATATCCTTTTTCATATTTGTTTCCATTATGATTTATTACAGGATATTGAATATAGTTCCTTGTGCTATACAGTAGGACCTTGTTGTTTACTTATTTTATATAAACTAGTTTGTATCTACTAATCCCAAACTCCTACTCCCCCACCCCCTTTTCCCCTTTGGTAACCATAAGTTTGTTTTCTGCATTAATTATGATTTTTAAAATATATTGCAATACAATGGTATTTACCTCTATGACTGAGTTTTTCTGGCGTGACCCAAACCCACCTCTGCAGAGAAGGATCCAGGCAAGTGAGCCCAGGGGATCTGCTGCTGCTTCTTGGGCCTCCAGCTGCTGGGG
The DNA here is from genome assembly GCF_011762595.2 of Tursiops truncatus. Lineage (NCBI taxonomy): Eukaryota > Metazoa > Chordata > Mammalia > Artiodactyla > Delphinidae > Tursiops > Tursiops truncatus. Next base: position 169,612,909 of record NC_047036.1, on the reverse strand, counting down.
TCAAATCATCACTCCCAGATCTGACCTTTGTGGGGCAGAGGGAGGGGCCCTGGCTCCTTTGGCCTTACTTTTTTTTTTTTTTTTTTTTTTGGCGGTACGCGGGCCTCTCACTGCTGTGGCCTCTCCCGTTGCGGAGCACAGGCTCGGACGCGCAGGCTCAGCGGCCATGGCTCACGGGCCCAGCCGCTCCGCGGCATGTGGGATCTTCCTGGACCGGGGCACGAACCCGTGTCCCCTGCATCGGCAGGTGGACTCTCCACCACTGCACCACCAGGGAAGCCCCGGCCTTACATTTTAAAATTGATTAATTAATTAGGTACAATGACTTAGTTTTGTAACATGTGTATTGAGACATAATTTTCATGCCTTACAATTCACTCATTTAAACTGTACAATTCAGTGGTTTTCACAAGGCTGTGCAACCAGCACCAGGATCTATTCTAGAGATTTTCATCACCCCAAAAGGAACCCTGCCCCCCTCATTAGCAGTCACTCCCCACTCCCTTCCCCAGCCCCTGGCAACCGCTAATCCACTTTCTGTCTCCGTGGATTTGCCTGTTCTGGAATGTTATATAAATGGATCAGACAACATTTGTCCTTTGGTAACTGGCTTCTTTCTCTGAGCATCATGTTTTCAAGGTTCATCCACATTCTAGTGTCAGTGCTTCATTACTTTTTACTGCTGAGTAATAGTGTGTGGACAGACCACACTGGTTTATTCATTCGTCAAGTTATGGACATTTGGGTTGTGTCCACTTCTTGGTGGTTATGAATCATGCTGCTGTGAGTTTGTGTGCATACATTTTTATGGGGCATACATTTTCATTTCTTGTGGGCATGTACCAAGGAGCAGAATTGCTGGATCATATGGCAATTTTGTGTTTAACCTTTTGAGGAGCTGCCAGACCGTTGTCCACAGGGGCTGCTCCATCTTACATTCCCACTTGCCACGTGTGAGGTTCTGATTTCTCCACACCCTCACCAACATTTGTTATCACCTACCTTTTTGAATGCAGCTGTCCTAGTGGGCATGCGGTACCATCTCACCATGGTTCGGATTTGCATTTCCCTGATGGCTTATGATGTTGGAATGCCTGCTGTGTGCCAGGTTCTCTCCTGAGCTTGGACATAGAGCGTGGACAGCAAACTTGGTCCCTGTTCCAGGAGTACTCACGAGCCGTAGAAGGAGACAGGTAATAACCAAGTAAGATAAAATTGGGACTTCACAAGCAGTTCAGTGGTTAGGACTCTGAGCTTCCACTTCAGGGGACCCAGGTTCAATCCCTGGTCGGGGGACTAAGATCCCGCATGCCACGTTGTGCAGCCAAAAAGAAAGATGAGGTCACAGGAAGTGCTCTACGGAGAATGGAAGGTAGTTGCTGCCTTCAGGATGACCATGTGGCCATGGTAAAGGGAGCGGTCAAGAAGGTTGGGCTTCCCTGGTGGCGCAGTGGTTGAGAGTCCTCCTGCCGATGCAGGGGACACGGGATTGTGCCCCGGTCTGGGAAGATCCCACATGCCGCGGAGCGGCTGGGCCCGTGAGCCATGGCCGCTGAGCCTGTGCGTCCGGAGCCTGCGCTCCGCGACGGGAGAGGCCACAACAGTGAGAAGCCCGCGTAACGCAAAAAAAAAAAAAAAAAAAAGAAGTCATCTCCGCAGAGTGATGCTTTCCCTGAATCCTGAACGATGAGACGTTTTCTGTTGGAAAAGCATTCCAGGCAGGACCTGGCTCTGCATATTGAAACCAGGAAGATTCCCTGGGATTTGAGTTTGGGGAAAACAGGGGCAGGTGGAGGAGATGAAGCCAGGGAGCCAGAGAGCCCGGCTACTCTGAAAAACCATTTGGCATTTTGGACAAAATCTAAACTCATGGGTATTCCGTGACCCAGCAAATAAGCTCCCGAAGGCGTAGGTGTCTGTTAGGGACTAAATTTTGTCTCCCTAGATGCATACATTGAAGCCCTAATTGCCTGGACCTCAGAATGTGGCTGTATTTGCAGACAGGGTCTTTACAGAGTTAATTAGGGTAAAATGGGTCTAGACCCTAATCCCATCTGACTGGTGCCCTTGTAAGAAGAGGAGATTAGGACACAGGATTGAACAGAGGGATGACATGGGGAGAAGATGGCTGTCAAGGAGAGAGACCTCAGAGGGAACCAGCCCTGCCCACACGTCAATCTTTGGAGCTTCCAGAACTGGGAGAGAATCAATGTCTGTCGTTTAAGCCCCCAGATTGTGGTACTGTGTTATGGTGGCCCAGGCAAACGAATACAGTGCCCAATAAAATATGAGTGCAGGCTTCCCTCGTGGCTCAGTGGTTAAGAATCCGCCTGCCAATGCAGGGGACATGAGTTCGAGCCCTGGTCGGGGAAGATCCCGCATGCCGCGGGGCAACTAAACCCGCGCGCCACAACTACTGAGCCTGCGCTCTAGAGCCCGCGAGCCACAACTACAGAAGCCCGCACACCTAGAGCCCGTGCTCCACAGCAAGAGAAGCCACTGCAATGAAAAACCAGTGCACTGCAACGAAGAGTAGCCCCCGCTCACTGCAACTAAAGAAAGCCCGGGCACAGCAGCGAGAACCCAACTCAGCCAAAAGTAAAAAAAAAAAAATATATATATATATATATACACACAACCAGGAAAAGACTCATAGTAGCTGTGTCCATAATAGCCCTACAGTGGAAACCACCCAAGTGTCCATTTGCAAGAGATGGGTCATGAAATGGTGGTGCGTAATAAACAATGATAAACCATAGTGAAAAAGAATATATATTTAAAAGAAAAGAATGTAAGTACTTCCCTGGCAGTCCAGTGGTTAAGACTCCACGCTTCCACTGCAGGGGGCACAGGTTCGATCCCTGGTCAGGGAACTAAGATCCCACATGCTACACAGTGTGGCCGGAAAAAAAAAAAAAAAGTATATATATGTATAACTGAATCACCTTGCTGTACAGCAGTAAGTAACACAATATTGTAAATCAAGTATACTTCAAAAAAAAAAGAGACATCATAATTCTTAGGTCAGTGCATCAGAAGAACAAGAATGCTTCTGAATTCTTGAAATCTGTATTTTGACTTAGGATCATGCAGTGCATTGTGAAAGAGTTCATTTAGACTATTTGTGAATTTAATATATGTCAATTAATAAAATTGAACGGTTTTTTAAAATAAATTCATTTATTTATGTATTTATTTTTGGCTGCGTTGGTTCTTCGTTGCTGGGCGTGGGCTTTCTCTAGTTGCGGCGAGCAGGGGCTACTCTTCGTTGCCGTGCAGGGGCTTCTCATTGCGGTGGCTTCTCTTGTCGTGGAGCATGGGCTCTAGGTGCGCGAGCTTCTGTAGTTGTGGCACTCGGGCTCAGTAGTTGTGGCACGTGGGCTCTAGAGTGCAGGCTCAGTAGTTGTGGTGCACGGGCTTAGCTGATCCGCGGCATGTGGGATCTTCCCAGACCGGGGCTCAAACCTGTGTCCCCTGCATTGACGGGTGATTCTTAACCACTGTGCCACCAGGGAAGTCCCTTGTGTGCAGGATTTTTTTTTAATTTATTTATTTTTGGCTGCTTTGGGTCTTTATTACTGTGCGGGGGCTTTCTCTAGTTGCGGCGAGCAGGGGCTACTCTTCGTTGCGGTGCGCGGGCTTCTCATTGCGGTGGTTTCTCTTGTTGTGGAGCACGGGCTCTAGGTGCATGGGCTGCAGTAGTTGTGGCTCGCGGGCTCAGTAGTTGTGGCGCACGGGCTTAGTTCCTCTGTGGCATGTGGGATCTTCCTGGACCAGGGCTCGAACCCATGTCCCGTGCATTGGCAGGCAGATTCTTAACCATTGCACCACCGAGGAAGTCCCCCTTGTGTGCAGTTTCTAAAGACAATTTCTCAGAGCAGTTTTAGGTTCCCAGAAAAATTGATCAGAAGGTACAGAGATTTCCCACTTCCCCTCCCCCCCCCCCACGCACAGCCTCCCCCACTATCAACATCCCCCACCAGATGGGACGTTTGTGACAAGGATGAACCTTGTCATTATCAGCCATTGTCTGCAGTTGACACTCGGTTTCACTCTTCCTGGTGAACGTTCTACGGGTTTGGACAAATGCATAATGAGAGGCATCTATCATTATGGCATCACAGAGTATTTTCACTTCCCTGAAACCCCTCCGTGCTCCACCTGTCATCCCCTCCATCCCCCGACCCCTGGCCACCGTGGATCTCTTTACCGTCGTGACATTTGCCTGTATGTGTGTAATTTCATTAAGTCGTGCGACATTACGCTCTGTAAGATACATCTCTTTGTTTTTTCTTTTTTGTCCTCACCATGGTGGCTTGCAGAATCTTAGTTCCCCAACCAGCGATTGAACCCGCGCCCTCTGCAGTGGAAGCTTCGAGTCCTAACCACTGGACCGCCAGGGAATTCCCAATATATCTTCATTTTTTAAACTTGATTTCTGGTGTGTCTGTGCAGGGCTTTCCGGATGAGGTGGTCCTTTGAATTGGTGGACCCCGTAAAGCAGATGGCCCTCGCCTAAGTGGGCATCAACCAGTCCATTGTGGACAAGAATGAAAAGCAAGGCAAAAAAGGGAGAATCTGTCCCTTCTGCCTGACAGCTGGCAGGACCATCCATCACCTCCTGCCTTTGGCCTTACAGCACCAGGTCTCCTGGGTGTCCAGCTTGTAGACGGTAGATCCAGATAGAGGGACTTCTCAGCCTCCATAATACTGATTATACATCTCTTTCTGGGTAGCAATATATCTATATCTATATATTAATAAATTTTCTTTCTTTATTTTTTTGGCCATGCAGCATGTGGGATCTTAGTTCCCTGACCAGGGATCGAACCCACCCCCTGCATTGGAAGCGCAGAGTCTTAACCACTGGACTGCCAGGGAAGTCTCCACAATATATCTATATTTGTATCCTTATATATTCTGTTGGTTCTGCTTCTCTTGAGGACCCTCATCCAAGCTCTTAGGGTGGTCCACCGGCACCTCTTTGCTTTGAAACCCAACTCCTGAGGCTGGGCTGGTAGGGCCATGGTGCAAGGTCTGGCTGAGTCCAGGGAAGGAGCAGGGCTGGGTTCCGGGGAGGGGGCTTCCTCAGAAAAGTCCCATCCAAGCCCCTCTCCCCGTCCTCACCCACAATCAGCTGGGTGAGCAGTGCTATTTTCAGACCCTCCTCCCCCCACTTCCTTCCGTGCCCTGTCAGAAGCCCACTTCCTGACTGGGTCTCATCCTCTCCCCTCAGGGTGGGGCAAAGACAAACTTGCATATTGTGGCATTTCTCCACCGACTTCAGTGTCCCAGACCCCGATCTTGAGTCCTTTCCCCGAACCAAGACTGGCCACATAATGTACAGATCCCAGTGCAGAATGAAAATGAAGATGCCCTTGCTCAAATACTATGAGGAATTTCAAGACACAAGCCACAGGGCAGTAAATCATGGGTGCAGCCCTTCTGAGCGTGAGGTCCTGGGTGACTCCATGGGTCTCAGCCCAGAATGCTGGCACTGCCCCCAACCACCTGCAGCCCTCCCTCCACCTCCTGGTTTCATAAAGTTTTATTTATTTTATTGTGTTAAAATACACATACTATAAATTTTCCATCTTAACCATTTTTAAGCACACAGCTCAGTGGCATTAAGCACATTCACATTGTCGGGCAACCGTCCCCACCATCATCTCCAGAACTTTCTCATCTTCCCAAACTGAAACTGTGTCCCCAAGAAACACTGACTCCCCGGGCCCTCCCCCAGCCCCTGGCCCCCACCATCTACTTCCTGTCTCTGTGGATGTGACTTCTCTTGGGACCTCACATGACTGGAATCAGACAGTATCTGTCCTTCTGTGTCTGGTTTCTCTCACTGAGCATCATGTCCTCAAGGTTCATTCGTATGGTAGCAGGTGTCAGAATCTCCTTCCTTTATAAGGCTGAATAACATTCAACTGAGTGGATGGACCACGTTTTGTTCATCCATCGATCCACGCATGCTGCTTCTACCTTTGGCTGCTGAGAACCATGCTGCTGTGAACATTCCTGTACAGGTATCTGTTTGAGTACCTGTTTTCAGTTCTTTTGGGTCTGTACCCAGAAGCACAAACATTAATTTTAAAAAATTAATCAGTTAATTAACTTTTGGCTACGTTGGATCTTCATTGTTGCACGCGGGTTTTATCCTTTCTTTTTTTTTTTTTTTTTTTTTTTGCGGTACGCGGGCCTCTCACTGCTGTGGCCTCTCCCGTTGCGGAGCACAGGCTCCGGACGCGCAGGCTCAGCGGCCATGGCTCACGGGTGCAGCCGCTCTGCAGCATGTGGGATCCTCCCCGACCGGGGCACGAACCCACGTCCCCTAGCATCGGCAGGCAGACTCTCAACCACTGCGCCACCAGGGAAGCCTCGCGGGCTTTCTTCAGTCGCGGCGAATGGGTGAAACCCTTCATTACAGTGCGCGGGCTTCTCACTGCGGTGGCTTCTCTTGTTGCAGAGCACAGGCTCTACGCGCGCGGGCTTCAGTAGTTGCGGCACGCGGACTTCAGTAGTTGCGGCACGCGGGCTTCAGTAGTTGTGGCTCGTGGGCTCTAGAGCGCAGGCTCAGTAGCTGTGACGCACCGGCTTAGTTGCTCCATGGCATGTGGCATCTTCCCAGAACAGGGCTCGAACCCGTGTTGCCTGCATTGGCAGGTGGATTCTTAGTCACTGAGCCACCAGGGAAGTCCCACAAACATTAATTTTTAATAGCCAGCCTTCCCTTAGGCATCTAGTTTTATCTCAGCTTCTGGCTGATCCTAACAGTGAAAACACTCCCTTTGCCTGGCAAAACCAACGAAAACTCAGAAGACACATCAAAGAGTGAAGAAGAGAAAAAAAACAAAATCTCCTGTAACCTCATGCCCCAGCGTCCCCCTCGTTTCCACTGTGGCGTGTGTTTGGGGGCGGGGGTGTCGGCTACAGTTGCGCTGGTTGCGCTGTTTGCTGGATGTGGTGCGTGAATCTTCTCATTAGAATCCTCTGCTTCCAGGAATCTTCCCCTCAAGTCCCGCCCACAAGTGGTAAATGCCCCAAGTGCTGTTTTTGTCCCGCCCACAGCGGAAACAACCTAAGTGTCCAGCAAGAGCGGACTGTGTACACAAACAGTGGGCCAGCCCTAGGGGTTGCATGAGAGGATCGCAAGAGCAGTGTTGCTGAAAGCTACTATATGTGTCAAAAAATAATAATAATAATGGGGATTGTGTCTTTACACCTGCTCGCAGGTGAACACAGATGCCTGGGTTTCTCAGCACTGAATGGGTTGCAACTGAGAATATTGGCCGCCTTAAGATGGGGTCATCTGTTTCCTGTGCAACAGGATTGGGGGAGAGAGGTTTTCTGCACAGCCTTTTAAACCCTTTGAATTTTGAACCATGTAAATATATTTCCCATAAAAACATAAATCAAAGTAAAACTTTTTTTTAAAATTTATTTATTTTTGGCTGTGTTGGGTCTTCGTTGCTGCGCGCGGGCTTTCTCTACTTGTGGCGAGCGCGGGCTACTCTTCGTTATGGTGCGCGGGCTTCTCATTCCGGTGGCTTCTCTTGTTGCAGAGCATGGGCTCTAGGCGCGCGGTCTTCAGTAGTTGCAGCACGTGGGCTCAGTAGTTATGACTCGTGGGCTCTAGAGCACAGGCTCAGGAGTTGTGGCGCTCGGGCTTAGTTGCTCTGCGGCATGTGGGATCTTCCCAGACCAGGGCTCAAACCCGTGTCCCCTGCATTGGCAGGCGGATTCTTAACCACTGCACCACTAGGGAAGTCCCCGCAAACTGTTTTTTTTTTAAAAAAGACCGACAGCCTAGTATGGGTCCGCATACCTCAGGGCTGCAGTTTTTTTCATCAAAGGTTGACCATAATCTTTTTACTTAATTTCCTCTCTTCACTTTGAGGGTGTTTTTTCTGTTTTCTTTTATATTTTCTTTTATTTTTTTATTGGAGTATAGTTGCTTTACAATGTTGTGTTAGTTTCTGCTGCACAGAAAAGTGAATCAGTCATACATGTACATACATCCCCTCTTCTTTAGATTTCCTTCCCATTTACGTCACCACAGAGCACTGAGTAGAGTTCCCTGTGCCAGCAGTCCCCAAACTTTTTGGCACCAGAGACCGGTTTCACCGAATAAATTTTTTCCACGGACCGGGGGCAGGGGGCGGGGGCTGGGGGGTGAGGGGGTGGGGGTGATGATTCAGGCAGTAATGCGAGCGATGGGGAGAGGCAGATGAAGCTTCCCTCGCTTGCCCACCGCTAACTTCGTGCTGTGCAGCTGGTTCCTAACAGGCCAGGGATGGGTACCTGTCCGCGGCCTGGGGGTTGGGGACCCCTGCCCTGTGCTATAAAGTAGGTTCTCATTAGTTACCTATTTTATACATTGTAGTGTATATATGTCAATCCCAACCTCCCAGTTCGTCCCACCCCCACTTCCCTTCTTGGTAACCATAAGTTTGTTCTCTACATTTGTGACTCTATTTCTGCTTTGCCAATAAGTTCATCTGTACCATTTTTCTAGATTCCACATATAAGCGATATTATACGACATTTGTTTTTCTCTTTCTGACTTACTTCGCTCTCTGTGACAATCTCTAGGTCCATCCATGTCTCAGCAAATGGCATTATTTTGTTCTTTTTATGGCCGAGTAATATTCCATTGTATATAGGTACCACAGCTTCTTTATGCATTCCTCTATCGATGGACACTTTTCACTATTGTAAATAATGCAGGGATGGACATCTATGGATAGAACTTGCTATCTTCATCAGATTATTTACTTTGATTCCTACAAGGAGAATTCCTTCTTTCCTCCCTCCCTCCTTTAAACATTCATTGAGCACTGACTGAATGCTAAGCTCCAAGCTAGGCACCAGAGACGCAACAGGAAACCAAAAGGATACCAACGCAGATGCCTTTCCTCTTGGAGCTCAGGGGCTAGACCGGTGCTTCCAGAACTTTCTGGGTGATGGACTTGTTCTCCATCTGTGCCATCCAAAATGGGAGCCCCCAGCGCCAGGTGGCTCTTGAACACTTGAAAATGAGCCCATAGCGACTGGAGAAGTGAAATTTAATTTACTTCTAATCAAGTCATTTCAATTTATTACTTTTTTTTTTTTTGCAGTATGTGGGCCTCTCACTGCTGTGGCCTCTCCCGTTGCAGAGCACAGGCTCCAGATGCGCAGGCTCAGCGGCCATGGCTCACGGGCCCAGCCACTCTGCGGCATGTGGGATCTTCCCGGACTGGGGTACGAACCCGTGTCCCCCTCATCGGCAGGCGGACTCTCAACTACTGTGCTACCGGGGAAACCCAAGTCATTTCAATTTAAATAGTGGCTTGGGGCTGACGGCCTCCATATTGGATAGTGCGGGGCTGAAACTTATGGCTCCAGGTGGGATTGATCTCGGAGAGAGACAGCAGTGAGCGGGGGCTTGAAGTGTGATCTTAGTTCCCCACCCAGGAATTGGACCTGGGTAGCCTGGATGAAAACCAAGAATCCTAGCCGCTAGTCCACTAAGGACTAGAGGCTAGAAGCAAGGTTCCCCTGGCTCTCGCCCCCATTGAAAAATGCATTTCTCAAGGAGGCAAAAACTGTAAGAAACAGGTACAAAGTCTGTTATTAGAGACACAGCACAACAAGCGAGAGAGCACACAGAAAAACAATTTGTTTAGTTAAGACAGAAGCAAGGCAGAGATGCACCCCTGGACAGAAAGATATGGGCGTCCCCACTAAAGAGGAGGAGCGCAGCAAAGGGGCGGTTAAGTCATTCATATAGGGCAGTTCTTCCGGTCTTTGTTTACCTTTGGCCAATTATCTGGCTTATTTTTCCACACCTGAACCTTTGGCCAATTATCTGGCTTATTTTCCACACCTGAACTAGGACCTTCCCCAGCACGCGTGCGCAACTTTTTTCCAAGATGGATTCCAGTCCAGAGGCCTATGGGCGTCCTTGGCATCACCTATTATGGGGTGACGCCCCCTCCTTTTTGTCCCCGAAGGAAGGTTTCTGCGCATGTGCGGTGTCTCCCTTTCCCCAAGGATGGGAAATATGTGACCTCTTGATCTTTTCCTCAAACAGGATTGCTTTTAAGACCATTGATTCCCGTGGTCACGTTATTTTGCCAATGGGTTGAGTGTCTCGGGAGAGAAGGAAAAGCACAGCATCCCGCCAGCCTGAGGTCTGTGCCAGTGGCACCGAAAATCTCATGGAGCCTCCCTCCACCCTCCCGAAAGCCTTCCTCTGGGCTGGGAACTACCCTTCTCCTGTGCATCCATTGATTCATCAGACAGCATGGGAGACAGCTGGGGACCTGGTGGGTAAGAGCCTGGGTGTCTGCCCCGGGGAGCTCATGGAATGGGGGGAAGACAGATGATAAGCAAACAACTCAATAAAATGATGTCAAGTTCTATGATGGAAATGAATAGGGTGTGGTAGGGATTTTGACTGGGGGTGGTCAGGGAGGGCTTTCTGAGGAGGTTATATTTGAGCAGGTGCTTGAAGAGGAGGAGAAGCTGGCCATGTGTCTATCTGGGGGCACTCCAGGCAGTAGGCACCACTTGTGCACAGGCCCTGAGGTAGGAACAAACTTGGCAAGGATGGTTTGGATGGGGCAGAGAGAGCAGGGGCAAAAGAGGTGGGGAAGGGACTTCTCTGGTGGCCCAGTGGTTAAGACTCCACATTTCCAATGCAGGAGGCATGGGTTCGATTCCTGGTTGGGGAACTAGGAACCCACACACCTCGTGGTGCAACCAAAAAAAAAAAAAAGAGATGGGGAAAATGGGCCAGCAGCTGCATGGCAACACCAAGCAGGGGCTTTGGGGAGGGGAGGAGAGAGGGGTGACTGACCTTCTGAGACCTTGGGGTATTCACAGCAGTGCCTTCATCCTTTCAGAGTGTCCTCTGGTTGATGGGGGATCTCCGTGGGAGCGGGTCAGGCCACATTTGGGTGGGGACTAAGCCTATCCCCACATCCTGGCCACCCTCTTCACAAGTGTTCCCCTTGGGGCATTTCAGTCCTGGTTGAGCTGGGCTTTCTGGAGGCGCCACTGCTCTGGCCCTTTCTAGCCCAGGCCTGGAGGGGAAGATGGGCAGGGGAAGGAAGCTGCGGACAGGCCTCTTCCTGTTCTGGCACAAGGAAACTGGAAGGAGCCTGGCCCAGGTGTGACCTTTGGACCTCAGGAGAACAGCTGATGCCAGGAGCCCTGAGGGGGGCAGCCGAGGCAGGAGGACTCCGGGGCACCCCTCAACAGCCCCCTGGCACATGGTGTGGAAGGTGGCAGCTGATCCCGGGGCCAGGGGCCAGAGGAAACCGGCTGGAAACTACCTCTGGACAGTGTCCACTCCTGAGCCTAAGCCTCTCCGGGAATGGGGCCCTGGGGGAGGGCTGGCCAGGGAGGCTTATCTCTGCAAATGAAGCTGAAGGTTAGGCGTCCCGGGGAGGAGAGGGGCCTGGGGTTGCCTGCAGCTGGTGGGGCGGATTTTGAGCTGGAATAGGCTTGCCGGCCCAGGGAAAGGAACACGCAAAGGGCGGAGGCCTGGAATGACGAAGCTGTCCCACTAACTCATCTCCCTGACTCAGGCTGGGCCCTGTTGGCCTCTGCAGCCTTCCTGCCCCTGTCCCTGTCACTCCTCAGGAAGGCCTGCCCTGACTACCCTCGAAGGGATTCCCTGGTCACCTTCAGCCACACCGCCACTTTGCTCTCAACTGACATCCTTTTTCATCTCCCCTACCTTCAGCTCGGTAACCATCCGCCTCCCTGCCCGCGGGGTGAGCTGAGTGGGAGGGGCTCGAGATCCATAATATTTTACTATATTATTTATTTATTTGGCTGCCCCGCGCGGCATGCGGGATCTTAGTTCCCTGACCAGGCATGGAACCCGTGCCTGCTGCAGTGGAAGTGCAGAGTCTTACCCACTGGACCTACTGGACCGCCAGGGAAGTCCCCGATCCATAATATTTTAATTGCACTAGTAAAAAAGCCAAAACCAAGGCAAAAGAACCCATGATGAACAAAATAAAGGCAGGATCACTTGCCTTACCCCAGTCAGGGGCCTGGTTCCAACAAAACTTTGTGGGTTTTTTAGTAGTGCATTAAAATATATTTTTTTACGTTGACTACTGAGTTTTTTGGCACGCTGTAAGCTTATTTTCTAGGAGAGTGCCTCACTTGCCTCACCCGAGTCCTGGCGCTGGAATGAGTGAAGGATCGAATGAATGGTTGTGAGTCTCCACTGCCTGAAACCTAAGGGGAACCCAAAGCCCGGGCCCGCCCACCCACTCTTGCCCCGCCCACCACGACGTGGTCCCGCCCCTCCAGGGAGCCAGCTCCACCCCCAAACCCTGCCCAGCGCCCAGCGCCCGGCGCCTGGCCCCCGGCCCCTCCGGCCCTCGCGCACACCTGCGCGTCACTTCCGGGGCGGCGGTGGGAGTGAGGTTCACTTCCGCCAGCGGGGGAGCGGCGGCGGTGGCGGCGCAGGAGACCGGGCCGGGGCCCCGGGGGATCGACGGACGCACGGGCGGGCGGCCGGGAGCCATGGAGCGCGGCCCCGGGGCCGGGGGGCGCGGGCCGCGGCGGTGAGTGTCCTGTAGGGGCTGGCGTGGCTGCGCGGAGCGGTCTCAGTGCTTTTCGCGGCCGTTTGGAGAGCCGGGCCGGGCCGCGAGGCCGGGGCAGTCCGGCCGGACGCCCCCGAGACCCCGCACTCCCGGGGCGGCCGAGGTCGCAGCCGGAGGACCCCAGGATCAGGGCCAGGGACGGCGTCTCAGACTCCGGCAGAGCCCCGTCCGCCGTCCATTCAGCCCTCCGACTTGGGGTGTGTTCCCACCTTTCCGGGTACGCGGCCCCGCCTTCGGGGAATGCGCTGTCCGAGCCAAATACTCTATCCCCGGCCCCGAACCAGTGCCCCAGCCTGACACCCGGACCCGCCGAAGCAGCCGGAGCCCTGCTTCCTAAACGTCTCCAAGACACCTCTGCCCTTTCTCGGGCGTCCTCTGGCGCGCTGGGACACCTGGACAGGCTTCCCAGCCTTTGCTCCAGTCCCATCTCCAGGCTACAGCTAGGGCATATCCACAGCTTCTAACCCACGGGCTCCATTCCCAGCCCGGGACTCCTCCAGGGCTCCTCCTTTTCCCCCAGGATGAAGTCCAAACTGCAGCAGGGCTTACGGGCGCGGCCCGACCCAGCTGTGGCTCTCTCCAGGATCCCTCTGCTCTCCTCTTCCTCCCAGTGTCCCTCTAGCCTGGGACCCGCAGTTCCTGGAACCCGCTGTCACTTCTGGGTTTTGCCTGTTTTCTCCCCTCCCGGCACCCGGCACTTTGCCTGTGCCTTTCAGGCTGACTGGCTGAATGAGGTGCGGTCATAGTCGTCCGTATTTAGGTCGTCCTGGAGTATTGTAATTGCCTGGTTCCATGTTGGTCCTCATGACACTGCCAGCCTGCACCGGCCCGGCAGCGGGGTGTCCGATTATGTGCTTGTGGGTGAAATCGCTGGGCTCTTGGTGCCAGGGGTGCCTGCCCAGTGAGTGAGGTATCTGGATGTGCTCTGTCCAGTCCGAGGCCAGGCTCTCAGGTCACATTCAGTGACATCCATAAAAGACAGCGGGAGGTCCCAGGTCTGCGTGGCTTGAGAAGAGACCTTCCCCCCTCTCTGTCAGATGTCAGACCTGGCGGACTGTAGCGTCCCCCCTTCCCTTTTGCCCCTGGTACTTTGTCCATTCGTTCAGTCAGTGTTTACTGAGCAAGAACAGGTAGTAGTCTTGCCCTCATGGAGTTTCTCTTTGGTTTGAGGGGTATGGTTGAACATGCAACTACAAGCTGCAGAGACAGATCTGAGCCATGAGAGTGTGTATGGGGGGCTGACCCTGTTTGGAAGGGTGCTGGAAGGGAGATGTGAAGGGTGGGTGGGACAGGGGTCACGGGCTCTCTGGTGAGATTAGGGGAACTACTGGGGCTTCGGCTCTGAGTCAGGAGAAGGCAGTGGGGCTCATCAGGGGAGAGTGAGGTACAAGATGCGTGAGGCTGGAGAGGTCGGCCCCACGCCTGGTGCCAACCTGGCAGATTGTGGTGAAGGCTTTGATCTCTATCCTGAAAATAGTGGGGCTACTGGGGCACCCCAAAAGGGAGGTAGCATGATCAGATTTGTGTTGTGAAAAGATCTTTTGGCAACTGGGGTGAGAATGGCCCAGAGTGGGTGATGGTGGCCCAGCCGGGGGTGGGGGTGGGGACCGGCGAGGAAGGAGACTGTGCATGCCCCAGGCAGAGTCAGCAGGCCCTGTGACGGGCGGATCTGAGGGTGCAGGGAGGTGTGTCAAGGATGGCATCCCGGTTTCTGGCTTGGTCAGTGGGACCTTGTCCACCTTAGTATGCCTGTTCATCCTCGGGTCACCAGAGGCCTCCTACCTGCCCACCGGCTCTCAGCCAGACCTTCCTCTCAAAACAAGCCTTCCCTGTGCCACCCAAACTCCAGACCCGCCAAGTCACCAAAAGCACCAGGGCAGTGTCCGCTGTTGGGGCCTGGGCCTCTTTGAGAATGTGTTGGAGCAACATCGGTTTGGTTGACACTCTGGAGGGGGAGGGAGGGTGTCCTGGGCACTGTGGGGTGTTGAGCAGCACCCCTGGCCCCACCCACTCAGTGCCATTAGTAACCCCCTCGCCCCCAACTCATGACAGCCAAAGATGTCTCCAGACCTTGGCAAGTGTCCCCGGGGGGCAAACTTGCCTTCGTCTGAGAACAGTGTGATGGACTTGTAAAGCGAGCATCCCACCTGGGAGTCTGGGGGCTCCTGGAGGCGGTCCGTGTCCCCTCCTTGGCTTTAGCCACCCTCTCCCACACCCCTCCGTGTGCCCCCATCCGAGTGACTGCAGTGCGGCTCTCTGCAGCCCCCGGTCTCAGATCACAGCTCTGGAGGGAGCAGGTGTATTTCTGGGCCTCGGACTGCGCCGACCTGCTGTGCATCCGCGTGTCCCTGGCCCAGTGGTTTACAAATGCTGTGGCCCCGAAACAGAACAGGCTCAGGTGCTCTGCTGCTGACACTTGAGTTGTGAGCGTGTGTCCCTCCCTCACTCCAGGCTGTAGGGAAAATGTAGTAAGCGAGTACTCCGTATTTTCAAACCTCTGTATTTTCTTCCAGTCTCCCTGTTGGCAGCTCCATGTACGATTGTAGTTGCTTTAGCAATTTTGCTGTAGTCTGTTCAAGGCCACGTTTCACATGACATTCTGCATTTCTTCTCTGAGCCTGGCCCATTCCACCACTTTCTCCTCATCTTATTCACTGTCTCTGTGACCTGAGTGGTGTCTGATTGATAGATGAGGAAACTGAGGCCCAGGGATGCTAAGCAACTTGCCCAAGGCCACAGACACCTAAGCTGGCAGAGCTGGGGAAGGAACCCCAGGCTCCCATGACCCTGCCCTGCCTCCCCCCTGCAGCAGGCTGACCCCTGGGCCTGGCCCCAAGCACTGGAGAGAGCCATTGTCTCAGCCCAGTAGGCCTTCCCAGCCTCGAGATGTATCCTGCTTTTGTTTCCAGAGCCTTTGTTTGTTGTATTTCCTCTGCCTGGGCTCCTGTCTCCGGACTTCGCAGGCCCTGGGAGCTGGGAGCGTGCTCCTGGGTCCCTGTGGTCAGCAGTCGGTCCTTGCCTGGCTGAGCTGTGGCACCTGGGGGTGGCAGATGGGGATGGGCCCCAGGGCAGAGTCTGGGCCGGCCGTGTGGACAGAGGCATGGGGCGGGGGTGGGCTGGGGTGACATTTCCCAGGGCCTGGAGCAGGAGCTGTGCCCGGGAGAGCTGGGTGGGCCAGGGCTCTGATCGCCCCGCACAGCCTGCAGGCCGAGGCTGGGTTGATGAATGGGCTTAAATGGCAAGAGTTGGTGTCTGCCAGCGGAGGAAGGGTGGTGGCAGGCGGGGTCCTGGTCAGGTTTAGGTCCCACCAAGGTCACTTGGGAGCCCCGGGGGAACTCCACATCTTGCTGTCCCCCTGCAGGGTTTCCCTCTGTGCGACATGGACACACGAGGCTGCGAGGCTCCCAAGGGCTCAGCTTGGACCGCGATGGGGCTGGGCTGCAGCCTCCTAACGGGGCTCTCGTCTGGGGCGGTGGCCGGGGGTCGCCCTGCCCCCTGCCCGTGTCTCCGAGCACCCCCATCCCTCCCCTGCCGGGCAAGGCCCGCCCCGGGGCCCGGCGCCCGCCATGAACGGCCTGTCGGTGACTGAGCTCTGCTGCCTCTTCTGCTGCCCGCCCTGCCCCGGCCGCATCGCCGCCAAGCTCGCCTTCCTGCCTCCAGAGCCCACCTACTCGCTGGTGCCTGAGCCCGAGCCCGGGCCTGGTGGGGCCGGGGCCGCCCCCTCGGGGACCCTGCGGGCCTCGGCCAGCACCCCCAGGCGCTGGAAGCTCCACCTGATGGATCGCGCCGACTTCCAGTACAGCCAGCGTGAGCTGGACACCATCGAGGTCTTCCTGACCAAGAGCAGCCGGGGCAACCGCATCTCCTGCATGTATGTGCGCTGTGTGCCCGGCGCCAGGTGAGCCACATGGACTCGACCCCCCCGGGGTGGAGGGACCGGGTGAGGGGTGGGAGCCCAGGATGTGCTCCATCCTCAGGGCTCTCGTTTCGGCCACTGGTGGCCCTTGGAGGGCCAGAGACTGGCGAAAGCCCATCTGGAGGTGCGGGTGCCCCGGGGATTCTTCTCGCCAGAGGGGCAGCAGATGAGATCTGCCCATGGCCACCGAGGAACTGCCGGGGGTCCTTCCACTTGCAGCCCTCTGGGGGGCCCTCTCGGCACCCTGTCTTGTGGACAAGAACCCTGAGGCTCGGGGGTGGCTCTGAGTGGCTGCGTCACGTCACCTGCTCGATGTGGAGCCGTCTGCTTCCGGGTCTCGGTGTTCACCTGCCCAGGGCTGGTCTCCTGGGCCCTGGGTGCCTGGTGAGGCCCGGCACCCGCTTCGGGCCGGTGGCCCCTGAGGCCTGGCTGGCGGCTTGGGCCAGGTCTGACTGCCGGAGCCCTACAGTGGTGCAGAGGGGGACCTTCCAGCTGCTTCCGCCTCAGAGCAGGCTGGGTCCAAAGGGCAAGCTTTTACCTTTCAGCTGGGCTGGGCTAGGGCCGCAGTGGGGCTGGAGGAAGAAGGCTCTGCAAGGCTGTCAGCCGGGATCCAGCCTGGTCACCTGCCATCGGCATGACTGCCTGGCAAGGCCGCCATGGGGCACAGGGCAGAGGTGGCGGCCCGGGTCATTCCCTGGAGGAGCGGGAAGAGCTGCACCGCGGTGACCGGGGCTTGGCTCTCTTCGCCTGTGGTCGGAGGGCCGCGTCTCATCCTCCAGGATGGTTCCGAGCAGTAGGCAGACGTGCCTCCCATCCTCGGGCCGTCAGAGTCCCTCCAACAGGAACAGTTCCAAGGGAGAGGTGGCTGCTGCTCAGGGCGTCAATGTGATGGTCACTGCGGCTTCCTGGGCTCACGCTGGGGGTCCACCTGTGGCAAGAAGGTGACTGGTGGGCCCAGCGGCCCCCTTAGATGAGCGGAAGCCCGAGGCTCCACTGTGTGTCATGGCCTAAGTCACACCGGGCAGAGCCAGGCACTGTTCCCCTTGGCAGGGCTCCTGCCCCCTCCGCCCTTCGCCGTCTGACCTGTGCTTCCCCACTGCCCACCCCAAGGTACACGGTTCTCTTCTCGCACGGCAACGCGGTGGACCTGGGCCAGATGAGCAGCTTCTACATTGGGCTGGGCACGCGCCTCAACTGCAACATCTTCTCCTACGACTACTCGGGCTACGGCGTGAGCTCGGGCAAGCCCTCCGAGAAGAACCTCTACGCCGACATCGATGCCGCCTGGCAGGCCCTGCGCACCAGGTGAGCTCACGCGGCGGGGAGGGGCTGGTGGACGTGTCTCCTCACAGGTGGCTGGTCCTGGTGAGACCAGGTGGGAGGAAGCCCAGGTGGGTAGCCCCGCAGGAGAGGGAGCTGATCTGCGGCCACACTGGGCCACAGGAAGAAGCCCGACCCCTGTTCCCCCTGCAGGGTAACAGGCATGCTTGGTGTGCAGGGGGAGGGCGGTCCTCCAGCCTCCCTGGGGGGGGCCCCTCCTGGGAGCCACTGGCCTGGGACTGTCCCCATGGGAATGGAGGTTCCGCCTGGAGGGAGGGGGCAGGCAGAGGCCGAGGCCCCTCCTGAGCCCAAGAGGTGGCGTGTGAGGGCGGTGTGAAAGGACTCTGGGAGCCCCGAGGCTGAGGGAGCACTTGGGGTGCGGGGAGGGGCTGGGCCTCTGCATCAGGGTTCTGGTCGTGGAGCTTGGCCTCATCCTGAGGAGGGTCTCCTCTGGGCCTGGAAGGTTCTGTCGGGCAGCTTTGTACCCAGCACAGTCCTGGTGGCTGGAGGGAGGTCAGCTCCTGGAGGCTGGGTCCTCCGCAGGCATTGTGCCCAGCACACAGCTGCTTGCTTGACTCAGACAGGGCCCCCACTGTCTGGTCTACACCTCCGTCCCCAGACCCCACTGCCCCGGTCATCCAGGTCCTGGCAGCCCCCTTCCACCCCGTGCTCGCTCACTGAAGCACAATAGCTCAGTCTCTGTGCAGAGATGGCCCGGCGCCCTGTGCTGCTCTAGAGAGAGACCCACCCAACCCCACCCTCCCAAAGGTGGTGCCCTCTGCCTGCCCAGGGCTGCCCCATCTTGGCCCTGCCTGGCCGACTGGCACAACCAGCTCCTTCAGGGACCACAGCCAGCCTGCCATGGGGAGGCGGGGCCCTGGTTGCTGGAGTGATGCACCAGGCAGTCCCTGATGCAGGCCCTGGGAGCAGGGTCCGCTGGCACCACCCTGGCACTGGGACCCGTGCTGGGTGGCGTGGTGCAGGTGTGTGTCCACACTCGGCTGCCGCAGCCTGTCCCCACTGGCTGGGGGTTGCTGGCAGAATCATATCCCGCCGAAGGGTCAGGGGTCTGAGCTCTGTCATCCATCCATCTGTCCTGCTGCCAGGCTTGACCTCCAGAGACCTGGTCCCTCAGACCCAACGGCTGAGAATCAGCAGGAGGGTGGGAGGCTGGGGCCCAAGTGGTGGCCTGGGGCGGGGCAGGCACTGGAAAGAAGAGCTGTGTCATCCGGCACCTGTCATGTTTGTCCAGGTGGAGACAGCCAGGTGGCAGCTGGGGGTCCCTGCCTGGAGCTGGGTGATAGGACGAGGCTGGTGCTCAGCACAGCAGTACTCATGGTGAACCAGGGAGCAGGTCGGGGAGGAGCTTGCAGGGTGGTAGGCACAAGGCCAGATGGCATCCCCGAGGCCTGGGGGTTGGGACCGGAGGACAGGGACAGGGGCAGATGGCGCCTGGGTGCCCAGGTGGGTTGCCCAGGTGAGACTAAGACCTTCCCTGGCCACTCGGAGAAGGGGCACCCCCTTTGAGATCAGGATGTGGGTGTGGGGAGGAAGGCCGTGGAGGCCCCCTGCAGTGGGAGGGTGGTGAGTGGGTCCTTGTGGGGTCAGGAGAGGACTGTGCTGGGATGGCGCTGGGGGAGGCCCGTGTGGAGGGGGTGTGTGGGGGGGGTCAGGACCTGGCCACTGTGTAGGAAAGATGCCCAGGGAGGGAGGTGATGGCCACCCACCTCCTCCCCTCAGGAGCCGCTATGCCTGCTCACCCACGTTGTACTAAGCAGCTGAGGGGCTGCAAACTGGCTGAGATAAGAGAGGACGAGGCTGCCTCCATTCCCCGAGGCCAAGGGGGTGGGTGAGGGTGACGGATGCTGGGAGGAAGACACACCCCCTTGCCCTGCGACCTGGAAATGCTGTCGAATTCCGAACAGCGAGGACAGGAGGGCCCCAAGCAGGTTCTGCATGTGGCCCTGGTCGAGTGTGTGTAGGGGTGGGGGTGGCCTGGTGACCAGGAGGAGCAGGAGAGGCCCCAGGGATCTGCCCCCAGGAACCACACAGCGCAGGTACGGCCCGCACAGGTGTACTGCCCAGGTGTGACCAAGTAGATGCTGTCGAAACTGAGGGTAGAGCTGGGGGCTTGGGGCTGCGGGCAGCCAGCTCCCCTCACACCTGTGGGTCCTGCCTCCCCTGCTGAACGGACCGCCTCGGGGCTGGGAGGCAGGGGAGGGTGCCTGGGCGCCACCCTATTGCTTGGAGCCTAAGCGGAGAACAACTGGGGACTGCACTAGGAGGGCAGGCAGTGGGAGGGGTGTGCGTGTTGCGTCGCGGCTGATCTGCCCCCACCGCCGCCAGGTACGGCATCAGCCCAGACAGCATCGTCCTGTACGGGCAGAGCATCGGCACGGTGCCCACCGTGGACCTGGCCTCGCGCTACGAGTGCGCCGCGGTGGTGCTGCACTCCCCGCTCACCTCGGGCATGCGCGTCGCCTTCCCCGACACCAAGAAGACCTACTGCTTTGACGCGTTCCCCAAGTGAGCGCTGAGGGGGGCGGGGCCGCGGGCGGGGGCGGGGACCCAGGGGGCGGGGCCGCGGAGGGGGCGGGGCGTGGAGGCCTAATGTGCCCCGACCCGCAGCATCGAGAAGGTGTCCAAGATCACGTCGCCGGTGCTCATCATCCACGGCACGGAGGACGAGGTGATCGACTTCTCGCACGGGCTGGCGCTCTACGAGCGCTGTCCCAAGGCCGTGGAGCCTCTGTGGGTGGAGGGCGCCGGGCACAACGACATCGAGCTCTACAGCCAGTACCTGGAGCGCCTGCGCCGCTTCATCTCCCAGGAGCTGCCCAGCCAGCGCGCCTAGCCTAGCAGCAGGCCCGAGCCGCGCCGGGACCTCAGCAATAAGGCGGCGCCCGGCCCCGGCCCCGGCCCCGGGGGCTGCATGTGAACCCCCGGGCGCCCCACGTCCTCGAAGCAGCTGGCCGGTAGGGGTCGGGACCTGACCCGGCCCCTGGGCCGTGGACAATGTACAGGCGACGGAGCTATGCGCTCCTTTCCTTCTGGAAGAAAAACGAAGGAAAAACGTGAGAACAGAAATTAAAGATTTAAAATTTTAAGGTTCCTCTCCCTTTCTTGGCTCATGCGTGCTCTTCCTGGGGCTCAGCAAGCACGAAGAGGGGGCCGGGCTTTGTCCCCAACCCCCCAAGGAAAGTTCACAACTGCGGATGTCAGGTCACTCCCTACAGAAGAGGGGTCCAGTTCGGGTCCTTGGGGCTGCAGGTTGCCTGGGTGGTGACGGAGGGGCAGCAGCATTTGAACCCAGGACGCTGCGTGCTCAGAGGGCGCGCCTGGGGAGGGTGGTGGGCTTCCTGTCTCCGAGACAACCCTGGGGGTGGAAGTGGCCGCCGCCGGTTTAGGCTGGGCCTGCTCCGGGCCCCCAGAGAGGCAGACAACCCTTCCGTGCCCGTGTGGTAGACATCGCAGGGCTGCTCTTCCCATCCCACCCCACCCGTCCTCGGCTCCCGCTGCCCAGAGAGCTAAGAGAGTCTTGCAAACGGGGACGCTTGGGTCCAGTGGAGGGCAGTGGCAGGTCCGAGGCCGCGTGGGGCCTCCCCAGGAATGAGGTCACCATGAGCACCCCGCAACACGCCTCCGGACCTTGGTCTGAGTTGTATCCTCCGCCCGGGGTGCCCTTGAAGACAGGGTCGGTCCGCGTCACCCTGGACCCTGGCCAGACGCCTGGCTCATCAACGGCCTCCGGAGTACCCCTTGCGACCTCCAAGGGCGGCACTCTAGAGTGGGTAAGGCCTCAGAGGCCTGTCATCCACCCCGAGGTCGGGCGGCGGCTCGGCGTGTGTGGCGACACTAGGCAGTGGCGAGGCCGGGAGCCGGCGATGCTTCCGCCTCGGCCCCTCGGGGTCCGCGGCCCCTTTAAGAGGGGGCAGTGCTTCGGCCTGGGGGCGGGGAAGACGGCAAGGGGCGCGGCCGGGCGAAAGCGGAAGTGGGGTGGCGCGCGCACGGCGGAGGCGGTGGGTGGCGAAGCGCGAGGAGACCGCGGCGTGCGCGGTAAGTGGCAGCGGCTGGGGCTCCGGCTGGCCGGCCCTGCCCTTGCCGCCGTCCCGGTCGTGGGGGCGCGCCCAGCGGGCCGGCCGACGGCGGCGGGTGTGTGTCAGCGCTCTCTGTGGCTCACAGCTGGCCCTCGGGCCTGGGGCGCTGGAAGAGCCGGGAGTGGCCCCGGGCACGCCGTCCCTGACCCAGGACGGTGCCCGCCCTGACCCTCCCGAGCCCCACGGGCCCTCCCGCTGGGAGGCTAGGCTCGTGTTTGATAATCCAGGACGTCTAGGAGCAAAACTGAACGTGGGGTGTGTTCTCTCGGGAGCAGAGAGCATCGGGTCCTTTCCGCCGCGGGGCCTTTGCACGGAGTGGTCCTCGTGACCGACGTGCCGCCACTATGGCCCGGCCTTTGCCGATCCCCCTCAGCACGTCCGGCTCCTCAGCCTCCCGCTGCAGTATTTCTTCCTCGAAGCCGCCCCCCAGCCCTGTGCTCCCACTGACCCCACTGCTGCCCGTGTCACAAGAGCCCGCCGTCTTTTCACCCCATCAGAATGTGAGTTCCCTGAGTGCCGGGGCTCCGCAGTGCAGCAAGTCCAAAGCGACGGCCCACGATTGAACAAAAATGTTTTCAGACACACAGAGTAATTCAGAGTATAGAAGAGTGTTGGGTGAAAACTCAGTGTTCTTCCCACCCCTGACCTCAAGTGCTCCCCTCCACTGGGGCAGAGAGGAAGCAGTTTCTTATGTGTCAACAAAGAAAGTGCATGTGTACCTAATGAGTTTATACAAAAGTGTGATCCTCTTACTCAGCGTGCCTTGGAGAGTGTTGAGTTTCCCCTACATAGATAGACTGGATCCAGTCCTCCTGGTGGCCACGCCAGTTTATTAGCACTATAATTTATTCATCCTGTTTCTTGTTGGTTGAGATGTAGGTTTTTTCCAGTCTTCTGTAGCAGGCAATGCTAGGTCCAGTATCCTCGTACAAATATCTTCCTACCCAAGTACGAGTACTTCTGGAGGCTGAATTCCTTAATACAGAAGGACTAGATCCAAGGGCTTTCCATAGAACTCTAAATGGGTATGTGAGCCCTTAAAATAGTATTTCATTGTAGCTTCATTTGTGTTTCCTAGAAGTATAATCAAACATCTCAGTGCTTCTGTCAGATTTGTTTTTATGTTGATCATTTCTACCACTAATATAATCATTTTGAAACTGGAAGTCTATTATAAACATGTATATACTTAAAAAGCCATTTGTATTTCACATTCTTTGTCCATTGGGTTCTTGATGTTACTATTGGGTTCTTGGGTTGGGTTCTGTTGGGTTCTTGGTTTACTGTTTTATAGGAACACTTTACAGACGAAGAAAATTAGCCCACTGTCTTAAAAAAGATATATATTTTTTCCAACTTGTCATTCGTGTTTGACTTGGATTGTGTGTGGGTTTCTTTGGTTTTTTTTTTTCGTTTGTTTGTTAATTTTATTTATTTAGTTTTGCCAGGCACTTAAAATCGTTATCAGTCATTACCTTATCAATATGGCTTCTGCATTTTGTATAGTGCTCAGAGATATCTTCCCTACTCCACGATTGTAAAACGTTTGATGTTTTCTTATGTAAATATAATGGTTTGTTTTCTAAATATGTATTTAAATTTTTGGTCTAACTCTAGAAAGGACTTCTGAGAAGGAGTAAGGTAGGAACCCAACCTGCTTTTTCCCAAATCGTTCGACCCCAAAGCCATTTCCCGATAAAGCCATTCTTTTCCCCGACTGAAGCACCGCCTTTACCGCACGCACGAGGGGCTCTCCATGTCCGGGGCTCTGTTTCTAGACTCTATCACCCCAGTCATCCTGAACCCTGCTGACTTCTTTACTGTCTGGAGGCCCCAACTCCCCTCGTGAAAATCAAGAAAAGTTCTGTCATAATAAATAGCTGACGGCTTGAACATGTTCCCTGTAATGCTAGTTCTGACAGATAGGATTCTGAAAACTTAAGCCTTTGGGGCCTCCCCCCTGGCCCCCATGTACAGTCACAGTGCGAGGTGCTGACCTTGCTTGAGGTCAGCACAGTGCTTTACTCGCCGGTGCCTGCCCATTGCAAGGAAGGGATAAGCTAAGGCCAGGGGCTCCTCAGGCTGGCCCGGCCGGCGGGCTCTGCCCTTCTGCGGGGGACTCGCCTTTCCCACGGGGGGTGCTCAGCCTCTGAGGGGCTCAGCCTCTGAACCGCAGGGGCTGTGATGGGGGAGTGGTACCTTCCGGGATGCACCCCCCCCTTCCTTTCCACTTGGTACGGCCCATGAGCCAGGCCGCCTGGGACAAGGGCCAACTTTCGGTTCTCCATTTTGTGAATTTCCCAGGACACACGTGTTCACACCGGGCAGCGTTCTTGCGCTGCTCAGCAGGCGCCCCCCGGCTCCCCAGAGCCTCGCGTCCTCCGCTCGACACCTGGCCTGGCGCACCTCACCTGACACCTGGCCCCTGGGTCCCGGAACCAGGGTCCAAGCTCTCTGATCCGCGGCCTAGGCACGCCTGGCACCCAGAGACCCCGGGGGACACAGCCCGCCCAGGGGGTGGGGCTGCCTCAGCCAGGCACAGGCCCCTCCCCGAAGGTGGGGTCCGGGTTGTGCGCATGCCCCTCGCCCTCAGGAGCCCCGACTGGACTTCCTGCAGGGCCCAGCCCCCGAGGGCCCTCCGTCCATCCTCCCTTCCTTCCTCCGGCGACCCTGCTTCACTGCCCACCCCCCATCAGGCTGAACTGGTGGGACCCACCCCTCTGGTTCTGCTGTCTTCGTGTTAACTGGGGGGCCCCAGGGGTCCCAGAAGAGGATGGGGAGTTCAGTGTCCTCCCTGACGCGTAGTGGCTAAGGTTATGTGAGGAGCTGTGGTCCCCCCAGGGCCCAGATCTGAGATGGGGCCTCGTGGTGGGTGCCACCCCTCAGGGCCCCCGGCACCCCGACCCAGGGCCTGGGCGCTCCCCCAGGGCAGGCACTTGTCTGTATGCTTCACGGTCAGGGTGCAGGGCCAACGTGTTAATTGTGCGATTCCGTCAGGTGGGAGTGCCAGCCCAGCATCAGCGTCCCCCTTAAGTTTCGAAGCTCCTGCCTTGTGCAGTGGATCTTCACGACGACAACCCTGGGCTACTGGGGTCGCCGTCCCCACTGTCCCAACTTCAGGGGAGATGGCTCTGGCCAAGCTGCCCAGAGAAGAAGGCCTGGGACCCTGACAGGACTCAGGCCTGGGCCCTCTGGTGCTCAAGTGGTCTTGGGACACAGGGACCACTGCCCTGGACCACTGCCCCTGGACCACACTTGGGACGTGTCCACAGCACGTCCAGGTGAGGTGGAAGGGATGGGCCTGTCTGTGGTCATGGTCATCGCTGGGAGGAGCCGAGCCAGGTGCTCTCTGAAGCCCAGCAGAGCACCGCGCAACCCACGTTACAGGAGAGGGCCTTGAAGAGGGCTTGTCATCTCCCCCAGCAGGGCACAAGGAGGCCAGGCCCATAGGTGGCCCCCACTGCATCTGGCCATCTGAAACTTTCCTCCAGAAGCCCCTGCTTTCCAGGGGTTGGTCCCAGGCCAGCAAGGAATGGAGGATGAGCAGGGGCCCTGGGGAGGGAATTCACGGGGCTCAGGCCATACCCGCCCCCTCCCGCTCCTAGAGAAGGGACGGGTTGCGGGGGTGGGCGGGTGGGCTGGGTCTCTCCCCAGAAGCTGGGAGCAGGGACCTGGCACCTCCTGTGGGGGAAGTTAGCCACATGCCCACTGCCCGGCTAGGCCTGGGCTGGGGCCTTCTGCACCTCCTATGTGTGACCAACCCCTAGGACCACGGTGAGTAATCTGACACAAGTTAGAAATAAACAGGGATGGGGGCTTCCCTGGTGGTCCAGTGGTTAAGACTCTGCGCTCCCAATGCAGGGGGCACGGGTTCGATCCCTGGTCGGGAAACTAAGATCCCGCACAGTGCACGGCTTTAAAAAAGAAAAAATATTTTTTGTGTACCTTTGCAGGCGTGGAATTGCTGGGTCACAAGGTACCACATTTACGGCTGTGACAGCTCTGTACACAGCTGTGAAAATGTAGAACTCCTGGTGCCTCCGATGTGGACTGCTAGCATCCACTCCTCGTGTTTAATTTCAAATGTTCACCTCGGACTAGTTTGGGGTTTACAGAAAAGCTGCCATGTCTAGCCTTCCCGCAGCGCCCCTCGTGGGAGGGTCTCGTGAACCAAGGACTAACTTGTGTACCTGCCCATTCTCATGCTCCAGACTTTTTTCCCTGTCTCCGCAGTTTTCCCACTAACGTCCTGTTCTGTTCCAGGGTCCGACCCAGCAGCCCACATGGCCTTCAGTCATCATGTCTCCTTACCCTCTTAAAACCTGTGACGCTCCTGCAGTCTTTCCTGGTTTTTCATGGCCTTGACAGTTTGGGGACCAGTCGGGAATTTCTGTAAATGTCCCCTAATCTGGGCCTTTCTGAGGTTTTCTCGTGATCAGACCAGGGCTATGGGTATAGGGAAGAACACCCAGAAGTGAGGTGCCCTTCTCATTACATCCCACTGGGGATTGCTGACACCCTGAAGACGACCTTGACCTCCTGGCTAAGGTGGGGTCCCCAGGTTTCCCCACAAGCAGGTTACTGTCCTCAGCCCAGCCCACACCAAAGCAGGGGAGTTATTTAGAAGATAACTTTTCAGGGACTTTCCCGGCAGTCCAGTGGTTAGGACTCTGTGCTTTCACTGCCAGGGCCCAGGTTTGATCCCTGCTGGGGGAACCAAGATCCTGCAAGCCGCATGGCATGTCCAAAACAAAAAGAAAAACAAAAACTTTTCATACGGAAAAGTATGAAAGGAAAGGGCCCATGGCCCATGATTGCACTGCCTAGATATCTACTGACATTTAAAGAAAATAAAAGTAATAAATCCACATGGATTAAAAAAAAGGTTGAACTATACAGAAAGTATTATTAAGACAAAAAGTGAAGGGTTCACTGTCTTTAAAAGAAAAAAAAAGCTATGGTCCTTCCAGAATGTCTATACATACAGACACACAGACGTACACGCAGGTACACGAGCCTAGATTCCCACTCTGACCTGTTGGGGCCCCAGGGCATCCATGTTTCCAATGCGCTCCACTTTATATTGCCTTCCCCTCACTGGCAGCTGGAAGGCTCACCCTCTGAGCCCCCTTCCCTTCCACACCTCCCTGTGTCTGCTTCTGCCCAGCTTGGCTCCATGGGCCTTGTGGTCTGGCGAGAGCCCCCCCTGAACTCCTTGGTGCCAGAAGGGAAGGCTAGAGATGGGCCCCCATCTACAGGTGAGGAAACTGAGGTCTGGAGAAAGAAGGGACTGACCTCTGTGTGGGTGCCCCGGCCAGGACAGAAGCTCAGGCCCCTGAACCCTCTGCTGCCTCCTAGCTCTTCCACGTGGGCCAGCCACTTCAGGCCACTTCTGAGACCTCTCCCAGCCTTGATGTCTTCATCTATGAAATGGGGTGACAACTCCTGAAGGGCTGTAGTGAGGATAGGGTGACAAAACATAAGGCAGAGGTGGGCATGGGGTCAGGGTGGGGCAGGGGGGGTCATCAGGGGTCACCCAGGCATCCCCCGGGGCCTGGGGTGTGAACAGAAACACTGTGGGTGGAGTGTGGTCCCCCGCCTGGGGTCTCCTGCCTGCACAAGTGGTCCGTGGAAGAAAGCCACAGGTCCAAGACCCTGATTATCCGTGGGAGCGAGTGCACACCTGGGGTTCTGAGAAAATGGTCTGTCTGGGGCTGTGCTGCCAGGCACAGCCGGGACGGCAGTCCTAAGCCCTGCTTTGCCATGGTCCACCCCTCGCTTGCCTGTGGGAAGTTATTGCCCCAGTTTCCCGTGGCTGCCCCCTTGAACTGCAGGCCCCAGGTGGAGCCATCTCTGGGATGCTACCCCCACTTGTTCTACTTGTCAGGCCTGTGTCCATCCGCTGTGCCACTGTCTTGAGTCCCAGCTGCCTTGCCCTAGACTCTGAGCCCCTGGAGGGCAAAGCCACTGGGGAGATCTTGCTCGGGGTCCTATAAACATCAGTGGAAGGAACGAACAAAGGGTCCCGGCATCTTTCTTGTCCTGCTTCTTCCCCACATGCTGGGGTGAGCTGGGGCCTATGGGGGCAGCCTCCAAAGCACTTCCTGCCTTGTCTGGACTTGGGAGAGGCCAGGCACAGGGACTTGGGGAAGACCTGAGGGTGGCTGTGCTGAGATGGTGGAGGGTGGGGCCCTGCCCAGGTGGGCCACCCTCCTAGACTTTCAAAGGCACAGGAGGCCCCGGCCAGCAGGAATGCTGACAGCCGGCGCCCACCAAGTGCCCACCTGGAGTGGGAGTGGGCTCATCTGTTAAAGGAAAAAGCGGCGTCTCCTCTCTGAAGCCTGAAGTCATTGCTCCAATGCCCCTCTCCTCTCCCTCCCTCTGTCTACCCTTGTGCAAGGGCGGGCCCCCAGAGGAGGCTGGCACAAGCTGGCACCACCAAGGATGGTCGGGCCTAGACCAGGGGGACGCATGGGGCGGAGCCAGGCCTTGTCAGCCAGCGCGTGGAGGGGGTATGTGTTGCAGGTGGCCAGGGTGAGTATTCAGTCCTGGGATGGGGTCTGGGCTAGAGCCCCCGGCCTCTGTCCACACCCAGCTCAGGGCGGGTCACCGAGAAAACAAGAACCCGTGCAGGAAGGTCCCCTGGAGGCCGCTCCTGCCACTGCACGGTCCCCGTGGCCTGCCTAGGAAGGGGCGGGGGCGTGGTCGCAATGGAGGGGACCACCCCATCGCCCCACTTCCCCGCGCCCGCTGCTTCAGACCTGAGGGTTGGGCGGACCCCGGGCATCTGCGTTCCTGGCGTCATCGACATTAAACAACTTGGCCAGGACGTCCTCGGGGTCTTGCCGAGGCCCCACTTGCCCCGTCTGCGCCCCAAAGATCCCTGACTGGCGCCGGTACTGATGTTCCCGACCCCCTTGTTCTGGCGGGGCCGACCCACTCTTCCAACCCAAAGCACCCCGCGCCCCACCCTTTGTGACCCCAACCATCTTCACTCCCGAATGGGTCAAAAAAAGAGGAACGAGCGCACGTTAGCTCGACGCTACCAGGCGGGGAGTCCTCCCCTCCCCTGCCTAGCTGTGGGTCTCCGGGAGCGGCGAGGGGGACACCCACCATGAAAGCAAGCGGGCGAGAGAAGGCAGGGGGCGCGCGGTCGAGCAGGGCCACAAACTGGGGAGAAGAGGGGGAAGGGTCGCGCACGTGGCCGGGGGGCGGGGCTAGCCGCTTCCGCACCCCCACCGGGCCACGTGGGGAACGACCCCTCCCCCATCTTGACCTGGGGCGCGCCCGGGCCAGGGTGGAAGCGTCCGAGGAAGGGGCGGGCCCCCGCCGGCCGCGCGCCCCAGCGTGGGGTGGGCGAGCCCGCGGGGAGGCGGGGCGCGCGCCGAGCAGGGAGGGGCGCGCCCTAGGGGGCGTGGCCCTCCGAGGAGGGAGGGGCGTGCCGGGACGGGGCGGGGCGCGCCCCGGAGGCGGGACCGTAGCGGGGACCGGGCGGAGCTTCCTGGTGTGAGGAGAAGGTGCTCGGGGAAGCGGACCAGGGGTGGCCGCAGGGGGAAGGGAGGGCCAGAGGGGGCTAGCTCCCCGGCCTGGCGCCCCGCGTGGGGAAGGAGCGCTAGGAGAAGGAGGGAAGGCGTACTCCGTTGCCAGAGTAGGCGCGCCAGGGGGCGGCTCCTTCGGCCCGGCCCCGCCCCCGGCGGCCGCGCGCAGCGGGCAGGGTGGTGGAGGGCGCGCCAGGCGGGGGGCGTGGCCGTGCGCCCCGAGGGGGCGTCCTCCGGGCGGGGCGGGCCGCGGCCGCCCCCGCGGGCTCCGGTGCGTCAGGGCGCGTCAGGCGGGGCGGGGCAGGCCGAGCGCGGGCGGCGGCGGCGGCGGCGCGCGCCGGCCTCCTCCTCCTCCTCCTCCTCCGCCTCCCGCACTCGATCAGCCGCCGCCGGCCGGACGGGCGCCGCTCCCGCCGCCTCCGCTCCGCCCGCTCGGCCGCGCCGCCCGCCCCTGCCTGGCATGTCGGCAGCCGTGGCGTGCGTGGATTACTTCGCCGCCGACGTGCTCATGGCCATCTCCTCAGGCGCCGTGGTGCACCGCGGGCGACCGGGCCCCGAGGGCGCGGGCCCGGCCGCTGGCCTGGATGTGCGCGCGCCGCGCCGCGAGGCCGCCCCGCCCGGGCCCCCGGGGCCGCCGCCGCCGGCCCCCGTCGTCCCGGGCCCAGGCCCGGGCGCCGCCGCCGCCGCACCCCACCTGCTGGCCGCCAGCATCCTGGCCGACCTGCGCGGCGGGCCCGGCGCCGCTCCGGGGGGCGCCTCGCCCGCCTCCTCTTCTTCGGCCGCCTCGTCCCCGTCCTCCGGCCGCGCCCCCGGCGCCGCGCCCGCCGCCGCCAAGAGCCACCGCTGTCCCTTCCCGGGCTGCGCCAAGGCGTACTACAAGTCCTCCCACCTCAAGTCGCACCTGCGGACGCACACAGGTGAGTCTGGCCGCGCGCCCG
This sequence comes from Tursiops truncatus, assembly GCF_011762595.2. Taxonomy (NCBI): domain Eukaryota; kingdom Metazoa; phylum Chordata; class Mammalia; order Artiodactyla; family Delphinidae; genus Tursiops; species Tursiops truncatus. The sequence continues at coordinate 169,582,483 of NC_047036.1, read as the reverse complement.
GCCCGCGCGAGGGCGGCCTCCCGCGCTCCCCCCACCCCCCCGCCGGGACCCCGAAACTGCGTGGCGCGTCGGGGGCGGGGAGGGGGGCGCGCCCGGGCCGCCGCCGCGCCGGCCGGGAGGGCGGGGCCTTGGTGGGTGGGGCGCGCGCGGGGGGCGTGGCGGCCACGCGGTCGGGCGGCGAGCGGATGGCGGGCGCCGAGGCAGCGGCAGCGGCTCGCGGGGCGCGCGTCGCGGCGGGGTCCGCGGGCGGGATCGGGGCTCCCGGGCAGTCTCCTTCACTCTCGGCCTCGTTTCTCTTTTATTTTCCGTTGGTTTCGGATCTGGTTGGTGGGTATCGTGGTCGGAGCGTCCAATTCTGAGGTTCTCGTTCTCTCTCCTGCCTTGGTTTCCTTCTCTGTAGAAAGGCAGGAGGAACCGCGCGCTGCCTCCGAGGTGGCCGCGAGGATTCACCCCAGAGAGCGGCGGAGCGCCTGGTGCAGAGCCAGGTTGGGGGGTGCCCGACACGTTTTTTTTTCCTTTATATGTATTTTAATAACGCGGAAGGCAGGGCTGGGAGTGCGGGTTAGGGCTTGAGTCTGGGGAGGAGGGGGACCCCTGAGGGTGTCACGTCCTCAGTGCGTTTCGCAGCTTCCTGGGTCCCCCCCACGCCCCCGCCTGCAGCGGGAGCCGGGAAGGCTTGGGGGCGGGGGTGGGTTCCGCGCGACACTGTCACGTCTCACAGCCCAGCCGGGGGTGGGGAAGGGCCGCTAGGGAGCCGGAGGTAGGGGGGCTCTGGCCACCCTTTCACTCCGTCACCCCCTCTTTTTCCTCCTGTGGGTCCCCCCAGTCTTCCCCACGGAGTCCCACCCTCAACCCTGAGGATTTTCTCTTGGGCTGGGGGTCTGGGGATGGTGGGCCTTGGTCACCAGCCTGAGTTTGAACATTGGAGGTGTTCGTTCTGTTGGAAAGGGCAGGGGGGCTGGGTGGGCGTGCACTTGGACTTGGTGGTTCTGTCCGTTTCTAGCACATTACCTACCGCCTCTGGGCTGCCTTCTCCTGAGGGCCGTTATGGGGGTCACGTCGGGCAGTAGGGTGCATCAGCTTGGCTCAGTGGACACGCTCCCACTGTAGGAACACGTGGAGCGGGTGCATGGAAGCGGGGTTGGACCTAGCGTTGTGGCAGAGACATGGATGGTGTGACCCCTGAGAGTGGCTCAGACCCCCTAGTGCTCTAGTTTGGTTTGTTTTTTTCCACATTCTGTTTGAGTCTCTGGGTCTGGTGAAGGGGGTGGCCACCCCCCTTCCCACTGTGGCTCTGTAGGGACACTTCCCCAGGGTATTCTGGGATCCTTGAGAACCTCGGTGGGCCCCCAGGCCGCCCCCGTAAGCCTTTGGGGGAGAAAGGACTCCTTGTCGAGCGCCTGGATGTCAGTATTGCCATTCTGGTTTTAAAGAGAAAGCGAGGCCCAGGGGACTGAGTTGGGGTGTCCCAGTGATGGGTGGGGAAGGGCAGGGTGCCATCCCCCCATGCCTTGCCCCCTGGATAATAATGGTGCTGGGCCCTGGGGTGGGGGGGGTGCTGCTCCTGAGAGTGAAAGTCGTGCACCTAGGCACCTTTGGTGCCGGTTTTGGAGGGTTTGGGGCACCTTTGTGCTCAGTGATTGCTAATTCAGCATCTGTTTAGTGCTCAGGACCACCAAACCCTACCCAGGGTTTGTGTCAAGGCCTTTGGGTTTTTCCAGCCCCCAGGGGAGGGGGCAGCTGTTTTTATGCCTGTTTTGGGGTGGGGAAGCCATGCTTGTCTGGACCTTGTTACCCACTGCTGGGGGCAGGCCTGGGGAGTGATCTGATGAGGAGCTTTAATTAGATGATGGCTGTCTGCTGCACCGTTGTCCCCCGAGGGCCTTTGGGAGGGAGTCCCGTTCCACCCGCCTCTGCCTGATGGCGGCTCTCCTCTCTGTAAAGTAAAGAGAGCTCCCATCCTGGCCTGGCCCCATTTTACAGATGAGCAAGCAGGCCCAGCAGGAGCCAGGCGAGTTGAGTGTGGTGCCTCATCATCCCTGCTCCATTTGGCACAGAGGTTTGGGGTGGGGAGACCAGGAGGGGCGATGGGGTCCTTCACAGGGCCACCCAGCTGTGGGGGAGCGGGGACGGCTGTCCTCCGGTCCCCTGTGTCTGGCCCGCAGCCCCTGGCCCAGAAGGAGCTCTCCTGCCTCCAGTGTGGGGCACGGAAGGACTGGGAAGCTGCAGGAGATGTTGACGCGGTTGCCGTGGATACCGAGAGGGAGAGGGAGGGAGGTGGGGCGGGGGCGGAGAGGCTGGCAATCTACTCCTCGCTCTCCCAACCTCCCTCGTCTCCGGACTGCTCCCCTGCCCCAGTGCCCCCAGTGTCCAGCACCTTCTGGTGGGCTCAGGCCCCCTCCCCGCAAGGAGCTGAGATCTGGAAGTGGGGCTGTTAGTCTAGGGTCTCCCCTTCGGCCCTGCTGACTTCGGGGCCGGCTCATTGTGTGGGGCGTCCTGGCTACTGTAGGGTGTTGAGCAGCCTCCCTGGCCCCCACCTGGAGCACCCCCCGTTGTGACAATGACATATGTTCTCAGACATCATCCAGTGTCCCCTGGGCGTTGCGGCAATACCTCCAGCTGAGACCCCCTATAAAACCCTGTCTGCTTGAGCCAGAGCAAGAGTAGCTGAGCCTTTACAGTGTGTGAGAGGCACTGTGGGGACGACCCAGTCCCCGTCCCCCGGGACTCCTGGAACACTGGGGGGACAGTGACAGCAGCGGTGATGGAGGAAAAGGCTTCCTGTAGGAAGAGGCCGCTGAGCGACACCGCGGGGTCAGATGTAGCAGGGAAGGGTGTGTCCCAGGAGAGGGGCTGGCACCCTGGCTGCAGGGGGTGGGGGCAGGGACCCTGGGGCGTGGATTTGGAGGGCTGCGGCTGTGGTGGGTGGGAGGTGGGGAGGGGGCAGAGTAGGTAAGTGTGCCCTTTAATCCCAAGGGCAGGTGGGGGGGGCGGGCAGGCCCGGCTTTGCAGAGGAAAATCCGTTTATGGGGAAGGGATTAGGATCCGGCAGAGGGATCGAGGAGGGGGGCCACTGTGTTGGAGGGAGAGCAGTGGGCCACCGCACGAATTGGGTGGGAGGGACAAGACCCAGGACTTGGGGGACAAGAGGCGGCTAGGGCGACCCCTGTTTGCCGAGCGGCCTAAGGGGGGTGGTGGTGGTGGTATTCTTTGCTGAACAGGCCCCCAGGAGGAGAGGCAGACAGGGAAACTGAGGCCCAGAGGGGAAGTAGCCACCGCACCCCCCAGGGCTGTCTGAGTCAGCAGACCCCACCTCCACGCCTCGCAGAGCTGTGAGCGCCCCTAGCGTGCCAGGTGGGGCACAGGAGACTGGTGGCTTATCTGGGGGGCCAGAATGGGGCAGTGTCAGGGCGTGGGGTGGGGTGCGAGTGCCCAGGACTGCCCGCCCCCCAGCCCCCTCCTCCCGCAGCAGGGTGCAGCGAGCAGCTGGGACTGCTCACGGTGCTGGTGCCCCAGCTGGGGGGCGGGGGAGGGTGCCCCCAACCTTGCAAGGGGCGATAACCACCCCCCACCCAGGCTCCCTGATAAAGCTGGCCCAGATGGCCCGGGAGTTGGCACACGATACCAGCCTGAGGAGCTGGCCTCCCGGGGAGGGAGGGGGCCACCCTCACCCAGTCCCATTTCCAGAACAGCAGGGCTCCGGAACACACATGCTCTGGGGGGCCTGAACACACAGGCACTGAGTGGGCCATCACCCCCGATGCTGAAGATGCCAGTCCGAGTGGGGAAGCAAAGCGAGGGCAGCCTGGGTTCCCCAGGAGGGAGGAGAGGTGTGGGGTGGCAGGTGGCCCGCTTTTTATGTAAACGGGGGTAGTGGTGGCTCCTACCTGGGGGGTGGGGAGGTAAACCAGATGACGCACCAGCAAGCTAGCTGGTTAGCTGCTGCTGGAGCTGTAGCAACCTGAGTGCCATTCTTGGGGCTTGTAGACGCTTTCCACGGATGTGTTAAGCACCCACGGTGTGCCAGGCCTGTGCTGTCAGCTTTATGGTCAGGTGGGGGGCACATATCATTCCCAGGAGAGACTGAGCATAAGCATAAGAAAGCCGAGAACGGGGACAGTGGGGGGGGTACCCCAGCGGGATAAGGAGCGTCTGCTCTGAAGGGTGACGTTAGCACAGAGAAGGGACGGAGTGATGGGGGAGAGGTTCCAGGCGGTGCGTGAGGAGCAGCTACCGGGGCTGCAGAGAAGCGAGGCCACAGTGAAGACTTCAGCTTCGACTCCGAGCCAGGGAGCAGAGCACAGGCTGGGCGGCCCAGGCACCCGCCGATGGGCTGCCGCCTCACTCCTGGGCTGAGCTGGGGGGGGGGGGCTGGACATATTTTGAAAGGGGCTCTGATGGGATTTGCTGCCAGGTACCACGTGGGGAGGTGAGGGCCTGCAAGACCCCTGCCTACGGTTTTTGGTGGCAACCGCAGAGCAATTGAAATGGAAAACCTACAGGAGGGGCGGGGACAGGGAGAGAGATGGGGGTGGCTAACGTCTAGGGAGTATTTAAGATCACAGAGCACATGAACTTCGCACGGGTTGGTCTTTGTTAAAGCCATCAGGATGGCCAGCCGCACGGGGACCCTGTGCTCTGACCCCCGGACCTCACCATCAATTTTCAATCCTTTTGGCTGTATGTCCGTACTGTCCTTCGCGGCCTGCTCAGGCCTGTCTCCTTTGGGAAGCCCCCTGCCCCCGCACCTGCTGCAGTCCCAGCCTTCTCCAGCTCTCCTGGGATGCTACCTTACCTGGGCCCCTCCCCCGGTGCAGTCCACCTGGTAGGTGGGCATTTGCGCAAGGGTTGGCTGTGGGCCACACACCCCCCTCTTAGGTTAGTGATGACCTCAGGAGGTCACAGTGAAGGTCAGCTGTCAGACCCTTGGCCCCCAGCCCCAGCCCGGGGAGGTGGGGCACTGTCCCCCGTGAAGGCCGAGCACACTGAGCCAGGCCTGGCGCACGGTCGCCAGGACCTCCTTTCCGGCCGTCCTGAGCTCACCCCTAGTCCCAGCCCAAGTCAGAGGGTCAAGTCCACCGCAGCCCCGCCCACCGCATCCTCCTCCGGCACCCAGGTGGACTCAGCAGACAGGCAGCTGCACCCGGCATGCCGGCTCTGAGCCTCTGAATGTTACCGCCCTTCCCGGCCAGAGGACTGAGAGGGTGGCAGGCCCTGGCATCCTGCAGGCATCCGCCCGACGTTGTGGGGAGGGAAGCCTGCAAGCCCCGGGCCGCGCCACCCACGTGTGCACGTGCGCTGCGCTACCCAGCAACCCGGCGTGGGGCGGGGTTGGCAGGCGGCCAGCCGGCGAGGCGACCCCCGGCCCCGGCGGGAGCGGGACCACGTGAGCGGGGCCGGCTGGGGCTGCGGATGTCCCTGCCGCCGCTGAGCTACGTGCGGCAGCTGTGTTCCCGGCGGCTGCAGGCGTCCGGCCCCTGCGGGCACTGGCACCGCTCTTGCAACCTGCTGGTGGCAAAGTAGAGCTGCGGGACGGAGAGAGGGGAGGGCAGGGCGGGAGGCGGGCCCCGCTGCCCTAAATGGGGAAGTGAGCCAACTGTGGGGCGCACCCGTGTCGGGCTGGCCCCCCTCTCCCCCCCTTCTCCCCCGCCTGCGTCCTGCAAGATGGCGACAAGGCCGCATGCCCCTCGGAGGGGCGTCGCTCCCCCAGGCCCCCGTTTGCTTGGAAGCCAGCAGCCCCGCCCCCAGACTTAGGCCCTCGGGACCTGTCGATTCCAAGTGGGGTGGGGTGGGGTGTACCTTCTGGGGCTGTTTTGAGCCCCGTGATTCTATGGAGGACGTCCCCGCCGGGGCCCCTCCCCCAGCGGCTGCGGACTCTGCCTGCTGGATTGTTGCAGGGGAAGCATGGGGGGTGTGTGTGTGTGGGGGGGGCAGCCCCAGGGATTTGGGGCCACCTGTGGTCTTGGACAGTTGCTCTCCCCCCAGCACCATGATTGTGGCCTGTGACCCCTGGGGGAGGTGGCACCAGCGCGTCTGGGTCCCCAGCCTCCTGGGGCGTGCCCTCCCCCAGACGTGAGTATAACCGACAGGTAACCCACAAGAAACTTTCTGGGGGAGGCTGCTGGGCTTTGACCCCCCCCCCCCCCCGCTTTTCTGCCTCGCTGGTGGTGTCCGAGTGCGACCAGGAGGAAGGGGTGGGGGAGGGGAGGTTTTAGTCCCGCTCTCTCCTGGGCAGCCCCTCTGAAGTCCACTGGTGCCCCTCAGTGGTTCGCGATCCCTTCCCCCTCCCAGCCCTTTCCCCAGGGCGGGCTTTGAGCTTCCAGAGCAGAGATGTCACTGGGTCACCCTGAGAATGCAGGTTCCCCCCACCCCACGGCTGCGGGTCTGTCCCATGGCCCCCACCTCCGGCTCCTGGTCAGCGGTGCACGCCCCCACTAGGGTGCTGCTTTTCAGGTGCTTCTCTGATCCTCGGCTGAGGATACCCTTCAGTCTGTCTCCCTCAGCACCTCCCCCACCGGTGGGCGTGTTTCCTGAGGCAGGGTCAGCCTGGGTCACCGCAGTCCCCAGTGCTCGGTGTGGGCCTCCCAGTGTGTAACCTACCCTGACCCCACTGTGGCTCCCCCTCCTGCCCCCCAGCTGGCCTCCCCCTCTTCCTCTGCTGGGTTCCGTCCAGTGCCACGAGGGGCGACCCTGCCCACGTGTCCACACTCTATCCACCCCCAACACACCCTGCAAACCCCCTGAGCATTGGGCAACACAACGCCTGGGGATTCCAGGGTCCCAGGTACCCGGCGCTGGGTCCAGAAGGGTGCAAACTCTTGGGTGCTTCACGGCCCCCGGGCCTGGGGCGTGGCGGGGGTCCCCCTGGGTCGGCTGGGGACACGCTGACAACACAGACGTTGATGTGTTGATGAGGGGGGTCGGGTGACCCCCCGGGTTGATGAGGGGGGTCGGGCGACCTTGTTCCGGGGCGGAGACCCCCCCAAGGGATGGGCGGGTGGGGACTGGCAGGCGGGGAAGGCCGTGGCCCGCAAGGGCAGGATGGGCGAGGCCGGCCTGGCGGTGGGAGGGGTCTGCGGAGGAAGTTGCCGGTGGCGGCGCGCCCCTCCCCTCGCCTTTGCTCCGCTGGGGCGGGGCGAGTCCTGGGCTGCCTCGGGCTCCGCCCCTTCCCCGCGCACACCCAGGGGCTGTCCCCGTCTCGCCTTGCGTGCCTCCGCACCTTGCGAGTGCGGCCCCGGGGTTGGCCGGGGTTGGGGGTCCCTTCACATGTCCTTCAGCTTGTAGAGGGGCCACGAGGGTCAGCAGTGGCGTAAGGCATGGGAGGCTGCCCAGACGGTGCACCCCACGGGGTGGTCATTTCCAAAAGGAAGGGGCTTGACTGGGATCGCGAGCACCTGGGAGACCCCGAATGCCCCCACAGGAAGGGCAGAAGGGAGTTTCGCGGGAGTGGGGACGGCAGGACCCGTTTGCATAAGAAGCCTCTCGGAAAACTCGACGTGCGTTCGGAGCGGACACGTGTGTGCCAAGTACACATGACACCGAGGTGGCGCCTTCCTGGGGGTGGGGGCGCGCGGGCGCGCGGTCCTGGGAGAACGCGGTCTCTGTAGATTCTCTTTTCAACCCATGGCAGCTGCTCCCAGTCTGATTACCATTAGTCGTAGGAAACAGAGGGGAGAGTATTCACGGGGGTTCGCGAAATGAGTTGGGGCCGTTTTCTTTAAACATCTACACGTTTTAAATTCACGCCCAGAATTCAGCCTCTAGAACAAGGTGGGGAGGGATGAGGCAGATGACGAGGACCTTTGGGGATCTGATGGGACTTCCTCCTCTCCCTCTCTCCCCCGACATTGACCAATGTCTGTCTGTCCTCCGCCTCCTCCGCGCAGGTGAGCGCCCCTTCGCTTGCGACTGGCCGGGCTGCGACAAGAAGTTCGCGCGCTCCGACGAGCTGGCCCGCCACCATCGGACGCACACGGGCGAGAAGCGCTTCCCCTGCCCGCTCTGCTCCAAGCGCTTCACCCGCAGCGACCACCTGACCAAGCACGCGCGCCGCCACCCCGGCTTCCGCCCGGAACTGCTCCGGCGCCCGGGCGCCCGCAGCACCTCGCCCAGCGACTCGCTGCCCTGCAGCCTGGCGGGCAGCCCCGCGCCCAGCCCGGTGCCCAGCCCGGCTCCCGCCGGCCTGTAGAGTCCCAGTCCAGCCGCCCTGAGCGCGCCCCCGCTGGGCCTGGGCATGGAGTACCAGCAACACGCCTGCTGTCCCGGCCCGGGGCGGGGAACGGACTGACCGCCAGCCCGGCCCCTTCCAGTGTCCCCCTGAGGGCCCCCCAAGATGCCCTTGCCCCCTCGAGAAAACAAGGAGGGGTCTGAGACTGGACCGGGGTCATCCGGGCCTTGGAGTTTGCTCTCGGGAGGGGTAGTGGCCCCGTGTCTGTATATAGCCATGATCGTTAACTCTCTTCCCAGCTGTTAAACAGGGACCCCGGGTGGGTGGCCAGGAGGCGTCCCCCTTCCCCCTTCGCCACCTCCCTGCTTTGAGGGACGTGTGGGCCTTGGGGGGAGGTGGCCCAAGAAAGGCACCCCCTAACCGGTGTTCACACTTGGTCCCCAGGCCCCTCTGTCCAGGTTGGGATGAAGTGTGCAAAGAGCCATAGGTGAACCAGGGGTTACCGCGGGCTGCCTCGTGTCCCCCCATCCCCCGCCCCGGGAGCCCCTCACCCCACCGAAAGCCATTGGAGACGTTCAGGGAAACGGGGGTGTGGCCCGGCCGCCCCCATTCGGGTACTCAATCTCAGGTGTCCACAGGTTCTACCCCACTGCTCATGGGAGGGGCCCCTCAGCTCCCCAGCCTCGAGGGCTGGGTGGGTGGGGACGGGGGAGGTCGTAGGGTTTCCATAGGGGTACCGGTTTTGCTTCTGAGACTTGGGGTAGGGAGGGAGAGAAAGGGGGGTTCTTCCAAAGAGCAATTTGACTCACGGTGGGGGCGGGGTGCGGGGCGCGAATATCACCGGATGGGAGTTACTGCAGGCTTATTTATTTTCCTCTGTCTGCTGGCTTGGGGGGCTGCCTTGCCCCTCTGGGTGGGTGTGCGAATGTGTCAGTGAGAGAGACTGTGGGGAAGCTGGCCCCCAGTTTAGATGGCTGGCTCCCCTCTCCTGAAGGGGAAGAGTCCCCGACTTTGGCCTTGTGCAGCATCACGTGACAATCAATCCCTCCTATTTGGGACCAGGCCAGCCTTTGGGCGAAATGCACCCCTTCCCCGCCCTGCGGATGGGGGTGAGGAGGCCCCGGGCCCTTGCTCCATCCTGCCCCGGGCATGGCCACTGGACCAGCGGTTGAGGTCCCGCCCACGCGGGCGGGCAGGCGGGCGGGAAGTGGGAGGGCTGACCCCCGAACCCCCTGGGATAGCTCGATTTTTTTGGACCGGGTAGAATATTTTTTCAGGCGCCAATCTCTTCCTTGATCTGGGCCCCGGTGGGTGGTCTGTTGTCCTCAGGCTTTGTGGGTGTGGGGGGGAGGGCCTGCGTGGTCTGAACTTAGGATGAGGAAGGACAGATGTCACGTCCCCTCCTGGTGTCTTCCCACCGTGGCTGCGGTTGGATTTCATTTTGGACAGAGGGACTGAAGACCCCGGCCCTGGAATGGGAAGGGACCCAGGCTCCCTGTCCCATACCCTGAAAAGGCCTATCCCGCCTTTGGCTGCACGAGGTCTGTGACACCCCTCTGTGTTCCAGAACCTTCCTGCCTCCCAGTTGGCGGCTGGGGCGTTTGGATGGCACTAGCGTGGACCGGAACGGCCCTGGCAGGATCCAGGGACAGGTGCCTGGGGTCCTGGGGAGGGCGGTGGGGCTGCGGAGGATCTTCCCGCGGTGGTGAGATGCCTTAGTCCAGGGGGCAGAGGGCGGGCCCGGGCCTTGTTTCCTTTTGTGTCTGTCTGGACGCCCCCCTCATTGTCCCAGCCCTGGCCGGTGCATGTCCGCGGGGGTTGGACTGTGGTCTGAGGACCCAGGGAGCTGAGAACTTGTCCCTGCCCCCCCTCCCCCCCCGTGTCCAGGAGTCTGGAGGGACCGATGGTCATTGGGGTCTGGCTCCAGCCATTTTAGCTGTGGCCTCTCGAGGTGTGGGGGGGTAGGGTCCTAAGGGATTTGTGCTTTCGGGTGACCCCCCCCCTCCCCTTGCCCTGCCTGGCCTCATCCTGGTATTTAATTAATTAAACATGTCTTTTTTAAACCCGATTTCCAGAGCCTTGTGGTTTTTCCCATCGCTGGTCCGAGCCAGTGGGCCCTCTGAGTCCCTCTGTCCCCCTCGCCAATGGGGTCCCCAGCCTCCTCTTGGGGAAACTGAGGCAGTGGGCTAGTGAATTCGGGGACCCAGTGGCGGTCTTGGCAACGCCCCTCCAGCCCTAAGGTGCGGGGGGGGGCTGCCCTCTGCGGCGCGTGGCGCGTGCTGCCGTCCAGCGGCACCCACGCCTCGAGCAGCTGCGCCCCCAGCCCGCCTTCCGGCTCCGTTACCCGGCAACCGAGGCGCGGTGACACGGCGCCCGGGGGCGTCCGCTGCCCGCCCCCTTCCGGAACCGGGGGCGGGGGGAGCCCGCGCTTCTCTAGACTCTAAAGGACTCGCGGGCTCGACAGGGCTCCTCCCCGGAGGTTCCCCTCGACCCCTGCCTGGCTCCTGTGCCCATCGTCTGGCCGCTCCTGTATCGTGTATGCCTGCTGTATGCCGGCTCCCAATTGAGAGGGCAAGGGGCCTCGGGAGCGTTGAGAAACTGGTGAGGGCTCTGAACCCCTTCTTAGGAAAAGTGCATCCCAGGTTCCAGCGGTCTCCAGAGCCCGGATGGTGTGTGGGGGACTGCGGTGGGGGGAGCGCGGACCCTCCCCACGGGTTTCCCCGCTTCCCGCCCCTGGGAAGGCGGCAGACCTGCCATCTGGTGGCCTCCCCTGGTACTGCACCACCGGCTCCGGCCCACCCCTCCCCAGGGTCCTGTCCTTGGGGCCGCCAAGGTCGCCCCAACCTGGGCACGGGGCCCTCGCCTTTAGTCGATGGTGGCCTCCCTCTGGCACTCCCCTTGCTCCCTTTCTCCTGGAATCTGGCCCGAAAGCCCGCAGATCTCGCTCCCTGGACCCCTGTCCCCCTCCAGCTCTGGCAGGCTTCTCTGCTCCTTTGTGGCAGGGTTCCTGGAATGCTGGGTCCACGCGGGCAGCCCCCCCTTGGTCGCACTCCCACGTGCCCCGGAAACAGCTCGAAGATGCCCCCTCTGCCTCCTGGACGCTTCATTGGCAGGTGGCCTTGGGACCCCTGGCCCTCCTCCCCAGGTGTGCTGAGGACACCCCCTGGTCCATGCCAGCTGGGCCTCACCCTCAACTCCAGGCCCGGAATGTTCTTACCCCTGCTCCCAGTCTGCCTTGGTCGGCTTCCCTTCATCACTGCAGCTTCATCTTTCCAGGTGTACAGGCCAAAATCTTTGGGGTCACCCGTGACTCCCCTCTTTGTCTCACCACCCACGTCCAGTCCACCCGGAAATCTCCCTAGAGCTCTACCTTCAAAACATATCCAGAATCCACCCACTTCTCCCCCCTCCTCGGCCTCCACCTGGTCCCACCTCATCATGGCCCACCTGGACCAGCATGGCCTCCCCTGTGGTCCTTGACTCCCACCCTAGCCCCTGACAGTCTGTCCACCCTGTAGTGGCCACAGGGCACCAGTGAGCACCTGTACCAGGTCCAGTCCCTCCTCTGCCCATAGGCCTGCAAGGTTCCCACCTCCCTGGGGATAAAAGCCCATGCTCTCCCCGTGGCCCACAGGGATCTGCACGACCTGCCCCGTCCCCTTCCTGCCCTCCCCTCCTCCCTCTCTGCCCCTTGCTCACTCTGCTCCAGACACATGGACCTTCTAGCTGTTCCTCCAACATGCTAGGCCCGGCCCTGCCCCAGGGTCTTTGCACGGGCTATGCCCTCTTCCTGGAAAGCCCCTCCCCCAGATGCCTGCTTAACTTCCTCATTCGCTTCCTTAAAACTGCTCAAATCCCACCTTTCCCATAGGACTATGTGAACCACCCCTTGTCCCAGCCCCCTACTCTGTTCTACTTCCCCGTCATAGCACTTTTTACCTTGTATCAAGATATTTACTGATTTCCTGTTGTCTGCCTGTCTGCATCTATAATGCTACAGCCACCAGGGTGGGGATCTTTGCTTTGTTCAGGAGCCCACCCTCCTGTTGGCAATGGAGGAGAGGCATTGAGAGACCCCTGGGGTGAGGGGTCTCAAGCCCATATGTCTGCAGAGCCAGGTGGCTGAGGTAGGGAGAGAGGTGGGTTGGGAGAGCGGGGAGGTGACCTGCACAGACTACCGCCTGCTCACAGGAGGATCCTTGGTAATTGCCAGCTGGTGGACAGGCTGGGAATTGTAGTTGTATGTGACATCTCCCTACATTTTAAAAATGGGCAACAGGGCTTCCCTGGTGGCGCAGTGGTTGAGAATCCGCCTGCCGATGCAGGCGACGCGGGTTCGTGCCCCGGTCCGGGAAGATCCCACATGCCGCGGAGCGGCTTGGCCCGTGAGCCATGGCCGCTGAGCCTGCACATCCGGAGCCTGTGTTCCGCAACGGGAGGGGCCACAACAGTGAGAGGCCCGTGTACCGCCAAAAAAAAAAAAAAAAAAGGGCAACAGGCAAATTTACATCATTTGAAAAACTAGTACTGAAACAAAACTGGTACTGAGATACACACATGTTCACAACAGCACAATTCACAATAGACAAAAGGCAGAAACAATCCGAATGTCCATCATTTGATGAATGCATAAAATACGATTTAGGGCAGGGCCTTGGTATACAGTAGGTGCTCAATATTTGATGGATAAATGAGTGAATTGGAACAGGTCTCCTCTGGTAGACCTGGGGATTAGACTGCTGACAAGAGTCCAGGTGGGAGAAATGAAGCGGTTATTGCCAGTCAACCAGGGAGGAGTTGAGTTTCAGAGCCTGAACTGGGTAACTCAGGTGAGGGTTCCCAGGTGCAGGTGAGATGCGCCCGCAGGACTCGAATCGACCCGCAGAGGGCGCTTTAGGGGGACAAGCTAATAGAACGCAAATTGAATGCAAATGAGCCGCAGCCGAGCCGTGTGGGGCGTTTTTTTTAATCAGGCGCGCCTTGGACAGCCCAGGTGCCGCAGGGGCCTGGGGCTGAAGATGGTGCTTCTGCCGCCGCAGAGGCCCGGGCGGCGGCGGCGGCAAGACACCCGGAAGCCGCAGGCAGGGCAGCCTGCGCCCCCCATCACTCCCTCCGCAGCCGCCTGTCCCAGGCCAGGGGTCCGTGACCCACCTCGGTCCCGCGGGAGCAGGCGCTTCTGATCAGGCGCACTTCGGGCAGCCGCTCCCGGGGTCCCTTGCGGCGTCGTCCCGGGGGCCTCCGGGGACCTCGGAGCAAGATGGCGGCGGCGGCGGGGTCCGTGAGCTGCGGGCGGCGGCGACCGCGGCGCCAGTGAGGGGGCCCGGGGGCCCGGGCGGCTCCGGGCCGGGGCCCCGCCGCGGGACGGACCATGCTACGCTCCACCGGCTTCTTCCGGACCATCGACTGCCCCTATTGGGCCGGGGCGCCTGGGGGACCCTGCCGGCGGCCCTACTGCCACTTCCGGCACCGCGGGGCCCGGGGTCCGGGCGCACCTGGCGAAGGCGGAGCGGCGCCCCCCGCAGCAGGTAATGTCTACGCGCCCGCCCCGGGCTCCGTTCCCTGGCGCGGGCCTGGACCCCAGCGCCCGGGTTTCCATGGTTTCCTGTTCCCCGCTCAGCCCTTTCCCTGCATGGTCGCGGGCTTCGTCCCCCCAAGCCGGGACCACCCACCCCGGGGCCCAGTGCCAGTCGCGGGACCTCTGTAAGCCACCGTTTCCATGAGTGTAAAACGTAAACAATGGGAGGACCTGCTCTCCTAGAGGTGTCGCGAGGGTGGAGCGCGCGGGGATCGGGAAATGAGCGCGGCCGACACTGGTCTGCAGGCCCGGGACTCCTGCCCGGGGAACCGTTCCCGCCGCCTCCCCGGCCCGGGGTGTTGGTTGCAGCCGTTGTTTATTTCCGCGCTTCCTCTCGCGCCGCGCCTCTGCTCGTGGCCGCTCCTGTTTACTACAGCGGAGTCGAGAGGGTCTTGTTTAGCGGCCGCCGACTGTGTGTCGAGCCTGGTGTGTCATGCCAGGGTTAGGGAGTGAGTCAAACCCGGTTGACTGTGTGTTGTGTGTGTTTTGGGGTCGGGGACCGCCTTCCGAGAGAACGCTCAGAGACTGCGCATCCCATCAGCGTGGTGATTATCAATGTCATGGCAGAGTTCGGTGAGAGCTGTCAGGGGGCAGGCAGTGCTTCTCGTAGGAAGTGTGGGCCTTGAGCCGAGACGTGAAGAACGGGGGCAAAAAGAGGGACATCACAAGGAAAGGCCCGCCGGGAGGATCGAGTGTGGTGTCATTCTTTCCGAGGGGAATTCAGGCTCCCGCTGTGGCCCCTGTCCTCCGGGACTGGCTCCCCCTTTCCATCAGGGCCCAGATTTCCCCCATAAGGCACTGGTCCTTGTCTCAGAGTCTTCTTACTTGAAGAGAGGGGCGTCATTGCTAGGATGAAACCATAGGGCTGTTTTCCCAGTTTGCCAGAAAAAAAAAAAGGTAGAATTTTTTTCAAATTTCCACTGTAAATTTGCTCAGACCGCTGGCCCCTGTAGCCCAGTGTTTGCTACAAGGTCGGGCTCCACACCTGCGCTGGGCTCCAGCCTGCGTCTCAGGAACCTTCCCTCGAGGAGGGAAGACAGACGTGCACGCAGGTGCCTGAGCTTCAGGTCTGGGAGAGGGGAAGGGGGTGAGTGGGAGGCCTCTCGGTGGTCACCCTGTCACAGGGCAGTTTCTCACTCCATCTGTTGAGTTATTGGCGTGGTGTGTGGCGTTCTGTAAAGAGCCCCTGGTGTCTGGGTTCCTCACTGTCAGGACAGACCGGGCGGGCCGGCTCCCTGAGACCCCGGGACTGACTCTTCTGCAGGCCCACAGGTGGCCTTCCAGCCGTCTGCGCTCTGGGGCGCTGACTTCTCTTCCCGTGCATTTCTCTCGTGCCAAGTCAGTCTCTTGATTGCTTCCTACACCACAAATGGCCATTTTCCCAAAGGATCGTTTTTGAGAATCCATTCGGTTGATGTAGCCCTGTCTGCTTCACTTTCCCGCAGGAAAAAGTGCAGCTGCCTACCCCTCACCCCAGTGTGTCTGCATTTTCCTTTTGCAGGTGAGAATAAGCAGCCCTCTTCCCATCACAGAGGGTGGGGCCTGGGGGGCGTGCTCTGGTTACCTTCTGGTCGAGGGCTACCTTGCCCTGCAGAGAGGCAGGGGCAGATCCCAGCCTGGCCTCTTTCTCGCTGCGGGGCCTCTCTGACACTCTCTTTTCTTCTCTGTGGCGTGCTCGTGGGCCAGGGGGAGTGTGTGCCTAGACCTCCCCCACCCCTTCAGCTCCCGTTGCTCCAGATTTTGACAAACCCACTTCCCATCGGGCTTGGAGAGACTGCAAAAATCCAGGCTTTGGGGGTCCACTTTTGACCAGATAGGCACGGCCCAAGCACAGGTGCTTTGGCAAGGGTGGGCTGCGCAAGGATGCTGAGGTGCTGGGTGATGGCCACCTGCAGGCAGGATGTGGGGGTCCCTGTGTAGCCCAGCACCTCTGGCCTTGGGTTGATGGCCTCCTGAGGGCTGGGTGGGCATCCCGTTCTTCCCGGCCCTCAAATCTGCCCTCCTGTGCTCCAGGGTCCCCACCTTGGCACTCAGCTGGGGGATGCCCAGTTACCGCCACGCACCCTCAGTCGTGCTCTTTAACCAGTGGTAGGGACGATTGTCCCCATTTTAGGGACAAGGAGACAGGCCCAGAGAGGGGAAGCCACGCACCTGTGTACACATGGCTGGTAAGTGGGGGACACGGGGTTGATCTGGACTGTCAGGCCCTTGCCCCTCACCACCGACGGCCGATTCCTGCTGCCTGACACATGTGGGACCTGGGCACCTCGGTACCCGTTACATGTGGGCTCAGTGCTGTGCCCTGAGGCTGGGAGGTAACAGTGAGAGCTGGGAAAGACGGTATAGCAGGGCCTGAGCACTGAAACCTTCCAAGGATGGGCCGGAAGGAGGCTGGAAGGCGGGGGTGGCCCCAGCTGGGTGGCAGTGGCAGCTCCCTGGGCAACCCGCTCCCCGGGGTCTCAGATTTAGGCCTCGGCAGCGGCCCCTTGTGGTCTGGAATCCTGAGAGCAAGCCCTGCTTCTCCAGGGAAGGTCGCAGCCAGGAGTCAGGCAGGGAAGGGAGGGTGCAGCCAGAGAAACGAGTGCTTCCAGCACAGGGTGGGTTTTGTTTGATTTTCTCCGCGAGCTGACTTGGAACAGGAGGGGGCAGCAGCCCCTGCAGTATCACTGCCCCGGGCCGCTGGCCACGCTGCCCCTTAGCTGCCTCCCCCGTGGGCTGGGTGCCAGCAGCTTTCCCACTGCCCTGATGACAGTGCTTTCCTTGGTTTGACACTTTCTCTTCCAGAGTGAACTGCCGTGAGCACTTCCCTCCCTCCCCTTCCTGGGAGAGAACTCATACTGAGAAAACCTCAGCAGAGAGCAGAATCGCCTTTGTGTCTGGAGGCCCAGCCAGGGTACTTGAGGACCTGGGAGGGATTTTCCTAGCTGGTTGTCAGGTGTGGTCTTTGGTCAGGCCAGCCATGGCCTCTCACTTCATCGGGGGGTCGGGGGGAGCTATGAAGAATAGCAGAAACTGGGGACATGGGGGGTTATCCTCTGGGCCAGTCCTGGGCACTTTGAGGTGTGGAGCAGCCTCCCTGGTCACAGCCCCTCGATGCCAGCAGCCCCCCCAGTCACAACGTGCACAGATGTCAGATGTCCCCAGACGTGGCCCAGTGTCCCCTGGGGGGGTGGGATCACCCTGGGTGAGACCCCCTGGTCATAGGCTGCTTCTTGCTGAGGCCACTTTTTTTAATTTAAAGTCTCCTCCCTGCCTCTCCCAGGGAACTGTGTGCCCAGGTGCAGCTCCAGCCCCAGGGAGCCCGGGCCACCAGGCTCAGAGGACAGAAGCTGTGGCCTCCCAGAGGAGGGGCCTTCACTGCCATCCCGTGGGTGGTTCTCTTGTTCTATTGTTCTTGACTTTTTTGTAAAGAGAGAGTAGAGGAGAGGTACTGATGGATTTTCAGGGCAGAGTTCGTCTCTTACACCAGGATGAGAAGAATCTAGGTTGTATTTGTGGTTCAGCCCCACCCAGATGCAGCCCTTGTCTTCGGGGGCAGTGTCCCAGCCAGCGGCAGCCTGGACACGTTGTCTCTCCATTCAGAGCGCTTTTTTTTCTGGACTTGGAGAACGTTCATTTTAAAACCACTGGAGAATGCCGCAAAGTCAAAGGAAAGATGTTTCATATGTTGTCGCAAGTCCTGCATCTGCCGGCTTGTTGTGCGTCCTCCCAGCCTCAGAAACAAAAGGCTCTGTGTCTCTTTTCTGTACTCGTGACCCTGCCTCACTGGTGAAGTTGCATTCTTTTGTGGAGGCTCCAGAGACTCCAGTGAGGTGAGAGGCCGTCCCCAGGCCTGCGGCCCCTCTTCAAGCACTTGGGGAACTTTAAAAACCTGCCTTCTTGCCCAGATCCAGGCTTGGGACACTTGAATAAGGGTACATCTGCCCTTAAAGCTGTTTTTGGTATTTTAGGAGTCTTTGCTTCGTGTCAGTAAAGCAGTGTCTCTCACCGTGGACAGTCCTGATCCCCTGGGGGACACAGGGCGATACAGGGACATCTGCGGTTGTCATGACTTGGGGGTGCTCCTGGCAACAAGGGGGCGAGGGCCAGGGATGCTGCTCAGTGCCCGCGGGTGCCCAGGATGGCCCCCTTCCCCTACACACAGACTTTTCCAGCCCCAAACGTCAGTGGTGCCAGGTGACATGGAGCAGCCTGATCAGTGTCCCAGCACCTGGCCCCTTTCGTATTTGAGAATAGGACAGGAGGGCTGGCCACGCCTGCAGGGAGCCAAGAACCCCGAGAATCGTCGCCGCCCCAGCTCCTCCGGCTCTGGAGGTGAGGCAGGGCGGCCCAGGCGCCCAGGTTGGGGTGGACAGGGACAGCACCCTGCTGGGAGAGCTCAGAGGACCACGTGGGTGCCCGAGTGTACCCCCCACCCCCAGAGCATCCTCCAGAGAAGAGGTACAGGCGCCACGGCTGGCTTTCAGCCCTGCAGGTGGAGTAGGGCCTCAGATGAAGACCTTTTGGCTCCACCTTCCGTTGTGCGAAGAGCCTGGCGTCAGTTACTTCTGCAAAACGGGGTCGCGACGCAGACCCTCTACACACAGTGCGCCTCTCTCGTCTCAGCTGTGCTTCGCAATGCTCCTGCTTTGCCGTCCTCCTCCACTCCCATTCTGCCCTCAGAATCCCCCACACAGGATCATTTCCAGTGACGAGCGAGTGCTGGGTGCATAGGAATTTGGTTTATTATTATTTAAGCTGTCCAAGTGCGGAAGGTAGACTTCTGCTGGTCTGATCTGACTCAAAGCAAAACCTGGAACGCTAAAGAGGAAAAGTGCGGAAGGAGGATCACGGGAGCTGGGAGGTGGTCAGGGCAGATCCGGCCGGAGCCCCACAGGGTTGTCTCCTGGTCCCCTGTCCTCCTTGGTGGTGGCAGGTCCTCAGGCTCCTGCGGTAGCCAATCTGCCCTTTGAAGAAGCAGGCACATGTGCCAGCGGTTTTAGGGCACTGGGTCCGTGGCTTCCTCTGAGCACTGAGGCTTTCTGTAAAGGGCCATGTGGAGCACCCTGCCCCCGAGGGCTGCGCGGGTGGCAGGCAGTGTCGAAAGCCCAGGAATGTTGCTGGGGGAACTGCCCTCCTGCCTGCTGCTGTAGTTGCTGGGGGGAGCAGGACGGGTGGCTGATGGACCTGGGTGCTCTGGGGGCTGGGACTTGGCCATCTCACAAGCTGTGGCCTCAGCCTGGGCATGCACGTGGGCACGGCACAGCTTCTGTGTCGTCCGTAAAATCAGGAGCTGGCTCTGGGGCCTTCCAGGGGCTCTTCTGGGTCTGTCTGAATTCAGTACTTATCTGGGGACCAGGCTGTGGGGACTCTGCAAGGGAAGGAGGGATGTCCAGCAGCACAGATAACGGCCCAGAGTCCGGGAGAGCGAGCCGTTGGCACCTGAGGTTGCAGGGAGTCGGGCGAGTATCCCCAAGCAAGCAGTTACCGAGCTGGGCTTTGAAGGATGAATAGAAGTTTGCCTAGTGGCTGGAAGTGGAATGTCCTCCATTCTTTATGCCTTTGAGGCCTCTGCCACTTGGGTAGCTTCCTGGGGCAGGGCTGGTCTAGTTGCTCTTCTTCGACTCATCCTTGTGTCCTGCTTACCTCTCGTGTGGCGGGATGGTGTCTGTCTTCTCCTGGCCCCCCTGCCCACCCCCTTGTGTTGTGACCGTCCCCTGGGTTGGAGGAGTCCCCACTGATGTCTAATCAGAGCACAAGTGGGCGGGGGGTAGGGGTGGGACCACTGTGTGCTTCTTGTCTTTGGAGGTGCAGTGGGGAGGAGGGGTGGGGTGATGGGGAGTCTTTCGGGGCCCAGAAAGGATCGCGCGGCGCTGGGTCTTCTGGTCTGGGGGCGGGGAGCCAGGGTTTGGGGTTAGGCAGATCCCTCACCCGCTGCCCTAGACCCAGCCTCCTCTCTCCTCTGTGAGGGGGGCTGACGCGAGCAGGGCGAACGTAGAGATTAAAGGGGAAGGCCTCGGAGCCGGCTGGGTGGGGGTCACGTGCCTCCCAGTGGGGTCTTCACGCTCATGTGTCTGCTCATTTTCGCTTGTTAATTTTACGTGCAGCTAGAGCTTGTGGGCCGGGCGTCTGCGCAGTTATGGAAGGGTGCGGAGTGTTTTCTGGAATGGAAGGGCGTGGTGGGAGCAGAGAGGAGCAGGGGGAAGGCTTGGAGGGGTTGGAGGTGGCCACCACCCCGTGTTGTCCTTCGACCCGCCGTGGGCTCTGCGTGATCCGTTCCCTGAGCGCTGTGGCCCCGAGTGTTTGCTTTTCCCGGCGTGGAGGTGGGGCAGCTGGCCTGGGCCCCGCTGTGCCGGATGCTGCTCAGAGCTGGTGATCAGAGCCGGTCGGGACTGGGTCACTGGGAGAGTGTCCAGCAGCACCAGAGCCGGGAGTGGGAGCTGGTGCACACAGAACTGGGCACAGGGACGGCTGAAGAAGGCTCGGCCCCATGAGCTGGCCGGGAGCCTTCCCAAGGGGCGTCCTTCAAGCGGTGGCCCACCTGGGCAGGCCCTTGGCCTTGTGGGTGTCCCTCTAGTGGCAGTAGCCAACCCCTTCCTTGCCCTGGGCCGGGGGCAGGAACTTCTGAGAGTGTAACCCCAGCAGCCAGGCCTTCAAGGTGCTTTTCCAGTCATCCCGAGGTTCGCCCCCTTTCCGAAAAACAGCCCAATTAATCTTGTTTACCAAAGGCATGCTTCCCTGGTGCAAGCCCCGAAGGAGCTCCCATTGGCTCCCAGCCAGGTTAACTCCCCAGTAATGGGGAGGTGCTTCTGAGGTGCTCCCACGGCCATTCCTGACCTCTCGAGGGTCACCTGTCGAGTCGCTTGTAAAACATTTTCTTGGGGAGCTTCTCCAGTTCCTACTGGTCCCTGAGGCGGGGTACGGCGGGGGCGCTAGGTAGCATCACAGATATCTTCTCCATTTGCCCGCCTCCCCCCACGAGCCTCCAGTAGCCTTGGCAGGGGCTTGGGGCTGCAGCTCCAGGGACCAAGCTCTGGGCCCCATGCACTAGCTTCTGAGCTACAGGGGGCTGCTGCCGAGCCCCTGGCAGCTGTGTCCTTGATGCGGCTAGACCTGTCTGGAGCTCCTCGGGTTGGTGATTTGGCCTTATGGTACCTTGGGGACACTGAGGCCCTGGAGGGGAGGGTGTTGGCCTAGACCGGCTCACGCCCACCTTGGGCTGTTTCTTTTGCTTTTTGGTGTAGCCTGATGGGGTGTGAGGAGGCAGCCTCCCCTGGGACTGAAAACACCCCCACGCTGACAGAGCTCCTGGAAGCTCAGATCTAAGGGGCTGGGGGCTGGGTCCCAGGGCACCTCCTTCCTCTCCTTGCTTCCAAAGCACAGACTTGTTTGTGGGTGGATCCCTTTCAAAATGCAAAGTGCAGGGGTTTGAACTCTGCCCTTACTTGGGAAGGGCTAGAGGCACTCCTGGGTGATTTGCCTGTTGTCTGTGGCCCTTTGTGACCTGTTCCAGAGCAGGTCAGAGGTGGGGAAGGACCCCCATCCATTTGATCCTCACCCTGCCCTGCCCACCTCTCCTGGGGGAGGGCATTCCCACCAGCTGGGCCCTTGCTCCTGTCCCCCACCTAGGGGAGCCGGCTGGGGTGGGAGCCATCTTGGCCTCAGGAGGGAGGTTGGGAGTGAGGTGGGTTGGGCTGGAGGCCCCCTGAGACCGGCAAGACCCGACCCACCCCTCACTTGAGATGCCCTGTAAGTGCCCCCTGGCTTGTGTCCTGGGCCCTCCACTCCGAGGGGACGGCCTGCGGGGGCGCTGGCTCTTCTGTTCCTCCGGGCGGTGGTGGGCTAGGGGTGGGTCTGCTTTAGTGCCTTCGGACCCGTTGAGGGTTAGGGTGGGCTGGGAAGAGGGCCCTGGATCTCGCTGTTGGGGTTTCTAGCCTTTCCTCTCTGTGGTGCCTTCACCTTGAACCTTGTGGGGGGGCAGAGGGCCCAGTGGCTGTGTGTCCTGACCTGTCCCCCACTCCGCCCTTCACCCTGGCATCCTCAGCTGGGAGGTGGGGGCATGAAGTGACTGCTCCCCGGCACCCCAGTCCCGCTGCCCCCTGCGGCCTCTGCAGCTTGGTTTTACCTCCCCATCTATAACCCGCATCCTGGGTGTGTCCTCGGTGTTCTGAAGCACAGATGTACGCGCGCGTGTCCTTTCTCCTTTCTAAGCATTGTTTGAAAAATAGGTTCCAAGGTACAAGCCAGACAACAGGCCTGCAGTGGGCCCCGCCCCACCTTGGGCCCCCAGGCGGCCCAGGCCCAGCCACTGGCCCCGGCAGTGCCGGGTTCTCTGGTGCTTCATCGGTGATGCGTGCGTTTCCCGGGGCTTCTGCAGCAAGACCCCACTCACCGGTGCCTTAAAACAACACAGGGTTTTTCCTCTGGTGGTTCTGGAGCTCAGAGGTCCAAAGTGGGTCTCCCTGGGCTACAGTCCAGGTGTGGGCATGGCTTATCCCATCTGGAGGTTCTGGGAGAATTGGCTGTTACTTTGCTAACCAGAAAGCACCAAATCGATCCACTTTTCTGCCAGAGGTTTTACAGATTATGTCTGGCAGACGCTCTAACAATGAACCGTCTCTACGTTCTGGAATATTTGAACACGTTATCCTTTCTCAGAACGTTGGGCTTTATTTGCTTACATCTTACTGAGAATTTCCGCACCTCTGTCCTGAGTCTCCCGTGAGCTTCGTGTCAACGTGGGTGGTATTGGGGTTGGACTGGTCTCGTGGAATACACCCTGGAGCCAGGTAGCCCGCCAGCCGCTCCGCCACCCCTGTTCAGCTTGATACAAACCTAAGTGTGTGCTGTGCCCGCCTTGCCGTCCGCCCCACTTCGTGCTTCCCCAACATTGCCCATTGCCGGAACGTCTTTCACGCCGTGGCGCTGTTCCCTGGACATCGTCGTGCCTCGCTTCCCCCGTGAGATGTGCTGTGCTGTCCTTCGTCCACCCCACCCGCTGCCCCTTCCCAGTGGACGCTTCGGGGCTTTCTGTGTCCTCACTGGTACACACGCAGCCGGTGGAGTTCTCTGTGGGCGAGAGTGCGTGTGGGGGACAGAGCCCTAAAGGCGCTGTCACCAGGCAGGGCCGTGTGCATCCGCCTGTCCACCCGCTGCTGTGGGTGGGCTGTGTCGGCCCCGCCTCCCGCTCCCTCTCGCACCCCTGTCGCCCCCCAGTCAGGCGTCTGTGCGCTCTGCGCTTTCTGCCCTGGCTCGGTGTCCGGCCTCCCCGGCTGCAGGGAGCAGCGTGGTGTGTCTTCAGTGTGGGCTGGGCCCTGGGGAGAAGCCACCCTCTCGCCCAGCTCCCCAGGCCTCACCATCCCCTGTCCCAGGCAGTGAAGTCCCCGGGATCTTGTGGCCTCCTCTGGGGCCTGGGCTCTGTGCCCTCACCCTACCTGGCAGCCTCTTCGGGGCAGGACCTGCAGGGAGGGGCCCTCTGGAAACCCTGACTTGCTGCTGGAGCCTTGGTGGGGGTCGGCCGGAGGTCTGGCCCCCGGTAGGTTCTGGAGGCTGGTACTCTGCTCTTCCTTGCTGGCACCTGGGGTCGAGGCCCGGGACGAGGCAGTGACCGATCACTGGCTCGTCTGGCCTGCTGCTATAGCCACCTGCTCATTGCTGTTTTCTCCCTCTCCGTTTCAGGGCTCGGTTATGACCCGTACAACCCCGAGCTGCCCAAGCCCCCTGCCCAGAGGGAGAATGGCGCCCTGGGCAGAGGTGCCGAGCCCCGCTCAGACATCCTGGAGCTGGAGCTGGTCAACCAGGCCATCGAGGCCGTGCGCTCTGAGGTGGAGCTGGAGCAGAGGCGCTACCGGGAGCTCCTGGAGACGGCCCGGGAGCATGGCTCGGCCGAGGCCCCCGCCCTGGCGCCCCACGGCCCCACTGCCGGCCTGGATGGGGACACCTTCTCTCTATCCTTCGAATACAACCCCGGCGGCCGTGGCCTGTTAAGCCCCGATGCCAGCTACCAGCCCACGCCTCTGGCCAGCCCCACCGAGCCTGGCACCAAGTACTCGCTGGCCTCTGTGGACCGGGGTCAGGGCCATGGTGGAGGGGCTGGTGGCACCCTGGAGTACGTCCCCAAGGCCGTGGGCCAGCCCCGGCGGTATGGCCGCCCCATCTCCAGCGGCAAGTACGTGGTGGACAACTCCAAGCCATCTACAGACCTGGAATACGACCCCCTGTCCAACTTCTCCGCCCGCCTGCTCAGCAGGGCCAGCACCAAGGACGACAGGGCCCCCAAGCGGCCCCGGGGCTCCCGCGGCAGTGAGCCCTACACACCTGCACCCAAGAAGCCCTGTGACCCCTTCGGCGGCTGCGACGCCAGGTTCTCAGACTCTGACGATGATACCGCTGCTGCTCCGGGTGACAGGCTCGCCACCGCCAGCCCCCCGAGAGCCCGAGTGGGCCCTGAGAGCAAGGCCCTGGGGAAGCCGGGCTCTAGGGAGGGCCCAGAGCCTGAGGAGGGCAGCCTTCGGGAGACCAAGGAGATGGCCGTGCAGTACGACGTGGGGGACCTCGGTCAGCCTGCCAAGGGCCCAGGCGGGCTGCCTCCTGCCAAGCCCAGTTCCCCGGGCAGGGCCTCGCAGGAGCGCAGCAGCCCCAAGGAGGGGAGACCCAAGAAGAAGAAAAGCGGGGGGCCGCCGGCCGCCGGCCGCAAGGATGGTGTCGGGAAGACAGGCAGGGGTCAGGATGGAGAGCATGGGAGGCCAGCCGAGAAGCCCTGTGTGGACAGGAGGGGCCCGCGGGCCGGCAGCCCCCGGCACAGGGCGGAGCGGCCCCAAGGGACCAAGAAGAAGCCATCTTCAGCCACTCCGGTGGCCAGCTCAGGGAAAGGCCGGCCCGAGGGGCCGGGACCGCGGCCCAGCCCCGCACAAGGGGCTGCCCACCAGCTGCCAGACAGGATGGGCAGGAAGACCCCGTCAGGGAAGCTGGCACAGCGGAAGGCCCGCTCGCTGGATGAGGGTGCCCCCCGGGGTGCCCCCAAGCTGCCGAGGCGGGCCCTGAGCCACGCCGAGCTCTTCGGGGATGAGAGCGAGGACGAGGACCCGGGGCCCGAGGCGCCCACCCCGCGGCCGCCCACCCTCCCCAGCCTCAGCTCCAGCTCCGATTCCGACTCGGACTCCAGCCTGGGCCCCTGTGGCGCGCAGGGGCCGCCCAAACGCCTCAAGGCCTCCCCACCCCCGTCGGCCAGGCGGTCCTCCCCTCCCCGCCCCTCCTCCTCCTCCTCAGGGGCGGGCTCCGACGTGGACTACTCGGCCCTGGAGAAGGAGGTCGACTTTGACTCCGACCCCATGGAGGAGTGCCTGCGCATTTTCAACGAGTCCACCGCTGTCAAGACGGAGGACAAGGGCCGCCTGGCCCGGCAGGTGAGGGCGGGCTGGGCTCGGGCAGCCAGGCTCCTTCCTGGCTTCCCCCGTGACTGGAGTCCCAGCGCCTGGTGGAGACGGCTCGCTCAGCGTCGGCCTCTCAACTCGTTCAGAATTCAGGACCCCTCGCTGGCTGCCTGCTGCCCCCCTGCACCCCGTCCAGAAAGAGGACGCTGGCTTATGGCCCACCCAGCGGGGTTCCCACGGCAGCCTTCTGAGAGCATCCCGGCCAAGGGGTATCAGGCACTACCATCCCGCCTTCCCCAGCCCTCTCTCCCCACTGAAGCGTTGCTTCTCCCCTGCTTCTCTTGCCTCTCCCCTCCTCCCTCCTTCCCCGGCTTCCCCCCCCCCCCGCAACCCGTCCCTGACCCCCCCAAACTCAGCCAGCCTCCACCTTTCTGGTCTCCTGCTGCAGTGTCCCCACCTCGCCACCAGAGGGAGCTTGCTCTAAACAAAGCAGGCTGAGCCAGTCAGTCCCTGCAGAGAACCTGCGGCTTCTGAGGGATCCCAGGGTGGGACCCTGGCCCCGCCCCTTACTGCCTCCACCCTGTTCTTGGCCCTTTGCTTTTCTGATTTCTTCCCCTTCATTCCCACGATTCTGAGCTTGTCCCTGTGCTGGCTGGGTGGGAGGGGAGCAAGAGGCAGGCGTGAGCGTGGGCTGGGCCAAGTCTGCAGAACTCACCATCCGCAGGGCCTGGGAGGGGGGCCCGGGGTTCAGGCAGCAACTGGGGGCCTTGGCTCCGGGGCGCCAAGTCTGTTTGCTCACCTGGGAGGTGGGGCAGATGCCCCAAATCGCATCTCTAGACGCGGCAGCCCTCCCTCAGCACGGTACTGTCTTCCACCCACTACTCGGGCCTGGGAGTCAGGCGTGCTGCGGGCCAGGGTGAGAAGAGCCGCAGCATCGGTGTGTGTGTGGGGGGCCTTGCTGAGGGCCGGATGTGTGTCTCAGCCCCCCAAGGAGGAGAAGACCGAGGAACAGGGGCACTCGGGGCTGACCACTCTGTTTCCTGGGCAGAAGAGGAGGATCTCTCACCTCTCCAAGCAAGGCAAGGAGGTAAGGGAGGGCCCGCTTCTGGGTCCTGGGTAGAGGCTGGCAGGGGGGAGATGGGCCTCGCTCTCCCTTGCCCATGGGTGCCTCTGGCAGCCGTGGATCCAGCACTGCCTGTGTCCTGCAGAAAAATGCCAGGGACCCACGTCCAGTCATCAAGTTGCGCTTAGTGCGCAGAGTGGGGCACAGAACAGGGACAGCGAGATGAGGGGCAGCCCTCCAGCAGGGTCGCACTGCCCCATCCCAGTCCCAGTTCAGAGGTACGCTGTGTGATCTTGGGCAAGTGGCGTGACCTCTCTGAGCCTAGGTTTCCTCCCTTGTGGTCCAGAGACAGGATCAATTGTCAGTCACTATGGCGCTGCTCAGTTAGTTAGCACAGGGAAGGCTGGAGCAGAAGACAGGGCTCCTGGCTGAAGAACTGCAGGTGATCCAATCACCAGACCCCTGCCCCACCCGGATGGGGATTTTGGAAGTACAGTTCAGAGAAGATTGGATCAAGCAGGATCTAATCTAGGTGCTGGGGGTTCCCACCCACTCTGTGTCTATATAAGGGCTGAGAGCACAGTCTGGGCACTTAGAAGCCAGGACAGCAGGGCTGGGAAGGGACCTGGGAGAGTGAAGCATCATGGTGAATTTGAGAGCCGAAGCACCAAGCTGGTTCCCTCCCGGGTATCTGCAGACTTGGGGGGAAGCTAGTTGGTGCCTTCCAGGGTATCAGCAAACTCAGAAGACCAGCTGGTTCCCTCCGGGACCCCTGCACACTCAGGAGGAGGAGAGCTGGTTCCCTCCGGGACCCCTGCACACTCAGGAGGAGGAGAGCTGGTTCCCTCCGGGGCCCCTGCACACTCAGGAGGAGGAGAGCTGGTTCCCTCCGGTGCCCCTGCACACTCAGGAGGAGGAGAGCTGGTTCCCTCCGGGGCCCCTGCACACTCAGGAGGAGGAGAGCTGGTTCCCTCCGGGACCCCTGCACACTCAGGAGGAGGAGAGCTGGTTCCCTCCGGGGCCCCTGCACACTCAGCAGGAGGAGAGCTGGTTCCCTCCGGGACCCTTGCACACTCAGGAGGAGGAGAGCTGGTTCCCTCCGGGGCCCCTGCACACTCAGCAGGAGGAGAGCTGGTTCCCTCCGGGACCCCTGCACATTCAGGAGGAGGCTTCTGAGGTGGCCTGCTCCATCCCAGCCCTGGAGCACCTGCCGCCCGCCCCACAGTACTACCTCTCTCCTGACACCCCTCGAGGCCTGCTCTGGGTACCTCTGATGTGCAGTCTGGACTTGAAATTTGTCACCCAGGCGGAACCCACAAGCAGAGGCCCAGCGCCTCCTACCCGTCCCCCGACTGCCCAGGAGGTGTGCTACCGCCGGGCCCAGCAGGCACAGAGGGAGTCAGCCAGCCGGCTCCAGGCTGCCCAGCCGCTGGCCGAGAAGCAGTCCTCCATGCACATCTCAGCCCCCGGAGAGAAGAGGAGGATTGCCCACGTCCCCAACCCCCTCCTGGCTGCAGGTGGGTCCCAGGGTTGTGGTCTCGGGAGTGCTTCTTGTCCAGCAGGAGGACCCCAAGGCCGGGCTCCTTTTATGCCAGTAGTGGTGGCCTTGAGCAGGGTCTGGCTGCATCTCGGTGATTATATGTCAAACGGGGATAAAAGTCTCCCAGCTGTGTGGGAGGCTGAGGCAGGCCTGTTGTGGCGCCCGGCAGCTCTGGGCCTCTGTGGGCTTTGGTGTTAGCAGTGGGGCGGGCCGTAGGGAGTCTGAGGGGTGTCTTCCTCTCTTCCCTGTCTGTCCACCAGCCCCAGAGGTCTGCCTGTGACTCCGCTCTGCCCCTGCTGCCTGCTCTGTTGGGGGCTCCCACCCAGGTGTGGCTTGCACCTGGTAAGGTGTTAATGGGGGGGGTGGTCCTGGAGGCCTTCACCC
This sequence comes from Tursiops truncatus, assembly GCF_011762595.2. Taxonomy (NCBI): domain Eukaryota; kingdom Metazoa; phylum Chordata; class Mammalia; order Artiodactyla; family Delphinidae; genus Tursiops; species Tursiops truncatus. Next base: position 169,554,403 of record NC_047036.1, on the reverse strand, counting down.
TTGAGTCAAGCCAGCTGATCTGGGGTGGGAGTTAGGGGCTGGTTTTCCTCCCCCTCCCACCCTGAGGGCCACTTTCCCCCCACTTGGGCTTGTCTGAAAGCTGGGTTGCCCTTCAGCAGTCCGATGCGTGAGGTGCTCAGTGGTGTGTCTGGGGCTGAGGACGTGGGACAGGAGCCGGGGCTCTGCAGCCACCTGGAGGCTCGTTCAGATGCAGTCGTTTGCCCCCTTGGACCAGGGGGACCCTTACTGTCTGAACAGCTGCCTGGGATGTCCTTCCTGCTAGTTCCAAGACCCCTTTGAGGAGTCAGCCCCGAGGAGACGGCTCCACACGCTGGTCCTGCGGATACAGACTTCCGCAGGCCTCCTTGGTTTCCCTGGGTGCTAGAGCCTCCTTCAGGAGAAGCTGGCCAGATCCCCATCCTTCCCCCGCCCCAGGATGCTGGAGGGAGCGCTTACAGCCAGGCGGCTTGTCAGCCAGGGGCTCTATCTCCGGCATGGGTTTTAGCAGTTGTTTGGCCCTGGGGATGTGAACAGAGATCGACCTGAGTTGTGGACCTGAGACGCACACTGTCAAAAGCCTGCACCTGCTCTCAGGTTGTCTGGTCATCACCGATGGCTTGGGACAGTCCTGCCACCGTTGTCACTGCACGCGCTGTGGTGGGGTGGCGGCTCTCCTGAGCCCCAGGGGGACTCACCTGTCATCCGATGCCTCATGCTCCAGATGACCGTAAAAGCGTTCCTTCCTCCATCACTGAAAAGTGTGCATTCTTAGAGCCGAGGCCGGTCGGCAGCTGGCCGCCTTTGTGGCCCGAGAGGCTGGGCCTGGTGTGGGCCCCGCCGCTCTGTATCTGTGCCTCGGTCTCCTTGCTGCTCCTGTCCTTCCTCGGGGCTGAGCCGTCCCGCCACCCCACCCACCCTCCGAGCCCTTAGAAACAGCCCTGCTGGTGGTCACAGGAGACTGTCTGGTTTGTGACCTCATCAAAGAGAGAGACAGAACAGAGGTCGCTGGGGGCAGGCTGGCCGGTCACAGTGAGCAGGCCCTCTGCCCAGGAGCCAGGGCCTTTCGTCCCTCACACTTGAGTGCCTCGGGGTCGGGGCCGCAGCATGTGGCAGAGGCTCCCCTCACCCCCCCGCCACTTGCAGGGCCACCCCAGTGGCGACCTTGCCTGAGCTGGCCTCCGAAGCCCCGTTTTCGTCGCGTCCCCTCTCGACGGACTTGCCCGAAAGCTGATAGAGCCTAATGGCGTTCCACAGCCCACAGGCCAGACCCCGGCCCTTCTGCCTGTGCCCCAAGACGCACGTCCTGCTGGCACTGAACGGCCGCAGCTGCCTGGTGCTCTGCAGCTCAGTGATGGGCGTGCTCTCCTCCCGTACTCACGTCCCCCGTCCCCCTCCAGCCCCTACAGGTGCCAAGAGGACCCTCTCGGCCGGCAGCAGCCAGCCCCCCAATGGCCCTGAGCCGGGCAGCCAGCCCCTGAAGACGCGTACGTTGTCGGGCATGGCGTCCAAGACTACCGCCACCGTGGCCCCCAAGCGTGTGGCGCACAGTCCATCCTTACAGGTGAGCCCTCTGCTTAGCTTACCTCTCCCTGCTCCCCTGTTGTTTCCATTTAACCCGTAGCCTTACTCCTTCGAGCAGTTTCAGTTTGCAGACCCTGAGTGGGGTGCCGACGGGAGCGTGCCACGCTCTGCTGGTCTCTGTTCCCCTAGAGTTTAAAGAAGCCCGTTATCCCAAAAGAGTTCGGGGGCAAAGTTCCCACTGTCATCCGCCAGCGCTATCTCAACCTGTTCATTGAAGAGTGCCTCAAGTTTTGCTCTTCTAACCAGGAAGCCATAGAGAAGGTGTGTGGGGCGGGGCTGGTGGGAGGCGGGGCTGGGCTGGGCTGAGCCGAGTGTCCTCCTGCAGGCGCTCAACGAGGAGAAGGTGGCCTACGACCGGAGCCCCAGCAAGAACATCTACCTGAACGTGGCCGTGAACACCCTCAAGAAGCTGCGCGGCCTGGGCCCTGGCACCGGGCCTGGTCTCAACAGTAAGTCGCCTCCGGAGGACCGGGGCCCAGCCCTCCCCGGGCCACCGGCAGGTTGTCAGACAAAGGCTCTGCGCGCCAGCCACCCGGTTGCCAGGCTCCTGTCAGGATGGCGCTGGGCCCATGCCCTCAGAACAGCCTCCTCTCGCTGTTAACCGCCCTCCTCAGCGAGCCGAGGGCCGCCACTAATGGGGGCCTCTTCAAAGCGCAAAGCAGGGGGGCATTTCCTGAGCCCTCTCGAAGGATGCATTAGCGCCTGTCTGCTCCGCCTGCTCTCCGGTTCGGCCCGCTTCCCTGGCAGGCAGCTGCGCACAGCGCCCGAGGTGGCCATCAGAGCCTGTGTAGAGTCCTTTCCCTTCCTTCTCCAAGGGGTGAAGACCCCCGGGGGGTCCAGGGGCGGTGGAAGGGCTGCCGGGCAGCCTGCTGCTCCCCAAAGAGTGCACATCACAGGAGGTCAGGCCGTCCCCTTCTGGAGGAGGGTGGAGGAGCACTTGTGAGGGCTGAGGTCTGAACCTCGTTTACCCTCCCCTCCCCTTCCAGAACCCAGCGGCCGGAGGGTGGTGTCCCATGAAGTGGTGCTGGGGGGCAAGTTGGCTGCCAAGACCAGCTTTTCGCTCAGCCGTCCCAGCAGCCCCCGCGTGGAGGATCTGAAAGGTGAGCTTGGCTCTCCAGGTGCGGCCCCTGGAGGCTCTCCCACCCTCCCCGGCCACTGGGTCCAGCCTCAGCCCGGCTGGGGGCTGACCCCCTCTCCCCTGTCCCCAGGGGCCGCCCTGTACAGCCGCCTCAAGGAGTACCTGCTCACCGAGGCCCAGCTCAAGGAGAACGGCTACCCCTTCCCGCACCCCGAGAAGCCAGGGGGCGCCGTCATCTTCACGGCCGAGGAGAAGAAGCCCAAGGACTGTGAGTACCTCCTGCGCCACCGCCCTTGGGGCGGAGGGGCCATCTGGGGACAGGGAGCGCCAGGCCCAGGCTGGCCTGACGCATCGCCCTTCCTCCTGCCTCGTCCCCACTCGCAGCCGCCTGCAGGGTCTGCTGCCGCTGCGGCGCCGAGTACCTCGTGTCCTCCTCCGGCCGCTGCGTGCGCGACGAGGAGTGTTACTACCACTGGGGGCGGCTCCGCCGGAACCGAGGTGAGACCCCCGCTGGGCCGGGCTGGCGCCAGCTCTGACCATTTGTAACTTTTTTCTGTTGGTTGTTCTTCATGGGAAAAGTAACACAAAGGTCTTCCTGTGACAGTGTTCCCGGGTAGATAAAAGGAAGGCCTCCCACCCCATGAGGCCCCCACGCATCCTTTCCACGACTGTCCCCATGGAACGACGTGGGCGGTTCTGCCCCAGTGGGAACAAAGCGTTCGTCCTGTCCTGCGGCTGCTTGTTTCATTTTGTCGCCGGTGTGGCCAAATTCCCTCTCCTGGGAACACACGGGGTGGAGCTGCCGGCTGGCCGCCCGCAGACACGTCTCTGGGTGGGCAGGCCTCCCTGGGGGCCGCGCCAGGCGTGTCCTCACTACCAAATGCGAAGGGCTTGCGCTAAGCCTGCGCAGGGCGGTGGGTCTGCGAGCTGTCCTGGCCCCTCACTGCCTGGTCGGGCCTGGCGCCCTTCCAGGGAGGGGCACTGGGAAGCCCCTGCCCCGCGCAGGCAAACCAGCTGGCATTTGTAGTTCCCTGCGGGAGGCTTGGGCCCAGGGCATCAAGGAGGTCTGCTGACCGCGTCTCCCTTGCAGTGGCAGGGGGCTGGGAGACTCAGTACACATGCTGCTCGGCCGCCATCGGCTCCGCCGGCTGTCAGGTCGCCAAGGTAGGTGTCCTGGGCCCTTCCTCGTCCTGGGAAGCCCCTCCCCGATTCTGGCCAGAGCCCTGACCTCTGAGCTGCCCTTTTCCCATCCTTGATCTACCTGCCTGGTCTGGGGGCTTTGGGAAGAGGTGGACAGTCTGAAAGCCACCAGCACAGCACAGGCCCCTGAGCCCGGCCTTGCCCTTCCGAGCCTGCCGCCCTGACCTTCCTTTCCTCCCACCCTCAGCAACACGTGCAGGACGGCCGGAAGGAAAACCTCGAAGGGTTTGTGAAGACCTTTGAGAAAGAACTTTCAGGAGATGCACACCCAGGAGTCTACGCCCTCGACTGTGAAATGGTGAGGCGGCCCGGCTGCCCAGCGGGGCTGACCCAGTCTCTCTACCCAGAGCCTCGGGCCAGCGCAGGTGCCGGGATAAGTGCATGAACGGCAGCCGGGCCCACCTGCCCGCTGAGCACCCGTCACAGCCTTGCCTGCGCCCGAGGGCCTGGCACACAAGGTCCACCTTGGCTCTCGGAGGCTGTGTGGGCCTCATGAGCACAGCTCTGGCTTTGGGAGGGTGCCTGGGCTCACGCCCCCTCCGACCCGCAGAGAAGCCCCGGAAGGCCTCTGGCCTGGTTTCCGTATCTGAGAGTGGGAGCTGAGCCTCCGCCCGCAGGGTTCAGGGACAGGGTGGCCTAGGCGGGAGTGCTGGTGTGCAGGGCGGGGAGGGCCACCGGGTGCTCCATCTGAGGCCTGTCCTCTGGCCCCGCAGTCTTACACCACGTATGGCCTGGAGCTGACGCGCGTCACGGTGGTGGACACAGAGCTCCAGGTTGTGTACGACACCTTCGTCAGGCCGGACAATGAGATCGTCGACTATAACACTAGGTGTGCCCCTCCCACCCTGACCCCCGACCCCTTGACCAAGGAGCTGGGAGCCCTGGCAGGACCCCCATTCCCCACCACGGCCCAGCCTTCCTGCCCGCAGCCCAGCCCCGGGTTGGGGTCCCCGTGCCCTCCCCAGCTCCCTAAGGCCTCCATCCTTCCACCCCAGGTTTTCAGGGGTGACTGAGGCCGACCTCACGGACACGAGCATCTCGCTGCGGGACGTCCAGGCCGTCTTGCTGAGCATGTTCAGTTCAGACACCATCCTCATCGGCCACAGCCTGGAGAGCGACCTGCTGGCCTTGAAGGTACCCGCCTGCCTCGTCTTCGGCTCTCTGAGGGTCCTCAGAGGGTGGGTGGGGCCGTCTGGGGCCCGCTGCCCTCAGCCCAGGGCGGAAGCTGTAGGGTCGGGGAACAGGCATTCGGCGTCCCCCTCCCCCCTTTGCCACCCCAGCCCTCCTGTGGTCTGTGACTGCCCACCCGCCCGCCCGCAGGTCATCCATAGCACCGTGGTGGACACGTCCGTGTTATTCCCGCATCGCCTGGGCCTCCCCTACAAGCGCTCCCTGCGGAATCTCATGGCCGACTACCTCAGACAGATCATCCAGGACAATGGTGAGTGCCGGGCCGTGGGGCCGCGGGGGCCACGGGAGCCGTGGGCTCCCTGCCCTGACGCATTTGTCTGCCCTGCAGTGGACGGGCACAGCTCCAGTGAGGACGCCAGCGCCTGCATGCACCTGGTGATCTGGAAGATCCGCGAAGACGCCAAGACCAAGCGGTGACCGCCGCCTGCCCGCCCGCCCACCCGCCCGCCTCTCCTGCCGCCCCGGCCCGTTCTCTACCCCAGGCCTCTTCCAAAACAGTGCAATAAATCTTGAGATCTAACCCTGTCCACGTCGCCAAGACACAGAAAACCGAGAGAACGGGACAAGGCGGAGGCCACGAGAGCCCAACGCCGAGACTGACCCCGGAGCCCCGAGCCCCCGCCGCACCCCGTCGCCCATCCCTGCCTCTCTGCCCCAGACCTCTGTCCTCTGGAGACTGCTGCTGACTCGACGGGCGAGGCCAGGGCCCTCCCGCCCGGCACCTCCAGCGGGCCCTGCTCGTGCCCCAGGCAGCAAGACCACCTGCCCCTGCTCCTTCTCGTGGGTGGGGGGGCGGCTGGGCAGGCTTGTCGAGGGTTTGTTTGTGACAGGAGTTGTCTTTTTATTTTGTATTGTTATTTTTATTATTTGTAATTTAAACCTGATAACTTGCACAGTTGTCTTCCCCCACCTGGAGGAGCAAGGCCCTGGTGCTGCCTTCCCTCCCGGGGGACGGGGGTAGGGCTGGGAGTGGAGCACCGGCACCCCGGCAGCTGCCAGGACCTGGGAGTTCTGGGAACCAAGCCAGCCCCTCCATCAGCCCCCAGGGCCTTGCCTTCTGGACACCCCAGGGCCCATCAGCCTCTGGACACTTGTCTTCCCGCCAGAGCCCCGCCCTCCTCGGGGGGCTGTCTGTAAAGGCCCGCAGTGCCCCAGTTCCTGCATCCCCTCTCCCCCACCCCCAGGCAGGGGCAGAATAAACGTTTGTATGGATTTTAGAGCTCATGGCGTCTGGAGGTGTTCTTGGTGCCAGGTGTGGCTCTACACACACAGTGGAGGTCACCATCACCCGTAACAGGGGGAATCAGGAATGGGACCTTGCTGTCCCTCACAAAAAACAGCCCAGTGCTCGGGTTGCCCCCAGGACCAGTGTCCAGAGCAGACCAGGGCCCCATGCTTCCAGCCCCTCGGCGTTCCGTGACAGTGGGGCTAGCGGCCAGGCCCTGGGACTGGAGTTGCCTTGCCCACTCATGAGGTGGGGCCTGCGTACGGGGCTGGGAGTGGGGAGACCCCGGCCACCGCTGCATGTTCCCTGTCTGAGCAGCTAACTTGGGAAGGGAAGGGCAGCCACTGGGTAAAGCAAAAAGTGAAGCCCAAAGAGCCTCATGGGTCGGGAAGATGCTGGGGGGCCCCCGGTCCCTGTGCAGGAGCACAAAGGTGCTGGAAGGAGGGCTGCCTGGAGGAGGCCCCCTTGCCACTCCACTTCCGCAGAAGTTCCTCTGGCTTTTGCTAAAGGCCAAGAGGGCAGGCTCCCATCTGAGGACACAGCAGCCGGGGCTGCAGAGTTCCCAGGGGGCGTCGACTGAAAAATACAAGACCTGAAAGCTGTGAGTTATGTTTTATTCCAGGAACTTACTGAGGACTGTAGCCCAAGACATTGCCTCTCATATAGCTCTGAGGAACTGTTCCTCGGAGTTTTTGCTGAAAAAAACCCCATAGAGTCAAACATCAAAAGGTTCCTGCTACTCACAAAAAGCTGACATCTCTAGTTAATGATTGCAGTGCTTTTCTGTGTATGGGAAGATGCTAGATGCTGTCTGGGCTCACTGAAATCATTCCTTGGATATGCACTTCAGCTATCCAGGGCCAGTATCTGGTTCTTCTCCATCCTGAATCCCCTCACGGCGCACCACTGTGGGGAAGGGGGGTGGCGCTGCAGTGGCAGAAGGCTTGATGGTGAGCAACATTCTCTGTCCACAGGGGCCCTGAGGGGAGGGTTCTTGGTGAAGTCAGGCCTCTGCCAGCATCGTGTCCCTCCGGGGCTGTGACCAGTTGACTTTCCCCCACCCTCTGTGAACAAGGAGTGTTCTTCTAAAGAAAGGATGCAGGCAGCATCCCAGGACCCCCGTTTCTGTGTGGTCTGTCCCCCTCCCCAGAGCATGAGTGCCCCAGGGAGGCCTTGGGCAGTTGGCGGAGGAGCTCCCGGGTGTGGGGGGGGGGGGTTGGGGGGGGTGCAAGCTTTCAGCTTGCCAAAACTGCTGCCTCTTGGAGGCCAAAGAGCCTTTGCAAACTCGCTGCTTGGGAAACTCCTCTCCCTCTGTCACCGTCCCAGGGGGGAGAACCGATCCCGACCCCCTCCTCACAGGCGCCCACCGGGTGAGGTGTCTCCTAAAGGCTGTTAGAGCAGTTTGTCCAAGACACTCCCCGCAGTGTCTTTCTCTGTAACTGCTGGGTAGGGCTGGATGAACGTTTCTCCAGTGAATGAAGGAAAGGAGAGGTTTACCTGGCATCCCCCAGAGGCCGCTGGGTGTGCAGGTCTTCCCAAGAAATGGGAGTGGGAGGCTGCTGCTCTGATGGGGACGGTCAGCTCCTGGGTGCTGTCACCATCCCCATCATTCATTCCTTCACCCAACATCAGCTCAGAGGGGATGCCCGTGCCCCAGGCAGGGCACAGTCAGACAGGCACCCTCGGTCTGTTGGGTGGCGGCTGGGCCAGAGGGAGAGAGCAACCCCGAGGCTGGGGAGAAAGGGTGGTGGAGGTGTCCAGTACCTTCCTACTTTATGCGCTTCAGAGGGTTCCTAAAAGAATATGAAAAACAGAGCTTAATCACCTCCCCTGAACCCCCAAGTTTGACCCTCCTAGGAGGACCCTACCTTCAGTAGCGCCTCCCACACACCCTCCCCGCCCTGGCTCAAGTCCCCCATCTCCGGCCTGGACGCTGCCCCAGCCTCATCGCTGTCTCCCACCCCTGTTACCACCTCCAGGAAGGCCCCCGGAGTCCCGGCCGCGTGCTGGGTAGACACACACCGGGCTAGAACCCTGTGGGCTTCTTCCTGGCGGGATGATCTCTGGTTCTAACAGCCTCCCCCAGCCTGAAGTCCAACACTGTACCTGCGCGTACGACATGCTCGCTGAACTGGAACGCGCACACAGCTCAGACTCACGGTCCGCACACCTGCGATTACCTCTCCGTCCTTTCTCCGCCCCTAGCCTCTCCCCCGCACACACACCCGGCCCCGCCCAGCTTCAGCCGGGTCCAGCCCACCCCCGCCAGCGACTGGCTCCTTAATTCCCAGGCCCAGATTAAGACTCCATCCCGCCCCAGCTCCTCGAGGTCACGCTCGGTCCCGCCTTAGGCCCCGCCCCTTTTGGCCCTGTTAGGCAAGGCCTAGCTCGGCCCCACCTCTGTCCCGCCCCGCCTTCTGTCTTGGCCCCACCCCTGGGGTCCCGCCCCGCCCCCTCTACCCCGGCCCCACCTTCCACCCTGGCCCCGCCCTCGGCCCCCTGCATTCTGCCCGGCCCCGCCCCTAGGCCCCAACCTTCCGCCCCGCGCCCGCGCCGCCCGTTTCAGGCCCGTTTCAGGCCCGTTGGCACCGGGCTAACAGCTCCACCACGTCCGTCGCCCTGGACGCCTGCGGACCGCCCCAGGAGGCCCGGCCCCGCCTGCCCCGGCCCGCGCAGGTGAGCGGCGGCGCTCCCGCAGCTGTGCGTCCCCGGGCGCCCGCGCACCCTCTCTGGACTCCGCCCGGCCTGAGGGCGGGAGGACGCAGCCGCGGCGGCGGGGGCGCCCCCTAGAGGTTCGCGTGGGCCAAGGTTCGGACGGGCGCCGGAGCGCCTGTGTCGTGTGGGCCCGGATATCCAGGTGCATTTCCCAGGGGCCTGGGCGTCGAACCCTGAGCCGCTTCGCTGCGGGAATGCTCAGGGCTTCCCGGGGGGGGGGGGGGGTAGTGGGCGTTCCGGTGAGCTGAGAATGCGAGGGAGGAGGGCGTGTCCCTGCCCCCTGATACGCTTTGATTGGATTCTGGCCCACAGCATTCGTCTAACCCCGGCCGGGTTTCCCCCGGCTCTGGCTCCGGTGGGGCCAGAGCTCATCCCGGCTGTGGCCCCACGGGATGAGCCTCACTTTTCCTCATCTGGTGAATGGGCACTGGCCTTGCTCGGGCCCCCAGGAGCATCAGAGCTGGCCCTGAGCCAGGCCCTCCCTCCCCCTGGGGGCCCCGGCACCAGTGACCCAGACGCCAGCAGTCCCTGCCCTGGGAGGTTCCAGTTTCATCAGGCAGCCCAGACAGGGGAAGAAGCAGAGGAGAGAGGGTGATCAGAAATGGGATGGGGGATCCCGCAGGCAGAGGGGAAGCCCAGAGGAGGCGGCAGAACAAGGCTGGGCAGTAGGAGAAGTAGGGGCTGAGAGCCGAAGGGTGAGAAAGCTCCGGCCATGCGAGCAGGAATGGTGCTCCCGGCAGAGGGAACAGCGGGGCCAGGGCGTGGGGAGTAGGGAGCTGCTGAGTGCTGGGGGTGGGAGTCATTTGGGGAGCTGCCAAGGGCACGGAAGGACTAGGAGTGACCATGAACTAGCTGGTGGGAAGCCTCCGGGCTCTGTGGAGGGCTGGCGGTCCCTGCCCCAACACCACACTCAGACCTCTCAGCCCCTTGGTCCTCAAACACACTTTGAGACATGATGGAGAGCCCTGGGGCCCCATTTAGTCTGTCAACAAACATTGACTGAGCACCTGACCAGGCTGGGCGTGGTGTGCCGTGTGGGGATTGGGGCAGGAGGGGCAGCAGGGGGGCCCGGGAGGATGTGGGTGCGATCGGCCCCGGAGAGGTGATGGGGGACGACCATGGGGGGCCATGGGGGGCCATAGGGGTGGGGAGCAGCGGCCAGGTGACCGGCTGTAACGGGGAAGGACTCACAGCTGGTGACTGGACCTCCAGAACCTGGGGAGGGGACAGCAGATGGACGTGGGAGGTGACATTTCAAAGAAGGTGGAGTGGTGGGCACTGTCCGGCTGCCAGTGTGACCTCAGACCCCTCTCCTCGACAGCCCCACCAGCACGGGCAGCCTCGCGTACCGAGAAGACCTTGAGGAGGAGAAGAACTTGGGTGCATGTCTGGCCAAGCGCGGGCGCAGGGCTGGGGGTAGAGTGAGGGGGTGCCAGGGGGACCCTGACAAGGGGCGTTAGAGTGCAATGACTGAAGTGGGGAGATGGGAGGCCAAGCACGCGGTTCTCAGTGGGTTACAAAGAGTTCAAAATCCTATCACTGAAAGGTGGACTCAGGATTTGTGGGCCTGTGAGCCCAGAACTATCTGGGCAGGGAGTGGAGCCTCGGACACCTCGGCACCCGTCCCTGGGCCTCAGTTTACCCCTCTGTAGAAGGAATGTGCATGAGTGGGTCTCCCAGGGCCTAGGGATTGGCTCAAGGGGAGCCGGATGCTCAGATCCACCTGGGCTCCCCGAGTGCCTACTGTTGTGCAGGGGCCGCGTGGGCCCTCTCATCTGTTTACGGGCTGGATCCCCGGGGGGCCCCTTAGCCCTCCTCCGGGGTGTCATTAGCCCGTGTTTGTCCTCTCGGGCCTCAGAGTTCACCTGGGAGGTGCAAACCAACAACTGGTCCTACAACAACCAGTTCAAGGAGAAGGTCTTCCTGTGCTGGCAGAGGAAGAAGTACAAGGTGGGCAGGCCCAACCCCCGCGGGCCTCCGGGACCTGCCACCCAAGCTCTGCATGCTGGGTCAGTCCACTTAGTCCTGAGGACTGTAGCGCCGCCCTCGCCGAGTCGTGGGGTCCAGTGCTGGCGCTTCGCGTGTCTCCTCCGCCCTAAATAAGTTACTAGGCAACCTTCACGGTACAGCGTGTCCATTGGGCTCTACCTGAAACCCCCGGCCTGCGTCTCACGCGGGGAGTCCTGGGGTCACAGCTCGGCTCACTGGGTCTGCACCCGCGCTGGTCATGGCCGGAGGGAAGGGGGAGGCGGATGGGGCTGGGTGGGAACCCGGGCCCTCCTGGGCGGCGCCCCCATGCCGGCTGCCGGCTCTTGACCCAGAGGAACGTCATCCACAGGCCAAGTACAATGTCTTCTCCTTCCTGCCCTTGAACCTGTACGAGCAGTTCCACCGCATGTCCAGCCTCTACTTCCTTCTCATCATCATCCTCCAGGTGGGGCGGGTGGGGCAGCCCCAGGGGTCAGTGCCTGTGCCCACTCCACTCCTTCTACCTGCTCGAGCCACCTCCTCCAGGAAGCCCTCCCTTCCCACCTTCCCACGTGGCTCTGTAGACCCAGGGTGGTCCTACCCCGTGTTTGTCTGTGTGGCTGGTGAGTCAGTGTCCAGCCCCCCTCACACTGGGAGCACCCTCATGGCTGGGTCCCCACTGCCCAGCCCAGGGCCTGGCACACAGGAGGCGCTCAATATATGTTGGATGCTGAGGGTGCATGGGTGGCCCCTCCGGGTCTAAGGTGGCCTCCTGACCCCTTTGGCCCCAGCAGGCTGAGCTGATCCCAGAGGGCCAGGAGGAAGGATTAGGTTCTTGGGACCCGCCGGGTCACTTCCTGGCATCAGGCTGGTCATGGATGGAGATGGGTGAGGGATGGGCAGTTTCCAGTGCCTGCAGAAGAAAGGCCTGATGGAGTGGACCACGGAAGAGGCCTTGGCCGTGAGTCCCTGTGGGAAGGGAGGGTGGAGGGGCAGGTTCAAGGGCACAGGGACAGGAGGAGAAGGGCAGGAGAGGAGAGTGTGCAGAGAAATGGCCTCAGGTACCCAGGGCGGCCATGTACAGTTGATCAGGTTGTGCACTATTCTGCCCAGCACGCGCGCGCACACACACACACACACACACACACACACACACACGCTGGAGAGGGAGCCAAACTCCAAGCTGCACCTGCCCAAAGGGAATACCTTTTTCTCAGTCACGCAAGGACACCCTGTGGTTAGGCTTTTGTTCTGGTTGCTACCCCCCTATCCCAGCCAGGCCTAGTTTCCAGGACGTGCTTAGCCCTCTCTGCCCCAAAACTTTTGTCTCCGTGGGTGAAGCCCAAACGCCTTGGCCCAACTTTCCAGACTGTCTTTCTGTGTTCTGCTATCCTGTCTATCCTGGTCCCTCCTTGACCTCGCGGGGTTCCCCAGAACCCCAATTTCTGGCTTGCAGTTTCCTCCACGCTCAGGTGTTGCCTCAGGACCTTTGCACACGCTATTCCCTCTGCTAGGAATGCCTTCCTCCACTCTAGCGCTCAGTCACCATCCTTTGGTCCTCAAGGTTCAGCCATAGGTCCCCACCTCCAGGGAGCTGTTCCCGCCCCGACCCTGACATGGGGCTGTCCTGCCGTGCTGGCCCAGCCCTGACCCTGCAGGTCCCCAGCCTCACCCAGCACAGGGGCCAGTGGGGCTGCTTGGGGAAAGAAATGTCCTGTGTCCCTCCACACGGGGGCCTCCCAGACTGCCCTGTTCTACCTCTGCCGGGAAGTGGGTGGGGGGTGGGGCGCAGGCAGCTGGTCTGTGACCCACAACCGAGGAAGTGCAGTCAGAACCATGACCCAGAGCCCAGGAGCTCGACAGGACGGCTTGGCTTAACCGCCTATGGAGTGGATGGGGAAACTGAGGCACGAGAGGAGCACAGGCCTGTCTGGAGCTCCTGACCTGTCCAAGCTCAGCCGCTCAAGCCCACCTCCGGTCAGGAACAGAAGCAAGACCCCAGGCAACAGGCGAAGAGCCTGGGGGAGGGTTGGGGCGTAGGAGGGAAGGAAGGAGCCACGATGGGCCCCCCTGGGGCGAGCGAGCTCTGGGTCTTTCCTGGGGTCTGGAGACAGAGTCCCCAGGATCCTTACAGTTCCACCCACCCCAGAGGCCTCAGCTCCTTGAAAAATGAGGCAGAGGGAGGGGTCTGGGGCTGGGGGAGCCCTGACGGCGGAGGGCTCTGGCAGGGCTGCACCGAGTGTCTTGCGGAATAGTTAGAATTTGCCTGTGAGGTCTGGGGGCAAAACAGCTGGGCATCGGCGGGCGGAGGGTGGGGGGGGCAGGGGGCGGGCTGAGACAGAGCGGGTGTGGAGCAGGGCGGCACGTGGTCCTAGCTCCCCCTGCCCGGGAAGACAGACTGTGGGTGGTGGGTAGGTTGGGTGACCCCAGGCAGAGGGAGAGGTGCCCGGGTGAGGGGGCAGGGGCTGGCGGGGGTGCCAGCGCCGCCTGCCCGCCCGGGGCCCAGTCCTTGGCCGAGCAGACCCTGCGGACACTGTGCATGGCCTGCAAGGAGGTGGACGAAGACATGTACGAAGAGTGGTGCCAGCGGCACCAGGAAGCCAGCATCCTGCTGCAGAACCGTGCCCACGCCCTGCACCCGCTGTACGAGGAGATGGAGCAGAACCTCCAGGTGGGTGGAGCTCAGGGGGAGGGGCGCCCGCACCCCAGCTCCAGCCCCTCAGCCCCACCAGGGAGCTGGCTCCCTGCTCAGGCTGTCCCCACGCCCACCCCCGGCTGCTGGGAGCCACAGCCCTCGAGGACAGGCTCCAGGACGGTGTCCTCGACACCATCAAGTGTCTCAAGCAGGGGAACATCAAAGTGTGGGTTCCCACAGGGGACAAGCAAGGTGGGTCCCAGGGCGGCCACCCCCAACGTGGGGAGAAGGGAGGCGCGGGGAGAGCTCACCCCTGCCTGGGCACCACCGTCGGCCCATCTCTCTTTTTTTTCCAAAGATTTATTTTTGTTGTGGACCATTCTTAAAGTCTTTATTGAACTTGTTACAGTATTGCTTCTGTTTTATATGTTGGTTTTTTGGCCACAAGGCATGTGGGATCTTAGCTCCCAGACCAGGGATCGAACCTGCACTCCCTGCATTGGAAGGCGAAGTCTTAACCACTGGACCGCCAGGGAAGTCCTGGCCTATCCCTCTTGTCTGAGTTCAGCATTGCCCTCCACCTTGTCCCTGCGAAGGGAGGACCGGGAACAATGGACTGGGGTCCCCTGGGCGCCTCCCTCGGGCGGGCCGGTGCCATGCTCAGCGTCTCCTTGGGGTTTGGCCCCCTGGCAGCGCCATGCAGTGGGGCCCTCATTACCCCTGCCTCATAGATGACCCAGCGGGGCTCAGAGAGCATGGGCACCTGCCGCAGTTGCTCAGCCACCCAGGAGCCAAGCTGGAATGGAACCTCAGGTCCTGTGGCCGTGGAGCCATGACTCCACTCCAGTGAGGCTTCTCCGGGGCCCCACTGGGCATGGGTGCCTGCAGGGCTGCATTAGAACTTCTGCGGACAGGAGGCACGTACACACAAAATATTTAGGATGACGTTTAACAGCTGTGCTGGAGTAAAGACAAATATCCAGGCTGCATTTTTATATTCATTTTTTTCCCTCTTCTTTATTTTTTTTAAACAAATTAATTCATTTTTGTGGGTTCCTGGAAGTGCCTTGGGGCCCTAAGCACGATATGTCTAACGATCCCTTGGCCCTGGCCCCAGACCCACCTCTCACTGGCAGCCCAGCTCCAGCCAGGCAAGTGGAATGGAGCCCCCTCTGCTCAGAGCTGCAACCAAAGTCTCAGGGCTGACTCTCATTGGCTGGCCTGGTCACATGCCCTCCTCCAAACCAATTGCTGTGGCCAGGGGGAGGGGCATGCTGCTGTGATGGGCAGAGTGGGCATGGCCGCCAGGCAGGGGGCTGTGGAGGGGCTGATCTGGGCTGGTTTGCAGAGACAGCGGTGAACATCGGCTTTGCCTGCCAGCTGCTCTTGGAAAACATGATAATTCTGGAGGAGAAGGAGATTGTGTAAGACGTGGGGGTTGGGTGGTTGGGTGCATGAGCCTGTGTTGGGGGGGTCAGGGTTGGGGCAGGGCACCACCCATGGCCCAGGCATGGCTCTGGGGTCTGCAGAATGCCCTCAGCCTCTGCCTGGTGGGGCTCCCAGAGGGGGAAACCAAGGCACAGCTGGGGAGTGGGTGCAAGGAAGCCCGTGCGGCTGGTGTGGCTGAGCCCCTGCTGGACCCCTGCAGGCAGATCCTGGAGGTCTACTGGGAGAGCAGCAATAGCCTGCAGGGTGGCAAGAAGGGCCACCTGAACAAACAGCTCCCCCTGCAGGTCAAAATGGCCTTGGTCATTAACGGGGAGTTCCTGGTCAGTGTCAGCTCAGGGTGGGCAGCGGGGCCCTGGTACCTGGGAGGGGGCTGGGGACGGCCTCCACCAAAAGGCCCCCAGATGTGGTATTGGACCAGCCAAGGCGAAGGGCCTGAAGCGTCACACCGAGAGATGGTTCTCAGCAGGGCGAGAGCAAGGGAAGGACGCAGTCAGGTCCAGCCCGGAGGAGGGCCCAGTCGGGGCGTTCCTGGAGGGCAGCGGTGCAGCTGAGTGACGCGCCCCCTGTCCCCCGCGGGCCAGGACCAGCTGCTGCTGTCCCTGCGCACGGAGCCCCGGGCCCTGGTCCAGAACGTGAGCTTGGAAGAGGAGGAGCCCTGGCAGGAGCCCAGAGAGGAGAGGGCGGACTTATTGCAGGCCAGACGCCTGTCCCTGGTGTGACGGTTCGTGGGTGGTGGGCAGCAGCGCGCGGGGAGGCCGGTGGCTGGCAGCAGGCGGGGGTGGTAGCTGAGGGGCCCGGGGCCGACAGGCTGCGTGTGCCCCTGCAGCTGCGGACATCGGCATGGGGCTGGCGGGTCAGGAGGGCATGCAGGCGGTGCAGAACAGCGACTATGTGCTGGCCCAGTTCTGCTTCCTGCGGCGGCGGCTGCTGGTGCATGGCCGTTGGTCCTACACGCGCGTCTGCGAGTTCCTGCGCTACTTTGTCTACAAGACGCTGGCCAGCATGATGGTCCAGATCTGGTTCGCTTTCTACAGCGGCTTCACTGCCCAGGTGCGCTGGAGGGAACTCCCCTCTTGGGGCGGGGGGGCCGGGGGGGTGGGCTCTGGGATTGCCGTGTCCTTCCCATAGCCTCCAGGAAGGCAGCAGGCAGGCTCACACTCGGGTCATCACGGGGCAGAGTTGCCTGAAGTCACAGAGCAGCACAGACTTTTATTTGGCCGCATTCATAGAGGTAGAGATTCCAGATGAAGGGAAGGGATGGTTCCACGCCCAGCTCAGTGCCAAGCCTTTTCAGGGATATTTGGCAAATTTGAGCTTTGGAGCAAGGGCAGGACAGGTGCTCCAAATATACATCCTTCAAGGGGAGACAATGAGAGCTTGAACTTGAGAGAAGATAAGACTATGGGGGCTGGCTCCCTAACTTCAAGACTCTTGACAGTATCATGGTGAATACTGGCTGTGCTCTCCAGAGCGTTAGAGGAGTTGTAGGGCAGTGATGTCCCCTGTGTGTAAGGAAATTGTCTGAAGATAGACTACAGTGAGAGGGAATGAGCTCCCCATCACTAATGCCAAGGTATTTGAGAGAGAGCTTTACAGCAGCAGCCCTCATAAATATATATATGTATATATATATATTTATAATTATTACTTTTTTTTTTTTTTTTTTTTGCGGTACGCAGGCCTCTCCCTGCTGTGGCCTCTCCCGTCGCAGAGCACAGGCGCCGGACGCGCAGGCTCAGCGGCCATGGCTCACGGGCCCAGCCGCTCCACGGCATGTGGGATCCTCCCGGACCGGGGCACGACCCCGTGTCCCCTGCATCGGCAGGCGGACTCTCAACCACTGCGCCACCAGGGAAGCCCATAAATATATATTTTTGCTTTACTTTTTATTTCTAGATATTTTCTTCTTTTAGATGCTGCTCTAAATGGAATTGTTTCTTTAATTCACTTTTGAGATTGCTTATTGCTGGTATATAGAAACAGTTTTGTGTGTGTGTTGATCTGTGTGCCCTTCAGCTTTGTTGAATTTGTTTATTGGCTCTAGTAGCTTTCCTGTGAATCCTTTGGGATTTTCTGCATATAGATCCTGTCCTCTGGAAATAGAAATAGTTTTACCTCTCCCTTTCCAATTTGGATACTTTGAATTTCTTTTTCCTGCCTAATTGCTCTGGCTAGGACTTCCAGTGCAATGTTGAATTGCCATGGTGAAAGCAGGCACCTTTGTCTTGTTCCTGATCTTAGAGGGGACAGTGTCCAGTCTTTCTGTATTTGTTAATTGGCATTCTTCCATGGGAAGAACTGTTCCTTCTCCCCTATTTATTTATTCAATTATTTATTTCTATCAGTGTGGACTCATGGGTGTTTATTTTATTCTATGCTTTGTTGCTCAAGTTGTCCCCGATTTGCCCCTTTGCCACGTGCCTGCTCTCCTCTGAGTACATCCTCACTTCCTGGTGCTACAAGAGGTTCCAGGCCCATTTTGTCTTTTCCGTGCCCCAACCCTGGAATGAGCCATTCCCATATGGAGCCCTGGTTCTCTTCACCAGAGAATGGTAGTTAGACACCAAGATCCAAGTGCTTAGTGTGGTCATTTTGCTACTGGGATGCCATTATCCTCTCGGTAGACAGAGCTAGGAAATGCACACATATTAACCCATGTTTAGATGCAAATCTATATCTCTATCGACACCTATCCATCTATCTATTTTTGTGTATGTGAGTTCACACTGATACCTCTGCTTCCTGACCCACAGAACAAGGCTCAGCTTAGCCTTTTCCGTTTACTGCTTTGTGACTCTTATCTCTGATGGTGAGAAACTTGATTCTGGTAAAAAAGTTCGATCGTTACTTATTTGCTCAATCCCACAATGCACATAAAGTGGTTTTTGGAACTGAAACTGACATTCTTTTAACTAGTCTGGATTCGTGCATTCGGGAAGGGAGGTGGGCTATTTGTCTCTGAGGTCTCTTCCAACTCTTCTACCCATCAGTGATTTCCTAAATCGAAAATGATCTAAAAACACACTCTCTAGCCGTTTTCCCTCCTGTAGCTTTTTATTGAAGTCATCCACTTAGAACAGGCTCAAAGGTGCTGCTTTAAAAGAATTAGACCAGGGCTTCCCTGGTGGCGCAGTGGTTGAGAGTCCGCCTGCCGATGCAGGGGACGTGGGCTCGTGCCCCGGTCCGGGAAGATCCCACGTGCCGTGGAGCGGCTGGGCCCGTGAGCCATGGCCGCTGAGCCTGCGCGTCCGGAGCCTGTGCTCCGCAACGGGAGAGGCCACAACAGCGAGAGGCCCGCGTACCGAAAAAAAAGGACAAATACTGTCTGATCCCACTCACAGGGTATCCCTGGGGGAGTCACATCCATAGAGACAGGAAGTAGATGGTGGCGGCCAGGGACTGGGGGAGGGGGTGGGGAGTCAGTGTTTCTTGGGGACAGAGCTTCAGTTTGGGAAGATGAGAAAGTTCTGGAGATGATGGCGGGGATGGTTGCACGACAGTGTGAATGTGCTTAATGCCACCAAGCTGTGCACTTAAAAATGGTTGAAATGGTACATTTTATGTTATGTGTATTTTACCACAGTGAAAAAAGGTGGGGGAGAGGACTCACTGGCTCATAAAATCAGAATCTAGAAGGATGGGTCGCAGCTGGGCTGGGCCCCAGAATTGACTGGAATGGTGGACTAGGACATGGCCACAAACCTGCCACCTTCACCCACACAGGCTGGACATTGGGCTGCCCCAGACTCTGATTGGCTGATCCAAAGTCAGGTCCTAGGGAAGGAATCTGATTGGCTGGTCCAAAGTCACGTCCCATGGGACTTCCCTGGGGGTCCAGTGGTTAGAACTCTGCACTTCCATGGCAAGGGGCACAGGTTCGATCCCTAGTTGGGGAAGTAGGATCCCACATGCTGCGCGGTGTGGCCAAAGAAAAAGAGAAAAAAGTCAGGTCCCACGGAGGACTCCATGGGTCAACTTGGGTAGGAAAGAGCCTGGCCAATCCATGGTGGCAAAGGGCTCTGATTGGCCCCCACTGGAGGGGCAGGTGACCCGAAAGCAGTCAACATGGCTCAGGAGCCTGATGACTCCTGCTTTCCCCTTTGCTCTGTAGAAGGAGGAGGAGAGCATCACCGTGGAGCCCATACCCCATGTCCTCCAGGAGGCACAGACCCGGCACTCCAGCTATGCCTTCTCCCACCGGGAGGGCTATGCGGACCTCATCACACAGGGCACAATTCTGTGGAGGTCACCAGGGGTCAACAGCGACATGCTGGTTGGTCACACGAGGCCACCTGATGAGCTGCCCTCAAGCATGGAGGAGTCCTCCTGGTACCCCAGGAGGATGTCGTTCCTGGGGAGGAACAGGTGCCAGCACCAGGGGCAGGTGTCCTCTGAGGATGTTCAGCCTGCCTCTGAGGTGAGCTCATCCTTGCCTGTGGATGGGCAGTCCTCTCCTTATCAGGAGAGCCAGCACTCTCTCACCGAAAACCGGCTGTCCGGGTCTCTCCAGGAGAAGTTGCCGAAGAGGCAGGAGAGGTCACTGTCATAGGAACCGTGGCCATATACTCCCCAAAGTCTGCCACCAACCAAGGAGACACCACTATCAGCGGAGGAGAGCCAGATGACTTCTTCTGAGAGCCAGATGCTGCCTTCAAGCCAGCTGTCTTTGAAGAGCCAGTCAGCACACTTGCAGGAGAAGACATTCCTCTGGAACATCCGGAAACTGTCCTGGAAGAACTGGCCATACACCTGGCAAAAGGAGTCCGGGCCCTCCCAAGGAGGGGACGGTGCCAGTTTCCAACTCGAACCTCACTGCTCTGATGGAAACTCCACCACCAACTGCGAGAGGATCATCCACCAGCGAGCAGCCGATGGCGGTGGAGCCCTCCCCTGTGCAGAAGCAGCCGTCGCCCATGGAGTGGCTGCCAGGGCCCAGTGAGGGTCAAACCCCACCTGATTCGGCAGGGCTGCCGCCCTCACCTGAGGAACAGCAGTGACTGCCCAGGCTTAGTAAGTGTCACCCAGCATCGTGAGGCCTTCCCCCAAAGACAGGGGCTCCACCTGCTCCTCTTTCTCTAATAAGCCACTGTCTGTCTGACCCCAGGTCTCCTTGAGGCTCTCTCTTCCTATACTTCTTTCTGTGATGTCCCATGAAATAGTTCTTTTCTGGTTTTAAAAATCAAAACACTGACCTCTAGTGGCCTGATGGGGGATTTGCAGGGAAAGCTGCGTTTCTTTGGGTTTCTTTACCCTGGGGCAATGTGGATAAAAGCTTTATTGCTCTCAGAAGGGAGAAAGGTGCTGAGCAGACTCTGCTTACCAGCCCTGGCTTCCTGCCTGCAGCCTGCTGGCCTATCTCAGGGCAGTTTATAAGGTCCAGTCCTGACACCACCCAGCCTTTTCCTCCACTGGGCTGCCCTGGTTTCTTCTCAAACAAACCACCTTACACTTTAGGCTCCAGAAGGCAGTGGTCCGTGACACCTCAGAAGCAGAGCCCAGCAAGATCCGAGGCTCAGGTGGCCCAAAGGCCCTGTGGAGGCAGGGGCTCAGGGAGGGCTGAGTTCAGAGCAGAGAGGGGTGGGCTGGGAGAGGCCCGCTTCCACTTTCCCTCGTCCCCTTCCTCCTTCATAGAGGGTGAGCCCCATGCCTCCCACTCCTGCACCAGCCCCTCCCCGCCCCTCACCATTCAGCAAAGGCACAAGCCCAGGTGAGTGACTAGAAAATAATTTATTGGAGGGAAACAAAACAACAAATCCAGCACAGCAATGGTTCACAACGATGATGATATATATTTTTTAAACTTTTAAGCCTGTCGCCTGAGGGTAGGGTGGAGGGGGCCTCTGTTCCCTCTAGCCCTGGGGGTTCGGGGGAGGACTTTGGATGACCCAAATCGTGTGTCCCCTGAAAGCAGCCCTAGTGTCCAGTTGTGATTACACACTCAGGGCCACGTGGCCTCCTGGCCGCTCTCACCCCTGGTGGAGACAATCCTCCCAAAGACCAGCCCTTGGGGGGCCTGCCAGGGATACAGGAGGAGACCAGGGAGCTGATGGGCTGGTGTGGCTGAAACTGCTTTGGGCCAAGAATGTGAGTGTCCCCAGTTCCAGCCGGTGCAGGGGCCCCGGAACACGCCCCACCCCCACCCCCCGCCCTCATTGCAGGTGGGTTGAACCTGCACCCCCAGGCCCAGCCCTCCAAACTTGGGCCTTCTGTCCTTCAGGGTGTGAGAGACCCCCTTTGGCCACCCAAACCCACCTTACCTGGGGCCTGTCCTGGAAAGTGGGCTCTCCCCTGGTGGGAGCGTGGGCCCCGTGGCAGAAGAGTCACAGTCCGGGAGACTGTCCCAGAGCCCCCTTTCATGATTTTTTGGGGGCCCCTTTGTTCTCTGGGTACCAGTGGGGGCTGGGAGGGAGGGCTCCACAGGTGTGCACCCCCTACCTCCCAGGCCAGACAGAAAGGTGAAGGCCAGGCCTGAGGGAGCTGGGGCGTGTGGGTGGAGCCCGGGCAGGTGCCTGCCTTGGGGGGGTTGTCTCAGGAGGGCCCTTCAGATCTGAGGAAGTAGGGGTACACCCCGCCCCCCACCAACCTAGGCGACAAGACTCGAATTGGTTGATTGTCTGTCTCCTCTGAACAAGACACTTGGGAATTCATGCTAACGTGAGACCGACCGACCGAGCGGGGGGCCCGAGGTGGCAGTGACGCCCACTGGTGCCCCAGGACCAGGAGCCGGAGGGACTCTGGTGCCAGGAGCTGGAGGCCCCGCCACCGGCCGCCTTCCTTCTGCACCTGAGGCCCGTCCTCCCACCGCCGGCTAGACACAGATCCTTGGAAAGGGGGGAAAGTAACACAGAGCAGCGCCGAGGAGCACCGAACAGCACCGACTGGGGCATGAAACACAAGATGCGACACGGAATCCCGGGGCTCCGGCCCCGCGGCCCCGCCCCACCCCCACCCTTCCACCTAGTACATTATCTTCAAGAAAAAGTACATTAGTCATGCATCAAATCAAATTCCATTGCGTCTTTTTTTTTCATTTTTCTTCCTTTTTTTTTTCTTAAATTACATTTGAACACAGAACACATAGAATAATAAATACTCTTATAAGACATGACTTCAAAAAACAAGAAACAGAACACGCCAGAGAACAGAAAGGTATCCAACGCTCTCTCTCTCCTCTCTTTCCTAAAGGACTCATTGAAATAAGAAATCTGTAAACGCCGCAGGTCCTTCCTCGTGCGCTCCCAGACTCTCTCTCTCGCTCATGCTCCCCCGGCCCTTTGCCTCTGACCACCCAGCTTCCCCTGCCCTGACATTCAACGCGTCTCCCACGGAGCTCACCAAAAGAAATGACATACCATCGTCTGCAAAATTATAATTTAACGGTATAAAGCTTCAAGTCACGTATTCCAAAAACTAGCTAAGGATTTTTTTTTAATCACATAAACTATACATTAAATATCTTGAGGTATTTCAGAGAAAATTGTCAAAGGCTCGAAGGAGCTGTGCTGGAGGTGTCATTCCCTGTGTGGAGAATGGTCTTTGGTATGTGACAACCAGCTGGGTGTTGGGGCAAGCGGGGCTGGGCGGGGCGTCAGAAGGGAGATGGTGTGTGTGCACGTGTATGCGTGCGTGTGTGCATATGTAATAGGAGGGTGTTTGAAAGGGACGCAGGGGTCAGGGACGCTTCTGTGACCCATGTCACTGGGGCTTGAGGGGTCCCGTCACCAGAAAGGTCCCATGTCCATTCCTAAGTGTCCAACACGGGACAAACCCAGGAGGCCCTGGCCTCTGACGCTTGGGTCTTGAATGCAGGACCAGCAAGTGACTTAACCAGCAGAGAATCCCCGTCCCCCAAAAGCAGGTGCTCTCTCAAGTGGGGCCCACGTGTTCGTGGCAGGCTGAGGGAGGGGCCGTGTCCACCCAGACCCCAGCTCCCAGTGTGGTGGGACCAGTGTGTGCACAGGAGTGTGTACGTGTGTCTGGGGGGAGGGGTTGTTGCTGAGCGGGAACGGGGACCCTTAGGATTCTGCCCCAACACCCAAAGGTTCTAGAAGCATCACTCAGATCCGGTTGCTTGAAAAGCGGGGAGAATAGCGAGTCGATAAGGACAAGAGAGCATCTCACACACGTCTTTGGTTCAAGAAAAAGGCACTCATCGACCTCACCACCCTCTCCCTCCCTCCCACTCTCTCTCTCTGTCTCTCTCTCTCTGTCTCTCTTTCTCTCTCTGCTCTCTCTGGTGGTGGACAGGTGGCACCTGGGGGGCAGGGCCCAAAGCAGACCCTCGCCCACACCTGGTCCCCAGGTGAGGGAATCCTAGCATCCAGCACAAGTCCTTGGGGGAAATCTTTGGTATCAGGCGTGATTTTTCCAATCACAGACATGAACATTTGAGTGAGGTAGCCTTTACCTGGGGAGGAGGAGGGGCATTTCATTAGAAATGTCTCTTGCATTCTCAAAGGGGAGGGGTGTGGCCACCTCTCTGGGAGGCGGTGGTCAGGGGGTGGGAGGTGGTGGTCGGGGGTGGGAGGCGGTTTTGTGGGGAGAGGTTCCTTCTAGCCTCCAGCTCTTGAGCCCTGGGCGGGGGAGCAGGCTCTTGGGATCCAGCTGCCGGCCAGTCCTGGAGGTCACCTGGAGAGGGTGAGCAGGGGAGGGGGGCGTGCTCATCTTCATTTCTGACCCTTCCTTCCCCTTTGTCATTTTTTGTTTTTCTTTTGGCAAAAATTAGAGCAAGCAGATTCCACCTTGTTCATCATCTTCTTTCTCTCTTTGGAGAAAAAGCAGCAGCAGGACCGGTTCACCCCTGCGCCCCTGCAGGCCCAGCGCCGCACCCCCGAGCGCTGGGAGGTGGGGGAAGTTCCGGGGGGTCCCGAGCAGAGGGCGACGCCGCGACCCCAGCGAGCAGAGGCTCAGGTGTGCCCTGCTCTTCCGGGGCCCGTTTCTCCGTGGAATCTGGGTGTTTTCTTCTGTTTCCTGGGGTCTGTCTCTCCCCGCGCGTCATTCATCAAGGTGCCTAGCGGTAAAGTGAACTGGCAGAGGGATGTGGGGAGGGAGGCGTCTGGAATTACCCGCTTGTTTGAGCTGCCGTCCCCTCCGCTCTGGGACAGGGTGGGGAAGGGTGCTCGCCGGTGGGTGCTGGGCGGTCGCCACTGCAGGGCACCCCCGCCCCCAGACGTTAAGGCAGGCAATTCTTGGCACAAGGAATCCCGGCTGCCGGGAGGGGCGGCTGGGTCTTGGCTGCGGAGGCAGTTCTGCCGGCGGACCCGGGGTGGTCTTGGTGGGGTGGGGGCAGTGTGAGGCTCCAGCTCGACGTGGGCTTTGGCGACTTTGGAGGGGTTGAGATCTCGGGGAAGGGTCCGTGCCGGGGGTTTGGGGGGGTACCATTGTAGAGGAAGCCTCCCTGCCTCCTTCCGTGGGGTCGGGGGGCCGGCGAAGGAGGGATTATTCTTTAAATTCCTTTTTTAAATACCCGGTTTGTTTCTAGTATGTGCTTCTTGACCCGCTTTCGGGACGACAGGTGAGCCCTGGTTTTCCTCGAAGCCCCCTGGGCGTCCTGCCTTGAAAGGGAGCCCGGGAGCCCCTTTCTGTCACCCCCTCCCCTCTGGCGGGGGGGTGGAGGGCTTCCTTTGGCCTGAAGGAGATTGGGACGGAGGGAGGAGGGGGGCCCTTTTTGTGCACTTGGGCTGGGGGTGTGCTGCGTCCCTTCCCGGGGTGTGGGAACCCGGACGGCAGCCCCTCCAGGTGCCCCCTGGCGCGGGTCTCCGGGCCGGCAGGGTTGGGGCTGGGGGACGTGGGAGGGCAGCGCCCGGGCCGTGGAGGCTGGGAGGGCGCGGTGGGGGAGGGGGGAGGGGAGGGCGCGGTTGGGGGGGGAGGGGAGGGGGCGGGGCGCCTCAGGCCTTGGAGAAGGTGGCCGCGGCGCCGACGGGGCCCCCGGGGGCCGCGCCTGGCTCCTCGGCCCAGCGGTTCATGCAGCGGCGCCGCGCGTTCATGAAGAAATTGCTGACGGTGTTGAGCTCCAGGCCGAGCTGCTGCGAGATGGTGACCTGCATCTCCTTCGACGGCCGCTTGTTCTCCTTAAAGATGGCGATCAGCGTGCGCCGCTGCAGGTCGGTGAACACCAGGCGCTGCTTCTTGGGCTGCAGCGCGCGCTCCTTCTGCTGCTCCTGCTCCTTCCGCTTGCAGGCTGCGGGCGAGCGGGCGGGCGGGCGAGCGGGACGCAGCGCCACCGTGCGGCCGCACGGAAGAAGACAGGCCACGCGTCCCGGAGCGGAGAGACACGAGGAAACACAGAAATACGCGGGAAACGCGAGAGATGGAGGGAGAGACGACCCGGGGACAGGGCCAAAAGAGACAGGGAGACACAGAAAGAGGCCAGGAGGCAGCGAGTAGAGACCGCCAGTAATGGAAGGAAGGGGGGGGCAGACAGTCGTGGGCAGGAGACAGAGACAGAGGAGGCAGATGTGGAGGTGGGGAGAAACAGAAGGGGACACAGTGTGAGCACACCTCCACAGGCACGGGTCGCCACCCCTCCCGTCCCTCTTCTGCATGCTTGGCCCCCTCCCCAGCCTCATATCCCCAAACCCCTCCCCACCCCCCCAAGAATCCTGACCTCAAGAGCACCACTGGTGTTGGTGGCTTTCCGCCCTCCCTTCTGCAGCCCACACCTGGGGGGTGCTGGGGGAAATGACATGGAAACTCTACATGTGAGTTATTTGGCTCAGTGTAGACCTGGGTGGAAGAAGTGGTTAATTCACAGGTCCTTGGAGCTGTGTCACAAAGCCCAGTAACCTCCCCCCGGAATGACGGGGCAGGGGGGTTCTCAGAAGGGGGGTGACAGCCCACGCTTCCTTCCCTGGTGTCCTCTGGCGCCTGGCCAGCTCAGGGACCCTGAACCAGGCTCACATGGGCAACCACTGCCTGATTCTGATATCTGAGCCCCCACTCTGGCCTCCCCCCACCAGCAGACTGAGACTGAGGTTTGGCTCCCCTCGAGTCCCCAGAGGAACTTCTGGAGCTGGGAGGATCTAAGGGGGGTTGAGAGACCAACCCTCCCTCTCCCAGGGTCACCTGCACGGAGGACCGGGAAGGCTGCAGGAGGCTGCCCTGTGGTCGGTGGATGCTTGCAAAGGGGAAATGGCAACATCTCAGGGTGGTGGAGCTGGGCTGGAGCCTGTGGTCCTCCTCCTCCCTGCCCCAGCTCCAAAGCGGACCCCTCCCCTCAATGCCATGGGGGCCAGTGGGTGGAAAAGATGAGCTTCACCAGCCAGAGCAGGCTACTTCCCCCCGGGGGCTGCTGACATAAGCACAAACTCTATCAGAGTCTCAATTCCTCATCCACGTAGCAGTCAGGGGCAGTGGGTGGTGGACACCTGCCCTATCCTGCCTCCCTGCCAACCGCTTGCCCCAGCGACTCTGTCACCCCCATAGTGGCCGGTGGCACAGGCTGTACTAGCAGATCCCTGCTGCCAGGCCCAGTGGCCTGCTGGGACCACAAGCCAAGCTGGAATTTTTGGTTCCAGGACAGCCTGAACCCGATGACATGCCAGATCAATGTCCACACACGTCAGCAAAAATAAATGAATGTCCCCTGCACTGTGGCTCGTTTCTCGGGGACGACAGGTTCCCCTGTGTGACCTGACGCACCACGTCCCTCCCTGGCCCCCTCTGACCTGGAACACACACGGGGCTTCTGATTGGCTGTTTCAGGTTTCATGATTAAAGAAGAGTGATGATCAGAGGTTACTGGACATTTCAGAAAAGCCTCTAATGAAGGAGAGAGAGAAAAAGTGAGAAAAATGGCAGGAGGATTGGGGGATGACGCTCTCAGAAGAAACAGACAGGTCAGGCACTGTTATAAGTCAGATTCTTGGAGAGGTAAGAGAAAAATACTGTATCCATGAAACAGGACCATGAAAGGGGAAGACAATGCTTTTAGAATTTAAGTATATAATAGCTGGAATAAAGTCAATGTAAGAATTGGAACGTAGGGAATTCCTGGTGGTCCAGTGGTTAGGACTCGGCGCTTTCACTGCCAAGGGCCCGGGTTCAATCCCTGGTCGGGGAACTAAGATCCTGCAGGCCATGTGACTGGGCCAAAAAATTAAAAAAAAAAAAAGGATTGGAACATAAAGCAAATATCCCTGGAAATACAGGTGGACACAGAGATGGAAAATGAGGGAAAGGTGATAACAAAGTTAGAGGATGAATGTGCAGGTTTGTCATCGGAGCAAGAGCCCATCCAAAACTAGAGGAAGGGAAGCCCAAATAAATTATATATATATATATTTTTTTAAAATCCATGGCTGGAAGACATGAGAGTTCAGTTTAAAAGAGCCCATGAAATGCTCAGCTCAATGAATGAAAAATAATACACTCCCTGAGGTTCATCCTTGTGAAATGTCAGGGACCCAGGATGAAAAAGAAGATAAAATGTCCCAGAGAGGAAAGCCACATGCCATTTGGAGACCTAAGAATCAGAGTGGCTTTGGGCTTCTTGAAAACTGGGAGCCAGTGGAACAATGCCTTCAAAATTCTGAGGGAAAACTGTATTCAGCTAGAATTGTGTGACCGGCCAAACATAAGCATGAAGGTGGACTAAAGATATAGTCAGACATTCAAGGTCTCCAGAAGTTGACTTCTTTATACCCTTTTCTCAGAAAGCTACTAGAGGGTGTGTTCCATCAAAATGAGGAAGTAAATCAAAAAAGGAAGGTGCGAGAATCAGGAAATGTGATTCAACCTAGAGGAAAGGGAAAAGCGGTCCCCCAGATGAAGACGGGAGAGCCTGAAAGACAGCAGGACAAAGGCACCAAGGGCACGGAGGGCAGTCCCATTCAGGTCAGAGCAGAAGAACCAAGGGAAATGGAAATGTCCTAACATGCGTTGGTTTCGAACTTTGATGGAGGATGTGGGAAGAGTTCGTGATTGGCAACAATTAACTCCTGGAAAAACAAACAGCCGTGCAAGAAAGGAAAAGCAATCCTGGTACTGTATGAGGCAAAACCTAGGACATGAACAGTGTACCGGGCAGCCTTTTGTATACAAAACAGGGGAGTGAGAACATTTGTTCGTATTTTGTCTGCTTAAAGAAATGTTCGAAGGAAGCACAAGCAACTGCCTTGACCTCCCATCTCCTTGGAACCTGGCAAGCCTGTGAGACTCACGAGAGGAGGCCACATCCCCCACTCTTTCAAGGGAAAGCTGGGTCTCAGGCAGCAAGGCCAGGGAAGAGTCAAAACTCAACCAGGCCTTTACGTTCCAAAAGAGGCCTTTCTTGCCCTCCTGTTGCGATCATCAATTCATTCATTCACTCATGCATTCATTCATTCTCTTAGCAATTTTCTCATGAGTTCACTATGCATTTACACTAGGGACGGATATACAAATGCTCCTTTGTATCAATGCTCTAGCTTGCAAGAGCTTTGCATGTGCAGGGCCTTATAATTCCATAGGGCAGGAAGTTTCCTTCTTACTTACTCGGAGAAGGTAAGCCCCTCGCCCAAGTTCGCCCAGCAAGTCCTGGCAGGGGCAAGACAGCAGCCAGAGTTGACTGGCAGAGGGGAGGGAGGTAAGATGTGGGTCGCCTCTTTGCCCCCGGCCTCCCGCTTCTCCAACCCAGAGTCTAATGGGGGCCCCAGAGGCAGAGGCTGGGGGAGGGGCCGGGCGAAGCAGAGCGGTGAAAAAACTTCGCGTTTTGTCGATCGCAGCAAAAAGAGGCTCCGCTCGCCCCCCTTCCCAGCGTTCAATCTAATTACAGCTCCTCACAGCCTGGATCGATCCGGGCTCCAGTCGGAGCTGTTTACCTCGA
Source organism: Tursiops truncatus (assembly GCF_011762595.2). Taxonomy (NCBI): domain Eukaryota; kingdom Metazoa; phylum Chordata; class Mammalia; order Artiodactyla; family Delphinidae; genus Tursiops; species Tursiops truncatus. Next base: position 169,525,557 of record NC_047036.1, on the reverse strand, counting down.
GCAGCTTTTGTCACCGCTTCCCTCCCCCACAGACCCCGGCGGCGCCGGCCTGGAGGCCCCTGCCCCTGGCGGGGGTGTGAGTGCCAGCACGGGAGGTGCCCCAAAGCCCCCCAGCAGCGGGTCCTATCGCTGCCCTGCCCCTCATCAGTATCCCTCCCAGCGCCCAGCATCACCCGGGTCAGTCCTAATAACCAATGCACCCCTGGAGGCAGCCCCAGAAGGAGGAGAGGCCTGGGTATGGGCCCCTTTCACAGAAGTGAAAACCAAGGCTGCCAGAGGACCGGCCAGGGAGCAGGGCTGGGGAAGAGGAGCCCGGGGAGCAGCCTGGGATGTACTCATGGCACCAGCCAGCAGCCTCACACTGCCATGCCACGGCTGCGGCCACCTCTTCCACGATGATCTCCAGTGGGGACCGCCACTGTGGTGTACCTGCATCGCCTCCTCCACCTGCATCACTTCTCCCTCCATCACCTCCTCCACCACCCCCACCTCCTCCACCTCCATCACCTCTTCTGCCATCACCTCGTCTCCACCACCATCGGTGTCCATCTACCACCATCCCTTCCATCATCTGCATCAGTTCCACCACCAGCCCCTCCTCCTCCACCATTACCACCACCTGTACCACCACCACCTCTCTCCGCAGCCGAACTCCATCATCAACACCACCTCTGCTCTCATCACCTCCTCCACTTGCACCTCCACCACCGTCTCCTCCAAAATCCTCACCGACACCATCAAACCCCCTCCTAGAGTCCACCTTGTATGTGCCCAGCACAGGGGGACTCAGCCCAGGTTCCCCCACCAGGGCCACCCAGCCTGTGGTGGGGAGACAGGGAGTGGCCTCAGACACAGGCCCTCACCACCAACCATGGCTGCCGTGACAGTCAGCAGAGGAGGAGCCAGCTGGGCTGGCCTGTGGGATTGGTGTGGTGGGATGGCCTTCATACATGCTCTGGGACCCTGGGTGGGTCAGTTCCCTTGCAGGGCCTGCCTCAGTCTCCTCAGTGGCAAAATGGGACGTTCTGCCTCCTTCAAACATTTTTCAGGGCACATCAGCTGCCCCAGCCCTCCCCATCTCGCTCGGCCCCTGGTCCCCCACTGCCTCTCTGTTCTCACCTCCTCCTGCTGCCCCTCACTCAGCTCACTCCTCCGTGGCCACACTGGTCACATCCCCCGGGCACAGTGCAACCTCAGGGCCTTTGCACTGGCTGCCGCCTCTGCCTGCATCGCTCTTTTTTATTTATAAATATTTATTTATTTATTTGGCTGTGACAGCTCTTAGCTGTGGCACGTGGGATCTAGTTCCCTGACCAGGGATCGAACCTGGGCCCCATGCATTGCGAGCACAGAGTCTTAGCCACTGCGCCACCAGGGAAGTCACTGCCTGCGTTGCTCTTCCCACGTTTCTTCATTGTTCCCTTGCCTCCTTCCATTCTTCGCTCAAATCTCTTCTCTGTGAGGCCCACCCTGACCCCCCCCAATTTAATACTGCAACTTTCTCCCTCCTCTGCTTTTTTCTTTCTTTTTTCCACACCATTCTCCCACTCTATCCAGGGGTGCCACAGAGTGAGGGTTTTGGACCCAACTTTCTCTCCTGTCCACCCTCCCTGACCCCAGGGACTGAGAATCTGATACTTGGAGCTGCTGATTCCAAGATGCTCTGATCTTAAAGATGGTGGGGAAGGTGATGGAGATAGAAATGATTCAGGTGGAGGAGGGGATGCAGGTGCACCACAGTGGCGGCTACACCCCATCCTGTTTCCCTCATTGCTATCAGTCTTTTTGGAGTCCAGGGATGAGGAGGGTCTGGGGCTGGCTCCTGGGGGGGTCCCAGAAGCCCTGGAGGAGATCAAAGGAGATACAGAAGAGACCTTATTCCCAAATCAGCTGCCTCACGGGGAGCCCAGCAGGCGCTAACGGCAGGCTTTTCGGCTGGTCTGGCCCGCGGGACTCCAGGTAGGAGGGTGGGCCCTGTTGGTCCACGTTTTGGGTGGCGGCAATGGGAGGTGAGTTGGGGGGACCCTCAAGTTCCCTTTCATTTCAGACCCCTGGAGACTTGCTCCCATGGCACCTCTGTCCCTCCTGCCTTTCTACAAAGCTGCTTGCGTCCAGGGGCCCAAGAGGGCAGTCAGACCCGTCCCCACCGTGGATTACTGCGTGGTGACGGCCTCTGAGTCTCAGGTTCCTCAAATGGAAAATTGTCTTAATCATGATCTCTGCCTTACCAGGCTCTGAGAAGGGGTTTAGCCAGAAAAGTCTTGAATACGATGGTGGGGCTGGGATGAGGCTCCCAGCTCCCATATGGGGGCCCCGGGGAGGAGCTAGGCTCTGGGCCCCACTTGCAGGGCAGCCATGAAGTTTCTCCCCCTCTCAGGGCAGGCCTCAAGCCTCAGCACCTTCCCTAGAATCTTCCTGGAGGGGGGAGGGATGGAGAAAATGAGGTCTGGAGTAGGGAGCTGGGCTGCCTCAGCCAAAGAACTCCTAGACATCCCTCAAGGCCCAGCCCCAGTTGCCCTTGCCCCAGGAAACTCTTCCCCTCACCCTCAGCAGAACCCCAATTCTCTCCCCTAGGAGCCTTCTGGTGCCCAGCACAGAGTGGATCCACGGGAGGCTGCCGGCTGGCTGTGTTGTCCAATGCCTGACACCCCTGTGTGGGTGGTAGGGGACTCAGCCCAGACTGGAAGACCCTGCGCAGGGAGACCCGGTTGGTCACTGCCCTGGAGGGTCCGGTAAAGCAGGGGGACCCCAGGGAGGGCCCTCAGCAGGGAGCACCCTGTCCCCAGTCAGCCAGGGAGAAGCTGGGGCTGTGCAGCAGGAGGGGGAGGGCTGTGTCCCTGGATTCAGTCGCCCCTCAGTGGATGGAGAGGATCAGGTCCGCAGTGGAGGGAGCTAGAGTTGCACCTGTTCACCCCCATCATCACCTGACAGACACCCATCTCCTCCCCCCCTCCGTCTCCCCCTCCCCTCTGGCATCCTGCACCATCCTCCTCTCCTCCTCCAGAGGCCCACTGTGGTCTGGGTGGGTGACATGGCGGGATGAGTGCCCCTGCTGTGCCTGTCCTGGGCCATCCCTGGCCCCAGCCGGCTGAGCATGCGGGCGTCTGCCTGTCCCCCATCAGTTGGGTGTGCCCGCGTGGGGCTGCACAGGGCCTGGCCGGGTGGAAGGCGGCGTGTGCAGTGCGGCTTTGCTGTGTTGGAAGGGGTAGCCACACACCGCAGACCACACGCGTGTGAGGAACGGGTAAACTGGGAGGGTAGCCAGAGCCTTCGGTGCGATAGGCAGACAGGTGGGCAGCGGGTGGGGACCTGGGGGGCGGTGGGGGCAGAGGCTCAGAGGATGCGGCCGGTCCGTGGGCAGCGGCGGAAGACCCGGGGGCCAGCAGGCCTCAGCGTGACGTTTGCTTGCAGCTGGCCTCGGGGGTTGGGGACACAGCGTGGATGTCAGACAGAGGATGCAGTGTGAAGAATCAAGGGCGGAACGTGACTTGCTGGGTGTGACAGCCAGGGTGCGTGGCGCTGAGCCCACTGGGTCTGAGTCTACAGGACGTAGGATGGGCCGTGGAGACCCCCGGGGTGGCTCCTGTCTGTCTTCCGGCCTTGGGCCTGCTAGCTGCCCCACTGCCCTGCCCTTCCCCATCAGCGGGGACGCTGGGCCTGGGCTCCGGGGGCCGAGTGGCCCTGAGCACACAGTCTGTGGACACAGTTTTCCTGGTTTATAAAGCGGGCCCAGCGACCCCTGGTCCTGATGTCCCCATCTGTCCGTGGGGTTGGGGGTCCCAAGCAAAGCTGGCTCCACATGCGGGCCAGGGCGGACCCTGCAGCTGCTCACTCCTTCCCCCTCCCGCTTCACTCACACAGTTACCAAGCACCTCCTGTGTGCACTGTATGCAAGGTCCCACGGAGCCTCGATGTGGTGTGAAAATACTGTCACCCGAATAATCGCACAGATACAGGGAAACCGATGACTGACTGTTCCCAGACGGGGCTGCCAGCTGCCCCCGCTGTGCAGCTCGGGATGGAGGTGGGCATGGTTGGGCTATGGGTGGGGTAAGACATGAGCCCGGCTAGGGGGGAACAGATCTGGAAGAAGCCAGGTGGCATCAGGAGGGTGGCTCCCCCCACTGTGAAAGCCTGGGTCTGACAGGGGAGGACAGCAGCCAGACGGTGGCCCGAGAAGTGCTCATCCCTCTGTGTCACCCTCCGTGCAGTGTCAGAGCCACCGCGGAGCCACTCTCGCCTGCCCGCAGGGCCCCGGCCCCGTGTGCCGGTACCACCCCCTTCCCAGGATCTGTCTACCTGGGCACCGGGTGGTGGTGTGGGAGCGGGAGCCAGAGCCACTGTCCCGTTCCCTCCCCTCCGGCCACCTCCCGCGCTCAGCTCAGCTTCTCGGGGCAGACAATTCAATACGGAGCCAGGTCCCCGGCTGGGATGATGACCGGTTTCCTTGGCGACACGTCCCACCCCGGCCACCAGCTGCTCAGCCCCAGGTGTGGGCCACATTGATGCCACCACCCTAGTGGCTTGTCCCCACTGGGCTGAGCTGCCCTGAGCAGCCCCCGCTGGCCTCCCCTGGCCAGGGACAGTGAGTGACTTGCCCAAGGTCACACAGTGAGTCACTCGGAGGGGAGCCTGGAGCATATACAGCCTCCGACCTGCTTTATCCACACCCCGCACTCCTCAGGGCACCGGGAAGACGTTCCCATGGGTGGGGGGGAGGGGAGTCATCTCCAGGGAGACGGTGCTGAGCCAGGCCCCTGCCCTCAGATGTGGACCCCCTGGAAGCCTCAGCAGCCCCTCCTCTGTCTCCGATGCCTCACCACTCTCTGCCCCTCCACCCCTCCCCTGCCCGCCAGGTCCACCCCTCCCCCTCCCCCAGCCTCTGAACGCACCTTGGCTGTCACCCAGCCTCCCTCCCCACCCCCCTGCTTCCCCTGATGGGATTTTAATGGCCGCATTTTCAAATTAGTTCTGAGCCTTTCAAAGACTTATCAGGGAAATGAGCGTTTCCACCGGGTTCTGGGCTGCCCCTCCCGGGGGGTGGGGGGGGGGCGCTCCATCTGGTGGTTGCAACGCCTGGGGACGGGGGGACGGGGGTGTCCAGGGTCAGCTCTCACGCCTTGAGACCCGCCCCCCCATTCAGGCACTGGGGGCAAACCTCATCAGCGGGTGCACACAGAGCTTTTATTTTTTAAAAAAATGTTAAGAGTCGCAGCGGCTGACAGCTGTAAATGGATTTGAAAAAGATGACAGGAAAGGAACCTTCGGTGATAAGAAAAAGCATAGAGAAGCCAAAGCAGAAAAGGCCAGCGTGGGGGGGGGGGGACCCAGCATTTCAGTGACTGGGAAACTAAGCCACAGATAAACTCACAGGCAAAACTGTCGTGCTGCGCGTGCTCACTGCAGCCCTGGGGGCGACGACAAACCACCTGGAACTGTCCTAAATGTCCATTGGGCAGGGACGTGGTTGAAGACAGAAGGAAAGGGCCAAACAGAATACTATGCAGCAGGCAAAAATGCCTTCGAGGCTCTCTCTTTCCTGATGTGGATGTGCCGGCTGTCGGTGAAGCAAAAGCACAGCAGAACCGGTGTTTTTTAAAAAGAGGAAAAGGAAAAGGAAAAGGACGTGCATTATGGCTGCCGGATGAAGTGTAACCTCTCTTTCGGAGGAGCAATACGAACTGCGGTTTACAGAAAGGGGACTTGCTCCACTTAAATTTGGAACTTGGCGAATGTGTCCGCTGTGTGAAAAAAAATAATACAGCATTTTTTAAAGAACAGGGTGGGTAGACAGGAGGGAGGCGGAGGAAGCAAGCAGGGACTTTGCCGTTGCTCCGACGCGCGCAGGAGGCTTTTCTTTACGTGCTTCGTTCTCAGCCGGGCTGAGGATTCTAGTCTCCATTTGGGGAAACGGAGGTGCGCAGGGGAAGCGCCTTGTCCACAGTCCCGGGCCTGACCGCCGCCGCACGCATCCCTCCCCAAGCGCCCCGGCCCCCGCGCTGTGCTGTCTGCATTCCAGGAGCTGTGAGCTGTGACCCGACGTTCCGAGCGCACAGCCAAGCGCGCCAAGTCCGCCGCCGCCCTGGGTTGGGCCAGAGGGAGGCGAACCCAGAGGCGGCTCCCCACGGGTGGGATATGACTTCCCCCGGGGTAGGATGCGGGCACTTGTTGAGGGCGCGCCGGTGACCCTGAGGCTCGGAGGCCGCGGGTGTGCAGTGCAAGGGGCCGGGTCCTTACACTGGGCTGCGTGCGCCCATGTCCCTCCAGGCTGTGGAGGGCGGATGCACGCTAGATCCTTTTGGGTTTGTGAGATCCCACGTCCGCTGAGGACAGACGTGCGGAACGTGGCGGCCCCGGCTGCACTCCGCGGCTTTGCCGGCACTGCGGGGCGGCGTTGACCTGGTGGTGGAAACTGAAGCACCGACATCTTCCCTAGTGGGCGCGGATGCGCTAGGGTGCGTAGAAAAGCATGAACCCTGCTGTGCCCGCACCAGGTCCCCCATCACCTACCACCGTCACCGCGGGCGGACGTGACCCTCTCCCAACCCCCCCAGCTCTAGGGAGTGGGGTCCGGACCGCAGCTACCCGGAAGTGGATGGGTAGGAGAGGTGGCCCAGCGGCTCAGCTGGGGGCCCGTGAAAAATTCCCAGGCGCCAGCGAAGGTGTCGGGGGGACGGAAGTGGGTTCTTCCCTGCTCCCCCAGCACCGGGATGTGCCAGACCCCGACCGGAGGGCGGTGGGGGTCCTGGGCCGGAGTCTGCGCGCGCTTGCCGTAGTGTGGGTGTGGGCGTCTACACTTGTGTCCCGTCAGGATCTACACTTATATCCCCCGTTCCTTTGCATCTCCGCTTGCGTTCCCCGCGTGCAACTACACTGTGTCGCTGGCACTGGCATGTCTACACTCCCGTCCCCTCTCTCCAGAGGCCCGCGCCGGCCATGGGCGCCTCTCCTTGTCCGTTTCCACCTGCTGCCAATTTGTGGCTTTACGCGTGTGACTCTAGGTCTAAGCCCCCGGCCTACCCCACATCTGTCCATAGGGCAAGACACCAGCAGCAGGAGAGTCCCCCCTTTTCCTAGCCCCACCACGTCCACACCTACTTGGCAGAGGGGAAACCGAGGCTGCAGGTGTCCCTGGACTGCCCAAGGTCAGGTGGGTCACCCAGGCTGCCCCTGGCTCCCGGCCAGCCTCTTCCCTCCCCCACGAGCACAGCCTTCCTTATTGATCAAGGGCCATATTTAATTAAACACTTGATTCAAACCAGCCTGAGCTCCCCTGGTTCAGCTGAGCTCGCTGCTACGTACAAAGACTCCAGCCGCAGGGGTCCAGCCTCCATCCTTACAGCAGCTCTGGCTTCCCACCTCCCAGCCTTTGTCCTTGGTGGTTCCACCTGCATTGACGCAGGACAGAAGGTTAGGGCCGTGGAAGGAAGTTTCCTCTACTTCTGGGCCCTTGGGAGCCACGAGGCACGGTACTAAGCAGAAGAACGATGAGCTCTGACTTACTGTAAGAAGCCCCCTCCAGCTTTGGAGTGAGGACATCAGGGGAGGGAGTGGAGCCTGGAGACCAGCAAAGAGGAGGCAGCGGCCAGAGATGGGTTGCTCAGACTAGAGTGGTGATGGTTGATAGGGAGGGAGTTTAGGGAGAATGGCTGGGTCTTGGTTAGTCCTAGGATTTTCAGGTAAGGGGACTGCAGAATAAAGGAGCCAAAGCCCAGCTCCAACCCCTCACCCGGGAGATTCCTCTGTGTGCTTCTCTGTGACGTGGGAACGACCATCCTTGTCTCTCAGGCAGGAAGGTACTATCGGGACTGGGGTCCAAGGAGGGCTGGACCTCCAGTTCAGGGCCCAGGTTCCCCCTGAGGGCTGGCAGCCAGGAGGGGGCAGTTCACCAGGAAAAGCAGAAGCGGGTGGCTCTGAGTGCAGCAGGAGGACCCATCCCCAGGGTCTCTGGTGGTCCCTGAGGGGACTCTCATGGGTCCGTGATCCTGTCCAACTCTGAGTCGGAAGGACAAGTGCAGGCCTGCCCTCCCGGCCCAAGGGTCACCCAAGCGGTTTGTAAAGTGGACCTTGACACGACCTTGAGAGCCTCCCTCCTGTCCCTGGCCTCAGTCCACTGAGCTCCCCTCCCAGCCTTTGTCTCTGCCGGGCCACCTGCCCGGAATGTCCCCCCGTCTCTGAGGGAGGTGGGAGCCTGAGCATCTCAGGCCCCATTTACTAAAGGCTCTGAGTCACCCTGAGTGCGCAGCACTGGCAAGCACCCTTCTTTCAGCCTTGGCTTGCTGGTCTGTAAAGTGGGCTCAACACCCAAACTGGCTTAAAAGGTCCCTCCTTTGTGGTGGGTGAACCGAGGGGGAGGGGGAGGGCTTCCGGGCATCCCAGCCCGCCCCCTCCCCATCTGACAACCTACCCCTCTCCTCTCCCTCCCCCTCTGCGTGGAAATGAAAGCCAGAATCAGTGAACCTGGGCAGGGTGCTGGTGCCGCCCCACTTGGGTCTTGTGGTCTAGAAGGAGAGACTGGTTTGGGGGACCCAAGACATCATGCACAGCCCCTCATGGCCCTGGCACACACAGCCCCGGACAGTATCCCCCCACTCCCTGCTTCCCTGAGGAGGCCTGCAGTGTCCCCTCCAGGTCCCAGACCCCTTCTGGCTCCCCTTCCCCACTCTCTGTGGGTCCCACAAAGCACAGGCTGCCAGGGATGACCCAGGTCCTCCCTACAGACAAGGAGATGTGGGTTGAGTGGGTGATTAAGCAATGGGGCCTCAGGGTACAGGGTCTGTGAATACATCCTGAGGGGCTCTGGGGGGGGCGGGGTTGATAAGAAAAACCTCAACAAATACCTTGGAGGTGGTATCTGATTCTGTCCATTTCTCAGATGAGGAAACTGAGACTCAGACCCTCACCCAAGATCAGTCAGTGACTGAGCCCGGGTGAGGCCAGGTCTCCGAATTCTCTACTGGGGTGGCTTTCTGGAGGGGTTTGCAAGAGGTGTGGACCCTTGTGGGTGGATCAAGGTCAGGTTTTACTGAAGGTACATTGGTCTTTGCAGGGGTGGGGGGATGGGGGGAGGGGAGAGGGGGTGGAGAGTGCTTGCGGGGGGGATGGATAGTGTCCCTCCAAGTGGGACTCTGGAATTGGACCTTGTGGGCTGAGTCTCTTCTTCTCTTCCCATTCAACACCTGTCCGGGATGGTGGCTGCAGAATGGGGGGAGGGGTGGGGGAAAAGCCTGTCCTAGCCTGGAGGGGGGCAGCTGGTGTGCCTTTCCCCTTTCCATCACCATCCCTTCCAGACTCCAGGCCCCTGGCCACCGCACTGCAAAGCCACCGCCAACCCTGACATCTGCCCTCACCGTGCCCACCCCCTGTCACCTCCGGAAATGGCTCCCTCTCTGCCTCAGTTTCCCCCACGGCCGGTCTCCCACAGCCTTCAGGGATTCTGGGTCTGGGGCTCATCGGCAGGCGAGAAGGAGGAGGAGAAGGCCCTTCTTTCAATCGCCACCATCTGATATTTTATATATATTTTCTGATCAGTTACAAAAAATACTTTTCCTCCGGAGTTGCAATTTAAACAATATTTGAAGACGGCCGAAGTTATCGACCCGGCGACGGTGATGAATTAGAGACGGTAATTCGAATTCATCGACCGCCCCGCCCCCGCGGAGTCCGCCAGCCCCTCCCCCAGCCCCTCTCCCGTAATTACTGTTTGAGACAGAGTCGGGGAGGGCTTCGAAGAGGCGGCGGCTCCGAAGCTGTGGGAATCTGAGGATCCTGGGGTGGAGTACGGCTAGTCACCCCCCCCCCCCACCATGGCAGTGGGGTTGGGGGGGATGCAGGATGGGCCATCCCCAGAATGTCAGAGCCAGAGCCTGGCTCCCCCAATGCACACACATTGTACAGGGGGGTAAACTGAGTCACAAAGAACAGGCAGGCCTGGCGGCAACGGAGTGGGGGACCCTCAGGTCTACCTGGCCAGATTTCTTGGGTGCTTCAGAGAAACAAAGAAACTGCTCTTCCCTCCTAAGCCCCAGAGTCGGGAAGGAGAGAGGCGGGGGAGCTGGGAGGTGACAGGGTCCAGGCTAGTGGAACCCAGCAGCCGGGCAGCCGCTGGGACCTCTCCACTCCCCTTTCCAGTCTCTCCTTTTCTGTCTCTTTGACTTTCTCGCTTCTTTTTTTTTTTTTTTTTTGCCACTCTCTGTCCTTCCTTACCTATCTCTCTTTCTCTCTGTCTCTCCGTGTGTCTTTCTCCCTCCTGGTCCAGCGCAAGGACGGGACTACCTGACGGGAGGTCCGGAGCAGCTCGGCCAAGAGGCGAGGCCGGAGGCGGGCCAGCGCGAGGGGGTGGGACTGGGGCGCGGAGCTGCAGGGTCCCGGGATGGGGCGGGGAGGAGGGAGGGCGGCGGTGAGTACTCCCTGCCGGGGTTGGACTGTGCGGGTCTGGGCGCCGGGAGGTGCTTTTGGCTGTCGCTTGCGGGTCGGCGCGTTGCGGAGGGATGTGCCCCGCCTCCCCCACCAGCCGCTGCGATTTGCCGCCACTTAACCGCTTTTCATTCGCGCAGCGACCGGAACTAAAGGCCTCTCGGCCGGTCGGTGCTTAATTACCCCGGCCCGGCCACCGCTGACATCCTAAGGCCAGCCCCGCGCTGTGGACGGGGTCCTGAACGCGCTAGAGGTGTGGCGGGGGCCCAGGGCCGGGCGCGCGGACCAGGTGGACGGGGGTGGGGTGGGGTGGGGTGGGTGGGTCACGCGTAGGCAGCGGCCTGGAGGAGCCGGGGACAGGCCGGGTGTCGCGGCTCAATGTCGCCTGGACCTGAGCATGTGCCAGGTCCTGTGCTCATCCTCTCCATTCACCCCACGTACCCCTGAGACGGCCACTATTCTGACTCCCACTTCGAAAGGGGAAACCGAGGCTCAGAGAGGTGAGGCGTCTGACTGCCGCCGCAGAAGCCAGGGAGGCCCGGCTGGGATGCAAACGCAGCCTCAGTTTCCCCTGCCCTCCCCGCACTGACACCGACTCTGGGAGCTGGTGCCCTGCTGGCTGGCACTGATCCCTCACAGCAGGCACCCGCCACAGGGACTTCTCACCTGAGGCTTGTCGTTCTAAGACGCCCTGGCCAATCTGTTGGGTGGCCCCGAAGTGTGCCACTCACATACCACAAAGAGGTCCAGTTAGTTAAATGACAGTGACGGTGGAAAAAAATGGAAAGTGGTGTGTCCTTTGGGTACACACATGTCAGACACGATGTCCCCAAAATACACGCGCCGGGGAGGAGGCCGAAGGTGGCCAGTGTACAGTAAGTCAAACCTCACAAGTGACCCCATTCGCTGGGGGCTGCTTAGTACCTACAGCGTCAGAGCCATGCCCTTGACCTGCTCCCTGATCACCTGCTTCACACACGGCACGCTGTGGCTGTGTGTTGGTGTGACTGAGTGTCCCCCGTGAGCACACCTGTGTCACTGCATGTGTCATGAGCAGTGGGTACTGCCCTTACACACAAGACCCTCCAGGTTCCTGATGCCATTTCTAACATTTCACGGCCACCTTCCCACGCACTTGGTTACCTGCCACATCAAAGGAGGATTTAGTCCCCAATGTGGAGAATCTAGGAAGCCTATCCGGGGCTCAGGCAGTCACCTTGTTCTGCAGAAGGGGCAACTGAGGCCCGCGTGTGGGTGCAAGTCCCCCAGGTTGTCCAGGACGCCTAGGGGGAGGGGAGCAACGAACACCGACCCCTCTCCATCCCCCAATGGCACCCCCTCTTCCCCAGCCCCCCTGCCCGGCCCTTCACAGCCAAGTGCCTCCCTGCCTCCCCGCTTACGGGGTGCCTGGTTTGAGCCCCAGTCCACTCCATCCAGCCCCACTCGCCCCTGTGCGCAGAGAAGCGATCGATCAGGCGCCCGGGGCCGCTATTGTCCCCGCTGCTGGGGCAGCTGCAGCCCCTCCCCAGAGTGGCCAGGAAAAGACTCCCCCCCACCCAAGCCAGGCCACCGTGGTGAGAGTGGGGGCTCTCTCCTGCACCCCACCACGCACACCCAGGAGAAGTGGTCCTGGCCGCCGGCTCTCTGGGGGCAGGTGTGGACCCAGCTGTTGTCAGCTGGGAGGGAGGAGGGAGCGAGGGGAGGATGAGCATCAGTGTGAGTGAGACACGGAGACAGAGGCAGAGAGAGGTAGAGAGGGAGCGGGACAGAGAGAAGGAGAAAGAATGAGACCAGGAGGAAAACGGAGACAGAGCAAAAAAAATAGATCCCAGTTCGCCCGACAGAGAGAGAAGTGGAAGCGAGAGAAACACAAAACGGAAAAGAGAGGCCAGTGGGGTGCGCGCACCCTAGCCAGGAGCAAACGCGTGGGGCGGGCGGCCGGCTGGGGTGTAAAGGCCTCCGCGCCGCGCGGGCCGAGGGTCCCCCGGGCTGCCCCTCCCCCGCCCGTTCTCGGGTGACCTTTGCTAGCGGCCGGAGAGGGGGAGGGGGCTATCGATCGCAGAGGCCCAGCTACAAAGAAGCGCGCGCTGGGGCCGGGGGCTGAGCGCGGGCCCGGCCCTGGCTGCTAAGGTTCTGGCACCCGGTGCACGGTCCCGGCGCTCTGCCCCGGGGCTGGAGGCGCAGCGAGGGATCGTTTGGGAGGAGGGGAGTGGCACCCCGAGCTGAAAGCGGCGGCGCGTCTTGGGCACCCACCCCCTAAAACACACACGCACACATCACACACACAATGAGCGACCCTGCTGGCAGCTTGGGGATCCTCCAGCAGTCTAAAAAGGGTCCAGGAACCCCCTCCCAGTTCCCGGAGGGGCTGGGCGGGAGTCTACGGGAGGGACGGCGGCACAATCCTTTTCCCCCTTTTGCTGACGGAACTGACGGGCAGGGGCGCAGATCACGCTCTAGCCTCCTGCAGGGGGGTCCAGAGTGGGGGGGCGGGGCGCAAGGCCGCCGACTGGGGAGGGAGCCGGGGCTCTCCGCTGCCGCACTGCTTGGTGCTGGGGAGCCCCGAGCCGGACCCCTAGGGTCGGGCGGTACGCGCCGCGCTCCTACCTGCGAGGCGCAGCGCCGACATGCGCTGGAACTCGGGCTCCTGCAGCCACTTCCACATCCTGCGGAAGGTCTCGCGGCCCGACTTGAGCTTGCTCCAGGGCTTGGGGTTGCGCAGCAGGTCGGAGAGCGTGCCCTGCGAGCGGCACAGGATGCGCTGCGCGAAGATGGCCTGCGGGATGCTGTAGCGCTTCAGCTCCGCCGTGATGCGCTGCGCCACCTCCTTGGTGTTGATCTCCTCGGCCGCCGCGCCCGCCCCGGGGCCGCCGCCTCCCGCGGCCGGGCCGCTGCCGCCGGAGTGAGGCCCGTGCGCTCCGGCCGCCGCCAGCCCGTCCAGCGGCGCCAGCAGCCCCCCGGTGCTCCCGGCGCCCGAACTGCTGCCGCCGCCGCCTCCGGGCAGCCCGCGGGCCAGCGCGTCCTCCGCGCGACCCAGCAGCGCGGCGTGAGGCTCGAAGGCGGCGGGCGGCAGCAGCTTGTCCCCCGCCAGGTGGCCCGGCGCGCCATAGGCTGCCAGCGGCGGCGGCGGCGGCGGCGGCGGCGGCGGGGGCTGAGGGGCGCCGTGCAGCGCGGGCGGCAGTGCGTTGGGCAGCGGCGAGAGCGGCGACCCCATGGCGGGCAGCTCCTTGCCGTAGGGCCCGTAGAGGTGGCCCATGGAGGCGAGCGCCGCGCGCTCGTCGCGCATGAGGGTGAAGCTGCCGCTCACGCTGGCCGCCAGGCGCTGCGGCGGGGGCGGCGGGGGCGGCGCGGCCGCCGGGTGCGGGTGCGAGTGGGGGTGGCCGCCGTGCGCCCCGGCTACGGCCGCGGCCGCCGCGTGCTGGTGGAACTTGTCAGCCACGGCCGCGAGCGGGGGCAGGTGCTGCAGGGGCGTGAGCGTCGTGTAGGTGCCGCCCAGGCCGGGGGCCTCGCAGGCCATGCCCATGGCCGGGTGCAGCGGGCCCGCCAGCTCCCCGCGGAAGTCGGCGCCGCCGGCCGCGCCGCTCGAGCCGCCCGCGCCCCCGGCGCCCCCGGCGGCGCTGCCGCCGCCGCCGTCCAGCAGGCTCGCCATGCCGGCCACCAGGCCGGGGCGCCCGGGCGCCACCAGGCCGCGGTGCGGCGCCGCCGCCGAGCGCGCGTGGCTCGGGCTCAGCAGCTCTCCCGCCTGCGCATGGGCCACGCCGTGCAGGCCCCCCAGGCTCTCCAGGCTCAGCTCCATGCTCGGCCGCCGCGCGCGGGCCCCTCGCCGGCTCGGCCGCCCGCCCGCCGCGCGCGCTCCTTGGCGCCGGCCCGGCGCGCTCAAGGCCGACGCATGGCCCCCGCCCGCTCCCCGGTGGCTGCGCGCGAGGCTGCCCGGCTGAGCGGCGCACGGCCCGGCCCGGCTGCGAGCGCGGCCACCAGGATGTGGCGGGGGAGCGGCCGCCGGCGCCCGGGCCCGGGTCTGACGTCAGTGCCCCCGCCCACCGGCTCCCCTCGCCGCCACCTCCCGCCGCCTTGCTCTCCGCCCGCCCCGGCCCCTTTCAGCGCCAGGCAGGCCGGAGTGGGCCAGACTCCGGGCTTCTGGGGTCCCCTGCCTCTGTCTCCGCCGTGCCCCCTGGGGACTGGTCGTACCCGGGGACAGTGGGCGCGGGTCGAGGACAGACTGCCGAGGTGAGACTGGGGACCTTGTCTCTGGGTCTCTGATTCCCTGTCTCTCCCGAGGGTCGTGAAGGTTACTTTCCTACCTGGCACCTATGAGTCCATCTTTAGGGAGTGCGCAGGAGCGTGGCTGAGTGGAGGTCTGTGATCGTGCGCCCCCCGACCCACACAGACCCCCCCAGGAGGTGGTCCCTCTGCTCGCTCACCTCCCTCTATCTCAGCACAGGTAGGGAGTCACAGCCCCCCACAAAGGTCTCTCTGGAGCGAGTGTGCTGAAAGGGGGTCCTCAGGCTGGGTCACGGCCTGTGCCTCCCAAGTGTCTGGATCTGCCCCCATGTGTGGGCACCTGGGCCTCAGTTTCCCCAGCTGTATAATGGAGCGCCTGGCCTCAGGGGTGCCCAAGGCACCTCCCACTTCCAGGTCCTTCTAGTTTCCTTCATCTCCAGCGTGGGAGTGGCTTGGGGGTGACTCTTGAAGAACCCCTCTCCCCCTCCAGATCAGGCAGGCTGAAGGCACATCCTCCCAGCTTCCCACAAAGCCCCGGTCCAGCTCCACGCTCTCCCTGGGGTTTCTCCTATTTTTTTTTTTTTTTTTTTGCAGTACACGGGCCTCTCACTGTTGTGGCCTCTCCCGTTGCGGAGCACAGGCTCCAGACGCGCAGGCTCAGCGGCCATGGCTCATGGGCCCAGCCGCTCTGTGGCATGTGGGATCTTCCCGGACCGGGTCACGAACCCGCGCCCCCTGCATCGGCAGGCGGACTCTCAACCACTGCGCCACCAGGGAAGCCCCGCTTTTAGGGGGGAGCGAGGGTGATCCTTTTCCTCACCACGTGGAGACAGGTGAGGCCCAGGGATCTCTGGGAACTGGGATAAATGAGGGGGCCTCCCACACTCAGAGACACCCCCCCAAGGTGATCCCTCTATTGGAATAAGATGCAGATCAGGGAGGGGAGTCTGGAGTGGCCAAGCCAGGCCCCAAGGGGTGTCCCCATCTGAAGGCCAGAGTGTGGGCTGAGGAGGGACTCGCCAAACCGGCCCCACCCCTTCTTCCTTCCCCGTACATCTGCCCCAGGGGGAAACCTTTGCCTTTTCCAGAATGGGGAGGGGAAGGGTAGAGCTAGTAAGCCCTCTGCTAGGGTACCCCGGGAACCCCCACCTCGAGGGGAGGACTAGGGCTCTAATCTGCGGGCAGAGGGAGGGGAAGACCCCATCAGCGAGCTAGCCCCCCCCCCCCGCCGCAGACCATTGGGGCAGCCCCTCCCTCACCACCTTCAACAGGATTCCCGCCCCTGTAGACGCGGCTACGCACTGGAGGTTTGATTCTCTGAACTGCCACTGGGCTTGGACCCTGTGCCAGGGCCCTTTCTGTGTCTGTTTCCCCTTCTCTGACGGGGAGGAGGGTGCCTTCCTGCCTGCCCCAGCTGAGAGCCCGGGGCACATCTGTGTTTTCCATCATAGCGGGAGAGGGAGGTGGGGGTCTCTGAGTGTGAGGGAGCTGGGGAACCAGGATGAGCTGACCCCCAGCTTTGGAGAATCGGACAGTAGAATGGCCTGGGGTGGGATAGGGCTACAAGGGACCCCTCTTCGTGCCTTGTGCTCAGGACTTAGCATTTAGCGGCTGCCTACGCTGTACCAGGCACACACACTCTTCCCCGAGCCCCAAGGGGAAGTTGCACGGCTGCTTTGCTTCTGCCTCCTGTCCAAGGTAGACTGTAGCACTGATTGTTCCGGCATTCTTCCCAAGGGCCAACACTGCCCGCAGGTCCAGGTCCATGACGTTTTCAATTCAGGACTTATATACAATTTCAGGTTATAGATCAGTACACCCATATTCCAGGTAGGAAAACAGAGGTGGCAGAGATGGGCAGGTCTGGACAAGTGAATATCCCCCTCCCCATGGAGATTCCAAGTCTGGGAGGTTGGGTTCTGGCTGTGCGGGGCTCCAGCCCCCCGCCCCCCCATCTCACTCGCCAACAATCACAGATAATTAAAAATAATCGTGGGATCTAAAAATCAATCAGCCTTCATAAAATGATCGCATCCCAGGCCCAACAAGCGCAGATCAGGCGGGTGCGGGGGGGGGGGGTCTCTATGGGTGGGAAAGCTAAGGTGGAAGGAAGTGCTCCCAAAGTCAACCAAGGGGTGCTCTGTGGGGGTCAGGGCCATGCAGCCTTTTACCTCCATCTTTATATAAATATTTCCTCCAGCTTCTCACTTTCACTTTTATAACAAGCATGTGTGCCTTTTCTAACGGGGAAAGCGTCCATTTTGAAAGAGGGAGACCAGCAGCTTTGAGATGAAGGAGCCCCCTCCCCTCTGCTGCCTCAGGACACCCTGAGCACCTCCACTAGGCAGGGGATGCCAGGCGGGGGAACCAGGCTCATCCAGGTGTGCGCAGTCCTGCACCCCTTTTAGGCTGGACATTCAGACACCCACAGGGACAGGGATCCCGCTCCCGCAGAGGCTATGGTCCCCCTGGGAGATTGAGCAAAAATTTGCCACCCTCCAGAGAGTGAGCGGAGAGCCCCCCTGGAGCTCCGGAACCGGCTTCCCCCACCAGTGGCCTTTTAGTAATTAGTAAAATAGAATTGAGCTGACCACGGACGGGCCGGTGGCTCAGGCCCTGATCGATCTTGGGTCATTAGGCAAATTGCGGCAGGGGGAAGGGTGGGCTGGATGGGGGCAGGGCGACACGCATCCTCGCCCCTGCCCCGACCTTGGCCACGTGGCGGAAGCTCTCTGGCCTCAGTATCCCGTCCAGGAAAATTGGAGTTTGACGCTTGGAGCCTGCGTCTGTGCCTGGGGGTGCCTCGGCCCACGCTGGGCTGCCTCTGTCAATGCCCACCCTCTCTGTGCACAGCCGGGCCTGGGAGAAGCCGGGAAGTGCAACACCGCATCCCCCTTACCCGGGGGCTTGCAGCGTCCAGCAAGCGGCAGGGAGGCTTGGCTGGAGCTCGGGCCTCCTCCCCGCTCCGGGGGGCCCAGCCGTCTCCTCCGGTTCAACACCCCCAATCCGCCCCAACTCGAATCAGTACCGTCCACCTCCTCTCTTCTTGGACAGGCAACATTCCTTGTTGTTTTGACTCCAGATCGCAGCCAAAAATATGGGTGGGGGGGTGTTATACTCAAAGTTTTCCCTTTCCGGGCCTCTGCTAGGCCCCTGCACGGTTCTCTGCTGATTCTGTGATTCGATTTGTCGCCCACGGAAATGAAACTCACCAGCCGCTGCGCACCTTCCTTTTTGTTTAGAGCGAGGTTTTAATAAATAGTGACGATTAATGTCCCCCTTCCAGTCCCGCCCAGCCCGAGATCCGTGTCAGCCCCAGGTACAGTCCCCCAAACCTGCAGACGCCCCAACTTCTGGCCGGCTCGCACTTGGCTGGGCCCACGTGCTCCGCCAGACTCCTGCGCCTTCGTTCGGGCGGGGTCGGAGGACTTTATTTAGATTGGGGGTGTGGGGGGGAGGGCGCTAGACTTTTCCTGCCCGGCCGGGGGTCCCGGCCCGGCTGCCCTCGCGGCGCCCGAAGGTTCCAGTCTCGGACGTTGGGTGTGCGGACATCCCAGCGCCGAACCTGGGGCGCCACGACGTTGGGGTTTCGCAGCTGGCGGGCAGAACGTCCGAGCTTCCTGCCCGCGGTCGCGGGGCGCCGGGTCGCGCTGGCCCGCGGGGTGGATGCTCCCGCGGGCGTGTCGGCGACAGCTGCGCCCGATCGATCCCCGCGCCCGCCCTGGCTCCGTTGCCCGCGCCACGCCGCGCGGCTCCATCGAATCCTCATCGCTCCTGGGCCGAGCCTCCCGCCGCGCTCTCCGCAAACACCAAGCTTGTTTGCGCCGGGGCACCCGAACCGGGAGCCCGCGGCCGGCAGGGGGTTCCCTGGGGCCCCGCGTCCTCGTCCCTCTCCCCCAGCAGCTCGGCCTCCGCGGGCCCGGGAGTTCCAGGCACAGATAGCGGAGAGAATTCCACCCCCACCACTACGACTCCGGGTGGGTGGTCGCGGCCAAGCCCGGGCTGGAGCGCGGGGCGCCCGGATTGCGGAGCTTGGGCCCGCACCTCCTGCCAGGTCTGGAAAGTGACCCGCAGGGGCGAGGGGACCCCAGGGCTCTGGAGATCTGCTCGCTCACCTCCCGCCCGCTCCGCCTGCTTTCGCTCCCTCTGCGCGCCGGAGATCGCGTGCAGGTCCCGGAGCTGGGCTGGGGGCCTGGAGCCTAGGACGCCGACCTTGTAAATACGGAGAGGCCGAGTTGGAGGCGCAGCCAAAAGGGGCTGGGGACACGAAGACGCCCCCCTCAGGCCCGAACCCCTGGTCTCTCGGCTCCTTCGTGATCACAACCCGTCGTCCCCACCCCCCCCACCCCCCGCCGCCTGCTAAGTGAGGAAACTTCGACCTTGTTCCGCGGTGTGCAGTCGGGGAAATTGAGGCCAGGCCAGGCAGGGCGCGGGCTGCGGCCTCCCGGAGGATGGGAGAGGGGGATGCCCCACTACCCAGCTCCGCTGACCGCGCGGCCCGGGCATCGCAGGCCGCTGACTTCCCCGGCGCAACGAAACCCGCTTCTGGCGCCCGCTCCGGAGAGGCCGGGCCATCCCCGCGGCCAAGCTCCGGCCCGACAGTGAAGCGAGTCCCCCCACCCTGGGCGGTCCTGAGCGTCCTCTGCCCTTCCCGGAAGGGACGCTCCTTTGACAAGTAAAGATGTAAATATATATATTTAATCCACTACGCTTTCGTCCTTGCAGAAAGGCGGCCCGCGGATCTGGAGCTGGGGGTGGGACGGGGCGCGGTGGATGGGTTCGGGGAGGCGCCAGGCCGGGTGATCCCGGCCGGACTGCAGCGGGGCTGACCCTGGGGTACCTCCAGGAGCTACCTTGGCCCGGGTCGCAGCGCGGGCTCTGCTGAGCCCGAGCACGCCAGCTTCGACCCCCGGGAGGGTCCTACCCTGGATCCCCAGAGCCCCGGACGAGACGACAGAGGCGGGGGTGGGCAGCACAGGCCTGGGAGAGCGCCCACTTTTCCGATACGGAGACGGAGGCCCAGCGGGGACGGAGGAGTCTGCCCCCCCCACTCGGGGAGGGTCCGACGCCCCGCCCCCGTGGGTTACCCTCCGCGGCATCCGGCAGGGGAGCCTCGCCCTGGCCTGGCGCCCCATTAATGCGCCATTTATCTGAACACACCCGTGCCCTTTCCGCTGGGCCAGGAAGGGGGAGGGGAGGCAGAGGAGGCTTCCCGGCCCCATCCCCAAGGCTGCCCGCCCCCTACCTCCTAGCTGCCCTCTAGGTCTGTCTCTTTTGCTTGCACCCCTGGGGGTTGAGGGGATCTAGGAGACTTGTCTGAGGGACACTGAGAAGTTGAGAATGGGACCGGGGTGCGCGCCCCGCCAGGCAGAATCTACACGTCAAGGACGGAGGAACGGATCTGGGCTGTTCACCTGATTTAACAAACCCCTCTGCGCAGTCCCCACCCCGGAGCTGAGGCTGCAGCCCCCGCCCTCCAGGTGTAGCTCCTCTACTTGGGGAGGAGGAGACAAAGATTACAGACACTCTTGCCCCTGAGGGCAGGACTGGGGGGAGGGAGCAAACTTCCTGGAGGGGAGGACCTCGAGGCTGGGTTTTGTACAACGTGCAGGAGTCTGAGTCAGGTAGGCGAGTCCACGGATGAAAAGACCCCTTCTAACTTGGGGCAGAAGAGAATGGAGCAGGGGCAGGAGGCTGGCGTTAGCTCACAGGCCTTCATCAAGGAAATATTTGTTAAATGAGTCAATGAGATAAAACTGGGACCTGACAGGAGGGGGTGGGTGTCAAAGCCAGGCCTTGAACGCCAGGCTAAGTGGGGCTGGGCTTTCTCTCCTGGGCTGGGATGCCAGCAGGAGGGGGTCCCAGTGGCCTCTAGAACAACTCCTTCCAGCCCCAGTCTGTACAAAGAAACATCCTCATGGATGTGGTGGGGGCTGAATGCCTCCCCCTCCCCCCAGGGCGGTGACAGTGGGGGAGGGAGAGGTGTTTGTTCCTGAGCCCAGCAGGTGAGTCACCGAGGTGTGCGGGAAGGAAACAGTTTTCTCCTTCCTTCTATCAGCTGCCGCCTTCTTCCTCCCTCCCCAGGTGTGTACATGAGGGGGTTCCCCGAACCCTGGCGGGTCACGCGCCCAGCAGAACCCGGTTCTACCTGCCTGCCCTCCCCCCACCCCAGCAATGCTTGCTGTGCGCTTGGGGAGGTGAGACTCTGGGGGAGCAACGCTAATCATCCCCATTTTTCAGATGAGGAAACTGAGGCCCTGGGAGGTTCAGGGATTTGCCCCAGACCCCCAACCGGTGAGCCGACCGACCCCAGGCCTGAGTCCCAGTGTGCGCCCAGTTTGCATGTGTTGTGGACACACCGGTGTGTCCAGCTGGGGATAGAGTTGGTCTTGGCGGCAACGCTGAAGTCCCAGCCGAATCTGTGGGGCACGGGGTCCAGCTACACAGAATATCCCTGCCTGCGGTCCCTCCCTTCAACCCAGCGCTTTGGACAGTCCCAGGGACTCGGGGGAGGGGTGATGACGAGGAGACTGAGAGGGACACTCCAGCCTGCACTTTCAGGGCGTCCCCTATTCAGGGCCTGTGAACCAGCAGCCGAGCCATGGGGGCTAAAGTTTGGAGGGGCTCCTGCCTCCTCCCCCATGACTCCCACCCAGCCAGATAATCATTAAAGGAACTGGGGAAAGGTAGGGTCAACTGGGCTCCTCCAGAAAAGGCCGCTGCAGTCCCGCTCGAACTCTCTCCAGCTTGACTTCTGGGGAGCCCCGGGAGTGGGGAGAGCAGAGCCTGGCCCAGACACCCCAACACGGAGGGACTGAGAGGGTCTGCCAGGAAGGAGAGGGGGGTCTTGATGCCTCCCTCTTCCCTCCCCATCCCTCCCCTTCCCCCCACCTTCTCCAGCTATTCCTCCCCCTCCTTCCCTCCCCCACTTCTCTCCTCCCCTTCCCCCTCCTTCCCTCTCTCCACTCCCCTCCCCTCCGCTGCTAACAGCTGTAACTGCTGGTTAACCCACTTCCTTAACAAGCACCCTGGCCCCCAGCAGTCCCTGCCGGCTCCCTGTGTAATTGCCTCTGTAATAAATCCCTTACTTTGGCTGGGTAGGGACCCAGCTTCCTCCTCTTTACTTAAGATACACACACACACACACACACACACACACACACACACACACACACACACGCACATGCACGCATGCACAACATAACATTTCTATTATTATCGACCTCGAACTCCCTGTGCATCGGGAGGGAAGAAGCCAGGCTCCCACTGGCTGTGTCTCCCAGGGGAACCTGGAGGGAGAGACCCTCCAGCCCCCTCCTCGCCTGCCCTCCACATAGAGGGAAGGTAGGCGGGAGGGCAAGGGCCCTGGTGGAGCGAGAAATCAGGGATGTGCTCCCATCAGGAGGGTCCCCGTGTGGGCTGCTAGACCTGGGGGGCTGGGGGTCCCCAAGACCATAGCAGTGGCAGGAGGGGGAGGGGTTGGGGAGGGCCGAGGGTCATCTGATCGACCCCTTGCTTGTTTTCTGGGTGAGGAAACTGAGGCGGAACCCAGGCTCCTGCCTCCCAGAGTGCTGAGCAGCTCTTGGCTGCCCGGGAAAAGCCCTCTGAAGGTCCCAGAAGCATAGTGGGGGACAGGGTGCAGGGGGACGACCCATGTCAAGCCAGCTAAGTGCCGCCATGGCTGATTCGACCCCTCTGAGGGGCGGCCCATTTCACAGATAGGAAGATTGAGGCTTGTGCTGGCTGCTCCGGGGAGCCACTGACCCCCAGGGGCGCCAATCCCCTGTGGGTGCCTCTTTGGCTCAGGGTCCTTGGTACCAGGGCTTCACCCCCCCAAAGTCAAGGGTGAGTTCTGCATGTGAACCCCAGTTCTCCCTTACCCACCTCACGGACCCTCTCAGCGCCCCGACGTACTCATCTGTGGAACGGACACAACACATACACGGCGCAAACCCGAGGGCACCTGGGTGATGCCCAGGAAATGCTTGTGCGGGTGCGGCCACCGAGCTGTGTCTGAGGGAGAGCGAACCGGGTGGGGGTCAGAGGGCCCCCGAGGCAGGGCCAAGAGGACAGAGCCTGGCATTGATCTGCACATTGATCCCGGGAAGCGGCAGGAGAGAAGGGCGAGGGGCGGGCAGAGGCGAGGGAGGCTCCTCCTTTCCCCTGCAGGCCCCACAGGACCCCGGCCACACTTCACAGGAGGTTCCAGGGCGGCGGCGCCAGGCACCTGGTGGTGGATTCAGGCGCCTCTGGTTAGCCAGCCCTCGTTTTGTGTGTTGGTTCTGGAATTCCCAGTCTGCCTCTGTACGAAGCCCCTGATTTTCTGTTTCTTGTACCTTCCCAGGGCTATTTTTTCCCCCAGTTTCTCTGAATGGGGCAGAAATGACTGGGCAGGGGCAGGGCTAGGGCCCTGGTTTCAGCATCCTTGAGCACCATTGAGCTGTGGGCCTCAGCTCACCTCCTGCCCCCGATCCCAGCAGGTGGGCAAGGCCAGGGTGGTCACCCCCCTTTTATGAGTGAGGAGACTGAGGCCCCAGCTCCCCCGCTACCTTGACAATCACAGACTTGGGGTGTGAGCTCAGGCCCCCGCTGGTGGACTCTGGGTAACACACCCAATTCGTTGTGCCTTGGTTTCCCCATCTGTAAAATGGGGATCACGTTGAGTTACTGTGAATTGATTCAAGGGAAGTGCAGGGCCTTTGTTCTAATGAAGGTGGCTGGATGCATACTCAGGCCTGTGTTTGGAACCCGGGGCTGCACAAAGCTGCACGGAGGCAGCTCTGGAAGAGGGGACTGGAGGGTCTGAGGACCACACCCTGAGAGGCCCCACTGTGATCCCGTCGTGTCTCGCTCCATCTGCTCTCCACCCAGAGTGTGCGCTGCCCTGCCTCTTCCCTGCTGTCTCTCTCCCAGGCCTGGGCATCCCCTGAAGGCACAAACAGGATTTGGGGTGCCCTGGTGTCCCCATCGCCCCGCTCAGGCCAGGACCGCTCAGTAGGGACGGACACCTGCCCGGAAGGTCCGTTCAAGCGTGCTTCAGCAGTAGGCTGGGGCCTGTGCAGTCCCTGAGGACAGCTAAACACATGGTGTGAGCAAGCATCCTGCCTCAGCCCTGGGCCCCTCATCTTCCCTTTGGGGGGGCTCTGGGAGGGGCATGGGGCCGGGCCTTTCTCCGGGGGTTGGAGGGGGGTCCCCAGCAGGCTGGTGCAGGGGCTTCACGTTGCTCGCTGGATCAACTGTTTCCCTGAAGCAGCGCTTTCCGTCCTGCCCACAGATCGATGTGTGGGTGGAGGTGCGTTTGCAGAAGATTATTGATGCTGGGGCAGCCCCACCGTCCAGCTGTGGGTTCAGGAGCGGGGAGGAGGTGACGGCTGGGCAGCCTTCCTGCTGGTTCAACCCTCTACGAGGTTGCTTTGCAGATCAGTCTCTGTACGTGTTTTCACTGAAGGTCCGTGATGGGTGCCTATAGCCCAAGATCTCAAACCCAATCTCCTGGAATTGAGCCCAGCTTCTCATCCAGATTCTCTATTCCACTTCTTAGCTGGTGTCCCTGGGCTGGTTCTCACACCCGCTCTGTGCAACATTTCCCTCATCTGCAAGAGGGGGTTTTACTGAGGATGAAATGAGAGAATTCATGTCAAGCCCTTAGAACAGTGCTCATCTGCTGAGCAGATGGGAACTGCTATCCTTATCAGCCTGTTTTGGGTCCAGAAAGTTGCGACGGAGGAGGTTGCAGAGGGATAAGGCAGCCAGAGAAAATAAATTAGAAATGAGGTCAAGAGAAGCTGTAGCTGGAAGAGAAGTTAGTCCATAAAACCCACAGCAGGTGGTTCTAAACCCAGCAGGTGGGCCACAGTATTGGCTCTGAGCTCCCCAGCAGGCAATACGAAAAGAGAAGCACTTGCCGGTATGTTCATACTTATGGCCATGCATACTTTTGTGGCCATTGCTAAGCCTGGTCCTGGACGTGTGCATGTGAGTGTGTGCCTGAGCAGGGTGTGCTCAGCAGAATTTTAATGGCCACGGAACCTGCACCCACAGGTGTTGCATCCTGTGTAACCCCCTCCCCGTGAGTGTGGGCTTGCGTCCCACCAGTGGAATATGGCAAAGGTGATGGGTGTCCACCCATAATTACACTGTGTTATATAAGACCCTATCCCAGCAGAGATTCTCCTGCTGGCCTTGAAGAGGTGTGCTACCGTATTGTGAGGGGTCCCTGGAGGGGAGCATGTGTTGGGAAACAGCTGGCACACTCATTACTGAAAGCCAGAAAAAATAAAGCAACCCAGACTTCAGTCCTACAACCACAAGGATTGAATTCTGTCAACATCCACGTGAGCTTGGAAAAGGAACTTGAACTCTAGAAAAGAACTCAGCCTGGCTGATACCTTGACTGTGGCCTGTGGGACCAGAGCAGAGGACCCAGTGCCCTGACTCCTGACCCACAGAGCCTGACAGATCGTAGATGTGTGCTGTTCCAAGCTGGTAAATTTGCGATGCTTTGTTATGCAGCAGTAGCTAACTAATACATGGTGTGACGTGCTCTTGCTTTCTGCATTTTGATCGGGCATCAGCTCAGGGGAGGGTTCCTGTTCCTTAATCAGTCATGCACCTGATCATCATTGGCACTCACATTTATTGAGCACCTACCGTGTGCCAGGCTCTGCACTAAGTATTTGATCTGGGTCATCTTGGTTCGTCCCTTCTCCTGTCACAGGAAATTGGGATGCTCACCATGCTTGTTTTCCCTACAGGGAAGCTGACACCTGAAGGTTGAAGTGAGCCCGCCCCAGAGCATGCAGACGGTAAGCCGGGCCTTGAGGGTGTCTGGCCCCAGGGCTCCCCCTTTGCCTGTACCTGGAGGTATGGCCCTTGTCTGGATCTCACCAATCACTGGTGCTTCCCCTGGTGCGGTGGCCTTCAGAGAGAGGATCCCCTGTTGAATCAGTGCCCCAGAGGTGGGGGGCTGGCTGGCTGGGCATCAGGGAGCCTTCCATGGGACTGTGAAACCTGCTTATGTTTCAGAACCACTGAGAGTCGGTTCTGGTGCCTTGGGGTCCCACACAGGCTGCTCCCTTCGGAGGAGGTCTGAGCACCTCACTGCCCCTCTTCCCAGAGGCCGCTCCTCCTGGCTCATCGGGGCTCAGCTGGTGTCACGGCCCTAAGGAAGTCCCTGACCCCTCCCTGTTTCACAGTCTCACACACCTATGTGTCTCTCACAGCGGTCATGTCACAGTTGTAATGATATCTTTTTTCCTGGAATTTTTGGGTTAGTACCCTTCTCTGCTACCAGACGGTGAACTCCAAAAGGGCAGGGGTCAGGGGCCGCCTGGTGGTGGCTGTGGCTCCAGTGCCCTGCGTGGTGCATGGTACGTGCCTAGTAACCGGCTGCCGTACAAGTGAGTGAGTGAACGAGGGATGGGTAGATGGATGGATGGATGAACAAATGAATGGGCCTCCCTACCTTCCTGCTTCTTGATCGTCATGAAAATAAGGCAGGCATATTGCAAACAACCCGAAGATGTATCTCAGCCTGGAGCTGCTAGAAACACCAGCTCCCCTGGCAGGGCGCATCGACCCACCTTGGGGCGGGTGGGCATCTGGCTTCGTGCAGGCAGAGGTGGGGGGCTTGAGGCGGGTAGGGAGCTGCGATCAAAACCCACCCGGCAGCAATCAAAACACCCCCACCCCACTCCCAGCCATCTCTGCAGACACCCAGGCCTCCACAGCCAAGCGCGGGTCTGCTGATGGGGGGCTGCAGCGGTGTGTGTGTATGTGTGTGTAGGGGGGATAGCAGCCTCTGCGGCAACCAGGATGGAAAAGTCCTCTCAACACACAAAAGCAGGAAAGGCACATTAAAACCATTATCAATATTTTGCCTGGAAAAAATACAAAAAGCATTTTCTTCTCTGAAAAATTAATAACCTGAAAGACGGGGAGGCTGGGTTTGATGTCTGGCTAGTGGGGATAAGGTGAGGCTTTGGTCCCCGCAGTGGGTGCCTGGGCCCCTCTGAGCAGGCCTCCTCAGCCCCCACCTTCTCCTAGTCCCGGCCGAGGCCCCAGGGGGTCCCTCAATTCACCCCCATTCTCCCCTCTGGGGCGGGGGGCGTCCTCCTCATCTGAGTTCCTCCCAACCCTCCCCAAATGAGCCATGATCTCTCACCTGTGTTTCTGCTTGTCCCTCTGCTCACTCTAGGAAACTCCTATTCTACCTGCAGAGCCCAGTCCCAATGCCCCCACTCTATACAACTTCCCCACCCCTCCCAGATAGAACCTTCGCTGCCCTTCCCCAGCTGCCCGACTCCAGCACCCTCACTTCCCTGCTCCAGGGACTCCTGAACACTGGGGCTCGCACTCTGGCCCACCCAGTGCCCCCCGCCCATCTCCCCATCAGCCTGGGGGCTTCCTGAGATCCAGACCAGAGCTGGCCCTTGGGACTTTGGCATCTCCCAGCGCAGTGGATCAGTGTCTGGACAATGAACAGGGCTCGTTTTGGGAGGTGGCAGTTCCCTCAACCCTCTTCCCTCCCTGCCTCCCCCTTCCCATTCACCCTTAGGCCCGGAGAGAAGATTCTGGAATATGGCTGTGGAGGAGGGGCAGAGCCACACTCTCTTCAGGTCTCAGTTTCCCTGTTTTTGAACAAGGGGTTTGAGTCAGATTTGAAATTTTGGAATCATTTATTTACTCATTCACTCTGGCGTTGACTCTGCTGCCTCCCATCCCCCCCACCACAAGGGCGAGGCATTTTTCTCATCTTACTGGGGACACTGAGACCCAAGGAGGTCCTGGGAGGTGTCTCTCAGAGGTCCTGCGTTCTGACGAATGAGGTCCCCTCCCATCGAGAGAGGACTGGGGAGCTGTTCTTGGTGCTGAAGCTAGAACCGGAGGTCTTCAGTCTGGGGAGAGGGCTTCCCCACCCCCAACCTGGCCAGCTGAGCTCCCTCCCCTGCCACAGCGTTCAGAGGCCATGTCCCCCCTCCCCAGGCAGGCTGGACAAGCCCAGTCCAGTCACATCGGGTTGTCCGCCCTCCAGTTTGCTGCCATCGCATCCTGAGGGGGCTCCCTCTAGCCCTGCACCCTGTCTGGTCCCTCCCTGCTCTGTAGCTCCGGCGCCCCACCCCATCTTACCCAGCCCCTCATGTTAGCCCCACAGGGCTGGGAGTACCAGAGCCCAGCTCTGCCTCCCTCTCTGTTGAGCAAATGGACAATTGAAAGTGGTGGCATCTGGACACTGCTGGGTGACCCCACTCAGTCCCCGGTCCCTCTATGTACCCCAGCCTCCCACCTCCCAAAGCAAGGCTGCAGGAATCCAGAGCCTGACTCGGGTGGTCCTGGAGGACTTCCTGGGGGAGGTGACCCCACCAGAATCTGGACAGATGGGAAATAGGAATGGTTCTCCTTCCACCACCACCCTCAACCCTTGAGCTGAGCTTGAAAGCCTGGGAGGGGGCAGCATCTCATCCTCCCGGAGGGGAGAGAACGGAGCTCATTAGGGGAGGGGATCAGACACGCAGCTTCGGCTGGGCGGGGGAGGCGCTGACAAGAGGGAATGTTTTATCGAGGTGGCTGCAATCTCTCTTCCAAGGCCAGCGGCCCCTCAGATATTGAGTATCCCTGTCGATGCCGCTAGCTGTAAGTGGAGGAAAAAAATCGCTTAATGGGCTGCTTGAGTCTCATCAGGTGGGTGGGTGCCAGGTGGCGGTGGACCCTTAAAGGGGCCTCTGTCCCCCCCTCCTCGGGCTTGCGAGGGTTCATGGGGGGGGGGTTCCTGATGGCTGCTAATAACCCTTCAAACAGTGATCCCATTTGCTGAGTTCCTGCTACAAGAGGCTGTGGAGTCTCCATTTATTTTAATCTTATAATCGCTCAAAGGATCTTTACCGCACCTACTGTGCGCCAGGACTGGCAGGGGGAGCAGGGGAGTTCAGTCTGTGGATGACAGACCTTAAAGCATGACCCAGACTAAGCGGGGCTGAAAGGGGGACTGGGGGCTGGACAGGCAGCCTGAGGGCTCCCCAAGAAGAGCCCATTTGCCTTGAGAGCTGTAAGGAGAGCAGGAGTTAATTAAGTGAAGTGGGAACAGCATATGCAAAGGCTTGGTGGCAGGAGGAGGGCGAGCTTGGCAGCCTCAGTGTCCTGTATCTGTACGAGCCCCACACAAAGATGTGCCCCCGTTGCTTTGCTCAAATTTGAGCATCGTTCTCACTGTTTAGTACCTAGCTTTTTTTTTTTTTAATAATAGACTCTGCTTTTTAGAATAGTTTCAGTTTCACAGGAAAAGTGAACACTGTGTAGGAAATTCCTATATACACCCCCACCACACACACACACACACACACACACACACACACACACACACACCGTCCTCTATTATTACCATCGGTGTGGTACACGAGCTACAATTAATGAACTGACCTTAATACATTACAAGTGATTGTTATCGGTTGAATTTTGTCCCTTGCAAAAGACACTGAAGTTCACCTGTGAATGTGACCTTATTTAGTAATCGGGTCTTTGCAGATCAAGTTGAGATAGGCATTGGGGTAGGTCATAATCCAACGTGCCTGGTGTCCTTATAAGAAGGGAACATCTGGACACAGAAGCACACACACAGGGAAAAGGCCATGTGAACATGAAGGCCGAGATCGGGGTGGTGCTTCTATAAGCCAAGGTCGCCAAGGATCACCAGTGATCCCCAGAAACAGGAGAGAGGTCTGGAACAGATGCTCCCCCAAGCCCTCAGAAGGAACCAGCCCTGCCCATGCCCTGAGCTTGGACTTCTGGCCTCCAGAGCTGGGAGGGAATCATTTCTGTTGTTTAAGCCACTCAGTCTGAGGTCCCTTGTTAGGGCACATTAAGGTCCATAACTTCCATTAAGGCTCACCCTTTGTGTTGTAAGTTCTATGGGCTCTCATGACATAATACTGTTCATCCAGCATTACAGCGTCATACAGAATGGTTTTGTAGCCCTAAAAACCCTCTGGGCCCCGCCCATCCATCCCTCTTCCCCCAATGCCCGCATCACGGATCCTACTCTCATCTCCAGAGTCCTGCCTTGTCTAGAATGTCCCAGAGTTGGAATCACAGTGTGTAGCCCTTTCAGACTGGCTTCTTCCTCTCGGTCATGTGCATTTAAGGTTCCTGCGTGTCTTTCTATGCATGGCTTGTTAGCTTTCTTCTTAGTGTGGAGTAACATTGCATCTTCTGGACGATCCGTCCACCTAGTAGAGGACATCTCGGTTACTTCCGGGTTTGGGCAGTTAGGAATAAAGCTGCCGTCAACACCCCTGTGCAGGTTTTTGTGCGGACGTAAGTTGCTGGCCCCTTTGGGGCAACTAGCCTTTGCACTGAATACCTCTTGGGAATATTCAGTGCCGCTGCCTGGGCGGCACTCGCCTTTGGAACAGCTGTGTAGTGCTCGGAGCTGCCGGCACTCTGTAACTGATTTCAAGAGCATCTTATCCCTGGCTTTTAGGCTGTTTCCAGATTTTTGCTGGAACAATGAATGCCTCTAGGAACATACTCTTATGTAAATATTGCCCCACTGTGCATGCCTCCATGGGATGGGGTACATTTCTAGCAGTACACAGGCCAGGGGAATTCATTTACTATTTATTGAGTACCTACTGTGTGCTTGGCATGGTTTTAAGGGGCTCGGGACCCAGGGAGGAAGGGGGCAGATAGAAGTTCTTGTCTTCGCCAAGCTCGCATTTTCAGTTTGGGTTTTAATTTTTTGTTAGATGTTGACACATCATCTTCTGGAAAGGTCCACTCAAATGGACCCAATCACCACAAGTGTTTAATTGTGAGTAATTGTTTGTGTGTGTGATGGGCCTGTGAGAAGATCCTGGTGTCCCCTGTCCTCCTGGGCTGATGGAGATGGAGGTGGGGGGCTCCTAGTCAGGGTCCCTCGAGGAGCAGGAGTAGCCCGTAAGCAAGCACGTCAATCACTCGATCAGTCGAATCAGGTTAATAAAGCTGCCAGATGGAGAGATGGCTGCGGAAATGCATGCGCCGGGCCAGGTCCGACAGGGAAAGTGTTCCAGGACAGCTGACACCCAGCAGGGCCGGTGCTTGGATGGGGTGGGAGGCACATCCCAGGGTGGGGGGATCTCTTGTCTAGGCCTCAGTTTCCCCATCCATCAAGGGGGTTTCCACGGCCGCCCTTGGCACAGTGTGCCGGCACCTACAGTCCAGGCCACTGTTCTTATCTACGGGTGTCGTACTCTCGTCCGGTCGTCCTGTCCTGGGCTCTGGGGACTGAGGACCGAGCCATGCTTTGGATGCGGGGCCCTGCCCTCAGACAGCTCCCAGGGGAGGTGAACATTTATGGAATGAATGCGTCTCAGCATATTGTCCCGAGTGGGGCACCTGAGGCTCGTGAGAGACTGAGCAGGGCAGCAGTGAAGAGGTGCGGACCTGTGTCCCTGCGGCAGGGGCATCAGAGAGAAGGCAGGTAGGCCGGGCAGGGGCAGAGCGGTCTCGGGAAGCTGGGAGCTGAGCTTGCAGGAGCGAGGAAGGCAGGAGGGGCAGAGGCTCAGACACACAGCCTCACGCGCTCACGCATGTGCACCAACAAGGCACGTGATCCCAAGCACACGCACGCCTATCTAACCTGTAACCACTCACACACGGGCACGCACAGTTCTCACACACACGTGCAGAGGCATGCACTCACACACGATGCCTCCCACACACTCCTGCACATCATCCACATACTCACAGGCACACACACAGCTACACGCATGCATGCACCCACACCACACACACGTACCAACTCTCCCTCGCACACCCATGCACACACACTAAGAATACACGGTCAGGTGCACAGACCAGCCTCTGCCCCCTCCCTCTCCCCGCCCCCTCACACAGTGCACACACATACACACACTCACACCCGTTCCGTTCACACGCTCAAATGCACCCACATTTGCACACTCACACACACGCATTCGGGACTGCCTTGGAACCACTCACACATCACACACCCAAGCAGCCATTGTCAAGATTGCTCAGCCTGGGCTTCCCTGGTGGCGCAGTGGTTGAGAGTCCGCCTGCCGATGCAGGGGACACGGGTTCGTGCCCCGGTCCGGGGGGATCCCACATGCCGCGGAGCGGCTGGGCCCGTGAGCCATGGCCGCTGGGCCTGCGCGTCCGGAGCCTGTGTTCTGCAGCGGGGGAGGCCGCGGCGGTGAGAAGCCCGCGTACCACAAAAAAAAAAACAAAAAAAAAAATTGCTCAGCCTGTGATAAAATCCAGCTTTTCATCTTGCACACGAATTGGCCAGCCTCTCCCTCCCCCACCCCACTCAATAACCAGGTTAAAATAAAAATGGAATTCCAGCATCTGCTTTCAAAAATAACGCCACACACTCCACCGGTCAATGCAAGCTTCCTCAGCTGCTAAGAATTAGAAAGGCAAAGGCCAGGGAAGGAGACTGGGTGCAGTATAATGCGAAAAATAAAATAAAATAAATGCAAAACCCAGGGAGGCTGGCGGCTTTGTAAAGCGTGTCTGTACTGTGCACAGAAGCCAGGGAGGAGGCCTGAGCAGAATGACCACAGTTGATTTTAGGTGCGTGAGCCTGTGGCCAATGGTTGTGTCCTCTTCTATTCCTTTTAAAGTGGTTATAGAACTGAATTTAGAGTTTCTACCTCTGCAAAACAACGCTGATCTGTGGATATATGTGTGTGGGGGGGATTAATTGAGATCAT
This sequence comes from Tursiops truncatus, assembly GCF_011762595.2. Lineage (NCBI taxonomy): Eukaryota > Metazoa > Chordata > Mammalia > Artiodactyla > Delphinidae > Tursiops > Tursiops truncatus. The sequence goes on along the minus strand of NC_047036.1, from coordinate 169,493,206 downwards.
TTAAATAAATCTCTCAGCACTGGACTTGGTACAGGATACATATTAAAACCGTTATGTACATTCAATTTTTTTTAACAATCACATATTTGCATCAAATAATTCATTCCTGTTTCTCACCCTTAAAGAAATATTTTTTGCCCCATGCCAGGAACCCTATCATTTTATTATAAACAGCATCTTTAGTTTTACAAAAAAGCTTCCTTTGACAAAATCCAATTGTTCTTTTTTTTTTTTTTTTTTTTTTTTTGCGGTACACGGGCCTCTCACTGTTGTGGTCTCTCCCATTGCGGAGCACAGGCTCTGGACGCGCAGGCCCAGCGGCCATGGCTCACGGGCCCAGCCGCCCCGCGGCACGCGGGATCCTCCCGGACCAGGGCACGAACCCACGCCCCCTGCATCGGCAGGCGGACTCTCAACCACTGCACCACCAGGGAAGCCCTAACTGTTCATTTTAATAAACCCAATTGACTGTTGGGCGCTTTGGGATTTTTTTTTTAACTGGAAGGTTTAGGGCAGCACACATACCCCCACCTCCTTCAAAATAACCAGTGTCTTTTCTGAAGTCTGTACCCTTGCGTCTGGGCCTCCCTGAACTTCTGTGAAAGGGGGGTGCCCTTTAAACAGGAAGATCCCACAGCATCCCCGAGCCCTTAATTTCAACATTATATTATAGCTTAAATCATTGTCCTTCCTTACAGGGGCAGCCAGTGTGTAGGACCCAGTAAGCACTGGATAAATGTTTCTATCTCCTTTGGGGGGGGGTGACTAGTGGTCACACAGATGTGGCAGAAAGAATCCAAAGCCCTTGAGCCTGAGCCACACTTTCTGGGTGGCAGGCCCACCTTCATCCTATGACCCGTGAACCAGGCAAGGCACTGCGCTCTTACGAGTCTTGGTTTTCCCAGCAAGGGAATGGGGCCAGCCAGTCCAGGGAGATGGCCAGGTAGGGTTCGCAGATGCAGCCCCGTGCATGCTGGGGCCAGGGGAGAGCTGGGGAGGGGTCCTCGCCCCGCCTCCTCACCCCCTACCCTGGCTATTCAGTCGCCCCCACCTCAGGAAGCCGTGCGTCCCCGAGATAAGACACGGGTCAATAAACTTTTTTCCAAGACGGGCCGGGTTGCTCCATCCTCCCCAGGCCCCCTTCCCGCCTGCATCTCCCTCCCCACGCCGGGAAAGGTCAGACGGGAGGCGACATCGACCCTCGCCCGGAGCCAGGCCCTCGGCCACGCCGCGGCCGCGCTGACCAACTGACCACGCGCAGCCGGGGAGCCCCGCGCGCTGCCGGCCAATGGGAGCGCGCCGAGCTGCTGTTGCTGGGCAACGCGGGCCGGGAGGAGGGGCGGGCCGACGCGCGGTGGATCCGAGGTGGCCACGATCAATCCGGCACCCGTGCGCATGCGCGGCCCGCGGCCGGGAGGGATGCTGCAGCCGGCGCCCAGTGGCCATCGATCGCAGCGGCCCGAGGCTCTTAATAAGCTCGGAAAAGGGCTTAAGGGGGGGTGGTGCCCCGCCATCCGCCACCTCCTCCCCTCCTGCTCCTTTCAATAATAATAACTACAACAACAGCAGCAGCAGCAGCAGCAGCTCACGTTCATCCAGCACTGGACCATCCACTTATAATCTCCCAACATCCCAGCCAAAGGAGCCCGTTGGTGCCCAGTTTCATCCCGGAGGTGCATGCAGGGGCCACCCCGGGGCAGCATCCTGTCCCCACCACCCACCGGCTGAGTGGCCTGGGGCAGGGGGGCTCCGGCCTCAGGGTTCCCACCTGTACCGTGAGGTAAAGTAGTACCTGCCCGGTTGGGGTCTGCGAGGTGTCCCATTAAGCTCTTTGTTTCTAAGTTGGCATCAACCATGTTTTGTTCTCAGGTGGGGACCCTGAGGCCCAGAGAGGAAAAGTCACTGGCTCGGAGACTGCACCTGTTACAAATTCAGGGCGGTCCCCACTCCTCCCCCTCGCTTCTTTCTGCCTCAGATTCATCTTTTTCACAATATTTATTGAGCATTGACAGAGAGCTAGACTTCACTAATTGCTTTGCACGTGCAAGAGTACAGATTCTTCAAAATCCTGTGCATTTGGGTAATGTATCCCCATTTTACAGATGAGGAAACAGGAAAAATGAGGCAAGCATGTCTGGAGGATCGAGGCCCCTCCCTCCTTCTGAGATCAAGGTGTCACAGGGCCGTGCTCCCTTGTAAAGCTCTAGGGGGGGATCCTTACTGCCTCTTCCAGCTGCCTGTGGTTGTCAGCAATCCTGACGTCCCTTGGCTGGTAACCACATCACTGCAGACTCTGCCTCTGTTGTCACAGGGCCATCTTCTCTCTGTCTCTGTGTGTCTCTCCTCTTTTCATAAGGACACCGGTCACTGGATTTAAGGGTCACTCTAATTCAGGATGACCTCATCTTAGCTAATTACAACGGCAAAGATTGTATTTCCAAATTTCCAAATAAGTCCACATTCTGAGGTTCCGAGTGGACATGACTTCTGGAGGACATTATTTGATTCACTGGGTGGGCATGGAGGGAGGCAGATATGGTGGTGGCCTTCTGCATGGTCTCAGGACATTTTTCCATACAACTGGCTCTGGGCTAGGATCCCAGGGAAATGCTGACAGAGGCAAGAGGCTTTACCAAAATGGGCTCATGTGACCTCCGGCTGTCATGTGGTCAGTGTCTTTCACTTTATCACATGGGTATCTTTCCATGTCATTAAAATTTCTCCTCCTCCATCACCTCTAATACCCACCCAGCATTACCCGCAAGGAGGAGACATCTCTTTATCAATCCCCTTCCCTTGGAAAGCAAGGCTAGTCCCAGCACATGTTCTTTTTTTTTAAAAAAAAGTAAATTTATTTATTTATTTATTATTTTTGGCTGCATTGGGTCTTCGTTGCTGCGTGCGGGCTCTCTCTAGTTGCGGCAAGAGGGGGGCTACTCTTCGTTGCGGTGCGCGGGCTTCTCATTGCGGTGGCTTTTCTTTGCTGTGGAGCACGGGCTCTAGGAGCACGGGCTTCAGTGGTTGTGGCTCGAGGGCTCTAGAGCGCAGTCTCAGCAGTTGTGGCGTGTGGGCTTAGTTGCTCCGCGGCATGTGGGATCTTCCTGGACCTGGGCTGGAACCTGTGTCCCCTACACTGGCAGGCGGATTCTTAACCACTGTGCCACCGGGGAAATCCCCCAGCACATGTTCTTTTGGCAAACAGCAAAATAGCACAGGGTAAGTGGAACAGGATGAAATCAGTTGGGAATCAGAACATGGAAAATAAAGACCCCCCCACTGCCGCATGTCTGAAACTGGATAAAAAGCATTTAAAGTTTGTTACCCCACCTCAGGGGTGGGGGGGGAGGCAGTATCACCAAAACATAGACAGATGCCCAGAGATGGGAATGGGCAGCCCTCATGGTATATTGTTCTTTGTAGTTGAGGTGAAATTCATATAACATAAAACTGACCCTTTTAAAGTGTACAATTCAGTGGTAATTAGTACATACACAATGTTGTGCGATCACTACTACTGTGTAGCTCTGAAACATTTTCATCACCCCAAACTAAAACCCTGTCCCCAGTAGCCATCACCCCGCCACCATCCACTCCTCCGCCGCCCCTCCCCCAGCCCCTGGCAACCACTAATCCACTTTCTGTCTCTGAATTTCCCTATTGTGGACCTTTCCTATAAATGGAGTCACACACTATGTGGCCCTTTGTGTCTGGTTTCTTTCTCTGAGCTTCATGATCTCAAGGTTCATCCATGTTATAGCGTGTGTCAGTGCTTTTTTCCTTTTTTTTAAGAAAATTGTGGTAAAACATACATAACAACATTTACCACTTTAACCATTTTAAGTGCATAGTTCAGTGGCATTCGGTACATTTACATTGTTGTTCAACCATCCCCACCATCTGTCTCCAGAAATCTTTTCACCTTGTAAAACTGAAACTGTCCCCGTGAAACACTGACTCCCCAGCCCCTCCCCCAGACCCTGGCCCCCACCATCTACTTCCTGTCTCTGTGGATCTGACTCTCCAGGGACCTCCTGTGAGCGGGATCAGACAGTATTTGTCTTTTTGTGTCTGGTTTATTTCATTGAGCATCATGTCCTCAAGGTTTATCCATGTTGTAGCAAGTGTCAGTGCTTCACTCTTATTACGGCTGAGTAGTACATAACAATGCCATCGTACGGATGGACCACATTTCGTTTATCTGTCATCCGTTGATGAACGCCAAAACTTTGGGTTATGGTGAATAATGCCGCTGTGAACATGGGTGTACCTTGGTGACTTTTGACCTCATTAACTTCCATGTGGCAAGTCCTGGGGCAGCAAACAGACCCCATATGCGGCCAAGCATCCTCTATCCAACCCCACATGGGCCTCAAGACCCCAACTGAAGGGAATATACCAGAAGGGGTCCTGGACAGAGCCCCAGGTACGGCACAGGACCCACCTGAGTTTGAATCCCAGCTGTGTGACTTTGGGCAAGACAGTTTCCTGATTTGGGCCTCAGTTTCCTTGTCTGTAAAATGGGGGTAGCGAGCTCATTTCTTTCAAGCACAGTGCCTCTGTATGCAGAGCAAGTCTTCAGTGAACTTACTGTTGCTGTTATGATGATGATTTTGAAATGATTGTTGAATATCCTCACGGCTGCTAGACCCTCAGAAGCCCACACCCCCATCTCCTGCCTCTTCCTCCCCCCGCCCCAGGCATCCCCAGCCCTTAAGCAGCATGTGAATGCTGGACTTATTTCTGATTTATTCTGGGCCCCCAAAGAAATACATTTTCTTCAATTATTAATCATCGAGGTGTGAGAGATACACAGGAATGAAATTAACTGCCTGACCTTTGAGGAGAAGGACGCAGGGGTGGGGAGAGGGCAGCCCCTGTTCCAGCAGAGGTCAGATGGGGGTCCTGAAGTGGTGCTGAGACTCCAGGGTGGGTGAGGGGGGACTCATGGAAGAGACCAGAAAGGGGGTGGTCTGGTGAAAGGAGTGGGGGAAGGGAAGCCCCTTCACTTGTCTCTTCTCTTTTTTTCTCTTTTCTGTTTACCTCTTGGGAACCGGTCAGGTGGGGTCACACTGGTGGTGGGTTGGGGACTGGGTTCAAAGGCAAGAGGGAGCTGAGGGGGGTAGGACCCCCCCAGGTGGGCCTCAGCTTCCCTGACTGTGGGAGGAAGGTTCCGGCTTTGTGTCCCCAAAGCCCCCACCCCAGTGTCTGCTACAAATGCCCCCCAGTACCCCCTTAATCATGGCTGGGAGACACAGAATCAGACACAGCCCAAAGGAGGCCCCGGGGTGGGGCTTGGAGGATGAGGAGGGCTTTAGTAGGTGCACGGGGTGGGGACAGAACTCCTAGCAGGAGGACAAAGTCCAGGTGGGATGAGAGCACGAGTGACAGCAGCTGGGGCAGCTGGAGCACCGCTGGCTGGCTGGTGTGTGGCTAGATGTGCAGTGGGGCATGTCACAGGCTGCTGTCCAGCTAAGGTGCCTGGACCAGCGTCGGGGTGCTATGGGAGGGCTTAGAGCAGGGGAGGGGCCAGTTCAGAGCTGGCCTTGAAAGGTCTCTGGGGGAGCCCGTGTGAGGTTAGGGCAGGAAGTGGTGACCAATGCGCGCTGGGGGTGGGGCAGGGGAGGCCAGGCCATGCCAGGACCGAGGCATAGCTTTGGGGGGAAAGTTGCTGAGCCACTAGTCACTCCAAATCCTCCAGAGGCTCTCTTTTACCTCCGGGATTAAAAGCTAAAGCTGCCACAAACACCGTGCACCCTCCTTCCGAAGACAGGTCCCAGTCGCTTGTCCTGAATGCCCCATGTGGCATCCAGCCTCCAAGCCTTTGCACATGCTGTTCCCTCTGCCTGAAACCCTTCCCCCCAGCTGAGAAGGAGAGGAGAATCACCCCAAAGATGGGAGGAAATGCAGAAGCCATAGACAGCAAGTAAGTCAGGAATTCTCGTTGGGGTACGGGTTACCACACCCATTTTACAGAGGCAGCAACTGAGGCCCAGAGAGGTTAGAAACGCACTAAGGTCACACAGCCCAGCAGTGGATGAGCCAGGTTTTCTGTCTTAATTTCATATCACCCACAACAGCCGGGGAAGGATTTGGGGGTCTGCACGTGCACCGGGGGATGCTCTCCCCAGGCCCGGGGTGGGTGGGGGCGGGCGCGTGGGGCCTCTGCGGTGGGAGACCGGTCTGCTGGCCCGGTCCCTGCCCCCAGCCCACTGCGGCGGCCGCGCCGATCAGCAGAGAGCGATCGATGGAGTATTGAGCACTTTTCAAGCTTCGGTGATTTTCGTGGATTCAGTGTAAACCACAGCCCAGGCCCCCCGCTCCCATCGACCTCGAGCGGAGGCGCCCCTCCCCACGATCCGGCGCTGACAGCTCCCGCTGCCCGAGGCTCTGCACCCCAGCACCCCGCGCAGGGCCGCCCCCTCTCCTCCAGCAATCGTCCCGGAGAAGGTGGGGGCTGGAGGGCACAGACAGGGCAAGGGAAGGGGGGAGGTGCCGTGTGCACAGAGCCGGGGCGGGGGGTGGGGCCCTAGAAGGTGTGGGGCGGGGAGGGGCCAACTCGGTGTCAGGGGGTCCCTCGGGAAGGAGGGCGGGCTGGGAGAGCAGAGGCTGGTCTCAGGCTTCCCACCCTGCGAGCATCTCTCCTTGTCTGGAATCCTGTTCTTCCCCTCCCAGGCCTGGCCCTGCTGCCAGCTCCAAGTCCAGTGGCTGCTTCTGCTTCTTGCGACACTTTGCCGTAGGGCTCCCTTCCCCCCGACCCCCATGCCGTCCTATTCTGAGAATCGCTTGCTGCTCCTGAGCCAGCAGGAGCTCTCCTCTCACAGCACCTGCACAGGTACAGTAAATACTCGGAAAGAGAGTAACCCGTGCAGAATAGTCCCACTTAAGCACCTTTGTTCACCCACCCACGTGCCCACTCATCCACACATTCACCAGCGTGCCCATCAGAGTATTCATCCATCCACCTGCTCATCAAGTCACTCAACCCACCCACCCATCTGCCTTTTCACCAAGACACTCGTCCAGTATCCACCCACCCATCCACCCAGACAGTCAACAAGCCATACATTCACCAACGTACCCGTTCATCCAATGCCTCCTCCATCCTTCCATCCATCCATCAGTGCTTCTGCCTACTCACCCATTGATTTACCCACCCATCCTCTTACCCATTCATCCATCCATTTATCTGTTCTTCTAGCCACCCATCCATCCATCCACCCATCCATCCATCCACTAATTTGTCTATTCATTCCCCCACACATTACACCCCTATTCACTCATCTGGCCATCTACTCACCCACCTACCCATCCACCCATCCATTCATCCACCCATCAGTCCATCCACCCATCCATCCACCCACCCATTCATCCATCCATCCACCTAGTGATTCACGTGTCTATTCCACCCATTCATCCATCCTCTTATCTATCCTTCTATCCACACATCCATCCATGCATCCATTCATCCATCCATCCATCCATCCACCTAGTGATTCGCCCACCTATTCCACCCATTCATCCATCCACTTATCTATCCTTCTATCCACTCATTCATCCAGCCACTGATCTACCCACCCAACCATCCATCCACCCATCCACCCATACACCCATTTGTCTATCCATTCTCCCACACATTACACTCCTATTCACTCATCTACCTAACCACTCAACCACCTACCCATCCACCCATCCATACATTCACCAAACCTTTCACCCATCTTGCATGCGTTCAGCAACTCACCCATCCATAAATACATCCATTTGTTTATCCCTTTATCCAGCCACCCATACAGTCAACAGTCCATGCATTCACCAACATACCCAATGACCCGTCCATCCACCTAGTGATTCACCCATCTATTCCACCCATTCACCCATCCATTTTATTCTTCTATCCATCCATCCATCCATCTGTCCACCAAGCCATTCACCTGCCTCCCCATACACTTACCTATTCATCCGTCCAGTCGTCCCTCCATTTATCTATCCTTTTAGCCATCCACTCATCCTTCCTCCCACCATCCAGTTTCCAACCAAACACACATCCATCTGCCCATCTATCCACCCATCCATTTACACACCCATTCATTCATCAACCCTCCTACTCACCCACCCATCCAACCACCCTCCTACCCGTCCACTGATTCATTCACCCTTCCATCCACCTGTCCATCCACTTACCCATCCACCCACCCACCCACCCATCTATTTATCAATTCACCCATTCATTCATCCACCACAGGCATTTTCCGTGGTCCTTTCTGGGCCATGGTGATGCTGCCCTGTGGAGATAAAGGTGAGTCTGAGCTGGCCCCCGCCCCATGAGTTCCCAGACCAAGGACATTTTGCTCTCGTATAACAACCATGTTCAGCGCAGACAAGGGCTGACGCTCACTGCCCCCACCCCGGCTGCCCTGTCTCTTTGGACTCCACCTGCAGGATCACTCAGCAGACCTTTATTGAAACACGACAGGGAAAAAGCTGGTGAGGCCCCTCACGGAGCTTCTGTTCTAAGGGGGAAGACCGGGGGAATAAAACAGCAAAGAAGCCAAGAAATTAGAATCATTTGCTGCAAGACTGATTCCCAAGCTCTCTGTTCCTGGCTGGACTGGCAGGTGGGGGCAGGTGTTTGTCTCCCTCCTCTTCTCCCAGGCCTGGGGGATGCAGAGCCAGGGTACCACGGGCCCCAGACCCAGGGTGGCCTCAGGTGAGGGGGGCAGCCGCCGGAAGCAGGGATGGGGGGGCGCCATGTCACAGCAAAAGAAGGAGATGGCGGCTCTGAAATCCCCCTTCATAATTAATAAATGAAGAATATGGTTGTTAATCGATGCAGCTGTGAAGAGGGTATTGATTCCAGCCTCTCGCTATTTTTTGTGTGTGTGTGTGCCGCTTAGATTTTTACACTTCATTTAGAACAAGGCTTCCCTGGGGAACTCTTAAAACCAAAAGATATTTGCAAGACTCCAGTGGGGCAGGGGGCAAAGGGGGCTGGGCTGGGAAAGCTGGGGGGCAGGGGGGCTAGGAGGCAAGCAGCAGCAGGCAGGGTGGGAGAGGAGGCAAAGAAATATTCTTCATCATCAAAGTTGCCGAATCACTGTGTCTTCCCTCGAAGCACACATTTGAATATCTGATTAAGGATCAATTACTGTGGGTATTGGGAAAGGTCATTGGGAAAATTCACAGGAGGCCATGGGGGAAATTCGTGGGTAGAAAAATAAATCCCGTTATTATTTTTTATTACACAAACACTGCCTGTCTGTGGTGGCAAAAATGTATTAAAATGAGGGTCATCATCCCTTACAACCAAAAGTATCCACCCCACCGTTCCAGAGAGAGACCTTTCAAGGTTTCTCCCATACAGACACGTACATTTGTGGAAAATAATTGTACCTAAATATTAAAGAAGTTTGCAAAAATGGCTTCATACATTGTCTGTGATCTGCACGAAAAGATTAGCAGCTCTTTCTGATTAAAAAAGTAATATGTCACCGGGATCAGAAATAATTAGAAAATATTGAAAAGAACGGAGAAAATCTAATCATTGGTAATTTCATGCCTTAGAACTGAAACAGCAGTTCTCTCCCTAAAAAAAAAAATTCTCAGGTTTAGGCACCAAAAAAAAAAAAAAAAAAAAGTTTTTTCGTATTTTGGAATAATTTTAGACATACAGAAAAGTTGCAAAGATAAGGCAGGGAACCCCACCCCAGCCCCTACCCTCATGGAAACATCTTGTCACTGATGTGTGTGTGTTACGACCGAGAAATTAACACATTTATATCTTGTAGACTTGATCTGTATTTCACCAGGTTTTTTGTAATATCCTTTTTCTGTTCCAGAATCCCATGCAGTATTTCATATCACATTTAGACCTCTCTTCTTTTGCGGTACGCGGGCCTCTCACTGTTGTGGCCTCTCCCACTGCGGAGCACAGGCTCCGGACGCGCAGGCTCAGCAGCCATGGCTCACGGGCCCAGCCGCTCCGCGGTACGTGGGATCTTCCCGGACCGGGGCGCGAACCCGTGTCCCCTTCATCGGCAGGCGGACTCAACCACTGCGCCACCAGGGAAGCCCTAGACCTCTCTTCTTTTGATCCATAATAGTTCAGGCTTTTTTTCATGCAGATATGCTTAGGGATACAAATACACCCTTTTTTTTTTTTTTTTTTTTTTTTTTTTTTTTTTGTGGTACACGGGCCTCTCATTGTTGTGTCCTCTCCCGTTGCGGAGCACAGGCTCCGGATGCGCAGGCTCAGCGGCCATGGCTCACGGGCCCAGCCGCTCCGCAGCATGTGGGATCTTCCCGGACCGGGGCACGAACCCGCGTCCCCTGCATCGGCAGGCGGACTCCCAACCACTGCGCCACCAGGGAAGCCCCGAATACACCCATTTTTATAAACAGGGAATCAAAATGTTTTTCAGTCTTTCTTCCCACTTAATGTAATATTGAGAATATTTTTAGGCCAGCAGATATCCATCTTTTCTACAATTTTTGCTAACAGTATTTTGCTTGCTGACATAACTGAGTTTCTTTCCTTTTCCTCTTTTTTAAGATCGAGATGAAATTCACATACCATAAAATTAAGCATTGTAAAGTGTGCAATTCAATGGTTTCTAGCATATTCAGAGTCGTGCAACCAACTTCACTATCAAATTCCAGAAGAGAAACCCCATCCCCACGAGCAGTCACTCCCCCAGTCCCTGGCAACTACGAACCCACTCTCTGTGTCTGCGCATCTGCCTGTTCTGGACGTTTCCCATCAGTGGAATCACACACTGTGTGTCCTTCTGTGTCTGGCTTCTCTCACTGAGCATCGTGTTCTCAGGGTCTGTCCACACTGCAGTGAGTGTCCGTGCTTCACTCCTTTTCACAACTGAGTGATATTCCCGTGTGTGGAGGGACCACATTGTTTATCCATAAACCACGGATGGGTATTTGGGCCGTTTCTACCTTTTAGCAAATGTGAATCATTCTGCTGAAAACACATGTGGTCACATATTTGTTTGAACACCTGTTTTCAATTCTTTGGGGTACATCCCGAGGAGTGGAATTGCTGAGTCATATGGTGATTCTATGGTTAAATTTTAAAAAATATTTATTTACTTATTTATTTATTTTGGTTGTGCTGGGTCTTTGTTGCGGCAGGCGGGCTCCTTAGTTGCGGCATGCAAACTCTTAGTTGCGGCATGCATGTTGGATCTAGTTCCCTGACCAGGGATTGAACCCGGGCCCCCTGCATTGGGAGCGTGGAGTCTTCACCACTGCACCACCAGGGAAGTCCCTATGGTTAACTTTCTGACTATCCAATTTTATTTAATTAGCCACCTCTCATTTAAGGCTTTATAATAATTTTCTCTTGTTAAGAGTGATCCTGTGATGAATATCTGTACCACATCTTCTCTGATGGTTTCACAAGTTAAAGGACAAGTTAAAGGTTTCTTTTCATTTGAAAAGAAACCTTCTCAGAATTGTCACCAAATCATCTCATTGAAAGGCTGTCGACACCCACATCTGTTCCAGCGGTGGGTATCATTATTCTTTTTAGTGTTGCTGCCCTAATAGGGAGGACATAGCATCTTATTTTAATCATCTTATCTCATTTGGGTCATTTGTCACTGCTTCTGTGATGTTTTGCTCATTTTCCATTGGCGGTACCTAAGTTTTTTCTTAAGTTGTAAGATCTCTTTACAGATTGAAGACACGAACGTTGCCATTCATGTTTTCATATTCTTCTAGGTTTGTTAACCGCTTTCTATTTTTGCTTCTGGTGTTTTATTTCTAGCCCAATTTCTCTCTTTATACTTTCTGCCTTTGGTCTCTTGCTAAGGAAGCCTTCCTCTCCACCAAATGATATACATCTGACTATCCTCAGATTGTTCTTTGTCTTTCTGATACATCTGTGCTTTCACTACTTATGTTTAGAAATTTATTCCACCTGGGATTTATTTATCTCCATTTTACTGTCTTCCACAGCTTGTCATCCCGCTGTTGCCAGTCTGCGGAAAGCTCCTGTTGGTTCTGCGTATTTACACTGTAATTATCGTTAACACCTTGATGCCTCTTTATAAACTCTCTTGGGGTTTCCGCAATCCAATGACACTATCCCAAAATAGCAATGAGTGATTTCCTTTCCTATTTCAGCTGTACCCTGATTTTACAGCCCCCATGGGCATTGATTCAAGTGTTACCGCCCCTTCCGTTATTAACGAGGGCTATTTTGTTATCCTGCCCTATGGAGCTGGCTAGCACTTCCACGGTGGAGTCAACCCACCCTGACGATGTTGACAAATTATCTTCCATTGCAGGGATTTACCGGTAAGCTTCGTGGAAAACAGAAGGGGGCATGAGCCCATCAGAAGGACCTTGCCATCCCATTCAGCCCTCACCCTTGAGGTGCAGGCTTCAGGAATTTGGGGTTACCTGGTGCAGGTCCTGGGGTTTAGAATGGACCTCATGCCCAGCTCCCTGTTCCCAAGACACATGTGGGTCCCCAGTGAAAAAACTAGAAGACGCTACTGGGAACCTCTCTCTCGGAGACTTCTGTGAAGATTTCGTGTGGTTAACAACGATGCCAATGCCGGCAGACCTGTCCATTTCTTCATCACGTTAAAGGTAGTCTCCTTTTCCCGTTTTACCTAGAACCTCTGGCAAGTGTTTGTGGCATCTCCTGAGGAGCCTTTGGTTCATTTCCTCCGATCTATTAAGACGGTGAAGTCTATTTTTATTTGAATAGATTTTCTAACACTGACTAGCTTCTGCCATCCTGGAACCAGCTTTAATTGATGACGGTGGGGTGTTTTTCTTCCAATATCTCTGGATTCACCTGGATGAGATGAATTTTTCTTTTAATTTATTTTGTCCTTTTGCAGTTTTAATGGGTGGAGGTGGTCTGCAGATTTATTTTTCCTTTTATCTTTGGCAGGTTTAATATCGGGGTCCGCTGATATTGTTAAGACCATGGGGGCCATATGAATTTCCTGGGCAGCCGTAAAAAAGTACCACAAATGGAGTGACTTAATATGACAGAAATGTATTCCCTCACTGCCTGAGGACCAGAAATCTGAGGTCAAGGTGTCGTCAGAGCTGGTGGCTTCTGGAAGTATCTGAGGGAGAGTCTGTTTCTTGTCCTTCTGCAAGCTTCTGGGGCCTCTGGTAATCCTTGGCGTCCCTTGGGTTTGGCAGCGTAATTCAGATCTCTGCCTTTGACTTCACACGCACTTCTTATCAAATTGGATTTAGGGCCCATCCTACTCCAAGTATGACCTCATTTTCAGCTAATTACATCTGCAAAGACCCTATTTCCAAATAAGGTGACATTCTGAGGTTCCGAGGGGACGTGACCGGGGAGGGGGCACGGGACACTAGTTACCTCGTTGAGGGGTGTTTCTCATTTTCCCAGGCTTTGGGATAGTTAAATGGAATCACGTTGACTTCTCCTTTCTTTAACCTTGAAGGAACTTACCTGTGAAACCATCTCCGTCAGGCACCATCTCTTTTTTTGTTTGTTTGTTTCGTATGTTTAAAAATTGAGGTGACGTCCACACAGCACAATTAGCCGTTGTACAGTGTACAATTCGGTGGCGTTTAGTGCATTCACAGTGCCAGGCAACCATTGGCTCTCTCTCGTTTCAAAACCAGTGTATGGGGCTTCCCTGGTGGCGCAGTGGTTGGGAGTCCGCCTGCCGATGCAGGGGACGTGGGTTCGAGCCCCGGTCCGGGAGGATCCCACATGCCGCGGAGCGGCTGGACCCGTGAACCATGGCCGCTGAGCCTGCGCGTCCGGAGCCTGTGCCCCGCAACGGGAGAGGCCGCGGCAGTGAGAGGCCCGCGTACCGCAAAAAAACACACAAAAAACCAGTGTACTATGCTATCCACAGGCCAGTTTACTTTTTCCCAGCAAAGGTGTGGAGGTTTTTCCCCACACCAAAAAACTGAGACATCAGCTGAATGTCCTAAATTTACCTCAGTTCTTTTTTTTTTAATGGTTGAACTCTTATTTTTATTTTTTTTAATTTTTTTATTTTTTTTATTTTTTTAATTTTTTTTATTTTTTTGCAGTACGCGGGCCTCTCACTGCCGTGGCCTCTCCCGTTGCGGAGCACAGGCTCCGGATGCGCAGGCTCAGAGGCCATGGCTCACGGGCCCAGCCGCTCCGCGGCACGTGGGATCTTCCCGGACCAGGGCACGAACCCGTGTCCCCTGCATTGACAGGCGGACTCTCAACCACTGCGCCACCAGGGAAGCCCTATTTTTTTTAATTTTTTGACCACACCATGAGGCTTGTGGGATCTTAGTTCCCTGACCGGGGATTGAACCCCAGCCCTCGGCAGTGAGAGCACGGAGTCCTAACCGCTGGACCGCCAGGGAAGTCTCTTAACTCAGTTCTGATACCATCTACCTGAAGACCATGTCAGATCCCACAGGTAAGGGCTCAGTCCCACAGGACTGCCCCCACTTCAGATGACAATGGAAAAATCCGGGCTGTCACCTGTGTTATAAACCCAAGGGTCCCATGACCCCCTCCTCAGCTTCGATTAATTTCCTAGAGTGGCTTCCAGAAGTCAGGAAACCAGTTTACGTACTAGATAGCCTGTTTCTTATAAGAGGATACGACTCAGGGACAGCCACATGGAAGAGATGCCTAGAACAAGGTATGTCAGAAGGGCTCGGAGCTTCCATGTTCCGGGGACCATCCTCCTGGGAGCCCCCTGCCATGTGTTCAACAACCCAGAAATTGTCCGAACCCCGTCCTTTTGGGTTTTTATGGAGGCTTCATTGTTGCATGATTGATAAAATCACTGGCTGTTGGGGATGGTGAACTCAACGTCCAGGCCCTGCCCCCTCTCCAGAGGTCTGGGGGGTGGAGCTGAAAGTTCCCATCCTTTAATCACTGGTTCCCTGTCCTTAGGGACAGTCCCAAACTCACCTCATTAACATAAACTCAGGCTAGTTGAAAGGGGTTTATTGTGACTCCCACAAGACCCCTCTATTTCTCTTGTCACTTAGGAAATTCCAGCATTTTACGAGCTCTGTATCAGGAACACGGACAAAGGCCAAATATATATTTATTTTTATTAATTTCAATATCAAAGCACTCCAGTGGAAAACCCCTACCTCATTAGCATCACCCCCAGCCCCTCCCCCAGCCCCTGACAACCAGGAACCCACTCTCTGTGTCTGTGGATCTGCCTGTTCTGGACGTTTACCATCCATGGAATCTCACCCTGTGTGTCCCTCTGTGTCTGGCTTCTCTCACTGAGCATCGTGTTCTCAGGGTCCGTCCACATGTTATTGAGTGTCGGGGCTTCTCTCCTTTTCACGGCTGAGTGACAGTCCCGTGTGTGGAGGGACCACGTGGTGTTTATCTATCATCTGTTGATGGGCACTCGTTTGGGCTGCTGTGAATCAGGCTGCTGTAAACATTCATGAACAAGTATTTGTTAGAACATCTTTTCTCAAGTATTTTGGGTAGAGACCCATGGCTTCACCTGAGGGCAAAGCTCTCTCATGTTTTTCCTTGTGTTCTGCTGCTTTTGGGGTCAATTTAGAGAATTTACGTTTTTCCAAGAAAATCATCCATTTTGTCCGTTTTCACGTTCGTTAGCATAGGATCCTCCATCGTTTTATCTTTGTGCAGCTAAACGTCCTCGGTATTTATGGTTTCATAGCCTGTCTTTCATTCCTAATTCTCATTTGTGTTTCTTCTCTCTCTCTCTTTCTTGATTCCACCAGCAGGTTTATCTATTTTAGAGTGTTTTCCTTTTTTTTCAGAGAAGCAGCCGTGGGATTTATTTATTAATTCTGCTGTGTTTCTCTTTTCTAACTGGTTAATTTTGGCTTCTATCTTTATTAATTTGTTCCTCTGCTTTCACTAGCTCTGTTTTGGGGTTGTTGTCTTCTTGAGATGCTGACTTTATTTATATTCACTGTTTTTTCCTTTAGCCATAAAAGCGTTTTAAGGCAATGGATTTGTGCCTGGCCATCACCCGTAGATTTTGGGGAGAAGAGTTTCATTCTCATAATTTTTCAAGTACTCTGGAATTGTTTTGATCCAAGAATTAGTTCTTTTTAAGACTTTGGTATTTATCTCTAGATTTATTCATTGTGGTTGACAAACATCGCCAGCGTTCTTCCCACTCTTAGGAATGGATTGGGATTTCTTTGGGCTCAGTAGGTGGCTGGCTTTTTTTTTTCTTTTTTTCTTTTTATTTGCGGTACGCGGGCCTCTCACTGTTGTGGCCTCTCCCGTTGCGGAGCACAGGCTCCGGACGCGCAGGCTCAGCGGCCATGGCTCACGGGCCCAGCCGCTCCGCGGCATGTGGGATCTTCCCGGACCGGGGCACGAACCCGCGCCCCCTGCATCGGCAGGAGGACTCTCAACCACTGTGCCGCCAGGGAAGCCCCTTATCCGTATTTTTAATCATCCTTAGGTGAAGGCAGATCTGAGACGACTACCATTTGCTAGAAAATAGTGTTCATGTCTTCTCGCTGAGTCTCCTGACTGCTGGTCCGTCCTCTCTGTAGTAGAGGCGTGAGACCTCCCATCTCCTGCTGGTGTGGGCATAAGGTGGTCCCACCACATAGAAGTCCGGGCATCTCTCTTTATCCCATGTCCCAGCAATTCTTCTCTTGAGTGAATGCCCCAGACAGATGAGGGCTCATGTCCACAAAAACAGACTTATTGGAGATCATTCATAACAGATATGTTCATGAGAGCTCCAAACTGGACATAACCCGATGTCCATCAAACCCAAATATCCCCAGTAGAAGGGATAAATAAATGTGGGGTACGCATACAATGGAAGACCACAGAGCAAGGAAAAAGTGCACATGGATGCGTCTCTCAGATGTGTTGTTAAGTCAAAGAAGCCAGTCACAAAAGAACACACATCTGCTTCCATTTATATGAATTTCGAGAACAGGTGAAACTGATTCTTGGTGATGGAGGCCAGGGTAGCGGTGACTTCCAGGGGATATAGACTGGTTGGGGGCACGACAGAGCGTTCTGGGGATGGAGACGCTGTAGCTCTTCATTGGGATGAAGGTTACATAGGTGTATCTATATATAAAGATGCATCTAGCTGTAAACAACAAAATCCTCTCTGGTGATTCTAAACCGAACATTGGCATTGCTGCCATTCAGCCCCACGATGGGGAAGGGGGGAGGAGACTGGGAGAGGGTGTCAGTAGTCACATTGTTTTCTCTGGATATGTTGGTGAGCTCCCGTCTTGGCTTAAAACAGTCCCTTCAGGCATGGCTGTATCCAGCTTCTGACCAGATCTAGGGAACTGCTCTGCCTCTGCATGGGGACACCTGCCTGGGTTCGGCAGAATAACAGCCCTACAAAGACGTCCCCGTCCTGGTCCTGGTACCCGTGGACTTGTCACCTCACGGGGCAGAGGGGACTTTGCAGGCGGGATTAAGTTAAGGTCCCTGAGACAGAGATGACCCTGGATTCCCCAGGGCACCCAGCGTTATCCCAGGGTCCTTATAAGAGGGAGGCGGGGGGGTCAGAGGCAGAGAGAGACGGGAGATGTCGCACTGCTGGCTGTGAGGATGCAGGAGGGGCCGCGAGCCAGGGGTGCGGCGCCTCTAGAAGCTGGAAAAGGCGGGAACCGCTGCTGCCCTGGAGCCTCCGGAAGGACCAGCCCTGCCCACACTGCATTCAGCCCCGTGAGGCCTCTGACCTCCGGGGCTGCGTTGTTTTTAAGCCACTATCTTTGTGGCAATTTGTTGTCTCAGGAATGGGAAACTAAAACCCCCTGCTTGAGGGAGGTCCCCCATGCACAGGGGAAGGAGAGTCTGGCTATCACTGGAAGCCAAGGCAGGGAGAAGCTTTTTTAGCTGCAAACACTGAGCCCATACGCTCTCCCATCGGGCAGCCCTCAGTGGCTGTGAACCATATCCAGGCCCACTGAGGGGTCCCTGTCAGCCCTGGACGATGCCTTCAGCGCCTCTCCAACCGCTGTCACAGGGAAACAGGCTCCTGGCTGTGCCTCCACCCTGTTCCGTAGGTCCAGGTGTGTCCTGGGCAGTGGGCTGGATGCAGGAGGTCTGGGGGGGGAGAGGTGTTTGACCTTGCAGACTGGACGGGGAAGGAGGGGCCGAGTGGCTACGGGGTGGGGAGCCAGGGGCTGGGGGGGGGGGCTACAGGCCGGCTGGTAGCATCCATCTCCCAGGCCAGTCAGCGCTCCCCAGCAGATCCATGCGGGTCGATGCAAAATTAATTAGAGTAATCAACTCGGCCGCAGCACCAAGAGCACCCACACGGGTTTCGGCCACTAATTGGTGGGAGCTGACAGTGTGTCCCCTGTGTCTTCAAGGTATTAACACTCCTCTCCCCACCGTAGATTAATTACCTTTTTGCATCTTGCACCTTGTCCGTTGCTCCTGGACCGGCCCTTCCTGAGGAGGAGGAATGGGGGTGGTGCGAGAGGGGGCAGCGTAGCCGACTCTGGGCCCCCTCGTGTCCCCCCAAGGATGTGGAGAGAGACTGAGACCCAGAGGGTAGCAGATGGCTGCATCCAAGCCTGGAAGTGCAGCCCCCGTGAGCCAGCCAGGCCTTGGAAGGGGTGGCCTGCAGCCCTGTTGGGTGTGGGAATCACAGGGACAATTGTCCACATATCCATCTACCCGTCTGTTCATCCATCCACGTGCATGGTCATCCATCCATGCATCCATCTGTCCATCCATCCACCACTCATATAGTCATAATCCCTCTGTCCATCCTTACATCCATCCATCCAAAGACCCATCCACCCATCCATTCATGTATTAATACATCACCCATCCTCCATCCATGACTCATTCATTCATCCATCCATCATCCATCCATCCATCCATCCATCCATCATCCATCCATCCCTCCTTACATCCACCATCTATAATATGTTCTTCTATTCATCCATCCATCTGTCTGTCCATCCATCCATTCATCTATTAATACATCACCCATCCTCCATCCATGACTCATTCATTCATTCATCCATCCATCCATCCATCCTTACATCCACCATCTATAATATGTTCTTCTATTCATCCATCCGTCTGTCCATCCATCCGTTCATCTATTAATACATCACCCATCATCCATCCATAGACCCATAGATTTATCCATCGTCCATCATTCACCCATCCTTCCATCTGTCCATTCCTCAGTCCACCCAACCATCTGTTGACATATGGATGTGAGCACTTACTTACATACTTAGTCTGCCTACGTATTCACTTACCCATCATGGCTTCATTCATTCATTCAGCCATCCTCCTACCACCTAGGCATTCATCCGTTGCACTGTTTACCCCTCAACCCCCTCCCCCATCCCATCAAAAGGTAACACTTAATCGATTGCTTACTGTGTGCCAGGCCTTGTTCTAAGACCTTCACCTGTTTTCTCTCATCTACCCTCCACCGCCCTTCCATCCTTCGAGCCGTCTAGCCATCCACCTGTGTCCCCATCCATATGTCTGTCTCTCCATCTTCCAGTCAACACTTACCTGGCCCCACAGGGCAGGGGTGACTTATAGCTGCTGGTCCCTAGAAGGGACCCTCAGTCCTCTGCCAGGGGAAGGGACAAGCCTCAAAGGCTGGGAGACGGAATCTGAGTGACAGGAGTGGGGTGTGGGAGAAAAGGCGGACATTGCAACCGGGAAAGAGTCCTGAGCCCTGGGCTGGGGAGGCAGCTCTGCTCTCAGGGGACAATGCTGCCAGCGGTGAATTTTAAATTACAAGCATGTTTACTTTATTATGTGCAGTGGCAAACAATATTTTCAGCCACAGCAAACAGAACAGAGCAAAAAGACTGCTATCTCAGTCCCCCTCCCCAGGGACGTGCGTTATGTGGAGTCTGGGATCTCCTTACAGGCACAGGCTGGGCTCGTGCGAGCATGTGTGTCATCCACCCATGTCTCTTTTGACACTCTCCAACCTCGCAATTGTCCCTGGACCACTGGTCCACGCGAGCACTTAGAGATGGGCAGAGTTCGAGGGCCGGTTGGGTTTAGTCTGGTTCTGGGCAACAGCCCACCGTGTTGCAGTGGGCAAAAACCACAGTGAGGAAATTCCCAGAAGAGGAAACACAAATAACCAATCACATGAAAAACCGGCATTCATGAATGAAAACCGCAGCGTTCCGATCTGGTAGAATTCTTTTTACACAAGGAGCGGTGCGTTTGTTAAAACGCGTCAAACTCTAGACTAAGATCTGTGCATTTCACTGTGTGTAAATTCTACCTTGTTTTTAATCCCTTTTAAAAACGTTTTTGTACTGTGGTAAAACCTACATAACATAAACATTTACCATCTGCACCAGTTTAAGCGCACAGCTCAGTGGCACTAAGCACACTCACACTGTCCTGCAGCCATCCCCACCACCCATCCCCAGAACTTTCTCATCTTCCCGAACTGAAGCTCTGTGCCCATGAAACACTCACTCCCCACCCCTCCCCCAGCCCCTGCCCCCCACCATCTATTTTCTGTCTCCGTGGATCCGACTCCTCTAGGGACCTCTTGTGAATGGAATCAGACAGTATTTGTCCTTCTGTGTCTGGCTTATTTCACTGAGCATCATGTCCTCAAGGTTCATCCACATGGTAGCAGGTGTCAGAATCGCCTTCTTTTTTAAGGCTGAATCATATTCCAGCGTATGGATGGACCACACTGTGTTTATCCACCATCCATCAGTGGACCTTTGGGTTGTTTCCACCTATGGCGGCAGGGAATCCTGCTGTTGAGAATATGTGTGCACGTGTACTTGTTTCCACACCTCTTTCCAATTCTTTTGGGTGCGTATCTAGAAGTGGAATTGCTGGATTGTATACCTCGATGTTTCAAAGGTTAAAAAATGCCAACTCCCCTGGCTGGCATGGATGATGGCAAACGTACCTGCTGATACACAACTAAAGGATGTGTATTTTGTAAAGGTGCTTTGGAGGTAATTTGAGAAAGTGTATCGTCAAAGCCTTAATATCTGTCTCCTTGACACTGAGGTTGTCCTGAAGGAAACTCCACAGAGTGTCCAAGTGCCCATATTCAGGGATGCGCTCGGCTGTCCTGTCTCCAACAGAAAGAAATTGGAAATGACCTAAGTGTCCAAAAGAAGACCATTTGTTCAATAAACGATGACATATCTGTGTCCGGGTATTGAAAGTGAAGACTGCTGAGTATTTATTTGGGAAAATGTTCACATTATACTCTTGTAAGTTGACAAGAATGGAGTGTTTTGGATAAACCTACAGACAGAAAGAAAAGATTCCCGTGAATAGGAAAAAGAGTGAAAGGCCACACACAAATGTTTCAGAGGAGATATTGCAACAGTAGGACAGGGAACTAGTGTTCTGGGGCGCCTGAAACTAAGTAGCACGAAGTGGGTGGTTTAAAGCAACAGAATTTATTCTCTCCTAGCTCTGGAGGCCAGACGTCTGAAATCCAGGTGTCAGCGGGCTCGTTCCTTTTGAAGGTTCCACAGGAAAAACCATCCCAGGCTTCTCTCCCCAGCTTCTGGCGTTGCCGGCAATCCTTGGGTTGTGGCCACATCACTCCAATCTCTGCTTCCTTCTTCACATCACCTTATTTCTTGTGTATTTCTCTGTCTTTTCCTTCCACCCTAAATCCAGAATGATTTCACATCTCAAGACCCTTAACTCCTTACATCTGCAAAGACCCTATTTCCAAAGAAGGCCCCATTCCGAGGCTCCGGTGGACATGAATTTTGGGGGGATGCTATATCCAACCTATGACAGATGGACTGGGTAATTTTTCTTTTATTTTCTCTGCTTTTATCAGGATTTTTTTAAATGTCTATAAGGTTAACAAATTACTTTTGTAATGTGAATAAAGCTCACGTTATTTTAATATACGAAACTATATCACAGGGAGTTCCCTGGTGGTCTAGTGGTTGGGATTCGGCACTTTCACTGCCAAGACCCAGGTTCAATTCCTGGTCTGGAACTGAAACCCCCACATGCCACACAACGCAGCCAAAAAAGAAAAAAACAAAAAGGGAGGGAGGGAGGGAGGGAGAGAGGGAGGGGGAGGGGGAGAGAAGGATCACAGATTTGATCTTCTATTTAAACAGAGCTGAGGAATGGATTGTGACTTTTCTGGGCAAATTGGGATCCGATGAAGATCGGTTTTCTGGGATGCAGTGATGGCTGGGGTTTGTAGTGTTTTTGGTCCCTCCACTAAGTAGCCCCCAAGTATGGAACAGAATTTGTTGACTTTGGGTCTATCCTGTTTGCCTCTCCCCTCACTGTCACGTCTCAGCACATGCAGGTCCCTCTCCCCTTGAACTTGCAGCCTAGAAACAAGAACTTGAACTTTGTCATGTTTGTTTGTAGCCTAAGGGTCACCAGGACCTGAGTGAGTCTCTCTCCTTTGAATAAAGGTGCCTGTGTGTTCACGTTGGGATGTGGTGGGCCCTGAGTTTGTGTGCCTGGAGACTCTTAGCAGGTCCTTCCCCACTTTGGTCTCCTGTGTCACATCTGACCTCCCTCTCCTACCATCTCAGGCCTGACCAGTGCTTCTGTTACCCTCTGAGCTGAGCCAGAACTCAGGCATTGGCTGAGTCCTTTTTCCATTCCAAGCCTCAGTGTTTCTCTCTCTAAAAGCGGGATGGACGGCAGGACCCACCTCTGACGTGGCCACTGTGAGGAGTCTGATCTGATCTTAAGAGCAACAGGGAGCCAGCGAGTGTCTTAGCAGGAGAGTGGTACCATCAAGTTGGCATTTCAGTCCCTCCAGCTGCTGTGACCAGAAGGGTGTCGGTAGGCAGGAACTGCTGGCCAGGGCACATGTGGGGCCTCCCCACCAGCTGTGGAGAGATTGACCCCCCGACTCTGCTGGCCTTTACGCAGGCCAGGGTTTCTGAGGCAGGGAGAGAGCTCTGTCCTTCAGACCACCCCAGGAATGCCTGCTGCTGGGGGCCTTCTTTATTTATTCCTGTTTCTATGGAAGGATGTGTTATCCTGCTGGCCTGGTGGAGTCAAAACTGACAGAGACAGACAGACAGACAGGGAGGGAGGGAGACAGACAGAAACAGACAGTGTGAGCTGCTGCTGTGGCTCTAGGTTCTCTTCTATCCTCCACCTGCTGCCCCTTCTCTCTCTGTTTCGGTCTCTCTGTCTCTGGATTCTCCCAGCCCACCGCCCCTCCCATACTGGGAGTTGATAAAATGGCTTTGGTGGGATGCTGGCCAAGTGTCCACCCAGAGGCCTGGGTGGTCCTGCCCCGTTCTGTCCAGTTGGGAAGAGAAGGTGGACACCTGGGACCACCAGCCTGGTGTCCACATGTGGGCAGCCCAGCCGGGGAGCCCTGGGAGAGCCAGCTGCCTGGCACCCTCAACCCCTTTGACTGTGGCTTCCTGAGGGTCCCTGCTGTCCTGACAGCACCACCAATGGCCCAGGGTGACCTCTCCCACACGGCCAGGCCACCAGGCACAAAAGACAAGGCCAGAGGGTCCACCACACACACAAATGTTCACACACGTCCACACACATCTGCACAGACCACACCAACGTCCACACTGGGGCACACGCTGCCCGGACATCTACACAGGCCACTGGCGGGCACACAGATACCGATGCAGAGCATCGCCGCCACACGGCTGTGTGCACAGGTGCACAGGCAGACAGGCATATGTCCGCGGGCACCCATGCACATGCGCACCCGCGCCGTCCATTCCCCCATCCCAGCCCCTTGCGCCCCTCCCGCTTCGATCTGGCCTGCTCTCGGCTCCTGGAAACACCGAGAAGCCATGGATCCGCACGCTCCAGCCTTGGGAGGGATGCGCGGCCTGGTCGGGGTGGAGGCTCCCGGAGGTCCGGCCACACTCAGGACTTCGGGGGGCCTCTGTGCGACCCTAGGCGCCCCCTGACCCCGCCCCCACCTCCGGGGGTGGAGTGTCTAGATCCCACAGTAGGTGCTTAATAAATGCTCCATTGTGGGGAGGGGGGGAAGAGTTCGGGAAGTCAGCCAGGCCCTAGGCCGTGAGAGGGGCTCCCGCAGGCTCCGGAGCAGAGCCTGCCTCCCCCTCCCCCTAGAGTCGCCCAATAAAATCACGAGGCCCAGTTACACGTGAGTTCAGCAAAATAATGACTATTTAGTGCAAGTGGGTCCCGAGTGTGGGTGCGGGTGCTCGTCCTCGTCCTCGTACTGGTGGCGCCTGTGGGGGTCCAGTCCCCATCCACATAAGCCCCGCCCCCACCCACATAAGCCCCGCCCCCACCCCAGTGAGTGGGGAGCTAGGTTCAAAGCCCCTGTGGTCGTCCGCAGCTGGGACAGACGTGCAGACGGGAGGAAGTGCTAAAACTTGCACTTGCGCTAGAAACATGTTTGCTGCTTCTACGAAATTCAAATCTCAACCGGCTTCCTGTGTTTTTTTCCCTCTGGCTGAGATGCTGGCTGAGAGCACTCCCCAGATCAAGATACTTTTATAGGAGGAGAAACTGAGGCTGGGAGGCTGGGGGTGGGGCATACCCCAGGTCACAGCCAGGGCAGAGGGACAGCAGGATTTATTTGAAAGACATGGAGACAATGGTGGGGGGGAGGGGCAGAGAGGCCTTGAGACCCACAGCCTAAGGGGCAGGGACAGAGTTGGATAAGCGCAGCCCTGTGTGGCCCGGGCCAGGCCGGAAGGAGGATTTCAATCTGGGAAATTCATGGGGAGGAGCAGTCAAGAAGGGCTGCCTGGAGGAGAAGGCATAGGAGCCGGGGATGGAAAGAAGTTGGGGTTGACCACCCGTGGGTAGGGCCTGCAGGCTTGGTCAGCCCCAGCTGCACAAACATCGCTGCCCCTTCCTTGACTCCCCCACTCTCTCCCTTAGGAAGGAGGCACCCCATGGACAGGTACTGACTGCTGACATCCGTAACTCCCTCTCCCTTCCCAGTGGCCCCCGATTTCCATCCCCAAGAAAATTACGTGCCAGAGGTAGAGCCAATCAGAGGGGCTCATCCGGGGCTCCGGGGATTAAGTCAGGGTGGTCTTGTGACTTAGTTGATCCAATCAGGGCAAACCTCAGGCCTTGAATTGCTTGGGGACAATGAGGGATGTGCCTCTCTCCCTCTCCTTCTCTCTCCTTCCTTCTTTCTCTGTCTCTCTCTCACTGAGCTCAAAGGAGGGAAGAGGCTGCTAGCCATCATCTTGGGGTTCTGGTGACCAGGCTGTGCCGCTGGATCAAGCCTTACCTGCAGCTGCTACCTTTGGCCTTCAGCTCATAGGTCCATTCCACGGTTCTATTATTGGTGGCACTGAAATCCAGTTTCCTGTGTCTCATACCCACAAGCATCTGCCTGCTAAGGGAGCCCTGCTTATCTCAGGGAACTGGAGTTGTTTTCTGAAACTCACCCCCACTTTGCAGATGACAGCCCTGAGACTCCAAGGGGTTGAGAAGTCAGCCAGGGTCCGCCCTCAGAGGAAGATTCAAACACGGGGTGGGGAAAGGATGGGGAGTCGCTGGGTCTGCTCATCTGTAGCACAGACCCCACCTCACAGATGGCAAGGGTCCAAACGGATAAGGCATGGGGTGCTAGGCCTGCAGCAGGCAGGGCCAGGGGGCTGGGACCCCACCAGGAATGCAGACCAGGGCAGCTGTGGCAGCCCAGTGGCCAGCATAGGATTTTCCCGTGGAAATCTCATGGCTTTTGTGATGGAAACTTGTTCAAACTTGAACACTCTGCTGACAAAGGACATTCAACCAGGGTCTGGGTGGGGTCCACAGGGAGGTGAGGCTGACGTGGTCCCATCCTGGGCTGGGGGCTCCTGGGGGTGCTTTCTGGGGGAGATGTCAGGTCCTAGCTTGGATTCTGAGAGGGAGAAAGAGAGAGAGGTACAGACTTTGAGAGAGAGGTCTCTGAGAGACAGAGAGAGACAGGGACAGAGGGGGAGACAGAGAGACACTGAGAGGGATAGAGACAGAGAGGGACAGAGAAATAGAGCTTAAAAGAGAGACAGAGACCCACAAAGACTTACTGGAGAAGCAGAGGCCAACAAGAAAGGAGAGATAAAGAGATGCAAAGACACAGAAGACAAAGAAACACAGAGACATGGAGACAGACAGAGATAGAGAGAGACCCACAAACATGGGAGCCGCAGAGCAGGGCCCGAGACCCTGATGTCTGGCCACAGAGGTGCCAGTCGTGCGTGCACATCTGACCCAGCCCGCTTCTCCCCCCACCAGCACCTCCCAATTAGAAGAGAGAAATCCCCAGTCTGTCTGCCTCGCCAGTTATTGATCTGCCTTCGTGGCTGTGGCTGGGAGCAGGTGGGGCTCCGGGGGGCAGCCCGGATGCCAGCCCCGGGCCTCCCTCCATATATCAGTATCGTTATGATTCACAGGGAGCACCCCCTAGACTGAGGGGCTCAGCCCAGACACCCCCAATACCCGTGGGCAGGTGGGCAGAGGGCCAAAGGGGATCCACCTTGTCTCTGTCCCGTAGGAAGAAAAGACCCCAAGATCCATGGTCCCCCTACCCCGAGGCACTGGGCTGCCTCAGGTGGCCATCTCAGCCTCTCTGATCACCTGAGGGGTGTCCATAGGACCCCTTCCTGCCCAGATGCCAGGGACACAGGCACCCAGGACCTCCTGCAGATAGCCTCTTTGTTCTGGAAAGGGAGAGTCTCCTCCTTCTGGGCCCTCTCCAGTGGCCTCCACGTGGCTCAGCGGATCGAAGCTCAGGCCTTGGAGCCAGGCACAACCAGATCTGACCCCAGGTCGCACGGGGTTGGGCCAGCCCGGGTGTCCACGCCGGTCCAGTGGGGCAGCGTCCTGGCCATGTGGGATGCAGCGACAGTAACCCCAGAATCCTACTGCAGCTACTGGCAAGCAAGGACCTCGGCCCAGGCTGGCTCCTGTGCCCGGTCTCCATTCCTGGGGAGCCGTGCTGAGTGGACCCGAGGAGGGTTTCAGGGGACGGAGGTGAAGAAGACCACCAACCCCTCTCAGCCCCAGAGGCTCTGAGACCGAAAGTGGGTCCCAGACCCCAGCCTGGACCCGCCAACCACTTTGGAAACGCCGCATATTCGCGTTCTCAGAAACTG
This sequence comes from Tursiops truncatus, assembly GCF_011762595.2. Lineage (NCBI taxonomy): Eukaryota > Metazoa > Chordata > Mammalia > Artiodactyla > Delphinidae > Tursiops > Tursiops truncatus. Next base: position 169,466,173 of record NC_047036.1, on the reverse strand, counting down.
GCTGTTGGAGAGAGGGTGAGGGAGGATGGGACCCCTTCACGGATGAGGGTGCTGGGGCCAGACCACAGCCCATGCTCTACGTCCTGCCTCGCTTGTTCCCCGAGCCCCGGGACCCTCCATCCACAGGCTCCAGTCTACACCGGCACAGTACCATCAACCACACGGCTCTCCGGAATTTTCTCCTGCTTCTTAAACGTGATGCTTGGAGCAGGCAAACTCCCCGAGTCTGCGAGTGGTGGGGCCCAACCTGGGGCTTTCATGACCTCCTGGTGATGGGTGACAGCCCCACCCGCCCCTCCCCGGCAGCCGGGTCCAGCCCATCTCTCAGGGGGTCCCTGGCTCCTCTCAAGCCCAGAGCGCCTCTGTGGACACCCCACCCCCACCCCTGTGGAAGGCAGGCGCTGCCAGCACCCAGCGGGAAGTTCATGCACTTGACACGGAGGGAGGGCGTCTAACACACGCAGGGGACAAGCCCGATCGGCAAGGAGGTGACCCAGTGACCACCGAGCTTCCGTCAACTGATACTGTGTGTGTGGCCCACACCAAGAGGATGGCCGGCCACCGGCCCAAGAAGGGGTCAGGACCAGGGCCTCCCTGGCGGGGGTAGGGTTCTCACCACCCAGGCAGCCCCGGGGTCACGGGACTCAGCTCCAAGCCATCCAAAAGGGCTTCTTAAACAGTCTCGTCGTCCTAGCCAACTCTCCTCTTCATCAATGCGTAAAAATCATTAGGCACGGGTCCCGAGACCCCGATCGTAAACCGGCAGGTCCCTGGGGCCTGCGCCCGGTCGGCGAATGGCATCCATCCGGAGGCTCGCCCGCAGCCCCCCGCGCCCCCGCCCCGCCCGGCCCTGCGCTCGAGCTTCTTCCCGATCGATTTTATGAAAGCAGTTAGGGGTTCGCAGTGTTTCCGCCAGTGCTTTTATGCCCCTGTTTAAAAATTCTTAATTAAGCAGGTTTTTTCTGTTTACACTTGAACTAATTACACTTTTAAAACCAACAATAAAACATTAGGCCCAGGCTATTAAGGGCTTCGGCAGAGGCCTGCGATGCGGCCCATCCGAGCAATTCAGGAACTGGGTCCTTCCGCGGCAGATAGGGGTGCCCGGTGGCAGGCGGGTGCCCGGCTTCGCTCAAGAGGGTCCCTGAGTCTTATCCGCCTTCCTGGAGGGTGGGGTGGGGGACAGCAGGCAGCCGCCCGGGCCTGGCTTCCGCCCGCCCCCTCTGCGGTTGACGGAGCTATTGATCCCCCGGCCCTCCCCACGGCCCATCCTTCCGGGGATCCTCGGAGCACCAGGGTCTGTGCCAGGCGGGGCCCAGAGAGCGCGGGAGGCTGCAGGGGCCCAGGCGGGGTGCTTGGGGCCGGGGCAGCGGGGGCCGTCGGGGCCAGCTCAGCACCCGAGCTGGGGGCCTGTACAGGGCACCATCGGGGCCAATGGGCATTTTCTGTAGGACCAGCGGTCCCTGTTCCGTGTGGGATGAAGCCCCCATGCCTCTGGCCACCATCTGAAGCTCTGCCCGAGCTGCACCCAGCCCCCCCGGGCCAGCCTTGCCCCCCACCGCGTGGGCAACTCTCCCCGGGTCACTTGTAGTGATTCCACATACTCTAGACAAGCCCTAGACAGTGGCTCACGGGTTTCCTCGTAGGGGAAGCTTTCCGGACTCTGCAGCTCTCCCTGGACCAGCCGGGTGGCCACCAGGAAAGCTTCCATACCTGATGTCTGCCTTGCCTGAGGTGCAGTTCCGGACCCTCGGGGTTTCCGGCTGTGGGACCTTCTTCTGTCCCCACGAGTCACCAGGTGACCTCCAGCAACACAGGGGCCACTCTGAAGATAGCCAGCAGGGCCCTGGGGGCCCACTGGGGGCCTTGGCCCAAGCCCACCAGGCCCCGTGGAAGGTTCCAGGCCCACAGGCCACTGCATTCCTCTCCTGACAGCCCCTCTCCATTGCCCCAGGCCCCCGACTTGGCCAGCTTCACTGGCCTCAGGGCCCTTCCGTGTCCCCATCAGTGATGGCCCTGCAAGCCACCCATCTCCCAGCTAGAGACGCTGTCCACTGGCCCTCGTCTGGCCCCCACAGTTAGTCCTTCCAACAATCTCCATCCTGCGTTCTGAGTCTCCCTGGAAGGGGCTGCCCCTGCAGCCTCCCTATGGCCTCGACTCCTCCTGGGCCTGCACCTCTGCTCTCACTCCTTTGGACCAGGCTGCAAGGGGCCAGAGAGTAAATAAGTTCAGCTTTCTGGGCCGGACGGTCTTTGTGAGGACAGCTCAGCTCTGCCCTTGTAGTGAAAGCACCGTAGGTGGTGTAGAAGTGAGTGGGCGTAGCTGTGTGTCAATAAACTTTATTGATAAAAACAGGCCAAGGGCCACATTTGGCCCTCAGGCCATAGTTTGCTAACTCTTGATCTAGACCACCCCCAACATTGACCTCAGGGGGTCTTTCTCACTCTCAGACCTGGTGCATACCTCCCCTGAGTTAAACCTTTTCTCTGCCTCTTCATTGGTGGGGGACAAAGGTCCCACTCTCCTGTCTTGGCTTGGAAGGCTTTTCAGGGCTTTGGCCTAGCCTGCCATCACTGCTGCCGTTTACAGCCATGCTTTCTCTCTCACTGATGCTGTTTCCTCTGTCATCCACCTTTATCACCAGGCAAACTCCTACTCATCCCTCAAAGCCCCAGCTCCAATGCCCCCTCCTCTGCAAATCCTCACCTGGGTCCCAAGCATGGCTTTTGACCATAATTTCTCCCCTGCTCCACCCCCAACCCAGCCTTGCCACCTGGGCTTAAAAATATCTGTGTCCAGCCCTGTCTCCTCCCAATCCCAGGGATTCTTCCAAACCATGTCTTGGCCATGGGAGTGCTTTACCCAAGCCAGCCAATTGTGTAGTACCTCCTCCCTCTGGTTGTGCTAATTGGTCTAGAAATGAGCATGTGACCCACACTGGCCAATAAAAGCCCTTCCTTGGGGTTTTTCAGTCAGAGGCAGCAAGGAGGAATCCTTCCCTCCCTTACTGAGAAAACAGAAGGCTGTGTGCTTGGCACCGTGGGGACTCTTGCAGGGCAGCTGGACTGGGAGAACGAATCGGGCCCCTCTTTCATGCAGACAACTTGAAATCAATTACCATCACCACCAACACAGGGTAGGTGTTTCATAGACGGAACAAATACATAACCACAGCTCCCTTTTCCTCCCCAATCTCCTACTAATTTCCTCCACAGCTCATATCACCATCTTGTCTACCTTACATTCAAAATATTCAGCTATTCCTTGAGTGTCTCTCCCACTAGAATGCCTGTCTATTCACAGCTGTCTCCAGGCCCCAGGATGCGGGAACCGAGGCATAACGGGTGGGGCTTTGCTGCAAAATGAAAATGCAGGACCGTCTGTTCCGAGAGCAAGAAATGAGGCGTCGTTCAAGGTGCTAAAATACAAAGGTTTTTCCTTTCTCCCTCGGTGTGTGTCTCTCCACTTGTCATGGTTTTTTTTTTTTTTGGTACGCGGGCCTCTTACTGTTGCGGCCTCTCCCGTTGTGGAGCACGGGCTCCGGACGCGCAGGCTCAGCGGCCATGGCTCACGGGCCCAGCCGCTCCGCGGCATGTGGGATCCTCCCGGACCGGGGCACGAACCCCTATCCCCTGCATTGGCAGGCGGACTCCCAACCACTGCGCCACCAGGGAAGCCCTGTCATGGTTTTTTTTTAACACTTGCAATTCCATGTCTTTCTAAGTAACGAAAAATGAAAAGTTTGAATGATCAGCAGGGACATTACCACCTGTTTTGTGCAATTCAGGTCGTGCATGCAAACAGATACAAGATCGCGTACCTCGTATGCGCAGCATCGCCAAAAACACAGTTTGGATTTTGTAGCCTGCGCCGGCATAAGCGTTTTGTTCTCATCAGAACAGATGAAACACAGCCCCAATCCTGGGTGTTTTCACTTCACTTCTGGACATGTGAACATTCTGCCAATGCTGTGGACGCTGGTGGTGCAGACAGGGCAGCAGGAACGTGGGGGCTCGCATTTCGTGTGTGGGTCCTGAGCTCACATCCTGCTCTGTGGTCCCAGTGGCCATCACTTACTAAACACAAGGTCAGAGATCAAATGATTAAGAGTCTCAAGAGGGTGGCAGCAGGGTGTTAAACCAAGTGTAGAACCCTCGGCGACTACATAGGTCGCCCGCCTGCAAAGCCAGCCCTGCTAGAGAGGCCTGGTACACAGCAGGTGCTCAATAAATGCTTGTTGTGAGAGTGATGGAAGTTGGAGGTCATCTAACCCCAGGGGCACAAACAGTTTCCGCAGCCTCAGAGGCTATGAATGGTGTCCCGACTGCAAGGTAAGATCGGGATGAGAGGGGTTGACTGCGGGGGGTGTCCTCTGTGATGATCGGAATAGTGGCCCCCAAAGACACCCATCCCTAATCCCCGGGCCCTGAGGATGTGTCACCTCATGAGGCAGAGGGGACTTTGCAGGTGGGATTAAGTTGAAGGTCCCTGAGATGGGGGGTGATCCTGGATTCCCTGGGGGGGGGCAGTGTCATCACAAGGTTCTTATAAGAGGGAGGAGGGAGGGTCAGAGGCGGAAAGAGATGGAGATGCTGCGCTGCTGGCTGTGAGGATGGAGGACGGGGCCGCGAGCCAGGGATGTGGCTCTTCTAGAAGCTGGAAAAGGCGGGAACAGATGCTGCCCTGGAGCCTCCGGAAGGACCAGCCCTGCCCACGCCTGGATTTAGCCCTGTGAGACCCACGTCCGAGTTCTGAACTTGAGGACTGAGAGAGAATGAACATGTGTGGTTTAAAGCCCTAAGTTTGTGGAGTTTGTTACAGCAGCAACAGGAAACTCATACACCCCCAACCTGCATGCTTCCCACCTCCCCGCTGCGGAGGGAACCCTGTTTCATCCATCCGAACCGTTAGTCTTCTGCAAATTGATTCTTTGAAAAAAGCGGTTCTGCCACTACGTGCAAAGATTTGAAGCCCCGGTCTGACCCCATCGGCCAACCACTCAGACAGGGAAACTGAGGAGAAGGGGGCAGCAGGGGGTCTGAACGATGGTCTGACTGAGCCGGGCTGAGCATCCACCTCCTCAAACCTCTTGGTTTCACACCCCCACTTTCTCAGGTGCACGTTCAGGAGTGTAATGGGGCAGCCTCTGTGGAAAACGGTTTGGTGGCTCCTCAAAAAAGATAAACATAGAATTATCACATGATCAAGCAATTCCACTCCCATGTATACACCCAGAAGGATTGAAAGCAGGGACTCAAATAGACATCTGCACACCCATGTTCACAACAGCGTGATTCAAAACAGCCTAAAGGTGGAAGCAACCCAAATGTCCATCAACAGATGATGGATAAACACAATGTGGTCCGTCTCTACGGTGGTACATCACTCAGCCACGCAAAGGGGTGAAGCCCTGACCCTCGCGACAACATGGATGGACCCTGAGAACATGCTGCTCAGTGAGAGAAGCCAGACACAGAAGGACCCACAGGGTGTGATTCCATGGATGGGAAACGTCCAGAACAGGCAGATCCACAGACAGAGAGTCGGTTCCTGGTTATCAGGGGCTGGGGAGGGGGATGGGGCGACTGCTGATGGGGATGGGGCTTCCTTTGGGGTGACGGAATGCTCTGGAACTAGAGGTGATGTTTGCTCACAGCTGTGAATGTGCTGAAAATCGCTGAACTGTTCACTGTAACATAGTTAGCTCTACATGAAGTCAATTTTACCTCCATGTTTAAAAATCCAGGGCTGCAACCTGAGGCTGCCGTCGCCCATGCCGATCGCTGCCCTGGGGGTGGGACCGCGAGGCCACACGGCCACCGTGCAACTTCTGAGGGATCCAGGGAAGAGGCCCCTGCGGCTGCCCCACCTCACAGCCCCTCCCGCGATGCCCTAGGATTCCAGTTCCTCCACCTCCAAAACGTCTCATTTTTTTTCCTGTCTGCGTTTTAAAGCCGTTCTGATGGATGTGAAACCTTTGACATTTGTAGCAGAAACTGGAGGCTGGGGGCTTCGACCCCTCCAACTCCCACGCACCAGGCTCCAGCTCCTGGGAGAACTGCCTGGTTTTCAGGCAGGGGTGGGGTGGGGAGACTGGGAGGGTGAGGCTCCGCTCTGGGTGCAGCCAGGTGAGGGGATGTTCCTCCTTTTCTCCGCAGTGTCTCCTCCCCAGCACTGGGGCTGGGGGCCTCCCTGCATCTCAGCACCCCGGCTACTGTCCACCAGAGCCCCACCTTCCCTCTGGGACACCGGGGTGGCCTGGGCCATGTAAGGACTCAGGTGGGAGCACTTGGTCAAGGATCAGCATCTCGCCTCCTGGGAGGCCCTGGGTGGGACCCCAGCCACACACAATGAGCGGCTGGTCCGCCTGGAGCGTGTGGCAGCCGTTCCCAGCCTGACATCAGGGTGGCCCCACCGCCCCAGCGCTGCCAACCAAGACACCCTGGGGGTGCCCTGGGCTGAGTCTGCTTCCTGAGCGAGGGGACCCAGAGATGGCCCACTGTGCAGGGCTCCTGTGTCCAGCATGGCCTTGGGCCAGGGCGGCCGGGGAGCTGTCGGGGAGGAGAGGCTGCAGGTCAGCGCGTCACCCCCTCCCCAGTGTGGGGAGGGGACAGTGGGCAGGCAGGGCCGAAGCAGCCCCCCAATCTGTGCTGAGTGGGTGTGAATTCTGGGCTCAAGGGGTTGTCAGCCCAAAGCCACAAGTGGACCCAGGTCAGGGCAGGGTGGGGAGGCCGTCAGCTCAGAACCAGCAGGTACGTGGGGGACGGGCCTGGTGGGCCCAGGGCTTGGAGGGGAAGGATGGGGGACACAGGCAGGAGGTGGGAGACACTGGCCTGGGTGGGGGGCTGTGGCTGGAGGGGGAAGATGGGGGGCAGCCGGAGGCAGGGGTACCGTCAGGGGCTGGTGTCTGTGGTGGTCCAAGCCCCCTGCCTGCAGCTGCCACGTCTCTGGCTCAGCCGCCTTTCTGTGGGCGGGGGGAGCGTTTCTGAGAAGGAGAAGCAGTCCCTCAGGGTCTCGGGGTTTCTCAGAACTGTCTCCACCTCTTCTCAGAACTACCTCCTCCAGACCCATCCCCGGGCCCCAGCCTGACTCACATCAAACTACCACCTGCGGGCTCTGGGAAGATGTGAGCTCCCTGTCCCTCAGGGGGTGGAAGCGGTCGGAGATGGGGCTGGGCTCAGACAAGGGCATGCCAGTCGGGGCAGCCATTTCAGAGCTGGGAAAACTGAGTTTCAAAGACACGCAGACCTGCTGCAGGCTGTTCCCGGGAGTTTAGAGAGACGCCGGGGCCCCTAAGGGGAAGAGGCAACCCCTCCCTCCTCACCCCTCCCTGCCTGCCTGCCTTCCACACATCCAGGCTCTGGGGACACACCCGGGGCAGGGGGCCCAGCCTCCCCTGCAGGAGGTGAAGTTGTAATGAGGGTGGAGCTCATTTTACATGGGTAACCTCACCTCTGGCACCAGTCTGCGGCTCCAAGATCAGAAGACTTCCTCAAGGCACAAACCACCCCCATTTTACAGATGGGGAAACTGAGAATCAGAGAGCCCAGTGGCTGGCCCAAGGCCCCCAGGGGCCAGTGGGACTGGCTGCTCTGGCGAGTCTGCACAGGACCCCACTCAGCCGCTCCCTGACCATCATTTTCCGAAGTCGTCGTTTTTCTCTAACCACCAGCATCCTTCCCGCCAGGTCCAGAGAGGAAGGTCAGTTGGCCCAAGGAACAGGGGCACCTGGGAAGCCCCTCTCAGCCGCCCTGGGCAGCTACGATTATTGTTGTTGTTGTTGTTACTGTTCGCCTGGCGCTCAACCAGACCCAGATGGGGAATCGGAAGCCTGGAGGAGGCTCCCTGCCCTGACCCCTCAGGCTGGGGAGTTTGTGTACCGTCTCTCCATGCCAGAGCTCGTAGAGGGACCGCACACAGCTGCTCCTGCTTGCAGACCCCTATTAGCAACCTCTTTTCCATCCACAGGAAGCCCCACTGCACAGATGGGTAAACTGAGACCAGCCAGGTTGGGGAGCCGCCCGCCTGGGTGGCTGTTTGATGCTGGGCCAGGAGCAGTTTGCTTCCAGACCTGGCCGAGCTCACAACAGCAGCCGGATACTGTCGGCACACGTGCAGGGCTGGGATTCCAGCTCAGCGGCTGGGCCTGAAATATGTTTATGAATCATGATTCCAGGCAGCCCTGAGCCATCAGGATCGAAGCCTTCTGTCTGGGCTCAGGCAGCTATGAAGGTAGGGGTGGGGACACATTACCACCTGTGCCTCTCCCCAGGCCGATGGAGGGGTCCTCCCTGATTTTCCAACGCCCTCCCCTTAAAATTGGACGCTAGGGACTTCCCTGGTGGTCCAGTGGTTAAGACTCCGAGCTTCCAATCCAGGGGGTGCCCGTTCGATCCCTGGTCAGGGAACTAAGATCCCACACGCCTGGCAGCAAGGCAAAAAAAAAAAAAAAAAAAAAAAATTAAATCTGAATCTGGCCACTTCTCTCCACCCCTGTACCCCCCGTCCATGATGCCCCTGGTTTCCTGCCTGGACCTTGATCCCCCACCTCCTCCTTCCTTTCCTCCTGCCTGGGACAGCCTCCATGGGGAACCAGAAGGGATTTCCAAAAGACAATTGCATTGTTGCCTGCCCCCCACCTTCTGGAAGCCCCCCATGGCTCCCTCCCTTCTCAGTAAAATCCAAATCCCCGACCACCCCACCCACTTTTCCAACCCGGGGTTTGGGGCTCTTCCACTCCCCATCCCTCACTCTGCTTGCCTCAGGGCCTTTGCATGTGCAGATCCAATCCGGGTCTTCTTGTCACCTAGGCAGCTCCTTCTCCTTACTCAAAGTCCTCTCCTTGGGGAGACTTCCCTGCCCCCCCAAGCAGAGCCTCCAATACCCCTTAGGCTCCACCCCCACCCCCATCCCTCCCTCGCACCCCACTCTGCCCCACAGCCCTGGGAGCAGTCCGTGTCCAGTTTTGTCTGCCACCAGCCTCCGGGACCTCGAGACAGAGACCCCTCTGGTCTCAATTTAATCCAAATTCTTCCCGGGTTGGGGAATATTTGCTACCTGAGCCCTGCCCTCAAAGAGGGGAGACCTTGCCTGACTCGCCTAGGCCCAGGCCACGCCCCATATCGACCACGTCCACACGTAAATTCAGCGCGCTTTCCACCACCCCCACGCAAGCCGCAAGCCGCCCCTCCAGAGCTCTGCTCCTGACCAATGCCCCATCCCGCTTCCCTCCCCGCGACTCCAGAATGGGTCCACGTTTGAGGGCTTTCGGGAGCCCCTTCATACCTCCCCCACTCTCCACCCCTTCCTGGTGGCATCGATTTGCCCCCGGCCACCCTCCACCTCAGCCCTTCCTCCTCCAGGTCTCAGTCCAATGCCCCCCACCTCCAGGAAGCCCTCCCTGAATCTTTCACGGTTTTCTAGTTAGACTTTCATTTGTTTGTCTCTACCACAGAACAAGGTCACTTCCGATGTCCTCACTGCAATGTTCCCAGCGCCCAGACCGGGGGTTAGTACTTAGGAGGTATTCACAATATCTTTGTGTAAACATGCAGGAATGCGGGGTCTCAGTCCCCACTTGGAGGGTTCTTGAAGACCCCTGCCTGGCCCGTTGGCCTTGGGAGGGCAAAGGTCTGCCAGGCTGGGCTTGTCTAGAGGGGTGTCCTGGGAGCTGCCTGCACCCTTCACGCCCTAGGATCCCCCCCAGCCTGTTCAAGCCCACTGACCCCTGAAGACTTGGGGTGCCCTCTTCCCTGGCAGAGTTTGGGGTGCAGGGCCTCCTGGGGGATTCTCCACCCCCCTCCTGGCCCCTGCCCTGATACAGCAGGTGCACAATCAATGCCACAGTGACCACCCCCAAAGTCCCAGCCCTCAGAGCAGGAGGCGCCTTGGGATGTGTTTAAACTACATCCTAGAGCTCAATGCCCGGTTCACATGACTTCCTCTGCCCCCAGCTGACACATTCAGAAACGGGTGCTTTGTAGCCCTTTGCCAGGATTAAATGAAGTGATACTTTGGGACTTCCCTGGCAGTTCAGTCGTTAAGACTCTGCGCTTCCACTGCAGGGGGCACAGGGTTCCATCCCTGGTTGGGGAACTAAGATCCCGCATGCTGTGCGGTGCGGCCAAAAAATAAAATAATAAAATAAAATAAAATAAAAAATTAAGTAATACTTAGCTCCAGGCTGGTCCCATGACCCGCTGGGGGACTGTTACGTTATTACCTTACTCCTTCCTCAGCAGGCTCCTTGCCCATCTGAGCAACGCCCCACTTCACAGATGTGGAAACTGAGGCCCAGAGAGGGGCTGCCCCTGCCCAGACTCCTCTGGCCGCCGGGCCTGGTTGGAAAAGATAAAGCCGTGAGCCGTTATCAGCCAGAGCGACGTGACGGATGAGCTGGAGAAATCCTCGCCGCCGTCCAGCTGCCCATCGATCGGGCGCTCCAGCCTCCGTGGCCGGCCACGATTAATTTATGTGGGACTGGAGAACACTAATTAAGTCTGTTTAAGAGGAAGTTAACTTTAATGCCCTGGCCACCCGCCTCGCTCACTGTGAGAGCTGCCGGGAGTTTCCGCGGGCGCCGAGGAGACCCCAGACGTGGACCAGCGGTGCCGAGTCTGGAAGGGAGCCAGCACTGGTCTGCCACATACCACCCGGCCACTGAGACCGGCTCCCGGCCCTGCGAGATTCAGCTGTTCCAGCTGTGCACAAAGGCATGGGAGGCCCTCCTGGGTCGCACGGTAGAAACCTCAGGCTGGCCCGGGAGGCTAGCCCTGCTGTCAGGATGTGATGCAGGCAAAACCACCACCACTGCGAGCCAACTCCAGCCTTGGTGTGCTGGTACCTCTGAGCATGAGGACAAAGGCTGGTACAGAGTAGGTGCTCAGTTAATCTTCCATTCTCAGTGAGGCTTCTCGCTCCCACTTGCACCCAGTGTTGAGTTATACATCTGGGAGGCGCAGAAACTATCAACAATTGTAAAGCAACTATACTCCAATAAAAATTAATTTAAAAAAATAAGAAAAAAATAAACAAATCTGGGAGGCAGATCGGGGCCCCAGCCCTCCCTAACTTGAGCCCCCGCCCCCGTGCCCTCCTGCAAGAGCACAGAGTCCTCAGTGGACCCTGGAACCTTGGTCTCAGTCTGAGCCTCCCCTTCACACTGCAGCCGGGCAGGATTTCTAAGGAAAGGATGCCCTTTCACACCTCTAAGCCTTTGCAAGCTCTGGTCCCTCTGCCAGGAATTCCCTTCCCTCTTCACTCAGAACATACCCACTTTCGCATCCTTCAAGCCCTCCCCCAGGCCCGGCCCTCAGCCCCTCTCTGACCCCCTGCCCCATCCCTGGATCTCTCTCTCTGACCCCACACTGACCTCCAGGGGGTTGGAAATATCTGTGCCCAGCTCTGTCTCCACTGCATCTGGACTCACCAGCTGGGGCTCCAGGTCACCCAGGGAACAGAGAGGTGCACCTGGGGACACGAGTGAATGAATGAACAACTGACAAATTCTCACAACAAGCCTGCAATGAGAGATTATTGTTGTCATTGTTGTGATTCGTGCCTGCTGGGCAGGCCTGCTGCATTTGTGGAGCCTCAGTTTCCCCATCTGTAAAATGGGCACTGCAGCCCTCAGAGGCTGGACCAGAACCAGGACAAGAGGCCACAGCTGGGAGAGCTGAAGACACTGCCACCTGGCCTCCCCAGGGCCCCTTGGACGTGCCCACTGAGGAGACCAGCTGAAACTTCACACAGTCCCAGGCTGAGAGGGCCGGAGCTCAGCCTTCAGAGTGAGCAACAGGCAGAGGGGGGACTGTGAGTACCAAGGCAAGGAGAGTATGGGCCTCGAGACCCTGGCCCCGGGGCCATGACCCTGTGGGCAGTGGGCAGTGGGGAGCCCTGGCAGGTTGTAGAGCAGGAGAGGGCCCTGGTTGGATGACTGGTAGAAATGGCTTGGGTGAGGGACTTCCCTGATGGTCCAGCGGTTAGGACTCGGCATTTTCACCGCCGAGGGCCCAGTTCGATCCCTGGTCAAACAGTGGGATCAAACAAGCCATGTGGCCAAAGAAAGAAAAGAAAAGAAAGAAATGTCTTGGGTGGGAGAGATGGAGACCAGGAGTCTGAATCCTGGCTTTGACATTTGCCTGCGTGTAACGCAGCCACACGGTGCCTCAGTGTCCCCTTCTGGACAAGGGGGACAATGACTGTGTCCATGACAGACTTGGGACCTGCTGGCCAAAGAAGTCAGCAAGGGTCTTGGGAGAGCAGGAGGGAACAAAATTGGCCCCAGGCCAGCAGGGACCTAGACATTCCTCAGGGGAGAGGCACCCACCTCCCTCCGTAGACGCTTTGCCTCCCTGAAGGAGAATAAAGCAGCAAACCCCCAAAACCTCAGAATCCTGACATCCTGAAATGCCCAAAACTCCATGTCCCAGAACTCCGAGATCCCGGAATCCCAGCGTCTAGGATGAGCAGTACCCCTGGTGCCATGGAGTTTGTGTCCCTTTACACCTTTCTTCCAACCCTCATTCCTGCGTCTCTGCCATCTCCAGGCAGATTTCAATGACTACCCTTATTTTTAGATTTTTTTAAAAATAAAAACTTATTTCATTTGTTTTACTCTGGTGCACCTATTTTTGTTCATACTTTTCTTACATTTATTAGTAACCCATTTCAGTGGAAATTTGATGGAAAATAGCTTTCACTTCTTTGAATAACAAACGGAGCAATGAAGAATGGCAGGTGTAATAACATCTATGGATAGTCAGTAGTGGTGAAAATATTAAAACAATGTAGAAGCATTCAAGTCGTAACAAAGTTTAAGCTTAGATCCTCAGTAAACCGCAGAGGCAGATGAAGCAGCGGAATCCAGTGATGTGACTAATTTAGTCTCTGTGGCGTCCATAGGCTCATTTATTAAATGAATGCTTTTTGTTTGTTTGTTTTGTGTTGTTTTTTTTTTGCGGTACACGGGCCTCTCACTGCTGTGGCCTCTCCCGTTGCGGAGCACAGGCTCCGGACGCGCAGGCTCAGCGGCCATGGCTCACGGGTCCAGCCGCTCCGTGGCATGTGGGATCCTCCTGGACCGGGGCACGAACCCGTGTCCCCTGCATCGGCAGGCGGACTCTCAACCACTGCGCCACTAGGGAAGCCCCCTAAATGAATGTTTTAAATCTATCTTGATTTAGATTTCTTTTTTACATCTTTATTGGAGTATAATTGCTTTACAATGGTGTGTTAGTTTCTGCTTTATAACAAAGTGAATTAGTTATATATATACATATGTTCCCATATCTCTTCCCTCTTGCATCTCCCTCCCTCCCACCCTACCTATGCCACCCCTCTAGGTGGTCACAGAGCACCGAGCTGATCTCCCTGTGCTATGCGGCTACTTCCCACTAGCTATCTACCTTACGTTTGGTAGTGTATATATGTCCATGCCACTCTCTCACTTTGTCACAGCTCACCCTTCCCCCTCCCCATATCCTCAAGTCCGTTCTCCAGTAGGTCTGTGTCTTTATTCCTGTCTTACCCCTAGGTTCTTCTTGACATTTTTTTCCCTTAAATTCCATATATATGTGTTAGCATATGGTATTTGTCTTTCTCTTTCTGACTTACTTCACTCTGTATGACAGACTCTAGGTCCATCCACCTCATTACAAATAGCTCAATTTCGTTTCTTTTTATGGCTGAGTAATATTCCATTGTATATACGTGCCACATCTTCTTTATCCATTCATACAATGATGGACACTTAGGTTGCTTCCACGTCCTGGCTATTGTAAATAGAGCTGCAATGAACATTTTGGTACATGACTCTTCTTGAATTATGGTTTTCTCAGGGTATATGCCCAGTAGTGGGATTGCTGGGTCATATGGTAGTTCTATTTGTAGTTTTTTAAGGAACCTCCATACTGTTCTCCATAGTGGCTGTACCAATTCACATTCCCACCAGCAGTGCAAGAGTGTTTCCTTTTCTCCACACCCTCTCCAGCATTTATTGTTTCTAGATTTTTCGATGATGGTCATTCTGACTGGTGTGATATGATATCTCATTGTAGTTTTGATTTGCATTTCTCTAATGATTAATGATGTTGAGCATTCTTTCATGTGTTTGTTGGCAGTCTGTATATCTTCTTTGGAAAAATGTCTATTTAGGTCTTCTGCCCATTTTTGGATTGGGTTGTTTGTTTTTTTGTTATTAAGCTGTATGAGCTGCTTGTAAATTTTGGAGATTAATCCTTTGTCAGTTGCTTCATTTGCAAATATTTTCTCCCATTCTGAGGGTTGTCTTTTGGTCTTGTTTATGGTTTCCTTTGCTGTGCAAAAGCTTTGAAGTTTCATTAGGTCCCATTTGTTTATTTTTGTTTTTATTTCCATTTCTCTAGAAGGTGGGTCAAAAAGGATTTTGCTGTGATTTATGTCATACAGTGTTCTGCCTATGTTTTCTTCTAAGAGTTTCATAGTTTCTGGCCTTACATTTAGGTCTTTAATCCATTTTGAGCTTATTTTTGTGTATGGTGTTAGGGAGTGATCTAATCTCATACTTTTCCATGTACCTGTCCAGTTTTCCCAGCACCACTTATTGAAGAGGCTGTCCTTTCTCCACTGTACATTCCTGCCTCCTTTATCAAAGATAAGGTGACCATATGTGCGTGGGTTTATCTCTGGGCTTTCTATCCTGTTCCATTGATCTATATTTCTGTTTTTGTGCCAGTACCATACTGTCTTGATTACTGTAGCTTTGTAGTATAGTCTGAAGTCAGGGAACCTGATTCCTCCAGCTCATTCTCAAGATTGCTTTGGCTATTCGGGGTCTTTTGTGTTTCCATACAAATTGTGAAATTTTTTGTTCTAGTTCTCTGAAAAATGCCATTGGTAGTTTGATAGGGATTGTACTGAATCTGTAGATTGCTTTGGGTAGTATAGTCATTTTCACAGTGTTGATTCTTCCAATCCAAGAACATGGTATATCTCTCCATCTATTTGTATCATCTTTAATTTCTTTCATCAGTGTCTTATAATTTTCTGCATACAGGTCTTTTGTCTCCTTAGGTAGGTTTATTCCTAGATATTTTATTCTTTTTGTTGCAATGGTAAATGGGAGTGTTTTCTCGATTTCACTTTCAGATTTCTCATCATTAGTGTATAGGAATGCCAGAGATTTCTGTGCATTAATTTTGTATCCTGCTACTTTACCAAATTCATTGATTAGCTCTTGCAGTTTTCTGGTAGCATCTTTAGGATTCTGTATGTACAGTATCATGTCATCTGCAAACAGTGACAGCTTTACTTCTTTTCCGATTTGGATTCCTTTTATTTCCTTTTCTTCTCTGATTGCTGTGGCTAAAACTTCCAAAACTATGTTGAATAAGAGTGGTGAGAGTGGGCAACCTTGTCTTGTTCCTGATCTTAGTGGAAATACTTTCAGTTTTTCACCATTGAGGACGATGTTGGCTGTGAGTTTGTCATATATGGCCTTTATTATGTTGAGGAAAGTTCCCTCTATGCCTACTTTCTGCAGGGTTTTTATCATAAATGGGTGTTGAATTTTGTCGAAAGCTTTCTCTGCATCTATTGAGATGACCATAAGGTTTTTCTCCTTCAATTTGTTAATATGGTGTATCACATTGATTGATTTGCGTATATTGAAGAATCCTTGCATTCCTGGAATAAACACCACTTGATCATGGTGTATGATCCTTTTAATGTGCTGTTGGATTCTGTTTGCTAGTATTTTGTTGAGGATTTTTGCATCTATGTTCATCAGTGATATTGGCCTGTAGTTTTCTTTCTTTGTGACATCCTTGTCTGGTTTTGGTATCAGGGGGATGGTGGCCTCGTAGAATGAGTTTGGGAGTGTTCCTCCCTCTGCTATATTTCGGAAGAGTTTGAGAAGGAAAAAATATGGAACGCTTCACGAATTTGCGTGTCATCCTTGCACGGGGGCCATGCTAATCTTCTCTGTATCGTTCCAATTTTAGTATATGTGCTGCCGAGGCGAGCACTAGATTTTTTTTTTTTAATGGCAGAATCTGGGGACCTCCCTGGCTGTCCAGAGCGTGAGAGCTTCACGCTCACACTGCCTAGGGCCCGGGTTCAATCCCTGGTCGGGGAACTAAGATATCATAAGCTGCACGGCACAGCCAGAAAAAAAAAAAAAAAAAAGGCAGAATCTGGAGTAAGGAAGTGGGAGAGCTTCACGATGTGTATTTTCTGTTCCTGGACCTCAGAAACTCCAGTCATGGGTTCCCCAAAAGCTGAGCCCAAGACCAGGGCTGAGTGAGGGTGGTTATCCAGGAGCCCACCCAGGAAAGATCTCGAAGGACACACCCCAGAATGGTCACTGTCAAGGACAAATGACGGGCACTTATCCATCAGGTCATGGAGGGATATTGCCCCTCGCCTCCAGTTCCTCCAGAAGCACATAGGAGGCCTCAGTCTCGCTGGGAAGAGGCAGCTGCAGCTATGCTGAAATTACAGGGGCCACGGGGCCAAGACTCTGGCCCCCAAAGTGTCTGCTGTTGGGGGGGCATTTGCTGAGTGTCACCCACACTCTGGGACAGACAGGGTCCCTTCCCTCAGCCAGGTGAGGCTGGCAGGGAAAACAGAGGACAAACAAATCACCAGGACAGAGTCACGGGTGTTAGAGACGTGAAGGAGGCCCCTTGGGGTGGGGAGGGTCAGGGAGGTCGGCAGCGACAGATGAGTTTGGATTTTCTCCACAGGGCACTGGGGAGCCATAGATGGCTCTTGCACAGAGGAGGGATGTGATCTGATTTTTGTTCTTGAGTGTTCCCCTGACAAGGCTAAGTCCGCCAGCAGGCAGGGAGTCTGGGAAGGATGCACCAGGCAGCGGGCACAGCGTGCGTAAGGAGAAAGCCACGCTTGGGCATTTTAGCCCGTGGCCAGCTGGCTGGGCTGGTGTTTGCTTTCCAGAAGCAAGGCGGCAGGAAGAGGGCTGGTGAGCGGTGGAGTGTCCAGAGGGGTCAGTCTGAGTTCTCACCACCCTCCCCGATTGCTCTGGGGCCTCCAGGGATCTCACTTCCTGCTCTGGCCTCAGTCTCCCCGTCGGCCCAGGAGTGTTGGTGTAACCCTGACCCGCTGGGTTGTTTCACCCGGACATTGGCTCCTGGTGCCCTGGAGACCCCCAGACCTGAGCCTGAGCCCCTTGTCTGCAACCCTGGCCCTGCCGCCCACTGGCGTCCCCTCTCAGGCAACATCTTCATTATGGAGCCGAGTTGTTTAAATAAATGAATTAATATTGACGAACCATCAGTGACCTAATAAATGATTAGTTAAGGCACACATACATCACGCCGCGGGGATGCCGGGAGCCCTTAATTACTGCTTCGGAGGGACCTGCAGGGCCACGGCCACTGCCCTGCACCCCTTCCTGGCCCTGGGCCCCTCCCTGGTCACCCTGCTTCTCTCTGTGTCTCTGGGGCTGGGCAGGAAGGCAAACCTGGCCCGTCGCCCCATCCCTGCCCTCGCTCAGGTGTCCACGTGTCCTTGCAGCAGCCTCGACCCAGCCTCCCCGCCTGCCCCCAACGTCCCTTCCCTCCCAGCGGCCAGGAGGCCTGGTTCAAAGCATGACTCTTTCCTCATCCGCGTATCACTCTAATGCCTCCTGCGGCTCCCCAGTGCACTCCAGAAAAAGACCCCAGACCTCCCCATGGCCCACAGAACCTCCTGCATCCTGCTGTTCCCTCCGCCTGGAAGGCTGTCTCCCCTCTGGGCCCAGGCCACCCTGCTCACCTCAGCCTGCAGCCCCTCGGGGTGGATCTAGACGGATCTATGGGGTGGGGATGCTCCAAAGCCAGGCCTGGAGGCAGCAAGGGGGACGGACGCCCAGCATCTGGGGCATCGGCCCTCCTCTGGCACCCTTGTCCTGCTGCTGCCTCCGTTTCCCTAGCAGGATGTGAGGGGAGGTCCCTGCGGGAGGGGGTCAGATCTGAAGGACTGCTGGGTTCATTTCTTCTCTCCTCTCCCTCCACCCAGTGTCCGCTCACCACGGGCGCCTGGCCCTTCGGGGGCCCCAGGCTCAGGGACAGAGCCCAAAACAGATTCTCCCAGCCTGCGTAAAGCTGAGGGCTGAGCCAGGGGGAGGGATGGGGCCCTGCGTGTCTCCTCGCCACTGCCTGGAGACCCAGCCCTTTGGGGGTCTACAGTGGGGTAACATTGTCCAGAGAGGGCAGGGGGCCTGCCAAGGCCACACAGCCCAGTGGCCTCAGACCCTGCTCTAGGAGGGGCGGGGGCGTCCGTGGAGCTTCTCAAGTCTTCGCGGCCCTGAGCTCCTGGGCCAGCCTCTCCCGCCTCCCCCACAAGGCTCTTGATGGCCGGGGGCTCAGGGCTGGGGCACCCAGCAAGGCCATGGCCAGTGGCTTCTGGGAGGGGGTGAGACAGAGCTAAGAGGTGGGGAGACATGTGATTGCAGCAGAGCCCAGAGACAGAGATGGAGAGAGAGGGGTGGAGAGAGACAGAGAGATAGGGAGAGACAGAGGGTCACAGAGACAGAGAGACAGGGAGACAGAGGGACAGGGAGAGACAGAGGGATGTAGAGAGATGGAGGGCTATAAAAGGGCACACGGCGGGCCCCTGGGGGAGCCCTGTGCTGGGGTGTGCAGGGAAGACTCTGGGAGGACATGGGTGGATCCCTCCTCCCCAGCCCTCCCGTTGCCCAGCCCCCAGGCAGCCCCTCCCATGGTCCCCTCTGGGCCTTCACGGTGCATCTATTAAGCTCCTGTTGTGTGTAGGGCCCTTCTGGCTGGCTGGTCTGGGATCGCCTGTGGGCGTGCTCCCCTCCCGGGACCTCCCTCTACTCAGACCCCCCCTCCAATGGCCAGGCCCCTTCCCTGTGTGCCATCCCTGGTGAAGCTCTCAAGGTCACACTGTGTGGTTTGGGCCCAAACCTGGCTGGTCCCCACTTTTGTCTAAACTGCCTCCCTGGCTCTGGGCCTCAGTTTCCCCACATTCAGAACCTCAGAAATACACGATCAAGCCCCTTTCCTCAGAGATCACCCGAGGGTCAGGCAGAGATGGATCTGGGTTTAGAACTCATCTTCTGGGCTCTGCAATAAAGCCCCACCACCTCCCTGACCCTGTTTCCTCCTTTGTAGACCAGATGGGTCATATTTCCTGCCTCACAGGGCTGTTGAGGGGACGAAGGCGGTAGCTGGAGCATACAGTCTGCACTCAATAGATGTTGGGAATGATTGGATGATAGAGGTTTGCGGGATGATAAGGCTGGGAGGGTAAGCAAGAGGCGACATCCAGCCTAAGCCTTTTGGATTTAATTTACTGCTATTACCATTACTGCTAAGCACTATTGTTTAGCCAATCGACAAACGTTCACTGTCGGAGCATTTGGAAGTGGGCCTCAGGGAGCCTCCGGGGTGAGCGTGGGTGGACGTAGGAATCAGCTCTCGCTGCGTATCCTGGCAGGTGTGCTCACGTGAGGGCCGGCAGGGTCCCGCATGCGCACACAGTAGGTGGTCAAGGAAGTCCGCATGTGCTCTGGCGTGCCCCTCCCACCCACTCCCCAACCCACGGAGGAGTGTGTGAGCCAGGCGGGTCCTGCGCGCTGCCTGCGCGGCCCAGTCCACGTGCGTGGGCAGGCCTCGGGTGAGTGTAGCTTTCTCCCCAAGCTTCAGAAGTTGGTGGTGGAGGGGGCGCCCCAGCCCCGCACAGGCGCGGAGGCCCGTTAGTCCTCCCCACGCTGTCCTCCCCACTGGCCGCCTCCTCCGCCCACAGTGGGGGGTAAGTCTGCCTTCAGTCCTGCCCACCACGCTCAAGCACCAACCAGAGGCCTTTGCAGGTGCAGAACGGGGTAGGGTTGGTGGAAGGGCTTGTCCCCCAAACCGGTCCCTTCCCGACCCTTTCCAAGTGACCCGCCGGGGAGGCGCCCCAGGAATGAGCCGGGGGCTGCGCGTTCTGGCTCAGCCCCTCGGGCTTGCGAGAGCTCAGGCCTCGGTTTCTCCGTCTGTAAAATGCGATCATGGGCTCCCCCAACCCACACCAATTGTTGCAGTGATGCGAGAGGACGCGTGTAAAGCCTTCGCAGGACAGCGGGACAGCACAAGCCGCAGTTATTATTGATGGTAATAATACCAATTGATTATGTTTTTCTATATAGTGACTATTGGATTCACGCTCCCCGCACATGAGGCGCTCAATATATGTGGCTGGACAACGGCACACCCCTCTGTGCGCCCCAGTTTCCAAACATACAAGATGGGGGCACCGGTCATCCACCCCTTCGTCCCTCCCGGGAACACAGGGCCTCCTGCACCCGGGAAGCCCCCAGCGTCCGGGCCCGAGACCCAACCCCAGTGCCCTTCGGGGAGCCGTTTACAAGAAGCCTGCAGTCCCGGGGCGGCCCCCGCCAGGCTGCTGTTCCCAGCCCATATAATCTAATCGTGTTTCCAAGGTTGCGATCGATAACCCGAGGCCGCGCCAAAACGAGGCTCTTAAAGGGCCAGCGGCCCCGCCCGGCAGGCGGGGAGGGGGTCCCCAGCTGCCCCCCCGTACCTGCGGTACCTGCCGCAGGATGGGAAGGCCCTGGGTAAAGAAAGGCTTTTGCGTCAGCACAGCGCGTTGCGGGCCCCCACCCCCAGGCTGTGTGGTCCTGGGCCAGCAGCCTGACCTCTCTGAGCTGGAGGTGCATCCTCTGGAAAAGGGGGCCCAGGAGGCCCACTGCAAACCACATCTGCACCTCCCCGATGGGGAAAGTGAGGCTGAGGTATCTTCTGTGCTCTGCTGCGCCCCCAGCCACAGTGTCCCCACTCAGCCCCCCCCAAGATCCCCCGAGGCTCCCATGGCCCTGCCTCCCGTCCCCTCGGGCCAGGGCTACCTGTCTCAGGATCTATACAAACGCACTTAGCAATCAATGTCCTCACAGGCCAGGCTCATCGACCTGCCACCGGGCCCCCTGTGGCCCCAACCCCTCTGCCCTGCTCTGCGGAGCTGTGCCCCCCACAGCTGAGGAAGGGAGACAGCCAATTCCTCCTGGTGTGTTTGGGGACCTTCCCCTGCCCGGAAAGGGAAAAACCTAAAGGCCCCTGGGGGTAAACTCTTCAGAAGCAGTGATGGAAGAATAGTCTAGAAGCAGTGATGGTGGAATAGTTTAGCAGCGGTGACAGTGGAATCTTCTAGAAGTGGCGATGGGGAATATTCTAGAAGCAGTAATGGTGGCCTGCAGTAGCAGTAATGGAATATTCTAGAAGCAGTGATGGTGGAATAATCTAGAAGCGCTGACAGTGGAATCTTCCAGAAGCGGTGATGGCAGCCAGCTCAGGAGCTGGAATGTGGACTTGCCTGGCGTGCTGTGGACACAGCCCTGGTTTCCAGGGCCAGCTCTGACCAGTGCCCGGCCAGGCGGCCTTGTTGTCAGCCGTAAACTGGGCTGAGGAGCAGGTCACATGTCGTGAGTGCTCGGAAGAACAGGCCTGGACCTGACTTGGAGTCACTGTGTGCCCAGGGCTTGCTTGATCTCTGACCCTGCTGACCCTACCCCCAGGGACCCTCTCTCCCCCTCCACACCTTGCCACCCCCACCCTGGCTGAGGGACCCCTGTCCTAACCCTGCAGCATCCCCCCACCCCACGCTCCAGGCCTGACCCCACTTCCTTGTCACTGTCCAGGTCCAGGGTCGGGGCTGCCGGGGTGAGAGGAGACTGATGGAGCCCCTGACCCCATGGCCACCGTTGCCAAGGAGATGGCCCCTGGGGGCTGGGCGGGGGTGGCCAGGCCGGGGGTGACAGGGAAAGAGAGAGAGAGGAGAGGGAGGTAGGGATAGAGAGAGGGGATGGACAGACAGAGGGAAGGACAGAGGCACGGAGGGAGGGGCGCACATCAGAGCCTCCTGGGCAGCATGTCAGCTCTACCAACAGCTGCGGGGTGGCCCGGGAACCGGCATTCACCCTCCCTGTAGTCCACCTTTGATGCACCACTGATGGCCTTCTGTGTGCACACTGGGCTTGGACCACCCGGGGTCAGCCTGCCTCCATGGTGGCCTCTCATCCGTGCACGCCCAGGAGACCAGGCGAGGCATCCTAGAAGAGGGGCCAATGGCACAGGGCCCCACAGGATGAATAGGAGTTTGAGGGGTGGAGAGGGAACAGTAAGGAAGAGTGGTGTGAGTGGAGAGGAAGGGGTGGGAGGCTGGGGTATCAGGCAGGCTCCCTGATGGTGGCACTTCTCTGAGGCTGGTGGACTGTGGCTGGTTGTCAGAGCCGGGCATAGATTTCCCATAATCATGGGGACTGCTGGGCATGTCCTTCAGACAGTCGGGCCTCTGAGCTGTTTCTCAGGTAGGTGCCCATGGGGTGCTGGACATGAGGGGTGACTTCACAGAGCACAGGCCATCATGGGGGAGAGGCAACAGCCGACACCGAGACCTGAGCAACAAAGGAAAGAAATGGGGTGGGGGACCTTGTGGGGGCCAGTGCTGGCCAGAGGTGACGCCAAGCGGGGGACATGCCAGCAGAGTCCTGGGGAGGTCTGGGCCAAAAGCCACAGCAAAGGCCTAGATGTCAACTCGGCCAGAAGCTCCCTGTGCAGGAGCTGGGAGTTTGGAGCAGGTGACATGGAGCCTGTGGCCACCGATGGGAGGAGATTGAGGGTAGGCCATAGAGAGAGCAGGGAGGGAGCGGGATGGGCGTCAGGACCTCGGGGAGGACGAGGACGGCTTCACGGTAGTCAGGCAGCTGAATTGGTAGGAGGGGGTCCTGCTGGGACCAGGGTCTCCGAGGAGGGGGCCCAAGTGTGGGCTGTGGCTTTGAGTGAGCACAGGGGTGTACACAGATATACACATGAGCATGCCTGAGCACACGTTCATGTGCCCCATCACAGTGCACATGTGTGAGTGCCCCATCACAGTGCACATGTGCGAACACGCAATAAACATGCCAGAATATGTGGACACGTGTTTGCCAGGACATGCGGATATGCCAGGCAGCACGTGGAGACTTACACGTGTGACCATGCCGGAGGGCAGGCGAACAGATCAAGGCACAAAGGAAAGGTGGACGTCTGGGAATGGCCAGCACGTGTGCACACGCATGAAAAAACATAAACACGCCTCATGGGTGCCAACACAAATTGCGTGCATGTGCATGGACACGCCAGGGCACACGTACAGATGTGAACACAGCTGAGCACTCTATACCCAAACGAGCTGTTGCAGCCCGTGTGGGCACCCACGTCAACGTAGACACGCCAGCGTGCAAGCAGGACCGAGCGCGTGAGCACAGCTGAGAGCTGCGTACACGCGAGCACATTGTACTCGCACGTGCGAGGACCCGCCCGGGCACGCGTGGACTTACCTGCGCGAGTCGCAACGCCGCCAGCACTCAGAACCCACGGGCACAGGGCACGCTCGTGCGCAGATGGTGGCCGCTCACAGCAGGCGCCCCGCGGGTTTCTGGGCGGCGGGCGCCCCCTAGTGGAAAATGGCCGCGGCCCGGGCCCGGCTGCGCGTTTGTCCCGGGTAGCGCAGAGGAGGGTCCAGACCGGAAGACCCCAGACCCCAGCGCCACCGGGTCAGGCCGGGAGTCAGCGTGGGCGTAAAGTGGTCAGCTTAGGGTGAGAATGGGACGGGAAGGTTTGGAGAAGCAGGGCGGGAGGGGTCTGGACAGGGTCAGGACAGGGCAGCCGGGTCGGGCCCCCATTTCTTTTCTCACCATTGAAGCCTCTCCATCCCGCCCATTGGCGTCCAAGCGCCCGGGTCCGGGGAGTCTGGCCCGGCTCGGTATCCCCGCACCCGGGGGCTTCCCGGGGTCCCCCAGCGCGCGGTGGTCTCCATAGGGTGAGGGCTCCGATGCCGGAGGAAAACCGGCAGCCCCACCTCGGGGCGCCACCAGGTGGCAGCACGCGCCCAAGTGCTCACCTTGGGCCTGAACCCCAGGACCCCGAGTCCCCAGGGTCCAGCCCCCGCCCCCGCGGCCCCTGGGAGGGGAGCGGTCTTGGGAGGACCCTGTGTGACCCCGAGCACGCGGCCTCGTCGCTCTATGCCTCGGTTTCCCAGCTTCGTGATGGGGACCTGGAGGTGACAGGGCTGGACACATGCTTGGGCAGGGTGGCTCAGAGGACCGCTCAAGAGGTGACCTTGTAGGGAAAGGAAGAGCACACCCGGCGCGGGGAGGGAGGGGGCTGCATGTGCTAAGAACCCGAGGTGGGCAAGTGGGAGCTGGAAGGCGTCCTGAGCCTGGGTTGAGAGAGCCTGGGGCCAACTGTGGGGCGCACCGCACCCACCACGGGGGCTGCAGGGAGTGGGGGTGGGGGCGGGGCTTCTGGCCTGAACGCAGGAAGTGGAGATGACTGCTGCATCCAGGGTCTATGAGAGAATCCGCAGGTTTTAAGGCAGTCTGACCCTAAATTCTCAACTTTCCCATTATGGGATGCTCAGGATGGAGCCGCCTGCAGAAAATTCCAGAATCCCCATTCCCGCCAGGGTTGATGCCCCAGTTTCAGGAGCAGAGACCTGGAGACCCCTCGGGGACATGGTCCCTGTGACCCGAGGGTCAGGGATCCTGTCCCCAGAGACCCAGCCCCCCCCACCCCTGCCCAGTGAGGAATGCCCCTTCCTCACCCCTCAGCAGTTCCAGAGTTTCTGCACCTTTAACATAATGCGGCAAAATTAGCAGCTCTGCCTGCATTAATATGCAAAAATGCAAATCAGGGGGTGATTAAGCCACAGCCCCCAGAGGATATTTCTGCCTGGATGGATTCTATTGTCAGGGAGGTGCTGGCAGAGGTGGGGGGATGTGGCCTGGGTGGTAAGGGTCCTGGGGGGGAGGGTCACCCAGCTCCCTGCCTCTGCAGCGTCCTCCTTGCTGCTTGCACACCCTGGGGGGCCGGGGGGGTGGGTACAGACACAGTGGGCAGGGTCAGCCAGCTCAGCTTGCTCTGAGACCTGGGGGTGGAGACCCAGGAACTTGGCTGAGGGTGGCCCCAGGCCTCACGGCTTTTGCATAGGCTGGGGCCCCCACCAGGATCGCTCCTGGCCTCTGTATCCTCTCCCCGGGGCCCTCTCGGGCCACCCAGCTCGGACCCCCGACAGGTTTAGATGCCTATAACGTGGCTCCTTGGTGACTGTTTCTTCCCAGGCTGGCTGTGACCCACCCCCACCCCCACCTCCGTGCCCTGGCCCAGAGAGGGTGCCCACAAACACTCTACAGGTGGGAGACTTGCTCGGGGTCCCCCAGCCCATGAGAGGTGTGTCCCAGGCTCCCCATCTGGGGAGGGATAGAGACCACAGTGAGGGTACAGAGGCCCGGGTGTCCTTCAGTTCATGGAGTCATGCAGGCGGGTCTAAGTGAAGGGGGGATTCTAATGCTCTGAAATGGGGCCAGCCCCACCCCCAGCCCCGACAGAGGAGGCAGAGAGCGAGAGAGGGGAGACAGAGACAGAGACAAAGAAACAGAGACCCAGAGAGACAGAGGGGGACGGGCAGAGAGAGAGATAAAGAGAAACAGAGACCGAAAGAGAGAGAGAGAGAGAGAGAGAGAGAGAGACACAGTCCCCGTGCAGCCCCTCCCCGCAGAGCCCCAAGCTGGCGCAGGGCCAGCCACCAGCTGCTGCCTTCCCCTCCCCCTCCCCCTCCCGCCCTCCCTCCTGCACTCCGGGTGGGGGTTGGGCCCCAAGAGCCCCAGCTGCTGCTGCCACACAAGCAGGCCCGTTAGGCGCCCCACCAGCTGCCCCAGGACCCCGCAGCCCCCTGAGAGGGAGGAAATGCCTTTGCCTGTGCGGGGGCTTCTAAGTGCCTCTCTCTGCCTGACCTCAGGCCTCTCCCTCTGAGCCTTGGTTTTGTCACCTGTGAAATGGGGACCACCATCCTCCCCAGCCTCTCCACCCAGTGGGTGCCCACCGTGTGCCAGGCCCAGGCCTGGGGGCTGCCCTGCAGGAACTGGGGTGGGGGCACTGAGCAAGCAAATCAGACAGTCCTGGGCATTGGTGGGGCGAGGGGCGAGGTGAAAAGCCAGCATAATAGGCTGGAGAGTGAGGGAGAGAGGTGCTCCCGGCCAAGGGCCCAGCCGTGCAAGGGCCCAGCCGTGCAAGGGCCCTGAGGTCAGAATGAGGCGTGGTGTCCAAGGAGCAGGGAAGAGGAAGCCAGTGTTGCTGCAGGGGCTGGAGGGAGGCCAGGTCAGAGGGCACAGTCGGTGCTTCTGCCCCCAGTTTGCTCCTTCTCCGGATCGCCCCCCACTGAGGCCTGCCGGGACCCCAGCCCTGGCTGGGAGGTATCATTGTCCAGCCTGACACAGCCAGGCCCCAGGCAGGGAAGGAATTCGGAGCTGGTTGGTCTGGTGGGTGAATTTCTCGTTCTTCTCTGTGCCCATTCTGCAGACCTTATAAGTGAGGCACAGAGAAGTCACGGGCCGCCTGGGGCCAGCTGGGGGTGGGAGGAAGCCAAGGAGCAGTGAGGGGCCAGGCCTCACCCAGACAGCAGGGTGATGGGGAGGTCAAGCCAGAGAAACCAAGAGCTGGGTGGTTCCGAGGGTCTGAGGAAGGACCTCCACTCTCCAGGCTCCATGCAAAGGGGGAAACTGAGACAGGGACCTTCAGAAGGGATGCTCCGTCACCCCGCATTACCCAGTTCCTCTGGGCAGTGCTTGGGGCCGTCCCTGCCCTCGGGGAAGGGGGCCCTCCCTCTGCGCTCCCCTAGCACCTGCCCGGAGACCAGGCAGCCCAGCCTCGCCCCTGGTGGGTGGCGTGCTCACAAGTCCGCTTTACCTGGTGAGAACTTGGGCCCCGAGTAGGGAAGTACCCCACGCTGGACTCTCTCCTCAGTGCTCCCTGTACTTGGCGTAGTCTCAGGGTCGCCCTTTGTGGGGGGGCCTCCCTGGGGCACCTCCCTGGCTTTCCCCCCCAAGGACCCCGGGGCAGCTGGAAGCCTGCTCCTTCCAGGGAATGCCCAGTGAGCCTGGTCCCCGAGGGGGTCAGGGATCCCCCAAGTGGAAACCCACCCCACCCCATCCCATGGCTCTTCAGAGACCCAACTTCAGCCATGAGTTGAAAATGAAACTTTCTTTTAAGTTAAAAAATACCAGAACACACACACTCACACAGAAATACAATCCAACCTCTCAGCTCATCCCACCTCGTGAATATAAATATAAAGTAAGAACTGAAAGTTCCCCCTCCACCCCGCACCCAGAGGAACCGCGGAACCCTTGGGGCATTTCCTCCGCCTGTATTTCTTCAATACACACTTTTTTGCGTCGCAAAAACTTTACTCTCAAAATGGCACCATGGGTCTTGAACTTGTATTTTGTCTGAACAGTCCACCTCGGATGTCCTTCTGGCTCAGGACCGGTGTGCAAACTCCCTCTGCTGTCAGGCAGGATGGTTTTCCTTGTTCAGTCACACTGGAATTTTCTCACGCATCCCCGGTTGCCCGCACGGGTTGTTGGACTGTTTCTGAGTATTAGCTGCCACAAACCTTGTTCTAATGAACACCCTCATTTTTATTAGATTCCTGAGTGTTAGGGCTGGAATTGGAGGGAGTTCAAAGGGATTCAGAGCTTCTGTTTTTTTTTGGGTTTTTTTTGCGGTACGCGGGCGGGTCTCTCACTGTTGTGGCCTCTCCCGTTGCGGAGCACAGGCTCCGGACGCGCAGGCTCAGCGGCCATGGCTCACAGGCCCAGCCACTCCACGGCATGTGGGATCTTCCCGGACCGGGGCACGAACCCACGTCCCCTGCATCGGCAGGCGGACTCTCAACCACTGCGCCACCAGGGAAGCCCAAAGTGGTTTCTTATTTGCGTATTTGTTTACACTTTTTTCAGTCATGAGTGACTAAGCTTCTTTTTCTCTGTCTCTCCAGTGGCCATTTGTGTGTCTTCATGTGTGAATGAATTGTTCCTTTCTTTGCACAGTTTTCAGTTTGGTTGTTTTCTTATTGATTTGTAGGAACTCTTTGTATACGAAGGACCCAAATCCTTATTCTCTTACCGTGTGGAAAATATTTTCTCCCCAGATGTCCCACCTCATCTAACCTCACCTGTCGGTTTGTTACAACTCAGAAGCATATTTATGGAGTCACATTTGAAGATGTTTGTCCCTTTATACCTCTGGCTTTTCTGCCTTTTCCACCCCCAAAGAAGGTAAGGAGGTGGGGGGAGATGGGAGGCCAGCCTTTTCAGAGTTTCCTCCAATCCTGGGAGCACAGGGAGCTCAGCTGAGTCAACAGATCCCACCCCACACACGCTCCCTGCTGGCTGCACAGGACAAGTAGGGGCCAGGTGGAAAGATTGCAGGAGATGCTGGGCAGAAAAACTGCATCATGTTGATGGGTGACACCATTGACTTGCCCCTTGTAAGCACCTACCCAGGGACCCTGCCCTCAGATGGTCCTGAGCATGGAGCCCTGCTGAGTTCGCCGCCTGGTCAGGTGGCTTTGGTCATGTGGCTGCATTCCTCTGGGCATCAGTTTTACCATGTACAACACGGACGCCGTATGGTCACTGCCTCACAGGGCTGAGGTGAGATTCAGTGAGATGATACCTGCAGGGAAAGTGCCACTGAGCAGTTCCTGGGGCCCGGAGATGACCCAGTCCAGCCCTGCCCAGGGTCATACAGCCAAGACTCGGGGTGGGGTGGGGGTGGGACTTGAACTCAAACCTGTTGGGGAGCAGGGCTGAGGGGCTGGGAGGAGTCCTCACGCTCCGGGTCCTCCCCGGGACACCCACCTGTCTGGCCCCAAACCTGTCCCTAGGAACCAGGAGCCCTGCTGGACCTCGGCTGCCTCACTGCCACCCTCCAGGCCTCCACAGCACCTGGTATGCCCCATGCCTCGTGGCGTGACAGTGAGCAAGGAAGCTTGGGCCGCCACCCGGGAGCCCTTAATCTGGCGCGAGTGACGGGGTGACAGAAACGGCAAAAAGACGGATGAATGGTGACAGGAGTTATAAGACAGGCAGGGGGCCTGGCCTGCCCTGTTGGCTGGGAAGGCTTTCTGGAGGAGGTGGCACCCAAGCTGAGGGCCGAAGGATGAGGAGGAAAGAGTCAGGCACAGCAAGAGGAAGGGTGACCCGGGAGGAGGGCACAGCCAGGACAAAGGCCTGGAAACTCACGGGGGGCTGGGGAGGGGCAGGCAAGGGGTCCCAGCTCCAGACAGAGTGGCCGGGACCAGGGTCGGTGCCAGGGCTCTCCAGGGCCCTCAGTGCACACCAGGGAACAATTTTGATCCCCCAGGCCACACCCGGCCCTGGCCCCAGCTGTGCCCTCTTCCTGATCACCCTCCCTCAACCTTTCAGTCTCAGCTCCTGTGTCCCCAAGGAAACCACGTTGCCCTCCTGGCTTTCCCCAGCACCCTTGAGTAAAACCCACACCCCTTAGTGTGGCAAGGTGCTGGCAGCCAGGATGTCCCCCTGTTCCTGGAAGGCACCAGGGAACAGGTGAAGGAGCTTGGGCGGACAGGTGAACCAGGTATAGGAGGCTGGCCTGCCTTAGGCAGGGGCCAGAGCCTTAGTTTGCCCATCTGAGCAATGGGTGGTTCCCACCGCATGAAGCTCAGGGGAGCTGCAGGGCACTGGGGAGAAGGGTGTCTGTGCCCTGGGTAGCTAGGAGCACCCCCATGCCGCCGCAGGCAGAAGTCAGTGGGGCCACCCTGTGGGTGGGGCCATGGGCAGCAGCAGGTCCCCTGCCCTGCCCCCCTCGCCCACCCCCACCCCCGCCTCAGAACTGGGCCGAACAATGCCTGGGGGCCAGTCCAGGGGGAGGCGCCCAGTGTTGACACAGGCCGCCCCGGAATGTGGTGGGACAGGCCCCCAGGGCCCCTGAGTCAGGAGCTGTGGGCACCGGGCCAGGAGGAGGAAGGGCAGCCCTCGACAGGTGGCACCAGCCCCCCGGGGCGGATGGGCACAGGGCAGGGGGAGGGGGCAGGTGGGGGGCCCGGGTGGGAGAGGCTCAGTGCGGTCAGGCTTGGGCCAGGGCCAGGGGCTCAGCTTGGTCTCAGGGTTTGATCCAGGGTAGGGGCTCAGAGCAGAATTGGGGCTCAGCTTGGGGCGGTGCTCATTCATTCATTCGTGCAGCCCCTCGTGGCCAAGCCCTGGCTCTGTCCCCTGGGGCTCTGTCCCCTGGGGCCTTGGCAGGGCTGGGACTGGGACACAGGCTTCCT
Source organism: Tursiops truncatus (assembly GCF_011762595.2). NCBI lineage: Eukaryota > Metazoa > Chordata > Mammalia > Artiodactyla > Delphinidae > Tursiops > Tursiops truncatus. The sequence continues at coordinate 169,436,058 of NC_047036.1, read as the reverse complement.
GTGCCCCATTCATCCCTGTCACTGGCCCTGAGACGGCCCTGCTCAGAGGAGGGCACCACTACTGAGGCAGTGAGGTCCCAGGCCTCACACCCAGTGCCCATAGGTGGCTGCCTCCTCACCCCCACCCCAGGCAAGCCTTCTGTTACCCCTCAAACGTACCCCCAGCCCACCCAGCTCACCACCCCACGGCCAGCCCCTCTCTCCCCTAAAGATCATCCTTCCTCCTCCCCTTTGAACTTGCAGCCTCCAAATGGCACCACTGGGACCGCTTCTCTCTCCTGCTCAGATCCCCACGAGGCTCCATAGTGACCCCACCATGGAGACCCAGTGCCCCTGACCTTCGCTCATCTTCCCTCCAATTGTCTGGGCTCCAGCCTCATGGCTTCCTGAAGTAACCTGTGCAGTGCCCCCACTCCCAGTGCTTCCTATTCTTCACCCACTGATATCATTCATCTTTCTGGTCACATCCAAGTGTCACTGCCCCAGGGAACCCACCGCAGAGAAGGGCAAGTTTAGAGCCCCTCCTCGTGCCCCGGCAATGGGGAGGACGAGGCTGGGGCTCTAGGCACCCACCCTGCCCAGCCCTCCTGGCCCTCTGGCTCCCTAGGACAAGCTCAGGTGGAGGGACGGGGTCCCCTCCTTATGCCCACGGCTGTGAGCGCCAGGGGAGGCAGGCTTGGGGAGTGGCCAGCAGTGCTGCTTCATCGTCCACTTTATGCCCGCCACGGCCAGCACCTCCTCCCTCCTCTGCAGAGGGTAAGAAGCCCCCCACCCTGTATCCAGCGAGAGCCCTTGGCCCCAGACCCGAGCAACAGGCCCTGCAGAGACCTCTCTCCCAGAATCCAGGGAGAATGAATGAATGAATGAATGAATGAGCCCCGATGATGTCTGGGGTGGGGGTCATGGTGAGCGTGGACAAATCGGGGCCAGGCCCCTCCACAGGGGTGGCTTACCAAGCCCGCAGCTCCAGAGGCAGTGCCGCCCCCTGCTTCCCTCGGGACCCTGAACCTAGGTTTGTGTGTGGGGTCTGGCTCGACTGATAAGGGCCCCTCCCTTCCTCCCGGGCTTCAGAAAAGCAGGGAGGGGCTGGGTGGGGGTGGGAGAGTGTTGGGGGTGGGCTTGTTCACAGCCCAGGAGAAGGTGCCCACTCTGGAGACAAATAAGCACGATGTCAGCAGGGTGGCCCCCAAGTCCTAAGTCCAACTGCTTTCTCTCCGTGCTCAACCGTGGCCTGCACAACTACTGTCTTCTGGAAGTTTCCACCACCATCCCCATGTTCTGTCCCCAGCTGCCTCACTCACTGGTGGGAATCTGTCCTTGGCATGAGTTTGCTCAACCAGGAATGGGGTCCTCCTCCTCCTCTGGGTCCCTAACCCCGGCAGCGCACAGTAGGTTTGGCTTGGGGGGAGGGAAGGCAGCCCCAGGTGGGGAGGCAGGTCCCTGGCTCCAGCCTGCCTGCCCGGCTGGCACCCAAAGGAGAACAAAGGCCGCAGTCAGGAGGGGGGGGGGCGGGCTGTGGCTGGCCTCGAGGGGCCCCTGGCACCAGCTGCTGTCTGCCTGTCCCCATGCCAGGGCCCTGTAGGGCACACCCGGGCCTCGGGGCTGGGCAGAGCTTGTGGCCGAGTGGGGCCCCCACGGGCTGCTCCTCCCGGTGACTCAGCCCCAAGCTGGGTCTCCCCAAGGAAGACAACGGTGGCCTGTGGGTGCCGGGAGGGCCTTCTGGCAGGTGTGAGCCCCAGGGTGGACTGGGCCCCAGGGAGGAGATTTCTAAACCTCATTTTCCTCATCTGTACAATGGGTTTAATCACTCAGGCATGAGGACCTGACACCCAAACATATGGATGGAAAGAGCACATTTGGGACTAAAGGGAGGAGCCTTTTTAAAAAATTAATTAATTTATTTATTTTTGGCTGTGCTAGGAATTTGTTGCTGCGCACGGGCTTTCTCTAATTGCGGTGAGCGGGGGCTACTCTGTTGCGGTGCACGGGCTCTAGGTGTGTGGGCTTCAGTAGTTGTGGCACGCGGGCTCAGTAGTTGCGGCTCTTGGGGTCTAGGGTGCAGGCTCGGTAGTTGTGGTGCACAGGCTTAGTTGCTCCGCGGTATGTGGGATCTTCCTGGCCCAGGGATCGAACCTGTGTCCCCTGCATTGGCAGGCGGATTCTTAACCACTGCACCACCAGGGAAGCCCTGGGGGGGGGAAGCCCTGGGGGGGGAAAGCCCTGGGGGGGGAAAGCCCTGGGGGGATGCCCTGGGGGGGGAGCCCTGGGGGGATGCCCTGGGGGGGAAGCCTTTGATGGCTCATCTTGCCTTGGAGGATGGGGACTGGACAGGTCACAGTCACCAATGTGCGCCAGTGTCCAGCACCAAGCTTGGCACACTATCTGTGCTCAGTATTTGCATGGCCCATGAATGGATCATTCCCCTGCTTCGGTGGGTGTGTCAACTCCAGGAACACTGGCCCCATGTGGGTTAGAACCTTAGCATTGTCGGGGGAGAGGGTGCTGGCCCGACCTGAGTGAGGCTGGGGTCCCGGAGGGGCCTCAGCTTCAGCCTGGTCCTTGAGAAACCCCTCAGGCTAGGAGGAAGCCAGAGCAGACCATGGACTTGTGCAGTCATGGTTGGCCCAGGGAAAGACTGTGGGCTGAGGGGACCCTCATTTCGGACACCTAGGTCTTACAGTGGGGAGAGGCCGCAGGATGAACACACATGTCCTCAGCACCTACTCTGTGCCCATCAGCACCTACTCTGTGCCCATCACCCTTCCATTCTCCTGATGGGGAAACTGAGGCCAAGAGAGTGGCAAGAACTTGGCCGAGGTCACAGTGATGCTGGGAGGGATGAGGGATTTGAACCCCGACCCCAAGACCCTCAGTCCTCTCCCCAGACCTGTGGCACATGGAGGCGCTCTGGCCCAGACGGGGTCAGGGTGAAGGTCAGCCCAGTTTGCATGTAGCAGGAAGAGGCTTTATTAAAGGAGCCCCATGAGCTCCCCACCTGCCCCTGGGGTCTTCTCCACCCCCCTCCCCCCAGGACCCCCACTTTTCTTCCTTCCTTTCAGCCCTGCTCCCTGGACCGAGGGCTGCCCTGAACTGTGGGAACTCAGGGCTGCAGATGGGGTGGAAGAGCCTTCCAGGCAGAGGGCACAGCCAGGGCAATGGCCCAGAGATGAGAATGAGCGTGGCAGGTTCTGGAATAGTGAGGAGGAGGAGGAGGCTGCTGAGGCCGGAGCCCAGTGGGCCAGGGGTACCCGTGGCCTCTTCCCAGCCTGCAAGGGAGTGTAGCTTTCTCTCTGAGGACACAGGGGGCCACGAAAGATTGTGTTATTTTAATTTATACTAATTATTATTTTTATTCTGTAGGGTCTATGGTTCCCAAAAGCTGAAGAGCCCCTGGCTGTGTGTGTGGGGCCTTGGGATCTAAGTGGACTCTCAGACCACTGAGAGTCAGAAGCCCTGGTCCGGCCTTAGTACTGCCCAAACTCAGGTCCAGATCCCATTTTATGGATCAATAAACTGAGTCTCAGGCAGGCAAAGGCAACCAGCAAGTCAGAAGCACAGAGCGGGTTACACGTGGGGCTGTCTGACCCTAAAATAGAGCTGGCATCGGTGGCCTGGCAGGTAAGATTAGTCTGAATCGTTCTCGGGGGGTCTGAAACGCTCGCCACACCCAGCACCGGGGTCCAGCATTAGGAACTCAGATACGACCGAGCCAAAACGGCCGTGCGGGCGGCCACGCAAACCTGAAAATAAAACTGCAAGCCCCACCCCCTACCGCATCTCGCGGCCTCTAGCTCAGAGAGTCCTGCCTCTTCCTTCATTGGGACGAGCGAAGGGGGCGGGGTGGAGGCGGGGCCTAGTTACGAAAGGCCGAAGGCCCCGCCAATCGGGCTTTCGCACTCTCCGATTGGCCCCGGTCGCTCTGCCTTATCTTTCCATCTCACTGCCCTACCCGCTTGCGTCAGGCAGTGCACTGAGACCACGTGCGCCTCCGCGCTGGAAGATAGTCCCTGCCCTCGACCCCGGTCGTTGGCCGACGGAACCCTAGCGCGCCCGCTCCAGGCTCCTGACTCCGCGGGACCTCAGCCGCGTTCAGCGGAAGCGTGGGGCGGGCGGCGGCGGCCGGGCGAGCGGGCAACGGCGGAGGGATCCGCGGACGGCGGCGGGGCGGGGCGCGCGCGGGGCGGGGCCTGGCAGGGGCGGGAGGCGGGGCGCGGCGCGGGGTGGGGGGCGGAACATGTCTCCCGCCGCAGGAAGATGAGGCAGCGGCGGCGGCCGCGGGCGTAGCGGGCCGGACCGAGCCCAACGACGCGGCCGGCGGGCACCGCGGGCTCCTCGCACGCCGCCTCCGCCAGCGCCTTGGCCGCGTAGGGCCCACGGGGCGGACACGCGGGGAGCCGGGCCACGCGCCGCCGCCCACGCGCGCCCTTCGGGGCCGCGACGCCCCTTTGTCCGGGGGGGCCGTTCATGCCACCGCCCCCCGTGCGCTGCGGGCCGGGCCACGCCGAGCAGGTGAGCGCGCCGGGACCGTCCGCCGCTTGGTGTCCGGCGGGCCGGGCCTTCCCGCACGGCGGCGGGACGCGGGGACCCGGGGACGCGGGGCGGGGGCGGGCGGGGGGCGGGGGGCGGCGCGGCCGGAGTCATTGTTCTCCAACTTTGCGCGCTGGAGGGGGCCGGCGACGTGGAGTGCGCGCTCGGGCCCGCGCGCCCCCGCCGGCCGGCACTTCGGGAAAGTTTGCGGAGCCGGGCGGGGGCGCGGGGGGCGCCGCGGGGCCGCCCAACTTCGCGGCGGGGCAGCGGCGCAGAGGCCGCGAGCGCCCCTTCCCCCGGGGGCCCGGCCGGCGGCGGAGTTTGGAGGGGAGCGAGTGAGGGAGAGGGAGCGTCCTTTTGTCTGCGGGGAAGGTGCGCCGCGCGCCTGCGGGCTCGGGCCGGGGGCCGGGCCGGGGGCCCCATCTGTTCCGCGCTCCGCGGGCACGGGCGGCAGCTTCGGGGCGAGCAGCGCGGTGGCAGCGGCTGCGCCCCGAGCTTCAAAGGGTTCCCGGGCTGCGCCGCCCGCACCGGCTGCGGGGGGTGGGGTGGGGATTGGTTTCCCGGGCCTCCTCCCACCCCTCCCCCCCCAAAGGAAGACGTTTCTGCTTCTCTGCTCCCAGGGTGGCTTCACACGTCCTTCGAGTCCCCTTCGAGCCCCCAAAAGTTCTCGTGACACCCCAGAAGTGTTTCAGCTCTTCTAGAGAAGCGTGTTTAGCCCCCCCAGATCTGTCTTAAAATCGGTTTCAGCCACCCCACGAAAAAGTGCGGTTTCGTACTCTTCAAAAAAAGTCAGTTTCACACGCTTTCCAAAAAAGAAAAAGCTTCGCGGGGGAGGGGTTGCGCTGGGGCATCCGTTTCACACTCGTCTCCAGTTGGCAAACAAAGAGGGGGTTTCTCCGCTTCTGAGGTCGGGTCTCCCTCGATCTCGGAACCCCCTTTCGCTCGCGACCCCCGCCCGCACCTGGGGCTCGGGGAAGAGAAGCTGGAGGGACTTCACTGTCTGACTGTGGGACGGAGACCCTGTCTTCCTCTCTTTTAAGGGTGTGGGATGGGGCCCGGCAGGTGGATCCCCCCCATGCTAGAATGGAGCCCCTAGGGACCATGCGGGGTGGGGGGAAACCCTGGTCTTGGGACCCCCACCCCCGCAAGGGATGTTTTCAAAGTTGCTTAAGAATAATTCCCGGATACATCGTGACAATAAAACAATCTAGGGTGTTGTTTTTTTTTTTTTTTCCAGAATTTGGTGGTTTTTTATGGGGGGGAGGAGGTTAAGTGTAGTGGGAAGCTTTGCGGGTAGGTCCCTGCGCGGGGCGTCCCCCCTATTTAGTTGTGGAGCAGGAAGGGGGTTTCGCCGTCTTGTGGATTTCTTTTGCTTTGAATTTGGGGGTGACCGGGCCTTCAACGTGCTCTGACAGCTGCTGGGGGGGTGTCACCAAATTTCCCTTGGGGCGGGGCCGGGTCGCCCCTCCCCCTTCCTGGGGTGGGGCCAGTGGAAAGCCTGAGGGTGGGTGGAAATGGGAGGGGTGGCGGGGAGAGGGGCGGGTTCTGGCTAAGCTGGGAAGGGACCACTCCACCCCGCATCCAGTTTAAAATTTGCAACTTGATTCCTTGGTGGTCGCAGAGGGAGTTCAGGGAATGTACTCTGCGCTCCCCCCACACTGTTCAAACTCCCTGAGGGCTCTGGGGAGGGGTCTCTAGGGGCCCCAGTCCCTGAATTCTGGCTGTCCCACCCCCATGTCTCAGAGTCTGGGAGGGACGCAGCCTTGGAAGACCCAGATCCAGAGCAGTTAGAGGGGCTCTTAAAGAGCTCTCCCCCATCTGCTCACCTCGGCCACTGTCACTCATAGCTCTTCTTTTCTCCACCCCTCACCTCTCCTTGCATCCGTTGCGGGCACCTTGCAGGGCTGTCTCTAGGCCTGAGGAGCCCACCCCCGGTCCCTGGCTCCCCGTTGCCGCTGGAGAATGAACCAGCCACAGAGGATGGCGCCCGTGGGCACGGACAAGGAGCTCAGTGATCTCCTAGACTTCAGCATGGTGAGCGGCCCTCTCCGTCCCCCTCCCCCGTCGTCTCCCCCCTGCCCCCCGCATGCCCAGCTGTCCACACTCCTGCGCCCCCCAGACATTGGGAAAGAAGCTTGTGCCAAAAACACTGCCAGCATCTGGACCTCAAGCTCCTATGGGTTAAAGAGCCCCAGGTGGGGCTAGGGGAATTGGGGCGCCCTCGGATGGATGGGTTGACGCCTCCGCGGCGGGGTGCAGCTTTGGGGCCCTTGTCGGCTTCCAGAGGCACCCGTCGTCATCCAGCTGTTTGCCCAGGCACAGAGTGGGTCCAACCCACCAGTTTTCAGTTGGGGAAACTGAGGTCCGGAGCGAGGGAGGGACTGCCCATGGCCTTTAGCTTTTCTCTGGGGAGGCTCGGCTGTGAGGCCCCAGCTTGGCTCTGGGCATGCAGTGACCTTGCCTTGGGACCTGTAAAACTGTGTGATCGGGGTTATTCATGCTCTCGTGGGTGCCAAAGATGGTGGGAGCCCATAGTCTAGGTGTCCTCTGTGGAGACCTTCTGTAAATGAGGAGAGGTCACAGGCAGTGGACGTGTGATTCCTCAGTTTGTTGACACGAGAGCCAGTGCCGTGGGTCTACGGGGTGGGGGGGGGCAGGGGGATGTCCTCACACTTCCCAGGCGGTGTGCTCCATTTGACACAGCCCGTTCCCCAGCCAGGCCGATGGAGGTTCAGAGAGGGTACTGCCTTCCAGAGGTCACACAGCTCAGGCGGGCCCAGGGAGGCTGGGAGCTGGACCGTCCCTTGGAGGGCTGGGGGCCTTGGTTTGCCTGTCTGTGCAGTGGGCCACCTGTGTCGGGGGGAGGGGGGGTGGTCTGCGTTTCCTCACAAACCCAGGAGCTGTGTGTGGACTCCCTAAATCCTGCCCCCACCCCTCCCCCAGCGAGCACTATTTTGGTTTGAAATGGGTTCAGGGAGGATGCTTTCGGTCTGAATTTAATTCTCTGCTGGTATGAGGCCCAGGCCACTGAGGTCTGTCGAAACAAAAGTCCCCAAACTGAAACGACATCATCCGCCCTGCGGAAAAACACAGCCCACGGGACGGAGCGGCCGCGGCTCCGGAAGGGCCATGCCGGTATTTTTAAGCCCCGTTTTATTTTTGCGTCCCAGCTGAGGAATCAGGGGTGCTGCTCAGTTGTTTTTTTGTTAAACTGACAAGTCACAGACCACTGGGCCAGAACAGACGGGCTTGGGGGTCAGGGGAGGGGGTGGTACAGGTTCTGATCTCGCCCCCCCCACACCCACAGCCTCAACCACTTGCCCACCACCCCCTGCTGTCCAGGGGGTCCAAACTCCCCCGCCCCCAGCTCAGACCCATTTCACAGATGAGGAAGGTGAAGCTGAGCGTGCGAGGTGCCCAGTGTGTGTCCTCTGGGAAAACCCAGAACTGGATTTTTGTTCGACCTCCTTGTTCCCGTGAGGAGAGAGGCCCTGAGGCAGCCCCCCATCACAGGAGGCTCACACCCTTTTCTTCCCACCTGCCCCAGAGACACTGAGTTAATTTGTTTTTTTGAAACAAATTTTCGACTGAAAAGATTTTGAAGGGAAAGCGCCTCCTTGGGGTAGGTCCCTCTAAAGTCAACGAGGCAACTGCCAGTTCAGTGCCAGGAAAAGCGGCTCCTCCTAGCTGGTAAAACTGCGCCTCTGCCCCAGCCCTGAGCTTCGCCTGCTAAGCTGGTGGCTCCGAGGGGGTGTGGGCCTCAGGTGGTCCCTGGGTCTGACGACAGCCGTGAAGGGCGAGGGGCCGGGGAGGGTGCCGTGGGCTTGCCTGGTGGCCCGACCGTGCTCCTCTGAGCTTTGCGCGTGCAGAGGCCCTTACGTGCCCACGATGCCCACGTGCATTTGGGTTTCATAACAGCCTGCACGGTGCGAACGCTGCGTCCGTTTCACAGAAGGGAATACTGAGGCTCCGAGGGGGGTGTGGGGGCCTGGCTGGGCTGATCACAGACCTTCAGTGCCTGCAGGACACAGACCAGTTCCCTCCACCCACCCCACCCACCCCGCGGCAAGTGCCACGTCAGCGGCCCCTGGCACCCTGGAGGGCGAAACAGAAACAGAATTGAGCACCACCCCCCTCAGACTCCTGATCCCCAGGCCTGCCCCTCCCCCAGCTCAAGCCTCAGTGTCCCCAGCAGGAAAGGGGCCCGCCTTGAAGCCAAGGCCCTGGGTGCGGTGAGCACAGCCCTGCCCCCGGAGAGGACTACAGACCCCGTGAGAACCCGAGTCCTGGGTGTGCCTGGGTGCACACCTGCCCCGAGTCTGCACTCGCCCTGCCAGCTCAGCCTGTGGCCTCAGTTTCCCCTTCTGGAGAACAGGGTGTGGGGGCAGGACCCCCTTTCCTGGGTCACTCCCAGGGCTTGTGATGCTGCCCCAAGTCATGCCCACAGAACGCACACCCCCATGTCCTGCTTGTCAGCTGCTCCCCACAGAGCCTTAATGCTGATTGCGGCCACTCTAAATTGCTTGGTCCCCAAAAGAACCTCTGAAACTCAGGCCGTTGGGGCAGGGTAGGGTCATGGTTTGTTTCTTCTGCAGCACGAGGGTTTGTTGATGTTGGGTTTTCCCAGTTAATGCTGCTAAGCTGTTTAATCTTGAGGGACTTAACACTGGGTTTGGGTGAGCGAGTTGGGGGGGGTCGTGGCCATGCACTCACACTCGGTGCCCGCCCACCCGGGAGAACTGCACTGTCGTTGGCCGGGAAGGGTGCAGCTCTGAGCCCGGAGCCCGGCTCGTGGGGGCCTCCCCGCTCACCATCCCAGTGGTGGAGCCTGGCTGTCTTCCCTGCACTCCCACCGCTCGGGGTCAGGGGCTCGTGGGGAGGTGGATGCCGGGCTCCTAGGGTGAAGGTCGGGGTCCGCGGCTGGGACACGGGTGGGACAAGCGATCCACCTGGGAGTGTAAGTGATCTCATTTTTTATAAAGCCAAAACTTGAAGAAAACTTTGGATCACTTTTAAGCGGATACATTGTATCAAATGCCTTCATGTTATTTCATTCCCGTAAAACAAATACAGAGGTAAACAGGGGAGTTTTCCCTGCTCTGGAGGGGCACCGGGGAGCCTCTTCCCACCAGGGCCCTCGGGGCGCCTCGGGCCTCCTGGGGGACAGGACCCCGGCAGAGCTGTGGCCCTGGGCTGTGCACCCCCCCCTCACCCCCTCTTTCTCCCCGCAGATGTTCCCCCTGCCGGTGGCCAATGGGAAGAGCCGGCCCACCTCCCTGGCCGGGGCCCAGTTTGGAAGCTCAGGTAGGACCCCGCTGGCTGCCTGGGGGCTTCTTGTTTGCTTGAGGAGATCACCGCGTGTGAAGGGTGGGCCCATGGAGGGTGAGGGGGGCCGACCGTGGGGTGGGGCTGGCTGCCGGGCGCAGCCTTGTGGACTAGGCACTAAGGGGAGAGGTGTTTGGGGGCAGCGCTCAGGCCCGCCAGGTGGAGTGGGGGTGAGGGGCCTGGGGCGGAGGTCCAGGTGCCCATGTGGGCGTGCGGTGGGGGGATGGTGAGCCTAAGGGAACCCCAGGAGGCGGCTGCCGCTGTGCTTGTGTGACTTGCCTTGGGGCTAAGGGAGGGAGCCCCGTGGTCAGCATGGTGTCACCGTCCACCCTGCCCCGAGAGCCTGGCCCCTGGTCCGGGTGTGGGGGACTCGGTGACTCACGAGGGCCTGGGTGAGCTGGGCACTTGAGCCTCCAGGGTCTCCTTGGCCCCAGTGGGGTTCTGGGTGTCCAGTCCATCCCCAGGGAGGGAACCTGAGGCCCAGGAGGAGTGTGATATGGAACCCCAGCTTTCTCCAAATCCTGCTCTGATCCTGGCTGTTTTCATTCAAGTATGTATTAGGTGCTGATCGTTGATGAGACCTGGCACTAGCGTGATCACCTGGCCTGGTTTGTTCGAGGTCTGGGGGGGGTGTTCCTGGGATCTGGGACTTTGAACGTTCCAACTGGGGTCATCCCAGGCACACCTGGATGAGCTGGTCACCCTGCCTGGTACTGAGTGCAGAGGACATGGCCCAGGGAGGACAGATGGCATGGCCTCAAGGAGCATAGAGCAGGGGTCAGGTTGCAGAGTGGTGGGGAGGGCAGTAGGGGCTGTCTCCACAGAGGTGTTTGGATGTTTGAGCAGAGGCGTGGGGGCTCAAAGGCCCTGGGGCAGCACCATGCCTGGCGAGTTGGAGGAACAGTGAGGAGGCCTGTGTGGATGGAGCAGAGTGAGGGAGGGGGAGAGGGAGGAGGGGTGGGGAGAGGAGGGGGGGAGGGCAGGCCGTGCAGGGCCTTGTGAACTCGGGCTTTTGAGAGGAGCCACGTGCATGGGGAGGAGCCCGCTCTGGCTGTCGGGAGGATATAGGGGACCCCTTGGGCAGGCCAGAGCTCTGCACGGACTTCAGTATCTTTTTGGGGTCTTGGGATGGGGGCCGTGTCCCCCCACGTCTCTGGGGTCCAAGATGGAAGGGTCTGTCTTTTCCAGATTCTATCAGGGTGTCTAGTGGGCTCTGGCTGGAGGAGGAGGGGGTTTCAAGGGTGGTTTGTACTCCCCCCACCCCCCCTGCAAAAGGAGGGACATCGTGTTGCTGACCCCACTGCCCCACGCTGGCCTTCCTGTCCGCCTGAGGAAGTGGCCTCAGGGCTGGCCAGAGTCCTCCCTGAAGTGTGGAAATCCCCACAGGCCACCCTGCCTCCCCATTCCCAAAACAGCCCTGGGGAGCAGGGGGTGCTGCTGCTCCCCTGCCTCAGGCAGAGGGTCAGGCCCCGGCAGGCTTCCTGGAGGTGGTGGCACAGTCCCTCCCTCATCTTCCCCCAGGTCATCCCCCTGCTCTCTCCTGTTGCCCAGTGTCCACTTGGGGCCAGTAACCCCCAAGGAAGGGGCCCCTCCAGGACACCCCATGCCTGGCCCAGCCTGACTGGGACCCCTGTGAATTTTGCAGGTTGATTTTGTGTGGTTTCTGCAGCCGCAGCCCGCTCAAGGGCCCTGCCCTGGCCACTTCAGGTGGGGAGGGTCCAGCCTTGTCCCGCTGCACATCGGGCTGAGTTTTCTTCTTCCCCACGAGGGTTGTGGTGTGGTTGGTCCAGCCCAGGAGGTCTCCAGTTCTGGACACACAGCTGGGGACCCCTTTCCCCAATTCATTTGAGCAGTTAGTGCTGTCTGGGGCGGGGGAGGGGGCACAGGACCGGGAGCCCTAAGACCTGAGCTTAGAGGTTCCCTCCTTGCTGCCACTTCAGGCACAAGGCAGGCCGTGTCACCTGACACAGGTGGTGTGACTGCAAGCCTCAGTTTCCTAGTCTGTAAAGTGGGAGTCTCCCCATCGGCAGAGGGTTCAGCGAGTCCTTGGGCGTGAAAGTGCCTTATAAACTGAGGCGTGGGGCGCATCTCGGTGTCTGCCTTGAGGGGGTGCAGGGGTTCGCAGCTCCAGACCCGGGAGCCACAGGAACTGAGACTGGTCCCTTTGGGGGGCTCTCCCAGCTCTGAGCTCATTTCCCTACTCCCTTGTTGGTGGAGCTGGAGACTCCAGGGGAAGGTGGGGGGCGTGGAAAGGTTGGTGGTCCAACAGCGGGATAGGGCTTGGGGAAGTCACCCCTTTCTGAGCCTCAGCTTTTTTCATCTGTAAGATGGGTCACCGCCCTGCAGACGGGCAGTGTCGCTTTAAGGGGACAAGAGTTTCTGAATGCTAGTAGGTCACGCTCAGCCACATTCTCCCCTTCACTCTCCTTGCACGTCTTGGCCTAGTGTCTCTCTACTTAGAATTCCTTTGAGTCAACTTGCTTCTTTTAGATTCACTTCGAAAGGGCACTTCATGTTAGGAGAGGAGCAACCCAGGCCAGCGGGGACAGGTCTCTGAGGAGGGGTCTTTGAAGGTCTCGGGAAGAGGAGCTGAGCGTGTGGGGTGTGCGGGCTGCTTGCGCCGTCCCTGAGGCCAGAGGATTTCTCCTCATCATCTAGAGCAGAAGACTGCAGAACGGGGATAATTTTTCCACTCCCTCCCTTTTGGGAAACCCCAAGGCACAGATCTCTCAGTGGCAGCACGTCCTCTGCCACAACCTACAGGGTCCGAGGCCCCACGAGATATGGGGAAACACCTGCTGACACCGGAGGAGACGACGTTTTCCCTGTTTTCCTGTCTCACAGCTTTCCTGGTCTGTGTGACTCTAAAGGTAACGTGCCCTTGGGTACAAACCTAACAGGTAGGCAAGGCGGCATCTACCCTGGTTCAGCACAGCTGTGCGGTTATGGCCTCAGAGTAAGTTCCCGGCTAGAACTGCCAGCCGTGGACTTGCTTCCACAGTAAGAATGTCCCTCTGGCGTCCCAGTGCTGGCTGTTTCCAACCTCTTCCAAATGTGCCGTTTCAATGGGCATTTACATGTTAATCATGGGCGATTATCTTTCCAAAAGCAGATTGGCCAGATGAGTTATTTTTTGATGAATTTCTGATCAGTACCCCCTTTTTTTCTTGGATTTAGTGAACTTTTTATTTTGAAATAGTGATATATTCACAGGAAGTTGTAAAGAAATGTGCGGGGCGGCCCCACACGCCCCTCCCCAGCCTCCCCAGCTGTCAATCCTGCAAGTTCCTCACATGACACCAACTCGGGAGGCTGACCTTGGTACGATCTACAAGAGTTTATTTGGATACTGTAGTTTATTCACAAGATCTGCGTGCCCACATTTGTGTGTGTGTAGTTCTGCTTGGTTTTATCCCGTGTGTAGTGCCATGAAGCCACCACCGTGGTCTGTTCAGAATTGTTCTATCGCCTCATGACCTCCCACCTGCTGTCACCCACCACCCACCACCCCTCACCCTAACGACCCCTGATTTACTCTTTTCCATCTTCCCAACTTTGTTGTGTCGAGAATGTTACATACATGGAACCATACAGCATGGAACCTTCTGAGATTGGCTTTTTCTGCTGAGCACAGTTCCTTGGAAATCCCTCCAAGTTGTTGGCTGGATCAACAGCTTGTTCCTTTTTATTGGTATCTGGTGAACTTTTTAAAACAACAGCAACAGTAACACTTATCAACAGCAACTTAAGTCAACATTTGTTGAGCGCTGTATGCCAGGCACTGAGCCTGGATAGTTTATTCTGAGTCCTCACTCCTCACAGGTTGGTGAAATAAGGGCGATTGTCATCCCCATTTTACTTACGATGAAGCTGAAATTCAGAGTTTATTAACCATCTCAGCTAGCCACCCAGTGTTGTTTCCCTGTAGTGTCTTGTACTGCTGCACTGTGCTGCACTTACTGATTTGTAATAGCTTTTTATAGAGGAAGGATGTTAGTCTTTTGTGATCTGCAGCCTTTTCCCTAAGTTTTCACTTATAACCGTTGTTGATGATGGAGACTTTTAATTTTCCTCAGTGCTTTACAGGTTTCAGTTTTATGTTGTCAAGTCTTCTATGTTGTTCTAGCTTTGGTGCCATTTCTGCAAAATCCTTGAGAATTAGATGACACAGTCCATTCTGCATTGCAGATGTGACAGTCATGAATGTGCCTGTACCTCATTCCATCAAGTTGAGGAATATACGGGAAAAGATGCTGGAGGGCAGAAAAGCATGCCTTTGCAGTTCTTGGCAGAGCAAAAAAGTGAAAAATAAGTGGGAGGTAGAGAACCTCAACAGTGAAGTGATCAAGGTTGAGCTTATGGAGCAGTTCCTGGCCAAGGGCACACATCCAGCTCACCCGTGGGAGTGCTCAGAACACACACCCCTGGGCCCTGGACCCAGAGACACTGATAAAAAGCCTGGGATGGGGCCTGTAAGAGTCTCCAGGCAATTCTGAGGGGCACCTCCAGTTAGAAGCCCTTACCTTTAAAGGCCATGCCTTGTAAAAGAGATCATACCGTTCTTATAAGAATTGGTCACATACCGTGCACAGAAAAAAACCTGTAACATAAAGAAAGTGACCAAAAAAAAAAAGTGACCAAAGTATAAGCCATATTCTTTGAGAACAATGTGGTAAAACTGGAAGTGAAAGACCAAAAAGCGTAGAAATAAGTAAAAAGCTTAATGACTTGGAAATAACAAAATTCTTTTTTGTTTACCTCTTGGGTTAAAGAGGAAATTAAAACAGGCTAGACGGAAATCAGCAATAATCTAAACACACTGAAGCTACAAGGTGCAGCTAAAGCTGTATTTAGGGAAGAATCATAGCCTTTGACAGTCTTCAGATACAATGAAAAGAAATGGAGTAAGCATTTAATTTAGGAAGTTCTAGGACAACAGAATAAACTCAAGAAAACCTTTCTTGGTGGTTCGAAATACCTTAAAGCATTTCCTAAATTGCCATTTATCCATGAATTTTTGTCTCATCTTTTTACCTTCCTGTTACTTTAGTACTACCTGGTGTCAGTTACCGTAGCTTTTTAGAATTATTACTAAATTTTTCTTTTTTCTTTTTCTTTTCTTTTCTTTTATTTGGCTGTGCGGGGTCTTAGTTGCAGCGTGTGGGATCTTCGTTGCCACATGTGGGATCTTTAGTTGTGGCGTGTGGGATCTTCATTTGTGGCATGTGGGGTCTTTAGTTGCAGCATGCAGAATCTTTAGTTGTGGCATGTGGGGTCTTTAGTTGTGGCATGTAGGATATAGTCCCCTCTCCAGGGATCAAACCCCAGGCCCCCTGAATTGGGAGTGTGGAGTCTTAGCCACTGGACCACCAGGGAAGTCCCCTAGTTACTTTAGCTTTGTGGTGTTTTTATAGTCTTCAATTGTTGTTTTTCAGGGTCCCCCACCCCATATTCAGACATGCTGATTCTTCTTCATGATCTTTAGAATAACTGTTATGTCTCCTCCCACATCCCTCCAAAACAAACAAGCCTACCTGTTGGGATTTTGATGTTATGTTAAATTCATAGGTAAATTTCGGAAGAACCGTTTGTGTTTATAGTAGTGCATTTTCATATTTTAAGAACTTGGTGTTTTCTTCCTTAAGTTTTGACCCTTAATATTAAGTTTTTAAGATAAACTTTGAAAATGAAAGCATAAGGCACTTAGCCATTTTATAGTTTTCTTCCTTAATTTGCTCACATACTTTTGCAGTGAGGGTTGTTTCTAGGTGTTTTAGGATTTTCCATGCTGTGGTTTGGGGATCTTTTTTACCATATTTTCTACCTGGTTGCCTCCTGACATCCCCTAATTATTTGCATTCTTCCCTTGGCTTGGTTTTCCAGGTCAATCATCCTCAGGTCTCTTCCATCCTGGTGCGGAGGCCATGTGCCTTTTCACATCAGCAAGTGTTCGTAGAACCACATTGGGTGTGTGCTGTTTGGCTTCTTGCCAGCAGGACCGGGCCTGATCCTGGCTGTTGATTGAAGATAGATCTCTCTGACTGTCTGTGTTTATCATGTTCAGGGCGTTTCCTTCTGGTCCTATGTGACCATCCACGCGAGTGATTGGCATCACTGTGGTGTGTTGGGTGCCTCAGGACAGCCCCTGGTTTCCTCCTTCCCCACGTCCTGACGCTGTCCATTAATGGTTTTTCTCACCCAGCTATTCCCTGAATTTTGGGTTTGGTCCATATCCTTGTTTAGCTGCCAGACCAGATCTGCCAGCATCCGTTTTGCATTTTGCCTGCGTTCCCATGTCGTGTGGCACTGAGGCTTCTTGTGGCTCCCTGCCATGTTTCTGCACCAGTTTCTCTGGAACAGTCTCCAGCAAGTGGGGCCCCCCATTCTCTGGGCACTGGGGAGCAGACTGCCACCCTGTTTGCATGTGACACCTTCCCCAACTGCTTTATTTCTGCTGCGGCGATTGGCCTGTTGCGATTTTGTCCACTCCTCTTGTAAATTCTAGCATTTTGTTAGGGGGGAAAAAAATCATCCGTTTCAGGCACATTTAAAAATGGTTTGTGTTGCATTCTTCAATAATATAGGAATCCGGGCTTCCCTGGTGGTGCAGTGGTTGAGAGTCCGCCTGCCGATGCAGGGGACACAGGTTCGTGCCCCGGTCTGGGAGGATCCCACATGCCGCGGAGCGGCTAGGCCCGTGAGCCATGGCCGCTGAGCCTGCGTGTCCGGAGCCTATGAATCCATGTCTCAGTCCTGAATCTACTTATTCTTTTTGTTCCCTTGTCCTGGACCCAGCTGTCTCGTGTCTGTATTGACTTTTTTCCCAAAGAATCTGCTTCATTGACGAATCGATCTTTATCAATTAACTGCTTTTCTCTTCACTACTTCTATTTAATTTAGTTAATTTATCCTTTTTTTTGCCATGCCATGTGGCTTGTGGTATCCTAGTTCTCCAACCAGGGATCGAACCCGGGCCCTGGCAGTGAAAGCGTGGAGTCCTAACCACTGGACCACCAGGGAATTCCCCACTACTTCTGTTTTAATTCCTCCCGTTTTTTTAGTTTTTCTTTTCTTTTTTCTCTTTTGACTTTTGAATAGAAGGCCCGTTTGTTTATCACTGTTCTCTCGCCCAGTAATCATGTTGAGGGTTATAGATTTCCCTCCGAGGACGGCTTTGGCCATATCCTGTTGGTTTCAATAATGCGTATTTTCGTTATTTATTTTTTTATAGATTCTTGGTAATTTTTTTTTTTTTTTTTTTTTGCGGTACGCGGGCCTCTCACTGCTGTGGCCTCTCCCGTTGCGGAGCACAGGCTTGGTATATCTATGTGCGTCGGATTGTCTTCCTGAGTCACTCGTTCCAGAACTGTTTTGTGTAGGTGCTGTGTTCTCAGCTCTCAAAACAATTGAGTCTGCATTTGTCTTACACTTTCCATGCTTTTATTTTAGGTTTTCCCGTCTTTATACTTTTTCCTTGCAGTCGTGCCTGGTGTTTTTTCTTGGGTTGGGTTTGGAAGGCTGTGCTGCTGGTGGTTCTAATGGTTTTAGGGAATGTGCTGAAGCCTCCCGAGTCTGGCTCCTTCCGCCTCAGGAGTGAAGTCACATCTTGTTGTCCTGCAGGAAAGCGTTCCTCCCCAACCCTCCTGTTTGGTATAAACACGTTGCCACTCTTTAGAAATGTTGTTTCTCTTTGTTCGGAATGTTTGTGTCCGGCTGAGAAACACGTGTCCTTACTGTGTTCATTCTGCCACTTACGAGGCTTCAGTCTCCTCATCTGGGAAGTAAGGTTGATGGCGGCCACTTAAGGGTTCAGTGGGATAAACCACAGGAAGTGCCTGAAGCAGCACGACACCTGCGGGCTCTGGTGCCCGTTCTTGGGATGGCGTCGAAATTCCACTTAGTTTAACTTAACGCGTGGCCCAGATGTGCTCAGCATCCCTGCACCATTGCGTCCTGCAGACTCGCAGGGTCTGTGCTGGGACTCCCCTCCCTTGGGGTTGTTCTCCAGGGAGGGGTGCGGCTCTGGATGTGCACCTGGCTCCTGCCTCTTGTGAGGGGCAGTGGGTTGGGGGTGGAATTCCTGGGCCCTCCCTCGCCTTCCTTCTCTCAGCTCCAGCCCCATGGGTGTGTCATCGTGCGCGCGCAGCCTCCAGGGAGCGTGCGCGGGTTTTTCCGGGTTTTTCTCTAACTCCAGGTTTGGGTGTTTTTCCTGTTCCTCCCGGGATGCCGGCTCCGGTGTCTGGGCTCGTGTTAGGCCCTCGTGTCTGTTGTCTCAGAATCCCCCCTTCCCTGGTGTTTGGGGGCGTCTCCAGAACCCACCCTTCTGTTCGATCACCTCTTGTGCATTGTCACTTCTGCCTCGCCGCTTCTGACGCTCCTTTTTTTTTTTTTTTGCAGTACGCAGGCCTCTCACTGCCGCGGCCTCTCCCGTTGCGGAGCACAGGCTCCGGACGTGCAGGCTCAGCGGCCATGGCTCACGGGCCCAGCCGCTCTGCGGCATGTGGGATCCTCCCGGACCGGGGCACGAACCCGCGTCCCCTGCATCGGCAGGCGGACTCTCAACCACTGCGCCACCTGGGAAGCCCCTGACGCTGCTTTTAAAATCTCTTGTGAATTGGCAGCAGAAACTTCTTAGTTTTTCCTGCTTTGGCTCTTACTCTCTCCCTGAAGCCTTATCTTCCTTCTATTCTACGGCACCCACAAGCTCTGCAGTTGCCTTGAGGGCGCGTGGTGGTGGTCTTAGATATGCTTCTGGGATAAATCCTAAATCTGTGAATGTCCATCTTCTGTGTTCCCTGCTTGTTTCGCCCTGGGCCTGTTTCTTGCAGGGAGGTCCCAGCTGGGATTCTGAGCTCATACTTGGCTGAGCGGTGGGGTGGGCGAGATCCTCCCAACCTCGCCGTTGGACAGAGGGGTCCCCCTTGAGACTGAAGCAGGATGGGGTCTTTCTGCTGTTGCTTTGGTCACGAATCTGAAATTCACAGGAGGGAGGGGGCAGGGCAGTTTCTGCAGCTGGGGGACCCCGTTCCTCTGAATTACCACGCATCTGTGGGCCCCCCACCTGAGGACCAGCTCTGCCCATTGGGGAAGCCTCTGGGGTTGGGGGGTTGCAGCTCCGGGGGTTCAGGAGAGGTTGGGTTGGACCCAAGCCCTGGTTTGGGGGACCATCTGCTCTTGGAAATGGTGGGCTGTGCCCTCCACTCACTTCCTCTCCAGCCTCAGATCCGCTTGCTTGGGCGCAGCTCCAGCTCCCCTGTCTCCCCACCCCCACTTTCAGGGGCAGCAAGGGCTGTGAGCCGCTCCGGCACTTTTCCTCCAGCCACTTGGAACCTGCTCCCTCTGGCGGGAGCTCCCTGGCGCCCTGGAATTCCTAGCAACTTTTGAAACTCTGAAGGCCAGAGACAAGCGTAGCTGCTTGTGAACACGGAGGGGCGAATGAAAAAGGGGGCGCATATAAGGCATGAGAGGGTCTGGGGCATGTCGTGCATCTCCCCGCAGCTTTCCTTCAAGTCTGAAGTGATGTAAGAGTTCAGAAGTTGCCCCAAACATCACAGGAAGAGAGGTGAGGACCCCACTGGCCCGTGCAGGGAGGCCCCGGCCCACTTGAGGAAGGACTTTCTCCTGACTCACACCTGTGTTGGGCTTGCCCCTCATGAGACCCCAGGTGCTGCTGAACAGGCCACCATCCCGTTTCTCGGGGATTTTAATTCTAAGGGGAAAAAGCCAGAGGGGGAGCTGACGGCCTTGGGGAGCTGATAGTGGCGGGAAGGAAACACTTACGTGAGGACCAGCAGACGGCTGCCCTCAGGTGCTGTTAATTTTTTCTCAGCTGTGATCATGGTGCATGGTGGTTATTTTTATTGCCGTTGCTACTTTAGTCTTTACCTAGGGGGCCACACGTCCAGCACAGCAGCCGCTTAGCCACACAGGGTCATCTACTCGTGCGTTAATTAACATCTCGTCGAGTGGGGAGCTCTTTCCGCCAGTCCCGTGGTAGCTGCCTGTGACCGCAGGAGGATGGCACTGCCGGAGGACATTGTGATTGGTTGGATAGTTATCAGAGCAATGAAGAGGCCAAAAACAGATACTTGTCGAGGTTGTTTGGGGGCCAGCCCTGTTCAGGCAATGCTGGGGACAGGGGGCCAGCAAGGCAACCTCCCTGACGGGCGATGAAGGTGTGGGGACCACTGGGGCAGAGCTTGGGTCGGGGTTGGGGATCTGCTCACTTGTTGGGCAGGGAGGAGTGAGCTGGGGGCGAAGGGCGGTCAGGGAGGGGTCTAGTCTTTACCCTGAGAGCAGTGGGGACCCATGGGAGAGTCTAGAGGGAGGGAGGAGAGGCAGGTTTTGCTTCCAGAAGCTCCCATCAGGCTGCTTGGGGTGGAGTGTGGGCAGGGAACCTGGGGTGGGGGGGACACTGCTGTACGGATGGGGCTTGACCCAGGGGACACAAGGCCGAGCCAGGCTCTGATCCGAGACCATGGGTAGGGGGCAGTGGAGTGAGGGAAGGGGAGAGCACGGCTCCTGGGATTTAGCCCGGGCACCCGGGTGGGGGGGTGCTGACAGAGCTGGGGCTGCAGCACGAAGCCCCTGACGACCATGGCTACGTGACAGGTTTGTGGTGGGGACGGTGCAGGGCCATGCCTAGGCCCTGTGACCACGTCTTCTCCACACTCCAGGTGCTGAAGTCTGGTAGTCTGGCTACTTCATACGGAGGGACTTGCTCCTGGAATCTTCTCCGTGCCTGGGTCAGCAGACCTTCCCTGTGAAGGGCCAGACAGCTTCTATCGCAACTGATCTCTGCGTTGTAACCAACACCGCTGTATACAGGGAACAAACGTCCGTGGCCATGCGCCAATAAAACTTTACTGACAAAAGTAGGCAAGGGCCATACTTGGTCCAGTCACAGTTGGCACACCTGCCCTGGAGGAATCAGCCGGGACGGAGGCCCCTCAGAGGGGCCTGCCCCCCCATGTCATCCAGCCAAGGGGGTGTCCGACACCGGCTGGAGCCCGGGCTGGGCGCGTCCAGCTGTGCCACACTGGTCATCCTGGCGGCAGCCCTCACGGTGGGCAGTTCTGTCACCCAGGCTGTCTCGGATCAGATCTGAAACTCCAAGGGGCGGGTGGTGCCCTTGGGCACACCCAGCCCTCTGCTTGTCCATCTCCCACCTCTTCCTGGGGGCAGGGCTGGGTCTGAGCAGAGAGATGACCTTTCCGGGGGCTGCCCTGCCACCACTTCACCTCCAGCACTTCAAAAAAAAGAAATTATATTGCGACAGCAACGTTTCATTCTATTAGTACATTTTAATTAGAACGTGAATAAGAGATGTTATGAATATTCATGATTGGGTTATTTAAAATGCATAATTAACCAGTGGGGGGTTAATAACTATTAATGGCAGCGGTGGGGGAGGGCCCATCCCTCTTTCTGTCATCTGGTCTCCAGCAGCGGGGAGGCTGGGGCTGGGTGAGGGGGGTTTTACCAGAAAGGGCAGAGCAGGGCCTGGTTGCCTCTACCTGAAGCTTGTGGGGCCCAAGTTGGAGGGGTCCCTGGGTGTCAGCCTCAGGAGCGCCCGTCACCCTGCCAGCCCTCGGTGGTGGGGTAGGGGGGTGGGAAGGCCTGGCTTTGGCCTTGGACCTGGCCTCCTGCTCTCTTGCTCAAGTGTCCTGGCGACTCTGGGGCCCGTGGTGGATGCCCATGGGGGTGGGGGACCCAGAGCCGAACGAGCTCGTGGGCGGGCACCGGAGAGCGAGGGGATGACAAGTAAGTGGCCGTGGAGGGAAACGGGGGCTCGGGTGCTGGGCCTTCTACCAGGGTCACCCCCCCTTCACCAGCTGCTCTCGGCCCCAAAGCCCAAGTGGGGACTCAGGACCTTGGGGTGCAGACACCCCAAACCTGGCAGCACATGTTAGATGGATTTGTGGAGACCATGGGAGCTCCGTCTGACCCCCTGCCCGCCAAAGCAGCCCCCAGCTCCGCATTGTAATCACATTGGACATTTTTGATTAGAAAACAGAATCTAACCGAGGTATATGAATATTTATCAGACTGGGAGATTAATATGCATAGTTATGCAAATCAGACAGCAATTAAACACCAACTCCCCAGGGGAATGATTAACTCAGAGGCACCAAAAGAGAAGGATGCAATTTGAAAGAAATTTCTGGTACAGATGCGCAGAGGAGGGCGGGGTGAAGGATTCCGGCTGGGGTGTTTGGGATGTCCACCACGTGGGGTCGGGGGTGGGGTGGGGTACGTCCCCTGGCACAGATGGCAGGGCTGGGCACAGCCTCTCTGGCTCAGCCTGGCCTGGGCAGCTTTGACTCAGACTCGTACGTGGACACCCCCAGCCCTGCAAAGTAGGGCGTGTTTGTGACCCCATCTGAAGAGCAGGGAAACTGAGGCACAGGTGGGAGGGGCCCGGGGACTGCTCCCGTTCTGCTTGTGCAGGCCCTGAGCCCCGTGGCCCTTGATGGACGGTGTTGGAGCTCACGCAACCGGGAAGGGTGCAGGCCCGTGTGCCTGCCTGCTGGGAAGATCCGGGTCCTGGGCTGGGCCCCTGGGCTAGTGTTCAGGGAGATAAGGGCCCTGCCCTGCCCACCCTCCATCGAAGGTCCTTGTCCCCACGGTGGCTAACCCTGCCACACCTGGGCCTCCCGGGCCCCGCCTATCTTACCGGATTGGATTTCTCCTTCCCTGCCGCCAGCCTGTGCCTGGCGGGTAGTCCGCGGCAGCTGCCGCTGTTACTTCAACAAAGGGACAGCCCCGCCTCTCGAATTGCCAGAGATGGGAAGGGGGAGGCTCCCACTCTCGAGATGAGAGATATCCTTCATTCCCATTCCCTGATGCCTTCATGAGCCTGGGCCAGAGGGAGGGACTTGGGCCTGGGGAGGGAAGCCCAGAGTGCAAGTGAGGGCTCCGTCCAGGGTGGGCTGGGAGCTGCACGGGTGGGTAGAAGTGTGCCAGCAGCAATGGCAAGTTTGCCAGCAGCTGGTGGTGGAATTGTTTCTTGGGCCGTGGACCCAGAGGTCTGCTTAGTGCCGGTGTGTCCGGGGTGCTTGCCGCTGGCAGTGGTGTCACCATGGGTAGTGCTAGGGTGGGTGCATCTGGACGGGCTCCAGCTCCAGGCTGGGTCGGGAGGGGCCTGGAAAGCTTCCCAGGTCGAGTGAGGGCTCCCCGAGGCGATGCGGCTGGTGTGGAGCGGCCAGGGGCCAGGCCCCTAACCCTGCCTTCCTGCCCTACAGGTCTCGAGGACCGGCCCAGTTCGGGCTCGTGGGGCACCGGCGAGCAGAACAGTTCCTCCTTCGACCCCAGCCGGGTGAGGAGCCCCTGGAGGCCTGAGACCCTGGGGTGGGGGTGGGCGAGCGCGAGGAGAACCCCGGCCTGGCCTGCAGGTGCTTTGGGCTCTGTGGCGCGGTCACATCCTGACCCAGAGGCGTCCCTGAGCCTCCCTCATCCCTGCCCGTCCCCTCTACAGACCTACGGTGATGGCGCCCACTTCAGTGAGTCCCACGGCACCCTCGCTTCGTCCACATTCCTGGGACCTGGGCTCGGAGGTGAGTGTCCACGTGGTCCCTGCCCCCACCCCCGTGCCCGCTCGGTCCTCGAGCACCAGGGCTTCCGGGATGGCCACCCAGAGCAGAGGACACAGGTGGGGACCAGCCAGGTGCCTGCCGGGAAGTGGACTCCGGAGTCCTGACAACCTGGGGAGGCCGAGTCTGAGGCCGGCCCCCTCGCCTGCTCTCCCCAGAGCACCGGCATCCTGACCGTGAGAATCAGCATCGGGACCTGGGTGAGGGTCCCCTCTCTAGACCCAGTTTCCCGACCTGCGGGGATGGGGAGTCTCAGAGCCTTCTGCGTAGCCAGTGGTAAGGACTCACCTGGCTCCCTAGGCCCGAAGGCCCACCCCCATCTCGCAGATGAGCAGACTGAGGCTCAGCGAGAAGGGACCCGGCCTCTGGGACCCTCAGGCCCTGGTTGGATGTCCGAGCGCTGGCCCTGCTGAGCCTGGGCCCTCCCTGTTCTGAGGGAGTGTCGGGGTGACTGCCAAGCTGGCATCTCTGGAGGTTGAAAGGGGCCGGGGGGGTGAGTCAGCTCCCGCCTCAGGGCCTGGGCTGCGCACTCCTGGTGCTCCTGAGACACGAGGTCCTTGCACATGACAGCCGGGTGAGGTAGGCTCCTTTGGCACCGTCCCCAGTGGTTCCCAGGCCGAGGTGCATGGCGGCGGGGTTGGTGGCTGCTGGGGGAGGTGGGTGAACTCTCGTTGCCGGGCCCAACCAACCAGTGGGGCAGCCAAGGCCGGAGGGCCTGGGGTCCAGCCCTTGTGGACTGGCGCATGGAAGGAGCCAGACGGGCGAGCGTGGCCTGGGTGCAGTCCCAGGCAGGAAGGGGGAGCACAGTGTCCGGCACCCACTGTGTCTAGCGGGAGTCTGTGTGCATCTCCCAGACCGGGATGTGAGGGCTGGCCGGGTGGCCTCTGCACCTGCCACGACACCGGTTCCCCTCTGCTGTTCCTTCCTCCGGCTTCTTCCTGGCACGGGCAGTTCCCACGGCCGGGCCTGGTCAGCAGGGCCCAGAGCCCAGCTGTGCCACACACCCGCCACACGCCCCAGTGGCCGAGGAGCTCAGAGAGTGCAGCAGGGAGCCCAGGCCAGGCCCAGCGAGACAGTGGGGAGGTGGGCGCAGTTTCGGCCTCCCTGGGCCCTGGTTTTCTTGCCTGTGGACTGGGGCTGGCGATAGCCATGGTGGGGCAGCGGGCGGTGAGTGCCAGGCCCAGGGGGCGAGGGTCGCTCTGTTCCCGTGGGGCCCCCAACCTGGTCCAGCTCCTCGATGAGACCTGGTGGGTCTGCTCTTGGTGTCTGTCCTCCTTCCCCCTCTCATACTCTGATGCCCGGGCCCGGTGCATGGCTTGGGCACCCGCTGTATACCCACAGGGCTCGTGGATCTCGCAGGTCCCCTCCCAGAACCTCTGTTTTGTCTCCTTGCCTCCCTCAGCCTTCCTTTCAGGATGCCCCTGCTTGGTGCCTGCTGTACGCAGGGTCAAACCACAGCAGCCCCACCCTGCAGTGGGGAGCCCAGAGCCCTGGCTGGGCTGGCCAGCTTTGCTTCCCACGTCCACCCTGGGAAGGGAGGGAGGAGTGCACCCTCTGGACTGGGGGCGAGTCCCTCTGGCCTCCAGGCTGTGGTTTGTTCATCCCTAAATGGGCCCCGTGTCGCCTGCCCTGAGCTTGAGCTGGTGGGCGTGGCCTGTGGGGCATCTGCTGTGTTGGTAGGAGTGTGGTCCTTCTCCCTGTTCCCTAAACAGCATTTGCTCCAAGAGTCCACTTGAAATTGTCCTTTTAAAATCAAGGGGAGAGGGAATTTCCTGGTGGTCCAGTGGTTAGGACTCGGCACTTTCACAGCCGAGGGGCACAGGTTTGATCCCTGGTCGAGGAACTGAGGTCCCACAAGCTGCGCAGCGTGGCCAAAAAATGAGTAAAAATATTCAAAAAATAAATGGATAAAGGGGAGAATTCCCCCACACCCCCTGCCCAGTTTGAGAATAAACCAAATTAGTCAAGCATTCTGATTTCTTGCTCACGGTAAGGCTGGTTAAGGTCTGCCCTCAGTCAGGACAGGTGCCCAGCTGAAGTCAGAAACAAACTGAAATTGTTCAGGTACTGATGGATCCAGGGACCTGCTTCAGGCGAGGCTGGATCCAGGTGTTTGTGTAGCTGCAGGAGTCTGTTCATACCAGCTGCTCTCTCGGGCAGGCTGTCCCCCCACAGCTCGGTCTTGCCCACCCACACAGAGGAAGGGCTCCTTCGCACTGAGTGGCTTGAATCAGCATCCCCAGCGATGCCACATGCTTGTTCGTGAGCTGACCCTGTCCAGGAGCTGGGGAAGGAGCCCAGGGCCTGGGTGCTGAAACTTGCAAGATACCAGGGACCTCGACCTGTCCCCTGGGAACCCAGCACCCTGGGGAGTTGACACCTCATGACCTTGAACAGAGGAAACCAAAGCTCGAGAAGGGCAGGGGTGGGGAGCCGAGTCGGTGCTGTCCCGCTCTGGGGATGGGGCACGGGGGGGCCCTGGCGGGTTTGCAGAATCCTCTGCGGGTCATCTGGGGATAGCGTCTGGCTGGAGCCCCACTTGTCCCTCAGCCCCTCGCCACTTGATGGGGAGACCAGTGTGCCACCACGGTTTTCAGTGTCGTGACCTTGTGGAGAGCCTGCTGTATGCGGGCGTGTGCCGGCCTCCGGGTCAGCTCCGGGTGACCCTCCTTCCTCTTCCACAGGCAAGGGCGGCGAGCGGGGCGCGTACACCCCCTTTGGGAGAGACGCAGGGGTCGGCAGCCTGACTCAGGTGAGGCTGCGTCTGCAGGGTGGGCAGGGGAGGGCGTGGGTCCCGTCGGCCCCCAGTGGCCCTTGGAGCCTGGAGAGCCCCCGTCTCCAGGTGGTTAGGGATGGGAGTTTCCCAGTGGGGGCCACAGTCACCGCTTGACTTCTCACCCCACCTTGTATTCCCTAGTTTTAATTTGAAACGAATTCGTCCCAAATTGCCTCCTGACCTGGGAAGGCTCAGCCAAGTGCTGGTCACTCTCCAGCAGCCGCTGAAACGGGCCCGGTCCCTGGGTCAGGCCGGGTGGGTTGTCGATGGGGAAAGGGGAGGCTGGGGTCCAGCCTGTGGGGCCCTGTGCACAGCGGAAGGGGTTCCAGGAGACACCTGCCCGCCCGCCTGCCCCCAAGTGGCAGACAGAGAAACCGAGGCCAGCCAGGTAGACGAGGCCTGACCCTCGCTCCGTGCTCCCAGCCTTGTGGTCCAACCTCGGCACAGTCCCCGGCCTGGGCGAGATTGTCACCCTTGGCCACCCCACTGGGATGCTGACGGGCCAGTTGCCTGGCACAGTGGTCCCTTGTGGCCTCCTGTCCTGCCCCACCTGCTCGCTCTCCCGCCCCACGCCCGAGGGCTTTATTCCCTGCCTGCAGTCCTGGAACCTCAGGGTGCAGCTAGGCCCTGCTGCAGGCAGCACCGCCTGTTTGCACACTGGGCCTCAGCCAGGCCACCGCCACTGAGTGCCCGTGGGGCCGCAGGTCATCGGCCAGGGGCAGAACGTGCATGGCCCCATCTGTCCCCACGACGCCCCTGAGCCGTGGAACGTCTGACATGCCCGTTGCACAGACAGGAGAGCCAAGGCTGCAGCACTGCGCCTCGAACCCCAGTCATTGTTGCTTTCCTGGGAACAGAGTCTATTTCAAACGCATGTCTGCGAGATTGAACCGTTTACCTTAAAAAAAAAGGGGGGGGGATACGTACGAAGTAAAACACACAGATTCCCTTGACACCTGAAGCATAGTTGTGCCCGTTTAGCGCCCAGACAGCAACACATCTTCAGGCTTGACGGTGTTTCTCTCCTCATCTTTTTCCTTCATGAAAATGAATCGGTGGTATCTTAGATAAGAGAAACGCCAGCGGTGTCAGCAGGGAGGGACCTATGCCCCAGGTCACTGTCACCCCAGGACCCTGCCATTGGCCTGGGCCCTTGCTCTTGCCTTTGTTGTTTTAAACCAGAATGGCCTGGGGGCTGGGCAGGGGACCGGCTGCTAACCCTCCCCCTCCCTCAGGCCAGCTTCCTGCCCAGCGAGCTGGCCCTCAGCAGCCCGGGGCCGCTGTCGCCCTCCGTCGTCAAAGGCGGGTCCCACTATTACTCCTACTCCGGTCACCCTCGGCGGAGAGCTGCAGATGGCGGCCTGGGTGAGTGGGGCGGTGGTGGGGACGGCGGTCCCTGTGGGTCCTGGCGGTCGCGTCCTGTGAGGTCGGGCAGTGCTGAATTGGCGCGGCGAGGGTTCCACAGCCCTTGGTCGCTTCCCCAGCCATACACACCCTGCGCACCGTGCGGTTCTGTCGAAAGACGCTTCGTTTAGCGAGGTTGCTTTGATTTAGTGATGCTAAAGTCACCCACCCAGAAGTACACAGGTGCCAACGCAGGCCCACAGCGAGTGGGACCGGGATCCCAGCTTCCCGTCCGGGCCGCACTGGAGCCGGAAGGCCAGCGGCACCTGGCAACCATGGAGGCACCCAAGCCAGGGTTGGGGCTTAGCAGTTTCGGCGAGGGGGAGCTTGCAGGTCCGGGACTCGGCGACCGGGCAACTGCCAGGAGCTGGGGCTCGCGGAGCAGGCACCGGCTCCCGTGTCCACGAACCCTGCGACCCGGCTCTCGGCACACACCCGCCCCCTGAGTTCGCCACGTGGGCCTGAGGCTGGTTTAAGTCATTCTCTTAGTAGGGGAGCTTGGGGGTCTCTTCTCCGAGCTGCAGGGTGGGACTGTCTCCCACCCCCTAGTGACAGGAGTGTCCAAGCGGGAAGGGCCCCAGTGGTGAGGGCGGGAGCCTGGCCGGGGGTGCTCACTCCTCTTGTCCCAACAGACACGCAGCCCAAGAAAGTCCGGAAAGTGCCGCCGGGTCTCCCATCCTCGGTGAGTTGTGGGACAAACGGGCCCCACAGGCCGAGTGCCTCTCGTGACCCCCTCCCGAGGGTGGGCTGGCCCTGCGTGGGGTCTGACAAAAGTCCCATGGGCTCAGCTGGACTTCTTCCCTGAGGCCCCAGCCCTGAGGTAGTTGGGAAGTCCTTCCTTGGGTCTAGCCTGGGTCCCTCCTGCTTTAAGAGAAGGTGGTTTCCTCTGGCCGAGGCGCCTCAGAAAGGGTGTGAACGGGGTCCTGGAAGCGGGAGTGGGTGGGCATCCTGGCAGCCAGTTAGAGGGTTTCCCGCCCCATCCGCCCTGCTTGGAGCTGCCCTCTGTCCTCACCCCATGCCTGGTGGCTGGCGGGCTGCCAGGCCCAGCAGATGGTGCTGAGCCATCAGCGGCTCCCAGCCCCGTGCTCCCGAGACTTAATCACGTTGGGAGAAAAGGCACTTTGCTGGACTCCCCGGCTCGGCCACCACCCTCTCTGCTTGCCTTCTGTGCTGAGCCCCGGAGGCTGATGTGGCCCGTACCAGGCCGTAGGCCCAGAGGCTGTTTTAAGACTCAGCTCGTGATGTCACGTCCTGGAACATCAGAGCTGAGAGGCCCCTGAGCCCACTTTGTCCTACCATCTCTCGGCACTTGAACCCCGCTTTCTGCTCCAGTGCCGGGGCAGACGGGGCCAGTTGACCCCAGCACTTTCCTGCAGTGCCCAGCCGATCAGGATCGGCGCTGATCCTTGAAAGCCTTTGCTGTCTTACTGCTCTGGGGCAACTGGGGCAGAATATTCACCCAGGGCCCTGCCTCTGAGGCCCCCAGGTCTTGTGTGATCAGGGCTGGGGTTAAGGCAGGTTCCAGTGCTGGGGGCGGCATAGCTGGGCTCTGCTGGATCAATAGGAGTTTACTGGATTAAGGAGGGAAAAGGCAGTCTGGGCTGGGGGTCCAGTCTACAGAGGCCTCAGGCGCAAGGCTGGGACTGTGGGGAGGGCAGCAGGTGGGGGTGAAGGAGGAACAGCAGAGAGAGGTGGTAACGCGAGCAGAGCCTCAGACGCGGGGCTGAGGTGCGGTTCTAGAGGGAAGGTTTGGAGAAGCACAGGGAAGTGGGTGGTGGGGTGGACGGCCCTCCAGGTGGAGGGGGAGACCCAGCAGGGGGAGCTGTGAGGCGGGGGCTGGCCGGTCCCCACCCCCCCCCGGTCCCTCCTGCCTCACCATGCCCGCTGGCCCAGCACAGGTGTACCCACCCAGCTCAGGTGATGATTACAGCAGGGACACCACCGCCTACCCACCCACCAAGACCCCCAGCGGCACCTACCCTGCCTCCTTCTACGTGGCAGGTACTTGAGGGCTCGCCTGGGTTGCCTGGGGCGGGGCCCGGGCTCCCTCTGCCCGCCCACCTCACCATTCCCCTCTCCGCAGACGGCAGCCTGCACCCCTCGGCCGAGCTCTGGAGCCCCCCAGGCCAGGTGGGCTTCGGGCCCATGCTGGGCGGGGGCTCATCCCCCCTGCCCCTCCCGGCAGGTGGCGGCAGCTCCGTGGGTGGCAGTGGCAGCGGTGGGTTTGGCGGCCTGCACCAGCACGAGCGCATGGTAGGCCCCGTGGGGTGGCCGTGGCCGGGGCGGGGGAGGTGGGTGGGCAGTGCCCCATCTGACCCCTCCTACCCCATCCCCTGCACACAGGGCTACCAGCTGCACGGAGCAGAGGTGAACGGCGGGCTCCCGGCTGTGTCCACCTTTTCCTCGGCCCCCACGGGCGCCTACAGCAGCGTCTCCAGCCACACACCCCCTGTCAGCGGGGCCGACAGCCTCCTGGGTACGGCCCCCTCACCCCACACCTCCGGTGGGCTCAGGATCCAGCCCTGGGTATCATCATTAACCGCATCCCCCTTGCCTGGCTCGGGCTCCTCGGGCCCCCTCAGACGTTTCAAAGTGGTTCCTCGATGAGTAGGTCCCACTGTTCATTTGGGGAAACTGAGGCGCAGCGAGGGGGCTGCTCACCCCGAGCCCCGCAGCCTGCCTGTCCCCAGAGCACTGTGGAGGTATGTGGTGAGGCGTGAGGAGACACCCGACAGAGACCGGGGCTGCCCAGGGCCAGGCTGTGGCATCCGTGCAGGCAGATGCGTGCAGAAGTGAGCTCCCCGTCAGCCGGGGCAAGCAAGCCGAGCCCAGGTGCTGGGGCTGCTGCATCCCAGAGGCTGGGCCTCACCTCTCTCCACCCACAGGCTCCCGTGGAACCACGGCCGGCAGCTCTGGGGACGCCCTTGGGAAGGCGCTGGCCTCGGTGAGACTCGGCACGTGGTGGGTGGCTGGGTCGGTGACCCAGGAGGCTGACTCCTGACCAGCCACGTGGTGGCCCTTTCTCTCTCCCTGTCCCCGTCACAGATCTACTCCCCAGACCAGTCAAGCAATAACTTCTCATCCAGCCCCTCCACCCCCGTGGGCTCCCCACAGGGCCTAGCAGGTCTGTGCAGCATGCTGGGGGAGGGGACTGGGTCTGCTGACTAGCCCCGGGTGGGCGGGGAGCTGGACAGACCACATGCCTCAGAGCTCACGTTCCCTTGGCCGTCGAGGAGGGCTCCCTAGAGGATGGGGGGCTTCTAAGCCAATGCTCCTAGGTCACAGCAGAGGCAAAGGTCAGGAGGTGCGACGCGGCAGGCCATGCGTTGTGAGCGTGAGGGGCATGTGGGATCCAGCGGGGGGGCCTGGGATGCCCAAGAAGCAGAGCAGCCGGCCCGAGGCTCCCGCCTGGACTCCAGGACATGGGCATGTTGGCATTAATTCACCCCAGAAGCTGTTAGGCACCTACTGTATGCCTAATGTTTGGCTTTGCCAAGGGGGCCGGGTCCCCTGTCCCTAAGAGGTTGCACCCGGGGCTCAGCGAGGGGCCGTGGAGAAGTGAGGGCCACGGTCTCCAGAGGGCACACAGGCTTGCACGGTGCCTCTGGGGCTCCGGTGGGGCGGGACTGGGAGGGGCCGCCTGCCCCGTGGGTTTTGCAGTTGGAGAAACTGAGGCTCAAAGATGTGACCTGCCCACTGGGTTCACACCCCAGCCTGGCAGAGCTGTCGGGCCAGCTGGGCTGAGATTTAGACGTGGGTCCCTTAGACTGCTCTGTGGGCGTGGGAGCCCCTGTGTGGCCAGTCTGGGCATCACAGCCGCAGACTCCCAGCCCAGCCTTTCTCCTTCCCTGGGTCAGGCTGCACCGACCACCCCCCCCCAACTCACGCGCATCTGCCCCTTCCAGGGACGTCACAGTGGCCTCGAGCAGGAGCCCCCGGTGCCTTATCGCCCAGCTACGATGGGGGTCTCCACGGCCTGGTGAGTGTCCTGGGGGCTGGGGAGGGTGCACCCTCGTGGGAGCACAGGGAGCAGAGGTGCTTGTGAACACACAGGGACACCCGTTTGGGGTGGGGGGTGGCTTCGCATGTCTGCCATGGCCACAGAGCCACATCCTGTAAGGTCTCAGGTGTCGTGGAAACAGCAGAATGTGCGACAGGACAGGTGCCCCTTGACCAGGTTCAACTTCTCAGCTAATTTGTTGGGAATAGGGTCCAAAGCTGGTGGGTGGCCAAAGCTGTGGCCGTAGCCTGTGGCCCGCGACGGGCAGCTATGCTGTTGGCAGCTGTATGGGGTCCCGGCGGCCCAGGCCCCTCACCCCTGTCCACCCCACAGCAGAGCAAGATGGAGGACCACCTGGACGAGGCCATCCACGTCCTCCGCAGCCACGCTGTGGGCACAGCGGGGGACGTGCACGGACTGCTGCCCGGCCACGGGCCGCTGGCCTCAGGCTTTGCTGGCGCTGTCATGCCACTGGGCGGGCGGCATGCTGGCCTGGTGAGTGCTGGGCAAGGGCAGGCCGGGGGGTCGGTTGGGGCCAGGCCAGCACTGATAACCCCCCTCGTCCACAGGTGGGCGGCAGCCACTCGGAGGATGGCCTCTCCAGCAGTGGCGGCCTCGTGCACAACCACGTGGCCCTCCCCGACCTCTCCCGGCCGCCTGACTCCTACAGTGGTAAGTCCCTGTTACGTCCCCTGTGCAGAGGTGGCTGCACCCCAGGTGGCCCACACCGTGGGCCCGCCAGTAGGTGTCACTCCTCCTTGGAGCCACATTCCTCCTCTGGAAAATGGGGACTGAGAGCCACCCGCCAACCTTCCCGGTGGCCTATGGGCCCGGGACTGTCCACCCGCATCTCCAGTTGAGGAAACTGAGGTCCAGGGTAACTAACTGGGCACTGGTGCGGAGAGGGGGAGATGCCCCCTGCCACATCACCAAAGCCCTACCTGGCTTGGTGCCAGGATCCCACAGGGGTTGGGAGGGGCCCTGCTGCTTCCGGGGTGGGTTGCTACCTCTCTCTCTGTTCGCCCGGTCAATCGGAAGAGTCCCAAAAGGCATATGTTTAGTGTCCATCGTGTGTCTGGCACTTTTCTCGGCACCAGGGAACAAAACAGATCAGGCAGAGAAAGGGGGTGACTTGTGCGGAAACTGGAAGGTGAAGGAAGCGTGTCAGGATGAGTGCTGGGGAGAGAGTTGTGTGTGTGTGGGTGCACGCGTGCAAAGGCCCTGGGGCAGAGCTGTGCCTTGTGTGTTGGAGGAACAGCAAGGAGGCCCGTGTGTCTGGAGCAGAGTGAGCGAGGGGGAGAGAGGGAGGAGGGCAGGGACGGGGTAGGGGATGGGGCAGGTCGTGCAGGGCCTTGGGGAGGACTTGGGCTTTTACCCCAGGGAGGTGAGGGCCCTGGAGGGCTGTGGGTAGAAGAGGGGCAGGGCCTTGCTCAGGTGCTCATAGACGTCTTCTGGTGGCTGCTACTGGAAGGACAGACTGGGTGGGGGGCTTGGGTTGGAAGTGGGAAACAGGGCAGAGGGGGACTGCTGGTCCAGGAGGAATGGTGTGGGTGGATGCTGTGGACTGGCCTGTGAGGGGCCGAAGAGGGGGCAGTGGTGTGCGATTTCCAGGTGCTTTGAAGGATTTGCAGATGTGGAGGAGGAGGTACGGTTCCAGTCTGTAGGTGGGGTCTCGGGGTCCTTGGCACACAGTGGAGTTGATGGTGGGGAGCCTGGGCAGGTCCCAGGTGGGGCAGGGTCTTAGGCGGGGCCAGGGTCCCGGGCAGATCGGGGGGGCGGGCATTGAGGGGCCTGGAGGAGGGTGCACTACATTGGATGCTGAGTTGAGGGCCCCGTCAGGGCAAGTGGGGCGGCGTTGGTGGAGTTCTGGGTTGTTAATTGTCTGGGGAAGCAGAGAAATCAGCAGTAGCGAGAGGGGCAAAGTCACTTGGCACGAGGTTAGCTATAAAATGGGGTAACGGGCAGGCGTGCGCATGCCCACTGGGGTTTGGGGCCCTGGGTGTCACAGGGTCCCGTCCCAGGGTCAGTTAATGCTGACCCTGCAACAGCCGGTGAGACCCAGGCCTGGGGAGGATCCAGGACTACACCCACCCTGCCCCCATCGACCTGGTGAAAAATGCGCTGTGCCACATGCTGCGCGCATTTGACCGCAAGGCCCCCCTGAACCCACCACACAACCCTCAGGCCCGCCTGAGGGCCCTGCAGCCCCAGAACCAGCCTGACTCTTGACTGGGTGTCCAGATTTTGTCACTGCACACCTGGGTGGCGTCTGGGGACATCTTTGGCTGTTACAGGGGCAGGGATGACGCTCAGCCCCCCACAGGGCCCAGGATGCCCCGGCCTGGTGGCAGCAGTTCTGAGGGAGCCCCCGAGCTGGTCTTTTAAGCACTGCCCACGTCGTGCGGTTCAGCTGCGGGAGAGCCCAGGCCAGTCCCGCGGCCACGTGGTGGTTTCAAGCAGCTGTGTGCCCTCGGCCGCGGGTCTCTTTATGTGGCCTGGGCCTGGGGTTTTGTGGGTCATTGTCCTACTGGGTGGCTTTCCCACCCGACTGCTTGCTCAGCTGCCATGCAAGGACCAGCCCTGGCCTCACGGGACACTAGGTCCCGCCCCAACCTGGGCCCACGCGTGGGCGCTCTTCCGAACCTTCCGAGCGTGTCTCCTGGTGGCGGGTGTGATTCTGGGTTGGAGGGTTGCTGGGCACACACGTGCCCGCCTTTTCCAGATAAGGCGGAAAAAGTGTTTTCCAAAGCGGTCACACCCATAAGCGATACTCAGACCCGCAGCATTTCAGCATTTCCTGAAGCGATGACGCAGATTGCAGGCTCCCGGAGGCCCTCCCTGCCCCCCTCGGGCTTCTCCATCACGTCCGCACTGACTTGTAGCAGTTCTTTGGGATCGTGGGGACCTGCCCTTTGTTGGCTTGTACGTGACGGCGTCTTCTGTCCAGTGGCGCAGCCGCTTATTTTCTTGGTGATGAGAAGTTCCCAATTTTGATATATTCAAGTTTATCGATTTCTGTTTCTTTTGAGGACAGCTCCTTAGCGTTTTAGGAAACAGTTTTCCGCCCCTGAGTGGCCACGACATTTCGGCGCACTTTCTTCTGAAGGCCTTTCGGTCCGTGGGGTCTGGAACGGGTGCCCGCGTGTGGCGTGAGGCCGGTGTCCCGCTCTTGGTGGGCTTCTGGGTGGCTTACCGTTGCCCACGGAGGCCCCTGACTCCGGCCCGTTGCAGATCTCGGGCGCGGCGCCGCCCCAGGGCCCGGCGACATCAAGCGGGAGGAGCAGGAGGACGGAGAGAACGTGGCGGCCGACACCGCCGAGGACGAGAAGAAGGACCTCAAGGCCCCGCGCACCAGGACCAGGTGCCGCCCCCCCCCACCCCCACAGGCCGGCTGCGCACGCGCGCCCCGTGAGGGCGCCGGCTGCGCATGCACACGGGGGCCTTTCAGGGCGCCCGTGCACACGCACGGGGCGCCGGCTCCTGAGGCCGCGGCAGGCCCTTGCCCGGCCCTGCCTCACTGTCTCCCTCTGGCCCCTGGCCCCGTAGCCCGGACGAGGACGAGGACGACCTTCTCCCCCCAGAGCAGAAGGCTGAGCGGGAGAAGGAGCGCCGGGTGGCCAATAACGCGCGGGAGCGGCTGCGGGTCCGAGACATCAATGAGGCTTTTAAGGAGCTGGGGCGCATGTGCCAGCTGCACCTCAACAGTGAGAAGCCCCAGACCAAACTGCTCATCCTGCACCAGGCCGTGTCGGTCATCCTGAACCTGGAGCAGCAGGTGCGAGGTCAGTGGGGGCGCCGCTCCCCTCCCCCACTGCTGCCCTCGCTCTCCCCTCCTCCCTTCCTGGAGCCCACCTCCCCTGCGTGACATCCCCCGCTGTGACCTTTCTCCCTTGCCCTGTGACCTTTTCCCTGCAGTGACATCACCCCTGCAGTGACCTCCTCTGCTGACTTTCCGCCTCCTACAGTGACCAGCCCCCCTTCAGCGACCGTTTTCCATTTCCCTGCTGTGACTATCCCCCCAGTGACCATCCTCCTCTGCAGTGGCCGTTCCCTCCTCAGTGACCATCTCCCTCCTGACCGTGGGCCCTCTGCCTAGCCAGGCCCCATTGCTGTCTCCAGTGGGTTTTTTTGGCCGTGCTGCGTTGGCAGGCGGGATCCTAGTTCCCCAACCAGGGATTGAACCCGCAACCCCTGCAGTAGAAGCGGGGGAAGTGTTAACCACTGGACCGCCAGCGAAGTCCCATCCCATTGTCTCCTCAAGTGAGAGGAACAGACTCTCGACTCCTAGCCCTGTAGCCCTGGGCACTTTGGCACAGAACTGTCTCCTCAGACCCCAAAGACTCCACCTGCCCAGCCCTTCCTTCTGAGGAAGCCCAGAGTCCGGCTGGCAGGGACTCGTGTCCCCTGGCTCCCAGAGAATGTCACTGTCGCTCTAGCTCTGAGCAGACACTTTGTGGGGCGCCTGAGCTCATCGGTCCCCACTTGCAGGTGGGGTTCACCCCCCATCCCCAAGGCTGAGTGAGGGTCAGGGAGGCTGTGTGACTCCCTCCAGCTGATTCCTTAACGACCCCCACCCCACCCCCGCTGCCCCATTAACCCTTTCTCTCCTGCAGCGCTGTCGCTTGGACCGGAGCTAGGGCCCTGGCCTGCCGCCCACTGTCCCCTGAGCTCTGGGGTTTCCGCGTCCCCACGGCGGCATGGGCGTCACGCCGCGTCCGCCCGCCTCTCTGCTCTCTGCCCCCTGTGCTCCCCCACCCTGGCCGCCCACCTCCTCATTCCCACCGGCTGCCCTCCTTACCTCGCACTTGCGCCCAAGCGCTGAAACGGCAGGGCTGCGACCCGGGCCTTTCCTCCCCCACGGCCCCCATCGGGACTTGAGGGAAGAAAGGGGCCCCGAGGCCTGTCTGTCAGTTTGGTCTGCACGCTTGTCCTGAGCTCCGGCCGCCGCCGCCACCCGCGGGGGTCGCTCAGGCCCGAGGGCAGGGTGGGCGGGCAGGACGGGCTCCCAGGGAAACAGGCAGATGGAGAGGTTGTTCGTGCAGAGCCCCACGCTGCGCCCCTGGGGGGCCTGAGCTGGGGTGTGGACCCCGTGGTCAGCTCTCTGAGCCCCTGTTCCAGACTCGTTGGGGTGACTCAACACTGTGCCCGCCACCCAGCGGTTAGAGCACAAGTGCCAGGCCTCAGGGTCCTCCAGGCAGGGCTCAGGGCGGCCACTCCAGGCCCAGCTCTCAGGCAGCCAGGGTCCAACGTGGGGCAGGTGCAGTCCTGTGGCGCCCAGGCATGAGGGGTCTCCAGGCTGTGAGCTGGTTTGCTTCTGTGGACTCAGTGTCCTGAGCTCTGGGAGCCCCAGGCCTAGCTCTCCTTCACCCAGCAAGCAGCTGCTCTGAACGGGGAAGGTCGTCATCCTGGGGGTGGGGGGCATGGGGCCTCCCTGTTTCCTGGCCGGTCCTGGGCACGGCGAGCGGGCGGGGGCAAGGGCTGCGCCCAGCTCCATGCACATGCGCGGGTGGGGGTCAAGGCCCCACCTCCTGCCAGGCACACGGCATGCGCACTCGCAGCCAGCGGGTGCCCTCCCCACGACCCCCGCTCGGGACTAACGGGGCCCCGGTGCTGTGACCCAGCAGTACGGAGGAGGTGCTGTCCCTGGAGGAGAAAGACCTGAGGGACCGGGAGAGGCGCATGGCCAATAACGCGCGGGAGCGGGTGCGCGTGCGGGACATTAACGAGGCCTTCCGGGAGCTGGGGCGCATGTGCCAGCTGCACCTCAAGTCGGACAAGGCGCAGACCAAGCTGCTCATCCTGCAGCAGGCCGTGCAGGTCATCCTGGGCCTGGAGCAGCAGGTGCGAGGTAGGCGCCCGGGCCGGCCCGGCCCCGCCCCGCCCTCCCGCCCACCGGGGACCTGAGCCGCCGGCGCCCCCCGACGCTCATCCTGCTCTGTAGACCCCCGGCCCGTATGGCCTTCTCGGGGACGGGGACAGGTCGAGAGATGGAGCAGCCGTGCGGGCCCCCCCCCCCCAGTTCTTCCTCCCCCCGGGGACCCTCTCCCACAGTGCTCTCCCCCTCCCCCCAGAGCGTAACCTGAACCCCAAAGCGGCCTGCTTGAAGCGCCGAGAAGAGGAGAAGGTGTCCGGCGTGGTCGGAGATGCCCAGATGGTGCTGTCGGCCGCCCACCCAGGCCTGGGCGAGGCCCACAACCCTGCCGGGCACATGTGACAGGAACGCTGCCCAGACGAGTGACCCCACCTTGGTCTAACCTGGGACAGTCAACGCCAGGCGCCTGGTCCCCACCCCACGCAGCCCGTGGTCAGCCTTGAGCCAACACCGCCCTGGGCGCTCCGGAGGCAACACCACCGCCAGGCCTTTGGCTTGATGGATCCTGAAACTGCGTCTCGGCCCTGCTGCCCAGGCCTGGGCGGCAAGGAGCATTGTTTTTGTTTTTGGTATATACATGTTGTCAGACAAGAAAATGAATGCCTTAAGTATAAAACGTGAAGACTCAAACATACCGTTCACAGGAGGGAAATGCTGTGCGGAGCCAGCTTGGTCGGCAGCCACCAACCAGCAACTTGTGCCTACGCCTGAGAGGTTTTTTTTTTTTTTTTTTTTTTTTTTTTAAGGAAAATAAAAGGAAACTTAGTTATGAGAGTTTTTTTTTTTTTTTTTAATGTAGAAGAAAATTAGTAAGAATGATGCCTTTGGTCTCTTTTTTTTTTTAGCTTTTTTTGCGTATGTTTTCTAAGCAACAAATTTTTTTGTATAAAAGTCTCGTGTGTCTTGCTATTTTTGCTGCTGTTTCTAGAAATGAGCATTGCATTTCATGATCAACAAGGTTATTAAAAGTTGTATTAAAAAGACCCCAGGACTTCCCTGGTGGTCCAGTGGTTAAGATTCCACGCTCCCAATGCAGGGGGTACGGGTTCAATCCCTGGTCGGGGAGCTGAGATCCCTCGTGCCACGTGGCGTGGCCAAAAAACTTTAAAAAGATCCCGTGTAAACTTGAGGTGCCCCCGCCCCGGGAGCCACTGGACCAGGGGTGGCAGGTGCCGTCCAGTTCAGGTTCTAGTGTGGGGGGCTTGCTCTTGTGGTTTTGCTCCCTGCAAAGTAGCAGGTGGGCCCTTGCTTGGTGGGGGCCTCCCCTGCCAGATCTGCTCCCCTCCCTCAGGAAGGGGGACACCCTGCTGGGGCACCTCCAAGGAGGCAGGGACGCTCCCCTGTCACACAGCTGAGGTTCCTGCCCGCAAGCAGCTCGGGTCCCCCAGGCCCCTGCCTGTGGCCTGCCAGCCCCACATCCCTCCAAATCCTGGGACCTCTCTCAGACGGGACTTTGTGAGGAGCAGCATTCCTGGGCCCGGGGCCTGCGTTGCTGAGCGTGGTGCTGGGGGGCCTCCCTAAACACCCCGTTCTTCATTCTCTGAACTCTGGCACAGAAACCCCCTGCTCCCCGAGTGGCCTTCCTGGTGTGGACTGGGGAAGTTACAGGATCCCCCTGCCCAGAAAGGCCCCCAGGCTGTGTGTCTGTCAGGGTTGACGCCCCACTGCAAACCAGGAGGCTGAGCCGCTCTCAGGCCCTGGGTGCCAGCTCCCAGGCCTCCCCAAGTAGCCCTCTCTCCCGTATGTTCAGGGGAACCCACTCGGCCTGGGCTGTCCCAGGTTTAAACAAAGTCCAGGGCGGTTGGTCACCTTACGTGTCACCTGGGTGTGGGGTCAGGCCTGCTGGGGTCTCACCTGCCCTCCCTCTACCCCCTGCAGAGAGGCCTTACGTACCCCCAGGCTGGCTGCGTACACCCCACCCTACCAGCATCCCAGGTGTCTCCCCCCAAACCCCCTCACTCCCCGAGTACTGGGGCGGCCTGACTCCTCAAGACTGGAACTCCCCACGGCTGGGGGCCGGGTGCCCCACGGGAAGCTTGAGGGAACCCCAAGGCCAGCAGGAGCGGGACATCCCAGCTTGGGGCCGGGGCCACCTCCAGGTCCCTGGGATCCCCTGGGGTCTGCCCCTAAGACCGATCAGGGGACTCTCCTTGGTGACTCCCCTGGTCTGTGGGTCTTGTCTCTCTTTGGGGAACCTGCCTCAGTTTCCCTCTGCCTCGGGCCTAACCCACAGACCCAGATGGGCAGGGGCTGAGGAGCCTCTGCGGCCCCCCCGAGGCCCACAAACTTTTGAACTGTGTATTACATATATAATTTAAGTTTTATATATTTTATATATATATAATGAGATTAACCCAGCACGGGAAAAAGTAGCCTTGGGGGAGGGGAAGAACTACAATTACAGGGAAAATTGTGCTCTGAGTGCCTCAGGATAACTGATTTTTTTAAAAACAACAAAAAAAAAGTTTTTTAAGTAGAATAATTTTATATAAGTGTCAACACAGCTGGCTGAATTCTTTGGGATTTTTAATAACGATCCTCTAAAGTCGATTTGGAGACCTGTACATAACAGCACTGTAGCAATAAATGTGACATTTTATGACAATACTCTGCTGTCCCTGGATCTTTCAGCTGCTGTGTGCTTACAGATGAAAAGAGGGGTTGGGAAGGTGGTGCCCCCGGTGTCGGTGTCGGCGTAGGCGCTCACTAGGTGGCCTGAGTACATCCCACCAAGGATGGCCCGGGGTGTTGTGGACTTATCCGCACTGCACATCTGGACAGCTAAAACAGCTCGGCGGGCGGGCAGGGGGCTTGGAAACCACAGGAATCTGTTTTTACACATTCTGCAGGCCAAATGTCCCGGGTCCAGGTGTGGTAGGGCCGCGTTCCCTCCTGACCACCCCCCCCCCCCCCAGGAGAGTCCTTCCTGCCTGCCTCTTCCAGCTTCTGGGGGCCTCAGGTGTGCCTCGGTTTGCAGCCGCATCACCCTGATCTCCACCTCCATCTTCAGGTGGCCTCTCCCTGTGTGTCTTGTGTCCAGGTGTCCCTCCTACACACACACCTGTCATTGCCTTAGGGCCGCAAAATCTCTAGCATGACCTCATCTTAACCAATCACATCTGCAAAGACCTTATTTCCAAATAAGGTCCCGTTCACAGGTAGCAGGGGTGGGGGGTGGTCAAGACTTGAACATGTCCTCTTGGGAGGACACAGTTCAGCCCTCAACCGGGGTTTGATGGGGTGGTGGTGAGCAAGGCCGCAGACACTGGGAAAGGTGGCCACGGTGATTCCTTGTTCTAGAAGCAAAGTTCCTCGGGCAAAGCCAGGGAACTGCACTTGGAATAAGGGCTCCCGGGATGTGGAAGCTGACTGGCTCCTGGCAGAAGGCCACTCCCTGAGTTAGTATGTATGTATGTATGTATGTATTTTAACATCTTTATTGGATCCCAATGCAGGGGGCCCAGGTTCTATCCCTGGTTAGCGAACTAGATCCCACATGCCTCAACTAAGACCTGGTGCAGCCAAATAAATAAATTAAAATAAATAAAAATATATATATTTTAAAATAAATAATGTAATACACCAAAACCCACTGAATGATTGATGCACACTGAATGGGTGAATTGTATGGTGTGTGGATTATATCTCAATACAGGTGTCTAAAAATATCTTAAAGGTGCCAAAATCCTTATCCAGGGAGGCGTCGCCTCTCTGTCCCAGCAGGGGTTGGCTCCATGAAAATTTCTTGAAGGAGCATCTGCTTGACTCAGGTCAGAGAAATCTGGTGGCAGGGGGTTGGGCACAGGGAAACTGGGGTGGTGGATGTGTGTGTGGCTTGACAGTGCCAGTGGTGTCGCAGGTGTGTTCCTGAGTCCAAGCCTTTCAAAGCCTGCGGCTCCCCATCTGCTGGATGCCCACCGGGCCCTCCAGGGCTGACAGAGAATGTGCAGAGCCCGGTCCTGGAACAGCCCTGACACCCACAGGCCAGGGAGGGAAGGGACATGCCTGACTGAGACAGATGGTGCCGGGCTGCAGCAGGGTGATGGGAACCACAAAAGAAAGGCCCACGTCCTGACCTGTGAAGGGCATCCTATTTTGAAAAAGGGTCTTTGCAGATGTAATCAAGTTAAGGATCTCAAGATCATCCTGGATTAGGGTGACCCCCAAATCAATGACAAGTGTCCTTATAAAAGAAGACAAGAGACACAGACGAGAAACCACGTGACAACAGGCTGGAGGGATGCAGCCACAAGCCAAGGGATGCCGGGGTGGGGTGGGGGCGGGGTGGCAGGGGACAGAAGCTGGAAGAGGCAGAAA
The DNA here is from genome assembly GCF_011762595.2 of Tursiops truncatus. Classification (NCBI taxonomy): domain Eukaryota; kingdom Metazoa; phylum Chordata; class Mammalia; order Artiodactyla; family Delphinidae; genus Tursiops; species Tursiops truncatus. The sequence goes on along the minus strand of NC_047036.1, from coordinate 169,394,245 downwards.
GGACCCTCCCTTGGAGCCTCCGGAGGGACCACAGCCCTGTGACACCTTGATCTCAGACATATGGTCTCCAGAACTGGAAGAGGATAAACCCCTGTTGCTTTAAGCCACCCAGCTTGTGGTCATTTGTCACGCAGCCACAGGAAATTAATAGCATCTGTGCCCTTTTTTAAAACGGCAAAACATCCAAACGCAACAGGGACTCTTCATACCTCGCTGGTCGGAACACAAACAGATACAAGGACTTTGGAAAAGACTTTGGCGGTGCACCTGAAACTAACATGTTACACATCAATTACACCTCAACAATAATAAAAGCCTGTGGCAGTTTCTTCTACAGTTAAACATAAGCCTCCCCTACAAGTCAGCCAGCAGCCAGTCCACCCCAGTCATCCACCCAAGAGACACAAAGACACATGTCCACACAAAGACCTGGATGCAACTGCTCATTGCAGATTCCTTCCCATCGCCAAAACGTGGAAACCACCCAAATGTCCTTCAACAGGTCAGTGGGTAAACACAAGGGTCCACCCACTCCATGGTCCACGACTCAGCAGTGGAAAGAATGAAACTCTTGACGGAAACAATGGCTTGGATGATTCAAAATAGCTACGCTGCGTGGACAAAGCCAGACACCAAACAGAACATACTCTATGATTCTCGGTAGAAAAGTCTAGAAAATGCAGACTAATTCACAGTAGCGTGGTTGTAGGGGCTGGAGGGGGGAGTGGGCGGGGTCCCAAAGGGGCAGGAGGAAACTTCCAGGGGACGAGGGGGAGGTGTTCATTATCTCCACACTGTGATGGTTTCATGGGTGTGCACATATGTCGAAATACCAAGTTGTATGTTTTAAATACGTGCATTTTTGTAGGTCAAGTATACATCAGTAAAGTTGTAAAAATTGTAAAAGAAAAGAATCCAACAGATGAACGGATAAACACCATGTGGTCCCTCCACACAGGGGAACATCACTCAGCCATGAAAAGGGGTGAAGCCCTGACACTCGCTACAGTGTGGATGGACCTTGAGAACACGACGCTCAGTGAGAGAAGCCAGACACAGAAGGACACACAGGGTGTGATTCCATTGATGGGAAACGTCCAGAACAAGCAGATGCATAGACAGAGAGTGAATTCCTGTTTGTCAAGGGCTGGGAAGGGGGTGGGGGGTGGAGTGACTGCTGATGAGGACGGGGCTTATTGGGGTGATGGAATGTTCTGGAATTAGATGGAGGTGGTGGTCGCACAACCTTGTGAATGTACTAAAGACCACTGAATTCTACACTTTACAATGGCTAATTGTATGTTATGTGAATTTCACATTGATGAAGACAAGAAAAGTCGTTCCGTTTCCTGAGGGCCAGATAGGGATCCTGCATGGAACCCAGGAGGCCAGGGCAGAGGGCCAGCAGGGTGCGAGCGGGGCCAACCGTTCTTGCTTATCCACCATCTCTTCTGGTCACAGAATCCTGGTATTTTCTTTTGGGGATTCTCCTCCAATTTCGGCCCACATCCTCAAATGAGAGGGGCCAACTCTGCCCTGTTTCCACAGCACGCGAATGAGAAGCAGCTTGGGGGCATTTTCTGTGATTATTGGGAAAGAGGTGCCATCTTCCTGCAAGGGTTGCTGTAATGTCAACCAAGAGTTTCTGGGTGCCTCTGCTCAGAGTTCACCACAGAGTAAGGGCAACACAGAGGAAAGAAGAGCTGAGAGATAGAGAGAAGATTCATAATCATATTGCTAGACTCCTGGATGCAGCTGTGCCTGAAGCCATCTAACATGCCACAGAACTTCCTTCTGTTCTCTTAAGCCAGTTTTTGTTCTTCGTTTATCACTTGAAATGAAAAGCATTCTGCCTCGTGAGCTGAAGTGCATTAAGCAGAAGGAACAATGCGGCAGAGCTTCAGAAACTGCTGGATCCAGGAACTGCAGCCCCAAGGCCTCTATGCCCACTTCTGCTCATCTTTTCACGCAGGTCTAGTCTCTGTCTCATGATTTCTAATCTCTGTCTCAGATTCTACAATCTCCAGGGTGGCCCCTACATCCCACTTTTTAAGTTTCCATCGAGGACAGAGACTTAATTCAGGTCCTCTCTGATCCCAAGCTCAAAAATCCCAGGGCAACTGGAAAGGCGGAGAAACAATGTTCAACTCAATAGCAACGAGCACCCCTCCTGCCCAGACCATGGTCTCCAACCAACCCCATGGTCGGAGGCCAGGGCTAGGTGAGAATCTGCAGCCCTCTGGGAACCGCAGTCTTGGAGGGTGCCGAGGGGCCGATCCCAGCAGGATGGGCTGGGCTGGTTAGACAAACCCCACAGTGTCCAGTCCGCATCTCCAAGCCTGCATTCGACGCTGGGACCCCGGAGGCGGTGAAAGGAGAAGGCGAGCCCGAGCGAGCCTGGGGCGGCGGAAAGCCGAGGGAGGAGGACCCACCTGTCCTGGGTCCATCAGCTAACAGGTGGCATCCTGAATGTTGACAGCGCGAGGAACCAGGCCTCCCTCTGCTGCCGGAATGAGGAATCACTCCCAATCGAAACGTGCAAACAATTTGCCACCGAGCCTCTGAGCAACAGACAACAAAATGCCAGCAAACCGAGGGTCGGGGAAGCGCTGTCATCTGGCCAAGGTCCCACACACAGCGAGTCCAGTGACAACGCCTAATTCCTCCAAAAGGGAGTTCAAATCCCACCCTTCCCCTCTGTGCGACTCTGGGCTTAACCCTTCCCTGTTTGGCCTGTTTCTTTAACTGTAAATAAAGTTCTGGCACGTAATAAGGACACAAACTCACCAGTCAAATGTCGCGGGCCACACTTATTCGCTGGACGTTGCGCAGCTTGGGGCCACTCTGACCGCTGGAGCGGAGAGGCAGACCCCGCGTACTCACGTCACGTGGTCAGAAAGCCCCGCCTCCCTGGCCCGCCCACTCTAGTCTGCGTTCTTCAGACCCTCCCCGGAAGTGAGTGCAAATATTTTCCGAGTCTGCGCGCGCAGCGGCGGCGGTCCCCGGATCTCGAGCGGTCACCCCGCCTGGGCTGGGCTGGGCCGGGCAGGGCGGGGCGGGGCCTCCCTGCGGGCCTGCGCGCTGCTGGGGCGGCGCCTGCGCAGTGCGCCCGAGCCGGAGGGGCCAGGGTCACCCTGAGCTGAGACGGCGCCGCTATGTTGGAACGGTTCGTGGGCCCGCGCTACCGCCAGCTGGCCAGAAACTGGTGAGGATGCGGCTACCGCCCCCGGACCCCTTGTCCTCCCAGGTCCCAAATGGGGAAACTGAGGCACAGAGCGGCGGCGCAGTCTGCCCCGCGAGTGGCTGGCCCCCAACCCTGAGGCGCTTTGCCTGGGGGCCGCGATGGTGCCCACCCAGTCCGCGCCCAGCACCCCCGGCTCAGCTCCTGGGGCTGGAAACTGACCCTATGCGCTCCTGGCTTTGCTTTTGTTTGACGTTGTTGTGAAGCCGAGGGCTGCGCCTGTCCTTGACTGACCCCCGTGGGAGGCGGGTGGGATGGGGGTGACCCCACGTGGCAGCCGGGATTGGGGAGCACACGACGTGAGGCGCTGAGAAACAGCGGGCCTGTACTCCGCAGTCGTGTCCCTGAGCCCCGGCAGGGACCTTCGGGTGGACAGTGACAGTGGCGCTTTACAGCTGGGGTGACCCAGGCTCAGGACGAAAGTCCGTCCCTGGCGTCGGGTGGGACCGCCAGCGGCCCCTGCAGCCCCTACCGCGGGCGGCTCGAGCCTCCGGGCGCTGTCGGTCCGTCCCCATCTGCGCGTGGTCAGAGCAGCGACCCTCTCATCCAGGGTTTCGTTCAGTCGGCAGCAGCACCCACTGAGCAACTGATGTGTGCTCGCACTTACCACTGAGTCGGGTGCCGGAGACACAGCGATAAACGGAACTTTCCTGGCTGACGCTCTAGGTCGTGGACCAGAACAAAATTAAACCGATGTGATCCACGGCATGAGGTTGATGTAAAGTAATAAAGGGGGTGGGTGCAGTCCTGTCCCACCCACACTGGCTTCCTGAGGCCAGGAAGCGGGACTCACCCCCAGGAGACACTATGGAGTTGTGGGGTCTCAGTCTCGGAGCATCCGCGCTCACCAGCGGGGTACTCTGCATTCAGCTCCTCCGGGCCTCTTCCTGTGAGGAGGGGGAGGAGAGGTGGTGAGGGTGTAAAGAAGTCCCACGAGGGACTGTCAGCAGCATCATCACCTTCGGTGCCCCGTGGAGGTCAGGCGTGTGGCCACCTCCCTCTCTGTGAGCTGCACCGGGCCCCAAGGCGAGTGGCCAGGATGATGGCGGGGCGGGGCGGAGGGGGGCGGGCGGTGGAGGCCTCCCTGAGGGCAGGCTCCTCTGACCTCAGCACCCCTCAAAGCTGTTGGGCAGTGAGAGGAAAGATTCCCTCTCTGTTCGTGACACCTGCCCCAGAGCCTGTTCCAAAAGCAGCAATAACCCGGGACCCCACCAAGGCGCAAAGTTGAGTTGTACGGGCCTCTCCCCAGGGTCTCCCCAGGGAGCAGGGGGTGTCGTTGGTGAGGCAGGTTGGGGAGGGGGTGTTGCTGCTTCCATCTCTCCACCCCAACACCCCAGGCCCATGGGTTATGGCGATCCGGTGAAGTGGGCACCCATGCACAAATTCTGCCCCTGCACAGACCAGTGATGGAGCCTGTGAGAGTTCTCTGTCGCTGCATAACAAAGAGCCCACCAAATGCAGCAGCTTTGCAGACATTCATTATCAGTTACTGTGGGTCAGGAATTGGAACACAGCTGAGTCCCCTGCTCAGTGTCTCATCTGAAGGCTTTACTGGAGGATGTGTTTCCAGGTCACACCTGTGGTTGCAGCAGGGGGCCACCCTCAATCCTCTGCCACAGGGGCCCCTCTACAGGGCAGCTCACAAACTAGCAGCTGGCTCCCCGCAGAGAGGGTAAGAGCAAACGAGCACGCCCTGACGGAGCCAGTCCCTAAAAGTCCATCTCAAAAGTGACATTCCCTCGCGGTCCGGTCCAGTGGTTAGGACTCGGCGCCTTCACTGCCGGGGCCTGGGTTCAATCCCTGGTCGGGTAACTAAGATCCCGTAAGCCGTGTGGTGCGGCCAAAGAAAACCAAACCAAAACGAAAGAAGTGACAGCCCATCATCTCTCATATTTGATTTATCAGAGGCGAGTGACTGGATCCTGCCGACCTCAAGGGGAGGGGCTGTACAGGGGTGTGAACACCAGGAGGTGGGACTATTGGGGCCATCCTGGACCCTGCCCATCAATGGACGTAAATGTGGAGTGTGGTGGTCTTGGAGTCCCTGCCTCGGCTCTGCACCCGGTGGGCTGTGTGTCTCCGGGGCATGGCTTGCCCTCTCTGTGCCTTGGTCTCATCTGTGAGACAGGGACCCTGATAACTCACACCTCCCTCAGTCCATCGGCTGTCTCAGGGATCGAGCTGCTGCAAACCACATTAACGTGCCTACGTGCAAAGTTTAGATATCCTTATGCTTTACAAGCTTGGGCTTTTTTTTTTTTTTTTTTTAGTGGAATTCCTCAAATAAAACCTTAATCAGGGACTTCCCTGGTGGCGCAGTGGTTAAGAGTCTGCCTCCCCAAAAAAAAAAAAAAAAAAAAAAGAGTCTGCCTCCCAGTGCAGGAGACCACGGGTTCAAGCCCTGGTCCGGGAAGATCCCACATGCCACGGAGCAACGAAGCCCGTGTGCCACAACTACTGGGCCTGCGCTCTAGAGCCCGTGAGCCACAACTACCGAGCCCACGTGATACAACTACTGAAGCCCGCACGCTCACAGCCCGTGCTCCGCAACGAGAAGCCACCGCAACAAGAGAAGCCACCGCAATGAGAAGCCCGTGCACCGCAACTAGAGGAGGCCCGTGTGCAGCAACGAAGACCCAGTGCAGCCAAAAATAAATAAATAAATTTACTAAAAAAACAACAAAAAAAAACCCTCATGCATATCCTCATATGAAAGCAGATGGGAATGGAGTTGCCTCAGGGTCACTTGCCTGGTGCCTGCCCTCGGGGTCATCAGCAGGATGTGTCCACAAAGCTGGGCAGGGCCCGGTGTGTGGGGGTGGTGTGGGCACCTGATAAATGGCAGCTTGGGATGGGGGGGATCCGGCCACGCTACCGGGAGGGTGAGGCCTGACCCCCGTTCTTGCAGGTTACCCACAGTGGGCATGTGGGGCACCGTGGGAGCCCTGGGGCTGGTGTGGGCCACTGACTGGCGGCTGATTCTGGACTGGGTGCCCTACATCAACGGCAAGTTCAAGAAGGACGATTAATTAAACCCATCCCCCTCGGACCCCTCCGGTAAGTTTCAGCAGCTGTCGGCTGGTGTAGCCTGGGATTCCTGAGCAGCAGAGGAGCAGTGTTCCCCGCAGGTCCAGGGCTGGACCGGCAGGTGTTGGGGGCACACCTGGAGAACCCTGCCTGAGGGCGGAGCCCTGCACTAGCCTCCTGCCTGGTGGCGCAGAGCTGCCAGCCAGCAGCCTCGGTTTGTGGGGCTGGGGAGTGGGCGCTGCCCCTTGGGGCTCAGTCCTGGAGGCTGAGCCTGCACCCTGGGTGGGGCGGAGGGATGCCCCGTTTTACAGACAGGAAAGTGGAGGCTGGCCTCCCTGGGCGGGCTGCTATGAGCACTGACGAGCCTGGCGCTGTGCTGCCCACCTGACAGCCCAGAGTGCACGCGCATCCCCATTTCACAGACTCCTAAGTGGCACAGCCAGATCTGGTGTTAGAGCCTGTTGGCGGCGTCTGTGCTCTTACTGGGCGCTCAGCATCTGCTGCTCACCCTGCTTCATTCCCCCTCCAGGTGTCTGGTGGTGCTGCCCCCTTCCATCTGCATCTGGAACGGCCCAGGCTCTTGGGATTGACCTCGAGGAAATACACGGCGCGAGTTAGGTTTCCTACGTTGGTGGAAATAACTTTGGTGTGTGAACACACATGGCATTAAACCTCACTCTGAAACCTGCTGGCCTGCACGTGCTCATGCTGGGGCTTGGTTATGTTGACTGCAGGCCCAGGGGCCCAGATGACCCGGGGAGCCTTTCAACTCCAAAACTGCAAATCTGCAGTTTCCCAGCGGCTGGCAGACATGGTTTGATTACTTCAGATGTTTAGTGGATAATACCTGCACGGGGTTTTTATCGATTGCTGCCTTAAAAAGTTACCCTTGACCTAGTGGCTGCAGACGAACATTCATTATCTCTCAGCGAGAATTTGGGAGTGATCTGTCTGGGGGGGTCTTGGCTGAGGGTCCCTCATGAGGTTGCAGTAGTGGCATTGGCTGCATGATGAAGGGTGGCACCGGGGTGGGGTGGGGAGTCGGGGCTTCCCGGAGGCCCCCTCACGTGGCTCCTCCCCACGTGGGCCTCCCAGACGCTGCTTGAGCCTCTCTACTACACAGCGGCCCGAGAGCAGGCAGGGAAGAGCCTCTGTGCCTTTTATGACCTACTCGGGACTCTCAGGCCATCTCCTGCTCCACACCTTATTCGGGAGGAGAATTAGGCTCTGTGCCTTGAAGGAGGAACATCAGAACCTGTAGACGTGTTAAACCATCACCGGGGATACAAAAATGAGCGGGTACACGAGGATATACTGCATACAGGCAGTTCCCTCCAACTCCTGCCAAGTTCCGGAAAATTCTAGAAACGTTCTATTTGTGAAGAAGAGCTATTTTATTAGTCTGTTTGGGCTGCCACAACAAAACACAGGCCAGGCAGCTTAAGCTACAGAATGAGTGTCTCACAGTTCTGGAGGCTGGAAGTCTGAGCTCAGTTCTGGCAGGGTTGGTTCCTGGCGAGGGCCCGCCTCCTGGCCTGCAGACAGCCCCCTTCTCACTGCATCCTCACGTGGCCTCTCCTTGACGTGAGCAAGTGAGCTCTCCAGGGACTCTGAGGACATGCTAATTCTAGGGGACCAGGGCCACACCCTTCTGACCTCATTTAACCTTAATTGTTTCGGGGGGGGCATCTCCACATACAGCCACACTGGGGGTTAGGGTGTCAGCATATACATTTCAGGGAGACACTTTCAGTCCACAGCAGCTTTGTATATTTTAACACAAGTAGTGGCATGTTCTACACACTTTTCTGCACAAACATTTTACACCTATTGCTTATTTCCTGGAAGCCATGCCACTTTGGAAAGCACAAAGCGTCATGAAAAAGTCTACAAATAAGGGATTTCCCTGGTGGTCCAGTGGTTAAAATCCACCTTGCAGTGCAGGGGTTGCAGGTTCGATCTTAGTTCGGGGAACTAAGATCCCACATGCTGTGGGACAACTAAGCCTGTGTGCCCCAACCAGAAGCCTGCAACGAAAGATCCTGCGTGCCACAACTAAGACCCAAAGCAGCCAAATAAATATTTTTTAAAAGTCTGCAAACAAATGCTGGAGAGGGTGTGGAGAAAAGGGAACCCTCCTAACACTATTGGTAGGAATGTAAACTGGTGCAGACACTATGGAGAACAGTTTGGAGGTTCCTTTAAAAACTAAAAATAGAATTACCATATGATACAGTGATTCCACTCTTAGGCATATATCTGGAAAAGATGAAAACTCTAATTCAAAAAGATACGTGGAGGGCTTCCCTGGTGGCACAGTGGTTAAGAATCCGCCTGCCAAAGCAGGGGACACGGGTTTGAGCTCTGGTCCGGGAAGATCCCACATGTCGCAAAGCAACTAAGCCCGTGCGCCACGACTACTGAGCCTGCGCTCTAGAGCCCGCAAGCCACAACTACTGAGCCTGCGCTCTAGAGCCCGTGCGCCACAACTACTGAAGCCCGCGTGCCTAGAGCCCGTGCTCCGCAACAAGAGAAGCCACCACAATGAGAAGCCCGCGCATCGCAACAGAGTAGCCCCCACTTCCTGCAACTAGAGAAAGCCCGCGCGCAGCAACAAAGACCCGATGCAGCCAAAAATAAATACATTTATTAAAAGAAAAAAAAAGATACATGGACCCCAATGTTCATAGCAGCACTAGTTACAATAGCCAAGGCATGGAAGCAACCTAAATGTCCATTGACAGAGGAATGGATAATGTGGTGCATGTACACAGTGGACTATTACTCAGCCATAAAAAAAGGATGAAGTATTGCCATTTGCAGCAACATGGATGGACCTAGAGATTATCATACTAAGTGATATAAGCCAGACACAGAAAGACAAATATCATATGATATCACTTATATGTGGAATCTAAAAAGATGATACAAATGAACTTATTTACAAAACAAATAGGCTCACAGACAGAAAACAAACTTATGGTTACCAAAGGGGAAAGGGGGGAAGGGAGGGATAAATTAGGAGTTTGGGATTAACGTACATTGCTATAAATGAAACAGATAAACAACAAGAACCTACTCTATAGCACAGGGAACTATAGTCAATATAATAAACCATAATGAAAAAATATGAAAAAATATACATACATGTGTATAACTGAATCACTTTGCTGTACACCTGAAACTAACACATTATAAATCTGCAATTCAATTTAAAAAAAAAAACCACACAGCATCCTCAGTTTTTAAACGGCTGACTAGTACCAACATTTACTAACCAGTCTATTAGCAAAGGACATTCATTTCCTGTCATTTGCCATTATAACAATATCTGTGGAGTGAGGTTATTTCAGACATAAATGAATAGATGCCACTTAAATACCTATAAGTGACGGATTCTGAGATAAGTTACTCGATTTTTTTTAAAAAAATTTCTAACTCATGCAGATGTGGAGAGTCCCACAGCCCCCCATCAAAGCCTGAAACAAAAGGAAATGTGAGCCCCTATACACGAGTTTTTATGTATTTTTGTAATGGCTAATGGTTTTAATGAAAATATCTCAGTTTGCTTCTGTGAAAGCCAAAAGTAAAATTTTAATAACTTCAGGTTCAGATTAAGTACAATATTTAGGCTTAAACTTCTGTGAGTTTTCATACAACTCCTTTTCAACATTTCAATACTTTTTCAACCACTTCAGTGTTCAGGGAGGGGAAAGTTAACCATCAAAAACTACACAAAGGACTTCCCTGGTGGCGCAGTGCTTAAGAATCCACCTGCCAATGCAGGGGACAGGGGTTCGAGCCCTGGCCCGGGAAGATCCCACATGACACGGAGCAGCTAAGCCCATGCGCCACAACTACCGAGCCTGTGCTCTAGAGCCCGCGAGCCACAACGACTGAAGCCTGCGTGCCTAGAGCCCGTGCTCTGCAACAAGAGAAGCCACCACAATGAGAAGCCCACGCACTGCAACAGAGTAGCCCCTGCTCACTGCAACTAGAGAAAGCCCGCACGAAGCAACAAAGACCCAACGCAGCCAAAAATAAATAAATAAATAAACTTATTAAAAAAAAAAAAACTACATAAAAACATATTGTATAAAGGGGGACTTCCCTGGTGGTCCAGTGGTTAAGACTCTGTGCTTCCAATGCAGGGGGTGTGGGTTCGATCCCTGGTCAGGGAACTAAGATCCCACATGCTACGCTGAGCGGCCAAAAAATAAAATAAATTAAAATTAAATTAAATTAAATTAAAAAATAACTAAATAAATAAAATAAAAATATCTTCCAAAAAAAATCTTCCTACAATGTCTTGTACTAGGTTGGTGTTCAGTAAATATTGTGTTAAAAATGTATAAAGCGCATATCTTCCTCATTTTGTCTCACTTTAAAATGGCACAGTACTGTTCAATCTGTATTTAAATTTTTTACATTTTGTATACAAATAGCTCCTACAATTCAATAACAAAAAAAAAAATCCAATCGAAAAATGGGCAGAAGACCTAAATAGATATTTCTCCAAAGATGGCCAATAGGCACACCAAAAGATGCTTAACATTGCTAATTATTAGAGAAATGAAAATCAAAACCACAGTGAGTTACCACCTCACACCAGTCAGAATGGCCATCATTAAAAAGTCTACAAATAATAAATGCTGGAGAGGGTGTGGAGAAAAGGGAACCCTCCTACACTGTTGGTGTGAATGTAAATTGGTGCAGCCACTATGGAGAACAGTATGGAGGTTCCTTTAAAAACTAAAAATAGGGACCTTCCTGGCAGCCCAGTGGTTAGGACTCCGTGCTTTTACTGCCGAGGGCCCCGGTTCAATCCCTGGTCGGGGACCTAAGATCCCACAAGCCGCATGGTGTGGCCAAACAAAAACAAAAAATAGAATTGTCATATGATCCAGCAATCCCACTCCTGGGCATATACCAGGCAAAACTATCATTTGAAAAGTTACAGGCACCCCAATGTTCATAGCAGCATTATATACAATTGCCAAGACATGGAAGCAACATAAATGTCCATCGACAGATGAATGGGTAAAGAAATTGTGGTACATATACAATGGAATACTACTCAGCCATCAAAAAGAATAATGCCATTTGCAGCCAACAGGGATGCAACTAGAGACTGTCATACTACGTAAGTCAGAAAGAGAAAGAAAAACACCATATGATACCACTTATATGTGGAATCTAAAATACAACACAAATGAACATATCTACAAAAGAAAAACAGACACAGAGGAAAAAACTTGTGATTGCCAAGGGTGGGGAGGGATGGAGTGGGAGTTTGGGATTAGCAGATGCAAACTATTATATGTAGAATGGATAAATAGCAAGTTCCTACTATATAGCACAGGGAAATACATTCAATATCCTGTGATAAACCATAATGGAAAAGAACATGAAAAAAATATGAATGTATGACTGAGTCACTTTGCTGTATAGCGGAAATTAAACACAACATTGTAAATCAACTATACTTCAATAAAATTTAAAATTTTTTGACATTTTGTTCATCATGGATTGTTTGCATTCATTTTGGATTGTTAAAATATTGCATTAACTGCCATTAATCTTGAAGTTTTTGGCGCCCACTAAATTTTCTGCCCAAGGTAAGTGCCATGAATGCCTCATATTAGCTTGCAGGAATGCTTGGCTGGGGACATCTGTGGTTGTCACGACTGGGGGGGGGGTCTCCCGGCATGAGTGGGCGGGGCCAGGGATGCTGCTCCACACCCCGCAGTGCCCAGGATGACCCCACAGAGAATGCACTGGCCCCGATAGCAGCAGTTGCAGGGCAGAGAGACCCTGCCTCCGAAAGTCTTTTCAAGGTCCTCAAATGGCCCCTCCTGGTTTAATTTCTATCTTTCACCTTGTGGAGACGGGCAGGAGAAGGCGTCTGCTTGGGGACTGGGCCAGCAGGCCTGGGCAAAGAGTTTATTTCAAAGGAGCAGCGCCCAGCCCAACGGGAGAGGAGCTGGGCAGCCCCCGTCCCTCCCATCCAGGCCTCCTGGCCTCTCGTCTCTGCGTCTGCCGCCAGCACCCTGGGTCACAGCCACCCTCCCGGTCAGGCCTCTGGACCAGTCCCTTGAGGACAGTCCTTGGCTCGGGCCAAGTAACTCCCAGAGACCCACTGTCTATGCTCTGGGGTCAGCCTGGACCCGAGGGGTTCAGATTCCCTGAGAAGCAAGTGAGACCGGCGGGGCTGGTTCTTGAGGTGGAGGCGTTGCTTTTCCATCATCCAACCATGAGGTCAAATCCAACACCACACGTCCATGGGTATACGGCTGTCAAAACCCAGGAAATAACAATGGAGGATGTGGAGAAATCAGAGCCTTTGTTCGCTGCTACTGGGAATGGGAAATGGGGCAGCTACAGTGGACAACAGTCTGGCAGTTCCTCAAAAAATTAAACACAGGGCAACAGGCATATGAAAAGATGCTCAGCATCACTAATCACCAGAAAAATGCCAATCAGAATCACAATAAGGTATCACCTCACACCTGTCAGAATGACTATTATCTAAAAGTCTACAAATAAAAAATGTTGGTGAGAATGTTGTGGAGAAAAGGGAACCCTCCTACACTGTTGGTGGGACTGTAAATTGGTGCAGCCACTATGGAGAACGATAAGGACGTTTCTGCAAAAACTAAAAATAGAAGTACCATATGACCCAGCAATTCCACTCCTGGGTATATATCCAAAAGAAGCAAAAACACTAATTCAAAAAGGTACATGCACCCCAGTGTTCAGAGCAGCACTATTTACAATAGCAAAGACACGGAAGCAACCTAAGTGTCCAGTAACAGATGAATGGATAAAGATGTGGTACATATATATAATAGAATATTACCTATAAAAAAGGAAATTTTTCCATTTGCATCAACATGGAGGGATTTGGAAGGTATTACACTAAGTGAAATAAGTCAGACAAAGATAAATACTGTATGATCCTGGTCATCTATGGAATCTAAAAAATACAGCAACAAAAAAGAAGCAGACTCACAGATATAGAGAACAAACTAGTGGTTACCAGTGGAGGGGGAGAGGGGCAAGATAGGGGTTGGGGGTGGGAGGTACAAACTGTTGGGTGTAAGATTGGCTCAGGGATGTACTGTAGGACATGAGCAATATTGCCAATATTTGGTAATAACTGTAAATGGAAAGCACACTTTGAAAACTGTATAAAAGTTACAAAAAATATATTAATGTTTTGCCCTTCTCAAAAAATGAACAAAAACAAAAAATTAAAATGTAGGATCGCCAGTGATTCCAGCTCTGGGTGTGCACCCAAGAGAAGTAAAAGCAGGGCTGGAGTGGTGCTGGGGTCTCCTGTCACAGGAAGGCTGACAACTTTTTCCTTTAAGAGTCTTCACGTGCTTTCACTGATTACAATGCACGCGTCTATCTTTGCAACTTTGATTTTTAAATTAAAACGAAATCGCACACACTGGGAGAAAACACAACAGCGACCAGTACTGCTCTCTGTGGAAGGCCAGGTCCTGGAGCACTGGGTTTGGGCCTGACCTGCACACAGGCATACAGTGCCCCGAACCAGCTTTGTAATGGGGTGACCGCTCGCCGATCAGGGTGCCTCCCGGCCACTATGCCCTTTGTCTGTGGGAGAGCAGCCCAGCTACCCCTTGGGGAACGCAGGAGGGAAAGGGACGTAAGGAATTGAGAAGTTACACTTACCCGGGGACTTAATATAAATAAACAAGTGACACCTGCGGGCCATGGTCTTCGGCGTCCCGCCCAAGCCCCGCCTCCAACTAGAGCAGGGACCTGGGGGGCCCCAAGGCTGCGAAGACACCTGCAGGGAGCTCCAGGTGCGCGGCCCAGGCCTGCTGCCCTCGGGGGAGCCCAGGGCCTTCCCACCCGCAGCCTCCCCCTCCCCCAGGGACCCGACGCCAGGACAGGCCCGTCGGGAGGCCCAGCCCGCACCTGGCACTGCCCACAGCTAAGGCCACTCACTCAGCAGTCTTTTCTTAAGTACTTGACCTGGGCCGGCCAGGCTCTGCCCTGGGGGAGCAGGGCAGGCAGGAGAGGGCCTGGGGGAGGGAGAGGGGACACAAGGTGGGGCGGGAGATTCCCAAGTAAGGGCCTGGAGCCCCAGGAGACAGAAAGCGGCTGGACTAAGGAGGAGGCAGGAAAAGGGGGCCGATTCTGAGATGTCATTAAAGCGTCGGGTGGGCCTTGGGGTGTGGAGGTGGGTGGTCACCGACAATGACCCTAAACGCGGATGCCAGTGACGAGACCAGGGAAGCGGCGGGATGGCGGTCCGGCACTGAACGGGCATCCCGGGACACAGGCCTCGGAGGAGACGCGGGAGAGACCAAGGCGGACAGCGCAGCGGCAAGCAGGGGCCACCAGCCACTTGCGGGCGGGCCAGGGCGCAGGCGCGGAGCGGACGAGCCGCGCGCCGCCGCAGGCCCCACCTTCAGGCCGCGCGCTGATTGGCGCCGCCGCCGAGGGGCGGGGCCGGAGGCCACGGGCGGGGCGGGACCTGTGCGGCGCCTGCGCAGCACGGGGCCCCCGCGCGCGGGCGGGTGGGCGGAGCGGGCCCCCCGAGCGGGGGCTGGCGAGCGCGGGGAGGGGGCCGAAAGGGCGGCAAAGCCGGCGCGCGCCCGGCTTGGGGAGGAGGGCGGAGGCCCACGGGCCGGAACAGCCGCGGCAAGTGGCGGCGGCAGCGGTGGAGGCAGCTGAGGCGGCGGCGACGAGCGGGGGTCCGGGCGGCAGCGGCGGCGGCGGGTCGAGGAGCCGGGCGCGATGGAGCGGAAGAGGTGGGAGTGCCCGGCGCTCCCGCAGGGCTGGGAGAGGGAAGAAGTGCCCAGAAGGTCGGGGCTGTCGGCCGGCCACAGGGATGTCTTTTACTATAGGTGAATGAACGTGCCGGCCGGGCAGGGCCCCAACGGGCGTCTCCCAGCGGCCTCTGCGGCGGCCTGGGCGCCCCGACCCGGGCCGCGGCCTGGGCCCCGCGCGTGCGTTGTGCGTGCATGCGTGCGTACGTGCCGGCGCGCGGCGGGCGCTTGGCCCAGTGCGCGTGCGTGCCCGGCGGGCCCGAGCCCAGTGCGCGTGCGTGCCCGGCGAAGCCTTCGCTCAGTGTGCTTGCGCTCCCCCCGCTGCCGCATGGTCCTGGGACCGGCCCCGGGTTGGCGGCGGCCTTTGTTCGGCGGCCGCGGCGAAGCGGCCGGTTGGGCAAGGGGCACCCCGGCACGGGCCAGATGCCGCTGGGAGGCGGGGGTGGGGGCTGGGCTGTCCTTTTGGTTCTCGTGGGGCGCTCCTGGGGCCGCGCGCAGTCTGGGTCGGGTGGGGATCCCGGGTTTCAGGGAGCAGGGTTCCCTCTGGGGGACCAGGGAGGGCTGCCTAGAGATGCAGGTTTCTGGGCCCTTCACAGGGTGGCCTGGTCCTGGAGCTGCGTGTCTTTTAAGAGCCGCCCCTCCCCCATCCTTGGGCACCGTGGGTAGTGGCCTCTCCAGTCGCCAGGCCGGGGACGCGGCCTTTGTGAGCTTCCCTCACCCAAACTGGAGGGAGGGCTGCCCTTGGCCCGAGAAAGGTCGCAGGGACCCCCCCCACCCCCAGTGAAACAGAATCAGTAGGCGGCTGGAAGCCCAGCCTCAGACCGTCAACCACCTGCTCTTTGCCTTTTCCTTCCCTTTTTTTTTTTTTTCCTCTTGATTGGTGGAAGATGCTTTTGTTTCTGAGCCAGGCTTGATGGCTCCCTCCCCTTTGCTTTAGGACCCTGACAAAAGAAAAGCAGGCGGGACACCTGCCACGTGTTGAATGCCTGCCAGGTGTTGGGGGGTGTGCAGCAGGTCCTGGGCCTTTGCTGTCCTCGCTTTGGGAGGAGTGAAGGAAGTGAGCAGGGTAAGGATGGCAGCTCATCCAGGACAAGCTCAGGTTCTAGTGTCCAAAGAGTGCTGGTGGCCCTCCAGTGTGTACTGTAATTGGCTGCCCCTCTCGTAATGTCAAGCATGAAATAGTGGGGTTACGATCATCTTTTAGGGAAACGTGTGTATTCCCCCTCACTGCGGCTGTCTGTGACGTCACTCCCTCGCTGGCTGTTTAGAGAAGCTTCCTTCTGGGTGCGTGAAGAGGCCTCTCACCACCGCCCCTCATTTAATTCTGAGCGCACTTGTGTTCTCACTTCTTCCTTTTAGGTCTGAAGAATGAGGCAGGTCTCTGTTCCTCTAGTCCTTTGTTAATTTAACAGATGCCTCTGCAGCACATGCTGGGTGTCCTGGCCATTCAGCTGGGAGTGAGACCTGGGCCCTCCCCTCGTGGGTGACAGCTGGTGCCCCAGCCATCACCCCATTGCTTTCATAGTTAACAGGTGATGACATATGCAGAGAGATGTGGGGGTCTGTGAGGGGCAGATTGATGGGAGTGCCTGGTCGAGCTGGGTGCGGGTCAGTGAGGGCTTGTCTGGGGAGGCAGCACAGAGGTGAGCCCTGGCAGTGGGGCCAGGAGGAGGGTCCAGGCAGCGCCAGCAGCCTGTGAGGAGGCTCAGGAGCTGAACCGGGGCCAGCGTGGCTAGAGGGCCGCAGCCTGTCATCGCCTCACCTCTTGTCCCCACCTGCCTGGGAACCTCTCCGGGCTTCCATCAAGTGGGACCCTGCTCCAAGGCCCCGCCCCCAAGCATAGGGGTCTGGTGGTAGGGAACAGCTCCAAACTGGGGCTGGACAGATGGAATTTCAGTTTTCCCACGGCTCCAATGAGAGGTGAGGGCCTGAGACAGGATGCAGGGTGCAGGGTCCAGTGCCACTCCCAGGTCTCTGGTGTGGATGACCTACCCTGTCCCAGCAGGTCGGAGGTCTGGGGGGGATGTGATATCTTTTCTGGAATGTGGGCCCTTGGCCTTCTCACCACCTGATGCCGAGCCAGGTGTCTAGGCAGGGAGCACAGATGGATTTCCCTGGTTCTCTCTCTCTTTTTTTTTTTTTTTTTAATATTTATTTATTTGGCTGCGCCAGGTCTTAGTTGCGGCACATGGAATCTTCGTTGCTGCTTGCGCGATCTGTAGTTGTGGCATGTGGGATCTTTTACTTGAGGGATAAGTATCTAGTTCCCTGAGCAGGGTTTGAACCTGGACCCCCTGCATTGGGAGCGCGGAGTTTTTTTTTTTTTTTTCCCCGGTGCGCGGGCCTCTCACTGTTGTGGCCTCTCCCGTTGCGGAGCACAGGCTCCGGACGCACAGGCTCAGCGGCCATGGCTCACGGGCCTAGCCGCTCTGCGGCATGTGGGATCTTCCCGGACCGGGGCACGAACCTGCGTCCCCTGCATTGTCAGGCGGACTCTCAACCACTGCGCCACCAGGGAAGCCCGGAGCGCGGAGTCTTAACCGCTGGACCACTAGGGAAGTCCCTTCCTGGTTCCTTAATGCAGAGGGAAAGCAGATCTCCGGTGCTGTTGAGTCGGACAGACCTGTCCTTGGATCTTAGCCCTGCCCCTAGGGATGTGGAAACTTGGTTTGCTAGTCCAGAGAGTGGGAGAGAGCCAGTGTGTTCTTTGCAGGAGAGGTGGAGCGACCTCACAGACAGTTCTGTAGGACTCACCCACACACCCCTCCAGCTTGGTGACCTGGCCCTCAGGACTGGGAGATGGCGGTGGAGCATCTGGTTACAGCCGAGCATTTTCTTTGGAAAAATCATCTCCCTGCCTGACATTTACAATCCAGGCAAGAAGTTGAGGACTTGGAAGTTAGCGTCATTCTTTGGGGTGTGTGGAATAGAGAGGACTTTCCAGAGCTTTTTTTTTTTTTTTTGGCTGCACCATTGCAGCATGCAGGATCCTAGTTCCCTGACAAGGGATAGAACTCACGCCTCCTGCCTTGGGAGCGTGGAGGCTTAAACCACTGGACCACCAGGGAAGTCCCAGAGCTCTTTTTTTTTTTTTTTTAAATAAATAAATTTATTTATTTATTTATTTTTGGCTGCATTGGGTCTTCGTTGCTGCACGCGGGGTTTCTTTAGTTGCGTCGAGCGGGGCTACTCTTCGTTGCTGTGTGTGGGCTTCTCATTGCATTGGCTTCTCGTTGTGGAGCATGGGCTGTAGGTGTGTGGGCTTCAGTAGTTGTGGCACGCGGGCCCAGTAGTTGTGGCTCGTGGGCTCTACAGCGCAGGCTCTGTAGTTGTGGCGCATGGGCTTAGTTGCTCCGTGGCATGTGGGATCTTCCCGGACCAGGGCTCGAGCCCGTGTCCCCTGCATTGGCAGGCAGACTCTTAATCACTGCGCCACCAGGGAAGACCCCGGAGGTCATTTTAAAGGTGCAAATACTCAGGAAAGCAGGAAGTGCTCGGCAGGTTGACCCCCCTTCCTTGGGCAGCGGGCTCAGCTTGGCCAGAACCAGCTTCATCTTGCTGTTTGGGCCTCACTGGGCATCTCGGGTTACAAACCTCCTTATAGGCCTGGGGTCAACACTCACTCATCACGGCTCGTACAGCCCTGCATCCGGCCCAGGCCCTGGGCTCCGCGCTTGGTGCTGGCTCCATCCCCATGACGGCCCCAATGCTTCAGGGTCCGCAGAGGGCCACCAGGCTTCTGGCTACCTGTCTACTCCACCGGGTAGGCCTGTTTCCCTAGAAAGACAGCAGTGCTCATTTTTGTTCTACACCTGTGGTTTTACTGCAGAAGTTTTTTTCTTTTATTGGATAAAACAGCTCATTTTTCTGTCCCAATACAGATCTGCAAAACCTGTTTTTAAAATTGAGATATAGTTCACATTCCATACGATTCAGTCTTTAAAAGTGTCCAGTTCAGCAGTTTTCATGCACCCATCACCACTCTCTAGTTCCGGAACGTTCTCATCACCCCAAAATGAGCCCTGTGTCCATTAGCTCCCCAGCTCCTCGTAGCCCCCATCCACTCTCTGTCTTGCGTTCACTTTTGTGACAGCTTCATTGAGGTAGGAGTCACATGCCATACTGTTCACCCGTGTAAAGCGTACAATTCACAGGTAGCAGCACCCACCAC
The DNA here is from genome assembly GCF_011762595.2 of Tursiops truncatus. NCBI lineage: Eukaryota > Metazoa > Chordata > Mammalia > Artiodactyla > Delphinidae > Tursiops > Tursiops truncatus. The sequence continues at coordinate 169,374,999 of NC_047036.1, read as the reverse complement.
CACGATCAAAGTTAGAGCCTTTTCCTCCCCCCAGAAGAGCCCTAGACCTTTAACTATCTCTGCCCTTAGCCCTGCTCCCCAGCCCCTAGTCTACGGTTCTGCGTTTCTGTTTCCCTGTCCTCATGCATTTTTTAAAGCAGAACAGCAGCAGGTGGGGTGACTGGAGGCCAAGAAGTGCTGGCGAGTGCTTGTCAGGGTCCTGGCCCTCTTTGTGGCCATAGTTGGAGCCAGAGTCGGGACTCAGGGTCCTTTCCGCTGCTCCAGGCACGTGGACCCTGTTCACGTCAGCCAGCACAGAGCATAACGGAAAAATGGATCTTCCAGAAGAGTCCACGGGGGTCTCAGAACCCAAGGTGGTGGGGCTGGCCCTGACCCAGGTGAGGCCCTGGTGGGGCTGGAAGGGGTTCCACTCTTCACACTTTTGCCACTTGTCCGCAGTGCCCAGGGACACCTGGAGGGGGCGGGCGTGTGCTGGCTTGAATTCAGGCTCAGCCTAGAGGCTCTCAGGGGGGATCAGCAAAGTGCAGGCCCTCGTTAGCCTCAGATGGAGAGTGACAGGGACGTCCTAGACGGGTGCCAGGCCTGCTGGAGGATCATGTGTGCCGCTCACTGGTTTCTAGTACATTCAGGGCTGTGCAACCATCACCACTAATTCCAGAACATTCCATAACCCCAAAGAGAAGCCCCAGTCCCTGACAGCCAGGAACCCACTCTCTGTCTCTGGATTTGCCTGTTCTGGACGTTTCCCATCAGTGGAATCACACACTGTGTGTCCTTCTGTGTCTGGCTTCTCTCACTGAGCATCATGTTCTCAAGGTCTGTCCACGTTGTAGCGAGTGTCAGGGCTTCTCTCCTTTTTGTGGCTGAGTGATGCTCCCATGTGTGGAGGGACATCTGGGCTGTTTTCACTCTGCCCAGTGAGTCATGCTGCTGTGAGTAATTAAGTGTAAGTTATTATGTCGACATGTGTTTTGATTTCTCTTGGATACTTAGGGGTGGAATTGCTGTTTAACCATTAGAGGAGCTACCAGACTGTTTCCCAAAGTGGCTGCAGGAGTCCCCGTGCCCAGGGACGTGTCATTATTAGTGCTCACTGGGTCCCGTTCTGGTCACCTGTAGCATGAGCTCTGAGTCTGCACTGCAGCTAGAGGTTGGCGTTAGCTTTTCCTAGAAAGGCGAGTCCGCTGAGCTGGTCCGTGGGGTGAGCAGGATGGCAGAGCTTCACAGCCAGGTTTCAGGCTTTCCCAGCAGGTCTCGCCTGGGCAGCTCTTTGGTGCCCGAAGAGCCCCAAAGCTGAGGTTTTACAGCCCAGCCCCCCCAGGACAGGTCCATAATGCTGTAATGGACCTGCTATCCTTGGGTCTTTTCTCGAGAACATGGCCAGATTCTGCTTCTGGAATGTTCCAGAAACTCCAGCCAGGCTCCCAGGGCTGGGCCCCATCCTTCCGAAGGTCGGGGCGTCCATCCCTGCTCTCAGCCTCAGCATCTGCTGCGCTGGGGAGAGGGTGGACCGGCTTGGCCTGGCGCCCCCCTCCCGGCTCCCCCCTCCGCTGACCGCGCTGTGTCTGCAGCCCGAGCGGGAAGAAGTTCCGGAGCAAGCCCCAGCTGGCGCGCTACCTGGGCGGCTCCATGGACCTGAGCACCTTCGACTTCCGCACGGGCAAGATGCTGATGGGCAAGATGAACAAGAGCCGGCAGCGGGTGCGCTATGACTCCCCGAGCCAGGTCAAGGTGAGCCCACGCTGACCGCTGCTGGGTAGGGCTCACCCACCGTCCTGGAGTTAGAGGCCTAGCTACTCACTGTGGGGAGCTCAGCAGCTGTGGAAAAGCAGAAAGAAGACAGGAAACTGCCCATCATCTGTCCCCAGGAGAGGCTCGGGCACGGGGCCTGGGAGGCGGCTCAACTCTGGTCCACACTTGGGCGCCTGGTGACCAGTGTGTCTGTGGGTCTTTGATGGACGCATGTTCGGGGGACTTTGTTCCCTGCCCCGACTGCAGAACAGAGGTGGCCAGGGCGCCCCCAGTCCCGTTCTCTGCGGAGAACGAGGCGCGGGAGGTGAGAAGGGCGGGGTGGGGGGATGAGAGAGAGCAGGTGTGTGTACGGAGTCCCCGCTGCGGCCGCACCAAGGGCAGCGAAGCGGCTGGGCCTGGGCTTGGCGTTGCCTCTGGATCCGTGGGTGCCACGGGGTGTGTTGGTGACTGGGGCCTGTTCCCCGAAGCCCCTTGTGGGGCACGGCTTTCTCGCTGACGGGGAAAGCCCGCTGAGGACCCTGCCCGACCCTGCAGGGCAAGCCCGACCTGAACACGGCCCTCCCGGTCAGGCAGACGGCGTCCATCTTCAAGCAGCCAGTGACCAAGATCACCAACCACCCCAGCAACAAGGTGAAGAGCGACCCCCAGAAGGCCGTGGAGCAGCCCCGGCAGGTGAGCTCCAGCACTTGGTCCACTCTTTAGAGCTGAGTCCGCGGGCCCGGGGCCCCAGTGCCGCGGTCAGGAGCCGTCACCCCGGGGCACGGCCCTGCGGGCACCAGCACCCGACACACGTATGCGGGGCCTCCTCGGGCCGGCTGCTGTCTTGAACAGATTGAAAAGATCCCGCAAATGCAGTTTTGTGATCTGTTTTCCAAAAACTGAGCCTTAGCCGCGTTTTCACGCATCTTTACAAACGCCCGGTAGATAGCGGGGTGTGGAGGTGCTAGGCCAGAGCAGGGGGCCATGGCCGTCAGAGGGGGAGACGCTCAGGGACCCTGCAGGGCATGGGCCCCGCCATGGGCAGCCGCCCTGGGTGCTGTTCCATTTGGGTTGGAGCCCTCTAGGTAAGAGGTCAGAAACCTGTGGGGCTGCCTGTCGCCCCCCTCCCCAGAGTCTGGAGGTGCAGTTGAGGGTGTGAGCTTGTTGCCCGTCCGGGGGCTCCTGGGTCCCCTGTCTGCACCAGGCGGTGCCCACGGACAGCGCTTGTTTGGGCTGTGACAGGGGTCGGCCGGGGCTGTTGCCCTGGGCCCATGGCTCAGCCCGGGGTGGAGGTTGGACCTCCCAACCCCCAACTCCAGGGTGAAGGGGAGCCACAGACTGTCCGATGGCGCATCTGACGTCCTGGGTCTTCGTCCTGCCGGAAGCAGGGCTTGGGGTTTCTCTGCCCTGTGAGGACCCCGGGGCGCGAGCAGCCCCAGCAAGTGTGGGGGTCAGAGGTCACACTGAGACCCCCATCCTGGCCGCCTAGGGTCACCTGCTGTGGGAGCAGGTGGCCTGGCCGTCCTGTCGGCCTGACGTCTGTCTGTGTGGCGGCAGCTCTTCTGGGAGAAGAAGCTGAGCGGCCTGAATGCCTTTGACATCGCGGAGGAGCTCGTGAAGACCATGGACCTCCCCAAGGGCTTGCAAGGTGACCCCCTGCAGGGGGCAAGGGGGAGATGGAGGAGGGATGAGGCCCGTGCTCCCCCAACCTGGGGCCAGCCGGGCTGCACCTGACGCTGGGGCCGCGTCTGGTCACGGGGTCCTGAAAACACTCGGGGGTCTGGTTTCCCTGCTGCGCCATAAAAGCATCCCTGCTGTCCCTGAGAGGGTAGTCGTCTCCCTGTATGTCGTGGAGAGACCGCCCCCTTCCAGCGTCCGGGTGTGACATGGAAATGGCCAGGGAGGGCTCGATTCAGACAGGAAGACGCCTGGGGGACAGGGCTCCTGGCCCTGCGACGGCTCCCCTGAGTGGGACTGCCCGTGGGCTGTGAGGCCCTGGCACACGCAGGACCGGGCAGGGCCTGCTGTAAAGGGAGGTTCAGAATGAAATCGGGGCTGAGGGGGCAAGGCTGGTGCCCGCAGCGACCACCCTCCCTTGCCCGGCAGGCGTGGGTCCCGGCTGCACGGATGAGACGCTGCTCTCGGCCATTGCCAGCGCCCTGCACACCAGCACCATGCCCATCACCGGGCAGCTCTCAGCCGCCGTGGAGAAGAACCCCGGGGTGTGGCTCAACACAGCCCAGCCGCTCTGCAAGGCCTTCATGGTGACCGATGAGGACATCAGGTAGCGTCCCACCCCCCCCCCCACGCCAGTATCCAGGTGTGATGTGGAAGTGGCTGGGGGAGGGCTCGGTTCAGACAGGCGGGCGCCTGGGGGGTGGGGCAGCCTGCAGGGGCGGGAGAGGACAGGGCTCTTGGCCCTGCGATGGCTCCCCTGAGCAGGACTGCACGTGGGCTGTGAGGCCCTGGGTCAGGGGGCGCTGGCACATGCAGGACCGGGCAGGGTGGGCTGAGGGGAAGCAGAGCGCGTCCCGGGCCCTGGATGCTGGGCCTGTGCTTGGCCAGGACCCTGTGGGTGGTGTCCAGGTGCGGGTAGAGCTGTCTGGGAGGGCCTCCTGGAAGGTGGTTGGAAGTGGCTCCTGGGCAGGAAACATCTAGAGGTGCTGAGAGGGTAGAACATGCGTGGTGTTCAGCTTTGAAACATCAGTGCACAGCTGAGGTTGGGAGAAGGCGGAGGGGCTGGAAGGCAGAGCAGCTGCACCTGGAGTGCTGTGGGGGGCAGTCTTGGCACTGCAGGTAAAAGCCAGGTGGGTGCGAGAGGGCAGCCCTGTGCCCCGAGAGAGGCGAGGACACGGCGGTGAGACCACACACATGTGTACACACACACACACAGAGGCACACACGTGTGTACATACACTGCACGTATGCACAAACACACGCACACATGCATGTACACATACATGCACACATACACGTGTGCATGTTCACACACGTGTATGCACAGGGCTCATCCCTAGGGAAAGGGCAGGAAAAGAGCACGACTGTCTGAAAAGTCCAAGCAGATCTTTAAAGCACAACTTGCAGAAATAGAAAGTCAGTGAGGTGGGAACCGTAGGTGTCAGGTCCAGCAGTGGCAGTGGCTGTGGTCCTGCTGGGAGGAGGGACTCGTGGCCGGTGGAGGGGAGCGACAGGCACAGAGTCAGGTCCACGTGCTGAGGGGGGCACCTTAGAGGCGGCAGGGAGGGGACAGGGGTCCTTGGCCCGGGCCGGCAGCTGCCCTCTCAGCGGCGCTGATTTGGGGAGGGCCTGGGGGCTGTGCTGGGGGCGGGAGCGGGGGCGTCTGTCTGGACGGGGCGCTTGCAGCGCCCCCGTCTCCCCAGAGATGGACGTGCCCTGGCCAGCAGGTCTTCCTGTGTCCGCAGGAGGCAGGAGGAACTGGTGCAGCAGGTCCGCAAGCGGCTGGAGGAGGCGCTGATGGCCGACATGCTGGCTCACGTGGAGGAGCTGGCCCGGGACGGCGAGGCGCCTCTGGGCAGGGCGGGCGCTGACGGGGATGAGGACGACGGGGACCAGGAGGAGGGGCCCGACCAGGACCAGGAGATGGAGCACGTGTAGAGCAGGCACTGGCCGGGTCCCAGCTCCAGCTCGCGCGGGCAGCGACCACGGGTGAGGGGTGGTCCGGGTCCCTGGGGCCTGCCTTGTGCCAGTGGCAGCAGTGCTGGGCCGGGCGCCTCCCGAGAGCACCTGTCTTCAAGGAGGACGGCCTGCCAGGCACGGATGGTGCCCTCTCTGTCCCTGCACGGGCCCCACCCGCCTGCCCTCCCGCACGGGGCCACCTGCAGACTCGGCCCTCACCCTGCCCAGGCGTGTCCCCTCCCCTGGGCCACAGGGACATGGCTGAAGCACGGCCTCTCGCCTGATGGACCCCCCATGTCTGCCCCTCCTCGGGGTCATGGCTCCACACTGAACTCGGGCCAGCCTGGTGCCCGTGGCTGCTGCCCTGGACCTCTCGCACAGGACAGCTGCCACTGGGCCGCCTGCGAGGCTCCCTGCGGGGCTGGAGAAACATTTGTGGAACTGTCTCCCCTCCCGACCTGCACACATGAGGGACGGTATCCCGGACCGCCCATCAGCCCTTCCAGAAGGGGATGCAGGATGGCTCCCCGGGGCCCACCCGGCGGGCACAGCGCTCCCAAGAGCAAATGGCACAACCCGGACATTTTCCTTCAGTAAAACTCATGGTAGAGGTGAGGCCGATGTCCACGTAGCTGCTTAACCTTCTGTCTGTTGCACACGGATGGGAACTCAGGCCTCAGCGCCTGAAGACCTCACTGTCTGCAGCCCCGGCCCAGCCTGATGGTCAGCGCCGCGGACAGAGAACTAACTGCTCACGGCCGGACTCGGGCCAGGCTCCAGGCCAGCGCCGCCATCAGCTGACCTCCAGGCCTCGGTCTCACCTCATAGAACAGGGACAGTGGCGCTGATCTGGCAGGTGTGGGGCCTCCCACCACCTGGGGCTTCTGCATCCCCATCCCAGGCGCGTTTCCTGGCCAGTCCTGGGCAGCGGCCTCTGTGGAGCATGGGGTTTGGAGGCAGTCAGAGTCATGCTGTCCCCCCCTGCAGCAAGTGCCCCTGGCCAGGGGAGCTTCTGCTACCCTGAGTGGACCCCGGGCCAGCCCCCTTCCCTCAGCCCCAGGAATGCCCTTGGGGTGGCCCCCAGCCCCTCCATCGCCTGGAGACACGAACCCCGGGCCGGTGCAGCCCCAGGGCCCGCCAGTCCTGTCCCAGCCCTGCCACACGCGCGGCCGTTACTGTCGGGGGGGGGGGGGGCGGGGGAGCCTGGGTCGCTGCCTCATCGGGCCAGACACCGTGGGCTGCCGTGGCCTGCCCGGCGGGGTGACAGTGGCAGTGGGAGCCCCTCGGGGCTGGGACTCGCTGCCCACTCCCTCCAAGGACTCTGGCCCAGGAGGTTGGGCTGACTGCATCCTTCCTAGTCCAGTCAAAGCACAAAGCCCTGAGGACTGCGGCCGCTGCACTGCGGAGGCCGCAGTGACGCTGCCGGGGGCCAGGCCATCACGGGCCCCAGAAAGGCCCCTCCACAGAGGCTGCGGCCCCGAGGGAGGCTCCTGTGGGTGGTGTTGAATAAAGCGTGTCAGGCCAGCGTGGTCTGGGGCCTTGGTTTATCAGAATCCCAGGTTTCGTGTCGCAGCGCTGGGAGCCTGCCTGTGCTGAAGTTCATCATCCTGCCCTGGGTTGGGGGATGGGAGGGGATGGCAGACCCCTGGCCTCTCCCAGGCAGGGTGGGCTTCCCATGGCCCCAAGTGGGGCCTCCTGACACTTGGGCCCCGGCAGTGTTGGCGTGAGAGCTGGGTGTGGAGGCTTCCTGAAAGCCAGCACACTTGGGTACCTTCAGCGCAGTCCCCGCAGCTCCCTTGGAGGCCCCTGCCGACTCTGCGGGTGGGGGCGGGACTGATGCCAGGTGCGCCCACGTCCTTCCTGGGAGAGATGAGGACCTGTCAGTGGGGTCCACGCCGGGAGCTCAGCAGGGGCTCCTCGCGGCCCGGCGCAGGGGCAAGGGAGAGGGTGTGGCTGAGCTGACCCTGTAGGCCCGGGCCAGTGCTGACAGGTGGCTGGGGAGGGCGGTGCTAGGACATCGGCCACACCGGTCCCCTTTTCAGCTGCCCCGCCACCCCTGGTCGGGTGGTCATTGCTGGCTTTTCTTCCGACCCAAAGCCAGGGCACGGGAGCTGGGAGAACCCTGGCCCCTCACCTGCCCAGGCACCCCAGACTGTTTTTCGCAGGCAGCAGAGGGTCTGCCTTGCCCAGGGGGAGCAGGGTCCCTCCCCAGCTGCCTGGACCCCCTCCTCACCCCTACCGTGTGGGTCTCACAGGCGTGGGCAGGGCGGGTCCTTCCGGAGGCTCCAGGGGAGCATTGGTTCCCGCCTTCAGCTTCTAGAGGCGCCGCATCCCTGGCTCGGGGCCCCTCCTGCATCCTCACAGCCAGCAGCGCAGCATCTCCCGTCTCTCTATCTGTGACCCTCCCGCCTCCCTCTTATAAGGACCCTGTGATGACACTGGGCCCCTCGGGGAATCCAGGGTCCTTCCTGTCTCAGGGGCCTTAACCCCACCTGCAAAGTCTCCTCTGCCCCGTGAGGTGACACTTCCACAGGTCCCAGGGTGACTTTGGGGTACATTAGCCTGAAAAGTTTTCCTGTCTTGCCGAGGCCGCCCCTGGCCACATGGCCTCAGCTTCCACCATCTCTTCTTTCATCCCCAGCTCATTCCAGCCGCTTGGGCTTTGTCCCCACTGTCCCCTCAAGGGGAATGAACAGCTGCTACAGAAGCCCTAGGACTGGCCAAGCTCGGGATGCATCGGGTTTGCAGAGCAAGGGAGCTAGAGGTGACCGGAGGCAACGATGCCTGGTGACAAGTTGGGAGTTTCCCAGTCAGAGAAGAGGCAGCGAGACCGGCTGTAGCAGAGGGGCCAGCTCGGATTTCTGGAACAGTCCACCGGGACCCCCCACCAGCCACATGTGGCTGGGAAGTTCAAACTGGTGACAACAAATTACATGTTGCGCTCCTCAGCTGTCCTGGCCACATGGGGCTGGGGGCCATGACTGCACAGAGCAACAGGTAACATCTCCATCCACACCATCTAGAACACGGGTTCTGAGCCTTGGCGGGGGCGGGGTGGGTGACACCTGTAAGATCAGGTAAGTCTTGTCAAAAACTGACCACACAGGGCTTCCCTGGTGGCGCAGTGGCTAAGAATCTGCCTGCCGTTGCAGGGGACACGGGTGCTGTCAGGCCCACGACTTTTTGTTGAAACCATTTGGGAAAAGAAATTCTGTTTCTCCCGGGACTTGGAACTGGGAGAGTACGAGCCGCTGGGCAAACGGATCTACGCAGAAGAGTGAGGCTGCTCAGCACAGAGGAACCCAAGCCGCAAGGGGGGCCTCCCCAGGACCCCATCCCCGCCCACACTTTGCACTTTAAGCCAGTGGATTCCCTCTTCTGCTTAAGTCAGTTTGAGCAGACATTTGTCACCTGCAGCCCAGAGTCTGTCCTTGACCACGTCCCTGCTGACCCCACCTGAGATGCGCCACAGCCGAGGCCTGACTTGGTGGAAAACACCGCCCCCTGGGAGCCTCCAAGGACCGTCCTGGGGCTCCACCTGCTCGGATGGGGGGGTGTTGGTCCTGCTCACGAAGGCATCATGGCCACCCTTCCCGGGGCTGAGCTGCACTCCAGGTTGGGGGGAGGGGGGAGCTGGCAAGGAATGGGATGTCACTGCTGCCTGGGGCTGGCCCAGGGCCCACATGACAGGGCACCTCCTTAAGGGATGGGGCAGCCAGGGTCAGAACAGGAGAGTGCCGTGTTCTGGTCGGGGGCAGCACCCCAGTCGCTCCAGGCTCTGTCCAGGAAGCTACCACAGGTACCAGGACATTCCAGGAATTTCACTTCTAGGTCCTCACACCCAGATCGCCTGCCCACTGGGGCTCTCAGCTGGCCTGCTCACCTCCAACCTCCAACCTCAGGTGAACCCGATGGCCTGTGTGCTGTCACTGCAGCAGCCAGGCCAGCCATCCATCCAGTCGTCCGTCCACCCATCCAACTTACGATAAGGACACGACTGAACAAAGCAGAGAAAGGCCTCTGCCCTAGTGGAGCTGCCACTCCAGTGGGAGAGAGACAAGAACTACGATTTTAAAAATAAGTAGAACATGAAACACCTGCTGGTGGTAAGTGCTTGGGAGAAAAATAAAACCAGGAAGGGCGATCAGGAATGTGTGGCAGGGTTGCAATTTAATAGGGTAGTCAGGGGAGGCGTCAATGAGAAGGCAACATCAGAGCAAAGGCCTGGAGGTGAAAGAGGGAGCCTTGAGAACATCCGGGGGAAGAGCGGCGCAGGCAGAGGGCCCAGGGGCAGCACCATGCTTGGCACGTTGGATGAACAGTGAGGAGGCCCGTGGCCATTACAACTTCTGTTTTTACCGAGAGCCACGGGAAACCATGGGAGGGTTGGGACGATCCGCCTGCCCAGAACAGGCCACCAGCGAGGGCAGGTGTGGGGTAATCCGCCTGGCAGAGTCCTCCTAAGAGGATGAGGGCCCTCATTTTCCTGGGACCAGACAGAATTAGCCCCGGGGACCCTGCCCTGCCCTACCTGTCCAGCTCTGGAGGAGCCTGGAGGGCGAGAGGGCCCTGATCCAGCCCCCCAGGCAGTGTGGTCCTGGCACTGTGTGTGTCCTCCAGCTTCCTTCAATCTGGTGGGCACCAGTGGTGGTGGATGGAAAGGAGAATGATGAGTAGGCCCAGGTCCCTCAGCTCAAGTGACTGGCAAATGAAGATAACCCCTGTGACCCTGGCAGAAAGGAATGAGAAGTCCCTTCCTTCTGGCTGGGCTTGCTGAACTGGATAGGGGGTGTCAGCTAGAAGCCCTGGAGCCACTCCTGCCCGAGGGAACTACCCACTGGAGTTAAAAGGACCCAGAGATGGAGAGCCACATAACTGAATACTGAAGCACCTGGATCCAGCCGTGCCTGAAGTCAGACCGTACCCCTGGACATTTCAGTTCCTGAAGCTCACAAAGACTCTCTTCTGCTCCGGATGACTTGATTCAGGGGTGAGTCCAGTGCAACCCAGAGCGGCTTGGCTAGAAAACCCTCCCCCTCGAGGATGGAGGTTGGGGCCTCTTGGGCAACACTAGGAATTCCAGGAATGAGGGTGAGCAGCTCAGTGAGGCCGGGAGGGGAAGATGGACCTGCAGACGCCCAGCAATCATTGAGGGTGGAGGCTGGGCCATGGGACCACTGGGTCTGAAGTGCCCACCTCCCCACTGCCTCCCCCAAGTCCCTCCTGGCCCTGACATACGACAACACCCAGAGGCATCTGGGGCCTGCCAGCAATTGCCCCAAGAAGTCTTTATTGGCCCCCAGGGCCCTGATTCAGCTTCAATGCAGGGGCCACCCAGTAACCCCAGTGAGGGTGGTAGTCTCCTCTGTTCTCGGAGAAGTCTGTTTTTCCAGAAAATAAAAAGTGCAGGGAGTGGGCTGGGGGAGGTACCCCCCCACCGACCCACCGCATCTCCTCCAGGTCACTGGAGGGTCAGGGTGCTCTGGTCCCTCTCCCGCTAGAACTTCTGGTTCTTGCTCAGCCGGTTGTGGCGCCAGATGTTGTGTTTCCGCAGCAGTCGCCAGTACTCCCGGGTCTCAGGGTCCAGCTCCTCCAGATTCTTAGGGGGACCCACGTTCATCTGGAACAGCCTGACGGGGAGTGGGCAGAGTCGGGGTTGCAGAGCAGCCCCCTTCCCCGCGGCTCCCCCACCCCAGACCCCCTGACCTCAGGGCAGTCCCTCCCCACCCTGAGGACATGGAACAAGGGAGCGCCCCTATCCCAAGGGTGCTGGGATCTGAGGTGGGCGCACGCCAAACCTTCTGCCTCCTGGCCTTTGTCCGTGCCGCCTGCCCACCTGTAAGGCCTCCCCACCCACTCGCTCAACCTTTCTAAACCTTCCCCAGCTTGAAGGATTGGCACGTGGCAACAGCTTCTGCATCCTGCCACTGCTCTCAGGGCCAAGAGCAAAAATTCCCCCTGCAGCCCCCTGAAAGCTGGGCTCCATCAAGTTCCTGCCCTGTCTCCCCCTACTCTCCATCTTGCCTCCCGGGGTCCACTAAGAAACCAGGTGCAGTTCTGCCTGGAGCCTGTGCACTGGCTGTTCCTGCCCACCTCTAACGCTCTGTCCACCCACGCAGGTCGACTCACACGCCACCTCCCCAGGGAAGCCCTCCCGGATCCTCAGATTTGGTTAGCCAGGCCCTCCTTACCCAGTCCTGGCACACTCACCACTCTGGGTACTCGGAATCCGGCTTCAGGACCACATCCTGGCCCTCCTTGTAGATGTTGACACCCATGGCGTGCGTGGTGAGCCGGATGGGGTCTGTACACACCTCTGGGTCCTTCAGGGCCTCACCGACCACAGCACCTTTGCCCCCCTTAATGACTACGGTGGGGGAGAATCATTTCAGCCCAGCTCCACCCTCGGGAGGCCAGCCGTCCCTTTCTGCCCTGGCTGGACCCTGTCTGCTGCATTCAAAATGATTTTAACTGGGACACGGATAGTGCATTAAATGACACTGATATTCAGAGAAACCAAGTCATTCCTCTTCAATCCCATTTTCATTCCTTCTCTTTATCTCACGAAAAAAGAGCCTCCGCTGGCTGCTCTGTGTCTTTAAAACCTCACGTCTGCCAAATCCCTCCTTACAACAAAGGAGATTGGGCAAGGCTGTATCCAGAGAAAATTTAAATAACCTTGTTTTGGTTTTAATACTTAGATGGGCCCCAATTTCTGGTGATAACCTGCCAAAGGTGACTAATTTGGAAGCAGAAACGTCACAGGGACCCAAGTCCATGACCTACTCCTACCCCCGCCCCGACATTAAAAAAACAAAAAACAAAAAATAACTTGGGCCTGCGCACTGAGTCCAATCGCGCCCTAGGTACCTCAAACTGCGCCTGCGCAAACAGCTTAGCCTCTACGCTTGCGCGCTGACTCTAGGATGTGCCTCCCCAACCAGCGCTTGCGCACTACCAACTCCCCATGTCCCTACCATTCTCATCTTGGTCCCTCCTAACCCAGCTCACCCGGTCTCTTGGCATAATCTCGTACATGGAGTCTTACAGAAGCGGCGGGGTCCGGGAGCTCCCGAACCCGCCAGCCGGCCGAGCTCCACGTAGCACCTAAGAGGCGCCTGGCCGCCATGACGTATCCCGGCCGCCTGCACGTTCACGTTTCCGGAGGACGTCTGCGGCCGAGGGGTGCTTGGGAGTTGTAGGCTCCTAAAGATTTATGGGAAATGTATTATTCCGGCCGTAAGCATATGTTAATTGTGATTTCTTTAAACTTTTGTAGATATCCCCAGGTACTGCACGAGGCGACTTCCAAAGGATGTCTGACTTCTTGCCCTTCAGTTACTTATCACTTACTTTAAGTATCACAACTTATACATCCTTGATTCTAGTCAATGAGCAATTACTGAAAACCTAAAACTAATAAAAGTTAACACCATTATTAGGCTCATTATTTTCTAAATCTATTGCTAAATCTGTAACCAGCTCGATTTCGTTTAATTAGGAGGTAGGTGCTATTATTATACCCAGTTTACAACTGAGGAAGCCGGAAGTTTAGGGAGGTAAAGTTAAGCCAGGCGAGCCATTCGGCCGCCCTACTGAGTGCCACACCGGAGGTCTGTCTACAATATGGTCCCCTCGTTGCTTCCGGTGTCCCTGGAGTCGAAAGAGTCCGCCTTTCACGCTCCTTTGGTATTTTCCAGTCCTGTTTCTTCCCATCTGCCATCCCTTGGAATAATGAGCAAAGCCGTAGCAGTCAAGCAGTGGCTCTAAACCGCACTTTGCAGTTCAGGAAACAGGCTCAGAAGCCAGCCCGAGCTTTCACTGTGCGTAAATGAAGGTTCCGGACTCGAACTCACGGTCCCAACATCTAACGCCCCCGCGCGGCCAGGCTGGCTGAGAGAACTACATTTCCCAGCAAGCCCCGCGGGCGTGCGCATGCCCAGTGGTCCAGGAGTGCTGCGCGGACAGATCTGCCAGCGCCCAGTCCGGGAATTGGCGAGCGGCGGCGACTGGCAGGACCGGACAAGCCAGGGAGCGGGGTTCTGGGGGCCGCGCGGGTTGAGGCCACCTCGGTTTGGGAAGTGAGTGTGCCGGCGGAGCAGAGCGAGGTCTGGAGCCAGCGCCTGAGGTCACGGGTCTGAAGTCTTGAGTCTGGGGTCCGCTAGAGGACTGGGGTCTTAACTCAGCTTTAGGCTCGAGTTGTGTCTTCAGGCTGCGTCTGAGTGGACCTCAGTCTGGGGTCTGAGTCTGGGGTCGATCTTGAGGGTGGCATTGGAGGTTTTGAGATGAGAGTCCGTTTTCTGGCATCTTGGAACTGTAGTATTAAGTCTGGAATTCTGAGTCTCAAGTCTTGGACTGAGGTCTTGAGTCCTGGGTCTCGGCGACCTACACCGGTCGGGTCTATATAGTCAGAGTATGTCTCAAGCCTCCACATCTCCGGGGAGGAAGACTTGGAAGAACCAGGACTGGGGTGAACAGGGTCCACGGATGGGGAGAAGTCTGGAGCAACGGGTACAGGGGAATCCCCCGGGGTTTGGAGCCTGGGAAGCCACAGCCTTGCAGCTGCTCATTCTGCACCTCAGTTTCCTCGTCTGTAAAATGAGGATCATAGCAGAACCTTCCTTGTGGGGTATGATGGGGATTAAATTATGTGTTCTGTATGAATACATACCAGGTGAGAGCCTGGTACCAAATTGGAAGCCAGGAAATCTCATCTTTGATTCTCTCTTTCAGATGCTGGCTTGAGCCCAGGGTCCAGGCATGGAATTCCTGACAACCTCCCAACCCCCTCCAGGACCTCCAGCCATGGACTTGGAGGAGCCCAGGGACACACTTTCACCCTCTCAGGACCTCACCCCTGATTGCCCGTGGGACCCGGCACCAGGAGGCCCCGGCAGCCTGAGTCAGATGGAACTTGACGGGCTAAATATTCAGGACCTGCTGCAACAGTTTGAAGCTCTGCCAGGTGATCTGGTGGGCCTGTCCCCAGACGGACCCCCGTGCCCCTTGCACATTGCCACTGGCCATGGCCTGGCCTCTCAGGACATCACCGATGCCCATGGGCTCTTGTCCGCCGAGGCTGGCCGGGAAGACTTGCTGAGCCTCTTGCAGCAAGACGAACGCCCTCCTTCCCAGTCAGGTCCCCAGGAACCTCCGGACCCTGCTCCTCGCCTGTTGCAGCCCCCTGATGACCCAGAGGGGGATATGGCCCCCCAGGAGTGGGCAGAAGGAGCCTCTGTCGAGCAGGACGAGGGCAGGAGCTCAAGCAGCTCCCCAGAACTCTGGCTGGAGACAGTACCTCTGGTCACTTCTGAAGAGCCACCTGCCAGTGCCCAGGTAGAACCCACCCCGCCCCCCCAGACCGCTCCACTGCTGGGAGCCAAACAGGAGGACTCAGGCCTACCCCTCTTCTGTCTTCTTCCAGAGCCCCGAGACCCTGGCTTCCTACCCTGCCCTCCAGGAGGGTGAGTGTCCCGCCCACCCTGGCCCCAGGGACTTCGGGGTTTCAGAACAGCCTGACTCAAGCTCCCAAAACCTGGCACAAAGTTTGCCAGTGACGAGTTGCTTCTAGAGAGACTCTGAGGTTGGGTTCGAGTAGATTCCAGACAACTGAAAGAAGAGAGACAGTCCTGAGAATGTTCTAGAATGAATAGGGAGCGTTAGGGCAGACTTGGCAAATTGTAGCACTTGATTCTAGAGCAAGGGTTGGTAAATTACCATCCGTGGACTTTCTGGTATGTTTTGTGAGCTAAGATGGCTTCTGCATTTTTATTTATTTATTTTTTAATTAATTAATTTATTTTTTGCCATGCCGTGCAGCATGTGGGATCTTAGTTCCCCAACCAGGGATCGAACCTGCGCCCCCCTGCAGTGGAAGTGCGAGTCCTAACCACTGGACCGCCAGGGAAGTCCCATGCATTTTTATTTTTATTTTATTTTATTATTATTTTTTAATTTATTTTTGGTTGTGTTGGGTGGTCATTGCTGCTCATGGGCTTCCTCTAGTTGCGGTGAGCAGGGGCTGCTCTTCATTGCGGTGCGCGGGCTTCTCATTGCAGTGGCTTCTCTTGTTGCAGAGCACGGGCTCTAGGCGCGCAGGCTTCAGTAGTTGTGGCATGTGGGCTCAGTAGTTGTGGCTCGCTGGCTCTAGAGCACAGGCTCAGTAGTTGTGGTGCACGCGCTTAGTTGCTTCATGGCATGTGGGATCTTCCCAGACCAGGGCTCGAACCTGTGTCCCCTGTATTGCCAGGCAGATTCTTAACCACTGGGCCACCAGGGAAGCCCCCATGCATTTTTAAATGGTTGAAAAAACTTGAAAGAAGATTTCTTGACAGGTGAAAACGATAGGCAATTCAAATTTCAGTGTCCGCAAATAAACTTTTATCGGGACAGACTCACGCGCATTCATTAGCGTGTTGTCTGTGATAGCTTTCATATTACAACGGCCAGACTGAGTAGTTGCAATGGAGACCATCTGGCCCACAAAATAAAAAATATTTACTGTTTGGGCCTTTGCAGAAAAGTTTGCCAATCTGCTCTCAAGGCATGAGAAGTACCTGTTCTGGCCACCTGGAATGTTCTAGAACATTCTCCCCCACACTATCTGAGGCTCTAGGTCAAAGAACAAGTTCTATGGTTGTGGGAAACGAAGCTGGTTTGAACTTGTAGTTCCAAGAATGTTCTAGAGTCATGGGTGGAGCTGTGATTCACCTAGAGAGTTCCAGACCTAGCATTTTGCCTGTGGTTCTAGATTAAAGTGACCTCAGCTGATGAGGGTGTTCTGGAATGATGAACAGAGCTGTCAGGTTCTACTTAGACTGGGGAGTTCTAGAACCATGGAGTGAATAAAATTTATCTCTGGTTCTAGACCTTTAGGAGCTGTACTAGAACTGGGCAGAACTGTCCAATTCAAGAAAGTTCTACAGCTATACAACAGAAATAGAATTCGAGGCACATGTCACTTGAAATTTTTTAGTTATCCACATTAAAAAAGCAAACAGGGCTTCCCTGGTGGCGCAGTGGTTGAGAGTCCGCCTGCCGATGCAGGGGACACGGGTTCGTGCCCCGGTCTGGGAAGATCCCACATGCCGCGGAGCGCCTGGGCCCGTGAGCCATGGCCGCTGAGCCTGCACGTCCAGAGCCTGTGCTCCGCAATGGGAGAGGCCACAACAGTGAGAGGCCCGCGTACCGCAAAAAAAAAAAAAAAAAAAAAAAAAAAGCAAACACTTTTTTAATTATCTTTATAACATTTTTATCTTTATCTTTAATAACATTTAAATTAAGCCCATATATTTAAAATGTTATTTCAACATACAATCAACAGTTTATAATTTTACATTTTTTTTATGAGGGCTTCTAAATCCGGCATGCATTTTACACTTACAGCACATCTAAGTCCAGACCAGCCACATTTCAAGTGCACAATACTCACATGTGCCCGGTGGCTACCATATTGGATGGTGCAGTTCTAGAACCCAGAGCAGAGTTATCTGTTGTTCTGGAATGCTTAGATCATGAAGGACAGTGGGCAGAACTGGCTATCCTTTAAGTTCACTGGAATGTGGTTTCATTCCCTGTGGCCTGTGGTTCTCCAAAAAGCAATAGCTATTGATTAGAATATTCTAGAATCACTGGCACTGCTGTCTGGCTCTAGGTTGCTCAGGGAATTCTAGAGCCATGGGGGCGAAGCTTTTTGTGGTTCTGGGCTGGGTTGGGGGGATTCTAGAACCATGAGCAGAGTTGGACTGTTCAGATCATTCTTAGAATTGCCCAGTGCATCTGCAGTTGCGAGTTATTGAGGGGGTTCTGGAACCACAGGAGGAGCTTCCCAATGCTACATTGATCAAGACGTTCTGGAATCACGTAGTGGAAAAGTGTGATTCTGGAGCAGTGTTGGTTTCTAAAATCCCAGGCAGAATTCTGTGGTTTGAGACGTGTCAGGGTGTTCTAGAATCACAGATGAGGAACCACCTGGGTTTCTGGACAGTAGGAGAGTCTGAGGTATGTGGACAGTTGCCCCTTTCTACTCTGTCTGGGCAGTTCTATGACCACGGGGTAGAGTTGTCTGTGGTCCTGGGCCGATAGAGAATCCTAGAGCAGTGGGCAGAGCTGACTGGCTCTAGATTGATTGGGCTTCCAGAAGCATCCAGCAGAGTTGACTATGGTTCTATAATGTCAAGGGTTTTAGAAATAGGAGTGGGACTGTCTGGTTCTAGCCTGACTCCTGGAATTCTAGCCACACAGGGCGGCGCTGGGTGTGGGCACAAGAGCTGCTTCTGGCTCTGGTTCTGGATACAGAGCCTCCTCCTGAAACCACGTCCTCTGCCCGGGAGTCCTTGAGCTGTGGGCAGAGCCAGCTCTAGACTGACGGAGGGCTCTACATCCATGAGGGCCGAGCCACTGACCTGTGGCTCCGGCTGATGGGGTGGCTCTGGGGCCGTGGGCAGGCGTGTGTGGCTCCAAGTGCCAAGCCGCGGGGCAGAACTCTCTGTGCTTCCAGACCATTCAGGGCTCTGGGCAGAGCCCACAGCGGTGGACGAGCCTGGCAGAGGTTCTAGGGGGCTGACCCGTCTCTGCTGTCGCCCTCAGCGTCCGGCCCCTGTGACCACGAAGACCTCCTAGATGGTGTCATATTCGGGGCCAAATACCTGGGCTCCACACAGCTGGTGTCTGAGCGAAACCCGCCCCCCAGCACGCGCATGGCGCAGGCCCAGGAGGCCATGGACCGCGTCAAGGTGAAGCCAGGGGCCGGCAGGTGGGTGGGCGGGTAGGTGGGCTGCAGGCCGGGTCCCCCGAGGCCCTCTGAGCCTGGCGGGTCAGAGTCTGGGTCTTTGGGGGCCTCCACGTCCCACCCCGCCCCCCACAGGCCCCCGATGGGGAGACCCAGCCGATGACAGAGGTAGACCTCTTCGTCTCCACCAAGAGGGTCAAGGTTCTGACGGCTGACTCCCAGGTACAGGGCCCAGGCCTGGCCTCTGGGGCGTGGGCGCCTCCGCTGCCGAGCGAGGCCCCCGCGGCCCACCCAGCCTGGTTTCCCCACCCCCTCCAGGAGGCCCTGATGGACCACGCCCTGCAGACCATCTCCTACATCGCTGACATCGGCAGCATCCTGGTGCTCATGGCCCGGCGGCGGCTGGCCCGGCGGCCGGCACCCCAGCCCCACAGCCGCCGGCTCTACAAGATGATCTGCCACGTTTTCCACTCAGAGGATGTGAGCAGCGGGCTCCGGGTGTCCTGAGGGCGAGGGGGAACTCACAGTGGCCCCTGCTCTCCACCAAAGCCCCACCTGGTCGCACTGTCACCCCAGCGTCCTTCCGTCCTCACCCTCCTGAAGGCCCTGAGCCATATATTCCAGGCCTTCCTGTAAGAGCCTGAGACTGGCAGCTATCTCCCCAAACCCTCCCTGCCCCAGGCCTGTCTCCCTTCCCCTCCCCCTAGATGCTCGGCCAGCGGCTGGCAGGCCAGTCCCACTTGGGGGTGGATGGGCTGGTAGTAGGGATGTCAGTGGCTGAGGGATACCTGAAGGAGGTGGGTGGGACCCCCAGAGAGGTGCCGCCCACCCCACAGGCCCAGCTCATCGCCCAGGCCATCGGCCAGGCCTTTGCCGTGGCCTACAGCCAGTTCCTGCGGGAAAGTGGGATCAACCCCAGCCAGGTGGGCTCCCAGCAGAGCCAGGGTGCCACGGGCCCCGGCCACCTCCACAACGGGGACCTCGACCACTTCTCCAATAGCGAGAACTGCAGGGAGGTGAGCAAGTGGGTCCCCCACCCTGGCCCACCAAGTGGCCCTGAAGCCCTCCCGCGCCCCCCACCCACCTCCTCCTGCCTCCTCCAAGCAGCCCTCAAGCGCCACCTGTGACCCCCCAGGTGTGCATCGAGAAACGCCGGGGTGAGGGTCTGGGCGTAGCCCTGGTGGAGTCGGGCTGGGGTTCCTTGCTGCCCACGGCCGTCATCGCCAACCTGCTGCACGGGGGCCCCGCCGAGCGCTCAGGGGCCCTCAGCATTGGAGACCGCATCACCGCCATCAACGGGACCAGCCTGGTGGGGCTGCCCCTGGCCGCCTGCCAGGCTGCCGTCCGCGTGAGTCCTCCGGGGTGGCCGGGGCAGAGGGCCTGCGAGGGCCCCCCAGATGGCAGTCCCCCCCCTCCCCACGCGGCCGGGAAAGTGAGCCCGAGGCCAGGTCTGTGTCTCAGTCCAGAAGGGGCAAGTAGAGCTTCAAGTCCTACCCGCACCCGTGCACTCTGGGAAACCGAGGCTCAGAGGGGGAAAGTCCAGGGACACCACTCTGGTGCGGGAGCAGGATTGGAACACAAGGCCTGTCCTCTGTGCCATGAGGCAGCAAGTGTATTCTTGAGTCTTGACCCTCGTTGCCCAGACGGGGAGACTGAGGTCCAGAGATGGGGAGGGGCCTGGCCAGGCCAGAAGGGCAAGTCTGACGCGGTTCACGCAGTGTGTTACTGAGTGCTTGTAACCCTGCCTTGTGGGCACTGCTAGAACCTTGCTTTTGACCATGAGGAAACTTGAGGCCCAGGGAGGTGAGAGGTGGCACAGCTCTGACTCCAAGGCCACCCAGCTCTGGCCTGCATTCTTAACCACTTCTCAAGGGGTGTTGTAGAATCTATAGGTTCCATTTTATGAGTGGGTAAACAGGCCCAGGAGGGGCTGCAGCCCAGCAGGAAGTTTGGCAGCCCCCCCGGAGGCCCAGCCAGGCCAACAGCCCCCATCCTGTACAGGAGGTGAAGTCTCAGACGCTGGTGACCCTCAGCATCGTCCACTGCCCGCCAGTCACCACGGCCATCATCCGCCGGCCCCACGTCCGCGAGCAGCTGGGCTTCTGCGTGGAGGACGGCATAGTGAGTCCCCAGCCCGCGGACCCGGTGGGGGGCGGGCGGCCCCAGGCGTGGCCCCCTGGGCAGCGTGGCCCTTCCTGTCCCCCCAGATCTGCAGCCTCCTCCGGGGTGGCATTGCCGAGCGCGGGGGCGTCCGCGTGGGGCACCGCATCATTGAGATCAACGGGCAGAGTGTGGTGGCCACGCCCCACGCCCGCATCATTGAGCTGCTCACGGAGGCCCACATTGAGGTGCGCTGCGCGGGGGTGGGGGGGTGGGGTGGGCGGGGTCTGAGTGGGAGGAGGCCGCCTCCAGCTGCCGCCTCCTCTCTGCCCACAGGTCCACATCAAGACGATGCCTGCTGCCACCTACCGCCTGCTCACAGGCCAGGAGCAGCCGGTGTACCTGTGACCGGCCACCTTCCCCCCACCACTGTGCCTTAGCCCCCGCCGGCCCCGGAACTCCGTCCGCGGACCCTCCTCGGCTGGCCAGGGCCCCAAAAGTTTCTTGGTTCTATATTATTTTCTTATGTAAAAAATTAAAAGCTTATTGAATGGGCAAAGTCTCAGATCTGGGCCTGTGGGGTCGAGGGAGGAAAGACAGCACCCTACTCTGGCCCCTTGTCCCTGGAAGTCACTAGAAGCCAGTGCTGTGAAAATACTCCATTTATTAAAGACCGGGCAGAGGGAGGCAGGTTTCCAGGTTCTGTGTGGGAAGCTGAGTCTCAGCTCCAGGGAGAAAAAGGGAGGACAGGCCAGCTGGCCACCTGGGAGGGGTCACAGGTCAGTGGCCGGTCCCCAGTCATAGCCATCTTCGTCAGAGGACTCCACATCTCGGGCTCGTGTAAACTTTTTCCTCAGAGCATCCCGCTCATATGTCCTGGCGATCAGAAAATAGAATAGAGGCTGTGGGTGGGGAGGGTGTGGACTTACCTACCATTATCTGAGTTGACTCTGGGCTAGGCACAGTGGGTGCAGTCAGAGATGAGCAAGACTTGACAAACTCCTACACATCCTTCAAAGCCTGCTCCAAATTCCCCTCTTTCAGGGAGCCCTCCCAATCCTCCCAGGAAGAGGATTCCTACTCCCATGGCCCTGACTATATGGGACTTGGAGTAGCTCTGTCTGGCTCTGTCCCACTCAGTAGGCTCCCAACACTACGAAGGCATAGCTTGGTTCTAGGTCTCTTCTCCACCCCACACCCTGAGTCCCAGGGGGAGGGTTGAGGTCCCCCAATGTGGAGTACAGGGGCTCTTACCGCATGCTGTCCTGTCGCCGTTGACCCTGTGGGTGGTGGCCATCCACCTTGCAGAGGGAGAAAGGAGGTTAACACTTATCCCCCAAGTATGATAAACTGGGATGAGTAACCACTCCATCCCACCTCCCCACCTTTGCCCCCGACAGTGCTACCCACAGGCTTTCTCCTTGCCCCCACAGAAGTCTGGAGCTCATCCCCAATTTTAAATGAGAAAACAGCCTGGGACAGGGGAAGGCCTTGGCTGTGATCTCCCAGCCTGTCAGCAAAGGGGGAGTGGGGTTTCCCATCTGTGACTTTCCTCAGAGGGCTGTTGCCAGGAGTTCATAAATGAATTCGTATATGTCAAGTGCTTAGAGGAGAGCCTGCCCCATAATCAGGATGCCATGGACAGTTGAGCGGGTCGGGTACTGCACAACCCCACGGAGCACCATTCTACCAGAGACATCATAGACTCGTACATTTTTACATTTCCCTAGAGAGGGTCTGGAGGAATTTGTCAAATTCACAGAAAGGCACCTTGGAGGCTGAGGCAGCCGCACAGAGAATAAGTGCTAAGTCAATATTTGTTATTGTTAAACACCCGACTCCCATGGGCCGGGACTTGGACTAAGTGTATTCTGTTTAAACAACAAGCTTGTGGGAATTCCCTGGCGGTCCAGTGGTTAGGACTCTGAGCTTCCACTT
Source organism: Tursiops truncatus (assembly GCF_011762595.2). NCBI lineage: Eukaryota > Metazoa > Chordata > Mammalia > Artiodactyla > Delphinidae > Tursiops > Tursiops truncatus. The sequence continues at coordinate 169,352,864 of NC_047036.1, read as the reverse complement.
CAGGGGGCCCAGGTTCCATCCCTGGTCAGGAAACTAAGATCCCACAAGCTGCGTGGCCAAAAAACAAAACAACAACAACAACAAAATAACAAGCTTGTGACGTCAAGACTTTACCATCAATCCCTGTATCTCAGATAAGGAAACTCATGCAGAGGTTAAATATTTGCTTTAAGTGACTCAGTGGTTCAAGTACCCTAGATCAAGGTCCAAGCTACTGATCTGGTCGGGGAAGTATCTGTTCCTCGACATCCTGGCAGAAAATAGGCTCCCTAGGTGTCTCAGCCCCATCCCGAGACCCTTGCTGGGGCCAGCCTGGTGCTCTGCTCACCTGGGTCCCCTGGTGACCCGAGGATCTCCCGTGATCTTGCAGGATCCGAGGCTCATCCTCCAGCACGGGCTCCGAGGACCGGGCCAGGGCTGGCGCCGGGGGCCCCTCGTCCACGTCCATGTGGGGCCCACCCTCGCCATCCGTGTAGCCCTCGCCGTCCGTGTAGACGCCGCCCTCGCCGTCTGTCTCATAGTCGCTGTTGAGCCGGCTGTCGCAGCTCAGATCCGCGGAGCTGTCAGCCAGGCTGCGGTAAGGGAGGTCCAGGTTGTCCTCTGAGGAACTGTCCAGCTGCGGGTGCACATGGCCTGGCTGAGCCGAGCCCCGGCCCTCCCTGATCTTAAGAGAAAACCCCGGACCCGGGACACCACCTTCCAAACTCCAGTCCTCAACCTCAAATTGAGCCTTAACCCTTGACCCCAAGGTGAGTTCTGACCATTGACCTTGGTCCAGACTGAGACCCCAAATCTGAGCTGAGCCCCAACCCTGACTCCAGCATCAGGAGAAGACCCCAATCCCATCTCACCCCAGGAACCAGGTCCAGATCCTAGCCTCAGGTCAAATCTGGGCCTTGGCCATGGCCCCTAACCCAGCCCTAACTGCGACTGTTCCCAAACCCTCACAGGTACCTGGTCCTCGGCCGTCCAGATGGGCCGCGTCTGCTGCTCGCGGATGACAGCCTTGAGCTCTTTGTACCAGGAGTCGCTTGTGCCCTGCAGGGGGATGGTGGCTGCGGGTGGTGGGGAGGGGCATCAGCATGGCTGGAGACTCAGGCCAGGACCCACCGCCCACCCCAGACCCTAAGCTCCCACCCCACCTGTGAAGAGGTGGTCACTGTGCTTCCTCAGCTTCTGGGCCTGAGCGTAGAGGCGGCGGGAACTGCGGCGGGAGGCGGGGGCCAGCCACTGGCGCAGTGCCTTGAGGGCTGTCCGGCTCTCGGGGACACAGAAGACCACGATTGGGTAGTACTGCACGTAGTTAAGGCGCTCAATGGCTGAGGGTGTCACGTCCAGGAGTGCGTGTTTGTCCTGGGCCGGGCCAATGTTGGGGGCCGTGGGGGAGGGAGACAGAGAGACAGTGGAGGGAAAAACACCCAGAGACAGAGCATCAGAGACAGGTGAAGAATCAGAGAGACAGAGATGAAGAGTCTGAGGTCAGAGTGGACCCCAGCCTCTCACATCTGCAGGCCAGCATGTTGGGGTGGGGCTTGGTGATAGCCCAGGCCACAGTGTCTTGAGCACCAGAGCCCCAGTTTGAGTCTCTGCCTCTTCCCAGGACTTGCTGCTGTGTGACTCTGGGCAGGCTCTGTCTCCCTCAAGTCCCCCACATCACAAAGCCTCCAAGAGGGGGAAAACCACACTTGCGGGGTGTGGGGCCAGAACAGGTTGGAGACCTGGGCCTCGGTTTCCCCATCCGTGAAATGGGACCCACAGCAGAGCCTTGCTTACTTTCTCTGCAATCACCCGCACGGTGTCCAGTTTGATGATCTTGGAGGGGCTGTCGGTCCTTGACATGCTCTCTGTGGAGGGGAGAGGCGACTGGCAGCTTCGGGAGGGCAGTCCACTGGCCCTTCAAATTCATGTCTCCCTGCCCCTCCCCTGCTCAAGAACGCACCATGGCTCCCCATGGCCCTTGAGAGAAATCCTAACGCCAGCAGCAGCAGCAGCAGCTCCTGCTGGCCCCGCTCCTGACACCACACTGGGTCCCCTCCTGACCACGACCCTCACCTCCTCCTCCTGAACAGGAGTGGCTGTTACTGGCAGATGGGGAAACTGAGCCAGGGACATACGATCACAAGCTCAGAGTCACTGAGCCAACGACTGGCATGATGGGGAGACGGATGCATGGTCTGTGCTCCACACACTCGCTTTCCCAGGCTCGGTCCCGACTCTGGGCCTTTGCTTGGGCTGTGACCTGAAAGAAGCTACTCTCCCATCCCCTATGTGTCCTCTAGGACATGAGATGGAGTACTGCTTCCTCTAGGAAGCCCTCCTAGACAGCATGGCAGCTGAGGGAGAAGGCATGCTGGGGCCTAAAAGGAGGGGGACGCATACTTGCCTTTTTTCTCTTTGTTGTGGTAAAATGTGTGTAACATAACATGTACCACCTTAACCTTTTTTAAGCGCACGGATCAGTGGTATTAAGTGCATTCACACTGTGGTGCAACCATCCCCACCATCTGTCTCCAGAACTTTCTCATCTTCCCAAACTGAAACTCTGTCCCCATGAAACACTGACTCCCCATCCCCCTCCCCCAGCCCCTGGCCCCCACCATCTACTTCCTGTCTCTGTGGATGTGACCCCTCTAGGGACCCCCTGTGAGTGGAATCAGACAGTGTTTGTCTTTTTGTATCTGACTTATTTCACTGAGCATCATGTCTTCAATGTTCATCCATGTTGTAGTGAGTGTCAGAATTTCCTTCCTTTCTTAAGGCTGAATAATATTCCACGGTGTGCATGGAGCACGTTTTATTTATCCATCACCTGTCGATGGACACTTGGGTTGTGTCCATCTTTTGGCTGCCGTGAATCATGATGAATCTTCATGTACAAGTATCTGTTCTAGTTGCAGCTTTCAGTTCTTTTCACATGTCACAAAAAAAATGTTTTAACTTCTTTTCAACCATTTAAAATATATCAATACCATTCTTGGGCTTCCCTGCTGGCGCAGTGGTTAAGAATCCGCCTGCCAATGCAGGAGACACGGGTTCGAGCCCTGGTCCAGGAAGATCCCACACGCCACGAAGCAACTAAGCCCGCGCGCCACAACTACTGAGCCCGTGTGCCACAACTACTGAAGCCCGTGCGCCTAGAGCCCATGCTCCACAACAAGAGAAGCCACTGGACTGAGAAGCCCACGCACCTCAACAAAGAGTAGCCCCCACTCACCGCAACTAGAGAAAAGCCCACGCGCAGCAACGAAGACCCAATGCAGCCAACAATAAATAAATGAATAAAAGAGCCACACCTATTTCAAAAATAAAATAAAATAAAAATATATATCAATGCCATTCTTTTTTTTCTTAATTTATTTATTGTTGGCTGCCATTGGGTCTTCGTTGTGGCACATGGGCTTTCTCTAGTTGCAGTGAGCGGGGGACTACTCTCCATTGCGGTGCATGTGCTTCTCTCATTGTGGTGGCTTCTCTTGTTGCAGAGCACAGGCTCTAGGCGCACGGGCTTCAGTAGTTGCAGCACGTGGGCTCAGTAGCTGTGGCTCGCGGGCACTAGAGCTCAGGCTCAGTAGTTGTGGCGCACAGGCTTAGTTGCTCCGTGGCATGTGGGACTTCCCAGACCAGGGCTCGAACCCGTGTCCCCTGCATTGGCAGGTGGATTCTTAACCACTGCACCACCAGGGAAGTCTCTGAATACCGTTCTTAATTAGCAGGCTGAATAAAAACAGCCATATTTGGCCCAGGAGCTGCAATTTGTTGATTCCCTACTCTAGCTTAATTGTTCCTGCAGTTGTTCATTTTTGGTCTCCTCAGGAGACCCTGTGTATTTGTTTGATGCTGTGTCTATAGCTCAATAGACAAATTTCTTGAACAGACAACTGGCAATTGTCCAATTGGCTCCATTGGCAATGGCTGCTTGGTGAACTGTGTTAAGAAGGATTCTGAGGCTCTATCCAGGTAAAGGGTGGCAAGATTGTTTGAGGATGTCTGGCCCAGGGGTTGGAGGGGCTGCTGGCGGCTGATCTGCCTCATGTTTGGCATGGTTGTTCTTACTCTTTCCCCCAAACAGCATCATTAGCAGCCCCCTTATCAAGCTGCCTCAACCTGGGAAAGGGTTATGAAATGATTCACCAGTGAGGTTGCTATGGGACCTGGTTTCTCACCTGCAATTTCAAACTCATCAGGCATCTCAGCAGTCAACTTCTGCATAGCAATGTCAGCCACAGGTCCCAGGATCACCACCGGGCGCTTGAAACTGGCTGCGGGGCAGAGAATCAATGACAAGAATCAGGATCCCATGTGGGGCAAAGGCTGCTAGCTTCTTGTGCAACTGCCTCTCCACTTTCTCCATAGTAGATCTAGCCAGGCCCACAGCTGCCCAGCTAAAGACTACAACTCCCAGCCTCCCTTGAAGCTAAGGATGGCCATGTGACTACATCCCGGCCAATGGGATGCAAGCAGAATGATGTGTGAAATCTGGGTTGTATCCTTCAAGGGAAGGTGTGAGACCTCTTGGCCTTCTTATACTGGGACTGTTACTTGAAAAGGAAACTCCTTGTTTATACAGTTTGGGGTCTGTCAGAGCAGCTGAACCCAGCTAACTCAGTGATTGGCAACCACCATTACAACCCTCAGGCCACATCTGATCCACTGCCTGTTTTTGTAAATAAAGTTTTATTGGCACAAAGCCACATCCAGCATGTCCCCTCTCTCCTGCCTTCCTGCGGAGTTGAGTCATTTGGACAGAAACCATCTGGCCTGTAAAGCCTAAAATACTGTCTCGCCCTTTGCAGGAAGAGCTTGTTTGACCCCTGGCCTCACCAATACTCCCTTTTACCAGTGAGGAAGTGGGTGCAGAAGGCATCTTGGCCAGAGAAAAGCGAGTAAGCAGACCACTCTTTACACCTGACCCTTCTCTTTTTCTCCTCTCCTTCTCTCTTGCTCTTAAAAACTTGATATGTTCAGGTTTCTAAACTTCCGTTGGCTGGGGGTAGAAATTAAGTACGTAGCCTTTTATGTTTGAGTCTTTTTCGTCTGGACGATGGACCAGCAGCTGGAAAGCAGCTGCTCAGCCCTTTCCCGTCCTGGCTCACCTGCTATTTCCACCCTCCCGCCATTTTCTTTAAAAAGCCTCAGCACGTGGTTTTAATCCTTCTGCCCTGAGGCTGGGGGCAAGCGCTTAATCTCTTCCCTTCCTGAAATCTGAATGAGATGTATTTTTACCCCTGGTTCTCGGGTAGGGAAAGGATCTATGTGCTGGTTTTGTGCGTGTGTATTTTCATCCTAAAGTAACCAAAAGGGGGTATTTTGGGTGGAAGGAGAGAGGTGAGGATTGTGGCTTCTGAACACTCTTACTTGAGGGCCCCCCTCGGCCCCTCCCACCCTGGCCCACCTTCTCGCAGCACCACGCGTTCATATGGCGGGTAATGACCCTGTCTGGTCAGAGCCGACAGATCCTCACGACTCCGATGGGTGGTCTTCTTGGCTCCCCGACGAAGACCCCTCAGCCGCCAGAACTCGGCCCGTGTGCTGGAGCCCGCCGAGGCTCCAGGCCCGACCCCCACGGCCCTCTGGGCAGCCTCCAGACTGGCCAGCTGCTCTGCCCTGGAGAGAAGAGAGGAGATGAGTGAGCACCAGGGTCCGGGGTCCAGGATCACAGCCCCAAAGATGTCCAAGGCCGAATCCCGGCACCTGTGAATATGTCACCTCTCACGGCAAAGGGGACTTTGCAGGTGGGGTTAAGGCCCCTGAGATGGGGATGACCCTGGATTCCCCCGGGGCTCCTAATGTCATCACAGGGTCCTTATAAGAGGGAGGCGGGAGGGTCAGAGGCAGAGAGAGATGAGAGATGCTGCACTGCTGGCTGTGAGGATGCAGGAGGGGCCGCGAGCCAGGGATGCGGCGCCTCTAGAAGCTGGAAAAGGCAGGAACCGATGCTGCCCTGGAGCCTCCGGAAGGACCAGCCCTGCCCACGCCTGGATTTAGCCCCATCAGACTCATTTCTGACCCTAGAACATGAGAGGATAAAAGTGTGTTGTTCAAAGCCCCTAGGTTTGTGGTAATTTGTTACAGCACCTGCAGGAAACTCAGACAAGCGCTGACTGGTCAGCCCTGAGCCTTCTGCATGGCTCCCCAGAGGCAATCACCAAGGATGCTAAGTAGTGATGCTGTGCCCTGTCCCAGTGGGCGGTCCGCACCTGCTCTGGCTGGGGATGATTCCCCGCTCTTTTTCCCGGAGGTCACGCCCCATGCGCACCGCCAGCCAGTGGCCTCCGCGGGCGTGGCTCTGTCCAGGGCCGGGGTACAGTGTGTCCAGCACGTGGAAGACGTCTCCGCGGGTGAAGCCCAGGCCAGACGGCGGGCTGGGCTCCATCTCAAAGTGCATGCGGATGTAGAAGGAGTCGCCCACGCCGGACTGCACCATCTTCCGGAAGACTGTGGACAGGGAGGCTTCCTGAGCTAGCAGGGCCACAGCCCAGACCCGACCCCTCCCCAGGGCCTGGCCGTGGATCCCAGCTCCACGCTCACATACACACACGCTCTCACACACTCACGCACATACACTCACACACACTCACTGTCCTGCTTCCTCTGCGTCACCAGTTCCACCTCCTCGCCCGGGGGCAGCTCCAGCAGGAACTGCACAGCCTCCTCCCGGGTCAGGTTCCGGAATGGAGTATCATTCACCTGCCGGGAAGTGGGTGCAGGGGTGGGACAAGGGCACAAGATCCCAGCTCTTCCTCCAGACAAAGCCCTCCACCCAACTCCTTCCAGAGCTGCTGTCAAGAGCCCCAGAGATTGGGGGACGGCTTTCCGAAAGGGGCACTGCCCTGTGGCAGCCTGGGCATCACACACACACACACACACACGTGAAGGTCTGGGCCAGAAACCAGGATACAGGGAATGCAATCGGTACAGGCATAACCGAGGCTCTGCGTGTTGTCAACATCGAGACATGGGAACGAGGGGCCACAGCTGTGACAGGACCAGGACACTGGTGAGAATTTTGTGATACTTGAAAGAGTCAAGACAGACATGCGGTCGTGACAGGGACACAATATACAGACCCGGACAGCAGGTCACAGACACTGATTATCATGGAGGTAAAGACACACAATGAAGGCGCGACCTGGATAAGGCCACGACCCGGACACGGGAGACTGGAGGTGGCACAGAAAGGGACTGTGGATGGACGCAGGGATCAAGGGTGTGGCCCAGGCAACATGGTCAGGACACGGTCAACTCAGTGACACAAACAAGGAGACTGTGACATTGATAACGAGGCAGTGACCTGGGAAAGGTCGTGAGCTGGACATCGAGGTCATGACATTGACAACAAGGATGTGACATGCACAAGGTCATGACCCAATCATCAAGGTCATGCCCCAGGCTGGGAAGCCCTTAAAATGTTTGAATGTCTCTGGGGGTCTTGCCGGTCCCCAGGGGGTCCCCGGGGGTGGACACACAAGCAGTTACAGACTCGGGTACCACCCAGCAGGCCCACCCCCAGCCTCCCCCGCTCACCTGCAGAATCTCATCTCCCTCCTGGATGCCCTGCCCGTCTGCCGGGCTGCCCGCCTGCACCCCGGACACGAAGATGCCCACGTCATTGCCTCCGGCCAGCCGCAGCCCAATGTTTGCGCCCTTGAGGAAGCGGACCACCCGCGAGGCGGGGCTGTACCTGAGCAGTGAGGCAGAGACAGTCGGCATCAGGCCGAGGATGGGAGAGCCCCACCCCCATGCTGGTGCGAGAAGGCAGGTGATGGGAAGCAGGAGGCAGCCCGGGTGTGTGGGTTCTCAGCTGGGGGGCTCTGTCCTGGAGCACATACCCATGGTCCTCCACGCTCTGACCACTAGGCACGCTGTGCATGTCACAGCTCCTTTGCCTCGGGGAGTCTGAAAGGGAACAGCCAGTTTTTCCCGAGCACACTGATTGGTCCAGCCGCCAAACCTTTGCTGGGGGGTGTCCCTGCCCCTTGGAATGCAGCCCCCAGCCCCGCGCTTCTTCCCAGGGAACTGTCCCTGGCCTCTTAGGTCTGTGCCCGCCTTCCCCACTCTGCTCGGTAGAGCCTCATTGGCTGCGATCAGAAAAATCAGAGGAGGGGTGCTCAGAGTCACCACCCTCTGCTCACCTGGTTCTGACGGAGTCCTAGAATCCACTGAACCTTCCTGCCGAAGCTGGGGGCTCTCCCTGGTGGGGAACAGATTTGGGGTGAGGTGGGGGTAGGGGGATGTTGAGCAGCAATTTTTAGAAGAAGTTTGACTTATTGGCACTCAGGTTCTAATCCTGGTCCTGCCCCTCTGCAGCTGTGTGACCTCTGGCCCTCTGCTTCCCCTCTCTGAGCCCGTTTCCTCCTCCGAGCCCTGGGATGGCTGAGTCGAGTCAAAGCCTCAAAATGACGTGAGCCTGTGACAAACAGTCATGTTTACTGTTTTAATATTAATGAAAAGTTATAGAAGGTGCTCTTGACCCAATGTCTGTGTCCCCCCAAATTCATATGCTTAAGTCCTAACCCCCAGTGGGATGGTCTTAGGAGGTGGGCCTTTGGAAGTGACCAGGTTTAAATGAGGTCATGAGGGTGGGGCCCCCATGACGGGATTAGTGTCCTTATAAAAGACACCAGAGATCACTCTCTCCACCGTGGGAACACACAGCAGGAAGGAGGCCGTCCATGGGCCAGGAAGAAGCGTTCACTAGGAACCGGCCATGCCAGCACCCTGGCCATGGACTTCCGGCTTCCTGCCTATGGTGTTTTGTTAACAGCCTGAGCAGACTAACACAGAGTTAAACCACAGGACGGAAAGAAAGTTCCCTGAAAAGTCAACCCACTGTTAGCACAGAAGAGTTACTTTCCAGATCTTTCAGATGCTCTCAAAGAAACGGTGAGGAAATATATACTTCTGAAAGAAAATCAAGATCAGGCCATATGTTAGCATTTCCGACATACAGCCTGTGAACCCCCAGTGCTGAGTGACTGGGGGTGGGGAAAGACACTTGAGAATGATGTACCCCCAGCCCAGGTCTCACGGGGCAGGTTCAGAGAGTACAGGGTCTGCATCGGAGAAACACATCAAGCTACTTGGAGCCGTCTGTCCACAGATCCTTCTGTGTGCCCATGGAATCCCTGGGAAGATCACACAAGAGTCCCCCAAACCCTTTGAGATGCTGCCCTGTGTCACTCTGCAATCCGGTTCATTCACCATACACAATGCCAAGTGCGTTTTCCCAAGGCCTTTTCAATATACTCTCGGAGACATCCTGTTTCATGGCTGTCTAATATTCCCAAGCAAGGATTATATTATAACGATCGTAATAAAGAGCATTCACTACGGGCCAAGCACACACACACCATCTCCTTGTGTCACCGTTAGTTAGTGCCCTAATTAGTGGTGGAGTAAGATCTGGGGCCTTGGCGTGGGCCCTCCTCTGGCCTCTAAAATGGACCACAATGACCCCCACCTCCTGGTCCTCCCGCTAACAGCCATGTGAGGGAGCTTAGAAGGGGATCATCCACTCCCAAAAGCCCACAGCCCTAGACTACGTCTTGACTGTAACCTCATGAGACCATGAACCAGAACCACCCAGCTAAGCCGTCCCCAATTCCTGACTCTCAGCAACAGTGAGGTAATACATGTTTACCATTGTCTCAAGCGGCCAGGTTTGGGGGTCATTTGTTATGCGGCTGTAGATAACAGATACAACTCCCTACTTCACAGGGAACTGCAGGCTTAAATGAGGTGCCTGTTACCTAATCCCCAAGTGTTGTGCAATCATGTTTTTTAAGGCGTTGAATTGTGTACCCTCAAAATTCACCTGTTGTAGTCCTAACCCCCAGGATCTCAGAATGGGACCTCATTTGGGAACAGGGTCATCACGATGTGATTAGTGAACTTGAGGTCATACTGGGGTGGGGGCGGTGGCTAATCCAGTCTGACTGGTGTCCTTATAAAAAGGGGACATCTGGACACAGAGACACATACATGGGGGAAGATGACGTGAAGACACACAGCGGGGAGACGGCCACCTGGAAGCCAAGGAATGCCGGAGGCTACCAGAAGCTAGGAGAAAGGCCTGGAACAGATGTCCCGCTAAGAGCCTTGAGAGGCAGTGTGGCCCTGACACCGTGACTTGAGTCTTCAGTCTCCAGGGCTTTGAGACCATAAATTTCTGTGGTTCTAAGCCGACCAGTCTGTGGCACTTGGTTACTGCAGCCCCAGGAGATTAACAAAGTAACTGCCACTCTGTCCCTTTTATAAACATCATCATAACGAATAAGCATCCTCTAATCCCTGCACACAGCTGTGGCTATTTCACTCCCAAGAGAACTCTCTAAAAGTCTTGCTCGGTGACAGGGCTTATGCATTTTGAAGTCTTCTAGGGCTTGTTGTAAAATTCTGTTATCCCTTCTGCTTTGAGTCCGTCCATATCTGGTTCTCCCAGGACCGAGAACCCTGAGCCACAATAAGGAGGCAAGAAGGACTGTGTGTGGAAGGAGAGGCCTCTTCCAGGCAGGCCGCCATGACTGCACCCTCAAGGCTACCCCATGTTGGAAAAGATAGGCCCATGTTCCCATCCCACTTGGCCATTCTAGCCGATGAGGTTACATACATGGGGGAGCTGGTTCGGCTGGCGTCTGGACTCCGCTGCCCATGCTGGGGTGGCGGTGGTACATGGGATGGTGGCGCCTGAGACAGTTCTGACCCGAGGTCTGAGATGTCTGCGGGGGAAAGCGTGTCTCAGCCACGGGCACGCCTTCCAGGCTGCCATTTCACAGAGGGGCACATCAGGCCCCTCTAAGCAAAGGGGCCCAGACCAGAGTCAGGCTCAGCTGAGGGCCTCCAGCCCTAACTTGCTGTGTGGCCTTGGGCAAGTCTCTGTCCCTCTCTGAGCCTCTCAGGGCCAGGCTTCCCAACTCCTGCTTGGTCCTGCCTGGCACAGCCTGCCTCCCTGGCCCTCCATTTGAACCTCCCAGGGCTGGCCTCTTGGCCCCTCACCCTCCAGAAGGGAGCTGTCGCTGTCGCTGACGGCCGGAGGGATATTCACCAGGAACTGGCCTCGGTCCCTGAGCACCAGCAGAGTCAGTTTCCCTTCCGACTTCTCGATCAGTTGCCGTGTGTCACTCAGTGACAGATTCTCACTGGACACCCCGTTGATCTAAAAGGGATCAGGAAGGAGGAAGCAAGTTCATGAGAGATAGGGGTTACTAGAAACAGATACCTTGGTGAGGGGGACTAGAAACACACAACCCTCAGGGGTTACTAAAAACAGACATTCTCAACAGAAAATGATAGAATTGCATTCCTGCTGTGAGAGGAGATTATGCCAATAACTGACCTCCAGAAGAATTCTAGAAACAGACAATTTTCTAAGAGGGGTAGGGGGGTGCTAGGGAAAAATTAAAAATGGATTGACTCTCATTTCCCCAGACGGGGAAATTTCTCAGGAGACACTGGGAACAGATATTAGAAACAACTCTAATTGGGGGAGAGGGAGTAAATATGTAGATAGTAGAAACAGACAATCTCTGGGAGGTCTGGAAACAGACATCTAGAAGTTGATTAGAAACATACAATTCCTAGGAGGGATTTAGTGTCATCTCCGCTCACCAGGAATCCATTGCTAACATTTTCTCTTGGGAATGTCTGTTTTCAGTAACCCTTCTAGCCCCCAGCCCCACCTCCAAGCTCTGTTTCAAGTGTCAGCCCCAAACTACTAGAAACAGACAATTCTTCAGGGTCACTAGAAACAGATAACCCTGAGGAAACGCTAGAAACAATCAACCAGAAATGATTTGTATATCAAACACTAGGAATCACTAGAAACAGATTTTCAGGGGAGGAGTCGAGAAGGAAACCAAGCTCTTAAGGCAGAGCTGCTCCTCAAAGCCTGGTCTCTGGACCATTAGCATCCAGGCACCTAAGGCAGGCCCGTGAATCAGTGCTGTAGCCAGCACGTCATGTGATTCTGGGGATACTAGAAACAGACAACCCAAAGGGGGTGCTAGAAACCGACATTTGGCAATGGATTTGCGGCAGATGCGGGGAAGGGGGGAAAGTCCTGCGTAGCCATCTCCAACCTTTGTGAAACAGGCCACAATGCAGGAGGCAAGTGGTTCAGAACCAGCTTTGCTGACTGTGCCATATGCCTCGGTAACACTGTTACCCTCTGGCCCCGGTCTCCCTGCCCCCTGACAGGAGGAAGGGGCTCACCTGTAGGATGAGGTCACCTTCCCGGAGCCTGCTGTTCTGGGCAGCCAGGCCCGATTCTGTGATGTGCTTGATGAAGATCTGACTGCCCAGTCTGACCCCGAAATCTGTGGGTGGAAGAGGAGGGAAACTGAGGCAGGGCCTGGGTTCTGGGCTGCCAGGGGCTCTCAGACCTCAGCCTTCTCGCCTGCCCTCAACCATCCCACCTTCCAGGCTGCTGTCGTGCAGGGAGTGGGCAGGCTTCAGCCTGCTACCCCTTTCCAGCGGGCACTCTCCCCCTGAGGGTGCCTGTCGGCGGGTGACAAAGCAGACCTGGTCCCCTGTAGTTGGGGGAGGTGGAACACACAAGCACCCGGTGATGCTGAGCGCTGGGAAGAGAGAAAGCTGGGGGACTTCCCTGGTGGTGCAGTGGTTAAGAATCTACCTGCCAATGCAGGGGACACTAGTTGGAACCCTGGTCCGGGAAGATCCCACATGCTGCGGGGCAACTAAGCCCGTGTGCCACAACTACTGAGCCTGCGCTCTAGAGCCCGCGAGCCACAACTACTGAAGCCCACGCACCTAGAGCCTGTGCTCTGCAACAAGAGAAGCCACTGCAATGAGAAGCCCGTGCACCGCTCTGAAGAGTAGCCCCTACTCGCCTCAACTAGAGAAAGCCCACGCGCAGCAATGAAGACCCAACGCAGCCAAAAATAAATAAATAAAATTTTTAAATAAATAAATAATTAATTAAAAAATAAAAAGTATTAAAAGAAAAAAAGAGAGAGAGCGTAAGCCAGGAGGTGGGGAGAGTGGCCACGGAGGGGCAGTTTGGGGACAGGTGTTAGGGGACGGCCTCTCTCAGGGGGTGACGTCTGAGCTGGGTCTTGGATGAAGCAAGGGAGCAAACCCTGCAGGAGTCTTGGGAAGGTCATTTCAGGTGGTGGGAACAGCCCGTGCAAAGGCCCTGGGGCAGGGATTCTGATATCATTGCACAGCAGTCAGCAGCAGGCACCTGAGAAGGAGCAGAGCCCAGGTTGTCCCTTCCCAACACCCTGATGACATCACCAAAGCGGCTTAGGGGTCACAACCCCAATACTCAGTGACATCACGATGAGCGTTTTCAGGATTATTAAAATTACAGTGTGGGGTAGATATCCCAGTGTCATTTGTCACATCATGACCAGAATTCCAAGGTCACAATACTGCCACTGACTCAAGACAGGAATGAGAGATCACGTCCCTACTGTTCTGCACCTACTAATCCCTCGACGGTCTACTGATGTCATGATGTGTGAGTTTCCCGTTGCTGCACCAAACCGCCACAAACGTAATGGCTATAACAGGACACGAATTTATCGAATAGTCTGAAATGGGCCTCACGGGGCTAAATCCAGGCGTGGGCAGGGCCGGTCCTTCCGGAGGCTCCAGGGCAGCATCGGTTCCCGCCTTTTCCAGCTTCTAGAGGCGCCGCATCCCTGGCTCGCGGCCCCTCCTGCATCCTCACAGCCAGCAGCGCAGCATCTCCCGTCTCTCTCTGCCTCTGACCCTGCCGCCTCCCTCTTATAAGGACCCTGGGATGACACTAGGAGCCCCGGGGGAATCCAGGGTCATCCCCATCTCAGGGGCCTTAATTTAACCCCACCTGCAAAGTCCCCTCTGCCCTATGAGGTGACACATCCGCAGGTCCTGGGACCAGGATGTGGGTATCTTTGGAGGCCATTATTCTGCTGACCACACACCACATGTGATCAGATTTTCGGGCAGCAGTGCTGCCTGTTCCCGGGGATGCCAAGCCCCACTGCCGACAACGTGGCCCCCACGCTCACCGTCGCTGTCTCTCCTCCGCACCAGCACGGACTTCACGGGCCGCATGCGCATGTCCTGCCGCGGCAGCCGCTTGAAGCCAGACACCAGGGCCAGCCCGTTGGCCTCGGAGCCGCCGCTCGGGCTCCTGCGCCCATGGCTGCTGGCCTGGCTCCGGCGACCTGTCCTTGGCCGGCGGGAGCGCTCGCCCCAGGAGTGGCCAGAGCCGCTGGACGTGTCACCCTCATAGCCCTGGCCGTGGTCAGCCTCGTCCAGGCGCCGCGGCCCATCTTCCTCATCTGAGTCCTGGTGTCCCAGGCCAGAGGTGGCCTTGGTGGCGGGCAGCTGGACTTTCCGGGGACGCTTCACTGTCTGTTAGGGCAGGCAGAAATGGTCGGGGTGGCAGGGGGCAGCTCAAGGTTTTGCCCCATCCCATGGCGGACCCTGGGGGACTCTGGTCTCTCTGGGCCTTAACATCCAAGCTGTGAATGGAAACAAGATTCCACTTGCTTGGGGAAGCTTATACTCATACTGCCCATGGGCAACAAGACCAGGAGAAGTGGGGTTCAGCCAGGGGCTGCCTCTCCCACCGAGCCCCCACTCACAATGTTGGCCACTTTTGTGCAGGTCTTGAGTATCTGAATGGCGAAGGTGGAGGTGACACTCTCCATGGAGACCCCATTCACCATGACGATGTGGTCCCCTGTCCTGAGGGAGGAGGCCGGATCTCAGGGAGGAGACATCACCCAGGAGCCCCTCTCCCCAGGCCTGCCCTGAGGGCCCCTGGAAGGTACCCCCATGTGTACAAAGCCTGGTTCTGATTTACTGGTGTCCCCAGACTCATGAAGACATTTATCCTTCTGGGCCTCAGTTTCCTCATCTGTAAAATGGGGCTGATCGCAGAACCCACATAGTGAAATGCAATCATAGAACATAAGCTGCAATTACACCTGGTGTCCCTGTACCCCCTCGCTTCTTTCTCTCGGGCCCCCTCTTCCTGCTTTTCTCCCCTTCTCTCCCTGTCCATTTCGTACTCTCTCTCTCTGAAGCTGGTCGCTGATTCTGAGCTGAGCCATATCACCCGTCAGCCTCTTGGGTCCCAGAACCATTTTCCCAACATAACTCCCAGGAGCCTTTTATCCCCAAGAGCTCAGGACACTGGGTCTCTCTCCCTCCAGCCAAAAAGAGGTTTCCAGGATATTTGCTCTGGGAGCATCCTGGGGCCACTATGACCCCCAGAATCCATCAGAGGACCAGTGCCTTGAGGAGAGTGGGGGCTAGTCACTGTCTGTCCTTCTGCCAGCCCCAAGCCCTGTACTGACAGAGCTGGAAGGCGCCAGGCACTTTCCAGCCTCCTGGTTTGGGCCCACACAGTTCCCTCCTCTTGATGTGTCCCCCCCACCCCCACCCCCGCCGGAACCCAGCTGCCTTGACACTCACTGTAGCCGGCCCTCAGCTGGTCCTCCGGGCACCACATCGGACACAACCACTGATCCACCGGGCCGGTCTCGGCCACCAGATATTGCAATGCCGAAGCCTCGGCGGGGGTCCTGAGGGGGGATGAGAGACAGAACGTGATTTTGCTTCTCACTGGGACAAAGGCTGTCCTGCAGGAACCAACCCACCATTCCCATCAGCACCCACGCGGAGGGAGGGAGGCCTCACCTTGCTGATCGTGACTGTGTGCTGTTCCCAGATGGTCAGCTCCTCCATGTCCAGCACCTGGTGGGAGGTGACAGGGAAGGTGGACATGAGGTCTATCAGAGCAATCAGGGCTCCCCATACCCGGGTGGGTGTGGAGCCTGGCTCTGACACTCTCATGGCCCAAGTCTGTGAGTTAGTTGCTACCTCTCCTGAGATCTCAGTTTTCTCATCTGCAAAATGGACTTAAATCAGTGGTTCTCAATCCAGGACCATTCTACCCCCTCTCCCAGAGGGCACTGGGTGGTATCTGGGGACATCTGTGGTTGTTATGATTGGGGGGTGCTCCTGGCATCGAGGGGGTGGGGGCCAGGGGTGCTGCTCAAACCGCTACACGGAGTGCACAGTCAGACCCCACCACAAACAATGACCCATCTCCAAATGTTAATAGTGCCATACTGTGGTGGGAGCAGAGGAAATGTTAGTCCTTGTCACTGTCCCTCGGGAAGGTCTGGCTCAGTCCCTGTGGTGGTGGTGGTGGGGATCTAGCAAGGCCTGCAGACACAAGGGTCTCACTCTGCTCCAGACACTCAGGGCTCCTCGATGTTCCTCCCACACACCAAGCCCGGTCCTGCCCCAGGACCTTCGCACGAGCCATCTCCTCTGCCTGGATCTCTCTTCCCCCAGATCTGCACCTGGCCCGCCCCCTCACCTCCTTCTCCCAGCCACCCTGTCTGGAACTGGAATGCTTGCCATCCCACAACAGACCAGTTTATCCTCCTTTCCCTGATTCCTCGTTCACAGAACTTGTGATCCCTTGACACTCTCTAGGTTTTTAAAATCTGGTCACTGCCCTTCTCCCTCTAGAATATTGGCTTCAGACGTCAGAGATTTTTATCTGCCTCATTCAAAGTTGATCCTGAGTGCCTGGATCATAGGAGAGATTCTAACTATCTAAGAAATGAATGAATGAATGAAGTGCTTCCTTTGCGCCAAGCACTTCACAGGTAAGATCTCATTTAATCTGCTCACTAAGGGGCATTCTATTATGCCCCTTCACAGAAGAGGAAAGCCAGGCACAGAGAGGGGAAGTCACTTGCCAAGACAACAGAGCAGTTGAGGGTGGGGCTGGAGGGTGGGGCTGTGGGGAGTGAATTCTGTTATTTTCAAGCCCAAGGTACAGATGAGATCACAGGCTCCGGGAGTAGAGGTCACTCAGCCGGGAGATGCTGGCAGAAGCGGGGGATATGGAGCCCTCCGGGAAGCCAGCCCCCACCCATCCCTTACCTTCTGCGCGGCTGTCCCACTACCCTGGGGGCCTTGTAGAAATGACGCTCCCTCCCCAGCCTGGTTGCCCAGCTCAGCACTGCAAGGGCGGGGGACTCCGCTGGTGTGATGTGTTCTGGTGCCTTTTCTTAGAGGTTCCCGGGAGAGCAGCATTCCAGGCTCCCCCGAGGTAGGAAGGGGGCAGAGAAGAGGGAAACAAAGCCAAGGGCAGGGCCTCACGGACACCCCTGGGAGCCAGGTCTGCTCTCTCAACTGAGCCTCAAATCCTGCAGTCTGCCCTTTGCTGGCTGTGGTGGTGCCTCTCCCAGCCTCATCTTCCCCATCTGTGAAATGGGTACCTCCCTCACCCCCACCGCCCCGTCTTTCAGCGCTGAGTTGTGGGAAGCGGGCGTGGAGTCATGCACGAATAGCAGAAGGAGCCTCTAGGAGAGATGACAGTGCTGTTGTGAGAAGTAATAATAATGACCTTCTTCCTCTGCATAATATTACTAAGCAACACTATTCCGTGCACTGCCAGCGAGCGCACTGCACGTACCCATTCATTTACTCCTGAGTGACCTCAGAAATGGCACTTCTCCTATTCCTGCCTTCCTGCCTTACAGGGAAGGAAAGGGAAGCCCAGAGAGGTTCAGTAACTTGCTGGAGCTCACACAGCGTGCTGCAAACCTTGGCAGCCCATCCCATACCTTTAATCTTAACCACCGGGCTACAGTATCCTTCTGCTTTTTTTTTTTCTTTCTGAACTTATTTTTCAGAACAGAATCTTTTCACTTGCTTTGATTTTATGCTTAGTGTCATTAAACGGCCTCCCAGAATTTTGATTTCTTGGCCTTATTTTAAGAAACAGCCCACAGGGAGTCAGGGCCCCTAAGGGGGCAGGCACAGGTGGCTGGGGCTTGTCCCAGCTTGTGTAGGTTTGCCTCCATGGATACTGCAGGACTCTCCATGACCCATGGGGTCACGCCTAACGCCACATCCCACCTCAACTTAGTTCCAAACATTTCCCTGGCAGTGCCCTGTGCCTGGTTACCCTCCCAGGATGCACACAGCTGCCCCGGACACTCAGGTCTCAGCTCAAACGCAACCTCCCCACGGGACCCTACTAGACTAGCCAATCTTCCCTGGCACCCTACCACCCCTCCCTACTTAATTTATGAGGTTTTATTCATGACATCCAAAACCATCTTAAATTATCCTGTTTAATCATCAGTTAGTGAGTTTCTGGTCTTTCCTCTTGGTCTGTGAAGGTTGGGCAGGGCTGTCTCTCTGGGTACGTTGGTGATGGGCCCTCCAATCAGCTCCTTTCCAGGCTTTTGCACATGCTGTGCTCCCTGGCAAACTCTTATTCATCCTTCACAGCCCCAGTGCCACTGTCTCTTCCTCCAGGAAATGAGTCCTCAAAGCCCCCCGCCCCCCCCCCCCACATTTTACGTCTCTGATTACTGGGGCCTGGGATGTCGCAGTCCACCTGTCTCCCCTACATCCCTCTAGTCCAGGGATTCCTAGTGGGCAGGGCTGGGGGCCCTGGGACCCCAGCATTGTCCCCACAAGACCAGGCACGCGGGAGTTTGAGGAATGCGTGAATGGTGGAATAAAAGGCTGATTCCTCCAGGAACTCAACCAGGTACGTCCTGAGCTCCTAGCCTCCTCAGCTCCGCCTCCGTCGAGGTGCGCTCCGAGGGGGCGGGGCCCGGGCCTTCGTCCTCGCCCCCTGCCACGCGCGGGACAGAAACACCGGAGAGGAGACGCCTCCAGAGGGACAGGTCTTACCAAGGCACACCGCCCCGGGCACTTGGCTACCAGGCTGCTGTCCGCTCTCCCCCTCCCCACTCCAACCTCTGGGAACAACGGCGGGGGTGGGGAGGGGGAGGGGAAGGGGGGGTCACAAATACTCGAGCTGGGGACTGGATTCTGGGAGCGGTTCCTTGCTGCCGGGAAGGAGGCGGCGGGAACCAGAACTGCCCGGCCCTAGAGCCTCGGGCGGTCCGGCCTGGGGCGAGGTAAACAGCCTAGGCCTGTTTACCCCTCTGGGGCCCGACCTGAGACCCAGCGGGGTGGGTGTGACAAAGTCGATTCAAGTTTCAGCCCTGGAGAGCGAAGTCCCCCCAGACAGAGCCACAGGGATTCCCTCTCGCAGCCCCGGTCGGCTTGCTCGGTGCAAAACGGGGCTCTCGACGCCCATGTCTACCAGGTCGCCCAAGTGAACGGCTCTGTATACAGTAGGCACCCAATAAATGGGGATCCCCTCGTCCGCAGCCTAGCCGCATTCGCCAAAGCCGCTCCCGCCCACATATGAAGTCCCTGCCCACGGTTCCGCCCTTAGTGCTCAAGCTTAACTCCGCTGATCTCCCGGGAAACCGGGCACCTACTACGTGCCAGGCGCTTTGCAACACACTTTTGTCCTGGAATCCTTCCTACACCCTTCTATAAAGTGACCACCGTCCACTTTATAGATGAGGTTCGGAGACGCATGGATTCAGCGGCCCAAAGTTACGGAGAAAAAAATGGGATTTGAACTCAGGTCTACCTGCGAAGGCAGACTCAGGACAGAGGAAGCTCCCGGAGGCCGCTTTGGAGGCCAGTGGGCGCGGACGCCTCTGCCCGTGCAGCCTCGGGCTAGCCACCACATTCCTCTGGGCCTCAGTTTCCCCATCTGTTACCTAGGCAGAGGGTGATCTGGGGTCCTGGATCCAGGTCCCAGCCCTGACCCCAGCTCGGTCCCCTCTCCCTCCCGCCCTCGGCGGGCTACTCGCCTGGAATCTCACCGCCATAGTCCACCCGGGGGCCGTCCAGTGCCTCTGCCCCAGGGGGGTCTAGAAACAATTGGCCCCCACCCTGGCGTGAGGGAGGAGGCTGGGGAGGGTCGCGGCGAAGCAGGTCCCCGGCTCTCGCCCTCCTCCAGCCCGCTCCGCCGCTGGGGCTGCACCTGCACCTCTTCCTCCTCCGTGGCCCCTACCGGCTCCGCCCCCGCCCCGACACGCCTTCGGGACGCCGCCGAGGCAGCCTTCGTCCCCCTTCCCCTCCCAGCACAGGATCCAGGCCCAGGGGTGGGAATTCCAGGCCGGGTTTTCCGCCCAGCTGAGCACTAGCCAGCGGCGGGGCTGGAGACCAGCCAGGCAAGGCTGCAAGGAAGACCGGGAAGGGATTACAGCCGCGTTCGGAACGGAGCCTGCGCTTCGGAAAGTTTAACATCCGAGAAAAACTCTACATGTTGAAATTCAGTAGGGAGATCTCTTGGATTAGGAGCTAGTCAAGGGTCAGAGACCTCAGGAGCATAGGGCTGGTCTTTCTCGGGTCACCCCCATCTTCGGGAGGTTTACCCTATTTTAGAGAGAAAAAACGGAGGCCCAGGGAGGCCAGGGGCATGGACTCTCTGAAGGCGCACAGCAGCCGCCTCTGGGCCTGCCCCGAATCCAGTGGTACCCGCCTGTCTTCACACCTAGCACCTGGCTGGGTCCCCAGCTGGGAAGGGCGGGGCGGCGAGGGCGGAGGAAATTCTTTAGGTTCCTCTGAGTTAAGGTCAGGCTTCTTTCTCCTCACCCAGCCTCACCCTCAGGAGCCATCTAGGAACTACAGGACGAGAGCAGGAAACCCTCTACCTGGGGGTGAGGGAGGGAGGAAGTCACCTGGATGGGTGGAGCCACCATCGGCCCCACCTGCACATTCCTTTGTGCTTAAAAAAAATAGACCTTGAGGCCCAGCTGTTCCTGTGCCCCATCTCAGGCCAAGGTTGAAGGGGCAAATCTGGGCATAGACACCCCTTCCCAGCCTCATCCAGTCAAGACTGGGCAGAGAGGAACTCCAGACTGTGGGAAGGGGGGAGGCAGAGGGGAAAATGGAGGATCAGGGAAGTGTTCCTGGAGGAGGGGGTATTGCCACTAGGGTTTTTAGGGTTGGATAAGAGTTTGCCAAGTGTACAAGACAGAGAATATAATCAAAATCTTTGAGGCCCCCAAAGTTGATTTCTCACCACTCCCCACTGCAGTTATCCCCCAAAACCTAGTCTGGAGACCCCAGTTAGCCAGAATCAACCCCTCAAGAGTCCCCAAAGGCCCCCAAGGCAATAAATATTTGCAGAAGCCCCCTTCTAAGGACCTGCTTGGAACCTCATGGCTAAAGGGGAAAGCTCAGTCTTTCCCGACATGACCTTGGGTCACCAGAAGGTGGCACACAACATGATTTTAGGTAGAAGAAAGTCAAATATTTTCTAAATAGATGTGTATTTGCTTTACTGACTCATAGGACAAAACATAAATAGGTTCCCCACTGCCACGTGCATGCAGGGGTTCGTGGCTGCGATTACTGGGGAGGACTGGGGAGGAGTTACTGATTGGATGTAGGTCTGGCAAAATAAACTGGCTCGTGCTTATGGAGTGTTTGCTTTGCTCCAGCCACTGTTACACAGATATCCACGTGACCATTTTGCAGCTGAGAAAACTGAGGCCAGATGGGTCGAGTGGCAAGCCCTACTAGGAGAGCTGGATTTGGCCCTGGACTTGGCTCTCTTTGACCCCACACCGCTCAGTCTATACCCGTGCTTCTCACTGTAGGGTAATTTGCCCCCCATCCCCCAGCCTGACACCCCAGGGAACGGTTGGGCCCCAAAAGCCAATAGTGCTGAGGTAGAGAAATCCCACTTTAAACCCCTCTAAGAAGGGGGGCAACCACCACAAGACACATGGTCTTCCTCCAGCCACCTCACATATTCATGCCCTGCTCAGGAACACTCACTGGGACTTCCCTGGTGTCGCAGTGGTTAAGAATCCTCCTGCTAATGCAGGGGACATGGGTTTGATCCCTGGACCAGGAAGATCCCACATGCCTCGGAGCAACTAAGCCCGAGTGCCACAACTACTGAACCTGCGCTCTAGAGCCAGGGAGCCACAACTACTGAAGCCTGCGTGCTTCAACTACTGAATCCTGCACGCCTAGAGCACGTGCTCCACAGCAAGAGAAGCCCCCGTTCACTGCAACTAGAGAAAGCCCCCGGGCAGCAACTAAGACCCAACGTGGCCAAAAATAAGTAAATAAATAAATTTCAAAAAAAAGAACACTCAGTGTCTCCCTAGTACCCATCGGATGACGCTGTGCTCAAATGCAGGGCTTTGGAGACGGGTGCGTCCCCTGCTGCCTCACAGGCCAGAGGCGGTGTCATTCATGCATTCATTTTCCCACCTATTCAGTCATTCACTCAACAAAAATATTGCAAGCCCCTGCTATGCCCCAAGTACAGAAAGGAGAAGTGATGAGGGACGGAATTCCCGTCTGAAATTGCAGTGCCAACTACAACCAGGAGGGAGCAGTGTGCGCATGGCCGGAAGGGGTGGGGGAAGGGAGGATTCAGAGAAACCTGTGGGATGATCCTCCTCTGCCCCCTCTGAGCACCTACAGGGAAACTGAGGCCCAAAGGGGGTAGGGTTGAGGTCTCCCAGTGGGTCGTGGCCGCCAGGAGGGGTGGGAGCCTGGAGGGTTCGTTCACGCTGGGAGCTTGGGGTCTCCCTGGTGTAGGCTGCTTTGCGGGGCTGCAGGAGGCTGAGGTCTTATCTGTGGCCTAACAAGTCTGACCAGAGCCCAAGAATGAAGCAGCTCTGCAGCCTGGCTGGGCGCTGGCTCATTCACTCGAGGTTTACTGATCGCCTACTGTGTATACCCAGCACTGATGCAGACCCAGTCCCTGCCCTAAAGGAAGCCAAGGGTCCTCAGGGGAGATAGACAATAATCAGATCATCACGTAACAGAAATAACAAGTCCGACCTAGATTTCTGAGAGCATAGGTACAGAGGCACAACCTGGGCTGGGGGCTCTGGGAGGGCTTCTCTGAGGAGGTGGTACTGAGATTAATAGGAGTGACCTAAGTGAGAGGTATCTAGGCAGAAGTAACAGCTAGACCTGAAGGAGGTAAGGGAGGCGCCATGGGAGAGCAGGTGCAAAGGTCCTGGGGCAGGACCATGCCTGGCGTGTAGGAGGAACAGCGAGGAGGCCCCTGTGTCTGGAGCAGAGTGAGCGAGGGGGAGAGAGGGAGGAGGGGAGGGCAGGGAGGGGACGGGGCAGGTCGTGCAGGTCCCTGTGGGCTGCGGGGAGGACTTGGGATTTTACCTCCAGGGAGGCCGGACCCTGGAGGGCTGTGGGCAGAGGAGGGGCGGGGCCTGACTCGGTGCTCACAGGCGCACTCTGGTGGCCACTGTCGAGAGGACAGACTGGGGGCTGTAGGCGGAAGCTGGGGGAGCAGTGACTCCAAACCCAGAGGCCCTGAAAAAAAAAAAATGTTTTAAATAAACATTTTATTTTGAGGACTTCCCTGGCGGTCCAGTGGTTAGGACTCTGAGCTTCCACTGCAGGGGGCCCAGGTTCACTTCGTGGTCGGGGAACTTAGATCCCACAAGCCACACAGCGTGGCCAAAAAACAAAAGAAACATTTTATTTTGGACTAGTTTTAAATTGACAGAAAAGTGGTAGATATAATTCAGAGAGTCCGCCTATGTTTCTCACACAGTTTCTCTCAACATTAACGTCTTACGTGACCACCACGGTATATTTGCCAAAACTAAGAAGCCACACCCTCGCTATTAACTAAACATCCTCACTATTAACTAAACTCCACGCTGTATCCAGGTTTTACGAGTGTGAAAGCTGCACCAGGAGCCCATCCAGTATCCCACAGTGTGTTCACGTCTGTGTGATCACGTCTTCTCGGGCTCCGCTCCCCCCCGTTCCCTGACCTTTTCCGTCTGGAGGAGACGGGTCAGGGATTTTCTACGATGCCCCTCGTTTGGGGTTTGTCTGATGCTTTCCTCATGCCTGGACTGGAGTTCTGGGTTCAGCCAGAGGGCGCAGGAGGAAGGGCAGTTTCTGGGTGGGGTGGGCTTGCTGATGAGCACAGCACTGAGGAATGGCCCAGCGGTAGGCACCATGCGTGTCCCGGGGCACCTTAGGGCGAGTACTTTGATGTTGGAGGGAGGGGAAAGCGAGGAGGGGTGAAGACCCTTCTGGGGGCGGCTGGAGAGGGCTCACAGAGGGTGTTCCCCCCCCCACCCCCTAGGTGGGAGGAAGCCCTAGAAGGAAGCTCCACGGCAGGGGGCAGAGCAGTGCCTGGTGAGAATCCCAGCCCCTCTGCTTCCTGCCTCAGTTTCCTCATCTGTATAATGGGACCTAGTTCCGACTCTGAGCACTACGATCGCGAAGGTTCACAAATTAAAGCAGCTGGCACGTAGCAGGTGCACAGAAAGGTTTGCCTGGATGCCTTGAAGTTCCTCCACTCAGTCCAGAAGGAGGGAGACAAGCCCCCACTGGGAAAAAATGAAAGGGAGTTATGGTGTTCTTCAGAGCTGGATGGGGACCGCCTGCAAAATTGTCTATTTCGAGCTTCCATCGTTGTGTGCAATGGCTGGGGGAAGAACCCAGGCCCCTGACACCTTCCTCACCATCCCTGGTTTCAGTCTGGCCTCTGCACTTGTACCCACACCAGCTCCCCCCACCACACCCCATGAAAGGTCCCCTGAGACCCCACCCTTACCTGCCTTGAGGCTGGGCCTGCCACAGCGGGAATCTGTCCTGCTAAAGCACACAGCACTGGCCTTTCTATTCTGTCCAGAATCTTAGGTGGTTCCCCGTGAGCTATTAATTCATTTGTGGAGTGCCTACTGCATACCAGGCACTGTTCTGGGAGCCTAGGTCACTGGAGAGGTAGAGCTCACAGACCAGCATGGAGAGCAGACATTCAACAAATAAGTCGGGACTTTCCTGGCGGTCCAGTGGTTAAGACTCCGCGCTTCCACGGCAGGGGGCGTGGGTTCCATTCCTGGTCAGGGAATAAGATCCCAAAACCAAAAAGTAAACAGTCTGAGCAATGGGCGCGTAGTTAACAAGCTGTGGTCTTAGCTCAAGAACACTCCATAGCTCCCTAGCATTCGGTCAAGGATATTTATTGAGCATCTGATCAATGCCAGGCTCTGGGTATCCTCTTTAGTTATCCGTGCTTCTTATGGTCTTCGAACTATTTTACAACTCTGTAAATGATAAGAAACTGGTGGTATCTCAAAGGATTCTTGTCCATAGAAATACAAATGAATTTTGTCCCGTGGAGACCACTGATTATTTCCCTGTGGCTATTGACCACCTTTACAACTATTTGTAAATTCATTTCAGCATTGATTGCCTGTGTGTGTGTTCTTTCTTAATATTCTCTCCTTTTTAAAAAAATTTATTTATTTATTTTTCGCTGCGTTGGGTCCTCGTTGCTGAGCGTGGGCTTTCTCTAGTTGCGGCGAGTGGGGGTTACTCTTTGTTGCGGTGTGAGGGCTTCTCATTGCGGTGGCTTCTCTTGCTGCGGAGCACGGGCTCTAGGCGCGCGTGCTTCAGTAGTTGTGGCACTTGGGCTCAGTAGTTGTGGCGCACGGGCTTAGTTGCTCCGCGGCATTTGGGATCTTCTCGGGCCAGGGACCAGAGCTCGAACCTGTGTCCCCTGCATTGGCAAGCGGATTCTTAACTGCTGCGCCACCAGGGAAGTCCCAATATTCTCTCCTTTAAACAATCTGTAAAATCTTGCTGGTTCTCATATTAATTAATGAGTTAAGTAAACTCATAAAGCACCTGTTTGTTTTATATTGGTATAGAGTCATGCTTTACATTTTTGGAAAAAAAAAAAAGATCCCTTAACTCCATTACACCTAAAGCCTTCACTCTAGCATCCAAGGCTCCCCCCTGAGGAGATTCCCAACTACTCCATCTTACCTGTTACCATCTTCAAGTCCCAGAGCATTCTTTCCACTTTTCTTCCTAATCAACCTGAACTCTGTCTTTCGTAGTCAGCAAAAGCTGTTGGTTCTCCCCAAATCTGTCCAGAATCCGCCCACTTCTCCTCACTTCTGAGCCCCCACCTGGTCCACCGCATCCTCTCCCACCTGGACCAGCTCAGTCCCCTCCATCCAGGTCCCTGGTTACGCCCTCATCGCCCACAGTCTGTCCTCCCCGAAGCAGCCACCAGAGGGCGCCTGTGAGCACCTGAGTCAGGCCCCTCTGCCCACAGCCCTCCAGACTGCACGACCTGCCCCGTCCCCTCCCTGCCCTCGCCTCCTCCCTCTCTCCCCCGCACTCACTCTGCTCCAGACACACAGGCCTCTTAGCGGTTCCTCCAGCTCGCCAGGCATGGTACTGCCCCAGGGCCTTTGCACGGGCTGTGTGCTCTGCCTGCAATGCCCCTGCCCCAACTACTCACTTCTTTCAAGTCTTTGTTCAGATGTCGCCTTCTCAATGAATTCTCCCCTAATCTTTCTACTTAAGACTGTAAAACACCCCCCTGCCTGTTTTACTCCTATCCCTGTACGTCTTTCACTTTTTTTTTTCCTGTAAGGCTGACCATCCTCTAACCCAGGATACAATTTAGGATACAATTTACTTCCTTATTGTGTCTCTTGTTTCTTGCCTGCCTTCCTCCACCAAACCACAAGCCCCACAAGAGCAGGGATCTTTGTTTCTCTTGATCACCCCTGAGTCCTCAAGCCCCAGAACAGCACTCGGCACACAGTAGGTGCTTCATAAATGCAGGTTCATTCCCTGGGCACCCCCGCCCCCCCCAGTCATGTTGCCCACTAACCTCAGCCCATTCCAAAGGGTGTCAGGCTCCACCCTGAGCAAACACAGCTCCCCTGGCGCCAGGCCAGACCTGAGGTGGAAGAACAGGAACCCAGACTCCCGAGGTGGACTTTCCCCAGAACTGGGGCCACACAGAAGCCCTGAGCCGGGGAGGCAGGACTCTTACAGGTGCTGAAACTGGGGTATTGGCTGGGGGCATACGCAGCCCCCAGACCTCCCCACTCTCTGCAATTTGACTCCTATCAGGCTGACAGCCCTACTTTACTCTGCAGCCCAGGGCAAGTGGCTACCCCTCTCTGAGCCCGGGTTCAACCTCCGCAAAACAGGAAGGCGATGGGACATTGCCACTGGCTTGGCATTCTGAGTTCTGATTTGGGGTGGGACAGTTTACCTTGACCCCTGCATGACTGGGAATCTATTACTTGCTCTATCATATGCTGTTCTCAGCAGCCCTGCAACGTGGTGACTCATTATACCCAGTTTACAGAGTGGAAAACTGAAGCCAGCTCTATTTGACTCCATGGGTCTTTCTCTCCAAACCCAGGCAGGGTGGGATCTGACAGTCGAGATGTCCCCCCTCCCAACCCCACAGAACACAGATCTTAAGCAGCTCTGCTTCCCGGGAGTGACCCCAAATGCCAGGCCGGCTCTATACCCTGCAACTGGGACGCTCATGCCTCCGGAGCCCCAGAGGGCCCTCTTGGGCTCAGACAAAGAGCCCTGAGGCCTTGAGGTGCAATCAGACACTTGGCTGGCTGGGAAGTTCTCTTTGTCCTGCACTTTTTGGGAGCAAATGACCCAGAAAAAGCTCTTGCCACTGGATCCCTGTCTTCTCCTGGGTCTAAGCTTCCTTTGCCCGGAGACCATCCTGGCTCCTTGCCCGCAGTCAGCTCTGCAGACTGTTGTGACAACCATCCGTCTGCCCCTTCCTGCGCTTCTCCGCTGGGAGACTTCACCCAGAGAAGAAATCAAGATAAGCAAGATAAACCTCCCCAGAACCCCCCGTTCCTCCCGCTCCAGCACCTGGAGAGGGGACGGAGATGAGATGCAATTGTCTGAAAACTTGGGGGCCTCTTAAGAAGTACCAGGAGGCCCAGATACCAAGCAGGTGCCAGGCTGCCTCACCTGCCATCTCCCCGCCAGCCTCCCCTCCTCAGTTTGGGGGATCAGAGGCCAGTCTGCGCCCCCTCAGCCCCCCTGCAACAGCCGGGGCCAACAATGACCCTCTGAAGTCTGTGGCTATGGCATCCTGGGCAGGCTGCCAGGGGCAGTAACTGCCGGCCAGATAATCCCTTAGAAACTATGTCAAATGCCCACACAGCAGTGTCAGTTTCCTGCTTTCCGGGGAGCCTGGTGGTGGGGGGGGGGGGGAGGTGACAGGGGGCCCAGGACCCCACAGTGGGGAACCCAGTCTGGACAGTTGCTTCGGGATGGTGGGCAGATCGGGGTGGGGGACTCACCTGTCTAGGAGGCTGGGTGGCCTCTGGGCAGGCGACAGGAGCTAGGGCCTGGGCTTCCGCCTGGCATCAGGGGCGGGGAGGGGACCCGAGGCTTGAGCTCTGGTCTTCCCACCTGTTTGCCCAACTTTGCCTCCCTGTGGTGGCCACAGGCTAGCCGGTCCCGTGCCAGGTGGAACCAGCAGGGCGACAGGCGCAGGCAAACCAGCGAGAGTGAGAGAGACCTGGTTGGGTGTGTGGCTCTGTTGCAAGGTGCTCTCACGTGGGAGCAGCTGACCTTAACCCCTGCCGGCCCAGAGGCCAGGGACGCCCAGTCCCGCCCTGCTTGCACTGGCCACCGCTGAGCCCTTGGCATCAGCAAGGGACTGGCTCATGTGGCAGGTCCTTGGGAGACATTTGTGGAAAAATTCAAGGATGAATGAATGAATGGCGCATTCCTGCCCCCCCATCCCCTCACTGCTCCCCTTGCCTTCCAGCCGGCACAGCATCCCACCGCTTGTGGCAGGGCTGCTCCTTCCATCCCCACAGATCTGAGCTCAAATTCTGCTTCTGTGCCACCAAGTGACCGGCCGGATTCCTACACTGAGAATTTTCTATCACTTCCCAGCTGGGCAGCTTTGGGCAAGTCACCAGCCCCCCAGTTTCCTTACCTAAAAAAATGGGAACAACGGGGACGTCCCTGGCGGTCCGGTGGTTAAGACTCCTCGCTTCCAGTATTGGGGTCACAGGTTCGATCCCTGGTTGGGGAACTAAGATTCCACATGCTGTGCGGCGTGGCCCAAAAAATATATGAAAATAATAATAATAATAAAATGAAAACTAAAATAAAATTTAAAAACGGGAACAACACTGGCGTCTGCTCCTAGGGTTGTTTCCTACAGTAAAGTGAATGAATGTCTGTCCAGAAAGTGCTGAGAACTCTGCTGGGCACACAGTAGAGTTGCACCTTCCAGCTGCGACCCACAGGTGGCTGGTCTGAATGAATGACATGCAGGTAAAATACACATCGGATTTGGAAGAGCAGCTGTGCAGAAAAGCATGTAAAATAGCTCATTGGTTTTACCTATCGATTCCCTGTAGAAATGATAATAGTTTTGAATGTATTGCGTTCAATGAAATATAGTGTTACAAGTTATCTCGCCTGCTTTTGGTTTTTTAATTTTTTCAAATGTGGTTGCTAGAAAATTTTAAATGACATTTAAAAAGTTAAACTGAAATGGGCTTGCCTTGTAGTTCTAGCAGAAAACACTGGAATAGGAGCTTAATACGTATTAGCTGTGCAGCCTTTTGCAGTCACATTCTGTTGCCATTGTATCACATCTGTATTAGTTTCAAAGTATTTGTTAGCAGCTGAAACGCCTTGTGTCTTGTTTGCTTGTTTATTTGTCTTCTAGATGTCTCTCTCTCTCTCTTTTTTTTTGGCCACGGCATGCAGCTTGTGGGATTTTATTTTATTTTATTTATTTATTTATTTATTTTGCGGTATGTGGGCCTTTCACTGTTGTGGCCTCTCCCGTTGCGGAGCGCAGGCTCCAGACGCGCAGGCTCCAGATGCGCAGGCTCCAGACGCGCAGGCTCAGCGGCCATGGCTCACGGGCCCAGCCGCTCTGCGGCATATAGGATCTTCCCAGACTGGGGCACGAACCCGCGTCCCCTGCATCGGCAGCCGGACTCTCAACCACTGCGCCACCAGGGAAGCCCAGCTTGTGGGATTTTAGTTCCCAACCAGGGATCGGGCCCTCGGCAGTGAGAACGTGGAGTCCTAACCACGGGATCACCAGGGAATTCCCTAGATGTCTCTTCACTGAGGTCGGGGATTTGGTCCTGTTTATTCGTGTATCCTCCTGGCCTAGAACAGTGTCTGGTATACAGTAGGTGCCCAATAAATATTTGTGGAATGAATTAATGGAATATGGGGAGGGGGTGGAAGACTCATAAAGTCCCTCTTACCTGCAGGACCCAGTGCTGACAGCAATAGCCACGAGGGGGCGCCCGAAACCAGACAACCAGCCCCAGCTGGGCAGCCTCAGTTTTCCATCCTGCAAAATGGGAATATTGAGCAGGCACTTGGGGGGATGAAGCAAGAGGCGCAAAAGCCGCTGCCCCACGGGATCCCGGCCCCTCCTCTCCATTCCCAGTTGTCTGAGCCAGTGGTTCTCAAACTCTATCAGGCATCCGAATTGCCTTTGAAAGACAGACTTTGCTCATTGAAAGACAGACTGTGGGTCCCCGCCCCCAGAGTTTCTGATGCAGGAGGGCTGGGCTGGGGCCCGAGAACCTACATTTCTAACAAGCTCCTGGTTGATGCTGATGGGGGCAAGTCCAGGCACCTCGCTTTGAGGATCACTGATGTAGATCTTCTCTGGAGACAGATTCAAAATGAATCAGGAGTTCTATCCATGGCGCGTGTCCAGAGAACTTCTGGAGCCTTTTTAAAAAATGGTGGCAAAATACACATAACATAAAATTTACCGTCTTAACCGTATTTAAGTGCACAGCTCAGTGGCATTAAGCACATTCTCATTGTCGTGCATCTATCCTCTCCACCCATCTCCAGAACTTTCTCATCTTCCCAAACTGAAGCTCCGTCCCCAGGAAACACTGACTCTCCAGCCCCTCCCCCACCCCGTGGTCCCCACCATCTACTTCCTGTCTCTATGGATTTGAGTCCTCTAGGGACCTCATGTGAGTGGGATCAGACAGTACTTGTCCTTCTGTGTCTGGATTCTCTCACTGAGCATCACGTCCTCCAGGTTCACGTACGTTGCAGCGTGTGTCAGAATTCCCTTCTTTTTAAGGCGGGATCATATCCCATTGTATGAATGGACCACATTGTGTTTATCCATCATCTGTTGATTCCCTGGAGTTGTTTGACTCCTCCTCTCTGGGTAGGCTCAATTCTAACAGGACACAGCTAACCTAGAGGATCCCTCCACCTCATCCTGGGTCCTGTTCTCTGTGTCTTCCTTTTTCTTGATTTGTCTCCTTGTTTTGATGGAGAACATTTCAGGACCATCTTTCTAAGCCCTGGGTCGGACCGAGGCCTGCTCCCTCTTGCTGATTCCCCCTTATCCCATCACCCAGCACCCCTAAGCCCAACCTTGTCGGCCTCCCGCTGACCTCACCAGCACCCTGACAATGAAGAGGGATCACGTGTCTGGAGTCGGACAGGCCTGGGTGAAAACAGCCCAGCTTCACCCACACCAGCAGAGTGTCTGGACTCCCCCACCTGCCTCCCAGCAGAAATCATTAATAATGAATAAAACTACTAATAGCAACTTTTATTACTCCCCAAACCATGACCTCAGAATGAATGACTGCCTAACCATATCGTTGGTGAGTTCACCATTAGACTTAAATAATATTATTATTCTTAATACAATAAGTAAAGGGGATGCTTCACAACACGGTTCTTTGTGTGATTCCAAATATGTGGCTTCAGCTCTCTGGGCTCCTGTTTTGTCATGTGTAAAATGGGGATGATAATAGTTCTCATCTGGTTGATCAAATTGTCTTCTAGGTGTAATGTTCTGTGTTAGGTATTGGGAATATGGTAGTAGTTAAAAAAAAGGAAACAAAAAGCAGGTCCCTAACTTATGGAGATATTGCATATAAAGGCTTTAGCACTAAGCTTGGCATTTAAGGATGTTATTGTTACATATAACTAAATTTTACTACGTTATATATCATAAATAATATTTTTACGTTACATATTAACATTACTTATTATAATACCATATTACTGTTTAATAGTCACGTTAATGTATCATGACAATATGACATACAATTTGTATATTGTGCATAATGATAAAAATTTGTTTCTTATTATTACGTAACTATTACTTATATCAAACATAAGCACATGTAATATAAATTTTATTTTTAATATGGTGATAATTTTTAACTGTAATTATTATTTATGCTCGTTATGTATAATAACGCTCTTACGTACTACAGTAATATTGACAGGAATGGCGCTGCCCTTCCACCCCTGGGCACGTGAGGGCGCTCGCGCCGCTCCTGGGGCCCGGGACGCACGCAGGCCCCGCCTCCGAGCCCCGATTGGCGGTGCGCGCGGTGCGCGATGGCGCAGCGCCTGGCCCCGCCCCTGGCCCGCCCCTGACTCCCTGAGCCCGGCCCCTTCCCTCAGCTCTCCAGCCGGTGGCGGTTGTTGTTGAGCGGCGGCTGCGGCCGCATCTCGGGTCGCAGCCTCCGGCCGGCCGGCCGCCCGCCTGCCGGCAGGTCCGCGCGCGGCCATGGAGCTGGAGGTGCCGGACGAGGCGGAGAGCGCCGAGGCGGGGGCCGTGACCTCAGAGGCGGCCTGGGCGGCAGAGAGCAGTGCGGCAGCAGGTAACGGTTCCGGACCTTCCTCCTTCTCTCCCCGCTCCCCGAATGGACCCGCCCTGCCCCCCCTGCCGGGGCCCAGTGGACCCGTCCGAGCGCCGGAGGGGCGTCGGGACCCGCAGCGGGGAGGCCGGGACGTTCCACTCGGGGGCGCTCGCGGGGGGGACGGAACGCCCCACTCCGGGGCTGGGGGACGCGCCGCGGGGCCCGAGACGCCCCGCCCTGGGGGTCGGGGTGGCGCCGCCCATTCCCGGGGTTCTTGGGGGAGCCGGCTGTCTGGGAGCGGGGGTTGGCGCAGGGCCCCATTCTGGGAGGCTGTGGGTGGAGCAGACCCCGTTGGAGACATGCGGGGAAGATGGGTCCTCACCTCTGGGAGGGGTGCGACCTCTATTTAGGACGCGTGGTGGGTGGGTGCACTGCCTCCTGCTGAGGGCGCTTGGGAACGACGTCCCACCCAGTGTTGTCAGGGGGCTGCTCTGCGTGTGGGATAGTGGAGTACCCCCGTTCCGATGGGGGACCTTGCCTCCAAGGGGTGACGCTGTCCCACATGTTTCCCCCCGCCCCGACCGTCTGGACCCACTACTCGGGGCCGCCCACTTTGCTGGTATCAGCTTCCGGGCCTCACCCGTTTCCCTGCAAGTCGTCACCCTGTGGGCACATCTTACTGGTCGTTAAGGGCAGGGGCTGCTGTGGCGGAAGTGGGGGGTCTCGGAGGCCAGATGGGTCAGCCTCCTGACTACCTCATTTTTGTGGAATTCACCAGACCTGGTTTCTAGTCCACTGGCCATTCCTTCCCTTTCTGGGTCTCAGTTTACCTCCTATAACCGGAGGTAGGTAGGGGGATGACATCTCCAGGCACCTTCAGTGCCAGGGCTTGCCAGCAGGTGGGGGAGGAGAAGGCCCCCTGCAGCCTTTTCCCTGGATGTTGGGGGGCTGCCGTAGCTCTGTAGGGGCAGTGCTTTCTTGAGCCCCTCTCCTTGGCATGCCTCCCTGGCCCTCTAGCAGAGCAGGTTTGGGGAAGGAGGCAGCCTCGCCCTGCCCTGTGGGCCCGCGGTCTGCCTTTCCCTGGGGCGGTGTGCAGAGCCCAGCCACTGCCTGGTTCCTTCTTGGTCAAGGTTGCAGGCTCCCAAATAGGAAGTTTCTGGATCCGCAGAGTTCTCTGTTCCAGGCAGCCCTCTCTGGCGAGTCCCCTGTAGACACCCACAGGGGCATCCATCCTCCTTCTCCCCCGGGCCTCCCGAAGCTTCCTTGGCAGGCAGGGAGATGCTGTGCTGCCTGGGAGTTGGGAGAAATGTCTGGAGAAAGAGCCAGAGCGAGCGAGCTCCCCCGGGCTCCAGAGGACTCCCACCGCTTCCTTTCCTGCTGCCATCTGGAGCTGCTTGGTGGGTTACCCTGGTTCAGCTCCAACAATCCGGCCCTCTGGCTCCCGTTCTTTGCTGGCGGCGATGCCCTGCCTGGCCAGCCCCAGACATGGCAGAGGGACCCGGCTGAAGTCCTTTGTCAGCCCCCTGACCTCCGCCAGCAGCCCTCTGCCCTGTGCTGGGCAGAGACACAATAGACTAGGATGCAGTGCCCACAGGAAAGCCACACAGCATATATTTGTCTTATCAGGGGCTAGGTGATCTGATGGGGGCAGATAAAGTCCCAGGCCCCGGCTGTGGTTGGGTCTGAGCACAGGGACCTGGCCCATAAGGGGCCGTCCCCACTCCTGTCCCCAAACCCGCAGAAATCCGGTTCCCACAGCTGATCACTTACTTCACTCACTTTAGGGTTAATAGCTGTCTGTCCTCCGCCGAACCCGTTTCTCTTAAGTTTGGGGAACAACTGTCCATGCCTTTCCTGCTGCTCGAACAGATGCATAAACACACAGATGGGTCTGTTTGCTCACCAGGGGGTTCGTACGATGCCAGAGTCTCGATGCCTCTGCGCTAGTTTGGGGCTGGAAAGTTCTTTGTTGTGGGTGCCGTCCTGGGCACTGTGGGGTCCAGCAGCATCCCTGCCCCCACTCACTTGATGCCAGGAGCCCCCCCAGTCCTGACAACCACAGATGTCCCTGGACATCGCCCAGTGTCCCCTGAAGACACAGTCATCCGGGGTGAGGGCTGCCGTACTTCACCTTCACCCATCATTCTGTAACTTGCTTGCTTTTTATCCATAATACGGCATTTTTTCCCCACGTTGGTATCAATTCTTTTCTTCAGAGAGAGAGAATATGGTGCTGTGATTGAGAAGGTGGAAACCCCTTATCCTGCCTGGGTTCCACTCAATTTCTCTGTGACCTCACAGGGCCTTGATCTCTCTGAGCCTCAGTGTCCCCATCTGTAAAATGGGGCCACACTGCCAGCTTTACCTGAGTTAGCGCATCAGCAGGTGGAGGGCGCTAGGTGAACTTTAGTGACAGCCCACCCCCTTTAGGCATGAGCTTCCTGCTGAGGGACGATCCAGTGGTTTCTGGAGCCGCCTTTTGCTGTCACAAGCGATGCTGCAGTAAACATCTTTGAACGTGGGCTTGTAGCCGTGGTACTTTCAGTTCTAGTGGTTGGAGTCCCCGCCTTGGAACGGCTGGGTCAGGCGCAACCAGATTGATGCCCGCTGGCTTTCTGGAAAGGTCCGGCAGGAGCCAAGAGAGACTATCTCCTCGCAGCATTGCCAGCTCCGGATGTTATCGGCCTCGGCCATTTTGGCCAATCTGATGGGAGGTGAAATGTATCGGTGGTGTTTTAGAATCCGGTTACTTTAAACTCCTGGGCTCCCGAGGCCCGGACCAGGGAAGGCCCGATGGTGTTCTCTGCTGGCTTTTGGGGACTCTGTGGAGTGCCTGGTTCTGTGGAGGATCTCAGGAAGGCTGGGCTCTTGGGCACATTCACGGGGCTCCTGTGGGTGTCCACGAGCTGCCTGTGGGCTTTGGCCTGAGCTGTGGCCTGGTGTTTCTGAGCAGTTTCCCTCCTGTCCTTCCTGCTTCCGTGATGTCTCAGAATAGTCAGCTGTGTTCCCCTCTGACCCCTGGCCCCTCCCACGTCTAACCTGGTGGCAAATTATGTCGGCTTTGTCTTCAAAGTGGACCGGAAATCCACCCATTTGCCCCCCACTCCCTGCCACCACCTGGTTCATCCATGTGAATTCAGCCCCATCATCCATGGCTGGCCTGGCCCCCTGTCCCTTCCTGTGCTCCCTCCCGCTCACTCCAGAAGGCTCCCACTAAAAGCTGACTCAGGCCCCGCCCCTCCTCTGCCCACAGCCCTCCAGGGTCCCACCTCCCTGGGACCTGCGCACCACAACGAAGAGTAGCCCCCCTTCGCTACAACTAGAGAAAGCCCGCACATAGCAACGAAGACCCAACACAGCCAAAAATAAATAAAATAAATAAATAAAT
Organism: Tursiops truncatus; assembly: GCF_011762595.2. Lineage (NCBI taxonomy): Eukaryota > Metazoa > Chordata > Mammalia > Artiodactyla > Delphinidae > Tursiops > Tursiops truncatus. The sequence goes on along the minus strand of NC_047036.1, from coordinate 169,317,179 downwards.
AGCAGATACTATCTAAAAAAAAACAAGAGAGAGAGGCTGATAAATGGGACCACATGAAAACAAAAACACCTGCCTGGCATTGATAATCATCTTAAGAGAAGATGGGAAAAGCTACTTAAACTTACTTGTGTCATGGATTTAAAAAAAAAATCTTCCGTAATATATAAAGAGCTCCCACAGATCAATAAGAAAAAGACTGGTAAATAATTTGAAAATGGGAAAGATACAATCAGTATACAGTTCCCAGAAAATGAATAAGAGTCCTGAGATGTGTAGGATTAAATGCAGGAATGGGGTGAGTGGTGAAAAGGGGTCTGCCCAAGTCCTCCCTGCGGCCCACAAGGCCCTGCACGACCTGCCCCGTCCCCTCCCTGCCCTCCCCTCCTCCCTCTCTACCCCTCGCTCACTCTGCTCCAGACACACGGGCCTCCTCGCGGTTCCTCCAGCTCGCCAGGCCTGGTGCTGCCCCACTGTGCCCTCTGCCTGGCATGCTCATCCTCCATATCCCTGTCATTTGCTTCCTTAGTTCTTTCAAGTTTTTGCTCTACTGTGTCCTCTCAACGAGACTTCCCATGACATTTGAGGGAGGCCTGAAGGAGGCGCAGGAAGCCAGCAGGGCCCAAGCAAAAGGCCTCATGTGCTCGAAAAGCAGCGTCCGGCCAGCATGGCTGGGGGTGGGGCCTCATCACCAGGGGCCTCCTCTGTAGCTGTGGGCGGATTGTAACCGCCGGCAGCAGCGTCCCTCCTCTGCTCATTGGTAGTCAACAATGGCCTTTGGAGGCAGAAGGCTCCCGGTTCTAATCCCGCCCTGGCCACTTTCTAGTGAGGCCATGTCCGGCGCTTGGCCCGGCAGCCTGGTCCTCTCCGTGGAGAGCCCTCAGGAGCCGGACCGCCTTTGCCAGCCAGGGGGTCCTCTGCCTCGGTGTCTCCATCTGTGAAATGGGCGTGATGACTGTGCCTTTCTCGTGGAGCTGGATCAGGTCGATTGGCTTGTAGAGCCCTGGAAGGGTGCTGCCCTGGCTGGCCCCACGTGGGTGCCAGCTCGAGGGACCGCTTCCCCCAGAGCCTGGGTGGGCGGGGCCGCCGTCTGACTCGGCTCACGGGGACGTGCGGTCACCTCTTGCTTTGCCCTTGGGCAGGGCCTGTTGGACATTATGGAGCACCTCCTGGGGGGGCAGGGGTCCGGCACCTGGGCTCCCTCACCTTCAGATTGGTAGGGGTTAGGATGCGATGGCGAGCTAGTAAACAGGTGAGGCCCGCGGTTGCAGACTGGGGCCCCGGGTCCATCCCGCCCACCGGTTTTTGTCTGTCACGTCTTCCTGACGCTTCGCCACACCCTGTCATTCGCCTGTGGTCCACGGGGCTGTCTAGCTACAGCGGCAGAGCTGAGAGTTGAGACAGAGACCCGTGGCCTGCAAAGTTGGAGACACTCACTGGCTGGTCCTCTACGGAGAACGCTTGTTGACCTGAGTCAGACCACGCCAGCCCATGGGGAGCTGCCAGAGCAGTGAAATGGGCGCCGTGGCCCCAGGGGGTGACCAGGGCCTGCTGCTACCAGGTGGTCAGGGGAGCAGGTGACCCAAGCAGCTGCGGTTGAGCATTCAGGCAGAGGGATCAGCAGTGCAAAGAGCCTGAGGCAGGAATGAGCGTGATTTGTTCCTCAGAAGGGAAGGGGTGGGGGGCCTGGCCCTGCTCGGGTTCTGGTCTGAGTCCAGTCGGTGGTGCTGGTGGGTTTAAGCAGGGCAGAGAGTCATGTTTTACAGAGCGAGAGCCCTCTGCCTGCCTGGTGGGGAGGGGCTGCGGGGGTGGGCATCCAGGTAAGTGGGGCTGGGGGCCTGGATGGTGGTCTTGTGGCAGGGAGGGTGGGTAGGGAGGCCTGCACCCTGGAGTTGGTGGGGGGAGGGCGGTTGGTGAGGGCCCAAGGAGGAGCAGGTCTGGGGGTCCAGGCCCTGGCAGGCTTGTGCTGATGGGTGAGGAGCAGATCTGGGGGGCTGCTCGGGGCCCCCAAGGCTGGTGGATTCCCACGGGATCCTGGGCAGTGTGGCCTGGGGCTTGACCGGGCTCAGCCCTGCCTGGGCTGAGGACAGTGTGCCTGCCTCCACCTCTCAGAATGAGGGCAGGGGTCCCAGGGATTCGGCGGGGCATGGAGAGGTGAGCCCCGCACCCCCGGCGGTGCTCGTTAAGTGACAGCCGTGTGGCCCGGGCATTTACCAGCTTGGTGACCAGGCCCCGGGCCCTCCTGTTCCTGCTGCCCACACTGAGCTGCGTGGCACCACGTGTGACAGGGCAGGTCGGGATCCCGCTGGGGATTTTCTGACTGCTGCCAGCTGGACAGCGGGGACTGCGCACGTGGGGGGATTACTGACCTGGGGATTAGCCTTGGCGCCCCTGTACTAGGTGCCACCAGGCCCCATGGAGGGGTTAGGGGTCCAGCCTGAGGGGCCGCAAGTGCCTGAGCCAGTGGGAAGGCATTTGGAGACCTGGCCTCTGGCTCTGACCAAGGAAAGAGACCCCAGCATCTGCCCCAGTTGCTATTCTCTCTCGATCATGCACGTGTCATGCACACACATGGGCCGTTATCCTGGGGGCACGGGGTTGCCGTTGAAGGTTTGGGGCTGTGGGGTGCAGGTCAGGTGTTCGTGAGCAGATGCTGCTGAAGACTGCTTGGGCCGGGTGCTGGGGAGGCCCGAATGAGACGGGCACGGTCCTTGTGTGCGTGCCGGGGGTGCGGGTGGGGTGTGTGCAAACAGTAAGTGATGCAAGGAGAGAGAGGTGTAACACGGCAGGGGAAGCGAGTGCCGTGGGGAAGAGCAGAGTGGAGAAGGGGAGAGAAAAACGGGCGTGGGGGGAGTGATGGAGGCCAGGTACTCAGGAGGGGCGACGGGCAACATCTGAGCAGAGATATACAGGAAGGAGGGGATGTGCACTGAGGGGGTGTGGGGAGAGGCTCCCAGGCAGAGGGCACAGCCCGTGCAAAGGCCCTGGGGCAGGACTGTGCCTGGGTTGTTGCAGGAACAGTAAGGAGGCCCATGTGGATGGAGCAGAGTGAGTGAGGGGGAGAGAGGGAGGAGGGGAGGACAGGGAGGGGATGGGGCAGGTTGGGCAGGACCTTGTGGGCCGCGGGGAGGACTTGGGCTTTTACCCCCAGGGAGGAGGGATCCCTGGAGGGCTGTGGGCAGATTAGGGGCGGGGCCTGACTTAGGTGCTCACGGGCTACTTCTGGCCACTGTGGGGGAAAGACTGTGGGGAGGGAGTGTGGGAGCCCGGGACCACGGTGGAGGGGACTCTGCTGGTCCAGGTGGTGATGCTGGGACTTGGGCTTGGGTGGAGGCAGGAGGAAGGAGTGATGCAGAGCAGATTTTAGAAGCCGAGTTGACTGAACTTACTGAAGGGGTGAGTGTGGCGGGGGAGGGGAGAGTAGAGGGTGACTCCCAGGTTGGGGTCTGAGCCCCTGGAAGGGCAAGCTGCCTCAGCTGAGATGGGGGACGGTCGGGCGCAGTGTGAATATGAGACATGGAGACGTGGGGGGCAGAGGACCAAGTTTGGAGCCCAGGGGGTTATTGGGCAGACGGCCATGGGGCGAGGAGGTGGGGACGAGGCAGGGAAAGGGCCTCCTCGTGCAGAGCGATGACCGGGCAGCTGATGTGTCCGTGGGGGACACGTCGTAGAGCCCCTGGCAGGACATGGCCTTTACAGCGTGTGACGAGGGGAGGTGACCGAGGGGCCGAGCGCAGGTGGAGAAGAGTCAGGATGTAGGGTCCCAGCAGCCACGGGAAGCTCATTGGTGAAGCAGCATCCAGGCACGCCTTCCTCTCGGGGATCCCATGAGGATTAGATGAGCCAGCGCATGTGAACCGTCCAGGACGGGGCCCAGCTTGTGGGAAATGGAGGCCCTGTCTCTGCAAGCCAGTTCGGACGCGGAGAAAGCACGGGTCCTTACTGGGGTTTCTGCAGGATGGGAGGGACGGGCAGCGTTGGCACCCTGAGCCAGCTTGGGATCGGCTCGTTCGATGGCGGCGGCTGTGGGCTGGCATGGGCTCTGGCTGGGGGCGGTTGAGGCGGTGCCCCTGGGCTTGCGTGTGAGCAGGATGAGGAGTGCTGAGGGTGTGGCCCATAGTGGCTTGGTTGGCACGGCAGAGATCTGCTCACAGGCAGATGGTTTGTGATCTAGGGGCTGGCTGACTCCAGGAGGGACAGTCCCCAGGTCTGCAAGGTCCCCGAGATGTCAGAGCATCATAAGATGCACGTGATGAACCCAAGGTGAACCGTTCCAAGTTCCCTCCAGCAAGGGTGAGAGCTCCGTGCCTCGCCCATTTCTTCCATCTTTGCCAAACTTATGGCACAAAGGGAGGTCTGGGTATTTATCATAACGTGAATCAGAGGGAAATGTGAATCAGAAGGAAATGTCTTCACATATTTTTTCCTTTTAATGTTTCATCTTTGTTTTATTAAAAATGTATCCCAGCAAAGGGAGCAGAGACTTGCCCGCCCAGGTCACACGGCAGTCCAGTGGCACTGGACTGCCTCACCTTGACAGCATCCTGCACTTTGTCAGAGCTGGAAAATGGAGCATCGGCCACCAGGGAGTCCTTGGTGCCTTTGCCCCCACAAGCATTCATGTCTCCACTCTGTCTTGTCTTGATTCCACACTCACAGACCCCTTTTCACCACTCACCCCACTCCTGCATTTAATCGTACACATCTCAGGACTCTTATTCATTTTCTGGGAACTGTATACTGATTGTATCTTTCCCATTTTCAAATTATTTACCAGTCTTTTTCTTATTGATCTGTGGGAGCTCTTTATATATTATGGAAGATTTTTTTTTTTTAATCCATGATACAAGTAAGTTTAAGTGGCTTTTCCCCATCTTCTCTGAAGATGATTATCAATGTCAGGCCGGTGTTTTTGTTTTCATGTGGTCCCATTTATCAGCCTCTCTCTCTTTGTTTTTTTAGATAGTATCTTCTATTTATTTATTTATTTATTTATTTATTTTTGGCTGTGTTGGGTCTTCATTGCTATGTGTGGGCTTTCTCTAGTTGTAGCAAACGGGGGCTACTCTTCGTTGTGGTGTGCAGGCTTCTCATTATAGTGGCATCTCTTGTTGCAGAGCACGCACTCTAGGCACGTGGGCTTCAGTAGTTGTGGTGCGTGGGCTCAGTAGTTGTGGCTCTCGGGCTCTAGAGCACAGGCTCAGTAGTTATGGCACACGGGCTTAGCTGCTCCGCGGCATGTGGGATCTTCCTGGACCAAGGCTCGAACCTGGGTCCCTTGCTTCGGCAGGTGGATTCTTTTTTTTTTTTTTTTTGCGGTACGCGGGCCTCTCACCGTTGCGGCCTCTCCCAATGCGGAGCACAGGCTCCAGACGCGCAGGCTCAGCGGCCATGGCTCACGGGCCCAGCCGCTCCGTGGCATGTGGGATCTTCCCAGACCAGGGCACGAACCCATGTCCCCTGCATCAGCAGGCGGACTCTCAACCACTGCGCCACCAGGGAAGCCCAGCAGGTGGATTCTTAACCACTGCACCACCAGGGAAGTCCCTATCAGTCTCTTTTTATGGTTTCCCAGTTTGGCGTCATGATGGAAATGTGTCCTCTGTTCCGAGGTTACAGTTAAATTCTTCTAGTACTTCTATAACTTTACTTATTTTTTTCTTTACATTTAAATTCTTGCTTTATTTGGCATTTATCCTGGCATGAGATGTACAAGGGTTTAATTGAGCCAAGTCTTCCCAGGTGGCTCAGGGTCAGCCCACCCCCGCTTCCTGGGTAATCTGCTTTCCTCACGGATTTCAGGTGCCACCTTGATTACAGACCAGATTCTTGCGTGTAGCTGGTCTATTTCTGGGCTTTCTGTTCGGTTCTCCTTGTCTGCCTCTGTCTTCGTGCAAAAGGCATGCCTTCAGCTACAAATAATAACATGCTTACTGGAAAAAAGCAGCAGCCCAGACCTGCAGTCAGTGGAAAGTGAGCATTTATTTGTCTTGACCCTCCGTTTCTACGGAGGTAATGACCGTTATTCCGGATGTTTACCTGTCTCCATATATATTATTTTTTTTTTAACGTTTTATTTTGAAGCCTGTGGAAAGTTGCAGGGACACTCTGGCGACACCCACACGCCCTCTGCCAAGGGAGGGAGGACACGCGGGGCCAGGCTCCACCTCTGTCACCCCATCATCACAACTGATCCCCATGCAGCAGCCTCGTGTGATGTACGTTTCTGTTTAAAGACGCCTTGTCTGATATCAGTTGTTGATTCATTCACGGCGGGGATGTAACCCTTGCCTGAACTAAGCTCATCTGACACACGTACTGTCCCCATGAGCACGTCACCGTCCTCCTGCACGTGGGACACCGGCCAGCAAGCACTTCAGCTCCACGCTGGAGGGCCGTTTTAGATGCAGAATCACTCACCAAAAACACAAAAATGCAGAAAACATGGCACTAAAGAGACTACGGAAAGTACACTTGTCTGTGGTCTGAGAGCTGAACCGAGCAGGCAGGGCGTCACCTGGCTCGGGCTCGCTGGGCACGTGTGTGGGACACTCGAGACCTTGCTGCCCTGCGTGTGCCTGAGAACGAGCGTGGCAGCCCCCTGCGTGTGGGTTACAGATAAATTCCAGCCGGTAGGTGGACTTGCAGACGTGGAATCTGTAAGTAAGGAGGACGGAGGACGGGCTGTACATCCGATAAACAAAGACGCTCTCTGAGCTGAGTGCAGGGGTCACGTGGAGGAAATGGAACATCGGCGCAGCCCGCAGTCAGGATTCACAGTTTTGTGAATTAACCCAAACCTTCCCTTATGGTAACTTTTTTTCCCTCTCCCGGATTCAGTCCAGAATCCACATGGCATTTGGAGACGTGAGGTCGGCGGGGCCCTCCAAGGGCCCGAGAGTGGACAAGCCTCCTTCCTGGGCTGACAGTCCCTCTGTGACCCTGACCCAGCCGCCTGAACCCTTCCACCTGCGGAGCCACTGAGAATGTGCCTGGTGACCCCCGGAGCTACCCTCCTTGCCTCGTTCCTCCTCCCCACTGTACAGTCCGTCCTCTGCCTGCTCCTCCAGGAAGCCCACCCGATTTCCATGACTGAGTCCGCCCCCCTTAGATCTTCCATGTGGTGATTGTCTGCTGACCTGAGGGCCGTCTCTGCCCAGAGCCTCGGGCTCTGAACTTTGGCGGCAGGCCGGTGCTCAGCCCAGACAGATGTTAGGCTGTGTCTGTGGCATGAGTTGTGAAGGTTCTGGAACCTTCTTTCTCTTAGGGCCTGTGAGTTCTGGATTAACACCTTGCCCCCCACCCCCACCCCTGGCCCTGTCCTTTGCAAGGTTTCCTGTTTACCACTGTGGAAACACTTGCTCTGTGCAGTGAAATGGTGGGGGGGCAGTATGGGCTGCTGGTCAGGGCTTGGCCCCCAGCTGCACCCTCCCCTCCAGCCACAACAGACCCTTTCTTTGCTGTTCCTGGAGAATGTCCTGTCACCACAGGGCCTTTGCATGTGCCCCCCCCCCCCCCCCCCCCCCCCCTAGAATTCAGCTTTCTCGGGATTTTTCTTTTCCCTCCTTTGGAAAGCTGCCGTGTGTTTCTGGCACAAAATACAGGCCTGGCCCCACCCTCATACCCACCTCAGGCACCTCTGTTGCCAGCCCCTTGGGAGGCACTCGCTGTGCACACCTGCCCTGGTCACACACCTCCTACTGTTGCGTTTGTAAAATGCAAGCAGACCTCGGAGACACTGCAGGTTTGGTTCCAGACCCCTGAAATAAAGCAAATACCTTAGTAAGGCAAGTCACATGAATTTTTGGTTTCCCAGCAGATATAAAAGTTATCTTTGGGAATTCCCTGGTGGCCCAGTGGTTAGGACTCTGCGCTTCCAGTGCCGGGGGCACAAGTTTGATCCCTGGTTGGGGAACTAAGATCCCACAAGCCGCGTACGACCAGAAAAAAAAAGTTATCTTTACACTATACTGTAGTATTATTAAGTGTACAGTAGCATTATGTCTAAAAAACAATGCACATACCTTAATTTAAAAATACTTTATTGCTAAAAAAACGCTAACGGTCACCTGAGCCTTCAGAAAGTAGTAATCTTTTTTTTGATAGTAACATAAAATATCACTGACCACAGATCAGCATAACAACGTAATAATAGAGACAGAGTTTGAAATGTTGTGAGATATAACACAGTGTGACTCAGAGACACGAAGGGAGCAAATGCTGTTGGGAAAATGGCGCCGATAGACTTCCACAGACCTTCATTTTGTCAAAAACTCAGTATCTGCTCAGTGCAGTAAAGCGAGGTTGGCCTGCAGACCTCATTCTACTCTTAGACTTTTTTCTAAACACTTTTTTTTTTTTTTTTTTTGGCGTTACGCGGGCCTCTCACTGTTGTGGCCTCTCCTGTTGCGGAGCACAGGCTCCGGACGTGCAGGCTCAGCGGCCATGGCTCACAGGCCTAGCCGCTCCGCGGCATGTGGGATCTTCCCGGACCAGGGCACGAACCCATGTCCCCTGCATCGGCAGGCGGACTCTCAACCACTGCGCCACCAGGGAAGCCCAGTGGTGTCAGTTTTGACCAGCTTCTGTTTTTTTTTTTTCTTTGGCTGCTGTGCCTTGGTTGTTGTAGTGAAGAAATTCCTACCTGACCCAAGGTCGTGAGGATTTACCTGTTTTCTTCTAAGGGTTTTATGGTCTCAGCTCTTGCGTTCGTGTAGGTTTGTGGTGCGTTTTGAGTTACTTGTGTTGCTGTGGGCGGGACCCCAGTGTTTCCCCCGTCCAGTTGTCTGGGTGCCCTTGTGGCCTGGCCTCTGGTCATAGCGGGGGCCAAGACAGACCCTGGCCCTGCCTCCAAGGAAGCCCCCAGTCTGGGAAGCGCGAGATGGACCGTAATCACCAGCCACACGTGGGTCCAGTGGTGACAGTGGTGTCAGGCCTGTCCCCTCCCTGCCCTCACCTCTTGTCACTGACTCTGCTCTGGCATCACAGCCTCTTGCCGACTGCCCCCCACCCCCTGCCCCCCCTCCAGCTCTGCAGGCACGGTCCTGCCCCAGGACCTTTGCACCGGCTCTTCCCACTGCCTGGGAGGCTGTGCTGGCTCTCAGCTGGCTCTTTCCTGTCTCCTTTCCTGGATACAGTCGTTGCTCAGGCCGAAGCCTGCCGTCTGGAATCAAGTCCGTCCATCCCCTCTCGATCCTGGGTGACCTCAGGTGAGTGACCTGGTCTCTCTGAGCCTCAACTTCCACATCTGTCACATGGAGGTAATCGTAATACCTGCCTTACAGGTCCGTTGGGCAGATTAAACAAATTAACAGCCCTGGCCTCATGGTACAGACTCGGTCAGCGTTAACTCTTTGTCCCTGCTGCCCTGGCTGGTCCCTGGAGTGACTGGAGGGTTGGAGCTGGTGGCTCGCACAAAGCAGCCTGTGCCCTGGGGCTCCTGCCCCCTATGTGCCCTCTGAGCCAAGCCCTGGCTCCCTGGCCCCGGACCTCGTCATGACTCCTGGGGCCATCACCAGGGAGAAGGGGGTGGGTGCTAGTGCCCACGATCCTGCCAAGTGCCAGGCACCCTGGGCTGTTGATGTGCAGGAGGCTGTGATTGCTGCCCGCACGGGGCTCATGGCTACTAAGGGAGCAGCCACCGGAGGAGCAAAACTATAAAAAAGAAGGTTTAAACCAAGCAGACTTATAAGTGGCGGAGAGTGGGGTTGGGAGCCAGCTGCAGCCGGTGGTCAGGGAGGGTCTCTCTGAGAGGGTGGCGTTTGATCCAGGCCTGAATGGTGAGCTGGGGAAGAGCGTTCACGCAGAGGAGAAACACGTGCAAAGGCCCTGGGGCAGGACTGTGCCTGGCGTGTGTGAGGAGCAGTGAGGGGGCCACATAGGGGGAACACAGTGGGGGGGGGGGAGGAGGAGGAGGTGCGGGCCGGGAGGGCCCTCCATCTGGACAGCTCTCCCATCTCCATCCACTCTTCTCGTTTGTGCCTCAGGGGCCATGTTGAGACCCAGGTAGCATCGGTTAGTTATTGCCTTGTAACAAATTACCCCAGAACTTCGTGGCTTAAAATAGTAATAAACATTTATCATCTCACACTTTCTGTGGGTCAGGAATCTTAGGGTGGCTTAGCCCCAAACCTCGCGGCTCCATCTCTCACGAGGTTGCAGTGAGGCTGTGGGCTAGGCTGGAGGAGCCGCCCCCAGGATGGGCCCCTGCTGTGGCTGTGGGATCAGGCAGCTTGTTTGGCCTTGGAGCCTCTGTTTTCTCATCTGTAAAATGGGGCACTTGTAGCCCTTGTCTTACTGGGTGCAGCTGGGCAGTCAGCTCCACCATGCCTGGCTCAGAGGGGCCTCGAAGTGCAGGAGCCCCTGTGACACCCCCAGGGCCCAGCTGACCGTCAGGGGCCTGGCTCCTGGTCTGGCCTAGGGTCTGGGGGCCCCTGGGAAATGGGGCCCAGAACTGGACTGTGAGAGCAGCACCCCGCAACCGGCAGTACCACCCCGTGAGCAACCAGGGGGCCTCCGGCCACGGCCCCGCCTCCCTCAGTGCCCTCGGTCTGCTGGAATCCAGTGCGGTGTGTGCCACCCAGCCCGGGCTGCTGGAGAATAAAATACATCTGGGAGGCAAACTGGGCCAAGAAACCTCGAGCATCAGTCCTGAGATAGCGCGTGACCCTCTGCCAGGCACCTTCAGGGTGGGGGAAGCACTGTCCCCACCGCGCTCTGGCCACTGTCCTCCGACCTGGCTCCTGTCTGCCGGCCCCTTCCCGAGCACTGACGCTGGCGACCTGGTTTCCCCTGGGGAGCCCCTGTCCAACCCACAGGCAGGGCGCCTCGGCCCTGGGTGAGTGGGACCAGGCCTGGCTGCATCAGAGCCTCACTGCTCTGGGACTTCATGTGGGACAAGAGGATGGAGGGGCTGGTCCACCCCACACCCAGGTGCCTGCCGGGGGGGGCAGCAGCAGAGCTGAGATGGGGAGACTGAGTCCTCGGGGCCCCCAGCCCAGTGAGGCTTGAAGCCCATCGCCCAGCCTCCTTGGTCTTGGTAGGTTGCAAGCTTTCTCTGTGAGGGGTTGGATGGTCTCTGTGGGAGCTGATGCTGCCATGATTGTGAATGAGTGGGTGGGGCCGTGTGCCAATAAAACTTTATTTATAACAATTGCAGTGGGGGTTGAGTCCCCAGGGCAGTTTGCCGGCCCTTGACTTACATTAACAAATATTCCCCCCCTCACACATCTTTTTTCTCCAAGCAGCGTGAATTGGGTTTCTGTCTCGACTCAAAACACCCAAATACCCCTTCTCTGAGCCCAGTTTCCCCCACTTAATAGGAGAGACGAGTAGGGCATCACTCAGGACAGGCTGGGCCGGAAGCACCACGGGCCGTGGCCATTCTGGGCCTTCAGCCCTTTGTCTGATGTCCAGCTTGAGGGAACGTGTCTGAGACTCGTGAGGGCTGCGTCCCCACTGCTCATCTCTGAGGCTCTTGGTGGTGCTTTTCCTCAGCCTCCTCCATGCAGCCATCCAGGGTTTCTCGCTCAGCCGATACTCACTGAGGTCTACTCCATGCCCAGCTCTGGGCTGGTGCGGGTACACTGAGGGGGCTGGAGAGGGGAAGCCTGTGCCGTGGAGCTCTCAGTGGAGTCAGGAGAGCACCAAAGGTGGGGTCACAGTGTGTCGTGCCAGAGGGAGAGACCCAGGCCTCCAGGAGAGGGTAGAGCCGGGACTGCCGAGGTCCTAGGACGGGCATGGGGAAGGCGAGCTCCACCTGGGTGTGAACCAGATGCGGCTTCCCTCACCCCAGCACCCAAATCCGCAGAGGAGGAGGTGCGGTGATAGTGTGGGCCCGGTGGAAGGCTGCGCACGGCCAGGCACATCTGTGCCCCGGGGCAGAGCGAAAGTCGGTCATCCAACATGAGGTGAGCTTGCGCTCCGTGCCAGGCTGGTGCCGGCCCTGGCAGCGACTCTGTCCTTGAGCCCAGTGGAGGCGGGGACAGGTGACCAGATGGCCGCAGGGCCCCAGGCCAGGTTCAGGACACAGTTGGCAGCACAGCTCCACCCGGAGGGTCAGGGAAAGCCCCAGAAAGGGTTCGGGAGGAAGCTTCTGGTTGCTGCTGTGCAGACGGGCCAGCCCAGCTTGGCCTGGTGGCCTGAGCACCTCCGAGAGTTGCCCTCGGGGGCTCAGTGAGTCTGCAGGGACCCAGCTGCACACGGGGCCCTGGGGACCCCCTGGAGCTCCACTTAGCTCACACTTTGCACGGGAGACATTAATCCCCACCCACCCCAGAACAGAAAGACTTTCTCCTTGATTTCCTTTTAAAGGTTTTTTATCTTTTGCTTTTAAGTCTTTTCCTGTCCAGGGTTGATTTCTGTGTATGGTGTGAGGCAGGGGTCCCCAGCAACTGGTTGTCTGGGTGTCAGGTGGACATTCCCCAGCAGACCTGCAGCGCCCTGCATATACTGTCTGGCGGGAGGCTGCTCTCGGCTCCCCTGATGCCTGCCCTGCCCGGGGCTCAGGCCGCCCAGCTGGCTCCCCGCAACCATCGAGTCTGCTGAGAAGGGGAGGTGGCCGTGGCCCTGGAGGGCAACCACAACTCCCTCCCCACACAGAGGACTCCGGAAAGGAACCCAGGCACGCAGGGATGTTATTCCAAGGGCGAGGGTTGTGTGGCTCCCTGGAGATGTTGGTGTGAAGGGACACGAGGCCAGGAACCAGATGGGAGGGTGTGAAGTGGGCCATGTTCGCTTAGGGGGAGCTCAGACCTCGCATGGCTGCACACCTGGGTCAGCAGGGGAGCGTGTGGTGCCAGCTGTCCAGTGCTGCTTCCACCGTGTCCTGGCTGCGCCCCCATGACCGTCCCCACCAGACTCACCAAGTGAACATGCGTGATGAATGGAAGAAAGTGGGGGAGGGTGACAATGGGAAAACTAATAAGGTGCGTTTGGGGGCGGCTTTCTATGTGCCTCAGACTCCTCTCCACACCCTGGGAGCTCAGCACTGTTCTTTACCTGTTTGGCAGGGGGTAAACTGAGGCTCAGGAGGTTGGGACTTGCCCCTGAACTGCCAGGCTAGGAGGGGAGTTCCCCGTGTCACCTTGCGAGCTGGTGCTGTCCTGCCTCTAAGGACAGGGAGCTGGGGGGTGAGGCTGCCAGTCTGACTCTGAGCTCTCTAGGAGCCAGAGCGAGGAGGGAAATGGGACTGGCAACTGCTTCATGGTGAGAAAAGAGGCCTTATTTCCTGGTGCCAGGACCTCGTGTGTCTTGACGGCTTGAGTTGATGAGATACCTTTGCTAAGAGGGGGCCCTGCCCCCATTTGTCCCCCTGCCCCCAGTCCCGCGCTGTTGGGTAAACGGGCCCAGAGCTGTGTGGCAGCGCAGCTGGCTCTCCGAAGGCCTGGCCTCCTGGAGCGTGTTTGCACACAGTGCACTTGTGTGGGTCTCTGCATCTCTCCGCCAGCTGCTGGATGGGCAGCCCGGGGTGGGGAAGGGGCTTGCCCTGGAGCCTGGTCGATCTCAGAGGCTGAGAACCCCACCCAGGCCCCGGGGCTTGCTGGCCATGCAGCCTTGGTCAAGCTCCGTGGCTCCAACCCCTGGTTTACCTGGAAACGGCACCAGAGCCTTCCTCCCCCTCAGGCCTGTGATGTGACTCTCGGTACAGCGAATGGTGACGTTGCAGCCTTTGAACTCGCTGGACCTCTGGACCTCAGCCTCCCTGGCTATGAAGTGGGTCCAACGGTGATTACCTCCCAGGGGTGTTGAGAGGGTTGGAGACTCAGCTAGTGGGGCGCCAGCCCAGTACAGGGAGGGCTGTGTGTGCCATAGCCTTTTATTACGGGTGCCTCAAACAGAATGCAAGGCAGACAGGATGGTAGGAGTAAGTATATTTTTATCATGAAATATTTTAAACACCCAGAGAATAGTATAATGAACCCCCATGTACAGGCTCTGCCCCCCCGTACCACACATCTTTATGTTTGCTCCGGGTCTCCCCCCGGCACTGCTGATGTCAGGCTGGGTCATTCCCTGCGGGTATCCTGGGAGCTGTGGGTTGTGGAGCAGCATCCCTGCCGCCACCAACTGGATGCCAGGAGCCCCCTAGTGGTGACGACCACAGATGTCCTCAGACATTGTGCAGTGTCCCATGGGAGCAGGCCACCATGGGTGAGAACCACCTTTAGGTCACTCCCCTCACCGGGACGCCTGGGTGGCCTCTGCTGGGTCTCCTCTGACCCTGCACGGAAACTGCTTGCTGACCCCTGACTTAAGGGATAAACAAAAAAAGATTCATTTAACCTGCATAGTAACACATTGTTGTCTTTTATTTTATTGTGTGCTTTTCTGGGTGTTTAAACTCTCTTCTTATTAAACATTAGGCAAGGAACCAGTTTCCTCTGGAGTATTTTATCTGTAAAACAGGACCCTATACCTAAGGGATGCTCACTGAGGTTGTTACGAGTGAAGGAATGAAGGAATGAAGGAATGAGTGAACAGACAGGATATCATCTGGGAAGTCGCTTACTGGGGAAAATTTTTCATTCCTCACCTGGTTCCATTCACCGTTCCGGGGTGCAAAGTGATAAATGCAAAATCATAAGAGAAAACGTATGCAAGAGGAAGGAAATAGCTTGTATTAATCCCCACACATTTTTTGGAGACCTGCCATCTGTTCTGAAGTTCCAGACCATGGCCCGAGTCCTCCCGCGGTGAGGCCCCACGCGCTACGCCACAGCCCCAGCTGGTTGGTGGCTGTGGACTCGGAGCCACCTGGCTGTGACGGGGAATCAGACCTCGGGTGTGGATTCCTCCAGTGGGCCCAGCCAAGCCCCGCTGTGGGCTGGGCGGGGCTTCCCAGCATCCGTGTCTTCATCCATTCATTTGCTGACTCAGCGAGCACCTGCTGTGCGCTGAGCGCTGCTCTAGGCATCAGCTGTCACCTCCACAGGCCGTCTCCCGCGTGTTCCCAGCCCTGCGTGTCCAGCCACCTCCAGGATGTCCCTCCCGGGCCCCTGTCTCAGTGATAGGGGTCCCAGCCCCACTTCCTCCCGTGACGGGGTCTCCTCATCCTGGCCGTCCTCCTCTGAGATTGCCCCCCGATCCGTCCATCCCCTTCTCTCCATCCTAGCCTCCCCTGCCCCAGCTCATTGGACCTGTAGTTACTATGCTCCTACTGTGTGGCAGCAGGCGGGCTAGGTCTGGGGAAGAGGCTGTGAACGAGACAGTCCGGTCTCTGCTCTCCCAGGAAGGAGCAAGGCGATCAAGAAGTTAGCTTCAGACAGTGATGTGTATCATGAAATAAACGGGCGCGGTAGAGGGTGCAAGGGGTTGGGGGTGGGAAAGGGCCGGCGTGGTTGGGGAAGGTCTCTAGGACGAGACATTCATGCTGAGACCCGAGCGCGGAGGACAGGAGCCAGCCACGAGGAGGTGTAGGGATAGCGCGTCCCAGGCAGAGGGCACAGCAAGTGCAAAGGCCCTGAGGTAGGCACGTGCCTTCTCCAGTGTGTGATGAGCAACGCCTGTTACGCCGTGCCTCGGGCTTGGCACGCTGGTGCTCAGTAGTGTCCGCTACTGCCCCTGTGATCACTCACATTCTTTGGGCAGAATCTGCTCAAAAATGTGTTTCTCCAAAGTTCAAAAACACCTGACATCAAAGGTGAAAATTCACCTTTAATCCGGAGGAAAAAGATTTTATTAAGGAAATCTTCAACCGTACTGAAAAGGTGAAAGAATTGGACAGTGGACACTGACTGATTACCGCTTGGATCCTACAATTAACATTTTGCTGTATTTACTTCATCCCTCCATCCACCTGCCCATCACTCCTCCATCCTTCTCTCCATCTAATTTTACGGATGCATTTCAGAGTTGCAGACATCAGCACACTCCACCTGAAACACTTACGTATGTGTATCACTAACTAGAGTTTGATATTTTTCAACATGTTCTTTGGGATGTTAACTACTCTGATCAGTTATTAACTCTAGACTTCTTAGCCTTCCCTGTCATTAATGCTGGCGGTAAAAGTCTGAGGTAATATAAAAATATGAAAGTTCTTTATTTCTGTCACTGTGTGGTGTTGACCACAGATTCACATCTATTCAGTGTCACACCAGGTGTGACCTTGGTGAAGGAAGGATTAGCAGCTGCCCTGTTAATGTCTTTTAATCAGAGAGGTCGTCTACATTTGACAGATTAAAATTAACCCAAGTGTGAAACCATGGATAGGCAGACATATAAGAGCACATGGTGGGTGCAAAGGGCAGAAACTCCCAGATCCCACTTCTTCCTGACATGTCTGCAATATGACCTCAGGTGAGTCACTGGTATCTGTCTGGCCACCTTGCTCTGCTCCATTTAATTCAATGATTGGTCAGTTGGTTCTCTTAGATTTTCTAAAATTTTGTCTTTTTTCTTTTCAATACTCATTCCTTTCACTGCATTGGCCAGTGCCCCCACTGGAGTGGTAACCCTCACAGCTGAACTCCTTGTCTTGTGGTTGATATTAATATGTTTACTGTGTTTGCTTTGTAGTTTTTTTTGTTTGTTTTGTTTTTGTTTTGGCCATACTGCTCGGCATGTGTGATCTTAGTTCCGCAACCAGGGATCGAACCCGTGCCCCCTGCAGTGGAGGCGCAGAGTCCTAACCACTAGACTGCCAGGGAATTCCCCTACTTGTTTATTATTTTTTTTAATAAATTTATTTATTTTATTTATTTATTTTTGGCTGCGTTGGGTCTTTATTGCTGCACGTGGGCTTTCTCTAGTTGTGGCGAGTGGGGGCTACTCTTCACTGTGGTGTGCGGGCTTCTCGTCGCGGTGGCTTTTCTTGTTGCAGAGCATGGGCTCTAGGCTCATGGGCTTCAGTAGTTGTGCGTGGGCTCAGTAGTTGTGGCTCACGGGCTCTAGAGCGCAGGCTCAGTAGTTGTGGTGCACGGGCTTAATTGCTCTGCGGCATGTGGGATCTTCTCGGACCAGGACTGGAACCCGTGTCCCCTGCATTGGCAGGTAGATTCTTAACCACTGCGCCACCAGGGAAGCCCAGCAGGTGGATTCTTAACCACTGCACCACCAGGGAAGCCCACCCTACTTATTTTGTTGTTGTTGTTTTGTTTTGTTTTTTTGGTATGTGGGCCTCTCACTGTTGTGGCCTCTCCCATTGAGGAGCACAGGCTCCGGACGCACAGGCTCAGCGGCCATGGCTCACAGGCCCAGCCGCTCCACGGCATGTGGGATCTTCCCGGACCGGGGCACGAACCTGTGTCCACTGCATTGGCAGGCGGACTCTCAACCACTGCGCGCCACCAGGGAAGCCCCCTACTTATTTTTAAGTAAAGGTTGTTCCTGCCTCACGACCCACCCCCGCTTTTTTTTTTTCCCCCTTTCCTGTAGTTTCTTAATAGTTTTTTGGACATGGCTTATTCTGAGGTGTGATCGTAAGGTTTTTCACCTTTGACTTGGGATAACTTCCTAAATTTCTCCAAACCCGTGCATCCCCTTCTGTAAAATGGTGGTAATGAAATGTGGTCATTAAATCAGGTGGTGTCTGGCTCAGGTACTCACCGGCGTCCTCTGGCCACCGTGGAGGGAACAGACCACGAAGGGCAGGAACGTGGATCCAGGCAAGTGAGGATGTTGGCCTTGTCTATGTAGATCTGCTCGCTTTTCAAGAAACCCAGGTTTATCTCCAAAACATTGTGATTTTGAAAGTTGACTCAACTCACATCAACGCTGTACGTCCAGAAAGAAAGCCCAGGTAGGGGGTTTCTGATGGTGTAACCGAGGGATATACTCGCCGAGCACGGGGCTGTGGAGTCAGGGGTGCCTGGGTTCACACCTCTGCCTGTGGCTTTCCCATGGGGACCGTTGCCTCAGGTCCCCATGCAGACTGGGGAGGCCAGTACCCATGTCACCCAGTCAGTGTGGCGTTAGGGATGAGTGGTGGGGCGGGGCGGGTGATCTGTGGGACAGGGCCCGCACAGCGGCAGGGCGTGACGCTGGCTGTCACTGCCGTGGTAAACGTCTCGTCCGAGGGCTTTCGACCACAGGGACTAGGACAGACGGTCTCACCTGGGCGACCCTGTCCCCTGTAGTTGTCATGACTGGGCGGCCCCTGGCATCCAGTGTGGGGGCAGGGTTGCAGCTCCACATCCCACAGCGCCCAGGACGGCTCCACAGAGAGCGACCCGGCCCTCGTGTCTGCAGTGCTGGGGGGCGGGCTGGGTCAGCGAGTGGGCTTTGGGGGCACACGGAGCCCCCAACACTGTCCGCAGAGGGGAGAGGAGAGGCCGAGGCCGGGCTGCACAGAGTGTCACAGCTGACACGACAGTGGGTCCTCCACGAGGTGAGAGCAGGAGGTGGGGGTCCGCAGCAGTGACTTCTGTCTGGTTTGACTGCAGTTGTGTGCGCGCAGAATCAGGAGCAAAACCTCGGGCCTGATCTTGCGTGTCTTTGCTTCACTTCTCCAGTAGCTGATTCTCACTGTGTTTTATGGATGTCTGGCCCCAGGATGGGTTGGAAATAGAAGGAAAAACTGGTCCTTCTCCACCGGAGGTTGGGGGTGCGGTGGCCTGGAGGGTAGGCTGCCCTTCCTGAGCTCAGACACCTCCATCTGGTTGCATGACCCTGTGTCAGAGGTGGGGAGACTGAGGCCTGCATACTCTTGCTTTGCAGCATCACTGCTAGAGGGGCAGGGTCTGGAGAAGGCTCTGGTGCCGCACATCACTGGGTGGTGTTTTTGCAACTAAAGGGATTCATTCCTTAAAAAAAAAATTTTTTTGAGATAGAGTTCACATACCATAAAATTTACCCTTTTAAAATACACAATTCAGTTGTCTTTATTATGTTCGATTTGTTGTGCCACCACCACCAAAATATAATTCCAGAACGTTCCATCCCCCCAGAAAGAAACCAGTCCCCATGAGCAGTCAGTCCCCATCCCCTCCCCACAGCCCCTGACAGTCAGGAACCCACTTTCTGTCTCTGTGGATCTGCCTGCCCTGCACGTTTCCCATCAATGGAATGGAATCACCCACTATGTGTCCTTCTGCGTCTGTCTTCTCTCGCTGACCATCGTGTTCTCAGGGTCTATCCACGTTGCAGCGAATATCAGTGCTTCATGCCTTTTTAAGGATGAGTGATCTGTCGTGTGGCACGTTTAACGCTTTTGTGAGCGTGAGGAATGCAAGTTGGGCAGAGGAGGTAAAGTGCTCTGTCCTTTATCCCTCTCCCAAAGGAGTCCCTGGAACTGGATCCTTATATTCCTCTCGGAAGTGCTCTCGGTGTGGAGGTGTGGTACCTGCGTCAGTCAGCTACTAATGTGTAACAGCCACCTCGGAACTGCGTGGCTGCAAACTGCACACGCTTGCCTGCACTTCTGCCATCTGGGTTGGGTTCAGCGGGCGGCATGAAGTCTAGGAGGCTCCCGCGCTCACAGGCCTCAGGGGAGGGGGCTGCCTGCCCCCCCCGGGGGTCTCCCCCAGGGCCCCAGCAGGGACCCCGAGGGTGGAACCAGAAGCTGCCCACCTTCCTCACATCACACAGTCCCTTCTGTCGAATTCTGTAGCTCGGGGTGAGTCACACGGCTGCTGGCCACAGAGCCGTCCGTCCTTATGGGTTACAAGCAGATTTCCCGGTGTGGCTTGTGGGCAGCCCAGCCTGACCGGGGGCCCCAGCTTCCTGCCATGCCCATGGGATGCCCGGCTTCCCCGCGGCCTCCCTGCAGGACTCTGCTTCTGTGGCCAGACCTTTCCAGCTAATAGGGGAAGTGAGTGAGTGCTGGCCCTGGCACCGCTTCCTGCTTTCTTGGGCCTTGTGCTTTCTTGTTTGCTGAGTCACGGGGAGCCAGCCCTCTCCTGGGCACCAGGTGGGCAGTGCTCGGGGCACAGCCCCTGCAGTGACCCCGCAGGCCTCATGTCCCCTGCCACCCCTTTCTGGAGGGACCTCTCCCTCTCAGCACTCAGAGAGCTCTGCAGGTGCCTGTTGGCAGGTGACAAAGCAGACCTGGTCCCCTGTAGTTGGGGGAAGATGCAACACACAAGCACCAGGTGGTGCCAAGTGGTGGGAAGAGAGAAAGCCGAGAGGTGGGGAGAGTGGCCTCAGAGGGGCAGTTTGGGGCGAGGTGGTCAGGGGACGGCTTTTCTGAGGGGGTGATGTCTGAGCCAGGTCTTGGATGAAGCAAGGGAGCAAACCTTGTAGGGGTCTTGGGAAGGTCATTTCAGGTGGTGGGAATAGCCCGTGCAAAGGCCCTGGGGCAGGACCAGGCCTGGCATGTTGGAGGAACAGCAAGGAGGCCTGTATGTCTGGAGCAGAGTCAGCGAGGGGGAGAGAGGGAGGGGGGAGGGCAGGGATGGGATGGGGCAGGTTGTGCAGGTCCCTGTGGGCCACAGGGAGGACTTGGGCTTTTACCTCCAGGGAGGTGGGACCCTGGAGGGCTGTGGGCAGAGGAGGGGTGGGGCCTGACTCAGGTGCTCACAGGTGCCCCCTGGTGGCTGCTGTGGGGAGGACAGGCTGGAGGGAGGGTGGGAGCTGGAGACCAGAGGGGAGGGGACTGAGCTGGTCCAGGTGGGAGAGGATGGGGGCTGAGAGGAGCCGGGGACAGTGGTGGACTCTGGGTAGACGTCAAGGTAGAAGAAACCTAGTGGTTTTGCTGAAGGACAGATGTTAAGGCCCCTCCCAGGGTCCTTGGGGAGCTTTCTCTGCCTCATTTTCCACATCAGATGTAGAGAAGCAGTCCTGTGTGTGCTGAGGAGGGGGTGGGTCCCTCGTCAGCGGGCTTCAGAGGTGTCTGCGGGGAGCCCGGCCCGAGGCACAGCTATGCCCCCAGATTCCCCCAGGTCTCAGCTCTGCAGCGCCTCACACTCTCCTCCTCCCCCCGGCTATTTTTAAAACTTAATTTCCTTGAAAACAGGGTGGCTCATTCAAAAGATAATTGGTTACATCTTGGGCTGGGAGGAGTTCGACATCTTGGCTGGTCCCTGCCGCCCCTGGCCCAGCTGGTGGAAGCGGGTGCAGGAACCGCATGGCCCCCGGCAACAGGGTCACCTGGTCAGGAGGGCGACTGACAGACGAGGTTCCAAAAGGGAATTGCAGAGAGTGAGTGAGAGCGTGTGGATGGCGGGACCCGGGGAGGCCATGAGGAGGCCCCTCCGAGGGGACGTTGGGGAGAGTGTCCGGGCAGAGGGCGCGGCGCCGTCCGCGGTGTTCCATCCATTCTCTGTCCTCCCCTCGCTCTGTCCCTGCCCTGTGACCTGGGCCAGCGTGGAGCCTGCCTGCTGCCCCTCCTGGCCTCACGCCTGGGGGTATTCCGGGTGGGGTGGGTCTCCCCCTTCAGCAGCCAGGAGAAGCAGGGGGGCCTGGGGGTGAGATCCAGGCACAAAGCGGGGAGACCCTGAGGTCAGTCCCTCAAGTGTCCCCAGGCAGGGCGGACCTGGCTGGGACTTTGCGTCCGATGCTGGTGTTGGCCAGGCCGCTCCCACAGGCCTGAGACTGCAGAGGCCTCGGTGGTGGGCTGGGGCTTGGGGGGGAATCGGGACCACCGTGTTGGACCAGCTGGACCCCGGGATGAGGGGCCGGGAGCTGCAGAGGATCGGGTGGGCACAGGGGTTGGGCTGTGGGCTCAGGTGCCCCAGGTGGGCCGAGAAGGGGCTGCCTGGGGTCAGACGAAGTCTGGAATGTTCTGCGTGGTCCACTGCCGCTTCCTGCCTTGTTCTCTCTTCCTTCCCCCACACCCCAGACACAAAACCATGCATTGTTCTGCTGTTGGACAGCCAACGAAAATATTATGTCGGCTTTCCAGCACCTTCCGCCACCCCCCCGGGCCTCGGGAGGGGCTGAGCCCAGGTTCGTCCCTGTGGCCAGGGAGCCCGGGCTGGGAGGCCCGCGTGTTGCCGGCGGGCGTGACTGTTGTGACCCACATGTGGCTGGCGTTTCCCGTTGTGGTGGTGGTATGCGCCTTCCAGGGCCCGTGGGCTTTGTTCTGTGTGGGTGGGGGTTCCCTTCTGTGGGCCATGCTGCCACGAAGCGCCCAGCTGGCTGCCCACCTGGCCTCAGTTTCCTGTCTTCTGGGGGTCGCGCACAGAGATGGGCACTCCGGGGAGTCCCTACCCTGTCCAGCCTGGCTGTACCACGGCCGTGTCATCTTGGGTTTATGTTCTTTATTGAGAGATAATTCATAGATACCATAAAATTCCCTATTAAGTGTACAATTCAGTGTTTCTTGCACAGTGTTGTGCAGCCGTTACCACTGATTCCAGAACATTCTCATCCTCCCAGAGGAAGCCGAATGCCCGTTCGCTGTCAGTCCCCAGCCCCCAGCCCTGGCCCAAGCCGGGTGGATAGAGTGGGTGTTCTGACCCCTGACCTGGGCCTGCTGCTCCCCGGCTGCCCTTGTTCCCCCCACCCCCCTCCGTGGGCGTCTCTCCTCCCCCACCCCTACCTTCCCCGGATGGCCTTGTCTGCTCCTGGGGCTCGAACCCCATCTACCCCCGGACAGCTGCCTACAGCCCTGTCTCCAGCCTGGGCCTCCCCGAGCTCCTGACTCAGGGTCCAGCTGCCCCTTGACGTCTTCACGCAGGGCGTTCACAGGGCTCTCGCACTCAGCATGGCCACCCTGCACCCAACCACCCCCCAAACCTGCTCCTGCTGGGTCCCCCATCTTGGTCGAGGCAGCTCTCTCCTTCTGTGAGTTGCTCCAAGATCCTGAGTCATTCCCGACTCCTCACTTTTCTTCACTCCGCCCCCAGTGCACACAGCCTGTCTATCCTGACTTCAGAGCTAACCAGAATCCTCCCACTTCTCACTCACCCCTCCACAGCAGCCACCCTGGTCCACCCCATCATCTCCCACCTGGACCAGCGCGGTCCCCTCCCCACTGGTCCCCGGCTCTGTCCTCACCCTGTCTGTCCTCCCACGGCCACCAGAGGGCACCTGAGTCAGGTCCGGTGTGTTTCCCACCCCCGGTCCTGCAGGACTCCCACCTCCCTGGGGTAAAAGCCCAAGTCCTCCCTTGCTGATCTGACCCCCCACCTGTCACCCCAAGTCATCCTGCTGGCACTCGCTGCACTGTCCAGGCCCTTCTCTGCTCCCCCTGGGCTGTGAGCCCTTGAAGGCGGGGGACGGGACTGTCCTGGTCACCACTTGCCTCCCCTCTCCAAGCTGACACCTGGTAGATACCGGTGTCTGAGCTTCCTGTTGCAGCTGTGACAAATCACCACAAACTTGATCTGAAACCAGACAGATTGGTTCTCTGACAGTCCTGGAGGTCAGGAGTCTGACTCGGGCCTCACGGGGCTAAATCCAGGCGTGGGCAGGGCTGGTTCCTCCAGAGGCTCCAGGGCAGCATCGGTTCCCGCCTTTCCAGCTTCTAGAGACGCCGCACCCCTGGCTCGCGGCCCCTCCTGCATCCTCACAGCCAGCAGCGCAGCATCTCCCGTCTCTCTCTGCCTCTGACCCTCCTGCCTCCCTCTTATAAGGACTCTGTGATGACGCTGGGCCCCCCAGGGAATCCAGGGTCATCCCTGTCTCAGGGGCCTCAACTTAACCCCACCTTTAAAGCCCATTCTGGGATCAGAATGTGGACATCCTTGGGGCGACAGATATCTGCTGATCACACTCACTGAACAGATAATCCTCAGCAGAAGCCTGCTTTCTGGGTGAGGACACCGAGGTCAGAGGGGTCAGTGATTGGCCTGAGGCCTCCCCACGTGAGCCTCCTGGGCCCCCCAGACCCCAGCTGGGAGCCAGGCAGCATCCTTGGCTGGCCCGGCTGCCTCGGGAGCCACGCCGTCACTCCAGCCTGGGCCCCAGCCACCTACTGCTGCTGCCCCATCCCTGCGACGACCACCTGCCCTCGCCCAGGGCCCTCCAGGCGGTGGGCTGTGCCGTTTCCCCTCTCCCACCCCCGTCTGTGCGGCCACGTTGTGGTGGTCGCTCCCGCAGCTTTTCCCACCTCGGGGCCCCTCGTCCAGCCCGTCTGCATCGCGTCCCCAGGCCGTTGGCCATGTGGGGTCCTCACGGCCTTGCCAGGGGCGCAGGGTGTGTGTATGGTGGCACCTCCATGACCAGACTGAAGTCTCCCTTCTCCCCCTCAGGTTCGGCCCCGAAGAAGACGACCCCAGTGGAGGTGAGTGTCCCATGGGCCCCACCCTGGCCTGCCTCCCGAAGGTGGACCGGAAGTGCCCGGCCCAGCCCGCATCCTGCTCCGTGGCCTCGGGCATCTCCCTGCACCTCTCTGGGCCCCAGATGCTGGCCAAGCAAATAGGCAACTGTCGTCAGATGGTGAAAACCTGTCTGTCCCGCCAGCGTCTTGAGTTTCAGGGAGGCGTGGGGCGGGCGGGAGGGCCCCGAGGATCCTACCCTGGGCTGTCTAGGGAGCGGGGAGGCGGAAGGGACCTGGAGAGGGTGGTGCCATCGCCCGCCAGCCGCGCCTCCAGGACGGCGCCCCAGCAGCCCCACATACCTGTCCGGGTACCTCCAGTCCTGTCCGCTCGCGTGAGCCCCTGGCGCCCAGTCCCTGGTCAGTTTCCGGTCACTCCCGGAGGCCGCCTGCGAGGGGCGTCTGTGAGCCCTGTTGTCCAAGGAGCCCCGGACAGCGGGTTAGAGGCAACCCAGGTGCACAGGAGCCCCCGCCCTGCCTGGGTGTCTGCCTTCCCTCCCAGCCAGGCTCCTCTCCCAGGACGCAGCTGGGCACTCAGGTCCTTCTTAGGTGAGCTTTGTCCACCTGCTGGGGTCCCGGAGGGCGTCCAGGCCGCAGGCAGTGGGGAACCAGAGATGGGTGCGGAGCAGGGCTGGCAACTAACGTTCCCTGAGCGGAGCCTGGCCCCTGGCGGTCAGCAGAACAGGCTGGTCTGAGCCCTTCAGGTAGCGGCAGGTGCTTCTTAAATGTCTGTGACTCGTGGAGCCCCGGCCCTGAGCTGGCACCTGTGTCCCTCCAGGCCCCACTGCCCCATCCACCATCCTCCCCCTGTGATGTCACACACGGGGGCCAGCGGCTCCCACACGACTTTGCTGGGATGCCACATGTGTCCCCTGGAGCTGGCAGGAGCCAGCCTGCTCCCAGGCCAGCAGGACTTCTTCCCTCAGGGAGGAGATGCTGTTTGCAGTCATTCCAGCCCAGAGGGTCTCACCTGGCCATGTCTGGGGGCGTCTGTGGTTGTCACAACTGGGGGGCTCCTGGCAGCGAGTGGGGGGGGGCCAGGGATGCTGCTCCACACCCCACAGCGCCCAGGACGCCCCCTTCAGAGTGACCAGCCCCAAGTCAGCAGTGCCAGGTTGGGGGAGACCCTGAAATTGGGGCTCTTCTCCAACCGCCTGCAGAGGGCCGGGGCTGCCGACCTTCCTGCTTTCTAGAGGAGCCGGCAGTCCTGGTCTGGGGGTGGCCCCCCGGGCATGGAGCCCGAGTGCCCTGCATCCCGCCCCCAGCGGCCCCCGCCCTGGGCTCCGGCCGGGCGGCGACGAAGCCCCTTCTCGGCAGGATTTCTAGAGCACTCTGGCCCCTGCAGCAGTACCTCGTTGCCAGTTCTAAACACTTCCTGCTTCCTCTTCTCCAGGCCCCATTGATGACTGGACAGCCGGGCCCTGGCCACGGGAAGAAGCTGGGTCATCGGGGTGTGGACGCATCCGGCGAAACCACCTACAAGAAGGTTCCTGCTCTGCCCTCCGTCGGCGGGGGTGGGACGAGGGATCCTCGTGGGTGCACCGGGGCCTGAAGGTCGGGTGTGGGCCGCGGCCGTAGGTGGCTGGAGACTAGGTGGCTGGAGACAGTTGCTCTCGGTTGCTGGTTGCCGGCAGGTGCTCTGAGGCTGTACCACCTGCCGGGCTCCTTGAGTCATCTGTGGCCTTGGGTGTGACGTTGGGCAAGAGGAAATCACAGCTCCCTCCCTTCCCTCTGAAAGTGGGGCTGAGGAGAGGAGGGGTCGGGCCAGGGATGTGAGAGGCAACCCTGGGCCCCGCTGCCTCTGGTCCCCGCCCTCCCCCCGCCTTGCTGCGCCTCCTAAAATACCAGCTTTGCTGGGAGCCAGTGCATGCAGCCTATGAGTCACCCTTCTGAAGTGTTCAGTTAGGTGGTTTCTAGAGTATTCAGAGCTGTACAGCAATTGCCACGGTCAACTGTAAAACATTTCTGTTAACCTCCAAGAGAAGCCCCGTACCCCTTCGCCTCCTCCACCCCCTCCCCAGCCCCTGACAATGAGGAACCCACTCTCTGTCCCTGTGGATCTGCCTGTTCTGGACGTTTCCTGTCAGTGGAATCACACCCTGTGTGTCCTTCTGCGTCTGCTGCTCTCACTGAGCATCGTGTTCTCAGGGTCCGTCCACGCTGTAGCGAGTGTCGGGGCTTCCCCCCTCTTCATGGCCGAGTGATGAAGGGGGAAGCATTCATCGCGTGTGTGGAGGGGGAAGCATTTTGTGTATCTACCATCCATCGATGGACACTTGGGTTGTTTCCACTTTTCGGCTGTTGTGAGTAGTGCTGCTGTGAAGGTTTGTGTACTTTCGTGTGGACTGTGCTTCTCTCTCTGGGCTGCACACCTGGGAGTGGAA
Organism: Tursiops truncatus; assembly: GCF_011762595.2. Lineage (NCBI taxonomy): Eukaryota > Metazoa > Chordata > Mammalia > Artiodactyla > Delphinidae > Tursiops > Tursiops truncatus. The sequence continues at coordinate 169,290,659 of NC_047036.1, read as the reverse complement.
CCGCTGAGTCCCATGAGAGCCATATGTAACCCAGTGGAGGAGCTGCCAGACTGTCCACAGCGGCTGCCCTTTTTTCCATTCTCAGCAGCCGAGCACAAGGATTCCACTCTCTGGGCCTCCGTGGTGCTTGTTGTCTGTCTATCTGGTTCTGTCCCTCCCAGCACGTGGGAAGCGCGTCTCACTGTGTCCTGATTTGCATCTTCCTGGTGGCTGGTGGTGTTCAGCACCTTCTCCTGTGCTTGTGGACTGTCTGCATATCTTCTCTGGAGAACTGTGTTCAGTCAGTAGCATCTTGAGGGAGTGGCTCGCGGGGGGTGTCAGGAAGAGAGGCGGGTGCTGGGGAAGGGCTTGCTCCTGCAGTGGGGGTGCTGGGGACCAGAGTCAGTGGCTTGGGGGCCGAGGTGTCTTTCCTCAGTGGTGGGCACGTTGCTTAGGGCTCACAGTGACAGTAACATGAGCGGCGGTGCTGACAGATGGACAGGCAGCTGGTGCTTCTCCAGTGTGGGCGGGCATGAGGGTGGCCCCGGGAGGGCTGACGCTGTCACCTCTGTCCTCGACCGGGGTGGGGACCGAGGAATAGAGAGGCAGAGCCCCTCGAAGGTGGACAGATGGAACCCTGGTCTCGGAAGTGCAGCCTGGGCACTGCTGTGTATTGTGCCCTCCCCGCAAAGGAAACCCTGGCAAAATCCCCCAAAGACCCTTGCTGTGTTGGGGCAGTTTTGAGATGTAGGAACCTTCTAGAAGCTGGATAGAAAACAGGCCTTGGGGCCACGCCAGGTGGTGTTGGCGTCTCAGCCAGGCCACTTCCTTGCTGTGTGGTTGTGCAGGCTGAGCGACAGGCCAGATGCCGCCCCCTGTCCCAAGGGGGCCTCCCACCTTGCTTCTCACCCTGGCGGCCGAGGGCTGGGCCAGGGACCGGCCCCGGGGGTCTTGATGTGGCTGGGTTTCTCCGCAGACCACGTCCTCCACCCTGAAGGGGGCCATCCAGCTGGGCATTGGCTACACCGTGGGCAACCTGAGCTCCAAGCCGGAGCGCGACGTGCTCATGCAGGACTTCTACGTGGTGGAGAGCATTTTCTTCCCCAGGTACCTGGCCTGGCCTGCTGGGGCAGCTCCCGTGCCTTCAGCAGCTCGCCCTGCTCGCAGACAGCGGTGCTAGGAAATAGTCTTCCCATTCTCTCAGCTCCTTTCTCTGCCAAAAATAGCACTGGCCCCTCCTGGGGTCTCCTGGTTTTGAGGTCCAGCCCTGTGTCAGGATGTTAGTTTGCTGCTGAATCACAGGGATGCAATGTAATGGTGACTTTTAAAAATAGGGAAAGACAGAAGTTTGTTGTTTCTCGTGTGTGTGTGTGTGTGTGTGTGTGTGTGTGCCTGTGTGTGCGCGAGCTTGCACGCGACACACTCACACACTGATAGTCTAGGGCTGGTCAGGTGGCTCCGTGTTGTTGGGGGGCCCGGATTCCTTCTGGTTTCTCCAGCATCTTCAATATGCTGCTTTACTTACCAGTGGCCCCTGGGGGCTGCCTAGGCTCCTGCCATCACACCTACATTCCAATAGCAGGAAGGAGGAGAAGGAGAGCACATGCCCTTGCCCTTTAAGGGCATGACCAGGAAAGGACCCACATCATTTCTCCTCCACTCACAGGGGATTGGCTGAGCACAGCTCCCTGACCACACCAGGCTGTGGGAGAGGCTGGCAGTGGTCTTATTCTGGGCAGCCATGTATACACCCAATGCTTTGGGCTCTGTTGCTGATGAAGGGAGGGTGGTTGTTGGGGGACAGCCCGAGGCTGGCCATGGCCCTTTGTCCCATCGGGAGCCCCGTGTTGCTTTTTGGATTGGCTCCTTGGGGACCTTGGGGCTGAGCCTGGGCCTGGGCAGGCAGGTCCCTCACAGACCTCCCCCCTGCTTCCTCTGCAGTGAAGGCAGCAACCTCACCCCCGCCCATCACTTCCAGGACTTCAGGTTCAAGACCTACGCGCCTGTCGCCTTCCGCTACTTCCGGGAGCTCTTTGGGATCCGGCCGGATGACTACTTGGTGAGTGTGTCCTCGGCTGCTGCTGCGTCGCCAGCCCCCGGCTCCAGCCCAGGCTCGCCGGCTCAGATCACCACCTGTTTGTTGCCTCTTGGTCTCTGTGGGGCAGGAACGTGGGTGCAGCGTCGCCGGGCTCCCTGCTCAGTTTGTAGTCGGGGCGGGCCGGACTTGGTTCTCGCTGGCTGTTGGCCGGGCCGTCTGTTCCTTCCAGACATTACAGTCTTCTGTGCACTCATCCTGGAGGGACTGTCCCGTCACCGGCCATGCTTGTGCTCCTGGCCACCAGCCTGGACTCTGTCCTCCCGGCTCCGCTGTGGTTTTAGTCTCTCAAGTTAGAAAAAACAAAACCTAGGCCAGACCCTCTGACCTCGCATCCCTGTCAGGACTCCTGAAGGTCACGTCCAGATGGGGCTTCACGGCAGCAGCGTCTGGGTCATCGGCCAGAGTCTCCACTTCAGAAGGTCCGGCTGGTCTGTTCCAGGCCCGCCTGGTCACACGTTGTGACTTTGCACGTGGAGGCCTCGGCGTCTGCGAAGACGCCCACGTCTGACCTCCTGGCACCTGCCGTCTCCGGGGAGGCCCGATCCGTGGGTTTGGGGGGCCTTGACCGTGTTCCGATTGCTCCCGTTCGGGTCTTAATCTGTGGGAAGGCTGTGCCCTGAGCCGGGGCCACGTCCTTCTGGAGGCCCAGCGTTTGCTCCGGCCGGGGACACGTGTGACCTGGGGCTCCCCAGCTCTGCCCGGTCAGTGCCCAGAAGTCACCGAGTCCCACGCGACCTCCCCAATCCCAGCCCTGGGAAGAGCTTCCCTCGTCTGCGAGCCCCGCGGCGCGCGGAGGAGCATTTCGCGTGCAGCCTGGCGGTTCTACAGCAGAAAGGACGCCGGTTACCCAGACTCTGTGTTGTCATGTCACCGGGAGGGGAGACCTATGGCCTTGTTCACAGTTGGGGAGAAATGGCCTCGGTGTCCATTAGCAGGGAGTGGACAGTGGAACTGCCACGTCCACAGAGGTGGGCCACGGAGATGGCTGGGGCCTGATCTCGAACTTGATAAGTAAAGTGTAGGGACCTCAGACGTCTGAGGTCACCCAGCCCCACCTTGGCGACCTTCAACTTCATTCTCCCTGCTCCTCCCAGACGGGGAGTGTTCTCGTTTCTCCCTAACCTCCACTCCCACCAACACCGCCAGGGACAGGCAGGCAGCAGCCCTGTGGCCTCCAACATAGGCCACGGAGGGAGCGGGAGCCTGGAATGGGAGCGTGAGCCTGGAATGGCAGCAGGAGGGCGGAGATGGCCTGGGTGTTCTGGGCCACGGGGCCCTGGCGGGCTGGAAACTCGCTGGAAGGTTCAGACCTAAGGCGTGTCCATCCTGGGCCTGAGGGGTTGGGGGTGCTGCAGACAGGGCCTCGGGGAGCCTGCTGGGGTCGGCCGTCGGGGAGCAAGCTGGGAAACACGGCAAGGAAGTGGGTGCCGTGCGGAGGGCAAGTGGAGCCCCTCAGCCTGTGGGCCGGGTTGCTCCGAGCTGCAGGAGTGAAGCCCGCGCGGCGGGGCAGGGATGGACCGGGCGCCCGGACTGTCCCCGCCTCCCTCGCCGGCTCTGCCTCCCCCGGGGTTCCCCTCTCCTCCACGGTCACGGCCTCGGCCCCTGGCTGCCGCCCCCCACCCCAGCTGCAGGCACCAGGCCCGAGTTTTTTTGTGCATAGTCACTCTCACCCCTTGTGAGACCCCTGTGCTCTCCTGGGGTTAAATGTCATTTAATCTCAGCTCAGGACAGCAGGGCATGGGGGTGGGGTGGGGTGGCGGGCTGTTTCCTGAATCGGGGGTCGTCTGCCCATGACCCCGTCCTGACGGTGGGTTACCTGGCTCAGGAGCCCCTGCTTGTCACCCGCCTGCCCCTCGGCAGTGGCGCCTAGTGAGGCCCAAGACCCACGGCCCCGACCAAGCTGCTCACCAGGGCAGCTGCTGTCAGCCATCTGGTTCCCGAACTTTCTCCTCCCGTAGATCTATCCTGTACAGAACTGGACACTCCCTTCTGCTGGGTTTTCCGCTCGACGTCCCTGCTCTCCTGCAGGGTGCTTCACTGTAGTCTGTGCCCAGAGGTGCCCGGCGGTGGCTGCGGGCCCATGCCTGGCGGAGCGCAAGGAGGGCGGGGCACCTGGGCGGGGCCTCTGTGCTGTGGATGTTTGTGGCTAGTGGCTACAGGCGGAGTGGGGATGGACAATGGCTGTGGCCGCAGCTGCACGCCCCTTGCCCCCGTCCGAGCCTTCCCTGAGCTGCTCTTGCTCCCACGGCCAGCCCTGCTGTCGGATGCATCGGAATCTGGCCACTCCTCGTCCTCCACCGATGCCCCTGGCCAGCCCCCGCCCCGCCCACCTGGGCACCCCGTCGGGCTCGCACCCCCAAAGTCCAGAGGGGCCTCTTAAGGCACAGATCACACCATGTCACTCCCTAGCTGTCCCCGCACTCGGAATAAAGGTTGGCCTCCTTGGTTCCCTTCCCAACCGAACTCCGCTGCACCATCCCCTTGGCCACCCGGCCTCCTCCCTATGCTGTCCTCCACCATCTGCACGCGCTCAGGGCCTTTGCACAGGCTCAGTCACATTCTTTTGCTCGATGTTGGCTCCTCAGGGGACACACCTTTCCTGGCCACCTGATCACCGTAACTGCCTCCAGCACGTCTGCCTTTCAACCGAGGGATGTTTCTCTGTGCCCTTTGTCACCATCTGACACACTGTGTATTACTTTATTTATCTGTCTGGCTTCAACTAGAATGTCAGCTCCAGGGCTTCCCTGGTGGCACAGTGGTTAAGAACCCGCCTGCCAATGCAGGGGACACGGGTTAGAGCCCTGGGCCAGGAAGATCCCACATGCTGCAGAGCAACTAAGCCCGTGTGCCACAACTACTGAGCCTGTGCTCTAGAGCCTGTGAGCCACAAGTACTGAAGCCCACACGCCACAATTACTGAGCCCGTGAGCCTAGAGCCCCTGCTCCACAACAAGAGAAGCCACCGCGATGAGAAGCCCGCGCACCACGGTGAAGAGTAGCCCCCGCTCACCACAACTAGAGAAAGCCCGCGCACAGCAATGAAGACCCAACACAGCCAAAACTAAAAATAAAATAAATTAAAAAAAAAAAAAAGAATGTCAGCTCCAGGAGCCAAGGATTTGGACTGTTTTGTTTACTGCTGTGTCCCCGGTGCTAAGACTGGGCTGGACTGACTGTCTCCCCACCACTCCAGGAGAGATGCCGGAAGTGTTAGTGCCTCACTTGGGGTGGCCCCCACCTGGGCCCCTGAGTGACAGCGAAGAACACAGCCCCAGCTGACCCACAGCAGACGCACTGTGAGTGCTGTCTGGGGGCTGCTTGTTAGCTGGCATATCCTGACTGTGCTGACTGCCGTATGAGCTGGCTTCTGCCTCCATCACACTGAGTGGGGGCAATAAAACTGCCGGCTCCTACCTCTCAAGGTTGAGGTCAGGCACCAGCAGACCAGGGGGTGCATGGGAATATGCTTGGGTGTCAGGTAGTACTGAGAAAGTGGCAGTTGGCTTTTTGTCAAGGGACTGAGGAAGGCCCCTCTCCTCCTTTGGACCTGAGTCTGCCTCTGCTGGTGCTCCTGAGAGTCAGTAATACGTGAGAAACAGGAGCACTGGGAACAGCATGTATCAGTCAGCACGGAGCAGATTATGCCGGGTAAGAAACAGACCCCTGCATCCGTGTGGCCTAAAATGACAGTGGTGTGTTTCTTGCTCACACTCTGTGTCCGCCCTGGGTTGACTAGGGGCTGTGCTCATCACTGGCACACTAGGCTGACGAAGCAGCTCCCACCCCAAACGTCTGGCCTCCGAGGCAGAGGGAGAGTTCTGGAAGGCACACAGCAGCATTTACATCTTCCAACCTGGGGATGACCCACCACTTGTGCTCACAGCTCACTGGCCAGTGCTTGTCAGACAGCGTCACCCCACCCCAGAGAAGCCAGGCAGTGCAGTCCTGCTCCGTGCTCGGAAGGGGTGATGGCGGGTGGGATCCAGGGTTGGCTGTCAGTGGGCTCCGGCTGTGAGCACCCCCACACCTAGTGCTTGTGGACACAGGGTAGCCTTTGGCTTAGGGGCCTGAACATCCAGGGGCAGCTGTGGCGTCAGGTGTAGTTGTATCCAGGAGCTGGGCCTAGGGCAGTGGGGTCCTGTGTCTGTCTCCCTGCTTTTCTCTGTGGATAGGAAAGGGGGCCCGTCCTCCACGCTGTGTATACCAGCGGTACTCAATTAGGATTTGGGGGGTGCAAGAGACAGAAAACCTGACCCAGACAGCCTCAACTCTAAAAAGTACTTCATTGACTCAGCTGAAAAGGCCTGCAGGCCTTGCTTTTCATTCATTTGCTTAACAATTGAGCATCTACTCTGTGCCAGGCACTGAAGTATGTGCTGGGAACCCCTTTTGTTATGTGAACAAATCATGTAGATATCCTTGTCTCCCTAGAACTTACCATCTAATGGTGCGGAGCGGGTGCGCGGGGACGATGGGCAGTGATCGCGGAGGTGGAACGTGGGTGTCAGGGACTAGGAGGTGGGGAAGAGAGGTGGGAGGGGCCAGGGTGTCCGGGGGGCCGGGGTGGGGCTGCTCACCAGGCACGCAGCTTCTGTTTTTGCCGTTCCCGGTGCTGGGCTTCCACCCCCAAGGTCACCACGTGGTCCAGTGCGGCTGCGGGGTTCCAGGTGGGGAGGAGAGAGGGGTTCAGACAGGAGGTGCGCCAGCTCCTGCCACCCGTTTAGAGAGCCTCTCCCAAGTCCCACGCGGCAGCCTGTGCTTACGGCTCACGGGTCAGAGCTGACCGTCGTAGCTGCAGGGAGGCTGGGAGGCAAGTCGTGGCCAGGTGTGTCGGCTCCCCATATGGCCAGGTGTCTGTCCCTCACAGGAGAGGGAACACACTCTAGTGGGTCAGCACTGAGGCTGCAGGCTTAGCCCGGGCTCAAATCCTTGCTGTGTGGCCTTGGGCGAGACCGTCCCCCTCTCCAAGTCTCAGTGGCCTTGTCTGTAAAATGGAGCTGACGGTGACCAGTTTCGGGGTTGCCTGCCAGCCCCTGGGCCCCTGGGGGGGTGGGGATTGGTGAGCACCCCGCCCACTCGCTGCCCCCCTTTTCAGTACTCGTTGTGTAATGAGCCGCTCATCGAGCTGTCCAACCCTGGTGCCAGCGGCTCCCTGTTCTACGTCACCAGCGACGATGAGTTCATCATCAAGACGGTGATGCACAAGGAGGCCGAGTTCCTGCAGAAGCTGCTGCCCGGCTACTACATGGTGGGAGCGCCGTGCCCCTCCAGCCCCAGCGCCCCCGACCTCACACCCTCCTCCTCCCTCTGCCCGAGGAGCTGTGGGCACTAGTCCCCCCACACCAGCACTAACCCCCACCCCCGGGCACCGGCATCTCCCTCCCCCCCGCACACACACCCCGGCACCACCCACCCTGGGCACCATCCCCTCCAGGCAGGCCGTCCTGGGTCACTGAGCCCCACCCGCAGGACCCCCTCACGTGGCAGGCAGGAACAGCCATCTGGGCCCTGTTGGCCATCCCCCCAGCCCACTGCCCTGAGTCACGGGTCCTAGAAATCATGGCTTCGCGCCTCGTGTCTCAACAGCCGGTGACTCAGAGAGGCGCTGGGGAGGTGGGCCTGGCTGCCAGCTGGCATTTGGGCCGCTGGGCGGGGGTGGGAGCAGGAGCCTCAGACTTGCTGGCCTGCAGTAGCGGGGGTCCTGATACACACACAGATGTGGGCAGGGGCAGAGGCCCCGGGCAGCTCTGCACAGGTCGTGACCCATCTCTCCCTGTGGGGTGCACCACCCACCCCAGCCGTGCATGATCTTGGGTGAGACCCCCGGCTCCCCTAGCTCACGGGGTCAGCAAACTTCTTCTGTAAAGGGCCAGACAGTAAACATTTTCAGTTTTGTGAGTGACAGCCTCTGTCTCCACGGCTCAGCTCTGCCGTGGCAGCGAGAGAGCTGCCACAGACGAGGCGAGAGCCAGTAGCCATGGCCGAGTGCCAGTAAAGCTTCTCTTCTGGACACTGACGTGAGCACTTTACGTAATGTTCACATGTCACAGGACGCTTTATTTTTTTAACAATGTAAAACCATTCTTAGCTCCCGACTGTACAAAGACAAGTGGCCTGGATTTGGCCCTCGGGCCGGAGTTTGCTGACCCCTGCCCTGGACACGCCTGGAGGCCATGCCTGCCATCCCCCCAGTTTGGGCTGGGGAGGTGGGACACCTGGGTCTGACCTGGTGGGAAGCCAGGCCCAGACACCTCGGCAGCATCCCCTGGGGCCCTTTATGGAAAGGCTGTCTCTCGCTGGGCCTGACTCTGTAGAAACAGATCCTCCTGGCTCTTCCAGGTGGGGTGATGGCGAACTCATCTGGCTGGCTGTACAGTCAGGGTGCTGGGGGCGCGGAGAGAGGGACGAGCCTGGGAGAGGTGGTCAGGGTGGGCTTCCTGAGGAGGTAGCCTCTGGCCTGAGATCTGTGGGGCAGACAGGGTGCCGTGCAGGCTGCGGGCACAGCTCCCGGCGTCATCTCCAGTGACCCTCTCCTCCCCAGAACCTCAACCAGAACCCACGGACGCTGCTGCCCAAGTTCTACGGACTGTACTGTGTGCAGTCGGGTGGGAAGAACATACGCGTGGTGGTGATGAACAACGTGCTGCCGCGCGTGGTCAGGATGCACCTCAAGTTCGACCTCAAGGGCTCCACGTACAAGCGGCGGGCCAGCAAGAAGGAGAAGGAAAAGAGCATCCCCACCTACAAAGACCTGGACTTCATCCAGGACATGCCTGAGGGGCTCATGCTCGACGCCGACACCTTCTCCGCGCTCGTCAAGACGCTGCAGCGCGACTGCCTGGTGAGGAGGGGCCTGGCCGGGGCCGTGATTACGGGGCCTCCATCTCTGAGACCCGGTTTTCCCACCTGTAAAGTGGGGACGCAGTGTGAGCTCGAGATACGCGCTCCCTCCCTGCCCCAGCCCCACCTCAGGCTGCGTTCCTGCTGCCGAAACAAAGCCCCAGGAGCAGCCTGGTGTTTTCAGGGAGGGCCCTCACCTTACAGCGCACCTCAGATCAGGCTTGTGCGGGCTCCAAGCTGCCCTCCATGGGCAGGTGCTTCTTAGGAAAAAAGAAAACCCGCCAGGCCCTTCGCAGGCCTTGCAACTGCAGTCTGCCCGCGCCCCCTTCGGCCTCAGAGGCGAGGATACGGAGGCCTGGCAGGGCTCAGGCCAGGCCTGGGTCCTCCAGGGTCCCCTCTGCACCCCGGCTCCCAGACCCCTCCCCAGAAAACCACCAGACACCTCAGGGCCCCACGGCTTTCAAGAGCCCACCCCCCAGGGCCCGGGTGTCCCCGTCCTGGGCTGCACCTTGGGGCCTGCAGCAGGAGTGGTGACCAGAGAACCGGGCTCCTGAACCAGGGCCAGGGCGGCCTGGCCTCGAGTCAGAAGCTGTGCCCCAGGCCCACCGCTGGGGTCCCCAGTGGGATGAGGATGGGGCCTCCCACCTGGCTGTGGGGACTGAGTGGACACAGACCCAGATGGGGGTGGGGTGTGGGGGTTGGGGGGCAGCTGGCGCCTCCCCCTGACCCCCGGCCCCACAGGTGCTGGAGAGCTTCAAGATCATGGACTACAGCCTGCTCCTGGGCGTGCACAACATCGACCAGCAGGAGCGTGAGCGGCAGGCCGAGGGCGCCCAGAGCACCGCTGACGAGAAGCGGCCGCTGGGCCAGAAGGCGCTCTACTCCACGGCCATGGAGTCCATCCAGGGCGGGGCCGCGCGCGGGGAGGCCATCGAGACGGACGACACGTAGGTGGCGGGGCTCGGGGGCTTCCCGTTCTCATCTCTGCCCCGGCCCCCTTGCCAGGCGAGAAGCGGGCGGGGGGAGTCGTGAGGAAGGTGAGAGGGATACGACCGAGTCCAGGGTCTGGCCTGTTCCTGGTTTGTTAAGCGGACAGCAGCGCCTACCCATCCCCCAGCCCCCCGTGCCCCGAGGGGTGGACGGCAGACACACAGCTGCGGCCAGGTGTTCTGACCAGGGCGTCCAGATCAGTCAGTCAGTAGATGGAGGTCATTGGCCATCGCTGTGGGAAGCACAGATCCCCTTCCCTCCCGCTGGGCCCCAGGGTGGGTTAAAGCGCCACCGTAGGCAGCAAAGCTGGAAAAGTGTTGAAAGACGGCCCCGGAGAAGGTGGAAGATACCAAACCCGGGACCCACCGGGGGCAGGGCTGAGAACGGTCCTTCCCTGGCGATGCCAGGCGGCAGTGAGGGGTGACCGGGTCCAGAGAGGAGTGCGTCCCCTGACCCCACCCACCACCTGGCCGACCTGGTCCTGCCCTGGGGGCTTGGGCGCGGTCGCTGACATACTCACAGAATATCCCTACCACCCACCCTGTGCTTCTCACGTTCAGGGTCGGGTCACTTTCTCTGGGGCGTCCTGAGCACTGTGGTGGGTGGAGCAGCATCCCTGCCCTCCAGTCGTGACAACCACACATGTCCCCAGACAGCATCACTGTCCCCTGAGGACAGAGTCGCCCCAGATGGAAACGGCTGCTGTGGACACGTGTCACGATTGTCCCCTCATCACCAGGCATTGACCATGCCGGGAACTGGCGGCACCCTCCATTTCCGGACCCTGTTCAGTTGGGGGGTAGGGGGCCCTGGAGGAGGAGGGTGGCATCCCCATGTCTTCAGCTGGGAAAAGGAGGCTCAGAGGTGGGGCTAGCCGTCAGGGTGCAACAGCCAGCTGGGGGACGGGCCGAGGCTTGACCCCGGCCTGGCCACCACACTGGGCCGCCAGCTGAAGGGCCCTGACTGGGCTGAGGCTGGGAGGACACGAGCTGGCCCGGAGCTCAGCCGTGTGGCGTTCGTAGGGTTGGTGCCAGGCCAGGCGAGATGGCAGGGCGTGCAGGTGAGCTCGGGTGTGGAGTGTGGCTGGCAGAGCCTCTGGGGCCCTAATGACTGCAGGACAGCTGCTGCATCGTGCAACCTCGCTAAGTGCGCGGGGCAGGCTCAGCCTGGGGCTGCATGAGGCCATTAACTCTCCAGGTTGCACCTGGAAGCCTGGTCCTGCCCGGGAGCCTGCACGTGCACATGCGGGCATGTGTGCGTGTGCCTACGTGTGTGTGCAAGTTCCGCATGTGCACGTGTGGGTGTGCGCACATCTGGGTCTCATGGCCGGGACTCCTCTGCACCCTGTGGCCTCCAGCTTTGACTTGGTGAGCTGGCCGGAAGAGCTGCTCGACCCCTCACCAGGGTGGGGTTCCCAGGTGCCTGGACCCCCTCTGAGGGTCCAGCCAGGCTGCCATCTACAGGGAGCGTGTGGATCCTCGAGCCCCAGGCCCCATCAGTCCTGCCTGCGTCTCCCTCCATCTCTGTCCCTGCAAGTCCCAGACCAGGCCCAGGGCCCCAGGCTCGGGGCTCCAGGCCATCTCCAACCTGTGCCCCTGACAGGCAGGCCTGCCCCTGAGGCAGCTCTGCAGGTGCTGGTACTCTCGACCCCTTTCCCCAGGATGGGCGGGATCCCCGCTGTGAACGGCCGCGGGGAGCGGCTTCTGCTACACATTGGTATCATCGACATCCTGCAGTCCTACAGGTGGGTGCCCGCCCCCCATCCTGTGGTCCTCCAGGTGGGAGCCCGTGCCCCCTCCAGCCTGCGGTCCCACGGGTGGGTGCCTGCCCCCACCCTGTCTCCCCACTCCCCAGTGAGAGCCCGGTCAGGGCCAGTGCAGGGCTGGGTGGTGGGTGAGGTGTCGCCAGCTGACTGACTGTGGGCCCTGCCGTGTGCCAAGTGCTGGGCGGAGCAGAGCAAGACGGAAACACCCTGTGGCTGGGAAGCGCAACATCTCTGGAAGGTTCCTACACTTCCAGAAATAAATGCTCACAGCCGATGCCGTGTGCTGTGTGGTCTCGAGTGTGGACACGAGCGTGGTGTAGCCGAAGGAACCAGACGCTCTTGGGTGACGGGCAGCTCCGTTACCCGTGCCTTGTGCTTCGCACGCTTACAGAAGTGAGCGTCTCTTGTTAGTTTTTTATCGAAGGAGTTACACACAGTCCAGGCGTGACAGGCAGGTTGTGGCCGTGGCGGTCCCCCTTTCCCGTCCACACCCCACCCCATGCCGGGAACTCCACTTGGCGTTGGGTGACTCCTCTGCCTGCTGGTCACCTCTTGCCCATCAGACGGCTGATGTTTGCAGCCTGTTTCCTCTCCTGAGGGCTGACCCCACCCCCTGCAGGCGTCTCCCTCCCGTTTGGAGCAGGAGCAGGCAGCTCCAGGGTTTCTGCAGAGGCCCCGGGTGGGGCGAGGGGAGCTCACCCTGAGGCGGAGGTGTGTGCCAAGGGAGGGGCTCCTTCCCCCTGCAGCCTAGAGGTGTCCAGGAAGGCTGCCTGGAGGAGGCAACATTCTCCCCAGCCCCGGTGTCAGGCGGGGCCTAGCTGGGGGTCATGGTGCAGGGCGCTCACTCCAGCAGCGAGGGGCCGGGCTCAGCCTGGCCCGTGGGAGAGAGGAAGGGTGGGCTCTGTCCCGCACGGGGGGCTATGTACCACGACCTTTCCACTGCCACCCCCAGAGAATGTGGTGGGAGCAGCCAGCAGGTGGGGGGGGGCGGTCAAGGGGGCAGGAAAGGGGAGGTGGCCTCTGGCTGATGCAACAGGTGGCCTCATTGCTCTAGACCAGGACTCCTCTACCCCCTTGATGCCAGGAACACTCCCACCCGTGCTAACCACAAACGTCCCTAGATATCAACAGTGTCCCCTGGAATGGGCTTGCCCAGAAGAGAACCCCTGGACCTGAAGGTTTGGCTGACGTTCTGGGCGTTTTCTTCTCTGCAGGTTCATCAAGAAGCTGGAACACACCTGGAAGGCTCTCGTCCATGATGGGGTGAGCATCGTTTGTTCGTTCATTCCGTCCATCCGTCCACAAACGCACTGATCGTCTCCCTGGGCCAGGCACAGGTGCTAAAGAGCTGAGAGATGCGTCCCCCTTTCTGGAGCCACAGTCATGGGCCAAGGGGTCAGGGCTGAGATGAGGAAGCAAGGCAGCTGCAGGATCCTCAACGAGGGGTCCGAGCCATCCGTGAGCGGTACACGAAGGCTTCCTGGAGCGGGTCGGGGGGCCCCGAGCTGAGTGGGAAGGATTCCCAAGGACAGGCTGACCCGGAGAGTCAGGGGCCGGCCAGGCAGAGAGCATTCTGGGAACGTGTGATGTGGAGGGCGTCTTGGGCCCCAGCTGCACCCTGGGGGCAATACTGCACAACTCTGACCCCTGCTGCCCCATGGGGGTGGGGCCTGCTTAGGTGGACCGGCTCAGTTATTTGAGAAAAGCTTGAAATTCATGTTTTCCTGTGAGCGCAGCCAACCCGTGAACACTTGCAGTGAATTACTTCAGAATGTAAAAGACTGTGAGGACCAAGAGTTGGGGCTAAACAGAGCCTGCCTGTGGGCCTGAGGCAGCCCGCGCACCCCTGGTCCAGCTGTGGACCCTCAGGCGGAGGCCTCTCCTCCCATGGGCCCCCCCGCCCCCCGCAGGCCAGCTCTCACTCAAGTGCTAAGGGCTGTGTGTGTGCCTGCAGTCTGTAAAATCCAGCATCCTAACTAGCCCGCCCACCACTCAGCGTTTGGAGGGTCTGGGGGACCTTCCGGAATAAGCGCTGAGAAGGTCCAGGTTACAGCTGGGCGGCCGCGACCCCCATCAGAGGATTTGGGTCGACTCCCCAGGAGCCTCAAATGTTGATGGAAGTAACCGTCCAGGTGTGAGCATCCTGGGGCCAGTAGGATGGCCCTCAGTGTTGGGGGCCAGGTTCTTCCTGTGTGTTGCTGCACACCCCCAGGCGTTGTCCTCAGCCCCTGGCCCCAGCCGGAGGGAGGGGCGCCCTTCCTCTCAGGGCGGAGAGACTCTTCCGTTATCTCAGCTCATCTCAGCTCGCCAGCCATCCGCCAGAACGTGGTCATGTGGCCATGTGGCCACGCCTCCACGCAGGCAAGGATAGAGTGCAGCGTTCATTGTGGGAGGCCACATGTCCAGATGGGTTCTGTTATGTTACAGCCGGGGGAGGACACCGGGCGGTGTCAGGGGACATCTGTGGCGGTCACACTGGGGGGCTCCTGGCATCGAGTGGGTGGGGACCGGGGATGCTGCTCCACACCCCATAGTGCCCAGGACGGCCCCCAGAGAACGACCGGCCTGCTGTCAGCAGTGCTAGGGAGACCGTGCCATAGCGGGCAAGGAGACTGGATCCCAGGGACAGCAAGGGTGTCCGTCCAGGGGCCCAGCCCGTATCGCGCCCCGACCGTGTGCCGGGCTCCCTGCCTCACGTCCCTACATCCTGGCGAGGCCGGCAGCCTCCAGTCTCCGCGTGGCACAGATGAGGAGCAGTGCGTGGCCAGGGCCGCCCCCACCTGAGTGCAGGACGCCGGGCCTGCCTGCCCCGAGGACACCAGCCTCCCTCAGCCACAGGGACAGGCCTGCAACCCAGCTTTCGAAGCAGGCACGGGCCGTGCTCTCCCCTACCCTTGCTTTAGAGATTCTTTCCGGTTTCTTGATTTTGATACTTACCTGTTTACCTCTTTGAAACATGGTTCAAAAAGTTAAAATTACAGATGCGATTATTAGGAAACCACCTTCCTGCTTCCCTGTCCCTACCTGCTCCTTGGGTCCCCTCCCCCCAGAGGCTACATCCCGCCCCCGACACGGGAGCCTCCATGGGGCCACAGCACTCACACCTGCCTGCCCTCGGGCCCCTACTTCCCTTCCCAGGACACCATCTCTGTGCACCGACCCAGCTTCTACGCCGAGCGCTTCTTCAAGTTCATGAGCAACACGGTCTTCCGGAAGAACTCCTGTGAGTGCCCAGGCCCTCTGGGTGGGGGCGTGGAGGGAAGAGGGCGGAAGATCAAGGGCAGGGTAAACCTGGAGCGCTGGTCCTGTGTTCAGCCAGCCTTGGGCCTCAGGCGGGGACCTGGTCCAGGGCACAGGGCAGTGGGGGTGGTGCCCGCCCAGTCCCAGTCCTCTCCTTCCCGCTCAGCCTTGAGCAAGTGATGCCCCCTCCGCACCTCAGTTTCCCCATCTGTACAGAGCCAGGAGGGGGAGGTGTGTTTACGCACGCGATCAGTGGGGAAGCACCGTTGCCAAGGAAATGGGACCTTGCCACACGGAAGCCGGCCAGTCATCAGCCCAACTGGGCGTCGTCGGGGAGGGCGCAGGGCAATCGTGGTGGCCATGGCCCATGGTGGCCTCTGGAGGTCCCATGTCCGTGCTGGGCCTCCAGAGTCACAGACCCTGGTGCACCCCAGGCCGGACCCCACATGGGGCCTGAAGGGGTCTTTCTCCCTACGTGTCTGTCGTCGGCCCCCCCAACCCCTCACCTACCCCCAAAAGGCAGGGTGCTTGTTCACTCTGGTCACTCCACGTCCCCAGCGTCCAGCTCGGGGCCTGGCACACAGTAGGTGCTCAGTAAGCGTCTGTGGGCGTGGGGGTGGTCTTGGTGTGCGCCTTACTGTCCAGGCCTTGCACTCCATGGGGGCTCCACGCAGGCAGTGGGAAGGGGCAGGCCCAGTGTCTGGCTCTCAGCTGGGGGGCTGCTCTCACTGCCTGGGCCAGATGTGTGCGGGCCATGAGCCAGCGCCGGTCACCTGCAGCTGGCTCTCGGCACAGCTCCACGTTCTGTGACATCTAGTTGTACGCTGAGGTTGACTGTGGAGGGACCATTTACACCATGGAAATCGGCAAATACCACAAACCCAGCCTCTGTCCCCAGAGAGCCGGTTGTTAACCTTTACCAGTACATCTCTTCCTGGAACCTTCTCAGGGTGCTGTGGTCCAGGGAGTGCCGGCCTCCAGGGACTGGATGGCTGTACCTAAGGCAAACCGAGCGCCTACTGTATGCGGGAGCTAAGCTCGCCATGCTGGGGGCAGAGGTCACAGGGCCCGCTGGGAGAGGGTGGTGACAGGTCCTGACGGGGCGCAGAGGGCGTCTCGGGGTTTACCCGCCTCCCCTGACCCTGATGTTGCAGACAAGGACTTGGGGGCCCCGAGAGCTGAGCTGCGTTCCCCAGGCCATTGCAGCCTGCATGGGAGCCAGACCCTTGGTGCTGAGCCCCACTGTCCCAGGCCTTGACTTCCATGTCAGCGGCGGGGCCGTGGCCGGGTGGGCTGCGACACAGTGGGTGAGGCCCCAGAGTGCGTGGCAAGTGTTGGGAGCTGCTGGTCTGCTGCTGTTTCTGGGGGCCGGGGTGGGAGTGCTGGATCCCCGGGGGCTCGTCCCATCTCTCTTGACGGGCAGGACAGGTACCTGGGGCTCCTGGCACCTCCCGAGGCAAGCCGGGTGGAAAGCAGGGCAGGCTTTCTCCACCAAGAGTGAAGAGCACTGGGGGCCAGGCTGGAGGTGGGGCGGGGTGGGGGGGTGGCAGCCAGGCTTTTGTACAACGGAGGCACCGGGGGCCGCAGGGCCCGGCCTCGGTGCTGCCGCCCAAGCACCAACCGCCCTTCCTCTGCAGCCCTCAAGTCCTCGCCGTCCAAGAAGGGCCGCGGTGCCCTGCTGGCCGTCAAGCCCCTGGGGCCCACCGCCGCCTTCTCGGCCAGCCAGATCCCCAGCGAGCGGGAGGACGCGCAGTACGACCTGCGGGGGGCCCGCAGCTACCCCACGCTGGAGGATGAAGGTGAGCAGGCGGTTGGGAGATAAGGGGGCCCCTGGGGCAAGGCGTCGTCCCTGGGGGGCTGGGAAGGGAGGGGTTCAGGGAGCAACAGCAGCAGTCCAACAGGAGGAAGCAGCCCCTGCAGCTGGGCCTAGCCTGGATGGGAAGGGGCGGTGACTGGAACCCAGCTGGGAAGTGGGGAGCAGCTGGGACGGGGCCCCCGGAAGAGCCACAGTGAAGGTTGAGCATAGACTTTGCCTCCCCGCCCACCCCCACCCCCACCCCCCGCAACCCACGCCCCAGAGGTGACAGGCTCCCTTCACATCAGAGGTGCACAGAGACCTGGAGGGATGAAGTACTTGATTGGGTTGGGCCTGATGTTCTGGAAGGTCCCTCCCGTCCCCTGGGTCAGAGATTCCAGGCAGGGAGGGGCTGGTGGAAGAGCATCAAGGAAGGGAGAAGCTGCCTGTGCAAGAGGCCCTGGGGTGTGACCTGGCCTAGCCTGTTGTGTGGGAGGCACAGCAAGGAGCCTGTATGTCTGGAGCAGAGCGGGAGGGGGGAGAGGGCAGGTGAGGCCTGTGGAGCAGGACCCCCTGGGGGCCGAAGGGAGGGGTTCGGATTTCAGTTTGAGAGCAGTGGGAAGCTACTGGAAGGTCTTATGCCAGGGGGAAATTGGAGCACATCTGCCCGCTTAAAGCTGGCAGGGACGACAGTGTGGGGTGGCAGGTGGGAGTAGGGGGCATGGGTGGTAGAGGGTGAGCCGAGTTGTAGGTGGAGCCCAGAGGCCTCCCAGGCCCCCGCAAGTGCCCACCCACTCCTCGCCACAGGCCGGCCAGACCTCCTGCCCTGCACACCGCCTTCTTTCGAGGAGGCCACCACCGCCTCCATCGCCACGACCCTGTCCTCCACGTCCCTCTCCATCCCAGAGCGGTCCCCCTCGGAGACATCAGAGCAGCCGCGGTACAGGTGAGCAGACCAAACGTGTCCCTCCGCGGGGGGCTGTGCGTGGGCGGGGCCTCGCCCCACTTCTCCCACCTCCTTGTGGTCTCTCTGCAGGCGGCGCACGCAGTCCTCCGGACAGGATGGCCGGTGAGCTGAGACCCCAGCCGTCTCCCTCTTTCTCTCGCCCGCCCCAGTCCATCCCCCGCTTTCCCCAGCCAGAGCCCTTCGTCTCTGACCACTGCTTTCCGGGCACAGATTCAAGTCAGGCTCTAGACCGCATAGGATATCTCAGGTGATTCTGTGTCTGTCTCCCACCTGGCTGCCCAGAGGACCCTGCTCCCACACGTGCCTGTTGGTTCTTCTTTCTCTTTTTATTAATATTTTTATTCTAAGAGATACAAAAAGGAAAATAGTTAAGATGTTTCCCCCTGCCCCATGCCTGCTCCCCTTTCTGGGAGCAACCCCCGGACGGAGTTTTTGTCTCTTTCCGGAGATATTTGTGAATATACAAGCAGACACACGTTCGGGCCTGTCTCTCCTCACATTTTGACCAGCGTGCACTCTGGGCGGCACACTGCCCCTTACTCTGTCACCTACCAGCAGAAGGTCACCTGTCTGAGCAGGTGGAGCATGTGCTGGTTGCCGTCCCTCTAATGGGCCATGGACACTTGGGTTGTTCCCAGTTGTTTCATCTTGTAACAGGACTGCAGTGAAGAGGGCATTTCTGTAATTAGTTTTTTTGGGATAATTCCTGCCAGTTGAAAAAAAAGTCATGGTACAAAACATCTTTGGTGCAAAGTGCATCCCCCCCTGTCCAGCTACCTGCTCTGATGTCAGCCACCATTTTGCTCCCTGGTGTTGCCATCCAGAGATTCTGCACGTCTGGATGCTGCAATGTTCTGACCCACCTGCACCACGGGTCTCAGCCTGGAACCCCAGAACTACCTCACCCCCTAGTCCAGGCCCCAGGCAGGTGCCTAGCTGCCCCCAGGGGGTGGGCGGGATCCAGGCCACCATTCACTCATTATGCCTCTGCTGGTGCCAGAGTCACAGGATAGCCCCAGGTGGACTCTTGCAGCCCCCAGGCGGGCATGACGGCCAGAGGGACCAGGTGCGAGCTGGGCTGGCTCAGGGCCCTGGTCTGATGGTGCGTGGAGACAGCACCTCGTGGAGGCTACGAGCTTGTTAACCGGGACTGGAAGTTGGCACCGGCCTGGAGCTCTGCTGGTGCTCCTGGGGGTGGGGGGGGGGGGAGGTGAGGAAGGAAACTGAGGCGCGGCTTCCCATTGCCTCCAGGCCCCAGGAGGAGGCGCATGCGGAGGAGGACCTGCAGCAGATCACGGTGCAGGTGGAGCCCGCGTGCAGCGTGGAAATCGTGGTCCCCAAAGAGGAAGATGCAGGGTGAGTGGCCCTCGAGTCCCTGCGGTCCCGTTACCTGGTTCCTGCATTCCAGTTCTGCTCTGGCCCCATTGGTCGAGAGTGGTCACGTGGCCAGCTGTCCGCTGGGCAGGCTGGGGAAAGTAGTCCGCAAGCTGGGGGCGGGAATGGGGCTTCCGGGGCGTGGGGCATGGGGGGGAAGGGAGCGCGTGATGCCGGGAGCAGTGGGGGTCTTGCACTCTGGGAAGGGTCGCCTCCTCCAGGGCTCAGAGCCGCCCTGTCATCTGAGGTTACTTTCCCTCCCACCCTTCCTCTCTTTGCCCTCTTAGCTTTGCTGGGGCTTGCGAGACAGCAACTTACAAGCTTTTCAAAGAACCAGTTGGGGACTTAGTTACCTTTTCCCCTGTTGTGTTTTGTTTTTATTTCATTCACTGTAACTCGCTAGTAATGACTTCTTTCTAGCTGCTTCTGGTTTGTTTTCTCACTTGTTTCTTTATTCCAGCTTAAATTCCTTTTTTTCTTTAATAATGAGGCCCTTAAGGCTATGTAGTTTTCTCTGAGTACTGCTTTTGCGGTGTCCCGTGGGTTTTGACGTGAAGCAGTTCTTTTATACTGACTCACATGTGCATGGTTAGTGATTTTTTTCTTATTTCCTCTTTGAATTAAGATAGTGGCTTTCAACCACTTGAGAGTGATTTTGCCCTCAGGGGAGAGTGGGCAGTGTCTGGGAACATCTTTGGTGGTCACGACCGGGGGTGCTCTTAACATCATGGTGGGAGCCAGGGACGCTGCTCCACACCCCACAGCGCCCAGGATGGGCCCCAGCAGAGAATGACCTGCCCGATGTCAGCAGTGCTGAGGGGGAGACCCTGGACTAAGGCTTTTTAGGGGTGTCTCTCAAGTGTTTAAGATTTTTTGTTTACCTTCTTGGTACTTACTTCTAACTTTATTAGGTTTCGAGCTGAAGAAAATGGCCTAAAAAAGTCTACGCTTTGGGGAATTCCCCGGTGGTTAAGAGTCTGCGCTTCCACTACAGGGGGCAGGGGTTCGATCCCTGGTCGGGGAACTGAGATCCCACATGCCGCTCAATGCAGCCAAAAAATTACGCTATTTTTTTTTTTTTTTTTTTTTTTTTTTTGGCTGGGTTGGGTCTTCGTTGCTGAGCGCGGGCTTTCTCTAATTGCAGTGAGCGGGGGCTACTCTTCGTTGTGGTGTGCAGGCTTCTCATTGCAGTGGCTTCTCTTTGTTGTGGAGCAAGGGCTCCAGGCATGCAGGCTTCAGTAGTTGTGGCAGGTGGGCTCAGTAGTTGTGGCTCTCGGGCTGTAGAGAGCAGGCCTAGTAGTTGCGGCGTACGGGCTTAGTTGCTCCACGGCATGTGGAATATTCCTGGACGAGGGCTCGAACCCGTGTCCCCTGCATTGGCAGGCAGATTCTTCACCACTGCACCACCAGGGAAGTCCCCAAAATTCCCTTTTTAAGTGTCCGTGGACACTTGGGAGAAAAGTGTCTTCTCTGTGAAAAGATGGAAAGTTCTCTACAAGCCTTTTCTGTCCAGTGTCTTGATTGGTGTCATCGGTTCCTTTATGTCCTTACTTGCCTCTTATCTGTTTGGGCTGTTTAATTTTGTAATTGCCTTATCCAGTTCTTCTTGCCTTTCCCATAATTTTTGCTTTATATGCTTTTTAGAATTTGTGTTCTATTTCTAGAGACTTTACTTAGCACTCCCAGCACACGTTCCCAGGTGCACTTTGCTATTATTTCACACACACGCACCAGTTCCTGCCACTGTCAGCTTTTTTGCCATTAACTGAAGTGTCGCGGTGGGAAATGTCATTCAGTCTTTGCCCCACAACACAAGTTGCCCCGCAAACGTGACTGGAGAACCAGTTCTGCACGGTTACAGGTGCTCTTTCTTCTCAGAACTCGTCATTTCATCCAGGAGGTGAAATTTAGTCACCAGTCACATGGCCGCCAGCCAAGGCCTCAGGCACGTTCCTCACCTTCACTCTGAGCCTCAGTTTCCTCATCTGTAACACAGGACAGCAGCAGCATCCCCCCTTCCCGAGTGGAAGTTTGGTGGGTTCATTCACACAAGGCCCTCAGACAGGCCTGGCACCTAGTAAGTGCTCAGAAAAGAGGAGAAAGAGGTTCTGGCCCCTCGGGGGTAGGTGCCATGTGTCCCCACTTTACAGACAAGGAAACTGAG
Source organism: Tursiops truncatus (assembly GCF_011762595.2). Taxonomy (NCBI): domain Eukaryota; kingdom Metazoa; phylum Chordata; class Mammalia; order Artiodactyla; family Delphinidae; genus Tursiops; species Tursiops truncatus. Next base: position 169,269,444 of record NC_047036.1, on the reverse strand, counting down.
GTTCCGAGAAAGAACGTGGTCCTCATGGCTGCCCAGCAAGTGAGTGGTGAGGCGGGGATCTGCCCACAGGCGTGAAGCTGAGCAAATAGAGGGGGAAGGGCCCGCCTGCTCGGGGGTGGGCACATTGTTCCCTGGGCTGCAGCAGTGCTTGGGGGTGTTCTGTTTGTTTTGTGCGGGAACTAGAACGTGTCAGACAGGATGCATCCCTGCAGTCGGACTCCCTGCGTCAAGGACGGTGCGGAGCAGGGAGGGTCCTGGGGTGTGGGCTGGAGAAGGCGCGGGCTGTCCAGAGCACCCCCAGCCAGGACTCCCGTGTCTTCCCCGTGTCCCCAGGGAGGGGTCATCCCCAGCCTGTGCCTCTGCTGCCGTCGAAGTGGAAACTGCCAGCCAGGCCTCAGACGAGGAGGACGCGCCCGCCACAGACATCTACTTTGTAAGTCCTCCCGGGATCCCTCCCGTCGCCGGACCCTCCACCACTTGTGCTCACACGTGCACACACACGCACGTGCCTGTACGAACCCACGTGTGCTTACACCCACACCCGTTCACACACGCGCACACTGCTCCCTCACAGGCTCGTGCTGACACGTCGCACACTCAAGGCGCCTGTGCACACCTGCACGTGCACTCACACTCAGGCACACGTGTGTGCTCACCTTTCAACACTCAGGGCCACGTGCCCGGCCAGCACGCTCACACTCAGGTGTTGGGGAGCACCCCCGTCCCTCACCATCCAGCCCAGGCCCTCCGGCCCAGGCCTCATGACCACATCTGGTCACGAGCCAAGGCCCTGTCTTCAGCGGTGCCCTGGGAAACATCTGGAGTCCTCAAGTGCTCGGCCCCGCTGGCCTGAGGGGAGGCCCAGGCCCTGGGTCCCGGGGCAGCCCAGGCTGGCCGTGGTGGGCTGGCATGACGCGCACCTTCTCTCTCTGGGTGGTGGGTGCGGAGGGTGGGCTCCGTGCTCAGGGAGGCCAGGGCCCCGCCGAGAGGGGCAGGTGGGCTCCACACTGCCGACTTCACAGGATGAGGATGCACAGCTGCTCCTGGACGAGGTGGCGTCCGTCAGAGTAGGAAGGGGCCCTGCCCCGGGGACCCAGGACCTCTCTCCAGAGCTGGGGGTCTCCTTCCCCACACACCTCCCATGGGCGGGCAGGGAGCTGAACCAGGAGCCTGGGTGAAGTGGGTGCCCGGGGGCCAGGGAGCCCCCGATAGTAGGTCCTGGAGCTATCTCCCTTGGGTGGCCCTGCTCAGGGATCACATGGTCCCAGTTACAAAAGAGAGGGCCAGACACGCGCCCAGCCGCCCGTCCTCTTCCCGGACCTTCATTTTCACTTCTGACCCCTGACCCTGCCCCAGGAAAATGAGCCGGGGCCTGCCCCCTGCCCGGCGCTGGGCCTTGGGGCCTGTTTGGGTGAGCTTGGCCCTCCCGCTGGCATCGCTGCTTCGTAACTAACACCGGCCTCCCTGCTCTCGGTCCCCGAGCCAGTGCTGCCAGGGCACGGCCCTGCCTGGCCTGGAGGGTACCAAGTGCACCCTGTGTGTCCCCCCACCTGCCGTCAGCTCCCGCCGGGGCTGGTTGCTTCCCGCTCTCTGGATCTGGGGGAGGTGGCCCCTGGGGCCGTGTCCTGTCGTGTGCGTCAGGGTTCCGAAATCCCCGAGTGGGCGGCCGGGCCCCGCGCAGCAGAGAAGGAAGCCAGTGGGACCCCTGCCCGCACCTCCTGCTTGGCCAGCGGCTCACCTGCCCCTCCCGGCGCCCTCCCTGCCTGACCACCTGCCAGATCCCTGTGGCTCATCCTGTCACTTCATCCTGTCCTCTGTTTGCTTCCTCCCCCGCCCGCCCGGCCCGCCCAGTTCACCGATGGGAGGTACTGGATTTACTCTCCCCGGCATCGCCGACTGCGGGCCGTGACGCTGAGCTCCTCAGGGACTGTAAGTGACCGTGGCAGGCCTCCAGGGAGCCCAGCCCCGCCCCGCGCCGTGGGCAACAGGGAGCCACAGGTCCTGGCTGTTCCTCTTCCTCTGAGAAGGGACTTGGGGAAAATGTCACTGTGGCTGAGGTCAGCCGCGCTGGCCCGTGTGGGGCTCTGTGCTGCAGGCATCCCATGGGGACGTTGCTTACTCCCCTCTGAGGTGGGCATCACTGGGCCTGCGGGCACACAGCGGGGGCTCCAGGGGCTGGCCTGGCTGTGGCAGGGTCTGCATCTGACCCCCATCCCCTGGCCGCCCTTGCCCCTTTTCCCACCCTCCCGGGTCAGGGACGTGCCAGGTGCCCTGCTCCCACTTGTTCAGACCTCGCTGCTGACGGCTCCCACGGGGTGTCTGTCCCCTGAAGGGGGTAGCGTCATGAGTCAGCAGCGGGACTGCAAAGCCAAGCCCTTAATTGCAGGAGAAAGGAGCTGGTGCCTCCATACCCATTTCACAGATGGAGACACCGAGTCCCTGGCTCTCCAGGGAGCCCCTGAGAGTACAGGGTAGACACAATCTGGATCCCAAGCTTCAGGCACCTGTGTGTCTAATAAACGCTTATCCACCCAGCGTGCCTGGAATGCTATGGGGATATTGTGTAGCGGTGGCATCGTTAGTACTTGTTATTGTCATTGTGAGCAATAAATGGGGGCCCAGAGAGGCCAAGTAACCTCCTAGAGGCACACAGCACTCAAACGGGCAGGACAAGGCAAAGGCCTAAAGCGAGACTTTGTGTTCTCAAGATGAGGCCCCTTGGAGACCACACTCCAGCCCCGTCAGCAGCCCCTCTGAGCGTCACTGGGTGTCGGGCGCTGCCGGGCGAGCCTGAAAAAGGGAGACTGCTTCCACAGCCCTCCCACCATGCTCGGTCCAGCCAGGGATGCCGCTCCCCAGAGATGGTCCCAGAGTCGGGGACACGTGGCGTGCAAGGGCCATGGGGTGGGGTGCTGTGGCAGAGGCTGCCTGGAGGGGGGTTGACACGGACTTTTGAGAAGCGCGTAGGGTGTGGGGAGGCAGAAGAGGAAGGGCGGTCTTGGCTGGAGCACCGAAGAGGCAGGAGCCTGGAGGCCGACGGGAGGAGAGGAAGCGGCAAGAGGAAGGCTGGACGCCGAGGCCCGCCGTGCGGGGCAGGCGTGCCCTTGGCCCAACTTCCGTGGGTCACCCAGGGCCGGCTCTTCACGGGGTTCCCTGCGGGACCCCTGTGTCATCCCCACTCTGAGCCCAGCAGGGCAGCCACCCCAGTGTCAGGGCCTGCTGTGGCCCCAGACGGGCCCGGCCCCACCCCCTGGGCTCCCAGGTGGGCAGGGGGCCAGGGGGGTTATTGCTTTGTGACCCCCTGAAGGAATGAGCGGGGCCCGAGCTGGGGTCTCGCCCTGCTGCCCCAGATGCTTTGTGTGAACCCCTCCATAGGTGGACACGGTTCTCGTGGGTGCACGGCCTGGGCCCACATGGGTACCGGGACGGCCTGTGAGCTGCGGGGATGGTGGGGTGGTGGGGTGGAGAGGCAGCCGGCGGGCCCCGAGGGCAGCAGGGCAGAAGCTGGTTGCTGGTGGTGCCCCAACCCCGCCGAGGAGGGGTGGGTCTTGGGGTGCCATCGTGGGCTTAGGGGCCGTGGGACGCCCAGGGGGACGCGGCCAGGACAGGTGTGTTCTCTGGCGGCAGGGGTGGAGGTCACAGGCTGTGGGGGACGTTGAAGGAAGAGAGAACAGAAGGCGGCCGGGGGAGCCCCGAGAATGTTCTGGTGGTGAGAGCAGACCTGGGAGGGACGAGGGGGCCGGAGGAATGTATGTCCTCCCCGCAGTGGGACCCGGACTGGGACCCCACCCCAGACGCAGCTGGAGGAAGACCATCCTGTGGCCCCTCGGCGGCCAGTCCCCGCTCTGCCTGTCCCCAGGCCGGAACTTGGGCTCCGCTGCGCCCCCTCCCCAGGAAGGTGACCCCGGGCTCTTGGAGCGGGGCAGGGAGGCCTCTGCTGCTTGCTCTCTGGGTGGCGCCTGCCTGGGTCTCTCCTGAGCAAACCTGTGTGTGCCGGTGCTGAAAGGCTTCCCGGGTCAGGAAATGGGCCGCCCCCGTCGCCACCACTCAGGGCCCCCAGCAGAGGGTCTCCAGGGTGCTGCCGGGCTAGGCTGGAGGTCAGGGTGCCATGGCGGGGGGTGGGGGGGTGGGGGTGGACAGCAAAGCAAACCAAGCCCCGCCCACCCTCCCCGCCTCCTGCTGTGCCGGCCCTGCCTTGACACCCCCCCACCACTCACCGCTTCCTCCTGCCCGCCCCACCGCGCTCTGGCCACTCAGCCCCAGAGGCCCGGCCCCCCGCCCCGCCGAGCCCGAGGGCCATCCGGGTTGGGGCAGGTCCCCGTCAGGGAGAGGGCAGCGGGGGCTGAGCCGCCCACCCGTGCCGCCTCGGGGGCCCCCTCTTTTATTTCTGTTTCTTCCTTCCTTCCTGTCGCCTCTGTCGCCCCTCCTCGCACCTTGCTCTTCTGCGCCCTTCCCGCACGTGCTGCCCGCCTGCCCTCCAGCCCACCGATGAGAGGAGCTGGGTGTACTCCCCGCTTCACTATAGCACGCAGGCCCACCCCGCCTCCGACGGCGAGAGCGACACAGTAAGTGCGCCGCGGCTGGCCAGCCGGGCCCACTCGGGGCTCAGGCCTGTGGCCTTGGCCAAGGAGGGCCTGAGAGCCTGGCCTCCAGGCACCCCGGGACTGACAGGGAAACTGAGGCCCAGGGTGGGAGGGGCAGCCGGGCTCTACCGTGCGGGGGCCTGTGTCCAGCCCTCATGGCTCCTGGGGTCCCTGGCCCTCGGCATTAGCTGTGGGGCCCGACCCGGCCAGGGGAGGCCCGGCGGGTGTGGGTCTGGCCCCGGCCCAACATGGCCTCACCCGCCCCTGCCTCTTCAGTAATTCCTATGCAGGCACTGATGGAGCCGAGTGTCTGCTGCTGCCCCGGCTGCTCCCTGGAGGTGCTGCCCACCTGCTCAGCCCAGAGCTCGGGAGACGCCCGCCTGGCCGCCGGCCCTCACCCTCGCCCTCCCCTCGACGGCGCGGACGCTCGGGCTGCAGCGATCCCAATCCGGGCGGCTCACCTGGCCCGGCTCCCTGTCAGCTCCCTGTGCCTGATACTGTGAACCCTCCTGCGTTTCCGATCATGTATTTATTTGGGGCCCTTATTCTTTGCACAGACATGGCAGCACACATGTGTGTTTTTTTAGAAAAAGAAAAAGGCCAAAAAAAACACAAAACCACCACACAATGGAAAAGAAAAAACTCCATTCCACTGCACTTCTGGTTCTTTGCTGTGCTTGCATGTGTCTTGCTGAGGGAACCAGGCCCTAGGCTCTGGGGACCTGCACCCCAGTGGAATCCATTCCAAGTCCTGGCCAGGATGGACGGGCCCCTGGGATGGAAGGGCCGCCGGGTCCCCAGGGCGCCTCTGGAGGCCTCCCATCGCGCCTGCCAGGTGCTCTTGGCTCAGGGTTTTGGGCCAAGAGCCGGACACAGTCCTTGAGGGTGGCCGGGCGGTGGCTGGGGGCGCTCTCCACCCTGTCACCCCTGCCATCTCTCAGCATCTGTTTCCCACCTCCCCGGTGACCTTGAGCAGGAATCACCAGGCGTGATTAGAACCTCCATGTGGACGCACGGCCGCCCCCTCTCAATGGAACTCAGGGCCGTGGGCTTACCTCTCCTCCAGAAGACAGACCAAGCTGGGAGGAGGCGGCCGGGCCCTCAGCCCACGGGACTTCCCGAGAGCCGTGTCCTGGAGCAGAGCCCCACAGTCAGGTGCCCGGCCTAGAGGACCAGACCCCCTTGAGTAAGAGGACTGAGGTGGGCATCCTCTTTCTTTTTAATGGTGGGGGCACCTGTGCCGATTGAAGGACAGGAGAAGAAATTCTTGGTGAAAAACAAATTTTTTTTTTTTTTGGATGGTCATCTTCAGCAGGGCAACCACTGCTGGGCCCAGAGCCCCACAGGTCAGCCGCCAGGGGCCCCTGCTGTGTCCACAGCAGGCTGCTGGAGCTGGCAGCTTTGCAGGGTCTCTCCCGCCTCTGGAAAGGGACACAACAGGGATGGTTTCCCCTGGCCCGCCCCGCCCTGCATGGGAGGAGCTGGGAGCTAGCGTGGAGTGGAAGTTGCACCTTCTGGGAAAATTTCTCCCCACCTTTGCCTCCCTGGTGGAGCCTGAGACAGCTGGAGAACCCACCGACCCAGGAATTTGATTTTTTGAGTCCATTGCAAACTGCGTACACTGCTGTCTTTGTGCTCGGCGGGCCCCCTCCTCGCCTCCCCGGCACAGCCTGCTTCGTGCGCCTGGCCAGAACCTGGTGTCTAGCCGCACCTCTCCTCCCTGGAGAACCGGGCTGCGCCCTGGGGGCTCTCCCCGCGCAGGGCCGCCAGGGACACTTCAGCACGAAGCAGCTCTGGGAAGAGGACCTGTCCGAACAAGCCTGCAGTGTCCTGGACTAGAAGCAAAACAGCGTCCTCCCCTCCTGTCCACGGAAGGTGTGTCCAGACTCCAGAACGTCCTCGCCTGGACTTCACACGGGCGCCCTCTTCAGTGCCTGCCCCGTCCTGCCCAGGGGGAGGCGGGCTGAGTGGGCAGAGGTCTGAAGGGGACGAACAGGGACTGCTGAGTCGCCCAAAAGCCGACCGGAGTCCCCGCCCAGGCCCCCAGAGGCCGCGCACAGAGACACTGTGTCCCGTGGGGACCACCAGAGCATCGGGCCCCACGTCCAGGGTGCCCTTAGCCACCTCGAGCTGCAGGAGCTGGGCCCCTCAGGCTTTCCTGAGTGAACCACGGAACAAATGCATCAGTCCGATGCTGACTTGGAGAAATTTGCAAACCTTCTGGTGATCGAGACGTTTTCATTTTTGTGCTAAGTCATGAACACCCCTTTGAAGACCCCCTTTGTGTTAGTTGCATTCTTTGTCCCTTTTTCAGAGAACTGTCACACGGATGCAAAGTGGTCTGCGGACTGGGCCGATGGGAGGCATGTGCTTATGGTCAGGGCAAGGGTAGGAAGGCAGGACCTTATTTATCACGTGTAGTGAACTCGCGGCCTTCCCCAGACCCCCAGCAAGGAGGGCCCTGGACCCAGCCAGCTGTCGCCCCCACCCCGCCCCAGGATGGAAGTCTGTCGACTCCTTTGTGGCGATGTCCTGGTTCTGTCGCAGCTCGTCCCTGACGGCTGCTGTCACTGCGAACGTGGGCACGAGTGTACAAATGAAAGGCGTGTTCTGAGACTGACAAGGTGGAACCTCCGGTGTGTCCCCTGCTGGCCTCTGGCCTCTGCCTCCTCTCGCCCTCTCCCTCCACCACCTGGCTCAGTGCAATACTCCCGTCCCACTGGGGCCCCCTGCCATGGTACTGTCGCCGCAGCCCCTCGGTCCCCACTCCGGGACGAGCACCCTTGGCCACCTTCTCTGGTGGTTCAGTTGCATCGCCTGTCCCCATCCCAACCCCGTTTTTATGGCCGAACTGATTTCCAAACACAACGAAACTGCAAACCTTGTGTGTCTTAATTCTCACCGGGGGTTCCGTGTGCTCAGCCCCCATGGTCTGGTGTGTGACAATCCGGGGCACAGCCTCCTCGGGCACAGGACGCCATCCCGCTCAAACCCAGAGCCATGGGCGCCTCTGTAACCGCAGCCACTGCTGGCCCTGTAACACTCATATGCAGCCCCGGGACCCCACCCCCCAGCCCCGCCATCCCCCCCCCCTTTTTACTTGGAAGAGATCTCTCTAATAAATCGGGTAATAAGCATTAGCCGCCTCTTTGTCTCTCTGTGCGTTCCGATGGTCTGAGGGGGAGTTTAAGGACTGACTTTGAAGGAGAGCACAAAGAAACCTTAGTAAGAATCAAAATAATTAAATAACAACGGACCCGAATGCCTTAATAGTAGTGAGTTCCAGTTCAGCTCGGATAAACTTAAAAGCTCACATCAGTGCAACCCAGCTGGAAGGAACAAACACTCCCCGGAGTTTGTATTTGTTCTGCCAGAGTCTCTCAAGTTGAGTAATGCGTGGACCCCTTTTAAGGGGAAAATATTTCTCCCGGACTCCCAATTTGAGAAACACTGCATTGAAAATAAGATCCTGTCTGTAAACAAGCCCTTGGAAAACCCAGTTTTAATCCCAGACGCAGACGGCTCGGCTTGTTTATACACAAGACTAGGCGATCGAGAATGTGCTCACCTTACATTCAGAGATGAGTATCCAGATAAGCTCAAGGATGCATCTGCATCGGGAAAATCACCAGGACAACCCACATCCCATGACAGGCAGTCATCAAGGGTTCCCTTTGCGCCACCACCGCCACCTCGGCACCAAGCAGAGCATACAAAGCTAGCATCTAGGGTGGTGTTAGGAAGTTGTGTTATAAGATAAACATTTAAAGTATTAAGTGCCATTCTCTGGGGTGGGCTGGGAGAGCTCAGGGCAGGACTTCGGAACTTCGGGGTCCTTCGGATCTCCGGGCCTCCATTCTTGCCCCTCCAGTCTTGCCCCTGCCTGCCTGCCCTGAAGGGACCCCACCTAACGACCCCTTCCATCCCTCCCTGCTCAAAGCCCTCTTACGGTTCGCCAGCACCCAGAGGACAAAGCTGGACCACCAAGTTCAAATCCCAGCTCTGCACTGCCTCATTGAGAGCGGGAGTGTTACAGTGACTTTCACTCTGAGCCTCAGTTTCCCCCCCTATAAAATGGGTTAATGGGGAACTTGAGTTATCCAAGTTATGTTTTGTTTTTTTACCTTAACCCTTGAAACACATAGGTATTATTGGCGGGTGGTGAAGCATGATGGTGATTCTCACAGAGGGTCAGCCCAGCATCTAAGGCTTTTCCGTCTCCGTCCCAGCTCCCACCCCTCACCTCCTTGGGCAGCCTGAACTCTCACCTCCACAGGCCGCGAGACCTCGCCCCCGGGACACGCCTCCCTTGGCTACGCCCCAAGACCCCGCCTTCTCTTGATCCCGCCTCCTAGGCCCCGCCCACTCCGGCTCCAGTTCCTCTCTGGACCTGCTTATTGGTCCCGCCTCCCCAAGCTCCGCCCCCTCACAGTTCCTGGTTCGTCCTTGCTCCGCCCACTGCTCCTCTGGCTCCCTAAGGCTCGAGGACCCACCTGGGCCTGCCCCCAGTACTGCCTGAAGAACGAATCCCCAGCCCTAGCGACAACAGTCCGGCAGGAGTTCATTACGCAGGCCACGTTTGAGGACGGTGGGGAGGTTATGGGAGGGTCGGAATCCCCGAAGGATGAGCCGCGAGATGGGTTCCTAGCTCCCTGCTCAGGCGTGGGTGGGGCAGCCAGGCACGCGCCGCGATCGAGGAAGGCCCCCGGCGCAGGTCCCGGATATTTGTGTCCGCGCCGACGCCACCGTCCCAGCCGATGGGTCGCGATACACGCTCTCGCTCGCGGTCGGCTGGTCGCAGGGGCCGAAGGCAGCGGAGGCGGAGTGGGAGTCGGAGTCGGAGCCGAAGTTGTAGCGGGAGCCATGGGCGGCGAAACCGACGTCGCCGGGACGACGAGAGGCGGCGCAGGCGGAGGAGCCGGGAGCGCAGGTAGGGTCGCTGTGTGAGCCGCGCTGGGGGTCCGGCTCCAGCCCTCGGGGAGCTGGGAGACCCCCGAGTTAGTCAGGGAGGGCTTCCTGAAGAAGGGGACGTCTGAGCACGTCGGGGTTAACCAGGCAGCGAAAGGAAAGCGAGAGGCGTTCCAGGCAGGGCGCCTGGTGGTTGGAAGTACAGCAGGAGGCGCCGTGAGCGAGGCGGAGGGGAGTCGATGAGGTCGGAGAGGAAGCGGGAGACCAGATCGTGCGGTCTTGTGTACCGTGGTGAAGGGTTTGACTGTTATTTGGAGGGGAGTAGGGAGCTGTGGAGGATTTTGAACCAGGGAGCGATGTGGTCTGGATTACTTTGCAGAACTCCTGCTGGTTTTCGCGTGGAGAAGGGACTGAGCGTGTCGGCAGGAGTGACACCAGGGAGGAGGAAGATAGTGCAGCTGTCAAGGCAACAGATGATGATGGCCTTCAGGAGAGGGAGGCTGTGGGGAGGTACAGTGGGAAAATGGGGAGATTTGAGAGGGATTTCCGAAGTAGAGGTGACAGCACTTGCCAGTGGAGGTGGGGTGTGAGAGGGAAGAACTGTTGATGGCAGGTGGCAGGACTCAACTGACTCCTGAGACTTGGTGCTCAGCCGCCCCTCAGCCCGCAGCCCTTTTCCTCTGGAGGTGGGGCACCTGGCCAGACTTGGCTTGAGTCTGCTCCAGCACAAAGGAACCAGCACCGTGATAGGGACTGACTCTCAGACCTGCGTCCTAGTGCTGGCTCAGCCCATAACTGACTGTGACACTCAGGCCAGTACCTGCCCCACTGTCCCCCAGATGTCCTCATCTGTGCCCTCAGGATCTCCACGGGACTTCTCCAGGCGTGCGCTGTCTCCCATGCCTCCAGCCTGTTCTCCACACCATAGCCAGAGTGACTGTTGTCAGACATAGCTGATCACTCTCTAGGTTTGAGAAGGTGGCTTTTCCTTTTGAGTCTCATAAGATCATTGTCACCTAGGAATTCCAGGAAGATATAAGCAGAGGGAATAGTAAAGAGATGGTTTAAACCAGGGCTTGGCAAACTACAGCCTGTGGACCAAGCATAGTTTTTACATGCTTAAACGGTGAGGAGAAAAAAAAAAAATCAAAAGAATAGTATTTCATGACACGTGAAAATTATTTGGGTTGGCCGAAAAGTTCATTCGGGTTTTTCCACAAGATGTTACAGAAAAACCCAAACAAACTTTTTGGCCAACCCAGTATATGAAATTCAGCTTTTGGTGTCCAGAAGTAAAATTTTATTGAACAAATTTATGCCTATTTGTTCATGTACTGTCCGTGGCTGCTTTTGCACTGTGACTGCAGGGTTGAGTAGTTGTGCCATAGACGCTCTGGCTCTTAACAGAAAAAGTTTGCTAACTCTGGTTTCAGCTCCTGGCCTTGATGTTTTAGCATTGGTTCACATGTAGTTGTAAATCTTGTTATTATCAGCTAGGGGTTTCTAAGATTTCAGTTTTTCACAAGAATGAGCCACCCTAGAAACGTAATTAGAGTCAATGTCATTTATGAAGATTTGATTAGATTTGCAGTCTGTATTTACGTACTTGAAAATCAAATAATTGATTTTCATGGTGTAGATTCTTTGACGTGAACTTAGTAAGTGGAGCATTTGGCAAACTAAAGACAGATTTAGTTGCTCAGAGGCCCCCAACATTAAAGAATCTATCCCCAGGATTCATATGTTGCCTTCCCTGCTCGCAGTGCCCTTCCAAGGCTCTGTATTCCCTACAGTCTTACTCCAGTTCACTACTGCCCGTCCTATAGGACCAGATAAACACCATCTTCTCCTGTAAGCCCTCCCTGGACACCTTGGACAGCGCTTGTAGCTCCTGCACCATCTGGCCCCAAGCCTGCCTCCCTGCCTTCCCCTCCTCCCTCTCTCCCCCTCACTCACTCTGCTCCAGACACACAGGCCTGCCTGCTGCTTCTTGAATAAGCCAAGTAAATTCCTGCCCCAGGGCCTTTGCTCTTGCTGTGCCCTCTCCCTGGATCACTGTTTCTCCAGATGTCTGCCTAGCTCCCTCCCCTACTTCCTCCAGCGTTACTTCCTCAGAGAGATCCTCTCTGACCTCTCCACACCCAGTGCTGCATCACTATCTTGGTAGCTCATGGTACCATCTAGTGTCACACTGTGTGTTTGTTGATGTGCAGGCAGGGGCCATCAATGTTTTGGTCACTGCCGTGTCCCCAGAACCTAGAACAGCTCCTGGCACCCAGCAGGCGCCCAGTAAAGGGCGGTGGGACGGATGGCTGGCCAGCAGGCAGCGAGCAGAGCTTCACGGGTTCCCTCCGCAGGTTGGATTCGGATGAGAAGCAGTGGCAGCAGCGGCGAGGCAGGCAGAGCCGGAGCCCCCCGCCAGCCCACCGGCGCTCCCAGGACCGCTCCTCTCAGTCCGACTCGGGTGACGAGCGGCAGCGGCAGCGGGGCCGATGGGCCCGCCAGTGGCAGCAGCGGCCACACTGCTGGTCCCCCAGCTCCTCCGCATCCAGCTCCGTGTCCCCGGGCCACTCCCAGAGCCCCCGGGCGGCGGCAGCGGTCCTGAGCCAGCGGCAGAGCCTGCAGGAGCGGCTGCGCCTGCGCGAGGAGCGGAAGCAGCAGGAGGAGTTGATGAAGGCCTTCGAGACGCCCGAGGAGAAGCGGGCGCGGCGGCTGGCCAAGAAGGAGGCCAAGGAGAGGAAGCAGCGCGAGAAGATGGGCTGGGGCGAGGAGTACATGGGCTACACCAACACCGACAACCCCTTCGGGGACAACAACCTGCTGGGCACCTTCATCTGGAACAAGGTGAGCCCGAGGTGGCCACTGGCCACAGCCCTTACTTCTGCTTGTGTTGCTCGCCAGGTCTTCCTGTGCTTCTGCCGCTTTTTGCTTCATGAACTGTTTACAACTTATTTTCAAAGACGTTGCTTAGCATTCTCAGCACACGTGCCCAGGTCGTACCTGGCCATTGAGAATGTATTTTTACCCACACGTGTGCACACACTGGCTCCGCCAGCTTTTCCCACGCTGTCTCGTGCGGTGTACAGTCTCAGGCACTCTGCCCACAGAACCAGCCTAACCTCAAGACAGCTTCTCAGCGTCACATGCCCAGGGTGGGATTTCACCTCAGAGCTGTCACCTCATCCTTGAGATGAACACTACACACCAGGACTTCTCCTGCGGTCCAGTGGTTAAGACTCTGTGCTTCCACTGCAGGGGGCGTGGGTTTGACCTCTGGTCTGGGAACTAAGATCCCGCATTCTGTGCGGTGTGGCCAAAACAGATAAATAAAAGACTAAAAAAACCCGCAAAACTACACACCAATCCCTTACCCACCGGCCGGGGCCTTGGGCACTTGGAGTAAAGCAACACAATTTCCCTCGCAGTCCTGGAGGCCAGAAGTACAAAGTCAAGGTGTCAGCAGAGCCACGTTCCCTCTGGAGGTTCTGGGGAGGATCCTTTCTCGCCTCTTCCAGCTTCTGGTGGCTGCTCGCCACCCTTGGCTTGTAGCTGCATCACTCCAGTCTCTGCTTCTGTCGTCACGTGGCTGTCTTCCCTCAGTGTCTGTGTCCTCACGTGATGTTCTCCTCTCTGTGTCTCTGAGTCCAGAGTTCCCTCATCTTATAAGGACACCAGTCACTGGACTAAGGCCCAGCCTAGTCCGGCACGACATCAACTGTTCCCGGATTCCCGGGTTGGGACGTGGACATACCTATGTGGAGGACAAATTCGACCCGACACAGCTGTGGGGAGGGTGAGAACTGGTGGACACAGGCGGAAGCCACCGTATCTACCGCTGTCTACATACACTCTGAGCTCACAGCACCTCAGGGCCTTTGCACTCACCATTCCTCTACCTGGAGCACTCCCAAGCCCTCCCCATGGCTGTTTCTTCCTCATTATCAAGGCACTGCTTCTCCCTTCCTAGTGCTTTACTAACAGACGTGAATCATGCGCCTGCCGGGTGCTGGGTACCGTGTGGGCCCTGCACATGCGTCAGTGAGCGACAGAGAGAGACGCCTGTCCTTGTGCGGCCATCAGTCTCAGGGGAGGCTGGCTGTAAATAACTCATTTAGCTGAGTCCGCAGAGGAAGGAACGAAGGTAGGCGGGGGTGGGCGAGGAGGCTGCAGTTGAAACGCACGGGTCCAGAGAGGTCTCGTTGCAAAGGTGACATCTAAACACATGTCGCACTTTATGGCGTGTAATTCCTGTGGACTGTGAGCTCAACGGGGCAGGCTCTGTCCCAGGCGCTGGCACGCAGTCGGCCCTCAGTAAATGTCGAATGGGTGAGCGGGCCTCGGGGCGTCTGAGAAGCCCCGGCCCAGCCTCTGAGGCCTCTGTAGTCGGGGGAGGGTACTAGACGGCCCAACTGTGTGAGCGGTGTCACGCATCTTGTCCCGGTGTCCTCGGGGCGCTGGGCTGGCAGAGTGGGCAGGCATGGTGTTGGCCACGAACATGCCTCTCCGGGCTGGGCATTGGTCGAGGGCTCAGTGTCTGAGTGCAGGCTCTCCCCGTCCAGGCCCTCTGCAGCTGTTGTGTGTGGCCGTAGAGACGAAGTGCGGTCATTGTCACTGTGTGGCGGTGGCCCCGGGCCGGGCCACGCCGTGTCACCCTGGGGGCACGCTTTTCTGTGCACAGGGGCTCCTGGAACGACCCTCGGAGCCGGCGGAGGTGACAGGAGGCACGGGTCTTGGCACGTGCCACCCACAACAGTTGTGAGATGACTTGGGAGGGGCGGGGAGTCTCCGGGAGCCTGTGCCCGGGCCCCTCCATCAGGTGAGGGCACAGACAGGGAGGAGCCGCTCTCCGTGCTCGGGGTGCCCCGAGGGGTCCGTGAGCCAGGACCCCGGCGAGTGTGCTTTCAGAGTCCCCCTCTCGCTCAGCCGCTGGTTCTGCCCCTCCGCGTGGCTGCTGGGGGTCTGAGCTGCTGAGAGCCGGACACCACCCAGCCGGTGCAGCCAGGTTTGCGTGTAAAACAAGAGTCAGCAGCCCCAAGTAAGACTGTCCCGTGTGTGACATGGTCGTGTTCTGCAGGGGCGGGGCTGCCTCTCCCTGTGTCTCAGCACACGGCTCGGGGCAGAGGGCGCCCCACGATGCTGGAGTGTACTGAACCGATTCTGCAGGCGAACGGGGGGCCGCGTCTTCTGCTGGAAGTCGGGGTGTGGCCGCGGGCAGGTCACTTCTCCCTCAGCCTCGTGCTCCTCATCGGCAGAGCGGGTGCTTCGGTCTGGTGGATGCCCGCCTCGTAGAGCAGCAGGGGGTCCTGGGGTGGGCGGCAGGAGGGGGCATCGCTGCTCAGCGGGCGTGTCGTTGGCCCTTCCAGGCCCTGGAGAAGAAGGGGATCAGCCACCTGGAGGAGAAGGAGCTGAAGGAGCGGAACAAGAGGATCCAGGAGGACAACCGGCTGGAGCTGCAGAAGGTGGGGCGCCCCGGGCCACCCTCCTTCCCTCCTGAGGGCTCCCAGGCTGGCTCACCCTGGCTTACGTCAAGGGGGACCTGATTGGCTTACGTGGAGAGTCCAGGGGACATTGGCTTCAGGCACGGCTGGATCCAGGGGCTCGGGCAGTGACTCCAGAGAGCTGTTTCCCTCCAGCTCGGCTCTGCTGGCCTCTGGGATTTATTCTAAGACGCTCCCTGCTGGGTGGCCAAAGTGGCCCTGGCTGCTGAAGGCTGCTGTGTCTCTAGCAAAAGGAGGGCTCCTTCTGCCGCAGGGTGTGTCCAGCGTTTCAGGCGTCCCCGGACTGATTCCTGTGTCCGGGGCCGGGCCATGGGTGTGGTCCCACCCGCCCCTAGGGAGCCCCCCAGCCTGACAGGATGAAGGCAGACCCACAAGACCCCCATCGTACGCTGGCCGCTCATGTCCTCGTGTGCCCGCAGGTAAAGCAGCTGCGGCTGGAGCGCGAGCGGGAGAAGGCCATGCGGGAGCAGGAGCTGGAGCTGCTGCAGCGCGAGAAGGAGGCGGAGCACTTCAAGACGTGGGAGGAGCAGGAGGACCACTTCCACCTGCAGCAGGCGAAGCTGCGGTGCGTGCGCCACCCTCCGCCCGTAGCCCTCCGCCCGCCCCCGCCCCCGGGTGCAGGGAGCGCGCCTCGCCACTCCCCCGTGTTGCCCCTGGGCCCTCGGCTTTCCACCTCCTCCTCCTCGGGGTCCCTCTTGACCCTCTTTCGCGCACTGCTTTCCGTCGCTTTCTTCATCGCGCCTGTCTCCGCAGGGGCCAGGTGCCAAGGGGTCACACGAATGTGCTGCTGAGCAGAGGGTGCCGGGTGCCCCGCCATCCCCAGGCCACGGGGTGGTTCACTCAGCAGCCTCGTTTAGAGTCAAGAGAAGTGAGGCTCCTGGGGTGTCGAGAGTTGCCCGAGCTCACACGGGGTGTGTGAGCTCCAGGCCCGGCCCCCTTCTCACCTTGCTGCTCACCAGCCGCGCCAGCCCCCAGGGGCTCAGACCTGCCTGGTCCCAGGGCTCCCTGGGGTCGGACCAGGGTCAGCCTCTGATGCGTTTTCCCACACACAGCACTGAGGCTCCAGATCGCTCACCCCGGGTGGGCCTCTCTGACCCTGTGTCCCCGCCCACCCGCTGCTCTTCAGATCCCTTGCTCCCGTCTCTGCCCCTTTCAGGGCCTGTGCCTTCCAGCTGACCTGTCTTGCTCCTCTGCCTGACGCCTCCTCTTCCAGGAAGCCTTCCCTGACCACCACCCACAGCAGGCCGGGCTCCTCCCCTGGCTCCGGTCAACCCCTGCGGGCGAGGTCTTTAGGAGGGTGGACACAACCCCGGCTTTGACACTGCCCCCCGCTCCCCGGCAGCTCCAAGATCCGCATCCGGGACGGGCGGGCCAAGCCCATCGACCTCCTGGCCAAGTACATCAGCGCTGAGGACGACGACCTGGCTGTGGAGATGCACGAGCCCTACACCTTCCTCAACGGCCTTACGGTGGCCGACATGGAAGACCTGCTGGAGGACATCCAGGTACGGCCCTGCTGTGCGCCTGGCACTGCTGCTGCCACCCCAGCCCCGGGCGTGCCTTCACCCACCGTCTGCACCTCCGCCTCCAGGTGTACATGGAGCTCGAGCAGGGCAAGAACGCGGACTTCTGGCGGGACATGACCATCATCACAGAGGATGAGATCGCCAAGCTTCGCAAGCTGGAGGCCTCGGGCAAGGGGCCAGGTAATGCGGGCCGGGCCACCGGAGACACACCGGGCTGTGCCCTCGGGGAGGCACCTCTGGGTCTGGTGGGAGCCGCTTGGGCCGGGTGGCTCCACAGAAGAGGCCTCGGCTTCCTCTCTGGGGGTCTCCCTGCCAGGGCCTGTCTGCGAGCCACCAGGGGGCAGCACTGGGCAGCGGGGGCAGCGGGTCCTGAGCGAGGCGCTCTCCCGCTGGCATGCGGGCTCACCCAAGCAGCACCAGTGGCTTCCTTTAAACAGCTGCTTAGCGCTGGGCTTTCCCGGGAGCGGCGTCTGTGGGTTTTCTGTTTGGGTTTCAAGTTTTCGTCAGAGGCTTTGTCCGCTTGAGAACAGGACCTGACTGCACTCGGCGGGAACCTGTGCAGCGTGGCGTGCTTCTCTAATCAACTTTTCTTTTCCTCAGCATGATTGCCTGCACGTAATTGCAGGGGAGACAAGCTCTAAAGCATGGTCTCTCCCCCAACACTGCTGACATTTGGGCCCAGACCGTTCTCTGTGGGCCGTCCTGGGCCCTGCGGGGTGTGGAGCAGCCTCCCTGCCCCACCCACTCAGTGGCAGGAGCCCCTGGTCGTGACAACCACAGATGTCCCCTGACATGGCCCAGTGTCCCCTGGCGGGAGGCAGATTCAACTCCAGTTGAGAGGCACTGTTCTAAAAGCTCGTTGGCAACCACTGCAGTCCCACCCCTCCCGCCCCCCTGAAGCCACCGGCTTTAATGACATCTAGCTCCTGGGGGCCTTGAGCCTGTGTCACTAAGCTCTCAGCTCCATGTCAGTGCCCACCCATGGTGGCTGAGGACGAATGCCCTCCCTTTCCTGAGCCTGTGTAAGTGCTGTTCTCTGCTCAGTTGGGGGTGGTCGGGGAGGTTTCCTTCCTCTTAGGAAAAGGAGGAGCATCCTTTATCTTTGTAAGTGGAGTTTTATTTCTCCCGTAGCGGGGCACATCTTGTAGTAATTTCCAGAGAAAGGAAAGGACTCTTTGCTATCAGAAATGGGTGTCCAGGGGAATTCCCTGGAAGTCCAGTGGTTAGGACTCTGTGTTTTCACTGCCGAGGGCCCAGGTTCAATCCCTGGTCGGGGAACTAAGATCCCGCAAGCCACGTGGCACGGCCAAAAACAACAACGACAATGACGAAAAATAAATGCATGTCCAGAAACATCTGCTTTGGTGGCAGTGGTGCTGGTTGGGAGGGTGCTGCAGGGCCCTTGGACAGAATGACAGTTACAGGTGTGGCTCTGGGTGCACACCCGGGCCGCCCAGCAGCTTGGCCACCTGGGGCCGATCGGTGACCTCCCCAGAGCTTGGTTGTTCCTTGCATCGCACGGGGTTGAGAAAACACCTCCGGGAGGATTGCGTGAAGAGGAGTGAGTACATGGTCGTCAAGCATTCAAAACAGCGCCCGCTCTTAGGATGCCAACGCCTCAGCGCAAGGACCGTGGGTGGGGGATTTTGCACCACCGACCCCACCTTCCCCAGGGGGTCAGACACCTGGGAGGCTCCCATCAGGCCCCCTGCCCCGTCCCTGGGCCCTTTCTCCCCACTCCCTCTTCCACCGCGGGTGGGTTGTCTGCTGCCACCCTCCTGCAGCTTCCTGCACTCGCCCCAGAGGAGGAGCCCCTTTCTGGGACCCCACATCTCTCTTTCCTGTGGTTTGTGCCCTCGCATCCTCCAGTAACTGTAGAGAGAGGCAGGAAATTGTTGGCGTCCCACGTGTCAGGAAATGTCTTCTCTCCCCTTGGCTGGTGGCCGCGGGGCAGGGGGACGTTGTGCTGGGTCCCTTCCGTTTCCAGGGCTCCCCGCATGCCTTGCCCACGGTCCCTCCTGTGGCACTTCCCTTCCCTCTCCCCCTCCCTGCCACGTCAGTCACCCCTCTGTCCCCTTTCCCTTCTCGCATGTTACGGTCAGGGTCCCAGGTGTCCTCAAAGAGAGTGTTTGTGTTTGTCTTCTTTTGGCCTGATTTCTGAGAGAAGAGGGGGAACTTCTTGTCTTCACCACTCCTGGAGCCCCTCAGAGGCGGCCTTCATTTTAAATTAAGTTGGCCCTTCCCTTTCCTTTCGCTTTTCCCCTTTTCTTTCTTTTTTTCCCCCCCTCTCCTTTTCTTCTCTTTGCAGCTGGGAAATCCTAACTGTACAATAGAGCGTGCAGTAGGAAGTGGGTCCCCTTACAATCCCTGTGGGTCCTCCCAGGGAGCATCTCTGAGGAGAAGCCTTCCCCCCACCCAAACGGTGCCACCCCCTCTCCTGAAATGGTGTCCCAGAGGGCACTCAGCCGGCACTCTCCAGCCAGGCCTGTTGGTGGACCCTTGGGTGGCATCCAAACCCAGGACCTGGCTTCCTTTAAGCAGTGGCTCAGCACCCGGGGCTTCTGTGGGAGCGGCGCCCACTGGGGCTGTCTGTTTGGGTTGTAAGTTAGCACCGGTGGCTCCGTCTGTCTGAGCGAGCAGAGGCCTGGCTTCTGTTTGAGGTCTGTGCAGGATGCAGCTCTGCTTGGCCGGGTGTGAAGGGTGTCGCCGAATTGGGTTTTGGTCCCGTGATGTGTCTGCACCTGCTACAGACCGAGGCCGGGCTGCCGGCCCTGTGGGTCTGCTGCTGAGGCCAGGGCTGCTTGGGAGCCCAGGTGCTGATTCCAGGGTCCCAGGTTGGTTGGCTGGAGGGGACTCGGGTTCTTGACCCTGTCTGATCATCTGGGCTTGGAGAAGCCGGCTTTGGAGCAGGGAACACGAGCCGGTTGCCTGCCCCCACGTTCACCCAGCAGCTGCGTACGGAGCTCCCTGCCCTTGGAAAGCCGGGAATCAGGCATCCAGGCCAAGGGAGCAGTCTGGTAGTTGACGAAGGCTTCCCAGTAGAAAGGATGCTCTCGCTGAGGACTGAGGATGGCTGGGATCTAGGAGGCGGACTCGATGTGGAAGAACTTATTGCTGGTGGGAAGCACCCACCGCATGTGCAGGGGCCTTGGGGCAGGGCAGGGGTCGGAAGGGCACAGCGTGCTGTCTGATGAGCCACAAACAAGGAAGCCAGCCATTGTGAGGGAGAGCTGGGGTCAGGCAGCATTGGCCTCACCCTCAGGGGCCTCTCAGTCTAGAGGGTTAGGACCTGGGCCCAGCCCCATGCCGAGCAGCCCTCACCCCACTGCAGGTGAGCGGCGAGAGGGGGTCAACGCCTCGGTCAGTTCCGACGTGCAGTCGGTCTTCAAGGGGAAGACGTACAGCCAGCTGCAGGTCATCTTCCAGGGCATCGAGGGCAAGATACGGGCCGGGGGCCCCAACCTAGACATGGGCTACTGGGAGAGCCTGCTGCAGCAGCTGCGTGCCCACATGGCCCGTGCCAGGTGAGCTGGTGGGGCCTCCCTGGGAGCCACAAGCTGGGGCCCCAGCTGGAAGGCCCCCGCCCAGCCCCCAGCAGCCTGCCCGCCTTCCTTCCGGCCTCTACTTAGCACCTGGTCTTTGTTTTCCCCGGGTCAGCGGACATCCCAGGAAGCCCTCAAGGCTGCTGTCCCCCGCCTTCCACAGGCCGCATACCCTCTGTGTATGAATTCTCCTCGTGCTTGGCGCTGTCATGTAAACACGGCCCCTGTCTGCCGCTAAGTGCAGTCACTTCTAAATTTATCCTCTTCCTCGCCTGTGCCCCATCCTTTTCCAGCCCAGCTTGGCCCTTAGGTCACACCTGCATGTGAACACCCCAGTACAGGGACCTGCCCCCTCCCGGTGTCCGCCTGTGTCGTGGCCACTTGCTGCCCTCAAACTCCGGGTCCTTGCAGCAAAATGGGGGGGTCATGAGAAGTCCTTGGGGGGGGCCTTCCCCCTTGGAGTGTCAGGGTGACCACCCGGCCTGCGTTCCAGGCTCCGCGAGCGGCACCAGGACGTGCTGCGGCAGAAGCTGTACAAGCTGAAGCAGGAGCAGGGGGTGGAGAGCGAGCCCCTGTTCCCCATCCTCAAGCAGGAGCCGCAGTCTCCGGGCCACAGGTAGGCCTGGGTCTGGACGTCCCCTGCCGGGCGGCGGGACTACAAGCCCCGCCCACTGCCCGCCCCGCTCAGTCCAGCCCTCTCTCGCAGCCTGGAGACTGAGGACCCGGCCCCCACCCCGCCCGGGCCCTCGGAGGGTGGCGCTACTGAGCCCGAGGCAGAAGCCGCCGCACCGGCGGAGGGCGAGGCGGACGGGGAGGCGGTGCTCATGGAGGAGGATCTGATCCAACAGAGCCTGGACGACTACGACGCCGGCAAGTACAGCCCGCGGCTGCTCACGGCCCACGAGCTGCCGCTGGACGCCCACGTGCTGGAGCCGGACGAGGACCTGCAGCGCCTGCAGCTGTCCAGGCAGCAGCTCCAGGTCACAGGTGCGGGGCGGGGCCAGCAGGGGGCGGAGCCTCCCCTTGGTGAAGGGGGCGTTGGTGGTGAACCCGCTCTCGATCCTGCTTTGCGCTCCGCCGCCTACTCTCTTGAGAGTGTCCGTTCATTCACCTGCTCGCTCGCTCGTTTGTTCGTTGTGGGCGTGACCGGCTGGCTGGTCCCAAGGACACAGGGGTGGTGGTCTTTACTTCCCGTGCCCAGCTCTGCTCTGAGCTCCTTATACTGCCCGCTTGCCCGGGCCTTGGCCTTCCTGGGCAGCCATCGTCCCGGAACAGCGGAGAAACGGCCTCGGAAAGGCCCCGGTCCGGGGGTCCCACTGCGGGCTTCTGACCACCAGGCTCTTCGGCCAACCCGGCAGGGGACACGTGGTGTTTGGTGCCCACCCGGGAGGGCGGGGGGCACCGGGCAGGCGGGCCCGGGTCGGGGCATGTGACCGGGAAAGGGAGGCTGCGGTGCCGGGGTCCCGGTTAACGCGCCCCGCCCGCAGGCGACGCCACCGAGAGCGCGGAGGACATCTTCTTCCGACGCGCTAAGGAGGGCATGGGCCAGGACGAGGCGCAGTTCAGCGTGGAGATGCCGCTGACGGGCAAGGCCTACCTGTGGGCGGACAAGTACCGGCCGCGCAAGCCGCGCTTCTTCAACCGCGTGCACACGGGCTTCGAGTGGAACAAGTACAACCAGACGCACTACGACTTCGACAACCCGCCGCCCAAGATCGTGCAGGGCTACAAGTTCAACATCTTCTACCCCGACCTCATCGACAAGCGCTCCACGCCCGAGTACTTCCTGGAGGCCTGCGCCGACAACAAGGATTTCGCCACGCTCCGCTTCCACGCCGGGCCGCCCTACGAGGACATCGCCTTCAAGATCGTCAACCGCGAGTGGGAGTACTCGCACCGCCACGGCTTCCGCTGCCAGTTCGCCAACGGCATCTTCCAGCTCTGGTTCCACTTCAAGCGCTACCGCTACCGCCGGTGACCGGCGGGCCCCCTCCCGGACCCCTGCGAACTGACCAGGGGTGTGGGAAGCCAGCAGCCTCCCCTGGCTGGGCCTCCTCCTTGCGGGGCCTCACTTCCTGGTGTGAACAGGGGTCGCTGCGGAGCCTGCCTCAGAGAGCTGAGGGGACCCACCACCAGGCGGGCCTGGGGCATTGACGCACAGGAGGGGCTGCTGATGGGATTTTCAGAGCCCAGGGAACCAAGCAGGCGTCTCCAGACCTCAGTCCTTGGATTGACGCTGAGCCCCACCCAAGAAACAGGCCCTGCATCACCGGGGCTCTGGGGGGCTTGCAGGGCGTTGCTCAGCCCCTGGACATGGCCAGCGGCTTCAGGACCCAGGCTCCAGGCCCTTGAGTGCATGTTCCCGGAGAGGCCATCCGGGGACGTCTGTGGTCCCCCAGCTCGCCCCTGGTGCTGGCTGGGGTCAGCCTCCGCCCGGTGGGCACGGAGGATGCGTCACCACCCGCCATCAGGTCTGGGAACATCCTTCCACAGCCACCGAGCGCAGGAGCCCCAGGGTGCGGCTGTGGCGCCCCATCGGGCCTCTGGGCCTCTGCGCGTCCCTCAAGGCTGCGCTCCTAGAGCCACTTCCCAGCCACCACAGGGCTGCCCTCCTTGTTGGCAAGTCTCAGACACGGGCAGTCAAGGGCCTGGCAGGTACGATCACTCACCCAGTCATAGACTGTCAGCGGTGCCCCAGGCGGGCCCACCCCAGAAACAGATTGCTTTTAGCGTTTTCTTACGGAGACATTTCCAACCTCAAGTGGTCAGAAGCCTGAAGGGCCGCTGCCAGCTCCTCAGACAGCCTCGCCCAAATACCCTATTTCATCTGGAAACGTTTCTGTTTCAGGCTGTTTCTTTAAAACGATTTTTTTAGGTGGGGGGGGTGGGGGGGAATCTTGTTTATTTTCATTTAATTGGTCTACTTGTGAGATTGCATGTTTCTTTTCAATAAACATTTTATTTTGGAATAAGTTTAGGTTTTCAGAAATGCTGCAGAGATAGTCTAGTGTTCCCGCACCCCACACTCAGCTGTCCCCATTGTTAACGCCTTACGTAACCACAGCACATCTGTCACAACTAAGGCACTAAACAGCCAAGAAGACCTTTTGAAAACAACCACCACACCTAAAGATAGTCAGTGACAGTTCCTCAGGGAGCCCCTGGTAGTCTGAGGGCTTCCTCCCGCTTTGTCCCCCACCCCCGGCCTCAGCTCCCAGAAGGAGGCTGTACTTCTGAACGCTCCAGGAGGTGCGCAGCTGCTCACCTAGGCCAGGGGACGATGCTCACTGGTGTCTGGGGACATCTGTGCTGGTCATGATCTGGGGGGCTCCTGACATCGCAGTGTGGGGGCCAGGGATGCTGTTCCACACCTCACAGGGCCCACGATAGCCCCCCACAGAGAGTAATCTGCCCCTGTATCCCCAGCGCTGAGGCTGACACTCCCCAGGCCACTGGTCATCTACCAACCCCGACTTAACAATGTCCCAGGAGCCTCTGGCTCAGCTCTGGCCTCCACTGCCCTGCCCCACCCCACACATGCTCATACATCCATAAACATGTTCTAGACAGCAGGGCTTGGGGCCTCGGCAGGGAAGTGCATCTGGTCATGGGACGCCCAATCCCCATTGCAGACCCTGTCCCACCCAGCCAGCCTGGTCCAGAATGAAGACTACCCTTTAGAGCAGAACACAGACCATATCCATCCCCTTTGGAACCCTCCACAGACGTTAGTAATCAATTGCTGATTGCCAGAGCAATCTTAGAATCCTCTGGGCAGCCGCTACCAATTAATCCCTGGCCTGCTCCACTGTCATCGAGTGTGGGACAGGCCCCGGGAGCAGGGAGCAGGGTTGAGTCGGGGGCAGAGCCGGGAGGCACTTTCGCGCCTAGCAGGGTGCTTGGTCACCAGATGGGTCGGGCCTTGTTCTGTTCTCAGAGCACAGGCTCTGTGTGGCTGCAATAGCCTGGCCTTTAGCCTGTGTTTTGTGGACCTCACGCCAGCCCTGCATGACAGCGCTTGTGTCTATTTGGGGAAACATGCTCACAGAGGCACATGTTTTCAAGCCTAGAAAGCAGCAGTCAGGGTTAGAACCCGGGTTTCTCCAACCTCCCATTCCCAGCCCGTTTCCCCACCTGCCCCCCGAGGAGTCCTCCCAGCCCCAGCATCCTGGTTCCTCCTTACGCCCCTCCTGCAATCCGGGCAGGGAGTCTACCCAGGGGAGGTGGTGGCTCTGAGCAGGGGAACAAGGTGTCTGTGACCCCAACTTGCTGGGCACGTGTTTAGCCAGGAGCCCCCCGTCCAGAGGGAGGAGAGCTGGGCTCAGTCGCCCTCCAGGCAAGGAGTCAGGGTAGGGCAGGGGAGGCACTGAGTCTGGGGGGCCCCAGAAGGGACACTGAAGGCTCCCTGGAGGAGGGGAGGGATGCCTGTTCTGGGCCTGGGAGGACGGGGCTGCCGGGCAGAGAAGGAGGGTGGGGCCTGCCTTGCAGAGGAAAAGGCAACAGGTGTGCCCAGGGCAGGGCCGAATGCAAGTCCAGCTGCTGTACTCTTTCCCAGGGCACTGGGGAGCCATAGAGGGGAGTAAGCTGGGCAGGGCACAAGTTGAGTGTCAGGAAGACCTCTCAGGCAGACTGGAGGCACATCACCCCACCCAGCTGCCCCATGACACAGCCCCAGCCCAGCATCCACCCAGTGTCCCTCAGATTGTCCCCAACCCCCACCCCAGCCTCTTCCTGCCCTGGGCTGTGAGTGAAGCTAAGAATAGATGCTCTCTGCCTGGCTCCCACAGGAAACCACAGCCATGGCCGGGGGGGGGGGGGGGGCACGTCCTGAACCTGGTCTCTGTTCCCACCATCTGGAGCCCCCAGGCCATCTCAACCCCTCCCACGACTCCCGTGTGCCCTATGAGCAGGGTGCGGGGTGGGGGGGGGGGCGGGGGGTGGGAAACGGAGGCCAGGAGACCCCCAGCCACCAGCCCAGGAGGTGGGGGAAGCCCAGTACTCATATTCAGATCCCACCCACACGTGGCCTTTGACACGTCCCATCTGCCCTCCAGGCCTGTTTCCCCATCTATAAAATGAGCATTTTTACCCCCCCCCCGCCTTGCAGGGTCGTGGTGAGACCCAGGCTAATTGCAGCTCAAGCGCGCTTCTCTGACCCCTGCCCTGGTTACTTCCCAGAAGGAGCACTGTCCTTCTTATCTCAGGCCAGAGGAAGTGAGACCGGAACAGTCCCCTTTCATCTCACCCACCACTCCATCTGAAGTCCCAGCCCCACATCCTCTTCCCACCAAGTCTGCCCTCCTTACAGTTCCCCGAAGCC
Source organism: Tursiops truncatus (assembly GCF_011762595.2). NCBI lineage: Eukaryota > Metazoa > Chordata > Mammalia > Artiodactyla > Delphinidae > Tursiops > Tursiops truncatus. The sequence continues at coordinate 169,244,067 of NC_047036.1, read as the reverse complement.
TCATGTTCTCTCTTGCCTCCAAAGTTTTGCACGTGTAATTTCTGCCACGTCTCTTGGACCTGTGGAACTCCTACGCATTCCACAAAGCCCCAGTTCTCAGTCCCTTCTCCCTTACCCCCACCCCAGGATGCCTTCCTGGCTCACCTCCTGGGCTCCTACCTAAGCCCTGTCACTTCCTTGGGCCCAGCCCTGAGCGCAGGAGAGTGGGACTGTCTGTATCCAGCTTTCTCTCTCTCCAGCCTGGGGGATCTTTGAGGGCAGGTCAGGTTTAGTCTACCTGTTCTACCACATGGGCTGCCACAGAGTTGCCCTTAAGGAGGGGGTGGGGGAGGCAAGACTGCCTGGAACAACTAGGCTTTACAGAGGAGAGGGCCTCGGAGCCAGGGCTCTGCCAGATGCATAGGAGTTGGGGAGATTCCTTGTCAAGGAAGAGAAGTTACGGTTAAGTGGGATGGAACAGAGGAGGTGCCATCTGGAGGGATGCAGAGGCCAGAAGGATAGTGGGTAGACCCAATGGAGGGGAGAGCAGGGCCAGGGCAGGAGTCCATCTTTCTCACTCAGAGCCTATACTCTGTGCCCCTCCCAGGCCCCCGAGGACTGGGTGGGGTGAGGTCAAGGCCAAGCCAGAGAGCCCCGGCTCACTCCAGGCCTTAACTGAGCGCCAAGGAGGCCCAAGGCCACCCCTCCATGCCCAAGCCCTGCCCTCCACACATCTTCGAAGGCCAGCCCCAGGCCCGTGGACCCCCTTCACCCACCTGAGGCCCAAGAACTGTGGGCAGGAAGGACCTTTAAGGAGCTTCTCACTTTCCTGCATCACGGTCCAGCCTCCATGCCTTTGCTCTAGCCGTACCCAGGTGGTCATCCTCTGCTTTCATGGCTTTGGGCTGATCAGACCCTGGCCCACAGCCCTGAGTGAGTCTGGGGGCTTCCAAGGAAGCCAATCCTTCCTGGGGAGACATTCCCCAGCCCTGCTTCCAGCCCACTGCTCATCCTCAATCACTCCTGCAGTGCCGGGCTCTGGGCATCCTTCCCCACCCTGCACTGCGGGGGCTGAGGGAAAGCACACCTCCCCACCCGGACCGCAGGCGGCTCTGCAGGGGGCTTTGCCTCCTCTGGCCCCAATGCCAGCCTGTGTCCTCACAGGACCCTCCCCCTAGAATGCCACCACCCACAGCCCTCCCAGATCACCTGCTCGAGAAGCCTGTCTCAGCAGGCTGCCCACGAAGCTCCTGGGTGGAGAGTGTGCTCGCCTCTCCCCTCTAAACGTCCCTGCACCTCTACCCCCAGCCCGGGCAGGGGCCTCAGACAGACCCTACATTGATGAGGCACCTACTGTGTGCCAGGCCCCACCCCACCGGGTTCACCAGCTCTGAGCCCTGGGTCCCTGGGTCGGGGTCTAGCGCCCTGGGGAGCGGGGCCTGCCGGGCCCGCCCCCGCCCCGCCCCGCCCCCTCTCATCCTCGGGTGCAGCCCGGACGGTGAATAACACTGGGCCTGGCGGCCGGAGCGCCGGGGCGGGCTTGGGGGAGGGGAGCGGGCGGAGGCTCCCGAGAGGGCGCCGGCCACCCCGGCCACCGCCCCTGCCCCTACGGCCCTGGGGTCCCATGGGCGCCCCCTCCCCCAGGAGGCCTCGCGGTTTCCCCGCTGGGCTAGGGGGCGCCCACTGACCCTCATCAGCCAGGCCCGGGCGGGAGGGGAGTGGCCAGCGCGGGACTGGAGGGGCTGATGGGAGACAGACACTAGCAGAGACGGGCGCCGGCCGCAGAACGGAGCCCCAGCCCCGGGCTATTTTTAGTCCCCGCCGAACCCCCTCCAGGCCGGGAGGGGACCTCGCCGCCCCTCTCGCGGCCCGGGACCCCGCCCCGCCCCACCCTCTATCTGTGTCCCGCCGCGACGTGGCAGTGCCGGGGTCCTCGGCGTGGTTCTCCCGCTGTGACTCAGTTTCCTCAGGGGCCCCGGAAGCCGCCCTGCTTCCGCTTCCGCACGCCCACCTCCAGCCCGGCACCCGCAGGTCCGCCGGGACACGACTGCGCGGCTGGCTACCCCTGTACGCCCCATCGACCATCGCCTGCTGAGGACAATTGGCCATCAGGTTAGGGGCGGGGCATGAGAGTGGGCCGGTGTGCCTCGGGTGTATCCTGCGGTGACCCGCCCTGCTGTGGGTGTTTCACCGTGGGCGGTGACAATTGCCAGGTGCTGGGTGTTCCGGGGCATTGGTGAGCTTGGGTCCCGTGCCTGGAGTGCTACCGGCCCTGGGCACCTGCGTGTGCCTCTGTGGCCAGTGTGGCGGAGGATGTTCTTTGTGTGTGGGTTTCCCTGGGTCTGTGCCCGGCCATTCCGTGTCCTGTGGTGCCACTGCAGCCGGGGAGGGAGCCAGGGTGCTGGCTGTGGCTGTGAGTGTGAGCGCACGTCTGGTTGGTTGTGTGTCTGTGTGCACACTCGGAGTTGTGCCCATCATTAACCACTGGCCGCCTGGCTTAGGTCCTGTTCCTTCATCACCCATCCGTCCCCCGCTGGTGCTTGGGGACACCCACTGGACAGATAAGGAAACTGAGGCTCACAGGGAGGGACCGTGTGAGTCCGGGCCAAGGCTCAGCTCCAACCCTGGCAGGCTGACTGTGATGCCTCTGGGGTGGGCGCTTGGCTGCTGTCACAAACAGGAAAAGTTCCCGGAAATTGAGTCTTGTGGTGGGGGAAGGCAAGGGTGGGCCTGGGGACTGACAGTGGCCCTGCATGTATGCGTTTGTGTCTGTGTGAGCGTCTGTGGCTGCACAAGGGCGTGGAGGGGGTCCACACCCTCAGGCGTGCAGGTCTGCATCGGGTAAGGGCAGGAACTGATGCAGAGATTGGCCTGGTCCCTGCACTTTCATGCCAGAGGACATCGTCGTTTGTCACCTGGGCAGCATTAAAGGACTTAGGAAACATGGAAGTGGGCCAAGGTCACACAGAGCATCAGGGCTCCCACCTGGCTGCCCCATGCACGCAGCCAGGAGATGAGCTGTGAGCACAGCCAGAAAGCAGGAAGGGTGCACCAGGCGGGGTGGGGATGGGGGGGCACAGAGGGGGCAAAGTCTCAGTGGCAGGAGCAGGTCAGGCCTGGGAAGACCAGCCAGAATGCCAGCAGGCGAGTCGGCGTCCTTGTTATCCCCATTTCACAGAGGGGGAAACTGAGACTCAGCAAGGTCGAGCCCCCAGCTGGGCAGTGGCAGATTGCGGGCTCCAGTCCGAGTTTGTCTGAGGTCACCGTCACCCTTGGGGGAGGCTGGGTGGGTCCATGGCGTGAGGACAGGCAGGCCGGGCAGGCCAGGCAGGCCAGGTGGTGGTGTGTCAAGAGGAAGAGGGACTTGTTGAAAGACGGATGGATCACAGAAGCGGGAGGAGAAGAATGGGGCAGAGGTGATGACGGACCTTCAGGCAGAGGAGGGGCCTGGCCCTTGGGAACCAAAGACCACATTCCATCGGGGCCACCATGGTGGGCGGAGGGAGGACCAGCCTGGTGCCCGAGCCCAACCCAGCGCACAGGCCTCTGGGACAGCGGTGGATGGATCCCTCCCAGCCTCACCGAGGGAGGCTGAGGGAGCACTGAAAGTCCATCCTCCAGAGAGGAGCCAGGACCCGAGAGAGATTTCTGGAACCCAGGACCCAACCAAATTCCCATCAAAGTTCTGGAACCTCAGCCCCTTGAAATTCTAGATTCTTGGGACCTTCAGCTTCCAGAACTGGGAACTCGTTAGAATTCCAGAACCCGGGACCTTCAAAGTCCAAACCTCCCCACTCTCGGGCCATGGAATCCTGGGTTTGTCCAGCAAATCTGGGGTCCATGTTTCTTTTGAGGCACAGAGAGGGAGAGCACTTCCCCCAAGGGCCACACCGTGGTGCTTATGGCCCTCGGGCTGGGAAGAGCACGGTCCCCTGCAGGGTGGGGGCCCTGCCAGCCCTCCCGGCCAATGTGGGAGGGGAAGGGAGGCCTCGCCAGGTGCCCCTCTGGCCCGCTTGCCTGGGGAACTTGAGCTGCCCGCTCTCACCTGAACCCCTCGGGGGGACTGGAAACCACCGGCTGGGGCCAGAGGGAGTGGTGCCAGTTTCCAGCCTCCCCCAGGCCAAAGGCCCTGGGCCACAGGCTTGTTCCCAGACATGGGAGACGAGGCAGACACGGGGTGTGTGTCCCCAGGTGCATAAGCTCCCCGCAAGGGTGGGGAACCAGGAGACCACGAGACCCGGGAGGAGCTGGCGGTCACTCAGGGCTGAGGCAGGGGCAGTGGCCGCAGGCACAGCCCTGAGTCCCCAGGAATGTTTAGAAACAGCGCATTGCCAGCTCTCCAGGGAGGGAGGGAGCAAGCGCCCCGCCCCAGGGGGAATCCAAGTGCAGGCCAAATCTGAGATGGCAAAGAGCACACCCCTGCCGGGGAGTGGAGGGCTCAGATGGCCGAGCACCGTGGAAAGCCCCCACCCCTCTGGGGTTCAGGTTTCCGTCTCCAGGCCCCGCCCCCATCGAAGTGGCAGTGGCCTTGGCTCTCAGCCTGGGAGGGAAGCTCTGTGGAGCTGGCCAGCAGGAGCTGGGTAATTTATGAGGCTCAATAAGGAGTTGCTGAGCTGAATTAATGAGATGGGGAGTGAGGGGGTAGCGAGCACGCTCACTGCTGAGGCCGGGTCACAGGCATGGGCTCAGGGCCAGCACGAATGGAGCGCCTGCGTGGGCTTAGCCCTGGGCACAGATGAAGTCATTCTCATCATCCGCCCCATCTTATAGGAAGGGAGACTGAGACTCGGAGCGAGGGCTTGACTCCCCTCAGGGTTCGTGGCAAAGTCAGTGTTCGAATCCAGTCTGACCAACTTTTTAGAAAAATTCTATCCCTTTTTTTTGTTTGTTTGGTTGGTGTGTTTTTTGTCTGTCTTGTTTGGCTGAGCTGCACAGCTTGCAGGATCTTAGTTCCCTGACCAGGGACTGAACCCATGCCCTCGGCAGTGAAAGCTCGGAGTCTTAACCACTGGGCCGCCAGGGAATTCCCTAGAAAAATTCGATCTGTTTTTCATCAAGGAAAATTCCGATGATGGTGACCCTCCACACCCACCTCCCACCAGCCTCCACCTGACTCGCAGGCCTTTGACTCAATTACACACATTTGTATGTAATGAGGCCCGAGTTTAAATCTCAGATCCACCCCGGCTAGGCTGTGTGACTTTGGATTAGTTATTTAACCTCTCTGTGCCTCCGGTTCCCTGCCTTTGCAAAATGGGGATCATAAGAGGACCTTTCTGAGCTTTAACTGCCTGGGCCATCTGTGCCTCCCATGGTCCTGCCTCCCCACCTTTGCCCACTCTGATCCTGCCACCCAGTGCCCCCTCCCTGCCAGCACAAGGATGGCTCGTGGTGTGCGCCCAGGGTGGGGTGCCGGCCCCCTGGGTGACCTTACGCCCTCCCTGCTGTGTCCTTTTGGGGAATAGTTGCGGCATGCGGACTTCTTAGTTGCAGCATGCAGACTTCTTAGTTGTGGCATGTGGACTCTTAGTTGCGGCATGTAACTCTTTAGTTGCGTCATGCATGTGGGATCTAGTTCCCTGACCAGGGATTGAACCCAGGACCCCTGCATTGGGAGCGCGGAGTCTTACCCACTGGACTACCAGGGAAGCCCCTGGAAGCTGGCTTTTGAATGGTCTCATTTTATTTCTACTCGACGTCCCCATATCTGGCTGATTCGTCCACACCCGAGGCAGTCAGACCCATATGTCTCTCCAATTTTCTCCCCCAGCCCCACACAGGGTAGTTTATAGCCCATTACCCTCCTCGTATTGTTTATAGCCCGTCCCTAGTGATCCTGCTGCTCCACATGACCTGAGTTTTGCTCACAGATGGAACTGGATTTCTGGGTTTATTTCTTATTAAACAAAAACGGGGGAAAAAAAGAATCTACACGATTCCAACATGTGAGGAAGGCTCTCCCTAAAACACCAATGGGGCCGGGTTTCTCCCACAATTTCACGAGAAATTGTGACCCACAAGGCTGACCTTGGAGCCTGCTTGAGAACCAGCGACCTCTGGCCACCAGCCAGCTGCCCTCCCCACACTGGGTGTGTCCTGTTTTACAATAGCTGAAATCTGTTCTGGATTCTGCAGTCCACCAAGGGCTCAGATGGATGACCAGCAGGGAAATGGAAGTTTAGAGAGAAGAAATCATTTGCCTGGGGTCACACAGTGGGTACGAGGGCTGGAGTTCAAACTGGGGCTTCTCAGCCCTTCTCTGAGACCTGGCAAATACCAACTGGTGTCTTTCAGGGTTCCCAGAGGAGACAGAACTGATCCTCACCCTTGAGGGTCACTGAGCCTGGGCAGGACAGGGCTGGAGCTAGTCATAGTAGTAATAGTAATACTTACTGAGTAGGGAGTGAGATAGGTCAGGAAAGGCTTCCTATAGGAGGGGATATTTGAGCTGGGGCATTGAAGGTTGTGTAGGAGTTCAGCAGGGCTGCTCAGACTAAAATGCAGAATGAATCACCAGCAAATCTTCTCTTCCGCCACCACCCTCCCCAGGTGTGCCTGAGCCAGTGCCAGTCCACCCCACCTGCAGCCTTGGCCTGATGGGGTGGTGACCCTCCCCACTCCGCTCTGGCGCCATGTGGCCCAATGGCAGTTCTCTGGGGCCCTGTTTGCGGCCAACAAACATCACGCTGGAGGAACGGCGCCTGATCGCCTCCCCCTGGTTCGCAGCCTCCTTCTGCCTGGTGGGCCTGGCCTCCAACCTGCTGGCGTTGAGTGTGCTGGTGAGTGCGCGGCAGGGCAGCTCCCATGTGCGATCCTCCTTCCTGACCTTCCTCTGCGGCCTGGTCATCACTGACTTCATGGGGCTGCTGGTCACTGGCACCATCGTGGTGTCCCAGCACGCCGCCCTCTTTGACTGGCAGGTCGTGGACCCCGGTTGCAGCCTCTGCCACTTCATGGGCGTCATCATGGTCTTTTTTGGCCTGTGCCCGCTGCTGCTGGGGGCCGCCATGGCCTCGGAGCGCTACCTGGGCATCACCCGGCCCTTCTCACGGCCCGCAGCCTCCTCGCAGCGCCGGGCCTGGACCACGGTGGGGCTGGTGTGGGCCGCCGCGCTGGCGCTGGGCCTGCTGCCCCTGCTGGGTGTGGGTCGCTACACCGTGCAGTACCCGGGCTCCTGGTGCTTCCTCACACTCGGTGCCGAGCCAGGGGATGTGGCCTTCGGTTTGCTCTTCACCCTCCTTGGCAGCCTCTCGGTGGGGCTCTCCTTCCTGCTCAACACGATCAGCGTGGCCACCCTGTGCCACGTCTACCACGGGCAGGAGGCCGCCCAGCAGCGCCCACGGGACTGCGAGGTCGAGATGATGGCTCAGCTCACGGGCATCATGGTGGTGGCCAGCATCTGCTGGATGCCGCTGCTGGTGAGTGGCGGGGGCAGGGGCTGCCGGGGTCTCCCACCCACCCTTGGTGACTGGGCCTCGGTTCCTCCCGAATGAATTCATAACCCTCAGGTTCTCGTCCGCCCAAGAAAATGTGGGCATGACCCCAGTGTTCAAGGGTCCTTCCTTGAGGAACCCATGAGCAAGACACAGATAATCCCAAACTGGGGGCAGGACTGGGGCAGAGGCAGTGTCCTGGGACTGAGATGCCCAGGGAAGGGCTCCCAGGCTCTCCCTGGGATATCAGGGAAGGCTTTCTGGAAGAGGGGCATTGGAGCTGGGGTTTTGAAGGATGAAGAGGAGTTTACCTGCCAGAGAAAAGCAGGGAGGACATTCCAGGTACAATTACTGAATCATTTCTACTTTGTGCCTAGTTCTGGGCTGGACCCTAACCTTGCACAGATCTTCCCTGAGTCAGGGGAGCTTGCTGAAGTCCTTCCACTGATTGATGTAATTGGCCGCTTGGAGTGGTTATTTTTCCATTTCTGACTGTATGGCGACAAGTCTGGAGACTGGAATCAGATACTTGGTTTCCAGCCCACATCCAACAAGGACTTATCATGTGACTCTGGCTACGGGTCAATCTCCAGCCTCAATCTCCTCCAGCCTCAATCTCCCCCTATTATGGGGATGACTGAAAAGGTGCCAGCCTCTCAGAGTGACTGTCAGGATGATGACATGAACTCATTTGTTCATTGGTTCCTTCAACAAACATTCACTGAGCTATGAGTGTGTTGCTGGCTCTGGTCTAGGCACTGCACAGGGAACAAAGCTGACAAAACTGCCTGACTTCCTGGAACTCTTAGGTCGTGGGGAAGACAGAAAATAAACATAGTATATAAATAAGTGAAGTGGTAGATATTAGGAGGTGATAAGGGCTAAAACAAAAGCTAAACCTGTGGGATAGGAAGATTGCAAATCTGGTTTGCTTTGTTTTGCTAAGAATGTTTTTACGTGTGTCAGTGGTGGGAGAAAAAAAAGAAAGGAACATAATTTTTTTTGTGATACGTGAAGCTGCAGGCACTGATGGGTCCCAGGGGAGTGGCAGTTACAGGATGATGCTTCCGGCTGAGAAATGTGCTTCTGTTCTGTACCTGGGGTGTCCCTCCCAGGCCTGGTCTCATAGAGCTGAGGCCATTTCTTTTTTTGTATTTTATTTTATTTATTTTATACAGCAGGTTCTTATTAGTTATCTATTTTATACATATTAGTGTATGTATGTCGATCCCAATCTCCCAATTCATCCCACCACCACCGCCCCACCCCGCCACTTTACCCACTTGGTGTCCATACGTTTATTCTCTACATCTGTGTCGAGCTGAGGCCATTTCTATATTCACTTGTAATTATTATCATTATTATTTATCGAGCAGCATCTAGACGGTGCCTGTGAGCACCTGAGTCAGGTCCCCCCTCTGCCCACAGCCCTCCAGGGCTCCCACCTCCCTCAGGGTAAAAGCCTAAGTCCTCCCTGCCACCCACAAGGCCCTGCATGACCTGCCCCGTCCCCTCCCTGCCCTCCCCTCCTCCCTCTCTCCCCCTCGCTCACTCTGCTCCAGACACATGAACCTCCTGGCTGTTCCTCCAACATGCCAGGCCCGGTCCTGCCCCAGGACCTTTGCACTGGGCTGTACCCTCTGCCTGGAATGCTTTCCCCCACCCCAGATCTCCACATGGATCACTCCCTCACTCCTCCATGTCTTACCTCAAATGTCACCTTCACCAAGAGGTCCCTGACAAGGATCTGTCTCAGCCTCTTCTTTCTCCCTGCCCTCCAGCCTTGACTCTCTTGAAATAGCCAGGATGAGCCCCGCCCTGCTCTGAGCCATTGGAACTGAGGCTTTGTAGGATAACTAGAAGTTGAACTGTTAGGTAAAAACCAGGAAGGCATCCTAGGTAGAATCACTGAATCATTAAACGATTCCTGGTCCCCTTGGGCAGCAAAGTTTTTCCTAAAAGGCCATATAGTAAACCCTTTAAACACAGTCTCTGTGACAACGACGCAGCTCTGCTGCTGTGGCATGAAAGCTACATGGAAACAAACGGGCGTGGCTGTGCACCAATAGGACTTCATTTACGGACTCTGAAATTTGAATTTCATGTCATTGTCACGTCACAAAATATGCTTTCTAGGCCTCTACCCTGGTGGCCCAGTGGTTAAGACTCCGTGCTTCCACTGCAGGGGGTGTGGGTTCGATCCCTAGTTGAGCATGCTGCATGACTTGGCCAAAAAATAAAAAAAAAAATATTTTTAAATTAAAAAACCCCCAAAATATGCTTTCTAATTTTTTTCTCTCACCATTGACACATGTAAAAACATTCTTAGCAAAACAACAAACCAGGGCTTCCCTGGTGGTGCAGTGGTTGAGAATCTGCCTGCCAATGCAGGGGACACGGGTTCGAGCCCTGGTCTGGGAAGATCCCACATGCCGCGGAGCAACTGGGCCCGTGAGCCACAATTACTGAGCCTGCGCGTCTGGAGCCTGTGCTCCGCAACAAGAGAGGCCGCGATAGTGAGAGGCCCGCGCACCGCAATGAAGAGTAGCCCCCGCTTGCCACAACTAGAGAAAGCCCTCGCACAGAAACGAAGACCCAACACAGCCCAAAATACATAAATTAAAAAAAAAGTTATCTTTAAAAAAACAAACAAACAAACAAAAAAAAAACAACAAACCAAAAAGGCAAAAATAAAGCAAACAAAGCAAAACAAAAACAGGTGGCAGGCCAGATTTGGCCCATGAGGCAACTCCTGCTCTAAAACCTCCCATAGCTCCCTATTGTCCCAGAAGAAAGGCCCACAGACACTTCCTTCAAACTCACCTGGGAAACTCCTATTCGCCATCTGGTTACCTCTCCCAAGCCCGGTCAGGCTCCTACTCTGGGCTCCAACAGTGCCTCCATCACTGCTAGGTCACCCCCACTCCCACCACCAAACTGCAACCACCTGGTCACATGTCCTAATGGGGCTGTGAGCCTGTGAACCTGTGCAAGTGGGACCTGGGTCTGTCTTGGCCACTGCAGTGTCCCCAGAATTGCCCAGCACACTAGGTGCTCAGGAAACAATTTTAAAATAACAATTGTGGGGGAATTTCCTAGCGGTCCAGTGGTTAGGACTCTGCACTTACACTGCTGAGGGCACAGGTTCAATCCCTGGTCAGGGAACTAAGATCCTGCAAGCTGTATGGTGCAGCCAAAAAAAAAAGAAAAAATTTATTTTAGTATAATACATGCAATACAATATGAATATAATTATATTAACTATAGTATAAATTTGATTATAATTATGAAATATAATAATTATAATTAATTAGATTAGATTAGAATTAATAATTATATCAATCATTATATAATTTTTAAATACTGTATAACATATAACTATAATTACATATTATTACTTAATATTTAACAATTATATCAATCATTATATAATATATAGTTATATATTATATAACTGTTAAATACTATATAACATATAACTGTAGTTATATATTATTCATTCATACTTAATAATATATCAATCATTATATATATTATGTAATTGTTAAATATGATATAACATATAGCTATAATTACATATTATTAATACTTAATAATTATATCAATCATTATGTAATATATAGTCACATCCTTATAATTATGTTATATATTATATAATTACATATATAACTTTAAATACTATATAAATATATAACATAACTATATATAATAGTTATAATTAACAATATATTAATTATTAGGTAACTAATTATATTCTATGATAATCTGTAAATACCTTATTACATTATATATTGTATAATATTAAATCTAAAATCCAATATTTAATAAAATATATTAAAGTGAGTTAATATAAGAATTTAACAAAAATTATTTAACATAAAATTTTATAAACTATAAATTTTAATATAATATAAACTGACTTAAAATAAACAACATAAAATTTAATTATTTAATATACAATTTTATACCATAATTTGATATTATATTATAAAATTTGTATAAAATATAAATGTTTGATAGAATAATAAAACTGGCAGTCACAGTGACTCCACCTGCTCGCACCTGCAAGTCCTCTTGTCCACCACGTTTAATTGTGCCCAGGAGAGGAGCAGGAAAAGTGTGCTATTTTTCGGCCACATCAGCTGAAGCTCAGAGAGGTCAGGCAGCTCTCCCGGGGTCACACAGCACCTCGGGGACAAAATCAGCACGGGGTCTCGGTGGATGGCAGGTGGCCCGGGCAGGTACTGGTGGAGGGCAGGGCTGGTGGCCGGCCTGGCCCCCGGCTGACCGCTCTGGCCACACGCACACACACCCCTCCCCCCGCAGGTCTTTATCGCCCAGACGGTGCTGCGGAGCCCGCCTGCCATGAGCCCGACTGGGCAGCTGTCCCGAGCCACCGAGAAGCAGCTGCTTATCTACCTGCGCGTGGCCACCTGGAACCAGATCCTCGACCCCTGGGTGTACATCCTGTTTCGCCGGGCGGTGATCCGGCGCCTCCACCCTCGCCTCAGTACCCGGCCCAGGTCTCTCTCCCTGCAACCCCAGCTCACCCGCAGGTCCACGATGCAGTAGGGCCAGGGCTGGACGTCGGGGGCAGCTCTGGAAGGACAGAGCACCCTGCCAGCATGTCCCCCATCTAAACTTTGTTCTCCCTGTCAGTCGCATCTGCCTGTTCGGAAGTCTAGGAGCCAGGAGTGCAGGATGGACAGTTTGAGTGGCAGGATTGTGTGCTGTCTTCCATCATCCCTGGGGACCCTCCAACTCTTCCCTGACTCCCCTTTCCAAAGCCCCTCCCCTCTCTCCGCCCCTCCCCACTCAGAGGCGCCTCCCAATCCCAGGAAGGGTGTGGGCAATGCTGGGATGGTGTCTGGAGGAAAGCAGACTTGTAAGCCTCCCCTTGCAGAAATCCTCCAGAAATGGGGGACTCTGACCCCCTCTGACCCCTGAATATGACCTGCTTACTGAGGTACAGTTGATTCCCTTTGACAGCCCAATTTGAGAAGGCTCTGTCTAGAAAAGGTTGAATGAGAACGGGCAAGAGACTCCCTCTCTTGCCAAAACATAATCTCTTTTGGCTCTGAAATCGTCAATTATTGAAGTTTCTTGTATCAATATTCCTATCCAACCGTGTGGCAGCCGAGCAGGACTGGGGGGCTGTGGAAGCCCCAAGAGCTTGGGCTGGCTTCCAGCTCCTCTCCCCACTTCCTTTATTGAGTCTTCCCTAAGCACTTTACAGCTTGGATCTCCTGGAAGCCTCCCTACAGCCCCTAAGAGAGGGTTCTGGGATTAAGCCCATTTTGCAGGTGAGGAAAAGAGAGGGCAAGACACACAGGGACCATGGCGTACACGCCTGCTTCCTCCACGGCAGATGGGATGCACTCCCTCATAAGCTTGTGGTTTAGCCATCTATTCACTCAGCCCTTCAGACTCCCCATGCCTTGAACAAGCAGCTCCTGGCCCATAGTAGGTGCTCAGTAAAGGCAGACAGAATGGCCGAATGACTGAGCTTGTCTAGAGCACCGTGTGTCTGCAGGTCCATGAGCACCTGCACACTTAGCACTTAACAATGTGCCTGGCACATCGTAGCCACGTAAGAAGCATCTAGTGCTGTCATGTCACCCTCACGCCTGCCCCTTCCTCTGCTCTCCCCCAAACACCCCCCAAAAACGACACACAGAGCTGCAGGGGTGGGAGGTGCCTTTATTCCCCATGAGCCCTCGAGGTACATGAGGGGGAAACCGCCTCCTGCCCCAACTTTCCCCCCCCCCGCCTCACCCCGCCTCCCCTCCACAGACCTGGGATCTGCTTACAGCTCCCAGAGCCAGGCCCGGGTGAAACCAAAGCCCCTGTGTCCACCCTCCCTCACCGCCCCCCACCCCGCCTGTGGGGGAATGAGGTCACCTGCTGCTTCTGGGGGACCCAGGCTGGGAGGGGCAGGAGAGGGGATGGGGGCCACAAGTATGTCACCCCCAAGCTATAGCCCCCCATGGTAGGGGAGGGGCTCTGACGCCGGCGGAGCTGGCCCTGGCTCCCTGAGCTCGGGGGAGGGGGCAGGCCCCTGAGCTGAGGGTTCAGGGGGCTGGGAATGCAGGAGGGCCGCCCTGGTGGCAGAACTAGGGATGACAGATTTGGTGGGTGGGGTGGACTTCTGGGGTCTCAGCTGGGGCTTGGGGGGAAGGGCTGGTTTCTGCGGGACGGAGGGGGACCACGGCCGTGGGAACAGGGCAGAAGTGGATGGGCTTCGGCCTGGGCCAGTATCGGCCTGGGCTCCTTGAACCCGATCATGGGACTGAGGGTGAGAGACCCTCCTAGGACCTGTAGGTGGGGCTCTGAGTGATGGGCCTGGGTGTTGAGGTCGGGCTGGGGCAGTGGCATCAGCCTGGGTTCTGGGGTCAAGGCCAGGGGTTGGTGGGCGGAGCCCATTTCTAGAGCTGAGCTGTATTCTTGAGCTGGTCTGGCTTCTGGAGCCGGATTGCGTTTCAGAAACAGATTCGGTTCTGGAAGTAAGGTGGATTCCAGAGCTGGGCTGGGTTCTTGAACTGGTGTGGGTTTCAGAGCTGTGGTGAGTCTCAGCTCTGAACTGAATTCTAGAGCTGAACTGGGTTCTGGAGCTGAGCTGGGCTCCAGAGCTGGGCTGAATTCTTGCACTGGGCTGGGTCCCAGAGCTGGGCTGGGTCTCAGAGATGAGCTGGGTTCCAGCACTGGTCTGCGTTCCGGAGCTGGGTTGGGTTCCAGAACTGGGCTGTATTCTTGAACTGGTCTGGGTCCCAGAGCTGGGCTGGGCTGTAGAGATGAGCGGACTTCCAGAGCTGGTCTGTCTCCCAAAGTCCGGCTCAATAGCAGAGCTGCCTGGGGGTGTGGTCTGGAGGTGGTTTCTAGAGCTTTGCAGGGTTTCTGAGACGAGCTGGGTCCCAGAGGTGCTTTGAGTTCCCAGGCAGGGCTGGGTCCTGGAGCTGGGCCTGCTCTCAGAGCTCGACAGAGCTGTGGAGCTTAAGTCTGTTGCTGCATTGGTCTGGGTCCCAGGCCCAGACTTTAGCTGGACTCTGGAACTCAAGTAGGTCTCAGCAATTGACTGTGTTTTAGAGCTCGATGGGATTTCAGAGCCGGCCTGCGCTCTAGAACTGAGCTGAGTTCTGGAGCTGGGTGGAGTGCCTGAGCTGGACTGAACTCTGGAAGTTGGCCAAGCCTTGAAGTCTGTCTGGGTCCCAGAGCTGGATGATGTTCTAGAGCTGCTCTGTGTTCTGCAGTGAGGGTGGGTCTTGGCATCAAGTGGAGCTCTGGAGGCGGGCCTTGCCCCAGAGATGGATGGGGGTCCAGAGCTTGTCTGAATTCTGGAGACAGGCCTGCTTGTTGCGCTAGTCTGGGGTATAGAGCGGGGCTCAGTCTCTGAGCTGGACTCATCGTTGGAGCTGGGCTGGGCCCTAGTATGGGGGTGGGGTCTGGGCCTGGACTGCTCTGCAGCGTGCATCTGGGTTCCTGAGCTGGTCTGGGCATGAGAACAGGGTTGCGTTTCGGAACTGCCTTTGAATCCTGAGCTGATGTGGCTTCTGGAACTGGGCTGCTTCTTGAGTCTCACCTGGGTTCCAGAACTAACTGGTGTTTCTGAGCTAGACCAGGTGTCCAGGTACAACTGGGTCATGGAACTGTCTTGCGTTCCAGAGTTGGGTCGAGTTTTAAGGCAGGGCTGGGTCATAAAGCTGGCCTGACTTTCAGAACTAGCATTGATTTCAGAGCCGGGGTGGCTCTTAAAACTTGTCTGGGTTCCCAAACTTGACTTTAGATCAGAGCTCAGCTTAGCCTCAGAGCTGTCCTGGGTTCTAGAGGAGAGCTGGGTTCTGGAGCTGGGTTGCATCTCAGAACTGGCTTGCGTTCTAGTGATGAACTGGGCCTCAGAGCTGGCCTGGGTTCCAGAGCAGGGCTTGGTCTCAGAGCTGGGCTTGGTCTCAAAACTGGTATGGGTTCTAGACGTGAACGTGATCTCAGAGCTGGCCTTGCCTCTAGAGGGG
Source organism: Tursiops truncatus (assembly GCF_011762595.2). NCBI lineage: Eukaryota > Metazoa > Chordata > Mammalia > Artiodactyla > Delphinidae > Tursiops > Tursiops truncatus. The sequence goes on along the minus strand of NC_047036.1, from coordinate 169,228,649 downwards.
AGCTGGGTCTCCGAGCTGAGCTGGGTTCTAGGGGAGGGCTGGGTCTCAGATCTGGGCTTGGTCTCTGAGCTGGCCTGGGTTCCAGAGCAGGGCTTGGTCTCAGAGCTGGGCTTGGTCTCAAAACTGGTATGGGTTCTAGAGGTGAACGTGGTCTCAGAGCTGGCCTTGCCTCTAGAGGGGAGCTTGGTCTCCGAGCTGAGCTGGGTTCTAGGGGAGGGCTGGGTCTCAGATCTGGGCTTGGTCTCTGAGCTGGGCTGGGTTCTAGAGCAGGGCTGGGTCTCAGGGCTGCGCCTGGTCTCAAAACTGGTATGGGTTCTAGAGGTGAACGTGGTCTCAGGGCTGCGCTTGGTCTCCGAGCTGAGCTGGGTTCTAGAGCATGGCCGAGTCTCAGGGCTGGGCTCAGTCTCAAAACTGGTGTGGGTTCTAGAGGTGATACCAGTCTCAGATATGGGCTTGGTCTCTGAGCTGGGCTGGGCTCTAGAGCAGGGCTGGGTCTCAGATCTGGGCTTCTGGACTCCAGAGCAGGGCTGGGCTTGGGGAACTGGCCGGGAGGGCTGGGACATGGGGCTGGGCTCCGGGCTGGGGCTGCGCTCGGCCCCGGGGCAGACTAGCCACAGGCCTCCCTGGCCTCGCCGATGGCGGCCCACACCTCCACCACAAACTCGTCCGGGAAGGCGAACTCGCCCAAAACGGAGTCTAAATGGCGTGCAAACTCCTGGACACTCACTGTCTTCTTGGATGTCTCCACCATGGTGGACGCTGCAGGCCGAGCCGAGGGGAAGTGGGTGAGGGCGCTCCCTGGGGGGACGCCAGCTTCCCCTGGGACCCTTGCCTCCTCCCCATGGGCTGTCCTCCCCCCAGGGTCCACCCGGCTTACCCTGGCCCCTTACCCAGCTCTGGGTCCCGAATGCCCATGTAGCTCTCCAGCAGGTCATCCACCCTCCGAGATGCCTCCTCCTCAAATTCACTAGGCTGGGGTTGTAGGGAGCAAAGCAGAGGGTCAGAAGCCTGGGATCACTCCGGCCCAGCCCCCTCCCCAGTCCCCCACCCCTTAGGTGACAGCAGACTGGGACCACACATTAGTCAATGCTTCTGGTCCCACCATTACTGCCCTGACTGACAAGGGCCCACTTTGCAGGTAGGGAAACTGAGGCTGGGCAAAGGAGAGGGTCTTACCCAAGGTCATGCTGAGTCAGCAATAGAGCTCTAGGTGCAAGAGACCCTGATGTCCACCCTTCTCCCCTCCACTCACCACTTCCTCCACAGTGGCGGCCCCCCCAGACCGAAGCCGCAGGGTCTCCCTCCCACTGCTGACTTTTGCCTCCGTGGGGCATTTGCTGCTCCGGCTTCTCTGGCCGATCATATCTGGAGGGGACAGAGTGGAGGAGGTGCATGTGTTCTGGGCAGATCCATATCTTCCTAAACACTCAGAAGCCACCAGCTGAGCCTTTCTAGAACCTTCCTACCCTTCAAAGTCCTCCTTATGTCCATGGGTGAATCCTCAGGGACCATGCTTGAGAATCCTTTCTTCCCTCAAATTTCCCTCCTCCTCTCAAAGTGACTTTCTCTAGAAGAGACTGCTTAAGATTCTCCTTGTTCCCAGAGGATCAATCTAGAAAGCTCCTTGCTCTAGAATTGGCTCTTCCTAACCTGCTCACGGCTCTCAGAGTTCACTGTCCTGCTCCAGGGCAGATCTAGGACCCCATCCTGTCGCACTCCCCTGGGACCTCCCTCCAGATGGGCCAGGGCACCTTTAGAACCTCTTGTTCTGGGACAGGGTGACTCAAAGGGCCAGTCCATGATGAGATAAGAAGCCTGTGCCAGAAAGGAAATTACCATCCTGCTTCCTTCCTTGAGAAAGTCTGCTTATGGAAAACAATTGTCTGCTGAACTAAACAAGGTGATCTACATTCTAGATCAAGGTTCTCAACCCAGCTGGCACGGGGGGCGGGGGGGGGGAGGAGTGTGATTTTGCCCCCCCCCCCCCCCCGCCGTGACATTGACAATACCTAGAGACGCTTTTGATTGTTACAACTCAGGGGAGACACTGGCACCTGTTAGGTCGAACCTGACAGTGCCCAAGACCGCCCCACAACAGTCATCCAGCCCCAGATGTGAATAGTGCTGAGGTTAAGAATCCTTCTTCGACGGGGACCTCCTTATCTCATCCATGGACCAGTCACAGACTTCTCTTTGAAAAGCCCCATTCTAGAGCTCCCTTTGAGAGTCACTCTCAAGAACTCACCAGAGCCTCATAGCAATACTTTAAAAGCTCCCAGACCAGCTACAAAATAGATCCAGATACCTCCTCATCCTTTCCCAATCTTCCCAAGCCTCCCCCGACCCCCATGCCCAGACCAACTCTATAACAATCTAGAAATGACCCTCCTGTTCCTCATACAGTGCCAGAAGCTCCCTGTCCTGTCACCAGAGGCATCTAGAACCTTCCATCCTGTCCCATCCCCCCACCCTTTGCCACCCGGTGCATGCAGAGGACCAATTTCTGGAAGAGCTTCCCCGCCGCCCCCCACCAGCCTGCCCCCTGGGCCCCAGGTGGCCCTCACCGAAAGCTCTCTTGGGCTGAACCAGGCGCAGGGTGAAAGGCTGCGACTTGGGCAGCTCCCGGAGCATCTTGGCCACCTCGTAGTGGCGGCAGCCAACGATTGAGTGGTCGTTGATGGCCTCAATGCTGTCGCCCACGCACACTGCCTCGATCCGGTTGATGATGCTGCCTTCCTTGATCCTCTGCAGGGACCCAGAGTCACTCACAGGGCCACCCCAGCGGCCCCTCTCAGGTCCTGTTCACACCAGAGAGGGGCAGAGAGGGGCACCCGGGAAGCCACCCGCCCCCACGGGCACCTTGATGAAGGCATAGCCAGCCCCGTTGTCAGTGATGGTCAGTCCCAGGGCGTCCTCGGTCTTAGTGACCTCCACCTCTTTGGTCTCGCCGCGCACGTGGGCAAAGATAAAGTCCTCCAACCCTATCTGGCCGCCTAGGAGTTTCTGCATGTCCACTTTGTGGCTGTTTAGGGTGCAGAATAAGATCTGTCCCGAGGGGAGGGGGAGCCCAAAATTAATGACAGACCTCATTCATCCCCCACCGTCTGCGCAGAACAACCGGGGGTTGGGCTCAGGGGCCTGATAGGGAAACCGAGGCGCAAAGAGGCACGAAACCGACCCCAGTCATCCCCTACCAGGATCGCAGTCACGTGTAATGGCAGAGTATGGGATCCTCTCAGAATGGGGTGGGAGGCGAGGAGACTGGGACCCCCAGAATGGGGAGCAGGGTGAGAAGGAGACTTAGGGCAGGAGGACGCCCCCTCTCCCACCCCCCCCCAGACTTCCCCTTTTAACCCTTCGTTGCTCTGTCACCCCCGATCTTTTAAAACTGTTCTAAATCTGCTGGCGCCCCCTCGGGGCTGCGAGGCGCACCTACAACCCAGCCCCTGACCCCCCGCGGCCTCGGACTTCTCACCTGAAAGGGGGCTGCCTGGAACCACAGCCCCGCAGCCGCGCCCAGGAAACATAGGCGCTTCCCTGAGAGCTGGGGTCCACTCCTAGCTGGGTCAGCCCAGTGTTTTCCTGGACGAACTAGGCATCCGTTAACCCTAAGACGTGCGCATGTTTTGCGCAGGGGGTCCACCGGGTACGGACACCCCAGGATCTGAGAGGTGCGTCTCTGAGATCCGGAGATCGGGTCCCCTCCATCCGAAGATGGGCGTTCTGGGGCCCCAGTCCCGGCGTCTAGGGTCCACCCCTACCCCCGGTCAGCCGGTGGGCCTCGGGTGCTGGGGGTCCGGGGGCCTCACCTCGGTGGGCGCGATCCCGAAGGCCTCGGCGATCTTGGCGTAAAGCTCGCGGACGTTGGTGAAGCCCTCGATCTTGCCCGTGGGGCTGCCGTGAGCCAGCTGCGTGCGGAAGATGAGGCGCGGGCGGGCTCGGGGCGCGGCCGGGCTGGGGGACGCGGCTGGGGGCTCGGCGGGCGAGGGCGGGGGTGCGGGCAGGCGTGGGGCCTCGGCCCCCCGGGCCTCGCGGGCCGCTGTGGTCTCCATGGCAGGAGGAGCTCGGCCACCGGGGCCACGGCCACAGCCGCCGGATCCGCCGCTTCCTGCAGCCTCCCCTCCCCCGGCCCAAGGAGCGACAGCCGAGCCGTCGGGGTAAGGGGATCCGGGAACCCGAGCCTCCCGGGAAGGCGACACCGCGGAGTGCGGGGGTGTGGGGGGGGAGGGCAGGGGGGCGGGGGGGCTGGCCCCAGGTGTGCCGGCCTTGCCAGGGCCAGCTGTGAACTCTCCAGGGAGCGGGAAAAATAGGGATCACAAATAAGGATGGGGCAGCCGTGGGTGCCCGGGCGCTTGCTCTCTGCTGGGCGCACTCATTTAATCCTTGCAACAACCATAAGAGGTGGGGAGGACGCTTACCCTGGTATAAACTGAGCCACAACGTGTCCATCCTCTGCCCACAGCCCTCCAGGGCTCCCACCTCCCTCGGGGTAAAAACTCAAGTCCTCCCCTCCACGCACAAGGCCCTGCACAACCTGCCCCGTCCCCTCCCTGCCCTCCCCACCTCCCTCTCTCCCCCTTGCTCACTCTGCTCCAGACACACGGACCTCCTTGCTGTTCATTCAACACAACAGGCACTATCCTGCCCCAGGGCCTTTGCACAGGCTGTGCCCCTACACTTGGAACATCTTCTCCCAGATCTCCAAGTGGTTCACTCCCTCACCTCCTTCGGCTCTTGGCTCAGTTGTCACCTCCTATCACCATCTCCCAATCTCTCTTTCTGGCTTTTTTCCTCCCTAGCACTGAGCATGACCTGACATAGCAGATAGTTTATTTATTCATCTTGTGTTTCCTCTGTCTCCTCAACTGGAATGTCAGTTTCAGGAGGGCAGGAGTTCTGGTCTCTTTCATCCCCTGCTGTATCCTGGCACACAGTGGGCACACTGGGTTACAGATAAATTAGAAGGAAGTTCTGGGCACCAGGAGGCGTCTCTCAGAATCCCCTGGGAACACAGCATCTAGGCGTCACCGACAGGAACGATGGTTGGCTCAATAAACAGCAGTGGAATGCCATATAGCAGCTCCAAAGAGAGGCCTTTCGCCTTGGATGAATCTCAGAAACCAACCATTGATGAAAACAGGCAAGTTGCAGAAGGCTTCGGACGATGTAAGAAAATTTATGTAAAGTTTAAAAACGTGCAAAATGGGATACACGCTATAGCACAGATGAACCTTGGAAACACGATGCTCATTGAAAGAAGCCAGATTACAAAGGCCACGTAGCGTGTGATGCCGTTTAGATGAAGTGTCCAGAACAGGCAGATCCATGGAGACAGAAAGTGGATTCGTGGTTGCCTGGGACTGGGGGAGGGGAGGATGGGGAGTGATGGCTAATGGGAGGGGGGTTTGTTTTGGGGGTGATGAAAATGTTCTGGAATTAAGTTGGGCTGGTGGTTGCACAACTTTGTGATTAAACTAGAAGCCACAGAGTCGTCTACTTTCGAACCTTTAGAAACGAACCAAAAAAAAATCCATCAGGATGGTACTCTTGTGGGAAGACATCCTTTTGTGCTAAAAGTAGGTAAAGACCTGCCCAGGAATGGTAAACTCCAAATTTGGGATGAGGGTACAGAGCCAGGGAGGGCGTGAGAGGAGGGAGCACACACTTGGACGTGGGTGTGTGAGAGTATCGTTTTTCGAGTCTCCTGGGACAACCGTAACAAAGTACCACCAACTGGCTGGCTCATGAACAACAGAAATTTACTCTCTCACAGTTCTGGAGGCTAGAAATCAGCAAGACCAAGCTCCTCTGACACCCTGGGTGGCATCCTTCCTGCCCCTCCTGGCTTCTGTTGGTGGCTGGTCATCCTTGGCATTCCTTGGAGGCGTGCTTTGCCTGTGTCTGCCTCCGTTGTCACATGGCTGTCTCCTCTCTGCAGCTGTGTCCAAATCTTTATCTTCTTATAAGGACATCAGTCATATTGGATTAGAGGCTGCCCCACTCCATGACCTCATCTTAACTAATCATATCTGCAGTGACCCTATTGCCAAATACGGTCACATTTTGAGGTTCTGGGGGTTAGGGCTTCAAGATTTTCTTTGGAGGGGACAAAATTCAACCGGTAACATCAGTGCTTGTCAAATTACTCCCTAGAATTTTTAAGCTGCCCCAAACATTCCATTAAAGGCTGAAGTCTCTGAGAGGGTTCCCCAGTAAGTTAAGCATAGAATTGCCATCTGACCCAGCAAGTCTGCTTCTCAGGATCGACCCAGAAGTGAGGGCAGGTGTTCAAACAAAAACCTGTACATGCATGTTCTCAGCTGTACGATTCACAGCAACCAAAAGGTGGGAACAACCCGAAGGGCCATCAACAGATGCTGGATAAACAAAATGTGGGCCATCCACACAGTGGAATATTATTCAGCCAGGAGAAGGAATGAAGCACTGACATGCACTACAATGTGGATGAACTTTGAGAACACGATGCTCAGTGAGAGAATCCAGACACCAAAGGACACGCAGCATGTGATTCCATTTATATGAAATGTCCAGAACAGGTAGATCCAGAGACAGAGAGTGAATTTGTGGGACTTCTCTAGTGGTCTAGTGGTTAAGGCTCCGGGCTTCCAATGCAGGGGGCATGGGTTCCACCCCTGGTCGGGGAACTAAGATCCCACATGCCACGTGGTGTGGCCCAAAAAAAAAAAAAAAAAAAAAAGTGGATTTCTGGTTGCCAGGGGCTGGGGAGAGTAGGCTTAGGACCCCAACAGAGGGTCCTGGCCTGTTTCCCTCCAAAAGACACACAGGCACAAGCTTGAAATTCAAATTCCATTTTTATTTAAAAAGTCCAATTGAGCAGTGGCAAAGGGGCCCCCTCCACGGGGGTCCCTCAGCTGGATGAGGGTAGGGTGGTCAGTACCAGCCCCCCCATTCTGGGGTAGAGGGCCCCGCCCGGAGTGTGAGAGTGTGTCCCTGCGGCGTGCCTGGCCGTGTGGGCACTTAGGGTGGCACCTGCCAGGCAGGAGTCCCAGTGTGTCAGGTGTGGGTTTTCTCTGCCCTGTGTCCAGGGACTGGTCCTGGAGAGCCGGTGTAGGGTGTGTAACTCTCCCCACACTGGGCGGATGAGCGGCTGCGGGTCTCCTCCTGTCCCGGGTCACGCTGTCCATGTGTGCTGTTCCCACATCCGTGTAGTGTGACGTGCCCTGTGGTGGACCCTGGGGCCATGGGGTTCTGTGCACTGTGCGTGGTGGGCGATTTTTCTGGGTTGGGGTGCTGGGGAGACTGATAGCTAGAGGGATGCTGTAGAAATTTAATTTTAGGGGGGCTGGAGCCCCCAAGGTGCAGGACTGGGCCTGGCCCCAAAGGATGGACCCACGCCCCTCCTCCATGGGGTGGGGGTGGGGGAGGGGCCGTGACCAGGGCTTGGTCTTCTCTGGATCATGGGGCAGCAGACACCCTCATAGATGCTCACTGTGACAGAAGGGAGGAGATCTGTGAGGGGGGACCCCCATCATCTCTCAACCCCACCCCCTTCCTGGGTACCCTAGAGGCCATCCTTCTCTGCTCCTTCAGATGCCAGGGTGGGGAGCCTGGAGTTGATCCCACCTATCCTGGGCAGCTGGGAGGCACCCAGAAAAACCCACCCCGAAGCTTTGGGGAAGCTCGGGTCCCCTGGGCCAAGGGAGTGCTGGATGATTCACCAGAGTCGTAATAGAGTACCAGGCCGAATCAGCGCCCCCAGGGGCTAGGCCATTAGCCACCTGCATCAAACCAGACCCACCTAATAGATCCCGCATGGGCTGTGCCCTCCGAAAAAGAGCCGGCAGCCAGATCCCACTGGGCAGCGCCCACAGACCCCAGAAACCCCGCTGGAGGCCTAAAGCTAGTCTATTTCGCCGGGTCCCGCCAGCGAAGGTCTAGCCTGAGGCAGCCCCTACTCAAGGCAGCCCCAGCTGGGCTGAACGGGCCTGGGGGCAGACCGCCTGGGGCACACACCTGGCGACCTGGGCCAGGATCTCCTTGATGCGGACGATGAGCTTCTCGTGCTGCGCGGGGTCGCGCTCTATGGCACCGTGCAGCCGCGCCATGTAGAAGTCCAGGGTGCTGAGCGTGGGCGTCTCGCCTGTGCCTGGGGGGGGGGGGACCCGTCAGCCGAGCCCAGCGGAGGAGTCACCGCGGTGGGGTCTCCACCGAAGCAGAGGTCAGAGGGTGGGGGTCTGTAAGCGCGGGGTCCTGGGGAGAGGGTCGGGAGCGCACTTCAGTGGGGCCGGGCGGGCGCGGTCAGGGTGTCTGGACCCGGGGAAATCAAGGTCAGCTGTGGCAGGGGTCAGATGAAGCAAGTTGGAGAGGGCGGGGTCGTGATGGGGGGGGGGGAATGCGGAGGCTAGTGGGGGAGGGGAAATTGGCCCAGCTCAGCTGAGGAAAGAACGCGGAAGACTGGCATGAGGGGAGGGGTCAGAGGCGGGGCGCGAGAGCCAGCGTGGGCGGGGCTGGCGCAGCAAGGTCTGGCAGCGGGGCGGGAGGCGCTCGGGTAGCCGGGAGCGGGGTCTGCAGGGGCGTGGCGAAAGGGAGGGAGGTGAGGGTTTGTGAAGAGACTGGTGAGGGGGTGAGGGGTAGGGCTCGCGGAGCCGGGCCAGAGGGGGCGGGACTCGCGGTAGCCTGGGCGGAGCCCGAAGTAGTCGAGGGCGGAGTTAGCGGGGCGGGACTCGCGGGGGTGGGAGGAGCGGGGCTAGGGTGGTTGGGGGCGGGGCCTCCGCACCCGGCACCGGCAGCGAGGCGAAGCTGGCGGTGAGCGCCTGGCGCACCGCGTGGAGCTGCTGCTGCAGCGCCAGTGTCCGCCGCTCCTCCAGCGCCAGCTCCTGCTCCAGGCGCTCGCGCGCGCTGCTCATGCTCTGCGTGTGCCTCTGCAGCACCGCGTTCTGCTCCTCGAAGGCCACGTTCATCTTCCTCAGGCGCCGCAGCTCCGCCTCCCGCGCTGTAGGCGGGGAGCCGGGTCAGATCCTGGCGCTTCCCTGCCTTCCCTCAGCCGCGCTTTGCCCCTCGCTGTGCCTCACGCCAGGCCTTCCGTCACTGCTCTGCCTCCAGCCCCACACCGCAGCTCTCTGGTCTACGGGGGCAGGGGAGGAAGGCACCCACTGCCTACCCCCTTGGCGCCCTCTGGGCCCAACACTTGCTCCAAGAACCTGTGGTCAGCGCTCACCTTTGTTTTGGTCCAAGAACTCTTCCGTGAAGATGGGGACGTCGAAAGTGGAGAAGCCGTCACAGTCTCCACCCTGGGACGACAGGACAAGGTGGCAATATTTTTGGGAGAGGGTGGGAGGGCAGCCACACCCCCTCTGGGACATCCCCTAAGCTTGGGAGGGTCTCCTCAGGCCACCTGGGTCAGAGTCCATTTTACAGCCTTCCCATTGTGTGGCTGTCCAGCCTCTGCTTGCACACATCTGGACCGGGCGCTCACTTCATCCCAGGAGCGACGGTGCTCACTCACCCAGAGGTCTAAGTACCTCTAGACCTTTCTTGCCCAGGTGTCCTCCATGGAGGAGGGAAGCTTACCTTGTGTCCATTCAAAAGGGTATTCATGAGCCCGGAGCTGGAGTCCTCTGGTGGGGGAGGGAGGAGGGCAGGGTGAGCCTCCCAGGTCTCCTCGGACCCCACGCTTTGCTCTGCACGTGCTGTTCCCCCTGCCTGGAACACCATCATTCCCCTCCCCTAGTCAGCCCTACTCATCCTGGGTCAAGATCCCCACCTGGCCCCCTCCCCCCGCCCCCGCATCTGTGTGTGCCCAGTCTCAGCGCTGACCAGCCCTATTCACTCACAACTGTCTGGTTATGTGTGTCTCATTCACACGGGACCGTGAGAGCCCTTTGGAGGGGGTAGGTTGGTCTGCCTGTGTCACCTATCTCAGAGCAGGCACTCAGCTGCCTGGGGGCTGGGGCCCTTCGCACCTTTCTTGATCTTCTTTTCCTGGATCTTCTCTGTGCACATCTTGTAGGCTTCTGACTGCTGGTACGCCCTCAGCTCCTTCATGTACTGCTGCTTCTCCCGCTCAGCCTCGTCTAGGTACCGCTGGCGGGGGCAGCATGAGAAGGCTTGGCCCAGCCCAGGGGCAGGGTAGCCCTCGCAGGGCAAGACCCCATCTCCATCAGTCAGCTCACTGTGCTGCACCTTCCCACAGCGCCCTACTGCCCTCCAGACAAAACCCCACCCTTCAGGCTGCTGCTCAGGCTACCTCCCAACTCCCTGACCTCACCGACCTCATCCCAATTCCAGCCTTTATAAACCACTCCCTGGTGTCTGAATGTCTGCAGGCTCCCACCTCCAGGCTGGACTGCCCTCCCGAACGCATTTTGCTTGTTGAAATCCCAGGATAGAGGGTGCAAGCTGGTGCTAACGTTTCCTTGATGTTTTTGCAATTTTTAAATTAATTACCAGAACTTAAAAACCATAAGGTTTCTAACAGAAATCCAGCCCCCACCCCTACTTCTTTAGTCTAACGTTGTTTATTAAATTTTATGTCTATTCCAGCCTACTGCTACTCTCCCCTCCCTTCAACAAGCTGGAGAGAGCTAATGGGTGGTCAGTTCTCCAGGTCCTGGAGTCCAGGAGGAACGAAGGACCCTCCACACCTGTTCCTTTGGGGTAAGTGGCTGCAGGTGGGTATCTGAGTGGGTGAGGGAAGGTCAGTTGTCCCGAGCCGTCCCCACCTGCTTCTCCGCCGGCTGCAGCTTGCTCCACTCGGCGCCCAGCATCTTGGTGATCTCAGGAAAGGGCAGGTCCGGGTGGCGCGTCCGGATCTGCTCGCGCCGCTCGTTCAGGAAGCGCACGTAGCCGGTGACAGGTGCCTTGGGCCCATTCGGCAGGATTTTCTTCCGCTTCTTGCCTTTGGGCCAGCCTCGCTTCTTCACCGGCTGCAGAACCCAGCCTCGCCGTTGGGAGGGGCCTGGAGGGCTGGGGCCGGGCCCAGAGGGGAAGGGGCGGGGCCCTGAAAGACTTGGGCGGGGCCTAACCACGAGGTAGGACCCAGAAGGCCTGGAAGTATGGCCTGGTCAGGGTTCAGGGTTGGGAGAGTGTGGTTAAGAGACCCCTGGCCAGGGGTAAAGGGATCAGAGAAGTACTGGGGACAGAGGATCAGCCCAGGGTTGGGGCTGGCTTGTGTTGTGGGCGTGGCCTCGTTGTGGCCGTGGCTTCCGTACTGGCTTCGATCCCTGGGCAGTGGGCGGGGCCTGGACTTAGAGTGGCAGTGGAGCTCTTGGGGCGTGGTATCTGGCACGGGGCGGGGCCTCAGCATCTGGAGGGAAATCTGGACTGTGGGCGGAGCCACAACGAATTCAAATTGAGTTCGGGGCGGAGCTTCAAGACTAAGGGCCGCCGCCACCACAGTGCAGGGACTCTCACCTCCTCCTCGTGGGACCCCTTCTCTCCGGCCCTCAGGCCCTCGCCGCGCTCTTGCTTGACAGCCACCACGAAGCCCCCATGCTGTCCTGGAGCCTTGCCGCTCGCCGGCCTGGAGCCATGGGAAGCCAGGGTCACCCCCACTTCCCAACACCGACGGCGGAGTTGGCAGAGAGGGCCCTGAGTCCTCCCTCAGAGGAGGGCTCTGAGAGGGTCAGGATCCGGGGGTTGAGGCAGAAGCACTAGGGGGGGCCACAGGGGGCGTGGGAGAGACTAGAGCCACGGGACGCCAGGGCCACCCACGCCCCCACGACGCTAACGCTGGCAGCTAGGGGTTCCTGAGTTCAGGAAGCAGGGGTCAGAGGAGGTCAGGATCCAGGGTTCGGGCAAGAGCAGTAGGGGAGGCTAGTAGGGGACCCCTGAAAGGAACTGGAGCCCGGAGGTTTGGGGGGAAGCCCGTGGGGGCCCAAGGGGGAGGGCCTGCTCCAAGTCGGGGAAGTCAAGACCCTGGGGGGCGGGGGTCGAGGAGCTCCAACGGGACGAGGTGGGGGCTAGGCTGCAGCTCCGAGTGGGCTGGGGGGAGGGGATGTCGCACTCACGCGGCGGCCGCGCCGGGCTGCTTGGGACCGTGGGACATGGCCACTCCCGGCCGCACCTGGAACGTAGACGCGTGGCCGATGAGGGCCGCCCAAGCCGGTGACGACGGGGCCGGGCTGGGGAGCCCCGGAAAGCCGGGTCCGGGGCGCCTGGGGGGGCCGGAACCGGGGGCGGGGAGGCCCTCGAGGGCAGGCGCCCCAAGGATCCTTTGTTGGGCAATCGCCCCCCCAGGAGGCCCAGGTCCGCACCCCCCCGGCCCTGGAAGGGCCCCGCACCGGCCCCTGGACCCCCGTGCCCCCGCCGCCTCGCAGGGCCCCGAGTTCCGCGGTTGTTTTCACCTCCAAAGAAACTTTCCCGGACCTCTCGGCTTCTACGACGCTCCAACCAACCTCCCCGAGCCCGCCCCTGCCGCCCACCCCTGCCGTCCGCCCCGCCCTGTCCCGCCCCCGGCATGCTAATGACGGTTCGGCGAGCGATCGGATTGGGTATGCCCTTCCCCTGGGGCGTGACCATGTAGATGAGGGTCGGCGCGCCCGTTGGTGATTGGCTGGGGCGGCCGCTGAGCCGCGTGGGAGGTAAGTAGGGAACGCTGCGGGCGGGTGCGTCAAGTTCGGCTGCGCTCGGCGGCTCTCGGGACCAATCAGGATGCTTTGAAGCATCGCAAGGAGGAGCTTCTTAAAGGGCCAGTAGGCGCGGCGCGGACTCCTCCTCCCCCTCTGAAGGCGAGACTCCCCGCCCCTGCAGGATCCGGGGACCTGTGACTCCGAGTTGAGCCCCGCCCTAGTTACCCTGGGACGGCGGCAGGTTGCTAGGGGAGGGATTAAGGTCTTTCGGAGCAGCCCCTTACCCCACGGCAAGGTGGGGACCTGTTCTTAGCAAACCTGGAGGGGAAATTTCCCGTTTATTGACAGGACTTGTAGCCCCCGACGCCCTCGCCGTGCCCCGCCCTGCTCTGAGCCGGGGGCCTTTGGATGCAGGGGCTACTCTCTTTCCTGTGAAGGGGCCTCTGCTTTCTCTCCTGTGCAATGGAGATTTTGCACGGTGTTCAGGACCAGGAGGCTGGGATGCTGCGAGGATGAGACCGGGAGCTGGGCTGGAAGCATTTAGGAAAAGGTGGTGTGGACAGGAAAATTGCAAGGACCTCGTGAAGATGGAGGGCCAGGAGACTGCCCTGGGATCTTGGGGATCCCCAGGCAGCAGCCTGGTCTTCTTACAGCCTGGACTGGGGTTGCCTCTGACCCCAGGATGCTAGTTGTGGTTACTGGGTGCTCATGATGGCCCATTAGAACCTAAACAATCTGCCGACATCACCTTCCGGCTCTCACCTCCCTGCACTTTCCTCCTCACTCAGCACCGGCTACCTCGATGTTCCTCAGATACCTACATTTCATTCATTCCCACCTCTGGGCCTTTGCACTCGCGCTTTCTTCCACCTGGAGTGCCCTTCCCCCAGATTAAATGGCCCCCTTTTCAGTGAGACTTTCCCAGGCTTGTACCCCACCTCGTCTTATCTTTTCTCCATATGTTCGTTTGCTCCCTGTGAGCTGCCTGTTTGCTCAATGCTATATTCCCAGCACCCAGAACAGTGCCCACAGGCACTCTCCATACATATATGTTGAATAAACAAATAAATGAATCATGTAAATTTCTAACAGGCAGGTGCAGGAGCTTTGGCAAACAGTCTGGCAGTTCCTCAAAAGGTTAAAAAAACAAACCATGGAGTTACCATGCGATCCATACATTGCACTCCTAGGGATATACCCAAGAGAATTAAAAACATACGTCCACAAAGACACTTGTACATGAATGTTCACAGTAGCAAGATTCACACTAGTGCAAAAGTGGAAACAGGGACTTCCCTGGTGGCGCAGTGGTTAAGACCCTGTGCTCCCAATGCCGGGGGCCAGGGTTCGATCCCTGGTCAGGGAACTAGATCCCACATGCATGCCACAACTAAGGAGCCGGCGAGCCGCAACTAAGGAGCATGGCTGCCGCAGCCAAGACCCAGCACAGCCAAATAAATAAAATTTTAAAAAAATTTTTTAAAAAGCGGAAACAACCCAAATGTCTATCAGTTGATGAACAGATAAATGCTGTGGTCCATCCATCCAATAGAATATCACCGGCCATAAAAAGGAATAAATTGCTGATTCATGCTACAACAAGGATAAGCCTTGAAAACATTAGGCTCGATGAAAGATGCCATCACAAAAGCCCACACAGTGTATGATTCCATTTATGTGAATTGTCCAGAACCAGCAAAGCCAGAGAGACAGGAAGTGGATTAGTGGTTGCCTGGGGCTAGAGAATCACTGGGGAGGGGCAATGGAGAGTAATTGCTAATGGGCACGGGTTTCTTTTGGGGGTGCTCAAAATGTTCCAAAATTATACTGCGGTGATGGTTGCATAACTCTTTAAATATACTAAAACCCACGCAACTGTACACTTTAAATGGGTGCATTATCTGGTGTGTGAATTAAATCCCAATGAACCTGTATTTCGAAGAGCCAGCCCAGGGCTGAGGAAGATGAGTAGTTACCCGGGATCTTGACAGACCCAGATTCCACATCCTGCTCTGTTGCTTAATCCGATGTGGCACTTCCCACTCTCGCTTGCCTCTCTGCTGGGTTAGAAACTAGCATATCTAGGTGAGAATTCCAAGCTAGAAGACAGGGGAAGACCTACCCTCCGAGCCCCGCCTCTTTGGCTTGATTGACAAGGCTGGTGTTGGCATAGAAACTGTCCTTCCACTCCCAAGGTACCACACAAGGAATTTAGGGGTCTTCCTGTGTATCAAAAAGAAATGAAAGGTTTTGAGGTTGATTTTTAAAATTTTTATTGGAGTAGAGTTGATTTACAATGTTGTATTAGTTTCAGGTGTACAGCAAAGTGAATCTGTTATACATATACATATAGGCATTCTTTTTTAGATTCTTTCCCCATATAGGCCATTACAGAGGATTGAGTAGAATTCCCTGTGCTATACAGTAGGTTCTTATTAGTTATCTGTTTTATAAATAGTAGTGTGTATATCAATCCCAACATTCCAATTTATTGAGGTTGATTTTTTAAAATTTATTTTATTTATTTTTTGCTGCATCGGGTCTTTGTTGTTGTGCGGGCTTTCTGTAGTTGCGGCGAGCAGGGGCTACTCTTCGTTGCAGTGTGCGGGCTTCTCATTGCGGTGGCTTCTCTTCAGTAGTTGTGGCACGCAGGCTCAGTAGCTGTGGCTCGCGGGCTCAGTAGTTGTGGCTCACGGGCTTAGTTGCTCCGCGGCATGTGGGATCTTCCCGCACCAAGTCTCGAACCCGTGTCTCCTGCATTGGCAGGTGGATTCTTAACCACTGTGCCACCAGGGAAGTCCCTACTGTGGTTGATTTTGAAAGAAGTTTGGAGCTCTTTGGCATCGATACAAATTCCTTGCTGTGTGGGTATTTTCTAGAAAAAACAAAAGTGTCTTGGGTCCAAACTGCATTGCATTCAGTCCAGTGCATGCAATCCAGACACACACCACCCCCCAACAAGCATGTAAGAAGTAGCATTTCTGCTGTTTGACTTTACATCCTTCATACGTTTATCTAAAAGCAGATCCTTTTGCCCCCAAATTATAAATAGGTTTTTCTTAGTAAGAAAGTTCTCTCAAGTCCTAGCTCTCAGTAAAACCAGGAACTCTAGCTGTCTAATGTCATATAATTTCATGCTAGTTTCTTTGCATTCATTTCTATGCTCCATTTGGAAATTTTTAAAGTACGAAATCAGGAAGAGTATCCCGATTTGTGGTCCTAGAAATATGAGATCTGTTAAGGATGGCTTAAATGTCTTTGTTTACAAAATTAATTTTATTATGCAAATAATGTGCAAATTCATTTCATTTGTACAAAATTAAAGTAGTGTATGAAGGCCACCATACCTCCACCGTACTCTCCATTGTCAGCTTGTTACATTTCTTAGCAAAACTTCTCCTAGACACGCACGCACGCACGCACGCACTCTATGAGTCTCCTAGGGCTATAGTTCTGGGGGCCAGAAGTCCAAGATCAAGGGCTTGGTCAGGACTGGTTCCTTCTGAGGCCGTGAGTCTGTCCCATGCTCTGTGCTCTCCCAGCTTCCGGGGGTCCCTGGCAATCTGCGGCACACCTTGACTTATAGAAGCATCATGGCATCTCTGCCTTCACGCGCACATGACGTTCCCTGTGCGTATGTGTCTGTGTCCAAATTTCCCCTTTTCCTAAGGTCACCGGTCATATAGTACTAGGGCCCACTCTGCTCCAGCTGTGACTCATCATTACATCATTACATCTGCAGTGACTCTATCTCCAAATAAGGTCACATTCTGAGGTCCTGGGGGTTAGGACTTTCACCTAGGAATGTTGGGGAGACACAGTGCAAAACACAACACGTGCAGGACTTCCCTGGCCGTCCAGTGGTTAAGACTCCATGCTGCCAATGCAGGGGGCCCGGGTTTGATCCCTGGTCAGGGAACTAGATCCCACATGCCCCAACCAAAGATCCCGTGTGTGGCAACGAAGATCCCGTGTGCCACAACTAAGACCCTGCACAGCCAAATAAATAAATTAATTATAAAAAAACCCAAAAACACACAACACGTGCGTGCGCGCGCGCGCGCACACACACACACACACACACACACACGAGTGTGAATGTATTCCTATAAGGAATGTGAGCTCACATCTTGCTTTTTGGGATCACATGGCCATCATGCTGTGAACATCCCCTGCAAACTGAGAGTTCATAGCCTTTCTCCCAGTGGTTTTATATGTGAGGTCCGGAGCACTGCCTCGTTCCCTCTGGCGCTGGGTAACATTCCACAGCAGGACCGCATCACCGCCTGTTTAATGAGCCCTGGCTGACGCAGGTTCTGGTTTTTCTCGATATGACTGTATTGCAGCCCCTGCTTCAAACGTTCTCAACCTGCTGTCTGATGTCCCTGGTTGGCTTTTCCAGGGTAGGTAGGAAGACATGAAATTACTGGGGTGTGGTGCCTCCCGTTTATTTTTATTTTTTTGGGGCCATGCCGTGCTCATGTGGGACCTTAGTTCCCCGACCAGGACCAGGGGTCGACCCTGTGCCTCCTGAATTGGGAGCACGGAGTCTTAACCACTGGACCGCCAGGGAAGTCCCCCATTTACTTTTTTAAAGATTTTTTTGATGTGGACCATTTTTAAAGTCTTTATTCAATTTGTTACAATATTGCTTCTGTTTTATGTTTTGGTTTTTTGGCAGCGAGCCATGTGGGATCTCAGCTCCCCGACCAGGGATTGAACCTGCTCCCCCTGAGTTGGAAGTCAGAGTCTTAACCACTGGACCACCAGGGAAGTCCCCCGTTTATGTTTTTAATGCTTATTTGCTAGCATAGGGTGGTTCAACTTCTCTCCACCCCCAGGAAGGATCAGGGTGTTGTCGGTGCTCCCAGGATAGATCAGCCCTGCTCAGGCTTTTTTACAGAGTGAATTTAATACAGGGGATTGCTTTCATCGGCATCGAAGGGCCAAGGAGGCAAAAGGGAAACACAGAGGTATCAGCTGCCGCAACGAAGGGGTGTGGAGACGGGGGTCTCAGACCTCTGAGGAGGGGGCACCCCCACTGCTGCTGGACCCTCAGGAGCTCAGGGAGGTGGCGCTGAGCCCCAGCTGTGTGGCTTGGGCAATTTATCAAAACTCTCTGCACCTCAGTTTGCTCCCTCTGTGAAGTAGGATAATAACCATGTCTGCCTTTATGAGATGTTGGAAGGATATAATGAGTTTAATTCACTCGAATGAGTTTACTTCACGGCATAGTGCTCAGATCAGAGAAGGCCCTGCCTAGGGGTAGGGATGACGCAGGAAGGAGAGATAAATGCCCAGCCCTCAGGGTAGGACAGAAGGACAGACAAGCATTGGCTAGTCTTGTCCACGGAGACTGAAGCCCGTGTTACAGAGGATTTTCTACTGCAGTGGTTCCCACCTCGGGGCAATTCGCCCCCTCCCCTGCCCCCACCCGATGGCGAGAGACCATTTTGGTTTTCACGACTGGGGCCAGGGGTGGGTGGGGACCAGAGATGCTGCAATGCCCAGGCCAGCTCTCACCACAGAGAACAATCCAGGGCCAACTGTCAATACTGGCCAGCTTGAGAAACCCCGTTCCAGGGCCCAAGAAGTTCTTTCCCTGTCTGATCTCCCTAAGACCTCCCAAGAACTCTATTCAGAGTTGCTTCTCTCACCTCCATTTCACAGAAAGGGAAACTGAGTGGCTTGCATGAAACTGCCTGGGTTTGGTCTTGGCTGTGGGCTCTGCACAGCCACCCAGGGATCTAAGGAAATTTCTTCTGAGCCTCCATCCGAACCCTCCCTCTCTGAGTGCCCCCCCGTCCCCCATTTTGACCTGGGTCAGAAGAAGATCAAAGCAAGCACCTCTCCGGAGGCTGGACAGCGGCCACCGGGACATCTGATCTCCAGCTGGGAGGAGGGGAGACGCGGTTCTGGCGCGTCTGAGGGGGCTGGGGATGCTCTGGGGGCATCAAAGGATGTCCAGATCTCTCCTGACCACAAGCCTGTCTGTCCTTCTCTGAGGGCTGGGCATTTATCTCTCCTTCCTGTCATTCCTTCCCCTAGGCAATGGCCTTCTCTGATCTTCCCAGCAAGTCTGCCTCTTATTCGGGTCATGTATGCCCTCCACTGGTGTCCCACCCATGCAGCTGAGGCCTGCTTTGGAATAAACCGCCCTCACCCTCACCCCCACAGACGTTTTATCTGACCCTCCCCGCTTCTAAAAACTCTACTGTGGCTCCAGTGACCTGGGGGTAATGTCCCAACTCCTCTGCCACTTAATCACCCTTTTGGTCTGATTCTTCCAGCCCCAGCACTGACCACGGGGGGCTCGGAGGGTGTGGCTCCGCCCCCCCCACCTTAAGACGAGGGGCTTCAGAAGCTTTGGGGGTCCACAGTTGCTCAGCCTGAGACCAGGTCCACTGAATGAATGAGTTCATGAATGAATGAATGAGTTCATGAATGAATGAATGAGTTCATGAATGAATGAATGATGATGCTCCGGAAGCAGCTCCCTGGCTCCCCCAGGGTCAGAATCAGCTTTGTTCCTGCCTTCCCCACGGAGTCAAGGCCAGGAAATACTAGCTGACTCTAACAGTGCAAGGACCCAGAGATCAGAGATGTGCTGGTGCCTCTGCCAAACATCCCCTCGTTCCCCTGCTGCATCTGCCCCAAGGGGCTGCGGGGATGACGTCTTGTGTTCCTGACCCACACAGGAGGCGGATAAGAGGGAAAACTGAGCCACCTTTCCCTCCAGGTGGGCTCTCTCCTGCCAGTGAATAAATAACTCAAAGGTATTGGAAGTCACAGGGAGCTCAGTTGGAAACTTGAATCCGCCTCTTGTTAGCTGCTTGCCCTCTGGCAAGGGACGTCTGTCTGAGCCTCAGTTTTCTCATCTGTAAAATGGGTGTGGCGACTTCCCTGGTGGCACAGGGGTTAAGAATCCACCTGCCAATGCAGGCGACACAGGTTCATGCCCTGGTCCGGGAAGATCCCACATGCCGCGGAGCGACTAAGCCCGTGCGCCACAGCTACTGAGCCTGTGCTCTAGAGCCTGCGAGCCGCAACTACTGAGCCCACGTGCCGCAACTACTGAAGCCCGCGCGCCTAGAGCCCGTGCTCCACAACAAGAGAAGCCACCACAATGAGAAGCCCGAGCACCGCAACGAAGAGTAGCCCCCGCTCGCCGCAACTAGAGAAAGCCCGCATGCAGCAACAAAGACCCAGCGCAGCCAAAAATAAATACGTTTATATATATTAAAAAAAAAAAAAGCAATATTGTAACAAGTTCAATGAAGACTTTTAAAAAATGGGTGTGAAGTGTTGAGGGGTGAAAGGAGAGGAGGAATGCAAATGAAAAGCTTAGCCTAGTATTTTTTTTTAATATTTATTTGGCTGCACTGAGTCTTAGTTGCGGTATGCAGGATCTATTTTTAGCTGCAGCATGCGAACTCTTATTTGCAGCATGTGGGATCTAGTTCCCTGACCAGGGATCGAACCTGGGCTCCCTGCACTGGGAACTCCGCAGAGTCTCAGCCACTGGACTACCAGGGGAGTCCCTAGGCTAGTAATTTTAAAAGTCGTCTTCCATTTCCTTCGGAGAAATCATCGAAGGGGAGCATACCCAGCAGGGAGGAAAGACTTGTGGTTCTTATCTCTCCTAATCCATTTATCAAAGATCTGGGTCTACCCCTTATCTCCTTTCTTCCCCTGCCAGGCTATATCTCTTGGAGCCACTATTCCCCATCCACACCAGTTTTTCAGGCTCCTTTTCATGAAAGAATTGTCGGTGGTCTGCGTCAGTGTGGGCGTCTGGGCCAGGCACCCCTTGGGCTGCCTGGGCTTCAAGTTTATAAGTGGGTTCCCCTCTGTTTCCCAATTTCTGTCTGCATTTCTGATTCTCTGCCTGTATGTCCACCATTCAGTCGGTTGACAGATGTTTCTTGAGTTCCTACTATGTGCCAGGCATCGCTGGGGACAACGCAGTGACTAAGAGGGACCTGGTTCCTGCCTTCACAGGGATCATGGTCCAGTGGGGGAGACAGTTACAATTGGGGCAGGGAAAGGAGGAGGTGTCAGGGTTGTGATGGGGGCAGCCCAGGACACAGTGGAACCCGGAGTAATAACCGAGGGGGGAGGAGAGGGTGCTGGAAAGCCTTTCTGGCTGAGAATATTGAGAGAACGCTTAAAGGACTTCCCTGCTGGTCCAGTGGTTAAGACTCCTCGCTTCCACTGCAGGGGGCGCGGGTTCCATCCCTGGTCAGGGAATTAAGATCCTACCTGCCGCGCGGTGAGGCCAAAAAAAAAAAAAAAAGATAAAGCTTATATCCTTTTAAACATACATTATACCCATTCTAGAGCTCGGGAGACTGAGGCCCCCCGAAATGGATTCGTCCCAGCCGGAAGAGCTAGGAGGGGGTGGGGCTGGGGCTGGATCCCGTGACTCTGGCTCCAGAGTGCAGTGGAGTGCAGGCCTCCACTGCTGTTGGAGGACCGGAGGCCGGGGGAGCTGCACCCTACGCTTGGAGGAACTTGAAACTGCTTGCGTGGTGACCCAATCGTGGGAGGGCTGTTGGAAGGAGGATGCGGAGGGGTCCAGAGCACAGGCCTCAGAGTCGCATGCACTTGACTCACTGTGCGCCCCAGAGCACCTGCGTCCCCTCTCTGGGCGGGTTTGTCGCCTGTGAAATCGGAGATTTGCCCCGCCTCCTGCTCTAGTGGGATGAGAAAATCCACGTGGGGCGCTCGGCACAGTCAGCGCTCATTAAATACCAGCTGGTGTTAGAATTCTGATTATCCCCATTATTATCGTTAATAACTAAGTAATTAGAACCAATGCGTCCTCTCTGCATCCGATTGGGTCTCTCCGCGTCGGGAAATCACCGGGCCCCAAGAGAGGCGAGGTCGGACTCAGACCTCTCTTCCACCCACCCACGCCCCGAACTCACCCCGTCTGCCCCGGCCTCCAGCAGGCAGGCCTCGTAAATTTGCAGTCAGGCTGAGGTGGCGCGGGCTTGGAGACGGGGATGTGATTAGGGGTGCCCTTGGCGTCGCCCCCCACCTACGTGGGAGGGGTCCGCAAACCACTGTGAAATCGTCGGGCGCTAGGACCCAGTAGCCCCGTCGGTGCCGGGCGTCGAGGCCGGGCTAACCCCGCGACCACGCCTCTCTTCGTGATGATTGGCTTTCCGTCCCTGGCCCGCGGCCCCGATTGGCGGACGCGGACGCCGCTCCCGGGATTCCCCGCCCCGCCCGAGCTAGTCTCGGGTCCACCGGCTTTGTCGCCGCAAAAGCGCTCGGCGGGGCGGGCGGGGCGGGAGAGGACAGCGAAGCAGGGAGAGCGGGGCGCGGGCAGCCAGGGCCGGGGGTCCCGTCTGCCGGCGCTGGACGGACGGGCCGAGCCCGGAGCGCCGCCATGGGCCCGGGGCCCCCGGCGGCCGGAGCGGGGGCGCCCCCGCGGCCGCTATCCCTCGTTGCGCGGCTGAGCTACGCCGTGGGCCATTTCCTCAACGACCTCTGCGCGTCCATGTGGTTCACCTACCTGCTGCTCTACCTGCACTCGGTGCGCGCCTACAGCTCGCGCGGCGCCGGCCTGCTGCTGCTGCTCGGTCAGGTGGCCGACGGGCTGTGCACGCCCCTCGTGGGCTTCGAGGCTGACCGCGCCGCAGGCCGCTGCGCCCGCTTCGGCCCGCGCAAGGCCTGGCACCTGGTCGGTAAGACCCGGTCCGGACTCCCCCATCCGACTGCCTGGCTCAGAGCCCGAACCTACCCCCTCTGTCCCACTGCTCCGTCCTCTCTAATTGCCCAACCCATGAGCCTTCCCATCTGTCTGCTTAACTGCCCAGTACCCCTTCTGTTTGTCTGTCGCATGGCTGCCGGCCGACCCGCGGAGCCTCCTCCGTCTGACTGTTCGTGTGACCGTCCAGTGTCACTTTTCTTTGTCTGATCCTCCGGGGCACCCTGAACCCTCTCTGGGTTGGGTCTACTGACCGCGCCTCCTCTGTCAGTCTATCTGGTCTGGCCTGACTTCATCTGTATCAGGGTGACCACCCAGGACAACTCTTGAGTCAGGCTGCCTAGAGTCCCCTCTGGCTGTCTGTTCCCCCAGTGCACTTTGTGCATCCATCCCCTCACTCATCTCGGGCAACCTGGCACTTGGTGGCTTTGGGGAGCTGTCCTGGGAACTGGGTTGGGGACCGGGTGAGCCAGAAGGGTCGGGGTTCTGTGCTTGTCCGGCTGATGGGATGGGGATCTGCAGAGCAGGTAATGGGGTCACTCTCTGTTATGAGGGAGTTACCTGGACTAGAGGGCTGTTGGTGAGGGGAGGAGGTGGGTCCCACGGGGGCCGGGGCACCCTGCCCGGTGCACACCCATGATAAGGCCCGGCTCCTGGCATCCCTTCTCTGCCCGCCCGGACCCTGGGCCCTGAGATTAGCCCTGGCCACTTTGCCTGCTGTTCTTTCGCTGGCAGAAGTACCCGCCGCATCCTGGCGCTTGGGGCATGCCGGGCATTTAAGGAGGCAGAACCAGGAATCCTGCCCACTTCTGGGAATTCTGGGCGGCAGCTTTCCAGAAACCAGGAGGGCCGGCTGGTATCTCCTTGCCCTTGGGCACAATGACTGAGGAGGCAGTGATTTGCCTTGGCCCTCATGAGGGACATTTTTTGCAAGGTACAACAGATCTCCAAGTTGCCTGCAAGTGGCTGGCGTTGCTGTGGCCGTGGCTTAGGGGCTGGATTTCAGTTTCTTAGACACTGAGGATGCACAGGCTGTTCTTGGGTCACATTAGGCTAGCAGCCCGGGTGCGGGGGCGTGGCGGGAGCAGGGAGAGGCATGTGACTCAGACCCCAGACAGAGGTATCCCTCTGCGGGCTGCGGTTGGGATTGCTTACAGAGCTGAGCCCACAGTATCAAATGCAGTTTTGTTCATAATAGTTGAGTAGACCCGTTGACACACAAAAAAGGTAGTTCTTGGGTCAGAGAGATGTGAGGGCTGTTTTCTCTGGGGCAGACAGGTGAGCCCCTTCTAAGGAGATGGAGTCAGGCACACGTAGGTTTGCCTGGCAGTGGACGCTGCATGTGCAAAGGCCCTGAGGTGGGACCTCGTAACAGCCTGTCTTCCCGTTTTGTAGGTGGGGGGTTGAGGTTCAGCGACGGCCCCACCTGACCCCAGGGGGAGACGCTGAGTCCCCTTGCAGAGGGGAGGTTAGGGTAGTGGAGGCACCTTTGTCAGTACACTGAAGGCTTTGTGTTTATGCCTTCAGCTTATGATGGGTGCCCCAACCAGATACCAGGGCCTCCACCTGTGCCCTCTCCCTGCATATGCAGAGATCCAGGAAGATCCGTGGAGAGCGGAAGCCAGGGTGGCCCCTTGTGATGCCTGATAAGGTGACTTGAGTGAAGGTCACCTCGGCCTCAGTGCTCACTTCTCTTTTTTACCCAAGTCTGTGGGTGGTGGGGACAGACTCATTCTTTCCCTTAACAAGCCGTCGGGGCTCCCCGTCTAGCGCAGAGAGGACCCGGAAAGCCAGACATGGACACTCCTGTCGGGTCCAAGCTGGGCAGGTGGGTAGACTGGGCTTCATAGGAAGAAGCAGAGCTCTGGAGGAGGGGACATTAGCTTTGGGGCTTTGAAGGACGAATAGGAGTGTATGTGTGTAGGGGGGCATTCCAAGTAGTTGAAACAGCTTTTGCAAAGGTGTGACATCTCATGGCTTTGAAGTTGCTGAGACAGGAAGTGGCGCAAAGAAGTAGGAGCTTCCGATTTCACACATTAACTCTTAATTCTCATGCCAATTTTGTGAGGTATTTTTATTAGCTCCCTTTCCTGGAAACGGAGGCCCAGAGAGGCAGTCACTTGCCCAAAGTCCCCCAGCCAGGCAGCCTGGCCCTGACAATGGTTAACGTGTCCTGGGCAGCAGCAGGGTACAGTCCGTCCGGCCAGGGCTGCACATTCTTTTGACCAGAGTCTACAGTTCCTGTCTGGCCCCGGGGTGGCCTCCAGGCCACCAGGAATCTGCCTGGGGTGCCTCTTCCAGGCACCAGTTCCAGAGAAATACCAAGCGTGGTTTTGGTTTCATTTCCCAGTCCCTGAACTGTTGGGGTGGGCCCAGGGTCTGGGGCATGAGGTCACCTCCGGGGCCTGGTGGGGAGGAAGGAAGTCTGGCTCCAGGCGCTCTGGGATGGGAGGAGAAGGGTGGAGGGCTGGAGGGAAGGAGCATGGCTGAGTCCAGCAGGCTGGCCTCGCAGCTCTGCAGCTCACTCAGTGGGCCTCAGTTTACTCATCAGGAAATGGGCTGGTTTAATAATAACGTTCACCTCTTTGGGCTGTTTTAAATAGAGGCCACTATTATTATTATTCACTCATTCAAAAGATCTTGATGTGCCAGACTCTATATTGGGTGCCAGGGACACAGAAGTGACTTGGAGAGACCTGTTACCCACCCCCCAGACAGAGAGACAAAAGAATTCCTGTGTGTGCAAAGGGTATGAAGGAGAGAAAGCAGGGTTCAGACAGAGGGTGTCAGAGTGGGGAGGGGACTGCTGGTGACTGGGCTGGTCAGGGGGGCTTCTTTGAGGAGGTGGCATTTTAGTTGAGTCCTGGAGGGATGAAGAGGAGTGCGCCTTGCTAAGATGTCATGGGAAAAGCATTCCAGGCAGAGGGGACAGCCTGTGCAAAGGCCCTGGGGCAGGAAGAACAGGGAGGAGGCCCGAGTGGCTGGAGCAGAGTGAGGGAGGGGGAGAGAGGGAGGAGGGGATGGGTCAGGGCGGGTGGTGCAGGCCCCTTTGGGACCTCGGGGAGAACTTGTGCTTGTTCTGAGGTATGAGTGTTTTCCAGGGAGAGGCACCTGGGCCTCCTGACTCCTGGCAGCCCCACGGGACGCCTGGTAGGAGCTGGGAGGAAAAGGCCCCCTCCATGGGTGAGGCGGGAAGGGGAAGTGATGGGGTAAGTGGCGCATCTGTGGTGGGCAGTTCCCCAGGGGACCTCCACAGCGCCCTTTCAACCTGCTGCGTGGCCTTAGGCTCGGCTTGTTTCCCCAGCTGTCACCAAGGGGGCAAACTTGGCGAGCCCTGAGCCGGCATGGCAAGAGCCCATTCTTGGCCCCTGTCATCTGGCCCTGCCCCTGCATGGTTACAGCATGTGGCCGGCTCTGTGTCAGTTCCCCCATCACACACGAGGGGCGTAGGGCCTGGACTGGGAGGCCCAGCCCCTCTGTCCTGTTGGGCTGTGTGTCCTCAGGGGGGGCCCCAGATCTCTCGGCCTTAGTTCCCCATCTGTCACAGGGGCTGTAAGCCTGGGGAGCCCCGGGTTGCTGACACCCACTCACTGTGTGACTTTGTTGTGTGTGTGTTTGTGGAGGGGGTCTCTAACTTCTTCCATGTCTCGGTTTTGTCCCCACCCGCTCACCTGGGGAGCCCTGGGCCAGCGTGGGAAGACCCTGCAATGTGCCCTCCCCGCTCTGCTTGTCCACAGGCACTATCTGCGTCCTGCTGTCCTTCCCCTTCATCTTCAGCCCCTGCCTGGGCTGCAACGCCACCACGCCTGAGTGGGTTGCCCTCCTCTACTACGGGCCCTTCATCGTGATCTTCCAGTTCGGCTGGGCTGCTACACAGATTGCCCACCTCAGCCTCATCCCGGAGCTCGTCACCAACGACCATGAGAAGGTGGAGCTCACGGCTCTCAGGTGCAACCTTCGGGGCAGGGCGGGCAGGCGTGCGAAGAGCAGGCACGGCGGGGGGCCCAGGGCCACCCTCCCATGTCTGGGCTCTGCTTGGCTGTGCGGCTCTGGGACTCTGCCCCAGCGTGGGCATCTGTACATTAGTGTGTTATTCAGCCATTGCTGCGTGACAAATGAGCACCAAGTTAGCAACTTCAAACAGCACCCATTGACCACCTCCTGGTTTCTGTGGGTCAGGAGTCTGGCTTAGCTTAGCTGGGTTCTCAGCGTTAGTCTTGAGGCTGCAGTCAAGGTGTC
Organism: Tursiops truncatus; assembly: GCF_011762595.2. Classification (NCBI taxonomy): domain Eukaryota; kingdom Metazoa; phylum Chordata; class Mammalia; order Artiodactyla; family Delphinidae; genus Tursiops; species Tursiops truncatus. Next base: position 169,202,141 of record NC_047036.1, on the reverse strand, counting down.
GGCTAGGGCTGGGGCGTCATCTGAGGCTTGGGGTCCCTCTGCCCTGCTCATGTCATTGTTGGCAGTGTTTGTCTTCTTATAGATTTAGAAGTCTTGGGGGTGGGGACTTCCCTGGCTGTCCAATGGTTAGGACTCTGCGCTTCCACTGCAGGGGCATGGGTTTGATCCCTGGTCGGGGAACTGAGATCCTGCACGCTGCGCGGCACGGCCAAGAAAAGAAGTCGTAGGGACTTGCTGCTTCTTCGAGGCCAGCACGAGTCTCTCATCTCAGGGATGGTGTGAGCCCACTTTCTGAGGGTCGCCTGATTAGGTCAGGCCCACTCAGGATAATCTCCCTTACTCACATCCACAAAATCCCTTTACCTTTGCCACAGACAGTTACCTAACACGGGCTTGACGTCCCATCACATTCACATGTCCTGTTCCCCAAGGGGAGGGGGTTAGAGGGGGCAGGGAGGCAGGCCATGGGAATGTCTGAACCATCTTAGAATCCCGCCTCCCACAGGTGGGTACAGCTGGCGCCCAGCGCGTGCGTTTCTTGCTTGAGGTGCTGAAGGAGGTGATTCTGCATGTGATGGTAGCAGGGGCACGTATGGAACGCTTGCTGTGGGCTGGGCACAGTTCTGGGCCCGTCATGCAGAAGATCTTGAATTCTCACAAGTCCGAGAGGTTGTCATGTGCCCAGGGACAGGGTTGGAGCAGAGTGGGGCCTGTGCAGTGGGACCAGGGATCAGATGACAGTTCTCGGCAGGAGGGACGTCACACATGAAGGTGGCCGTGCGGGCATAAGCGCTTGTCATGAGGGCCCTGCCTGTCTGAGCCCAGTTCCCCATTACGGCCGAGAGCTGCGGGCACTAACGGCGGGGGTTGCTCAATGCCTGGGGCCCCCGAGGGCCCCAGCTGAGGGGGATAGGCTGGGCCCGGTAGAGGCCAACCTCTGGGCGCTTTCTACCCGCAAGTGCTTTACCGCCTGCCTCGTGTCATTTTCGCCTTGACTTCTGCGGGTGTTCTTGTTCTCACTTTCAGAAAGGGAAGTGGACTCCTGGTGAGATCCAGAGGCTCCTCGCCCCGGCCAGGGCCCTAGGCAGGCCATGGTTCTGGGGCTGCAGGCAGGAGTGGACTCGGATGACTCTAGACCATGGAGCCCTTGCCCAGCTGAAGCCCAGGATTTCTGAGTATCTTGGGTTCTCAGGCTTCTGGGTTGCAGGCCTGACTTGGCCCTGCTTTGCTGAGTCTCTACATTCAGGCCCCAGGCAGATGGGACCTCACGGTGGGGTCTTGGGCCAGAGAAATCAGATACGTGCAAGCTGGGGAAACTGAGGCCAGCAGAGGCTTTCCTGGGCTACCCAGTGTGTTGGTGGCTGAAATCACCTGGCCGGAGGTTCCCCAGACGCTCTGACTGTACGCCTGCCTGGGGAGTAAGTGGTTGCGTGGCTCCCGGGCTGCCCTGCTGAGGCCTTGCCTGTGCCCTGGCAGGTACGCCTTCACCGTGGTGGCCAGCATCACCGTCTATGGGGCTGCCTGGCTTCTGCTCCACTTGCAGGGCTCTCCCCACATGGGGTCCACCCAGGATGTCTATGACCAGCTGGGGGTCCAAGATGTGCCGGTGTTCCGGGTGAGCTGGGGCCCGGGGTGGGCCAAGGCTGGCTGCTGCCCGGGTGGGACAACCCCAAGGCCCTGAACTCAGGGCTTGGGCCGAGAGTCGCTGCTGACCCCTCTCCTGCCCGGTCCCCAGAACCTCTCGCTGTTGGTGGTGGGCGTTGGAGCTGTCTTCTCACTGCTGTTCCACCTGGGCACCAGGGAGGGGCGCCGGCGGCAGGTGGAGGAGCCAGATGAACACAGCCCTTTGTTGGCCCCTGCTACTGCCCGGCCCTTGCTGCTCTGGAAACACTGGCTTCGGGAGCCAGCCTTTTATCAGGTATGTCACAGGGGCAGAGGCTGTTGGAGTTGATGCCCCTCTCCCACCAGGCCCTTACTCTGTGCGGCTGCAGGCAGGGATGGCAGACATTGGAGCAAAACGTAGCCCCTTCTCCAGCCACACCCAGGGCAGACATTACTAATGTCACTGCTCTCTTCTCCACCTGACCAGCTAGGCAGTCACTACTAATGGATCGGGTGCCAGCTGCAGGGTTACTCCCGTTGGCCCCCAGTGCTCCCCGCTTATGGGAGTAGAGGAGGGCCCCCTCTGACCCGTCCCTCTGTTTACAGGTAGGCTCGCTGTACATGAGCACGAGGCTCATTGTGAACCTGTCCCAGACATACATGGCCATGTACCTCACCTACTCCCTCAACCTGCCTAAGGTGAGCCGGCCGGGTGGCGGGGGTGCGGGGCCCTGAGCCTGATGAGCCACTCCTCACGCGCCTGTGCCCACTCTGCCCCGACAGAAGTTCATCGCCACCATCCCACTGGTGATGTACCTCAGCGGCTTCCTCTCCTCCTTCCTTCTGAAGCCCGTCAACAAGTGCATCGGGAGGAATGTGAGTAGGCCGGGCAGAGGGTAGTGTGCCTTGTGCAACCTGGGCGACTCCAGACCACGGCCCAGCGTGGGAGCCAGAGGGTGGCTGGCGTGACTGAGGAACTGAATGCTTCATTTTGTTTCCTTTTAATTGAGTTGCGTTGAGACCCAAGTAGCCGCCCACCTCTAGTGGCAGCTGTAACAGCATAGCCCTAGAACATCTGCTCCCTGGAGCTCGGAGCACCTCTGAGGCTCAGAATCCTCTGAGGTCAGAGCTGGGGGCTCCTTAGGGATAACCCAACTCAAAGCCCCGCCTTTGCTGGGGTTGGGGGCCGGACTGAAGATCAGAAAGGGCAAGTGCCAGGCTCAGGGCTGCCCAGCGAGGTGGGCCTGATGCTGGGCCGGGCTCTCTGCAGATGACCTACTTTGTGGGCCTCCTGGTGATCCTGGCCTTCGCAGCCTGGGTGGCACTGGCAGATGAGCTGGGTGTGGCTGTGTATGTGGTGGCTGTGCTGCTGGGCATGGGCTGTGCCACCATCCTCGTCACCTCGCTGGCCATGACAGCTGACCTCATCGGCCCCCATACGGTAGGGCCGCTGAGCCAGTCCGGGTTGGGGTTGGGGACCAGGGCCGAGGCCTGGGATGCTGACCCCCTGCTCGTGCCCCCCCCCAGCACAGCGGAGCCTTCGTGTATGGCGCCATGAGCTTCTTGGACAAGGTGGCCAATGGGCTGGCAGTCATGGCCATCCAGAGCCTGCACCCCTGCTCGTGAGTACCCCTATCCATTTGTTCTTGCGTTTAATGAGCTGTGCTGAGGCCGTGCTGTGCCCCAGGCGCTGCCCCAGGTCTGCTAATTCCATGAGAACAGAAGACCCCGCCCCGGTGGCCTCACAGCCAGGGAGACCGGGTTATTCCCCACCTCGAGCACCCATTTATTTACTGAGCCAACAGTCTGTCCTGGGCCGGGTGCTGAGGACACACAGATGGATCGGGGGGATGTGAGCAGACAGGGCAGAGGGAGAGCCTGGAATCCCTGTAATTCAGACCCTCAGAACCTAGGGTTCCAGCCCCAGATGGTTCTAGACCTGAGTTTGCACCCTGTAGAAGCCCAGGATTTGGGACTGAAAGCTGGCCTGGTCCTCTGTCCTCATGGAGCTGGGGACAACACGAGCCACATGAATCATCTCATGAATAAATGTGTACAAAGGGTGTGAAGGACACCACTTGGGGAGGCCTGACGGGCGAGAAGTCAGGAAGGGCTGCCTTGAGGTGACGTGGGACCCAAGACCTGGAGGATGTCAGGGAGTTCTAGGCGTATGGGGAGGAGCATCCTTGTGCAAAGGCCCTGGGGCAGGACTGTGCCTGGCATGGTGGAAGGACAGCAACGAGGCCCTTGTGGCTAGAGCACAGTGAGCGAGGTGGAGAGAGGGAGGAGGGGAGGGCAGGGAGGGGATGGGTCGTGCAGGGCCTTGTGGGCCACAAGAGGACTTGGGTTTTTGCCCCAAGGGAGGTGGGCCCCTGGAGGGCTGTGAGCAGAAGGGGCGGGGTCTGAGTCAGGTGCTCACAGGCGCCCTCTGGCGGCTACTGCGGGGAGGACAGACAGGGAAGGGAGGGTGGGAACAGGGAGGGGACTAGGATGGTGGGCGGGGGCAGGTGGTGACGGGGCTGGATCCTGAGGAAGGAGAAATGGGCAGTCTGGGGTAGACTTGGAAGGCAGAGCTGACCTTACTGACTTAAGTATCAGCTGTTGGAGGGGAGGAGGGGGTTGAGGGCAACCACTTGGTCCTGGCCTGAGTGCGGGGAAGATGGGGTGCCCCGGCTGAGATGGGAGGAGCAGGAGGTACAGGCTGGGGCTGGAAGGTTACCGACAGGCGTCTGCTCACCCCCCTTCTGCCCTTCCCCTGCCCCCAGCTCAGAGCTCTGCTGCAAAGCCTGCGTGGCCTTCTACCACTGGGTGATGGTGGCCGTGACGGGTGGCGTGGGCGTGGCCGCCACCCTGGCTCTGTGCAGTCTCCTGGTCTGGCCCGTCCGCCTTCGGAGCTGTGAGTTGCAGGCCCCGCCACCCCACAAAAGCCCCAAACCAGCCATGGGTGTGTAGGTCTGGGCCAGGACAGGCCCCGCCCTCCCTAACCCCACTTCCACCCCCTTCTCTTGCAGGGCACCCTGGAGCCCAACCTTGACACCGCCCCATGGTCCTTTACCCTTTGTAAATTAACCGCGACTGTGAACGCTCGCTGCCCTACAAGGCCTGCAAGCGGCCCCTTTGCTGCTCTGATCCCACTCCTGTGTCTGTCCCATCCCTGCCTGGCTGCGGGGGGGTCAGGTGGGGCTTGGTGGGCGGGATACCAGCAGCTTCTCCCCGCTAGGGCGGGGACACCGAGCTAGGCCCTCTGGTGTTCAGGGGCTGGTGGGGTCCTTGTGGGTCTGGGGTACCCCAATCCTGACTCTAACCCACCCCCAGCTGTCTGGATGATTCGGGGTGCCCTGTGTTGTGTGGGGGCCGGATGTGAGGCTCCTGGGTGCTGGGCCTGCCCCAAGCTCAGCCCCGGCCAGCCTAGGGTCTCCTGGGTGCTACTACCGGGTGCCGCCAGGCCCTGGAGGACAGAGCCATTGCGGAGCCTGCCAGGAGCCCCAGCCTCAGGGTTAGGGGGCTGGGCCCAGACCCTGCCCGTGGCGATGGTGAGGCTCAGCACGCCGGGGCCCCGAGTGCGGCTCCCTGCACCCAGGCCACTGCTGACAGTGAGTAAAGAGCCGCCTGGGGCCAGGACTGTGCCTTGGCCTGGGGCCCGGGGTAGAGGGAGCCGAGGGCAGGAGAGGTCGTCTGTCTGACTCTGCCCTGGAGCTTGGTCACTAGGGTCCTGGTTCAGAGCTCCCTTCATCTGGCTGCCTGACCTCCCCAGGCCCCAGCCCCAGAGGTGGACAGATGCCTTGGGGGAGAGGCGCCGGGTCCCTGAAGAGCCACACCGGGCAGCACGAGATCTTTATCAGTGACTGGGCGTGTAGACGAGCCGGGGCTGCTGGTTGGTGGAGGGGCAGCAGGGTTCCAGGTCCCACTGCCGGTAGTTCTGGGTGGTGTAGCACGGGCGCTGGGGCGCCGACAGGTATGGCCCATAGTCAGACGCCTGCCACAGCGGCTTGACCCCGACTTGGTGTCTGTGGATCACTGGGGGGCCAGGACCCGGGTCACCGGCTGGCCCCGCCTCCTGGCCCCCAGCATCTCACCGCCAGCCCCTGGGTCGCCTGCCCCTGGCCCAAGCTCACCGTACTCCTCGTCCTGGTTGGGTCTGTCTTTCCACAGCATGCTCCCGTACTGTGTGCGGGGGCCCCTGTACTGCGCAGGGATGATGGGGTCGTACCAGGCGGTCTCCCGGAGACGCTGGGTGTAGGCTGTGGGGTAGGGGTCAGGGGTCATCTCTGCACCTGTGGGCCTCACCCTCCCCTGCAGGCAAGCCTGGTGTCAGGGAGGGCCGGGCTGGGCACTCACCCGAGGGCATGCTGGGCATGCTGCGCTCCCGGGGGGGCTGTGGCATCCGTGCCTGCGGGCATAAGCCTCGAAGTGTGGGCTGTCCAGAGCCCGAGGGAGCATGTTCCAGGCTTCTCGAGAGTCCGAGTTGGTCAGGCCCGTGTACCACAGCTGGCTGGCTGCGTCGCGTCCCATGGGTGTGTACTTCCAGCGCATCTCCTGCTTGATGGCCGGTGTCTGGCGGGGCCCCTCCTGGGACAGGTAGTCATTGCTGAGGGCAGGGGTGGGAGGAGAGAGACTGAGTTTTCAGCCCCCCTGCCCTCCCCGGGCCTCTTCATCCCCATCACCAGCACTGAGGGTGCAGAATGCAGAAGCCTGGCCCGAGGTGCGGGGGGCCTTGTCTGTCCTTCAGTACTGGACACCCTCCCACCTAGGCTGGCAGAGGGCGGAAGGCTGACCCCTTGTAGCCCCTCCTCTCGGCCACATCCTCCCCAACCCCCAGGACCTCCTAAACATTTCATCTTTTCTTGCCTCTACTAAGTCCTTTGCCCAGCCTCCCAGACCTGCAGGCCCTTTCCTCCAGGAAGCCCCCCTGGCCTGGAGGTGCACCAGGAGGACGTGGTCTCAGCTATGGCTCAGTGAGTGGCGCAGGTTTCACCGTCATTGGTCTGGCCTGGGAGCCGTGGGTTGGGGACACTGGGAAAGTGTATGGGGAGCCCATTCTCCCAGGGAGACCTTCGGGGAACCCTTGTGCCATCGCCACCCACCCAGCTATGGGGGCCAGCGGGGAGTGAAGGCAAGCTCACATTTAAAGGAGAAACTATTGCAGCTACACAGGAGTGCCTGTTCCAGGGGCCACTGTTGCCAGAGCCCGTCCCAGGCTGAAAGCATCAGGAGGGCTCCCCTGAGGCGGTGGCAGTGATGCGAGGAGGGTTCCGCTTGTGCAAAGGCCCTGGGGCAGCAGGGATGGTGTAAGGAACAGAGGCTGGCAGAGCAAAGAGGGAAGTGGAAATATGCTAACGATGGCAAAAATCAAACCTCAATGAGATACCATCAAAACTAAAGCTATCCTTCGGGAACACCCTCGCAGCACCACTGCCCAAGAGACAGACATGGGCACGTGCTTTGACCTGACGAGCTTGCTCCAGGGAGATGCCCTAGGGAATGAGCCCGTGGCCCCAAGATGGTCCAAGCAGGGCTGCTGATAAAACGTTCTCCCCTGTGCCTGCTTGGAGTTCCCACTCCACACGGAAGACCAGAAACCCACGTGTTTCATAAGAGGTGGGCTCGGCCTGGTCAGTTCTGGGAAGCGGCCGCAGGCTGCTTTGCCACTTGCAGGGAGGGGAGTTTGGGGACCGTCTGGCAGGCCCCACTCTTTTGAACTACAAAATGAACCAAAACTACAAAATGCACCTGGCTTGTAAAAAGGAATTAAAACAGTCAAAAATAACACACAATGAAAAGCGAGTCTCTGTGTCAATTACACCTCAAAAAAACTAATAAAAGAACATCGCGTTATGGCTGAAAAACATTTTTTTCTCATAATAAATGAATGCCTTTTTGACATAGAATCAAGAAATCCAATGACATTTAAATAAATAAAAGTACTGGAAAAAGCAGCGAGTCTCCCTGACCTAGCTGCCAGTCCCCTCCACCAGGGCCGCCACTCTTACTGGTTTCTGCTTCATTCCAGAAGCAGCATGTAGGCACGAGCCATTCCATCCCATCACACGCCTGTGGGAACCTGCTTCTATCGTGGTGGCAGTTTTTTTTTACTTAATTTTCTTGGAAATGGAACAGCAGCAAAGGCACTGACTCGCCTTTCCTGTAAAGCAGCATGGTGACGCATTATAGTTTATTAACGCTTATTAATGGGTCCTCTAATGGGTTGAACGTGTCCCCCCAGTTCACGTCCACCCGGAATCTCAGAACATGACCTTACTTGGAAATAGGGTCTTAGCAGATGTAACTTAAGACATCTTAAGTTAAGACAAATAGGGTCTTAGCAGATGTAACTCAAGACATAACTTAAGACCCTTAATAGGGTCATGCCGGGTCAGGGAGGCCCTAATGCAACCCTAATGCGGAGCCCTGGTGAGGCTGGGGTATCTACATGGTCAGGGGAGGTCACGAGACAAGGGACGCCACGGACTGCCAGCACCCCCAGAAGCCAGGAGGGACACGGGGCAGATGTTACCTCAAGGCCTCAGAAGGCCCCAGCCCTGCTGACACCTTGGTGTTGGGGCTCCCGGCCCCCAGAGCTGGGAGAGGTAAATTCTGTGCTCGAGGCCGCCCCCTTGTGGGGTTGTTCCAGCAGCGCAGGGCTCCCAGGAACCTATCTGCTCTGCTGGCTGGCTGTGTGTGTGTCCTGCATGCGTGAACCACCACTCCTGCCAGGTCCCAAGCCTGGTGCAGGTGGGTGGGGAGGGTGCAGGTGCAGCCCCCACATACCTTTATGGAGACTGAAAGACACTGGTGGGAAGCAAACCCAAAGAGGCAGTGCAGGTGCAAGGACGTGCTCACCTGTAGAGAGATGCCGGGAGGTTCACTTCCAGGGTCCCCCGGGGGACGTAGGGCCGGGCAGCCTCCTGCCTCAGGGTCTGCATGTCTGCCTCTGGGTGCCCGGGGGCTCCTGCCTCCAAGGCCTGCGGGGCCATTGTTGACAGCTACAAAGGCAGCCCGGAGTCCTGGCAACAGCTGGGTCTGCTGGCCACCATCCAGGCCACTGCCTCTCCCCCAGCTGAGGGGCCGAGCCGGGAGAGCAGAGGCTGGAGAAGGAGGCGGGCGCTCATCTGGGTAGGGCCGACCTGGGGCTCAGCCCTCCCACCTCTTCTCTGCCCCCCAACACAGCCGCATGGGGGCCTCCAAACCCAACGAAGCTTCTGAATTTCCTTTCCACAACCTCAGCCCTACCCTTCCAGGTGCTCAGGCCAGCAGCCCTGCAGCCCCCAGGTCCTCCCTTCTCACCCCACCCCCGTCCAGTCCTCCATCTGTTTCCAAAATACGTCCAGCGCGAGAATCTGCACACACGTGTTCACAGTGGCACGATCCACAACAGCCAAAGAGCGGAAGCAACCCAAATGCCCACCAACCGCAGGACAGAAACCCAACACAGGGTCCCTCCACACACTGGAACGTTAGCCATGGAAAGGGGTGACGCGCTGACACAACCTGGAGAACACGAAGCTCAGTGAGAGAAGCCGGACACAAAAGTGTGATTCCATTGATGGGAAACGTCCAGAACAGGCAAATCCACAGACACAGAGGGTGGATTCATGGTTGTCAGGGGCTGGGAGGGGATGGGGGTGACTGATAATGGGGATGGGGCTTCTTTTGGGGGTGATGGAATGTTCTGGAATTAGATGGTGGTAGCCAGCACAACATAGTAAATATACTAAAACCCACAGGATTGTACACCTTAAAACGTTACACACATTTTACTACACGTTAAAACATTCACAAGAAATCCAGAACCTGCCTGCCTTTCACCATTTCCACCTGCTTGTGGCCGCAGTCCTGTCATTGCCTGCCCGGGCAGGGCGTCCTCCCTGGTCGCTGCACCCCTGCCCACCTGTTTCCAGGTCTCCACACCAAGGGGAAGGGTGGCCCTTCCCCTCTCTGCCCACAGCCCTCCAGGGTCCCGCCCTCCCTCCTGGGGTAACAGCCCAAGTCCTCCCCAAGGCCCTGCACGACCTGCCCTGTCTCCTCCCTGCCCTCCCCTCCTCCCTCTCCCCCCCTCGCTCACTCTGCTCCAGACACAGGGGCCTCCTGGCTGTTCCTCCAGCTCACCAGGCACAGTCCTGCCCCAGGGCCTTTGCATGGGTCCACAGCCTGGAGCACCAGCTCTGCCCGGGTGTGTCCGTGCCCCCCTCAGGCCCTTGCTGACACGTCAGCCCTGGGCTCAAGCTGCCCTCTCCCAAGGCCCACGCCACCCTTCACACCGTGACGGCCACATGCACTTACACTCTGTCGTCCACTCCCTGACATACAGAAGCTCCTCAAGGGCAGGTCTGGGCTCTGGCCTCCCTTGTCCCCGGCTGCCCAGGATGGGGATCTTCCCGGGCTTGCGGGGAGGGCATGGGGTGCGCCACCAGTTGTGGGCAGCTGCTCACTGCAGAGAGCCTCACCTCCTTTCCTTCTCAAGACCCCTGGGGCCCCTGGGCCCGCAGGCCCACCCAGTGTCACAACCCCTCTGGTCCAGGCTGCTTTCCTCCCTGGGGCCTCCTGGCCCTCCCCACGCAGAGGGTGCTGGGCCAGCAGTGTCCCTGCTGGCCCCGGAAGCCCATCTGTCAGGCAGAGGTGCCGCCCCCTCTACCCCGGGCCAGGCCTCGCTATGTGCTCAGACCACCAGCCCCGGGCCCACCCTCCACTTCCCAACAGAACCAGCCTGGCTGCAAGGACTGGCCTGGATCACGGGGGCATGAATTCAAGGACCCCGGCGCCCCCTGCTGACCGCCTGTGAGTGGCTCCCGCAGCCTCTCCCCCAGAGCCAGCCACTCCCCACCGGTTTGTGACATTCAGGCCGCTCTGGGGTCCCGGTGTGTGCAGACTCCAGATGGATCGAGAGACAGGCAGCCCCAGCTGGGCACGACGCACATGGTTTAATGACGGCGATGCTGAATTCCAGGAGGAGCGAGGTTCACCTGCGCCAGGCGTGCGGTAGACAAAGGACTGCTTGCTTATTTAAAAAAAAAAACACAACAAAACTCAAACAAACAAAAATAAAATCTGGACCCATCGGAATACACACATCTATGTACACTGTCCCTGCTCGTCCCCGCCCGTCCCCAGCAAGCAGCCGGGATGGGCCGGGAGGCAGGACCCACCCTTCCCCAAGTTCATGCAGGCTCAGCCGCCTGCCCCTCTGAAGAAGACCTTAAGAGCTGTGACTTCTGTCTCCCCCAGGGGTAGGGGTGGGCCACTGCTCTCCCCCAGCAAGCCTTAACATTTTGGGGACTGATTTACAGAAACACAGAAACAAATCCAAAGGAAAGTCACAGATACACATATATACATGCACACGTGTGGCTGGCTGAGCAGAGCACAAGGCCCTCACAACCGGAGGAGCGGGGCTCCGGCAGAGCCGGGGTGACCGATGGGACTCTGTGGGGCCCCCCTGGCCACGCTGGACCCCCGCCCTGCCCAGGCCACGTCCATCAATGTCCTCCGACCTGGGAAGGGGAGAGGGAGGGAGAGGAGGAGAGGCAGGGTGGCTGCTCAGGCCCCTGGCCACACACCGGCCCCACCTCCCTCCTCCGTCTCACCTGAGAACAGGGCAGAAGAGGACAATGAGGTGGGCCCAGAGTCGGGGGAGCTCAGGAAGCTTCTGGGGGAACCCTCAGGTGCCCCCTCCCGCAGCCGAAGGCGCAGATGGACAGGACCCACTAGGGTGGCCTGGAGGAGAAGGGGCTGGGGAGGAGGGCTGGGCGCCCACAGGACCTGACCCGCAGGGTCAATTCTGTCCTCAGGTTACCCTGACCGGCCGCCCAGCAAGCTGCAAGAACCACAGTCGGCTGTGACCCCGTGAGCGACAAGGACAGTTGGGGCGAGCCATCATGGCGAACAGGTCCCACATCAGTCTCCCTCAGACAACAAGTCCGCCTCAAGGTGACCTCCTTTGGCGTGTGGCCTGCTCCCAACGCCGTGCCCCTGAAAGAGCCAGCGGTCGGCTGCTGGGACAGGGAGAGCAGAGGTGGCTGCAAAGAAACCTCTCGAGTGGGGACGTCATTTCGATTCACGGGCCAACCTGAGCTGCCATCCTGCCAGGCCCTTCCCCGGCCGACCGGCCTGGTGTCCAGCCGTCTGTCCCGTAGCAGGTGTGGGCAGCAGTGAGCACGAGCTTCCGGGCAGAGCCTGAAGCCCCAGCGAGGCAGTGATGGACACGGACAGAAGGAGGCGGCATCCAGGAGGCGTCCATCCCGCTCCGAGAACAGCTGTCCGAGCCGGGGCCACCCAGGGTGGAGGGATCCGGAGGCCCCACTACTGCTGGTGCCCGAGCCCGGCCCCGCCCCAAACACCGGCTGACAGGGTTCACAATCAGGCTTTAATAGAACCTTCAGGGTCTCTCCAGGCCCGGCTCCCGCCCCACCCTGGCTGCCTGTCTTCCTCTGGGGCCCATGTTCGGGGGAGGGGAGGGTCCATGCACGCTGAGAGGTGGCGCTCTGCGACCAGGACGGCACGGCCACGGGTTTACCGGATCCTGGTGAAGAGGTTGAGGACGGACACGGATTCCTGCAGGGCACACAGGAGCGACGCTGAGCCCTTGGTCCGGTGACCTCCCGCAGGGGCCAGCTTCGAGGCTGGGCCGCTGGGCTGGGCGCCAGCCGCTTGGGCACGGGAAGGAAGTTCTGCCTGGAGGGACCCCGAGGCTCCGGGCCTGAGGAGGGGCCTGTGCGGGCACTTTGCGCGGCGAGTGCCCCAGGATGTGCAGGGACACCAGGTGATGCAGGAGGAGAGAGGGGGTGTGGGGATCCCGGGGAGGGCACAGCTGACGGGGTGACTGGGGCTGGCTGAGCGGCGGGGGTGGGGCAGGAGGCCCCAGGACAGGCTGAGGGCACACACGTGGGGGAACATCTGGCGCTGATACCGACCCACTTTACCTTTGTCGAACGGGTTTTGCTAAAGACATTCCAGAACCTCAGGGTTTCATCTCCAGCACCAGTGACTATGGCCTCTCCATCAGGGGACATGGCCTGCGGGAGAAGAGAGACCCCCTCTGTCCTTGTGGCCTACGGGCAAAGCCATGAGAACACAAAGGATGCCACACCCCTCTCTGTGCAACTGGGCAAAGGATTTGCTGGTTTAAGCACAGAACTTTTTTCTAGAAAAAACCAAAATATTGAAGAGTGAGTGGATTTGGGGAGGGGCTTTCTCCAGACACGTGCAAGTGGTTATTTGGTGAAACATCTAGAGGTGATCTGAGGGGCTGGATGTGGGTTATTCGTGGCATCTTCTATTTTTATGTGGAAACAAACACCTGGAGATTATAAAGGCAGGCGGAGCTGCCCCTGCTCACAGGGCAGGGGCGCTGGTGAAGCAGATTCAGAGTGATGCTGCCGCGCCCTGCAGTCCAGTCCCAGAGCCTGTTCCAGGTGGAGGAACAGGGCCCAGCTGGGGAGACTCACCAGGTAGAGAACCCGGTAGGAGTGCCCGGTCAGCTTGGCCACCTGTGTCAGGGATGGGTATTTCCAGACGAGGATCTGGTTCTGCGAATAGCCATGCGTGCTCACCTAGGGGACACAGAGAACGCTGTCAGAGCCTGGGGCTCCCCCCTCCAGTGGCCCCAGGGCACAGACCCCCCCAGACACACCCACCGAGGCACAAGGACACCAAGGCGCGCCCACAGGGTGCAGAGACCACAGGTGTCAGCCCTCAACCCCACACCCTGGTCGATGACTGGCTCCAGACAGGGAACCACACTGCACATGAGAGCCCTCGGGCCTCTCCTGCAGTCACTGGGCACAGGTACCGGGTCAGCTTCTGCCAGACCTGGACAGCTGGGGCCTGGCCTCCTGCGCCCCGCACTCACCAGCTCATTGGCGTGCTTGGACCAGGCGAGGTTGCACACCTGGGAGCCGGTGTCGATGCACTGCAGCGGCTGCCCCGTGAGAGTGTTCCAGAAGCGGATGCAGCGGTCGGCTGTGCCGCCGCCGGATGCCAGCAGCCCGTGCTGGTGCGGGGACCAGGCGATGGCCTTCACGGCCGCCAGGTGCTCTGTGTACTGCTGCACGGGGCTCAGGCTTGAGTGGTTCCAGACCAGCAGCTGCAGGGACGGGGCTGTGAGGCCCGGGCAGCTTGGCCCCCAAGGGAAGGCAGGGCCCATCTTGGCCTCCCTTGGGGTGCACCCGTCACCCCTACTCCACGGCACGGGGGCCGGCGGGGAGGGAGGGAGGGCAGGGGCTGGGCCTACCTTGTTGTCGTTGCCCCCTGAGGCGAGCAGCTGGTGGTCCGTGGACCACTTGAGCCCACACACCTCCTGCCGGTGGCCCTGCAGCCGCCGCTCTGACTGCAAGGGCGGCGTGCGGATGTCCCTCTGCAGGATCATGCGGTCCCGGCTCCCGGATGAGAGCTGGTCGGCGTTCCAGGCCAGCGCCCCTGCGGCCAGGCAGAGGGTGGGATGAGGACGTGGCCTGGCCCCTCGGGACCCGCCCGGCCCCTCGGGACCCACCCACCCCCGGGCCCCGAGCGGCTCCTCACCGACGCGCGCCGTGTGGCCTTCCAGCATGGACAGCTTCTTCCCTGCAGCTGCATCCCAGATCTGCACGAAGCCCTTGTGTGTGCCGACGGCCACCAGGTTCCCCTAGGACAACAAAACGGGCAAGAGCGGGCATCAGGCCCCTGTGTGGGGACCCCTTGCTTGGGCGGCCGGGGAGCTCCCCTCACCTCCCCACGGCAGAGCCTTGGGCCCACTTCTTTCAAGGTCTCTAACACGCGCCCCTTCGGACACCCCTCCTAGGAACTTTCTGGGCAGACAGTTGTACAGAGAGTGGAACTATTAAAATCCATGCAATGTGTCCCAAGATCTGCATGCTTCAACATGTGGAGCGAGCCTGCCCCAGAGTCTCTGTCACTCCAACCATCTCTACCAGGCTGGGGACAGCTGGGGGCACAGGTGTCACTGGAGCTTGGACAGTGACCACAAGGCCAGATTCTGGCTCCTCTGGGTCTCCAAGGCCCCCAACACTGCCGAGGGCCCCTCCAGTGAGGGCCGGTCGACGTCCCTTGGGCCAACCCTGCCCAGCGGGGTGATAGGGCTAGTGTACTGACCCTCTCAGACCAGCCAACGGAGGTCACCGAGTCCCCTTCCACGGAGAGATCACAGAGCCGGGTCACCTAGCAGAAGGGGGAGCAGTTGGTGCCCACTGCTCCTTCAAGGTTCAGACTGTCCATTCATCCATCTGTCTGTCCACCCATTCATTCATTCATTCACACCTCAGGCCTGGGGGCACTGGCATCAGTGCTGGGACCCAGTAGAAGGCAGCTAGGAGGCTCGGGAAGCCACAGGCCAGGAGGGGACACACCCAAGCACAGGGATGCTGACTGCACAGAGCCTGGAGGGACGCGAGCATCACGCCCGGGGGCGGAGGGATCCCTGCAGCAGGTGTTGGCCACAGGCTGCCGGGCCGGGCCGGGCCGTGCCGTGCCGTGCGGTGCCGTGCCGTGTGTGTATGTGTGTGTGTGTGTGTGTGTGTGTGTGCGCGTGCCGGCCTCCCTGTGCTGGCTTCGCTCACCTTCTCTGAACCCACTTGCATCTGGTTTTGTCCCTCAAACACCCCACCTGCAGGGTCTTTGTGCCCTGCAGACCCTGAGCCCACGTGTCCAGCAGCCACTCCGAGGCATTTACTGCTGGGTGGGGGACACTGCACTCAGCCGGGCCCGGACACCGTGCCTCTTCTGCTGGCACGGGCGGAGGCTGGAGCTCAGGCCGGGAAGCAAGGACTCCTGACTCTCGGAAGCCAGCCCAGGGAGGAATGGGCGTGGGCCTCCGCTCACCCCTGCTGACCGACCCCAGGAGAGTCTGCACACTGAGGAGACAGGCCTGGGAGGAGGGGGTGGCCGGGAGCTGCCCCAGGCTCTGGAGGCCCCCGGCAACACTCCCACCCTTCACACACGCCCCGGCCCGGCTACCGTAGGAAGCCGCTCTGCTGCCCCCAAGCCCGTGCGCATGCGCACAGGCTCAGCGGCGCCCACCTGGCTGGTGCAGGCGCTCCACAGGTACACGCAGGTCCCCAGCCCCACGCTGAGTACATTGAGGGATGACCAGTCCACCAGGTTCAGGTAGAAGTCGTCCTGCAGCTCGGGCGCATCCAGGACCTTGAAGGGGATCTTGGAGATCTTGCGGGTGGGTTTCCGTGGGGACCGCAGTAGCTTCTGACTGCAGGGAGACCGAGGCAGAGATTAGGCAACAATTGCACAGAACTGCAGAGATGCCATCTCCTCCCGGTGGCCCTGGGAGGCTGCGTCATTTCCCACTTGTCCCGACTCTGTCACTCTGTGATCCCAAACCCGTGGGTGACCCCACGGCCACCGACCCCTCCACCACTGGATGTTCAGCTGCCCTGAGCTCCGACAGCCCCGCCTTCCCCTCTGCCCGGCGCCTCCTGCAGGACCCCTCTCGGGCTCCCAGCACCTGGTCTGGGCCCGCAGCAAGTCCCCAATGAGGGGGGTCCTCTGGGCCACCCCGTACCCCGTACACAGCTCTAGAACTGATGGCAGCTCCCGGGCCCTGCCAGCTGCCCCCCAGCCCCAACCCCGGCCAGTGCAGGTCTGGACTCACCTTTTGTTGCTGACGGGGGACAGGGAGTAGGGAGACACGTCATTGCCATCGTCGGGGCTGGAGCGCTTGGTGCTGAGGGAATACTGGGGGCAGGGGACACCCACTGAGTGGATGCTGCGTCCCGGAAGCCCTGTGCCCTGTGCCTGAGTCCAGGGTGCGCCGAAACTGGGAGGGGCTCTGACTAGAGATGCGCGTCCCGGGCAAACCAAGCCTCGCACCCAAGGCGTCCTCCTGCAGGGCTGCTGGCACCAGCCTGTCTCTC
Organism: Tursiops truncatus; assembly: GCF_011762595.2. NCBI lineage: Eukaryota > Metazoa > Chordata > Mammalia > Artiodactyla > Delphinidae > Tursiops > Tursiops truncatus. The sequence continues at coordinate 169,185,684 of NC_047036.1, read as the reverse complement.
CAGCCCCCATGCAGCCACCAGCCCCTCAGCCCCGTCTCCTGAGGGACCCAAGCCAGGCCTTCTGGCGCTGCTCCAGGGCCCAAATGGGGAGGTGGGCTGCGGGGTGGCTCAGGCTGAGGCCCCGCCCATCCGCCCTGCATGCGGCACTGGTCCTAGGTCCCTCCAACCCGCAGGCGCGCAGAAGGGCGACAGGCCTGGTGCGGGGCACGGGGTTAAGTGGGCCCCCTCGCCTCTTGTATTCCAGCCCCCCGGCAGGGCTGAGATGGGAGGAGATGCCCGCGGAGGCTGAGACCGGAGGCAGCCAGCGGGGCTCACCGTGAAGAGGCCCTTCCTCTCAGGCGTGGAGGGCTGCAGCCTGCGGTCCTCCGTCTGCGGGTCCTGCACCTTCTCGATGCCGGCACCGAGCAGTTCGTTCTTCAGCAGAGCCGAGTAGGCCAGGCCGTCTGTGGGCACCAAGCTCCGTGAGGCTGGGCTGGGGGCTGGGGCGGAGGGGGCGGGGGGCGGGGGTACCTGAGTCCCGACCTTTGCCGTTGTCCGAGGTGGCGTCCTTGGCTTTCCGGTTTTGGCTGGGAGATTTCTCATTTTCCTGCGGGACAGGGAGGGGAAGGAGGTAGGGCTGAGTGGGAAGGACCCGGCCCGTGCCCCAAGGCTGCGCGGTCAGGGTCCCTCTCCCGACCCCCTCACGTTGATCCTGTGGAAATTCACGCTCCAGTTGGCACCGGCTCTCGAGGGGATGAAGCGGTCCCCGTGCTTGCTGGGGGAGGACACGGGGGAGTTGGCGGGTGTCAGGGTTCGCCGCATCTCTGCAACCTGGAAAGACAGCAGGGTGGGCTGGGTGCCTCAGAGCCCCCAGAGCGCCCCAAGGCCACCCTCTCTCCTCCCCGACTGAGGCCCCGCCCACTGTGCCTCCTCGCCCTTGGCCTCTGGCCGCTGAACAAGGGTTTGATCTTGGTAGTGACCCACGTGCTGGAACCTGCTAGCGGCACCATGTCTGGGGCTCAGTTCGTCTGTCCGGCTCCGTGGGTGGGAAGAGGCCGGGGAGCGAAAGCCCGACCATGGACACCGCCACGTGCTGAGATCCGTTTCTCAGCGGTCACCAAAGGACGGGAACGTTGACAGCACAAAGAGCATCTGTCCCCCGACACTGAGAGCCTGTCGTCCTGCCAGCCCCATTCCCCATACACAAGGCTATTCCCCCATCAGACCACGACTCAGCCCCAGAACCAGGCAGTGGGAATGTCCCAGGAATGTCCCTTTTTCTACAAGGGATCTGCTGTAGGTTGAACTGTGTCCCCCAAAAGGATATGCTGAAGTCCCAAACCCTGATACTTGGGATGTGACCTTAATTGGAAAGGGGGTTTTGCACGTGTCATCAAGTTGAGACAAGGTCATACTGGAGCAGGGTGGCCCTAAATCTAAGGCCTGGTGTTCTCAGAAGAGACAGACACACCGGTACACAGAGTGAGGGGGGACGTGAAGATGAGGCAGAGACTGGAGGGTGGGTCTGTAAGCCTAGGACTGCCGGCAACACCAGAAGCCGGAAGAGGCAGGAAGGGCCCCGCCCTGGACGGCCCAGCACGGAGCTGAGAGCGCTGAGAACTGGCGGGCACAGCCTGCAACGTGTCGGGAGCCCAGGACAGAGAAACACAACACGGCGGAGGGGGTGGGGACGCAGGAAAGAGCAAAACAGGGCCCTCCCGTGCCACCATCACTCCTCTGCCCTGGCTGCCCACGAGGATGAGGGGTCTGTGGCCCCGGCAACGGAGGGCAGTGCAGGGAGGTGCTGGGGGATCTCACACCTGGCGTGGCCATGCCGCCGAGGGGGAGGACGTGTTTGTCGCCTGTCGGCACCTCTGTTCTCCGAGGGCCAAAGCCCAGCAGCTGCCCGCCCCCCCGCGCCCCAACTCTCCCCGGCTCCAGCGGGCCCGGACAGCGCCGGCGGGGCAGCCCTGGGTACTCACGCTCGGCATCGTGTTCTCGTTCTGGATGACGATCTGCCGGAGGAGGCGCCGCTCGTAGTCCTGGTCCATGGCGGCCGTCAGCCTGGGCGGGAAGGGCGGGAGAGGTCGGCGCCAGCAGGCAGCGGTCCCCACTGCCGCCTGGCGAGCACAGGGCGCTCCTCGGGGACAGCCAAGTCCCCTGCCAGGTGGGGGCCCTTCCCTCCCAGGAGCCCAGCGGGACGTGACAGGGACAAACAGGCTCCTCTCTGGTTGTTCTGCAGGAACCTTCCACCGGGCCCGCACGCCTTTGTCCTGGTTCTGGCCAGTCGCCCGCTTACCCCAGGCCCCCCCATCCCCCACAGGCACCATCTCGTGGCCTTCCTGCTTCAGACGCTCGAGGCCGTGAGCCGCCCCTGGGGCCTCGTCCTCGCCCCTGTGAGGGAGGCAGGGCGGCCCGTCAGTCGGGGTCTGCGGAGCTGACCGGGCGCAGGGCCTGCTGGGGCGGGGGATGGTGGCCTCCAGCGGACACACGCCTCTGCCCAGCTCCCACCAGCTCCCCCGACCGCCTGGGGAGGCCTCTGAGGAAGAGGAGCAAGAGTGCGGCAGCGAGGGGCACCGAGGAGCATTCCAGGGAGGGAAGAGGAGACGCCTCAGAGGGCAGGGTGCCCTTCCCGGGGGATGGCAGGCCAGAGTCCAGGGATGCCTGAGGCTCGGGGCGGGGGGCGGCGCCGAGGGGGCCCCCCCCCGAGCACAGCCTCCTGCCCTGCGCCTGCTCTGCCCCTACCCCCCGGCCTCGCGCCATCACGGTCACCCTACGCTTCCGGCTGCAGCCCAAGGGCTGGACGCAGGCAGTGCTGGCTAGTTCCGGCCCCCGAGCCTCCAGGCCGGCGCTGCTCTGACAACTGACCAAGTATCAAGAATTGGAAAAGTGAAGGCTGGCCAGAAATTAAGTTTACAAATACAAATTCCTAGGTGTAGTACCCTCCACACTTGCCTTTAAAAAAAAAAAAAAAAAAAATGAGGGTAAAAAAAAAAAATGAGAGTAAAATATACGTAACATAAAATTCACCATCTTCACCATTTTTAGGTGCACAGCTCAGCGGCATTCAGTCCATTCACGTTGTTGGGCAACCATCCCCACCATCCACCTCTAGAACTTTCTCGTCTTCCCAAACTGAAACCCTGTCCCCATGAAACATTCCCTCCCCATCCCCTTGCCCCTGTGAGCTCCTCAAGAAATCAAATACACACAGCCACGTGACCCAGCAACTGCACTTTGAGATATACACCCCAGAGAAAGGAAACAGACCCACACAGAAGCTAATGTTCAAAGGCTCTTACCAGTACTATTTACAAAAGCTAAGAAGAGAAACAACCCAAGTGTCACCCACAGTGAACAGATAAACAAGGCATGCTCCATCCCCACCCTGGAATATTACTCAGCCTTGAAAAGGAAGGAGATTCTGACACCTGCTACACCATGGATGAACCTTAAGGACATGATGCTGAGTGAAATAAGCCAGACACAAAAGGCCACATACTGTGTGATTCCACTCATGAGAGGTCCCAGAGCTGTCAAGTCCATACAGACAGAAAGTAAACCAGAGAGAACGTTTGCCCTTAAAAAAAAAAAGACACCTGAGGAAAGTCCAGCGCTCGCGTCTCTGTGTGACCAGGAGACTACGAGACACTCAGGCCGATCTGCTGAACTGCTACTTTCGTGCCCCCAAATGGCCTCTCCGAGCTCCTGGGCCTAACCCTGGGCTGAAGCACCGGCACGAGCCTGTCAGGTCCTTGTCCCTCACCGGGATTATGTGATGCACAGGGCTGCCTTGGTGTGGCTTTGGCCCAAAGCCAGATGCTCGGCCGAAGCAGAGCCAGTCGGGTTAGACCCCACGGGACAGTAACACAGCCACTGGTCACCTCAGCGTGCCTATCTTACTCCGTGTTCCCTCCACGCGGCCCTGTGAACTGGATGCCTGCACCCCCTCGCAAAGATGAGGCTGTTGAAGCTGGGCAAGGGGTCAGGTGGGGGAATAGACAGGGCTCCTGCCTGGATGCCCACCCGCCCCCGTGCCCACGGCCCTCCCTCCACTCAGCCTGGGGCCCTTCTGAGCCCGTGCTGGCCCAGAGCCACCCATGCCCTGTCATCGACAGACAGCGGGCTTCCTGCTTCAGTGAGAAGCGGGGTTGCAACACCTCCGCCCCCTCCTCATTTCAGGTAAACCTTTGGGAGCAGGCACCCCCTTGTTGGCCAACGGCTTCCTGCCCCAGCAGGGGTCCCTAGACACATCTTGTCCGTTCTGGCCCCAGAACATAGTCTCTGAAATGACGGATGGCTGTCTCCGTCTCTGGTCTTGACCTCCCCCTCCCAACGCGCCCACCCAGGGCCCCCCGCAAGCCCTCACCACACCCGACCGCTCCTGGGCAGCAGAGCCATAGCGGGACACAAAGGCGCCCATCTGAGCATCTGGCCTGGGGGGGAGACACCCATTCAGGGGACCGTTTCCCAAGCGCGGACCCGGCCGTCTCGCACCACAGTGCCAGGCCAAGTGAAAGCCAGAACCAAGCCCCAGCAGGGCCGGCGTCCTCGGTGACTGAGTGGCCCGTGAACGGGCTTCGAGTGGGGCTGGACACCAGGAGGAGCTGTCACGGCCCTGCTCTAGCAGCCCCAGAGTTGGGCCAGTTGGCTGTCCCTGCTCTGCAGACACGGAAATAAGGCTCAGAGAGCCTGGCTAGCTTCCTGGCCCAACGTGTGTGGTCAACCACGGCGGCCCTGACCAGGGCCTCGTGTGCCGCCCGCCGGGCAGTGAGCCCTCGGGAGAGCAGGTGCAGGCACACTCGGCTGTGCGCTCGGCAGTACCACCTCCAGGGCCCCCACTGCTAGGCTACAGCTCGGGGCCGGCGGGGCCCAGGGGAACGAGGGGCCTCCTCATCAGCCGTCTAAGCCTCTCGGTCCACGTGAGCTCACTTCCGACGGAAACCACGGCCCCTCCGTTCACAGACCAAAGTCACCGTGCCAAAGACCCCAGCGGCTCCCTACGTGGTCAGACGGCAGGGCCCAGACAACAGCTCGGATGCCGCCCGCACGCCAGAACCTAAGCAGAGCCCAAAGCACCGCGGTCATCTCGGAGCACATGGGGCGGGAGACTAGTCTCCTGGGATGCGCAAAGAAGCTGCTCCTAAGACACCACGTGTCCTTGCACAGGGGGTGCGCTGAATCCGAGTCCAGCGAGTACGCCCAGTGTGGCGCACCCCCCTCCATCTGCCCGCGACGTCCCAACGGGACAGTCTACAGAAGCCCGTGCAGCTGGCGGACGTCTCACTGCTGACAGATGTGTCTGTTGAGGGTCAGAGATGTTCCTAGTCCCCAGCCTCTGGGTGTGTTCCTTTATATGGCAGAACGGGCTTTGCAGATGGGGTTAAGGCCCCTGGGATGGGGATGTCCCGGGGGGCCCAGTGGAGGCGGAGGGTCAGAGGCAGAGAGAGACGGGAGATGCTGCGCTGCTGGCTGTGAGGATGCAGGAGGGGCCGCGAGCCAGGAAGGCGGCGCCTCTAGAAGCTAGAAAAGGCGGGAACAGATGCTTCCCTGGAGCCTCCGGAAGGACTAGCCCTGCCTACGCCTGGATTTTAGCCCCGTGAGGCTCGAGCCAGTCTCCTGACTTCCAGGACTGTGTGAATAAATTTCTGTTGTTTTAAGCCACTGAGTTTGTAATAATTTGTTACAACAACTGCAGGACACGCACACACCAGGGGCAGGCGGAGGAAGGTAGAGCACCAAGACCACCTTTGCTGATCTTCAGGGAGTGGTGGCTGCCAAGAGGGTGTCCTCAACGTGGGCCCTTAGAGGCATGCTCTCTGCCCCAGCCCGTGCGGCTCACGCGTCTGTCGGAGAGTCTTCATTCACCCCACCAATCCCACGTTTTCTGAGCACCCTCAGGCCTGGGGCGGGTGCTAGGCTGGAGCAGGCAGCGAGGACACAGTCCCACCGTGCTGAGCTCCCTGCCTAGCGGGGCGGCGAGCCAGAGACAAGTCACCAGGGGAAGAGGAGCCATGCCGGTGGCAGCACACCACAGCGGCCAGCTGTCTACGGAGGGCCAAGGCGGACGCGAGGTCCAGATTGGGCGGTGGGTGAGTGTGTGGGGCCGTCAGGTGCCAGCATCCAGCCCAGGATCATGTCTCCGAGACCCGACGCCTCACAGAGGGACTCGCGGAGGCGTGGGCACGGGTGCAGGGGCTCTGGGACTAACGCCTTCTCAAGCTCTGCCCTTGTAGATGCAGAGGACGCACCCCACCATGGATGCTGCTCTCTTTTCTAAAGTGACAAGCCAGCCTATATGACAAACCCACAGCCAACATCGTCCTCAATGGTGAAAAACTGAAAGCATTTCCACTAAGATCAGGAACAAGACAAGGTTGCCCACTCTCACCACTCTTATTCAACATAGTTTTGGAAGTTTTAGCCACAGCAATCAGAGAAGAAAAGGAATCCAAATTGGAAAAGAAGAAGTAAAGCTGTCACTGTTTGCAGATGACGTGATACTATACATACAGAATCCTAAAGATGCTACCAGAAAACTGCTAGAGCTAATCAATGAATTTGGTAAAGTAGCAGGATACAAAATTAATGCACAGAAATCTCTGGCATTCCTATACACTAATGATGAAAAATCTGAAAGTGAAATCAAGAAAGCACTCCCATTTACCATTGCAAGAAAAAGAATAAAATATCTAGGAATAAACCTACCTAAGGAGACAAAAGACCTGTATGCAGAAAATTATGAGACACTGATGAAAGAAATTAAAGACGATACAAATAGATGGAGAGATATACCATGTTCTTGGATTGGAAGAATCAACATTGTGAAAATGACTCTACTACCCAAAGCAATCTACAGATTCAATGCAATCCCTATCAAACTATCACTGGCATTTTTCACAGAACTAGAACAAAAAATTTCACAATTTGTATGGAAACACAAAAGACCCCGAATAGCCAAAGCAATCTTGAGAACGAAAAATGGAGCTGGAGGAATCAGGCTCCCTGACTTCAGACTATACTACAAAGCTACAGTAATCAAGACAGTATGGTACTGGCACAAAAAGAGAAACATAGATCAATGGAACAGGGTAGAAAGCCCAGAGATAAACCCACGCACATATGGTCACCCTATCTTTGATAAAGGAGGCAGGAATGTACAGTGGAGAAAGGACAGCCTCTTCAATAAGTGGTGCTGGGAAAACTGGACAGGTACATGTAAAAGTATGAAATTAGATCACTCCCTAACACTATACACAAAAATAAGCTCAAAATGGATTAAAGACCTAAATGTAAGGCCAGAAACTATCAAACTCTTAGAGGAAAACATAGGTAGGATACTCTATGACATAAATCACAGCAAGATCCTTTTTGACCCACCTCCTAGAGAAATGGAAATAAAAACAAAAATAAACAAATGGGACCTAATGAAACTTCAAAGCTTTTGCACAGCAGAGGAAACCATAAACAAGACCAAAAGACAACCCTCAGAATGGGAGAAAATATTTGCAAATGAAGCAACTGACAAAGGATTAATCTCCAAAATTTATAAGCAGCTCATGCAGCTTAATAACAGAAAAACAACCCAGTCCAAAAATGGGCAGAAGACCTAAATAGACATTTCTCTAAAGAAGATATACGGACTGCCAACAAACACATGAAAGAATGCTCAACATCACTATTCATTAGAGAAATGCAAATCAAAACTACAATGATGTATCATCTCACACCAGTCAGAATGGCCATCATCAAAAAATCTAGAAACAATAAATGCTGGAGAGGGTGTGGAGAAAAGGGAACCCTCTTGCACTGTTGGTAGGAATGTAAATTGATACAGCCACTGTGGAGAACAGTATGGAGGTTCCTTAAAAAACTACAAATAGAACTACCATATGACCCAGCAATCCCACTACTGGGCATATACCCTGAGAAAACCATAATTCAAAAAGAGTCATGTACCAAAATGTTCATTGCAGCTCTATTTACAATAGCCCGGAGGTGGAAACAACCTAAGTGTCCATCATCGGATGAATGGATAAAGAAGATGTGGCACATATATACAATGGAATATTACTCAGCCATAAAAAGAAATGAAACTGAACTATTTGTAATGAGGTGGATAGACCTAGAGCCTGTCATACAGAGTGAAGTAAGTGAGAAAGAGAGAGGCAAATACTGTATGCTAACACGTATATATGGAATTTAAGAAAAAAGGTCATGAAGAACCTAGGGTAAGACAGGAATAAAGACACAGACCTACTAGAGAATGGACTTGAGGATATGGGGAGGGGGAAGGGTAAGCTGTGACAAAGCGAGACAGAGGCATGGACATATATACACTACCAAACGTAAGGTAGATAGCTAGCGGGAAGCAGCCGCATAGCACAGGGAGATCAGCTTGGTGCTTTGTGACCGCCTGGAGGGGTGAAATAGGGAGGGTGGGAGGGAGGGAGACGCAAGACGGGAGAGATATGGGAACATATGTATATACATAACTGATTCATATGATTCATTTTGTAGCAAAGCAGAAACTAACACACCATTATAAAACAATTATACTCCAATAAAGATGTTAAATAAATAAATAAAGTGACAAGCCAGTGCCCTCAGGGGCACCCGCCCCGCACACCCAGGCTGTCTCAGTGAGGAGGTAGACAGACGCCAAGGGCCTCAACCAAGATCTCTGGAGGAACTCGCAGCATTGGCCGGCCGCAGTCATACCCAAACCACATGATGCTGGCGACAAAACTGGTCTGAGCCCCCGCTCCAGCCCATTCTCGGAGCCGAGGGCCTGCGGCTCCGCCAGGCTGCAAGCGGCCTATTCTAGAGAGTGGAGGTGGCATCCGAGAGAGTCCTCGGTCCCAGGACCTCAGGGACGCCCGCCCACCTCCTCTAAGACTGCTGCTTGCCGCACTGCAGAAGACCAGAAGAGTCCGAAGCCCTGAGAGAAAAGGCTGATAAATTCACGTGTGGAGAAATGAAAAGTGTCTGCAAGCAAATACACCACAAACACAGTTTTCTAAAAAAAGAACGACACAACCGGGAAAAGTACCTGCCACCCTCAGGACAGACCAAAGCAGCAGAGGATACAAACAAACGGTTCCTGGAAAAAGAGGCTCGGCTGCACGCGCGGCCCAAGGGCTGCGAACCCAGCCCAGAGCCCGCTCCCTCCTCTCCCCGAGCAGCTCCAAGATCAGATGACGCACCCTCGCACCCACTCTTGGCAGGAGCCGGAGTTTGGCAACTGCTTTCAGAATCTAAAAACGCACATCCTCTCTGACTTCTAAGAATTTACCCTTAGAAACTCTGGCGCGCATGGGCAAAACCCTGTGTACGGCGATTTCTCCGCAGTCTGCTTAGGAAAGCAGGGGACGAGAGAAGTCTACAGACCAGACGTCTACCTGAAGGGTGTGGCCCATCTCCCCACAGGAGGCACTGCAGTAAAAGGGGGGGGGGGGGCTTTGGGACCCAGTGCACGTAACATGCTGTGTAGAACAAGCTATTTCTGGAAGGTTTGGGAAGGTCGGCTGGGGAAGAGGAACTAGAGGACGGGGTCAGGAGAGGAAGGAAGCCCTGGTCCTCCTGCCTTGTCACTCTGTGCTTCTTGGATTCTGCATCAGGGAACTCGCCCGGCCATTCAAAGAAACGAGCAGCTGGGGAGAGCGGGGACCATGCATGCCCCAGCTCGAGACCAGAAGAGTCTGGGCAGCAGGGGCATGGCTGGCTGTGCAGGGGAACGCTCTGCCACCTTTGCTGTGTGTCTGCAAAGTTTCCTAGTAAAAGGCAGAGAGAGAGTAGTGACTTTTCTGTTGAAAAGAAGTCCCGAGCACAGCGGCTGAGAAAGGCTCCCCCAGGCTGCAGGGGGTTTAGAGCTGCCTTGGGGGACAGAGCGGGGAAGGAAGCGATGAGAGCCTGCTCAGGGGGGCCAGAACCCTGGCCCTGGAGACGCTCTGCCCGGAAGCCGGCACCTGCAGGCTGGTGTCCGCAGTCTGTGAGGTGGGCTGGGGTTCTCAGTCGCTGGCTGCCACTGCCCCCTCTGCACTGTCACTGGGAGGCTCGCCCACCCGCCAAGCTAGCCCTTAAGGTGGGTCTCCTCTTTACCCCTCGTGGCCCCCAGAATGAAGAGCCAGGCGGCCCACACCTTCTCTCATTGCTTCAGACTAGCCTTCAGTCTCCGAGCCTCAGCCTAGGCCTCTGGGAAATGGGCATGATCCTGTCACCTGAAGGGACAGAATGAGGTCCCTACAAGGCTAGGAGTAGGGTCTGCACGTGTCACAGACCACCTGACCCCTCAGGGCTGCCCTCCTGTGCGCTCCCCACGTTCACCCCCAGCCCCGGCCCTCTCCGAGAGTGAGGTCGACTCATGCTGGATGAAGAGGTCCCAGTGATAGAGAGCAGGGCCCTTGCTTTCAAGCCGGCTGTCAACAGCTGGCTGCCCCTCCTGAGGAGGCCTTCCCTGCAGCTCCTCGCTACCCCGACCTTGCTCGGCCCTACAGCGCGCCAGGGTTCCAGGCACCAGGTGCTCAGCAGGAGGTTCCCTGTCAGTACAACCCAGGGGTCCTCACCAGGGTGGTTCTGCCCTCAGGGGACACCGGGCCAGGTCTGAGGATGTCTGTGGTTGTCAGGACCGTGGGTGCCCGGGATGCTGCTCTACATCCCAGCACCTGGGATGCGCCCCACCCCCGTCCCCAGAGAATGACCCGACCCCCGTGTCCGCAGTGCTGGGGGAGGGCCCTGTAGGGCCAGGCCAGGGAGGCTCCCTGGTAAGATGATGGGGCATGGGCTGGCCCTGGGGTTAGCAAGGACCAAGGGGCCTGAAGATAAGCCAGTGCCCCAGCCCCACGAGCCCTCCTTCCAGCTGGAGCCGGAGGCGGCTGGGGTCCCACGTGAGGAACAATACCAAGAGCAAGCTTTCACCTCAGGTCACTGCCAGCCCCCAGGTGTGGGCAGGAACCGGCCCTCCCTCCCCAGCCCACAGAGGAGGAAAGGAGGTCAGGCAGGGGCATGTGGGGCAAGACCCATGACAGTGCAGCCCCTCTGACTGTCACTGTCAAGGCCTCCCCGGGGGGTGTGCGGTGCGTAGGGCAGCATCCTGGGCACACCCTCCACTAGTCCACGCCAGGCCTGGAGGGGCCCAGCCAGCACTGCTTCCAGCAGTGCTCAAACTGCAAGTCCCTCAAGGCCTTTGCTTATCTTTAAAACCGGTCCTGCTGTTTTCCTGCTGCAGGCTCAGAGGCCAAGGAGATACCGTTTGACGTGGTTCATGACTCAGTGCTCAGGCTGAGCACGGTCTGGTGTGGCATGTGGCCGCCTGCCTGCCTGTCCGCCTGCCCGCGGCACCGCTGACATCTGGGCCATCCTGGGCGCTGCGGGGTGTGGAGCAGTCTCCCTGGCCCCCACCTGCTCAATGTCAGGGGAGACTCCCTCCAAGTTGTGTGGATCACAGATGTCCGCATACGTAGCCTAGTGTCCCCTTGGGGGGGGCGGGGTGCAGGATCACCCCGAGTGAGGGTAACTCTGGCCTCGGGGGGGCTGGTCACACCAGCTCCCCACACGGGGCGCAGGGAAGGGAGGGGAAGAAAGCATGCCAGCAGGGGCCTGGGCACGCCGCCCTGCCAGGTCCAGTGTGGGCACTGCGTCCCAGGCGGACGGGGCACTGCTCCTGGCCCTGTGGGGAGAGCATCAGAGCACAGATGCGGACAGTGAGAGCAGTGACACGAAGCACACCTGTGCCCCTCCAGCAGCCAGCACAGCGCCAGGCAGTCCAGGTGCTCGACTCAACTTGGTCCCCAGGTGCCACCCTATCTCCATTCCACAAAAGAGGGGCTCGGGCGCTCCATCCCGCCTGCCCCCACCTGCCCATGGCTGCTCGGGCTCCGCAGTGAGAGGCTCCCCAGGCCCAGCACCAGCAGTCCAGCCATCTAAAGCCCCAAGGCCCACTCAGGACCGGTCATCACGGCCGCCGGCCTGCCCCAGCAGGAGCCATCCAATTAGGGATCATGGTGACAAACGGCTGGGGCTCCCTGAGAACCGTCATCTCGGGGCACAGACTTTCAACGGGCCCAACACCTCGGGGAAGCGCCCTCCTTTCCGGAAGCATGCAGGCGGAAGAACCTGGAGACCGGGGCTGGCTCTGGTGCCCATCCCTGGCTTCCTGACTACCAGCCCCCGAGAAAGGCGGGGGGCTGGTCGTCTTCTTCCAGCCGGTCTCTGAGGGGTTGGGGGAAAAGTCCCACATGAGAGACCCAACCAGAAAATGTGGGTCGTCCACTCTTCCGCTACAGTCAGGGTCTGGCTCTGCCTCTTCCTCCTGGGCCCAGGCAGGCCGGCCCGGCGGCCCCCTCCCCGCACAATCGTCAACCAGTCCCAGCACGGTGGATGAGAAAGGGCGGGCTGCAGACAAGGACAGACCTGCTCTGAGTCCTGGCTTCAACCCTTACTGGCTGCATGGCTTTGGGTGAGCAACTTCTCCTCTCTGAACCTCAGTCTCTTCATCTCAAAGTGGGGGATAATGGGATAACACCGCACGTGTTGCGGTGACCTGGGTGCAGCTTCTGTGAAGCAGCAGGTAGAGGGCCTGACCCAAAGGAGACGCTAGGAAATGGGGGCTGGTCTCACGGGCTCAGTGACAGGCGCACAACAGGTCCCAGACGCCCCTGCTTCCTGCTCCACCGCGCGGTAACGTGGGCTGTGCGGCACGGGAGGTACCCTGGTGGCCACAGGCCACCAGGCAGGGCCCCATCTTCTCCCATGCTGCCCCCGAAGGTGAAAAGGACTGGTCTCCCCTTGGAGGAGGCAGGACCGTCCTGAGAACGTGGGAGGAGCAGGGTTGTGGGCTGGAGGGCTGGCTGTGGTTGTACAAGGCTAGGACCTGGGCTCCTGTGAAGGGAGTGGCCTCCCCCCGCAGAGGAAACACAACGATCTAGCGGCCCCTTATGTCTAAGGACAGCAAAGGACAAGGCTGGGAACGGCCAGAGTCAGAAAGGACTGTGCCCGGCACTGGACGGGGGACAGCGCGTCTTCCCGAGTGGCCGAAGGGAACCAGTAGGAGAGGGGGGCCTGGTGGCAGGGCCCTGAGGAGCATCTTCCTTTCATTCGTTTGCTCATTCATTCACCTGAGGCTACTGCCCTTCTGTGTGCAGGCAGGTGCAGGAGCTGCAAAGCAGGTTGCCAGAGTTATGGCCCACCCCCGGGCTCACAGCCTCAAGGAGAGGAGAATCCCGTCAACACCTCTTTTCTCCGTGACAACACCCCCAAGAGCACACGGCTGGCAGCAGGGCACCTCCACCCCATGTGAGATTGCTGCTCGAAACCTCAGAAATGATGCCTGAAGCGCAGTTTCTCATCCCCCCACCTCTCAGCACACAAAGCACCCACTCCCGTCTGACTTGGTGAAACATTCAGACCGTAAAGGCGTCTGGGTCTGCAGCAACCCAGATGATGCAAACCCCACGCAAAGGAAGAACAACTTGGGGGCCACAAAACTGTGATTTATGTCGGAGGCCTGACTCTTGGGACTCCATCCAAGGCTGGATGTCCCATCAGGACCCCAGAGCCCTTACACATCTCTGCATCCGCTTGCACACCTGCAGAGACAGGGATCTCACGCCCTCACAGGCAGCCTTGAGCAACAGAAAGTGCTTCCTCAATCTGTCTCACCGTGGTTCCTCGCCATGGGTCCCAGGGGGCGGTGGCAGAAGGAAATGCCTAGCGTGTTTAGGGCAGCCCTGGCACTGCTGACACTCAGGTGGGTCCTCCTCTGTGGGGGGCCGTCCTGGGCACTGTGGGGGGTTGAGCAGTTTCCCTGGCCCCGCCCACTGGATGTCCCACCCCCAGGTTTGACAACCGCCTAAACCAGTGGAGACCCTCTGGTTTAGGGAACTCCTTAGGGGGAATAGTTGCTTCCCCCCTCTCCCCCAGCTTGAAAGACTAGCACTGACCTCTCAGCTGCTCAGCCCTTCTGTAAGTGCAGAGAGACAGACAGACAGACAGACATGCCCCAACCCTCATCTTTCCCTCCTCCTCCCCCCACCATCCTTCCACCCCTCCCCCCAGCGGCCCCTCCTCACTGTGGGACCCAGTGCAAATACAGCCTGACCCCCTTCCTGCGGTGGCTGTCATGCCTGGTAGGGATGAGACCCACCCTGATGGTCAATGGTTCCTGGGCCCATTCTGATCTGGGGAAGGGCATGGGGGGGTCTGGAAAGAATGGTTTGGGGAGGCTGGGGTGTAAGGAGCATACTGGGGGCAGGAAGAGGAAAAGGTGACAAGGCCAGAATGGCAGGCTCCTGGGCTGTGCCCTGGGCGGCTGGTGGCAGGGAGGTGGGGAAGGGACGGGTGGAGGGGCTTGATGAGATGTGCGTCTGCAGGCTGGCGGTGGCGCACTGGGCAGAGGGGGGTGGGAGCAGGGAGACGGGGCCTGCTTGCCCAGGTGAGAATGCAGATGGTCCTGGAAAGATGGGGGGGACGGAAAGGAGGGACCCAGGTGAGGCTGGGGGAAGTAAGGGGGGGGAAGGGCAGGTCTGTGGAAAGAGCAACCTTTTCTGGATGCACCGCAGGACACCCAGGAGAGGATCTACTGGCTGCTGGCCGCGTGGGCCTGCAGTCAGGAGCCAGACTTGGGCATCAGCAGCAAATGAGGACAGGAAGCTAAGGGCGAGGAGCAGGCCACCAAGGACTGCATGCAGAGGCATCTGAGTCCCGATTAAACAGCAGGGCCGCCCCACAAGAAACTGTGCCCGGCTGTTCCTAGCAGCTCCATTCGCAATATGCAGAAGGTGCCAACGGCCCAAGGGCCCCCCAACTGGTGGACAAACACAATACGGCCCATCCATACAACGGAATACTATCCAGCCACAAAAAAGGGAGGACACGCTGCAACGTGAACAAACCTTAAAGATGCGATGCTCAGTGAGAAAAGCCAAACATGAAAGGCCACATACTGTATGATTCCATTTATATGAAACGCCCAGAACAGGCAAAGCCAGAGAAACAGAGTGGTTAGTGGTTGCCAGGGGCCGAGGAGGGGATGGGGAGTGACTGCAGATGGAGATGCTCTAAACTAGATGGTGGTGATGCATGCACAACCTTGTAAATACACTGAAAACCCCCAACTGTACAACTTAAATGAGTGAATTGTGGAATACAATAATTATATCTGAGGAAAGCTGTTACCAACAAAAATAAATAAGATGATAAAAGGAGGGCGAGTGAAGGACGAAGGGGGAAGCACAGGAAGTCAGGCGAGTGGGTTCCATGTTCTACTTATTTTTTTTACGACTCACAGTAGTCAGATGACTAAAGGAAACAAGGCCGGGAGGGTGCACAGCACGTTCTCTCCTTCTATTCACACCTGAGGACACTGAGGCAGGAGAGAGTAGTCACCTGCCAAGAACACAGGACATGCTGGTCAGGCGACCAACGTCCCGTCAAGACTGTCAGTGCCACATTCGGGGGGCTCCGGTTGCGCGCCTGTCCCCTGACTTAAACACTCCCTGCCTGCACCAGGCAGGCTCCGAAGCGGCCAAAGCCTGGGGTAGGCCAGTGCGGGGTGGGCAGGGCCGTGATCAGTGGAGCTGACGAGCAAGAAGCCACTGGGGCCTGTGAGGAAGCGTAAGTCAGACCACAGGGAGCTCTTGGGGCAGAAAAGGGGGAGCCAAATACTCCCTTCCCAGCTCTGCCAACCCCCAGGACCGGCCAGGACCCCCGCATTCTACAGCTCCAGCCTCGCCGGGCCCTATGCAGTGTCTGGGGATGGAGTCCCTGTACTCACAGGCCTCCCGGTCAGGCTCTAGTCCAAGATCTCTCCCCCTTGGCACTGTGGACATTCAGGACCAGATCATCCTATGTGGGGGACCATCCTGGGCGCTGCGGGGTGTGGAGCAGCACCCCTGGCCCCCACGCCCTCGATGTCAGGAGCAGCCCAGTCATGACAACCACAGATGTCCCCAGACATCACCAGTATCCCCAGTTGAGAACCTCTGCTCTAGAAGAGAAGGATTACAAGGGTGCTGCAAGTTGGCTGCTTTCTTAAAGACCAAGTTCCTTGATGCCAGCCGGAAGTCCCCAGGATCGACCCTCCAGACTGAATGACTTTGGATCCTCATCTGTCTCAGTAACACTGAGCGAAAGGTCCCACAACCAACCCCACTCGGGGCCTCCCCAAACCCAGAAGTCCTGGATATACAAAACCTGCCCCAGTCAGAGGCCCCAAAATCTACGAATGGCAGGAGACAGAGGACCTGGTGTGAAAATCGATGCAGACCCGCTTCTGAAGACTCATCAGGCTCCGAGGTCCTCCTTGCCCAGCCCCAGACAGATAGCACCACCCAGGGCACAGATTCTGAGATCGTCCTGGGAAATGGTCACGGTGGCACGCTGGCCAGCACAGTCACGTGAGACGCGGCCCCCCGGCCACAGCAAAGCAACTGTCCTTTGAACCAAGAGCTGTCCAAGGACCAGAGCCCCGGCGTTTGGAGGCGGAGGAGCCTGCATCCTTAACACAACCCTCTTGGAGCAATCCAACCTCACTCACTATGCAAAGCACAGCTGGGCGGCCACCACACCTGCTTCCACTCTCAGGTTCAGAAGAAAAGCCGGCTCAGCATGGCCAAAACAGAAGGGGTCCTCGACATCAACAGTCATGACGGCCCACGAGACATTCTGCCCATAAATGGGCCAGGGGGACAACATGTACCCGCCGGCTGCATGAGGTCTGCGTGGACAGTTTTTCTTTAGGTAAACTGTCCTTGTTCCAAGTATGCTAAGAAGCGGCGGGGACCGGGGTGAGGGGGGTCGAGGAGAGTGGGGTGCAGCCTCACCAGCTAAAGGCATGAGGTCATCGCTTAGTGGACTGGGGGTGGGGGGATCTAGTTCTCAGTTTGAGAGGCACCTTGAACCAAGGGATGACTTGAGGGGAAAGAGAACAGGGAAAAACCAAACGGGTTTAGGCTGGACAGCTGCACAACAGTGGGACTCAGGCTTTGAACTGGGGGTAGGTCTGGACAGTGCAGGACCAATGGGAGGTGGGGGTCAGTTTTTAGCAGGGGAAAACGGCTGTGACGGCGTGACTGTGCCACACTTGCGGGATCCGGGGTGGCCGGGCTAGTGCTTGTTGGAAGACCCAGAATGGTCCCGGATTGGAGGGCAGTTGGGCACCACCAGGCGGTCACATTTTGGGGAGGTCAGTGGTGAGATGGGAGCGCTGGATTCTGGGTGGGTCATGGCCAGAATGGGTCAAGCCGTAAGGGTGCGGGGAGCAGAAACCAGACGGGCTGGGAGCCAGTGGGGCACTTATGTATTCAAAACTCGTCGCCTAACTGCTTCCGTGTGCCAGGAGCAGAGAGGGGCGCGGTGAGCACAATGGGGCGCCCATACGGGCAGGGCCTCCGCACCTCACCCTGGCTGTTCCAGGGTCCACGAACCTCAGATTGTATTTTATCCGGGCGGGGGGCGGGGGCTGGTCCGAGACGGAGAGAGTTGTGACAGCTGGGGCGGGGAGTTTCAATTTGGGCAGGCCCCAGCTGTATGGTGTGAACTTGAGAGACCCGGGATTGACAGGCCAATGATGAAGAACACAGATTAGGGCGTGGGCCTGCCGTTCTGGGGAACAGAGTGGGGAGTCCCCCGGTTTGGGGCGGGGAGCGGTCAGAGCTCAACCTGCTCATTACAAAAGGATAGGGACGCTGACCGCGCGGGGAGGTGACGGCCTGCAGGTGGCTCGGCTTGCGGAGGTCACGCAGGGCCTGCTCTATGGGGAGGCTCGGACGTGGGGGTTAGGACGGGAGATGGGATGCTGAGGTCACCCGGGCCTAGCTCGGCTTGCGGGGCGGCCCGCCGGCGTCCGGCCGGCTCCCGAGGGGTGGGGGGGGGGCCTGAGCTCGGGGGCGGCTGGCCGGGCCGCCGGCTCGGTTTCGGGGGCCGGGCAGGCCCGCGCCGCTGCCAGGCCCGCCCGACTCGGGGGTCGCGCTCGGGTCCAGGGGGCGGGTCCCCAGACCTCGGCCGCCTCACCTGGCTCGCTCCCGTCGCCCGTCGCCCGTCGCTCGCTGCTTCCGCCGGCCCCGCCTCTCCCGGCGCCGCGCCGCGCCCGCCTCCGCTGAGCGCAGCTACGCCGCGTCCGGCCGCGGCCGCCGCTGACGGGATCCCGGGCTCCCCGCTCCTTAATATGGCGTCGGTCGCGGCTCCGCGCCCTCCGGCACCCTCCTCCGGGCGCGCTCCCGCGGCCGGCCCCGCCCCCGCGCTGCGTGCCGCCGTCCCGCCCCCGCGCGCCGGGGCCTCGGGTCCGCGTCCCGCCCCGCCCACCCCGCGCAGCTGTGCCTGCTCGCGGCGGGCATCTCGGGACGACGTGACGTAGCCCGCGATTCGAATCAATACAGTAAGCGTGGTGCCACGGGTTGCCCAGGGCAACCGCGCGGGAACAGGATCCGCGGCCCGCGAAGGCGACTACGTGGGAATCCGGGGGAGTGGCTCCTCTCAATTTAGAGAGTTGTTCTTAGCAGGGGACGGTCGCAGAAACAGGTACCCCTGGGCGAACCCACACCGCAGTGACGGTGTCACACCGCGTGATAAGCGCAGGTGAGACCCACAACAGGTGCATGTGAGGGTCGTGCAAACCCCACTGCCTACTGAAACACATTCACTCATTCAACAGGTTGGAAAAGAATTTCCAGACACAAGGCAGAATGTAAAAAAGACAGAATTTATTAAAGGGAAGGGTCGCTGCCAGAACAGCGGGATGACTTTCTGATAGGGAGAGCTGACCCCTACCACGGGTTACTTGTTTTTTGTTTTTTTTTTTTTTGCGGTACGCGGGCCTCTCACTGTTGTGGCCTCTCCCGTTGCGGAGCACAGGCTCCGGACGCGCAGGCTCAGCGGCCATGGCTCACGGGCCCAGCCGCTCCGCGGCATGTCGGATCTTCCCGGACCGGGGCGCGAACCCGTGTCCCCTAGCATCGGCAGGCGGACTCTCAACCACTGCGCCACCAGGGAAGCCCACTTGTCTGTTTTTATAGCCAGGGAACAAAGGAACTTGCGAGTCATCTGATTGGGTAGGGTATGCATACTTCCAGTGTGCAGAGTCGGGGAAGAACAGGACAAATACCCTTCCTTATATGGGACGGGAAAGGAGCAGGGCAGAATGCCTGGGAGGGCTAAAAGATGTAATGGTTGCTACGTGACAGAGTGATGAGTCCCGTAACTCTCTGTTCCGGCGATGTTGGCCCTCTGAGTTTATCTTGTTCTTTGTCCTTGGAGGACCACATTTCTCCCTCTTTAAATAAGCAAATAAAACAGCAATCCTCCTTTAACATTGCACCGGTCCCACCTCGGTTAGCTGTAAGTCTAAAACTCTCCTATTCTGTACAACCACTCCTGCTGGAGTATTTATTTGTTCTCGTAGAGTGTTAATTTGAGCTGCTAGGTTGACAATCTGTTGTGTGAGTTCGAGAGAGCTGTCGGGCAGTGACAATAGAATTTAGAAGTCCAGCTGAGCCCGTTCCTATCCCAATGATAATCCCTAGGGCTGGTATTACAGTGAGGGTTGCCTGCTTTTGTTTATGTGATTGAGAGTATAACGGAAGCAGGATACGGTCACCGATAAGGGTAAGGTTAGGAATAATGTATGCAAGGGTACAGGTCCCCATTCAGTTGGCTGGAAGGCATAAATAAGCATTGGATCAGCAAAGTAAATAGGTGATGATTTGTAGGGTCTAAGCAGATGTCTAAAGTGATATTGAAGTAGGGTTTTCCTAAATGAGTACGGGAATGTTCTATGCCCCCATAGGTGGTAGCTAAAGTCATTCCAGCTAAAGGGGAGAGGCAAACAATCTTTGAGGAACGGGAAAAAAGTTATAAGCCCAGTTAAAAGAAGGAATAGTAGGGTTCCACCCTATGTCGTAGTACTCGGGTGTCTTGAGTTTTCTGTAGTCTTCTTGTTTAATATTAGAGGGTTGGAACAAAAACTTGTGGTTCTGATACGGGCAACTTGGGGATGGGGTGGGGCAGATGGAGGTCCCAAAATAGCTAGCCTGTGTCCAATCGGTGGTAACATTGGGAGGTTTTGGGAAGTAAATGCTGTAGAAAGGGGAATCAAAATTGTTAAGTATGGGGATAGTTTGTTTTGTCGTCAGTTACGAGGGAAACCCATGTTTGGGTAGGGGAAAGGGTGAACGTATGATTACAGGCCTGGGAAATATTGAGGAATTTACCTACAGGGGGCCCTGGTCGAGAGAGAGAGGATACACGTAGAGGAGCTGGTTGTGCCATAGAGACTGAGAATATGGGCCTTTGAAGGTTATAGTGAGGCCTCTGATGTATGTGGTTGAGAAGTATATGGTCCACTGTAGGTTTTCTAGAATTGACGGCCCATCCTGGTCTATTGAAATATGAGAGGGCTAAATAGGATTCAAGTTGGTTCCATTCATCTGGTGGAATGGGAATTGCCTTTAGGCCGTACTGACGGGAGACAGTGGTACACATCCAACAGTTTCTGTATGAACCTGGTGAAGACTGGTTGAGGAGTCTGAGGGCTTCCTGAACTGGCAGTAGATACGGGTGACGACTGTATGTATGCACAGGAAGGGAAAAAGGGAGAAGAATCAGAACGGTTTTTAGGAGGCTATGTTTAAGTATTGATAAAGTTGGTCCAGGGTATAATCTTGAAAGTCTCCTTGGAGGGTTTCGTCCCATGCTAACTGATATATGTATTGTCGTTGTTGGGTTGGGGTTAGATTCAACAGATGGGGGTTTTGGAGGTTTGTGTCTTGTCATAAGGAGCAATAAAATCAGAGTGCTGGGGCAGAAGTCCAAGGCCAGTCGGAGGGAGGCGAGGGGAAGGTTACACTGAGGAGTTGGCTCATAGCGCACATTTAGATTAGGAGCGGATGGTGTGGGTGGAATTAGAGTTATGCCACCTTTGGGATATTTGAGTTAAGACAAAAATACCAAGAGGTGGTTCCACAGGAGTAGAACAGAATAACCCATGGCAGGGGAAAAGCCTAGAAAAAGAAAAGGAGGGTGACAAGATTAAAAAATCAGGCTATCGAGGCTTGAGGGTTCGGGGGGCATCACCTGTCTTTTGAAGAGAAAGTGGAGGCTGTCCAAAGGCTTGCGACTACAGGAGGCATCTGGTGAATCACTGGTGGATTGAGGATTCTTGTCCTCTGGAGGAGGGGCTGCCTTTAGTCATGACACATGGATCCAAGTGTAAAGCCTTGTATTTTGGCAGCTGTTGGGGTGGCCAGCAGGGCTTGGTATGGTCCTGTCCACACTGCTTCGAGTGGTCTCCGTTCCTGTGCAAGGGTCTTAACATATACCCAGTCGCCTGCATATAAGTGGGGAGTGGTTTCTGAGAAATTGGGATCTGGCTTAGGACTATTTTGGTCCTGGTATTCCCAGATATTCTTCAGTCAATCCTAACGTTGGGAGATACTGTACTAAATAGTGGGTCTCTGGATCGCCCAGCAGCGATCTTCCACAGATTTCATAAGGACTTATATGAGGCCTGGCCTTTGGAGTGATCTGCACTCTTAAGAGAGCAATAGCAAGAAGGGTGACCCATGTCTGGTGTGTCTCTATTGCTTAGATATTTCTTGAGGGCTTGATTGGCTCTTTCTACCTTGCCTGATGCCTGAGGGCGCCAAATGAAGATAGTAACTGATTTGGAGGGCTTCGCTGATGCCTTGGGTCAGACCTGAAGTAAATGCAGGGCCACTGTCCGATTGTAATGAGCGTGGCATTCCAAACCAAGGTACGATACGTTCCATGAGGGTAGTGGTAACCTCGGATGCTCTGTCTTAGTAGGGAAGGCCTCTATCTACCATGACTAGGAGATACCTGAAGCCTTTACAAGGGGGCATGTGGGTGAAATACATCTGCCAATCTTCCCCTGGTTGGTTCCCCTGCCTTTGAATTGGATGGAACAGTGGTGGGGGTGTTTATAGCCCCTTCTTGGTTGGCCTGGTGACAGACCGGACAGGCCCGGGATATAGATTGGAGGGTTGAGAGGATTCCTTTTCCTGTGAATATTGTCCCCACCAGTCTGAAGAGGGATTTGGCTCCTAAATGGGTAGGCTGCTAAAGGTGCTTTAGAATCGTCCATTGGGAGGCTTCTAGTAAAAGAAGTTTGGTGTCTGGGCTCTGGAGCCACCCTTCAGGGGTTAGAGTGAACCCACGGTTTCGTCCCTCTTTAAGTTCTGATGGTGAATACCATGGTGGTGAAGGGTCTAAACTTTGCATCAGGAGAGCCTGTAGGCCATGTTGGGGGGCCTTTGGCTTCCCTATCTGCTATATTATTTCCTTTGGTTATGTCCCACAGGTCCCTCTGGTGTGCCCTGCAGTGGATGATAGCTAATTCCTTAGGGGATTTTATGGCCTCTAACAGGTCCAGGATTTCTGGTCCATATTTGATTGGGGCATTATGTGTGGTCAGTAGGCCCTTTCCTTCCAAATGGCCGCATGAGTATGGACTACATGGAAGGCATATGCTGAGTCTGTGTAAATGTTAATTTGTAGTCCTTTTTCCAGTTGGAGAGCTCTAGTTAGTGCTATAAGCTCTGCTTTCCGGGCAGAGGTAGTTGCCCCATGGAGTGGGCCTGACTCTATCACCTCTGTTAAACTGACTATTGCATATCCCAAAACCTTTCGACCTTCTCAAATGAAACTACTGCTGTCTGTAAACCGTTCTGCATCTGGGTTGGGTAAAGGGGTGTCCTGTAGATCTGGCCTAGCACTGTAGGCATGATCAACAACTTCTAAACAGGAATGTAGTAGAGGGGTGTTGGGATTTGGGCTGGGCAAGAGAGTGGCATGGTTTAGAGTGGTACAAGGCTTGACTGATATTTCTGACCCCTCTAAGAAAAAAGCTCGATTTTTTCTTTTTTTTTTTTAATTTTTGGCTGTGTTGGGTCTTCGTTGCTGCACACGGGCTTTCTCTAGTTGTGGTGAGCAGGGGCTACTCTTCGTTGTGGTGCGCGGGCTTCTCATTGAGGTGGCTTCTTTTGTTGCGGAGCATGGACTCTAGGCGTGCAGGCTTCAGTAACTGTTGCGTGCGGTCTACACAGTTGTGGCTCGTGGGCTCTACAGTGCAGGCTCAGTAGTTGTGGTGCACGGGCTTAGTTGCTCCATGGCATGTGGGATCTTCCCGGACCAGGGCTCGAACCCGCGTCCCCTGCAATGGCAGGCGGATTCCTAACCACTGCGCCACCAGGGAAGCCCCAGCTTGACATTTTTGGATTCTACTATCTGAAATTCAACGGAATGCCTTGGAATTAAGGACATCCATGACCTGGTGCGGAGTGTCAATAGTAAGCGGTTGTCCTGTTGTCAGTTTGGAGGCTTCTTCTGTTAGTAGTACCGCAGCAGCTAATGCCCTTAGACAGGGAGACGATCCCTGAAATGTCAAGTCTAAGGTTTTAGATAAGTAGGCCACTGGGCACTAAGATGGTCCCAAGGATTGTGTCAACACTCCCAGAGCTACCCCCATTTTCTCATGAACAAAGAGAGAGAAGAGTTTTGTTAAGTCTGGTAAGCCTAGGGCCGGGGCGTGACTAGGGCCTTCTTTATTTGTTTAAAGGCTGCCTCCATTTCAGGAATCCATTTAAGAGTGAGATCTTCTGGTCCTCTAAGAGCCTCATAGAGAGGCTTAACTAACAGGCCATAAATAGGGATACAAATTCCGCAGAAGCCTGCCAACCTAAAAAGGTTTTAAGCTGTTGTTTAGTAACTGCCATGGCCAATTAGGGCGTGGGCCTGCCGTTCTGGGGGGACGGAGTGGGGAGTCCCCCGGTTTGGGGCGGGGAGCGGTCAGAGCTCAACCTGCTCATTACAAAAGGATAGGGACGCTGACCGCGCGGGGAGGTGACGGCCTGCAGGTGGCTCGGCTTGCGGAGGTCACGCAGGGCCTGCTCTATGGGGAGGCTCGGACGTGGGGGTTAGGACGGGAGATGGGATGCTGAGGTCACCCGGGCCTAGCTCGGCTTGCGGGGCGGCCCGCCGGCGTCCGGCCGGCTCCCGAGGGGTGGGGGTGGCCTGAGCTTGGGGAAGGCGGGCCGGGCCGCCGGCTCGGTTTCGGGGGCCGGGCAGGCCCGCCCGGCTCGGGGATCGCGCTTGGGTCCAAGGGGCGCGTCCCCAGACCTCGACCGCCTCACCTGGCTCGCTCCCGTCACCCGCTGGATCCGCCAGCCCCGCCTCTCCTGGCGCCTCGCCGCGCCGCGCCCGCTTCTAGTAAGGGCGGCTACACCGCGTCCGGCCGCGTTCGCGGCTGACCGTAACCCGGGCTCCCCGCTCCTTAATATGGCGTCGGTCGCGATTCCGCGCCGTCCGGCGCCCTCCGGCGGGCGCGCTCCCGCAGCCGGCCACGCCCCCGCGCCGGCGCGCTGCGTGCCCCGGCCCAGTCCCCGCTCCGTGCGGCTGCGCCTGCGCGCCTCAGGCGTCGCTGGAGGACGTGACGTAGCCCGAGATTCGAATCAATACAGGAAGCGTGGCGCCATGGGTTGCCCAGGGTAACCGCGCGGGAACAGGATCCACGGCCCGCGGAGGCGGCTACGTCTGAATCTGGGGGGAGTGGCTCCTCTCAGTTTAGGGTGTCGTTCTTAGTAGGGGACGGTCGCAGAAACAGGTACCCCTGCGCAGACCCACACCGCAAGGATGTAGTCACACCGCGTGATAAGCGCAGGTGAGACCCACAACAGGTGCAGGTGAAGGTCGTGCAAACCCCACTGACTACTGAAACACATTCACTCATTCATTCAACAAACACTGCGTTCCTATGAGTGCTCCTCCAGGCCCTCCAAGCAGGGAACAAAACAGATAAAAATCTCTGCTCAGGGGCTTCCCTGGTGGCGCAGTGGTTGAGAGTCCGCCTGTCGATGCAGGGGACAAAGGGTTCGTGCCCTGGTCCGGGGAGATCCCACATGCCGCGGAGCGGCTGGGCCAGTGAGCCATGGCCGCTGAGCCTGCGCGTCTGGAGCCTGTGCTCCACAACGGGAGAGGCCACAACAGTGAGAGGCCCGCGTACCGCAAAAAAAAAAAAATCTCTGCTCAAAATATGGACAAAGGATCCAAGCGGACATTTCTCCAAAGAAAATAATGGCCAATTCATGAGAAAATGGTCACCACCTGTAGTCCATGGAGAAATGCAAATCAAAACCACAGAGCTACCACTTTAGCCTACTGGATGGATGTGATTTAAAAAATAATAATAAAAATAAACACCCCATCACCCCAACCCAGGAAAATAAGTGTTGACAAAGACGTGGAACCCTCATACATTGCTGTGGGATTGTAAAATACGGAAGCGACTATGGGAACACTGGCTGTTACCCATAAAGTTATATGTAGAATTACCAGATGGCCCAGCTATTCCACTCCTACAGTTGGAGATCTGTGTGAAAACTAGTAAACAGAAACCTCATTTAAAATGGAGTAGGGAGTTCCCTGGAGGTCCAGTGGTTAGGACTCGGAGCTTTCACTGCTGTGGCCTGGGTTTGATCCTTGGTCAAGGGACTAAGATCCTGCAAGACGCACCTCACAGCCAAAAAAAAAAAAAAGTGGAGTCAGGAAGCCAGAATGGGGCATTCTTAATTCCTACTGTAACTGAGCAGGACGCTATGGAGGCTTCCCGGAACAGACACACACACCCCCCACCTCCATGTCCTCCGCCTGCCTCCTTTTTTGTTGTTGTTTTTAAATATTTATTTATTGGGCTGCGTCGGATCTTAGTTGCGGCATGCAGTGCGCGGGCTTCTCCAGTTGCAGTGTGCAGGCTTCTCTCTAGTTCTGGTGTGTGGGCTCTCTAGTTGTGGCATGCAGGCTTAGTTGCCCCGTGGCATGTGGGATCTTAGTTCCCCGACCAGGGATCGAACCCACGTCCCCTGCATTGGAAGGCAGATTCTTAACCACTGGACCACCAAGGAAGTCTCTGCCTGCCTCTTGTCTGTAGAAGAACTTTAGCCTTCTAGGTCTTCCCCAAGTTCAAAAGAGTAAATTTTATCAGAAGTGAGAAAATGCAGAAAGGAAGGAAAACAGTCAAGCAAGACAAAATAATAATATTTTAGCCATTAAACAAAGTCAAGGACTTTTAGTTCATCCTCAAGGGCTATAGATGATATTCTGAGCCATGTCCTTTGAGCTGTTTTGCAGATACTGAAACCCCCACCAGGTGGAAGAAGTTAACTGCATGATGCCCACAAGCACGTAGACCCCACACCAGTTGGAATCAGAAGGCTGATGATGTTGACTCCCAGTTACCTCACCATCAACCAATCAGAAGAATGTCCATGAGCTGATCACACACCCCACAAACCCTCTCCCTTACCCTGTCTTTAAAAACCTTTTCCTCCTACACAGTTGGTGGGAATGTAAGTTGTTGGTACAGCTCCTATGGAAAACAGTATGGAGGTTCCTCAGAAAACTAAAAATAGAATTACCATGTGACCCAGCAATCCCACTCCCGGGAATACCTGGGCAAAACTATAATTCAAAAAGATACATGCACTCCTATGTTCATAGCAACACTGTTCCCGATAGCCAAAACGTGGAAATAACTTAAACTACAGTCTGAACCCCCAGTTTTCTCCAATGGACTTTTGTTTATAACAACCCATCAACAGCTGAATGGATAAAGATGTGGTACAGACATACAATGGAATACTACTCAGCCATAAAAAAGAATGAATGAAATAATGCCATTTGCAGCAACATGGTTGCAACTAGAGATTCTCATACCAAGTGAAGTAAGTCAGAAAGAGAAAGACAAATACCATATCATATCACTTACATGTGGAATCTAAAATATGGCACAAATGAACCTATAAATAAAATAGATAAAAAACAAGGACCTACTGTATAGCACAGGGAACTATATTCACTATCTTGTAATAACCTATAATGGAAAAGAATCTGAAAAAGAATATATATGCATAACTGAAAAAAATAATATAGATACATACACATAGATGTATATATATAACCAAATCACTTTGCTGTTCACCTGAAACTAACACAACATTATAATTCAAGTATACTTGAATTAAAAAAAAAAAAAAGGCAGCAGAGCCTCAGAACCGAAGGTGGGTGGTGTTTTGGGCTCAGCACAGACTGCTCTCTTGCTATCAGTTCCCCGCAAGCCTGAAGGTTCAAGATTCCAAGTTCTCGGACATACACAGGCCCGGCTTTTGGGTGTGGCTTCCCATATCTGCTTCCTGCACCCCTGCGTCTATCTCCACTCACTCCCAGAGCATCCTTGGGCCCGATCACACCTGGCACACTGCCCTGAAGCCTTCCAGAGTCAACACAGCGCCCAGGGTAGTCCTGTGTGGACATTAGTCTGAGCCACCAAACGTGGTCCAGATGGCGGCCCTGTGAGCCAGGCAGGTCCACTGTAAAGCCAGTTCTCTGGGGTCAGCTTTCCAACACACAGGAAGACAATAGAAAAGTAACACACTACTATGTATAAGATAGATAACCATCAAGGACCTACTGTAGAGCACAGGGAACTCTACTCAATATACTTCAAAAAAATATTTATTTATTTTATTATTTATTTATTTAGGCTGTGCCGGGTCTTAGTTACGGCCCGTGGGATCTTTAGTTGCAGCATGTGGGATCTATTCCCCGACTAGGTGTCGAACCCGGGCCCCCTGCATTGGGAGCGTGGAGTCTTAACCACTGGACCACCAGGGAAGTCCCTCTACTCAATATTCTGTGGTAACCTATATGAGAAAAGAACCTAAAAAAGAATGGAAATAGGTGTATGTATAACTGAACCTCTATGCTGAACACCTGAAACTGACATTGTAAACCAACTATACCCCAATAAAATTTAAAAAAAGAAAAGAAAAGTAACAATAATCGGGATGTCGGCTCCATGAGGCCAGAGATGGTCTGTTCGTTTTCTGCCCTCTGTCCCAGGACAGCGCCTGCCACATAGCAGATAATAGATATTTGCAAGATGAATAACTGAATGTTTAAACCAGCAGTTGGCCTATCCAAGTGACTTCTTTGCTGTGCGTGGCATGTTGATGCTTTTCATCAATCGCCCTCATGTTTTAAAGGGGAGATTGCATGTAAAATCAACTGCTGCCTGGCTTCCCTTAAAAATAGAACATCTAGGGAACTTCCCTGGTGGTCCAGTGGTTGGGACTCCATGCTCCCAATGCAGGGAGCTCGGGTTCAATCCCTGGTCAGGTAACTAGGATCCCACATGCCACGTGGTGTGACCAAAACATAAATAAAGATTTAAAATTAAAAAAAAAAAAAAAGGAACATCTGGCCACAAAGGGCAATGACTGGCTGGAGAGGGGTGGCAGCCACCCATAGAAGGAGCCTGGGTGCCCCAGGCCCCCGTTATGTTTGATTCACCCCCTTATGCTTCTTGCCTGACCCAGAAAGCAGGAGATGGCTGAGAACAGGACCCTGAGTAGTCAGGCGAATTCTGTCTCCTGATCAAAGTGACCACCTTGTGAAGGCTGCCAGCTCACCCTGAAGGGGCTGCTGTCACATCCCTAACAGATGTCAAAATAAAATAGTACAGTAAAAAGAATTCAAGCAGCACAGGGAGGTGTAAGATTTAAAGTAAGTACTCTGGGTAAATTGTTGGCCATTTTTCAAAAATTTTACCCATATGTAATTTACATATCTAAATCCATTTATGTAAATGAGATCACATTATTGATGCTGTGCCTTGCTCTCTTCACTTTTTGGAAGTACATCTTGGACCACTTTTCATACAACGTGGGTAGATCTTCCCATCCTTTTGTAGGTCTCAAACCCATGTCCCCTGCATTGGAAGGCAGGTTCTTAACCACTGCGCCACCAGGGCAGCCCTTTTTTGCCATTTTAAATAATGTTGCAATGAATACTTCTTTTTTCACTTTTCTTTACACTAGTGTCAGCGAAATTCCTCAAAATGGATTTGCAGACTCAAAGGTTCCGCATTTTAAAAAGTTAAGACACTTTTCAAATGTGTAACTTTGAAATGTTTAAACACTGAGAATAGAAGTAGCCCTCCTTTTCCCTGCCACCTATTTTTCCAACAGTTTATTGAGGAAACTTTCAGATGTACAGAAAAGTTGAAAGAATTTTACAGTGGACTGTCATATGCCCACCGTCCACCTTCTCCAATGAACATTTTACTATATTTGCCTTATTATGTATTTATCCATCCATCAATATATCTCACTTTTTATGCATCTCCAAATAAGTCACACTCATCACATCCATTAGGATGGCTACTATCAAAACAGAAAATAACAAGTGCTGGTGAGAATGTGGAGAAATTGGGATCCTTGAATGTTGCTGCTGGGAATGTAAAATGGTGCAGCTGCTGTGGACAAAGTTCAGCAGTTCCTCAAAAAGTTAAACATAGAACTACCACATGATCCGGAAATTCCACTCCTGGGTATATGCCCAAAAGATTCGAAAATAGGGAATCAAAGAGGTACTTGTACACCAATGTTCAGAGCAGCATTATTTACAATAGCCAAAAGGTGGAGACAATCCAAATGTCCATTGAGGGATGAACAGATAAACAAAATGTGGTCCATTCATGCAATAGGAAGGAAATTAAAAAGGAAGGAAATTGTGATTCACGCGACAACATGATGAACCCTGAGGATAACTATGCTCAGTTGAAATAAGCCAGACACAAAAGGACAAATATTGTTTGATCCCACTTTCTAAGCTTCCTAGAGTAGTCAAAATCAGAGACAGAAAATATAATAGAGGTTACCAGGGCCTGAGGCCACTGTGAATAATGCTTTGATGAACATGGATGCACAATTATCTGAGTCCCTGCTTTCATTTCTCTTGGGTGTAACTAGGAGTGGAATTGCTGGATCATATGGTTGTTCTATGTTTAACTCTTTGAGGAACCGCTATATTCTTTTTTTTTTTGTCCTCTCCCGCTGCGGAGCACAGGCTCCGGACGCGCAGGCCCAGCGGCCATGGCTCACGGGCCCAGCCGCTCCGCGGCACGTGGGATCTTCCCGGACCGGGGCATGAACACATGTCCCCTGCATCGGCAGGTGGACTCTCAACCACTGCGCCACCAGGGAAGCCCCCGCTATAGTCTTTTGACACAATCACTTACAAGCTCTCTTTTCTCTGGCTGGTGGCAGCCAGTGGTGGCTTGGACCTTCAATGGGGGCGATAGATGAGCAAAGTACCTGAATTCCGACTCTATTTCAGAGGCAGAGTTAACAGGACCCTGGATGTCTAGGATGGGGAGGCCAATGGTTCATGGTTGCTCCATCCTTCCTACGTGTCAAAAACCTTGTACTTAGCCTTAACATAACTCTTTCTTCCAAATGCCATGTCCAATCCAGCCACAAATCCTGTTTGCTCCACCTTCATAATTAATCCAGAATCTGAATACTTCTCTCGCCCTTCACCGTCCCTCCTGTCTGTTTTCTACTCACCAGCCTGAATGATCCTGTTAACAGTCAGAGTATGCCATTTCCCTGATTACGACACTCCAGTGGTTTCTCATTTTGTCAGAGTAAAGCCAAGTCCTTCCTAAAACTGCCCACCCCATACACGCACCAACGTGATTATTGTTTCCTCCTTAGCCTGTCACCACCTAATATGTATTTTTACTTATCCTATTACTGTTTGTCTCCTTCAGACAACCAGACTGCGAGGTTGATAAGGGTAAGGGCTGCAGGCCGTCTTGTCCTCAGCGCCCATAAACTATGTGTTAAATGAATGAATAAATGAACGACTGGATCAAGTCCTTGTTTTCATCCCTACCAATCCCGCGTCTAGCCACGCGAGTCCATTGGCCGCGCCCCTGAAACTTACCGCGCCCCAGAGACACTACGCAAGCTGTATCGCTAGGCGGCCCCACCTCCGGGCTGAATCGGCACAAACCATTTCCACTCGTCGTACCGGCTGGGGAGGCCGGAGAAAATCTCTTACAGGGAAAGGATGGAAGTTGCCCTTCCCTTTCCCTGAGGAATGCCATAGACTCCGCCTGATGTGTGATTGTGAGCTATGGCACCGGTGCTAACTCGCCCTTCCGGGCCTCCTCACGCTGCGGAGCCTTTGACTACATTTCCCCCTCGGTGCTGCGTTGGTACCGTCCGGCTCTGTCACGTGGGCGGCAAGATGGCGGCCCCCAGAGCGCTGTAGGAGCGTCGCGGGTGCTGGCAGTGGCGGGAGCAGGCCGGTCCGGTAGGTCCTCTGATCCGGGAGCTCGCTGGGGCGTTCCGGCGGCGGGGGAAACGTGGAGGACGCCTCGTTGGGGGTCCCGGCTCTGGGATTCTTTGGCTGGGGGGATCGAAGGGCTTCCTTCTGACAGGTCCCGGCAGCTCTTCCCCATGAATTCTGGACACTCGGTCTCCCGGGATCTCTTCACTAAAGAGTCAGCACGTGGGGCGGGGGTCCCATGTTGGGCAACCCCTTTCTTGGGGTTCTGGGAGAACCAACCTGTGAGGGGTCCAGTACTGGGGGATCCACATAAACAGAGGAAGAGACACCCAGTTCCTGGGAGTCTCTTCCAAGGAGCGTTGGGGAGCTGGTCGTCGCTGGGGGATCCTGCCGGCAGCCCCGAGGTTTGCCGTGTCGGGGCGACCCCTCTCTGAGGGGCGCGTCTAGTTATCGGAGATCTTTTTTTTTTTTTTTTTGCGGTACGCGGGCCTCTCACTGTTGTGGCCTCTCCCGTTGCGGAGCACAGGCTCCGGACGCGCAGGCTCAGCGGCCATGGCTCACGGGCCCAGCCGCTCCGCGGTACGTGGGATCTTCCCGGACCGGGGCACGAACCCGTGTCCCCTGCATCGGCAGGCGGACTCTCAACCACTGCGCCACCAGGGAAGCCCTATCGGGGATCCTTTTCTTGGGAATTCTTGGTTTAGAAAATCCTCAAGGGGGCGGATTCCCAGATTCTGCCTTGGTTGGGGGCTGATCCCCTCAACCCCATGTCCATACCCCTGTCCCCCTTCCCACTGAAAAATGGGCCTAATATATGGGTAGCGGGCTTCCAGATGTACCCCCTTACTTGTCCTCCTGAGTATAGAGGTGGGTGTTGGGCTCCCTGTGGAGATTTTTTTAAAAATAAATTTATTTATTTTTGGCTGCGTTGGGTCTTCGTTGCTGCGCGCAGGCTTCCTTTAGTTGCGGCGAGCGGGGGCTGCTCTTCGTCGCGGTGTGCAGGCTTCTCACTGCGGTGGCTTCTCTTGTTGAGGAGAACAGGTTCTAGGCGCGTGGGCTTCAGTAGTTGTGGCACGCGGGCTCAGTAGTTGTGTTCCGCGAACTCTAGAGAGCGGGCTCAGTAGTTATGGCGCACGGACTTAGTTGCTCCGCGTCATGTGGGATCTTCCCGGACCACGGCTCGAACCCGTGTCCCCTGCATTGGTAGGTGGATTCTTAACCACTGCGCCACCAGGGAAGGCCCTCCCTGTGGAAATATTTAATACCAGCTCTGGCTTATCAAGTGCCTACTAAGTACCAGCAGTGGGTACTAAGTGCTCTATGAGCATCATTCCATTCACAGCAACTCTGTGATGTCCATGTGCCCTTTACGCCTATTTTACAGATGATACAGTGGTTTATACTGTGTATAAACCACTCAGTACCGTGCCTGGCAGGCAGTGGGTGCCCAATTCATTCAACAATACTTATTGAGTGCCTGCTGCCATAGCGACAGACACTGTGCTGGGCCTTGGGGATACAACAGTGAACAAAATAGTGTGTGTCTCTCCTTTGTGTCTTGAGGGAGGCCCTGCACAGACCGGGATTCATGAGTCCTGGGTGCTGTCAGAACTTGACTTGCTGTGTGACCCCAGACAGGTCACAGCTCATCTGTGTAGAAGAAGGAGTTGGGTCTCCATGGTCCATAATGCCTTGCCAGCTTGCTCACCCCTGGCTTCACTCTTTTGCATGTCACCTCCTTTGATGGTCACCTGTGCGCAGGCAGCTGCACTTCCCCCATTATGCCTGCTCAACCCTACTTACGCCTCTGGGAGCTACAGCCTGCTTGTCAGGTTCACGGAGCATGTCATTGGTCTGGAGGATGGAGCCCAGCCTCAGCTGTGTCCTTGAATCTTAATCCATCTATTCAACATGGCGTTTGTGGTTTAGAGCTTGACTCGGGAGCCTGGCTCTACAAGTGGTTGTGCTTTTGTGTACTTTACTGTACAGTACTGTATAGAGTACAGTAGTACAGTATCTTTATTTCAAGCCCAGGATGTCCGGAAGCAAGCGTAAAAGCAGCGGTGATGTAGCTGGTACTGCTAAGAACCGCCAACCAATAACGCTGGAAACAAAAGTGACAATAATTGAGAGACTGGGGCCAGGCGAAAAGATGGTAGACGTCACTCGTTCTTGTAACATGAATCGTTCAGCCATCAGAACAATTCTAAAGAAGAAGGACAAGATCATGGACATGTGAAATCTGCGATAATACCAAAGAAGCGTGGAAAAATGATGGAGGAGATAGGGAGACTTCTCAATGTCCTTTATTCTTTTGGTTTTTGTGTGTGTGTGTATTATCTGTGTGAAAAGTATTATAAACCTATTACAGTACTCTATAGCCGATTATGTTTGTTGGGTACCTAGGCTAACTTTGTTGGACTTATGAACAAATTGGACTTACAGAAATGCTCTCAGAACGGGAACTCGTTTGTATGTAGGGAACTTCTTGTATAGGCCAGAGGCTCAGAGAGGGAAGGTACCTTAGGGAAGGCCACACAGCAAGTAGGCAGGGTCGGAGCCAGGCTTTGAACCCAGATGGCCAGGCTGGTCAGCAGTTAGGAAACCACCCCCACCCCCGAGGTCCTAACGCTGAAACGCACAAGTCAGCGAGCGGTGAAGGGTGTCTCTCACCTGGCCTCTTGTTTTTCTGCTGCAGGTTCTCGAGCCCACGAGTCCCCTTGTTTAGCCCAAGCCCAGCGGCAGCACCATGGTGACGGAGCAGGAGTTGGAGGGGTTGGGGCAGATGCTGGTGGACCCCCAGAAGCCCCTGCAGGCCCGCTTCCGGGCGTTGTTCACACTGCGCGGGCTCGGGGGTCCAGCAGCCATCTCCTGGATCAGCCGGGCCTTCAGCGACGACTCGGCCCTGCTCAAGCACGAGCTGGCCTACTGCCTGGGTCAGATGCAGGACTCAAGGGCCATCCCCGTGCTGGTGGACGTGCTTCGTGACACCCGCCAGGAGCCCATGGTGCGCCACGAGGCAGGTGAGCGGCGGTGAGGGTGCGAGCTATACCAGGCTGGCTCTGGAAGGGGTGGGCGATAAGCATCCTCCCACGATCTCTGTCCCTGGTCTCAACTCTGCCGCTGCAGCATAAGAGCCACCCTGAACCCCAGTCAACAGATGGGCGTGTGGCCGCCAGCCAGTCCAACTTTATGGGCCCTGAGATTTGAATCTCACATCACTTTTACGCGTCATAAAATGTGATCCTTTTGAATTTTTTCTTTCTTCTTTTTTTTTCTTTTTAAACGGCTCACGGGCTTAGTTGCTCTGTGGCATGTGGGATCTTCCCAGACCAGGGATCGAACCTTGTCCCCTGCATTGGTAGGCAGATTCTTAACCACTGCACCACCAGGGAAGTCCCCTTTTGATTTTTCAAAAACGATTTAAAAATGGAAAAACCATTCTTCGTTCATACAAAGACATATGGTGTCTCTGGATGGTGGCCATGGATGGTCAACCCCTGAGGTCACTCATTCAGTTCGTTCACCGGACGTATTTATGGACTGCCTGCTGTGGGCCAGGCCCTGTTCTCACAAGGGACTCCGACGGCAAACAAGTTGGACTAGAAACATCCTTGGCGGGTCTGTGCAGCCGGGGCTGTGTTTGTATTGATGTATCCAGTGAGCTCATAGCCAGCAGGGGGAATTGTCTCCATTTGATTGTTTTGGGGCCTTTTTAATATTCCCCATGATGATCTCCAGCTATGCCAGGCTGCCCTGGGGACTGCTCAAGATCCCAATCGCTGATGCTGTTGGAGCTCTCCTTACAGAGAATGTTCGACCCCAAACCTCTCTTGTCCCATAAGCGCTGTTAGTTTGAGTGTGTGATTTTGTAGAACACCCAATCATGTTATGGTGGAAACACTTATGTAAGTGCTAAGGAGGAAAATAAAGCCATGGGCGGGATGGGGGTGCTGGAGGTGTTGCCTTTTTTTTTTTGGCCTCGCCACGGGGCATGTGGGATCCCAGTTCCCCGACTAGGGATCAAACCCGTACCTCCTGCATTTGACACACAGAGTCTTAACCACTGGACCACAAGGGAAGTCCGGTGTTGCCATTTTTAATTGGTGGTTACCAATTAAAAGACCTAAGTGGAGTAAGGGAGTTATCTAGGTAGATGTCTGGGGAAAGGTGCTCCAGGTAGCGGGCACAGCCTTTGCAAAGGCCCTGAGGCAGGATGGTGCTGGTCTGCTGACCCTCCTTGCCCGCAGTACAACTTAAAAACCTCCACCAGGTTTTCAGGGCTCCCCTTGATGGGCTCGACTCAGCCAACTGTTCTTGGCTCCTTGCCACCCGTGTTCCCAAGTTGTAATGACACGCTTGTCTGTGTCTCCCCTCTAGGCTGTGAGCTCTGGGAGTGCGGGCCGGGGCGGGGTCTGAGTCTGGTTCCAGCAAAGCCTGATTTCTGGGGAAGGGACTCTAACTGGCACAGCTTCAGGGCTGGACCAGCTCCAGCTCCAAACCTCAGTGGCTGGAGCGGCCCGCAGGATACAGGCAGAGCGATGGGGAGGGGCATCACGGAGGAGGCGTTGGTGCTGGTTAGCGCCTCTCCACCCGCCGAGGCATTCAGGGTGTTTCCCAGCCAATCAACATGAGCCCTCTACCCCATTCTCAGGGGAGGCCCTGGGAGCCATTGGGGACCCAGAGGTGCTGGAGATCCTGAAGCAGTACTCCACCGACCCTGTCATCGAGGTAACGCAGCCCCTCCCCCACCCCCCTCCGTGCTTCGGGCCCAGGAAGCGGCCTCAGACCCTGTGCCTGGTTGCCAGGGTAGCCACCCGGCCCAGGGATGCCGAGAGAGGACCACTGCCCCACTCACGGTTTGTCATCACCTTTAGGACAAAATCCCAAGCCCGCAGGCCCCAAGTAGTCTGGCCCGGCCACCTCAGGTCATCTCTGTTGTTGGCTCTTCCCTGACGGGTCCGGCACATCCTGCCTTGGGGCCTTTGCACTGGCTGATTCCACCTGACGCCTCTCTCACTGGTTCTGATGTCACCTTCAAGCGAGCCCCTCCTGGCCCTCTGCCCCTGGTCACTCTCTAGTCACAGCAGCCCCTGCTGGTTTGTCTCCAGTCTGGAAAGATCAGTTGGTCCTGTGTCTGTTGGCTCCACCCCTGCTAAACCGGGAGCCCTGGGGGCTGGGGGAGGGCCCGGCACATCCACCCCCCTGTCCCCGCAGGTGGCAGAGACGTGCCAGCTGGCCGTCCGGCGGCTGGAGTGGCTGCAGCAGCACAGCGGGGAGCCGGTGGCTCAGGGGCCCTACCTTTCTGTGGATCCGGCCCCATCCGCTGAGGAGCGCGACGTGGGGCGGCTGCGGGTGGCGCTGCTGGATGAGGCCCGGCCGCTCTTCGACCGATACCGAGCCATGTTCGCCCTGCGTGATGCTGGCGGGGAGGAGGCTGCCCTGGCGCTGGCCGAGGGTGAGGAGGGGCCCCGGGGGGCAGGGTCGGGGCCCCTTGGGGAGGCCCAGTGGCCACATCTGTCATACGGGGCAGCCCAGCGTCCCAGGGCACTTGCATCCTGGGGCAGGTACTCCTCTTATTACCCCTGCTTCTCTGTGGAGGAAGCCTAGGCCCAGAGAGGCACAGATACTTGCCCAAGATCACACAGTGGTCCGAGCAGCAGTTGGGATTTGATCCCCAGAGGCCCTGTTTTTTAAATTTTTTTGGCCACGCGAGGCATGCGGGATATTAGTTCCCCGACTAGGGATCGAACCTGTGCCCCCTGCATTGGAAGCGCAGAGTCTTAACCGCTGGCCCACCAGGGAATTCCCCAGAGGCCCTGTCATCATTTCTTGTGTCATTTTCATCCCAGCTCTGCAGGGAGCCCCGTGCAAGTCTGCGGGGCTGTGGTTCCCCCACCTGAAAAGGAGGGGGGGACTTGGGGAATCCTGGGGTCCCTTGGCACCGCCCCCCATTGCCTGAGGTGGTCTGCTTCTGGTCCACAGAGCACTCAGAGCCCCCCTCTGCCCTCCTGGAGCTTCCTGTCTGGCAGAGGAGATGTCCGGCCATCACCATGACCCAGGACCCAGGGGATGCCGGGTGGGAGCACAGAGTGGGTGGGTGGTGGGTTTGTCCTGGATAATGCTCGGAGCAGGGGCCGCACAGTCTGGCGGGCCTGCTTCCAACCAGCTCTGCCTGAAAAGTGGCATCTGATTGCAGGCAGGTAGCTCCCAGGTCCGGCCGCGGGTCCCCATCAGGAGAAGCGTGGCCTGTCTGACTGTGGTGGGGTGAAAGGCCCGGGACTCCCAGTGTCACTGATAAGACTCTATCGTGTGTGGAGTCGTGTGGGAAGCAACCCAGAAGCACAAATGCACAACATGCCTGCAAATAGCACTGGCTGGTGTGAGGACAACGCAGAGTACAGAAGTCCAGGGAGAGGCGGGGAGGGACGCTGGGCCTGGGAAGGAGGACGCCACGCCCGGTCCGGCCAGAGGGAGGGCGGAGTTCCCAGTGCCTGGCTGGCCCCTCGTTGCTTCTCCTGCCCCGTGTCTCCGGGCCCTCCCTCTGGGCAGCGTTGAGCACCAGTGCGGGGTGTCCTCGACGGGAACCCTTTCCACCCCTCTTGGACACTTCTGTCCCCAGGCTGCCCCGCCCCAGGTCCCTTCCTGTCCCGATGGCTCCCCCAGCCCGCAACTCTCTCTCCCGCAGGCCTGCAGTGCGGCAGTGCCCTCTTCCGCCACGAGATCGGCTATGTCCTGGGCCAGCTGCAGCACGAGGCGGCCGTGCCCCAGCTGGCGGCGGCCCTGGCGCGACCCGCCGAGAACCCCATGGTGCGGCACGAGTGCGCGGAGGCCCTAGGGGCCATCGCCCGGCCCGCCTGCCTGGACGCCCTGCGGGCCCACGCGGCAGACCCCGAGCGCGTGGTGCGGGAGAGCTGCGAGGTGGCCCTGGACATGTATGAGTATGAGACAGGGTCGGCCTTCCAGTACGCAGACGGGCTGGAGCACCTGCACCCACCCCCCTCATAGGGCCGCGCCCAGCTGTCTCCCTCGAGGACTCTGCCCATAAACCATGTTGGAATGAATTGCATCTCGCTTCCCTGCCTCCCAGCCGCTTTCGCATCTTGAACCCCTGGGTGGACTGCAGGCTCCCCGGGGCCAGGCTGAAGTCTCTTCTCTGCCACTCTGAGTGCAGGGCTGCAGTGTTGGCGTGGGAGGGGTATCTAGGGGGTCCGGGGACAGGGCTGTGCTCTGGGGGGTTGGGGTGCTGTGGCCCAGCTTCTCTAGGAATGAGGGGGGTGCAGGGAAAGGTGCTATGGGCAAACCCGTCCCCGTCGGGCCTGGGCAGGGTCTGGGGGCGTCAGAGAGCTGTCCTTGGGGTGGGCAGGTGGTCCCTGGGTGGGGTGGCCTGGGCTGGAGCTCAGGGAGGGACAAGCAGGTCCCAGGACATTCCCCAAATGGACTATTAAATTATTTTTGCCAAGTGATGACTGTCAGAGTGTGTTGGGGGGCCTCTGGGGTGAGGGTTGGCTGCTCTAAAGGAACATATCCTAAGTGTGGGGGGCCAGGGCGTTTGGAGAGCTCAGCTCTGGGATCTGCCCTGCCCCAGACACTGTGACCGACACGAGCCTGTGGCCCTGTTTCACATCAGTTCCCAGGGGTAAAATCTGCCCAGCCAGACCCCCCCAAAGGGGTTGAGGGGGAACAGCCCTGCATCCTGGCCCTCTCCAAACCTCATCCTCACCTACTCCTATTGGGGGGCATAGGGGAAGGGGTTTAGTGGTATGACAAAGAGTCTGGGCCCATCCTACCTACCTCCCTTACTGCCTCCTCATGCAGTCTCAAACAGCCCATTTACCGCTCTATAAAATGGGTGTTAACAAGAGAACCTAATTTTACATGTGACGCATTTTCCACACCAAGCAATTCTCCGTTTCTCCATGGATGTCAGCTGGGCGTCCCGCAATTCAATTCAGTTCTCTGACACTATCTACCCTGAATCAGTGCAGACCCTCCAGGTTCAGGGTTCAGTCCTGCAGGACTGCCCCCACTTCAGATGCAGGTCCCAAGTCCGGACCTCCCATACTTCTGACAGACTGGTTATGAATTGGGGTTCCCACCACCCCCTCTTCACATTTGATGATTTGCAAGAATGGCTCACAGAATCAGGAAAGCACTTTACTTAACCTGTTTATCATAAACGAGGCAAATGAACAGCCAGATGAAGAGGCACAAGGTCTGAAGGGTCGGAAACCAGGAGCTTCTGTCCCCGTGGAGTTTGGGGTGGATGCTTTTAACCTGCTCGGAAGCTCTCCAAGCCCCTTCCTGTAGGGTTTTTAATGGAGGTTCCATCACGTGGGCATGATTTGGCAAATCACTGGCCATTGGCAATAATCTCAGTTCCCAGCCCCTCTCCTCTCCCTGAGGGGTGGGGCTGAAAGTTCCATCCCTCTAATCCCAGGGTCAGTTCCCCTGGCCACCAGCCCCCATCCCGAAGCTGCCACGCCCCTGCCCTTATTAGCATACACGCAGGCGTGGTGGAAAGGGGCTGATTATGAACCACAAAGGAGGCTCCCCTCTCCCCCATCACTCAGGAAATTACACGGTCCTGGGAGCTCCAAGCCAGGAACCAGGACGAAGACCAAACAGATCTCTTGTTATCTCACAGCGTCACCCTCGGGCGCTAGCTGCGGGCCCCCTCCCCCATTTATCCCCTGGCCCCCAGACCCTCTCGCCAACTCGGCCATCACTTCAGCCTTTCTCCCTTCTCCAGTTTTCCCTCTTTGCCCGTCAGCATAGATAGGCTGTAATTTCTTTTCTTTTTTGAATTTTACTTTATTTAATTTTTATAGAGCAGGTTCTTTTTAGTTATCTATTTTATACATATTAGTGTATATATGTCAATCCCAATCTCCCAATGCATCCCACCACCACCCCCTCTGCCATTTTCCCCCCTTCAAGCTGTAATTTCTTAAAAACATGAACCACCACCACCCACAGCCCTTCCTGACTCCATGACTTGCAGCTCTCTCAAACCTGCACCAACTAGGACCGCCCCTCCTGTCCCCAGAACCGTCCTTGCCCACAGGTGACCTCCCAGTGTCCAAATACGGTGGTCACATCTCAGTCTGCGCCCTCCCCCTCTCAGCAGCCTCTGACCCGGCCAGCCACCCTGCTCCTGGGAAATTCTCAGGCACTCCGCCTCTGGGCCCAGGGCTGAGTCCTCCGGCCCCACCCACACCCCCGCCCGGGCGGTCTCATCCACTCTTGGGGCTCGAACCCCGTCTATGTCCAAATGACGCCCACTGTCCTGACTCCAGCCCGGGGCCTCCTCTGAGCTCTTGGCTCGGGGTCCAGTTTGGACATCTCCACTTAGATATTGCTGAGGCATCCCAAACTTAGCCTGTCCTGAGAATTCCTCATGTTACCTCCCAAAGTGGCTCCTCCCACAGGAAATGGAAACTCCATCATTTCAGGTGCTCAGCCTGCAAACATTGGGGTTTGACCAGTTTAAGATCTACCCCAGCTCTGCCCATTGCCCCACCCCCCACCCCCGCCAAGCCTCTGCCTCCACCTGGTCCAGCATCATTATTGCCCACCTGGAGCAGCTCAATCCCTCCTCCCCATCCCTGGCTCCCATCCTCAGCCCATAATCTGTCTTCCCCAGAGAAGCCACCGGAGGGCGCCCGTGAGCACCTGAGTCAGGTCTCGTCTAACAAGCGCAGCAAGGTCCTGCCCCAGGGCCTTTGCACCGAATGTTTCCTCTGCCTGGAAAGCTCTTGCTTTTGGTACTCCCATGCCCGGTTCCCTTCCTTCTCTGGGTCTCTGCTGAAATGTCATCTGAACATGGCCTTGGCTGCTCTATTGTGAGAGGCTGCTCTATTAGACCATGGTCTCCCCCAACAGTACGCTCAAACCACTCTTTGCTTTTTAACATGATATATCATTTACTCCGAGGTTATGCATTTCTCAGAGTCTATCTCTCCATCTTGAACGTCAGCTCCACGAGAGCAGGGATTTTCCCAGAAGAGGGGACATCCTGTGCAAAGGCCCTGAGGTGGGGATGGACGTGCAGGGTAGCACCTGGCGTGGTTGGAGCTGAGCGAGGGAGGGGGGCCAGTGGGCGGAAGTGATTTGCAACGTGATCCATGCAGGCAGATGGAGGCCGTGGGGGAGCCCCAAATCCTCTTACCCAAAAGCTCCTTAATACTTCCGCCTGGCGGGTCACCACCGGGCTGCCCCTGCTCCAGGTGGCTGCCATGCCAGCGCTGGCACTCGAGGAGGGGATGGAGGGCTGGAGCCCGGCCTCGCCACTCTACGAGGAGTACCGCCCACCGCCGCTGGACACCATCCGCCTCCCCAGGTACGCGCTGTACCTGCTTCTGGCTGCGTTCGTGGTGGTGGCCGTAGCCTACGCCATTGTCGGGCATCTCATCAAGGACCTCGCCCACGACCTGGCCGGTGAGCCACTACCCACTACGAGCCTGGCTTGGGCTAGTGCTGGGCCACTTAGTGGGGGGGTGTCCGAGGGCCTCTCCTTGCCAGGGAGGGGGCAGAGGGTGGCCGGGCCTGGGGATGCTCCTCACCAGCCTCCTGCCTCAGACTGGGCATTCGGCCCGAAGCCGGACCAGGAGGATGGCCCCCGGGAGCTGCCCGAGAGCCCCGAGGACGAAAATCTGGAGGAGCTGGACCTGCAGCTGGCGCTGGCCTGGCGGGTTGACGAGGACACCGCTCAGGGT
Organism: Tursiops truncatus; assembly: GCF_011762595.2. NCBI lineage: Eukaryota > Metazoa > Chordata > Mammalia > Artiodactyla > Delphinidae > Tursiops > Tursiops truncatus. The sequence continues at coordinate 169,143,844 of NC_047036.1, read as the reverse complement.
GGCGAGGGGGCCCCCGCAGAAGCCCCAGGCCGGCCCTGCCACCGCCCCTCCATCGCCTTCAAAGACCCACCAGCCCGAAGCTCCTTCTGGAAGCTGGGCTGAGCCGGGCCCTGCCCTCCAGCCCGGGAGCCGGTTCCAGCCCCTTTGGCGGTTGTATAAACCAGACTTGTGCCCATCAGAGCCCTTTCACCTTTGATCTGTGCTGTCTTGACAGAGAACATTCTCTTTCTTGGCTGGTGGACTCCAGTGGCTGGACACTGATTTTTTTTTTAATTAATTAATTTTATTTTTAATTTATTTTTGGCTGTGTTGGGTCTTCATTGCTGTGCGCGGGCTTTCTCTAGTTGCGGAGAGCGGGGGCTACTCTTCGTTGCGGTGCGCGGGCTTCTTCTCATTGCGGTGGCTTCTCCTGTTGTGGAGCACGGGCTCTAGGCATGTGGGCTCAGTAGTTGTGGCTCGCGGGCTCTAGAGTGCAGGCTCAGTAGTTGTGGTGCATGGGCTCAGTTGCTCCGTGGCATGTGGGATCTTCCCGGACCAGGGCTCAAACCCATGTCCTCTGCATGGGCAGGCGGATTCTTGACCACTGTGCCACCAGGGAAGCCCTGGACACTGATTTATTTCCACACTCTGGTTTCCTCCATAGTCCCAGAGCCTAACTCCACCTGGCCTCCACCAAGCCCTTGGCAACCTGTAAACCAAAAAACACTAAGAAGATTAAAAATAATAATAACAACAATAATAGTGGCCAACCCTTAGCTAGAGCTTCGAATGTGCCTGCTATTGTATGCTAAGCAACCCCTTTCCTTGTATTAACATTATCTCGTTAAATCCTCCGAGGTACGATTTATTGCACCCATTTATCAGATGGGAAAACAGAGGCACACAGCCCAGAAATGACTCGGTCGGAGTAGAGAGAACGTTTTGCGAAAAGAGGCTGGCCCAGCGACCTGCCTCGGAAAGCAGAAGCCTGCTCCTCTGGGCTCCTCCACCTCTGAATCTTCTCAGCTCCCGCCTCTCACCTCATTCCTGGTTCGGCAGCTGGATGGGTCCATCTCTGGGGGTCCTGACTTCCTAACTAGCCTGAGGGCTTCCTTCACTCCTGAGTTTTGCACGGGCTGGGGCACACAGTAGGAGCTTCACCTGTGCCTGCCTGGCTGGTCGAACTGGGCTTGTCCTGGGCTCCACTGAGTGGCCCTCCTGCACAGCGACCGTGGTCAGACCTCAGGAAGGGAGGGGGCTCCAGGAATTCACAGGCACTCCGTACGTGCCTGGGCAATAATGCTGGTGTTCTCCCAGCCCCCAGGCGTCCAACGGAGGTCTCAGGCCTGGAGAAGGACCAGGCCTCCCCATCCCAGCCTTCCTGCCATGTGATTGGGCTGTGGCTGTCCCGTGGCAGCTGGGGTGGGGTCCCCATTCGCCCAGGCAGGGCCCCCTATCTAATCAACCTGGGGATCAAGGTTGACACGCAGGAGAGCCAGGAATCTGAGTCATCAGCTATCCCAGGGGCCCCGTTCTCTGGCCACACGGCAGCAACTGGGTTTGGAGGTAGATGGTGGCCCATCCCCTCTTGCCCCGTTTGCTCCCCCTGGAGCTGGCTGTGGGTCCCCAGGGGTCGGGGACCCAAGAGGAGCCAGTATAAGCTGGTGGTGGGAGAGACCCGCGTTTACATCTAGTTCTAGCTGCTTCTGCCCGGCCTGACGCTCCTGGGCCCCCTGGCTTCTCTGTAAAACGCAGGTGGCAAAATTTCATGGTGCATGCAGAGAAAGAATCGTAATGATGTGTAAAAAGCACTGAGCCGGGAAGGAAGCTCAGGGCCAGTTCAGCCCGGCGCCTGTGGCGGGGAGCCTGGGGGACCCTGAGGCTGGCGGTCCTGGGTGGGGTGCAGGGCTGAGGGGCCGGACTCCCGTGTTAATCGTTACACCAGGTCCAGAGTCTGCCCTCCTGGAAGGCGGGGGAGAGGGGGTGGATGCCAACCAGGTGGGGCAAAGGGAGGGGCCCTCTGGTCTGGGCCTGCCCCGCCCCCAGACCTGCCTGCCCCCTTATCAGGGGCTGGGCAGGGTCTCCCCTGACTCTGACCGGACTGTGCACTCCCGTACCTGGACTGGCTGGATCCTCCGTGCCATGGGGACCCTGGAGACCCTGCTGCTCTGCACCCTGCTCCTGTCGCCGGCTGAGGCCCAGCAAGGTAGGGCTCCGACCTCTGGGGCAGGGGCGGGAGGATGGGTCGTGGGGATGGGCTTGGACACAGGCTCACCATCTCCTCCTTTGATGAGAAACCGAAGCCTCCGAGAGGAGTGGGCAGGCAGGAGAGGAATGGGGTCAGGCCCCTCTTGGAGGCAGCCTCCCTAACTCCCCCGCTTCCTCTGGGCCTCCCACCTCATCCCTGAGCGCCCCCTCCTCTCAGAGCCCCGTGCCCTTCTCTAAAACCCACCCCTGAGGGAACTCCCTGGCGGTCCAGTGGTTAGGACTTGGTGCTTTCACTGCCTGGCACGCGGGTTCAATCCCTGGTCAGGGAACTAAGATCCCAAAAGCTGCGGCGCAGCTGAAAAAAAAAAAGAAGAAAAATTTAAAAGGACTTCCCCGGCGGTCCAGTGGTTAAGACTCAGTGCTTCCACTGCAGGGGGTATGGGGCACGGGTTCGATCCCTGGTCGGGGAACTAAGATCCCGCATGCTGCTGGGCGCAGTCAAAAAACAAAACCAAAACCACCTGTGAAACCCAGCCCCTTTCCAAGACCCCTCTGTCTGAGCATCCCCTGCACCCTTCGCCCCCTGTCCTTTCGGGGGCCCCCCACCTTTCCTATTTCTGAGTCTCCTCTGCCCCCACCTCCTAACAGCCTCAGGGCGTCATCTGAAGCCGTGGCTGGTGGGTCTGGCTGCTGTCGTGGGGTTCCTGTTCATCGTCTTCATCCTCATGCTGGCCAACCGTATCTGGTGCTCCAAAGAGAGGTGGGAGCCCCTTTCCCCACCCTCCATCTCCTCCCCAAAGCGCTGGGCACCCCCTCCTACCTCATGACCCTCTCTGGTCCCTTTCTTGTCTCCCCATTTCCCTGCTCCCCCTGCTCCCACAGCTCAGGACAGCCATGCAGCCCCCCTCTCTTGCTTCCTGGAGTCCCCCCAGCCTGGGGGAGACTGAGGCTGAGGCTGCCCCCACTTCCCACCCTTCACCCGCCCTCATCCCTCCATCTCCATCTCTTCTGCAGAGCTGAGGATGAAGAGGGGTCTGCATTCAGAAGGGATCCCCACTTGTACGAGGAAGTGGACCTGAGGTACTGCCGTGTGAGCATGTGTAGATGTGTGTGGGTGTCAGGGTGTCTGCGTGAGGCCCCTCCTCGAGGAGGGGAGGGGTGGGTGAGCACGGATGACCTCTTTCTGTCCTTGAACACCTCAAGCACGTTCCTGCCCCAGGGCCTTTGCACTTACTGTTGGTTCTACTTTGTACACCTTTCGTCATATCTTCTGGCTGGCTCCGTCTCTCCTTCAGTCCCTGCTCAGATGTTTCTTCCTCACAGAAGCCCACCTTGACCACCAGCCTTCCTGACACTCTCTCCACCACAACCCTGCATCTGTCTTTGCATGTATCATTAGCTGAAATTATCTTAGTCATTTACCGGTTTCTCGACACTAGATAGTGGCTTCCAGTAAGTGAACAGAACTTAGCTTTGGTCCTGGCTCTGGCCCCAGGGCCCGGCACAGGGCCTGGCACACAGTACACACTTAATAAATACCTGTCGAACAAGACCGTGGTGTGGGATTGTGTAGGGACTGTGCAGAAGTGTGTGATTTGGTGTGGGTAACTCTCCTGGGCTCAGCGTCTCCCATGATCCTGGCTCAGGGATGCGGGCAGGGCTGGGGGCTCTTTCAGGGCAAGATCCTAATTTGGGCAAAGGCTTGGGGACAGAAGTAGGAGCTCAGGAGCTGGGAGGACACTATCCTGGCTGGGAGATTCTCAGCTGAGCCCAAGATGCCTGAGGGACAGGCGTGGGCCAGACTGTGCTTTGTCTACGACCCAGCTCAGGCCCAGTAAAATGGGATTCCTACTCCCAGGATGTGCTGGAGGGTCCAGATCCCACAGGTGCTCCTAATTTGTAGTTTCCTCCCTGCCTTATTCATTCCTCCTCCACCCATCCACCCGCCCACCCATCCATCCATGCATCCACCCATCCATCCATCCATCCTTCCTTCCTTCCTTCCTCCCATCCACCCATCCTTCCATGGGACAATTGACCCTTAGTTTCTGCCTTTGTGAAATGGAAATAACAAGGCTGCCTTGTCAGGGCTGTTTTGAAGATTCAACAAAGATTCTTTCTGTAAAGCGCTCCTCATAAGACCTGGCACAGGTAAGTGTTCGCTAAATGGGAGTGACTCTGTTTCTTATTGTGGTCTGGGGCCTCTGTGTCCCTACAGTAAAGAAGACAAGAAGGGGAAGAAAGAGGAGGAGAAAAAGGCCAAGAAGGAAGGAGAGAGCAACTTGGGGCTGGAGCTGGAGGAGAAAGAGGAGCTCAGAGACCAGGAGCAAGTCAAGAACACGGCCATGTGAAAACTCCTCAGCTGCTGCCTCCAGGCAGCCCCCCAGAGGTGCCCCTTCCACACCCTAGAAGCAATGACCTGAAGCTGAAGCCACTGCAGTGACTCCATCTGGGGTTGAGAGTACAGCGTCCTGAATGAAGAGGCTTGGGACCACCCCTCCCCCCTCAAGAAGGGATCTCTGTGCGTTATGATTTGTACCACCTGGTGATTCTCCTTGCGTTTAGAGAGCACTCCTGGTTACTGAGAAAACCCCAACCCCTGCAGTTTCATGGCCTCACCTGCTTCTACCCATTGCCTGATTTCTTGGCCCTCTGCCTGATATCTATCTGCCAGAGCCCTCCTCCCTCCCACTCACCTTCGGGACCGGTATCAGCCAGGGACTGGCTCTTGGGGAAGAGCCCTTCAGAAGGGCTACTGTCATCCCGTGGGACTTAGTTTCCCCTTGAGGAGACGGCTTTTGGGGTTGGGGGTAACGCCCAGGCAAGGGTGGGAAACCAAACTCCACGGTGCCCAGATACCCTGGGCAGATTAAGCGCTCCCCTTGCAATCTCGATTCTGCTGTCCTGAGCCCCGAGGGCCGTCTCCTAGGAAAGCCTTGCTCCCCCGCACCAACCCAGGGTTTTGGGTCACGTGACTCCATTTCTGGGAACTGGGTCTTGGAGGGTGCGGTGCTCCCCGCGTGTGAGATCTTGGAAAGGGATCTTGGAAAGGGATCCTCCCTGTTTCCAACCTCCCCAGTCTCCTCACTTTCTCCGGGCCCTGGACCTTGCCCTGGATGTTAACCATTTCCTACTGAGAACTTTGATAAAGGCTGGCATTTAGGGCTCCCTTGTGGAGCAGGTAGGTAGCTGCGGTTGGTAGGATCCAGTCCAGAAGGCGGGGAGCTTCTGTCTGAGAACATCCCAGGATCGTCCACCAGGGGGCAGAAAAACCATAAATTAAAAAGTGGAATAATCTCCCTAATAGGTGCTCCCACTGAATGCCTAGCATGCTTACGGTCTCCGTCTCGGTCAGTTTGCAATTGGTCTCATTTTCCGGCTGAAAATACTGAGACTTAGAAAGAAGGAAGCCACTGGCCCAGCTCTCCCTGGCTGTTGCTGGCAGAGCTGGGATGGAAGCCCAGGCTGCCCAAAGGATGGGGCATGTGCAGGCTCTGGCTAAGGTCAAATTTGGAGGTTCATGTCCCAGGATGGGAGAGGGTTGGGGTAGGAGGTGTTCCTAGCTGGGAGAACTATGTTCTTTTGGGATGCTGTGTGGCCAAGGGGAAGTGGCCTGACCTCTCTGAGCCTCGACTTGGCTCCTCTTCTGCAACGTGAGGACAAGAGTTCTGACCGCCAGAGTGTGAGGCTTGAAGGAGGTGCCGGAGCTCAAGAGTCATTGCAAGACCTGGCACACAGCAGGCACTCAGGAAATGAGTTCCCCATCTTTCCTGAGCCTCCCCTCCCATGTCCCTGGCCGTGGGGAGTGACAGGGTCAGGATGGGCCTCAGGGAGACGGGGGCTGGGACGCTTGGGACCCTGAGCCCCTCCCCATGGTGCCCGGAACCCAGTGAGGGGGCCCCACCTCCGACTTCCTGCGGCACCGGCCACATCCTGCCCTGGGGTGCCCTGCGCAGGCCACTTCCCCCTCTGGCTGGGGCGGCAACCCCAGAACCTGCTGGACAGGGGAGAGGACAGACGGAGAAGGATGGATAGATTCTGGACGACCCCCGGCCAATTCTCCCTTCTCGCAGCTCTGGTCCCGCGGCTGGTTCAGGCCCAACCCTGTAAGGCCTTGGAAGGGAGTGGGAGTGCGGTGGCGAAAAGAGTCCCAAGTTGGCGGCCAGGCTGCTGACCCCGCCTTGCTCCCACCCGCAGTGGCTCAGAGGAAGCCGTGGCTGGTGGGGCTGGGGGCTGCGCTGGCCTCCCTCTTCCTCATCTTTGTCCTCACCTTGGTCTACGCCATCTGGTGCAGCGAGCCCTGGGACAGGTAGGTCCTCATCTTTCTGAGCCCCTCCTTCCCGAAATCTCTAAATCTCTCCTCTCTAAGCCCCTCCCCTCTCTGAGTCCCGCCCCCTAAGCCCTTCCCCGTGTCGGGCCCCCTCTCAGCCCCTCCCCTCTCCGAACATCCTCCAAGGAGGCCGGGCAGGACCAGGGGGTAATTCTTTTTTTTTTAAATAAGTTTATTTATTTATTTTTGGCTGTGTTGGCTCTTCGTTTCTGTGCGAGGGCTTTCTCTAGTTGCGGTGAGCGGGGGCCACTCTTCATCGCGGTGCACGGGCCTCTCACTATCGCGGCCTCTCTTGTTGCGGAGCACAGGCTCCGGACGCGCAGGCTCAGTAGCTGTAGCGCAGGGGCTTAGTTGCTCCGCGGCATGTGGGATCTTCCCTGACCAGGGCTCGAACCCGTGTCCACTGCATTGGCAGGCAGATTCTCAACCACTGCGCCACCAGGGAAGCCCCAGGGGGTAATTCTTTGATTCAGAATCCATGGGGGCCTCACATAACCTCACTCTCTTCTCTCCTGACTACCGACCTGCAAAATGAGGGTGGCTTCCTCACAGAGAAGCCCATCCCTAATATGTGTTTCAATTGGGGTCTGTAAAGTCTTTTGGGGGGGGAGGGGGTCTGTAAAGTCTTTTTGGGGGGAGGGGGTCTGTAAAGCCTTTACCACCCCCACGCGAACCCCATCCATTTATCTATCCACCTGTCCTTCCCTTCCTCCCTCCAGCCGTCCATCATCCATCCATGCATCAGCCCTCCCTCCCTGTCTCCCTCCGTTTCTCTCTCCTTCCCTCCCTCCAGCATCCAATCCTCCATCTGTCCATCCATCCAACCACCCACCTTCCCACCACCCATCCGCACATCCATCGGTCCATCCCAGCCACTCATTAAGCCATCCACCCATCCGTCGGTCCATCCCCCACCTCTCTGCCTGTCCACTCAACCCTCGGTTTTGAAACAAACCCCTTATCGGTTTTGGCTCACGCAGCTCAACTATGGGCTCAAGCACTTCCTTCGTGTTCAAACGGGGCGGGTGTCCTAAGCTGCCTGAGCCTCGTCGTCCCCTTCCGTACCATGGGAACAACAAGGGTGCCTGCAGGACTCAGAGGTTCTGTGAACATTGTAAGAAGCCCGGAACCCAAGTCCTTATTAACTTGGGTTACCTGGGCCCTTCTTCTCTCCACAGCAATAAAGAGAAGGAAGAGGAGACTGTGAGAAATGAGGAGAAGGAGGGAGAGGGCGACTGGGGGGTGGAACTGGAGGAGAGAGGGGCCTCTGAACCATGAAGCAATGGCAAGCTCCTCCTCGTGAAGGTTTCCCACTCACCTCCTCCAGGCAGCCATCCAGAGATGCCCCAGTGCCTTCTCCATGCCGCATCAGCAAGGACCCGGCCCTGGGGCCAGTGAGAGGACTCCACCTGGGATTCAGGGGAAAGTGGCCCTTGAGTGCAGAGGACTCAGGACCTGCCCCAAGTCCCTCTTGGAGGGCTCTCTGCGTGTTACCTGGTCGCCCTGTACCCCTTCCCAAGCTTGGTCTCCACCTGATGATTCTTCTTGAGCTTGGAGGACACCCCTGGCACAAGGAGCAACCACCTCCCCGAGACCCCCTACTATCTCATATCTCTACCCAGTCTGCATCGCTGGCAGCTTTTGGCCCTTTTGATTTCTTCTCCCACCTCCGATTTCTATTGCCCTTTGGATTTCATCGGAGAAGCCAGGTCCTCCTCTTGCCCACGTGCAAGCTCTTCCGAGAGTTTTCCAGGCCTGCTTCGAGGACTCCATAGGAGTCACTTGTCTCCCAGCCCCGCTCCTGGCCTCGGCTTGCTACTCCTGAACGTGAACTTTGAGCTGGCTCAGAGCAAGGCCGTTTCCTGGGAGATGAGGGCTCCTCCTACCTTGTGCTCATTTCGATGCACTGTCCTGGAGGCAGGGACTCCCAGGGCCTGGGGTGAGGGTGCAGGAGTGCGAGTGGGGAGGAACCCCTTCTTCCAGTCCTGCACTCCTTGTGGGGAGGCGCCATGCAGAAGAAGGAGTTGGAGTCCCCACTTCTTTGCTGTGTGGCCCCGAGGCAAGTAACTTAACCTCTCTGTGCCTAAGTGTCCTGTCCTGTAAAAGGGGAGGATAACAGATTCTTCACAAGTCGTCATGGTTTGAATGAAATACGGTCTACAGAAATCCTGAGCGCAGAACCCAGCACCCCAAAAGCGTCTTAATAAATGTCGGCTTTTTGTTATGCTGAAATGGTGAAGATGGGGCGGGCCAAATGGGCCTCCCACCACAGACTCGGGGGATCCTGGAGGTCAGAGGGTGTTTTCCGACGGCTGCTCTGGGAGGGCAGGAGTTTTCTGCCCTCCAGTCTCCTCTTTGCGAGGTCTGGGGCTTCCGGGTGGGTGGCCGTGTTGAGGGGGTCGGGAAGGGAGAAGGGAGGGGCTATCGGGGCTCCTCCCCTTCCGCAGGGGGCGGGACTTCCCCACTAGGGGGCGACGGGGGCGTTTGGGGGTGCGTTCTTTAGGTCGTCGCAAGCCTGGCCCTTTTACGGCGTTTAGTGGGGAGGCAGGGCTGGGACAGCCCCTCAAAGCCAAAAACTGCTTCACCCCAGGGGCCAATGGATGAAAAACACTGAGGCTTTCCTTGAGATAAAAGGACAGATTGAGCCCCCAGCCCGGCAGAGACGCGGCCCCAGGATGAATCTCCAACCCCTGGCTGAACCCTCCATCCCAGCTGAACGCCCACCCCCGGACTGAGCCCCTCACCCAAGATGAGATCCCCACCCCGCAAAAGAAGCTCCTGCTAGAGCTCCCCTTCCGCCCCTCCGCCAGGAGAGCCGGACTGTGGGGATGCGGGTCAGCTGACCCCTCCATCCGGGACCCGCTTTCTGGGTCCACGTCCTAGGTCCTCCCACAGGGGGGCGCCAGAACCTCGCCGCTGAGCGCAGAAGAGCCCACCCCGGTTGGGGGTAGGGCATGGGAAGGGTACGTGTCCATCTTGGAGGGGGTCTCGGACTCCACCCCGGCCCCCCAACGATAGTGTCTTCTGCGCCTGTTACTGGGCAGCAGCGTGGGGCTGCGCACCTGCGCGTCAGCGTCGGCGCACCGCACCTGGGTCCCTCTCCGTGCGTCTTGCCTTCGCTTCGTGCCTCAGTTTCCCCGCCAGTGAAAGGGGATATAAACGTCCCTCCCGGGGAGGCTTGTGGGTAGGATGGAAGGAGCCTGTGCAGCGGAGAGCTTTGACTGCACGTCTTGGGGGTCACTGGGGGACTTGGAATGGGGGCCAGGATGGGGGACAAGGTTTCAGACCCCAGCCTCCAAGGAGGAGAAGTGACTGCCCCTCACATCCATGATGCTTCCCTGACCCCAGCCTTTGAGGAGCCCCTGTGGCTTCGGGGTAGGAGCTGGACATGGATACTGCCAGCTCTGAGTGGTCAGGGGTGGTGTGGAAGAGACTGGGGTGCTGGGGTGCTAGGAGGGCTAGCAGGGGCTCTGCCCTGGCAAGTAGAGAGGGCTTTCTGGAGGAGAGGGTATTGGCACCAAGTTGTCCTGTCCTACCTCTGCTCACTGCCCTCGGGGGCTCCCACATCCCTCCTGGGGTAAAAGCCCAAGTTTTCCCCCGTGGCCCACAAGGCTGGATGACCTGCCCCGTCCCCTCCCTGCCCTGACTTCCTCCCTCTCTCCCCCTCGCTCACTCTGCTCCAGACACACGGGCCTCCTCGCTGTTCCTCCAGCTCGCCAGGCATGGTGCTGCCCCAGGGCCTTTGCACGGGCTGTGCCCTCTGCCTGGAAAACTCTTCTGCCAGATTTTCAGGGGGCTGTTTCTCCCCCTCTATTCAAATCTCTGTTTAAACGTTACTTCCTCGTGTGAGGCCGACTCTCCTATCCCTTATTCTGCTTCATTTGTGTCCTTGGCACTTACGTCCTCCGACATTTACTTATCTTTATTGTTTACTGTCCATTTTCCCAACTTGGAACTGTAAGTGCCATGAAGGCAGATCATCTGGGGTGTTTTTTTGGTTCTCCACTGTGTCCCCAGTACTTGGTACCCAGCAGGTACTCAGGAAATCTTTCCTGAATGAATGGGAGTTTGCTAGGTGGAAAAGAAAAAAAAAAAAAAAAAAAGAGGGAAGGCGTTCTGTGCAGTTTTGGAGCACCAACTGTGTGCCAGGCTCTGTCCTTGGAGCCACGTAGGAGGTGGAGTTCCCTGTGCCTGGCACAGAGCAGGTGCTCCATAGATGCCCATGGAATTTGTTGATCAAAGACTCCGGGAGAATGCCGGAACTGGTTTCCTGAGGCCGCCTGCCCTGCAGCCTCTTCCCTTCACTTTGGTGCAGAACGCAGAACAGCCGAATGGAACACAGAAAGGAGGACCCAAGACAGCTAGAAAGAGTCGAAGCATAGCTTGTTTAATTTTTATACATTTTTTCTTTTTTTTTGCCTTTTATTGAATCTTTTATGGAACCCCCCTTTTTCATTTTTTCTTTTCTTTTCTTTTTTTTTTTTTTTGCATAGGGAAACAAACAAAATAATAACAGCCAGAGTCACTTTCTGTAAATGGTACTTAGGTAGGCGCGTCGGCGGAAACCAAAATGACTGCGTAATATACAAGGTTATGATCGGAGTATGATGTGAGGGCGCAGGGCAGGGGAGCCGGGCAAGGAGAAGGCTGGGCCTGGGTCTGCTCAGATGTCCCCTTGTCCCCTGTCCTGTCCCCACCTTGGGGAGGAAGAGGAGGAGGGGAGTGAGCCCAGCCCGAACCTTCTCCCAACATGGGTTCATGAGCATGGGGTGTGTGCGTGTGTGTGTGCATGCGTGCGCGCGTGTGTGTTGTATCCGGTGTGTGCGGCAGCAAGCGAGAATCAGAGTAAACTATCCTGGTAATATCGGTAAAATACAAAATGGGGGAAAAAAAAAAACCTCAAAAAACATCTCAGAGGGAAAAGGAAATTAACAGCAACACCACCAAAAATTTTAGAAAGAAAAAAGAGAGAAAGAAGGAAAGAAAATTCAGAGAGGAAAATGGGTCCCTCTCCCCTCTCTCTGTCGTCCCTCCCCCCACGACACGTGTTCTGCCCGTCAGACACGGCTTGTCCCGCCCCCATGTGCAGCCCTGGGGGGGTGACAAGTTGGGGGTAGGGGCCAGGACCCCTGGATGTGAAGGGGCTTTGGTTTCAGGGGGCCTGGCTGGGGCCCAAGATTGGGAGGATGGGATGTCGATGCATTTTTGGGAATGGGCTTTAGGGGCTCACCACTAGAGGGGGGGCTGAGGTAGCTCCTGTCCCTTTTCCAGTGGGTCCCCTTCTAGCCAGGTGGCGTGAAGGCAGGGCTGTAGGGAGGGTGGGAGCTTGGGGGGTGTGGGACTTCCTTCCTCTTCTGGAGCCCTCAATCCTGTTGGATCCCACCTCCTCTTTTCTGAGGCCTAGGGGACCCCCAGGGACTGGGGGAGGAGAACCCCAAAGCCACACCAGCAGACATGTGAGGCACTGCTTGGGAAAAGTCTGTTTTGGTATCGCTGGCAACAAGTCCTGCTGGGATCGCTCTGGGTCTGTCTCCCTGCCTTGCCCGGGGAAGGGGCCGGGGGGGAGTGTGGGCCTCTGGGGCCAGCTCGGACCCCACGCACTCTGAAACGCTTAGGGATACATGGATGGCGGAGAGGTGGTGTCAGTGTGGAGATGAGACCCTCAGGAAGTGTCCAAAGCGGCAGAAACGGGGAAAGATGGGAGGATGCGGGGGATGCTGGGTTTGAGGATGGGTCTCTGGAACCTCTCGCCCATCACCCTCCCTCCCCCCCGCCCCACAAAAAAGTAAAAATCAGGGTCTCAGAGAGAGAATCCAGGCCAAAATAAAAAGTAGCCACTGTATAATCTGTATTATGAGAAAAAAAATTCCAAAATTATACACATACATATATATATATATATAATGTATAGTATAGCCCTACGCTGGAGGTCAAAGTACCGTCAGAGAAGCCAGAGGAGGGGTGTGTGGGGGGGTGTCCTGCGTGCTGTCTCTTCCAGGGGGCTGGACGGTTGCTCCGGGCCCCGGGGATCCTGCCTCACTGGCCGCTGTCCAGCCAAATCTGCTTGCTCTTGAACACTGCTGTCTCTGGGGACAGAGAGAAAGTTCCGGAGCAGGGAGGGGGACGCTGAGGCTGAAACTGCTGCTTAGGGAGCCGCAGCAGCCCCCCACCCCGCCCCATGTCTCCTCTGAGGTTCCTTTCCGGTCTGATTGTCTAGCTCAGGGTGGGAATCTGGGCTCAGAACTCGGCCAGAACCGGGGTTCCAGACCTGGGCACGGGGCACCCCGGACCCCCGCCCCAGTCAAATAGGGCCAGGTCAGCTTGACTTCTCCACACCACCCTCTCCACCCAGATTGGGGTCCGGTGACTTCCCTCATCCAAAGAGAGGGATGGGGGCAATTTGCATATATTGGGGAGGTCTCCTTAGTCTTTTCCACAGCAAGGGCTGGACCCCAAGGTCAGGCTGGGGGACTCCGTATGGGATGGAAAATGGGCCAGTGGGCCGCAGGTTTGAGATGTCAGTTTCATCTATGTTCAAAAACACCACCACCACCCAACCCCCTGCCCGCCGCCCTCCCCGGGCATCGACCCAAACTGCAAAGGCAGGTGAGCCGGCCGGTTCCTAGTGTTTCTGCCTTCTCCTGACGCACAGCTGGGGGCAAGGAAGGGTGGAGCTCTGGGGCCCGGGGTGCTGTGGAGTGCGGGCCGTGAGGGACAAGGTGGTCCCGGTGAAGCCCTTGGGGGAGGGGTCCTGCAGGGACGGGCCACCCACTCCCCGTGCCACTGGCTGCTCCCACTTCCCTGGGGCGAGCAAGGAATGAAAACCAGAAATCAGCCCCCATGGAAACTGACAAGCATGGCCTTGGGCTCTCAGGCCAAAGGGCAGTTCTCAAGGGCAATGTCAAGGCCCAGCTGAGGCCTCGGTCTGGGCTCTCGCTCTGGCCCCTGGGGCTTGCTGAGGTGACTTTTCGAAAGAAAACATGACATGAGCGTATGGTGGTGGATGAAAGCCCGGGCCTGTCTGCAAGGTCCCAACCGGCTCTGGAGACAATTCTGAAGTCTGAGGTGGTGGCCGGGGAATGAATGGGGACCGTCTGCCTGGTGGATCCCCAGAGGAGATGTCTGAGGGGCCCGGGGATGGCCAGCCAGAGGTGGCAAGGTTGGAGGACCCGGCCCTTTGGTCCTCCTGCCTGGACACCCCACTAACTGCTACTGTCTCAGCTTTGGTTGAGTGAAAGGCAAAGGAAATTGGGGGAAAAGAGAGAAAGAGAGAGAGAAAGGAAGGAAGGAAAATACGAGAAAATAAAACCGAGAAGACAACAGCACGGCCAGCCCCCTGCCCACCCCTGCCAGGGCCTGGGACGCTGTGCCCCTGACCCCTGGACCCCCGGCCGGGCCTCCGATGGCTGAACTAGACCTACAAGTACAGACAGACAAATATTGCATATATTGGGTTCGGTTTTTGTCTTTTTGTTTCACACCAGACCCCCCTCCACAGTTACAGCTGGAAGACGTAGTAGAACTGGGTGGGAGAGCAGGAGGGTCCTTCCTGCCACCCAAGGCCAGTCTCCAGGGATGGGGTGAGGTGGGTCCTTTGGCAAGAAGGCGGGGGGGCTGCACAGGGGGAGAAGGGGCTGGGGGCGGGACAGCGATTTGACCCTGAGCCAGGGGGACGCCAGCCTGCGGGAGAGGTGGGACGGGGGCAGTCTGGCTGTCGGCAGGGCGGCCGCCCCACGGGCGGACCGCATGGGTCGCGGGTGCATGCGTGGCGTCTGGGGGGCTGCCCTGTGGCCCAGTGAGGGGAGAAGCCCTTGCCCGGTGTCAGGGGACACCCCTGAGGTCTGTCCGCCAGCCTCTGTGGGCAGGGGATTCGGAAACAACCCCTCTGGAGACCGAGGGTGGGGCTGGGGGGCGTCGCAGAGCACCAGGGGGCACCCCCAATGCAGCAGGAGACATGGAGACGCGGCCAAGGGTGGGCTGGGGGGAGGGCAAACCGTGGGGCGATTGTTCCGTGGATCGCTGATTTTTAAGCATGTGATTTGTTTTTTTTAGCAATGTGATTTTTTTTTTAATTCTTAATTTTTTTTTTTTACAAATAGAAATACATCCCTTTTCAATTTTTACTTTTTATTTCATGTCATTGCTTTGTCTTTTTTTTTTTTTAACTACACGAGCAGTGCATGCAGCTATCTGTGTGCGCTGATATTGTTTAAAGGTAATACTTATTTTTGGAAGGCAAGGCACATCATGTGGTAGAAAATTTCGTGCAAATTAGGAAACATGGAATTTTTTTTTAAGGTTTTTTTTTTTTGTATCTTTTTTTTTTTTCTTTTAAAGAGGAGGAGGTGGGGGGGGAGGGCTGGGGGAGGGCTGGGGGAGGGAGATAGAGCCAGTATCATTCGCCATGCAGTTTCAGCCGCCGCGAGCTGACGTCAGGAGCCAGGTCACAGGAATCCTCGACTAAGCACCATGCAAAGTTAGGTAGCTGGGGGCTGCCAGGTGCCCCCTCCCCTCCCCCACCTACCCACACCCTAAGGTTCCCGGCTGAGAAGCTTCCGGATACCCCAACTACACAACCCCCTGCTCTCCTGGAGAGCGGCCCACGCTTTGGTCCCCAACAGCCACCCGGTGGAGGGGCCCTGGGGACAGAGGGACGGACCAAGGGTTCTTGAACCCCTCCGGACAGCGGGAGTGCGGCTGGTGGGGAAGGGTCTGCGGGGGAGGGGTCGTTTCTCTTTATGATCGAGTGGGTTCGCCAAGCCCCTTGGGCTGGTTTGGGAGGAGGAAAGTCTGGTGTCTGGGGAGGTGGGGGGAGGCTGGCCGGGCCCGGGGCACTGGGGTTTCACCGGGAGAGGGAGGGGAGGGCCAGGCTGGGAGCAGGTGAAGCGGAGGCCTGCCCAGGGCCATGGCTTAGGCCTGGGCCCGGGGATGGAGGTCAGGATTCCCCAGCGCCAGGCATGGAGGAGGCCAGTTGGGGCTCAGACGGATGGGCCGGGAGGGGTCCTTGTGTTTGGGCCTGGTGACCCTAGAACACCTAACACCCCCTCCCAGGCTCCCCACCCAAGATGGCCATCCCAGGGTGGAGGCATGGATGGGGCCGGGCAGCTGGGGTGAGGGGACACCCGGTGGCCCCAGATTTAGTGTTTTTGGAGCGGCTCAACGGAAAATGTTTAGCAGATGGGAGGCCCCCTACAAGGCTGCAGGAAGCCCCGAGGCGCTGACCCTCCCTGCCCCCAGCCAGAGCCCCCTGCCCTGTCCAGGCACATGTGGACTGCACCCAGCCTGGCCTTCTCTCCTTCTGGCGGCCCAGCTGCGATGCACCTCCCGGCTGTGCCCCACTTCGGCGGGGGGTGGGGGGATGAAAGTGCAAACCGTGGTCCCCCTTTGGGCCGGGAGGCACCAGGGAGGGGGTGTCGCTCCAGGATGTAAGGCACTGGCAGAGGAGGCGTTGGCGGGGGGCACACCGCCTTCCCCAGATCCCACCCCCGTGCCCCAGCACGGCAGGACGCTGGGGGGATGCCCAGCTCTGCCCCTTGGGCCCACTGGGCGGGTTCCCATCGCTCTAGCTCTGAGGGGGGCATAGCAATGAGGGGTCAGCAACTGGAGGGGCCGGGTTACGGGGGAGGAGGTTGGAGGATGCCCACGGCCACTCGCTTCCCAGCTGGACAAAGGGGGGGGGGCGGGCGGTGGGAATCAGGCACTTAAACCACTCGCTCTCACCTCCCACACCTCCATGGGCTAAGCGGGGTGGTGGGGTCCTCCCCGTTCAGGGCTTGGGTGGATGGAGAGTCCAGAGCAGCCCCGGGCCCCTCCGCTCCACCGCCCCCAGCCCCCTCCTCGGAAAGTGCATTTCTTACAGTGTGTGCAACGCGGGGCCCTCCCCCGGGGACTGGGGTGCGCTAGGGTGGCCTCCTATGCCTGGGGGGGGGGGGCGGGCTGGGGGTCATTTGCATAGAGATGTCTCCCAAACCGGGCCGGCGCGCACAGGGCTTCACCAAAGACCGAGTCCCCGGCGCGCTCTGGGGGGGGGCGGAGACGTCCACAACCGCGGGGCACTCCTGAGAGAGTATTGGCCATGCGTCCTTGTCCCCCGGCGATGCCCGGGGTCTCCCCGCAACCCTCTTCTGCCCCTGTCGCACCCCTGCCCACCCCAGCCTCCGCGGTGGCCTCTGCTGCCTGCCGCCGGGGTCCTCGCCGGCCCCCCGGGGGCTGCCTCCCCACTTGGCAAACACTGTCCCGGTGGCAGTGGCGATGGGGGCGCGCGGGAGAGGCGGCCTCGCTGGGTGTCCTGCCCCGTCGGCTGGGCACGGGCACCAGGCTGCGCTCACCTGGTCCAGGGCGGAGGTGGGGGCAGCCGGCCCTCCCAGAGCAGCAGCGAGAGGAGATGAATAACTTAGGACGCCCCGAGCGCCCGCTCCCAGGGGCAGTGGGGCCTGGCCCTCCAGTCCGGTCCGTCCGGCCGCGGCATCCCGAGAGTCCGAAGCGTTGCCATCTTTACCTTTTATCTTCTTGGTTGGGTGGGTTTATTTTTATGTGTGGTTTTCTTTTGTTTTTGTTTTTTTTCCCGTTTGTCTTTTTTTTTTTTCTCCTTTTTTTTTTTCTTTTTTCTTTTCCTCCTGTGTGTTATGTGTCTGTGTGTTTTGTCTTTCGGCCGGGCTGGGAGTCAGCGGGGTGTTCTTGCTTGCTCTAGCTTGCCACCGAAAACGTGGGCCGGGGGCCGGCTGTGTGGCTCCCCGCAATTCCCGGGACGAAGGAGCAGGGCGTGGGAAGAAATCTTTCTTATCCCAGATACCAGGACTGGGTGGCCCGAGGGGGACACAGAGAAAGAGAAAGAGAGAGAAGGAGAGAGATGGGGGGTCAGGCTCCGCCAGCCACTGCCCATACCCACTGAGGCCCCCCTACCCCCTGGGACCTGGGACCTCTGTCTCCCCTATCCCAGACCTGGCATAACCGGCTGGGTGACCCTGGGCAAGTGACTCTGCCCCTAAGCAGAGCTGCTAGATAAACCTCAGGATGTACAGTGATGTCTGGATTCTAGATAAACTACGGATAAACCTGTTAATACAAGTCCATCTCATGCAACTTTTGGGATATACTGAGGCTAAAAAAAATTTATCATTTCTTTTCAATCCTTTATCTGGAATTGAAATCTACCCGAGCATTCTGTGGTTTTGTTTGCTAAATCCGGCAACCTCACTCCCGCACCTCATTGCCCTGAGTATAAAATAGGGGAGGGGATCTGCCCACCTTGCCCGCAGAGGGTGACATTTTCCCATTTAACGGTTCCCCCAGAACCCCCATGAAAGAGGGACTACTGCCCCCCGACCCCGTTTTGCAGTGAAGAAAACCGGGGCTCAGAGGGGTAAGGTAACTTGCCCAAGCCCACCAGCGTGGGAGGGGAGAAGCCAGAATTCGAACTCAGGCCTGAGAGGCCTCAGTCCTCGCCTGTCCCCCTGCCTGGGGCTGACCCCTTAGCCTGGCCTTTGAGGGGGTCATGACTCCTACTTTCCAGAGGGGGAGACTGAGGCTCTGGGTCAGGTGGCCAGGTCTGCATGGACAGCTCTGGCCTGGGTCTCCACAGGGAAGCCACTGTACAGACCCTTCCCCTGGAAATGCATCCTATTTGCCTGTGTGGGGCGGGCCTGGGGGTAGGTAACCCCCATCCCCACCCCGCTGGGGTCACAGCAGCGCTGCTCCTCCGCCCCCTGCTGTACATCAATCGCACCCCCTCCAACCAGGCCACCCCGCAGCCGCTGGGCCATCCCATCGAACTGGCGCCATGGCTCCCAGCCCCCCACCTCCAGCCAAGTTCAAGTTCATCTTGGCCATTACCTCATGTCTGGTTTCCGTTGGCAACCAGACAGATTCTGGGCGTGACCCTCCCTGGTGGTGGCTGGCCTCCCCTAGGCCCTTCCTCCCTGCCTCCTCCCCTCCTAGGCTCTCTGCCCATAGCAGTGGGGGGGGGGGGCACCCTCAACTCAACATCGTCCCCCGTCAGCTGAGGGGGAGACAGAGGCCACGCGGTGCCAGTAGTGAGTTCTGGGCTCTTCTGGCATCCCCCTGGCCTGGCTGGAGCCACCAGTGTGGCTTTGGGCACGTGGCTTAAATTCCTCTGGCCCTCGGTTTGCTCATCTGCTGAATGGGCGTGATGGGCAAAGAGCTTCTGGTGTAAAATGCTCGGCCGGGTGGACCCCTTCACACAGCGGAGGGGGCGGGGATGTCAGAGTCCACAAGAGCCCCACTCTGGGGGCCAAAGTGATGGATGGCTCAGGACTGGGGGGACTGATGGTGAGAGACGGGGGTGGAGGGGATGAAGAAGGTGGGCAATCGATCAGGGAGAGATCAACCGACATCGATTGGGGGAGGGGCGCTGATTGAGGGGAGAGGCTATTGATCAGGGGGCAAGGCACTGACTGTGGGGAGGGCAGGAGATGGAAGGGCAGGTGGTGCGGGGAGAGAAGCCGCTGCAGGCTTCGGGGCAGGGGCCGGGGGTGGGGGCAGAGGAAAGCCAACCGGCCAGGAATAACGAAGGCGGAGGAAGTGCTGACTGGGCCAGAAAGGAGAGGCCTCTGGGCTCCGAGCCCTTTGCAAAGGGGCTCCAAGAGCGGGGAGCGGGTCTCACGGCCCCTTCCTCCCACCCTTCCCTCCTTCCAGGGTCTGCCGGGGGTGGGGGGCTGAACCCACCGGGGGACTTGGGTGCCCTTAGTCCAGGGACCCGTGGTCCTGCCTGCGTGGTGCTGGCGGGGTCCTCCACCAGACCCAGATGGGGGGCCTCGCCTTTTCCATAAGCCTTGGGGTCTCTCATCCGTCTGTCACCTTCCGTGCCACCCTCCCCCACCAGCCCCACGAAGTTCTTTCCAACTCCCAGCCCTGGCTGTGCTCCTCCCTCCCTCTCATCCCTTCAGTGGCTCCCTTCGGCCCCCAGGCCAAAGCCCACATTTGAGGTCTTCCACATTCAGGCTGTTTCCCCATCATTTCCAGCCCTTGGCAGTGCTGATGCCCCTGCCTGGACACCCTACTCTACCTGACACCAGGCTCTCACCCCTCCCCAACCAGGCAGGGCCCTGGATGCGCCCCCCCCCGACCCCCAGGTTCCTCCACAGCCCCAGACCCACTCTCTCTGGGTCCCCAGCGGGGCCTGCTGGCCAAGGGGGGTGGTGACCAAAGGCGCCCCCCTCCTGGCACCTTGGTTTCCCTCCCCTTGCAGGCCATTGGCTCCGGGTGGTCCCCCGTCCCCCCATGCAGGGGTTGACAATGGGGTGGGGGGGAGGCTGGGGAAGGGTTAAGGGGCCAGGGCCCCCTCCCTGTCACTTTTATTAGCTTTGCTTTCTGCAGCAATTAGGACATTCCCAGCCTCCAGCGGGGAGGGCTGTCAAGTGGGGGTGGGAGCGGCAACGCCTGGCTCCCTGAGCACCGGGGGGCAGGGGTGTCTAGGCCGGGACAGAACCCAAAACTCAAGGCGGGGAATCCTGGGGCCACCCCAGCTCGGTGGGTAACACTGACCAAGTGACCCCCTCTGTCTGGATCCTGGCTGGGGCTCTGTAAAGCAGGACGCTTACAGTTTGGGTGTGCGAGGGGTGTGTGGGGTGGTCTTGGCCTTTCAGTGCCCTTTCTGGGTAAAATTGGTCCCCTAATGCTCCAGACCCTTCAAAGACTCCCAGGAGGTGCCCAAGGCCAGAAGAGACAGGTTCAGAGCTCCCCGCAGTTAGCCCTGGTGCCCTGACCCCAGCACCCCCAGCTAAAGTCTGGGCAGGGAGGGAGGGGGATAGCCAGGTCCTGCCCACCCACTCTGTCCCCCTGAGCTGCCAGCAGCAACCTGGCCAGCCTCAGATGGTCGCCAGGGGTCCAGGCTGTGCTGGATGGTCAGCATGGCTGATTCTGGTCTCATCCTCGTCTCCACCGCCTCCCCACGCCTCCCCATGAACTCCACTGCGGGGGACCCTCCCAAAGTGGCTTGAGGATCCGAACCTGACCCCTGGGGACCCCACAAAGCCCCATACTCTATGGCTCTGGGGATTTGGAGATGCTGGGCAGCCCTGAAGAGGTTTCTCTGTGTGTCTGGGCCTCACTGGGCCTGGGGCAGCTGGTGACGCCCTCTGGCTGTTTTATGTCCCGTGACCCCCTCCCCAACACGCACCAGGGAGCACGGCTCTGGGGTCCAGCCACCACCCTTGAACACCCCCTGCCAACACACTCCCGGCTTGCACGCAACACAGATGTGGACCCTGGCCCAAAGGCGGGTGTCGGGGACACGTGGGCAGGGGCTGAGGCCACCTCCCACCCCGAGAGAAGCTGGGAGCCATGAGTCTCAGTTCCAGACCCATCAAGGCTCTGCCCTGCACTGCTGTGCAGCCTCAGACAACTCACTCCTCCTCTCTGAGCCTCCTCGTCTCGTCCTCAGCCAGCCTCATGCCCCCCACCCTGGTGCACACTCAGCTGCAGTGATGCTAACCCCGCCTCTGCCGCCCCACTCCCACTTCGCAGGCTGGAGCCAGGGGTGGGGGCTTGCGTGTCCTACCAGGAGGCCCCGCCCCCTGCCATGGGCTGCCTCAGTCTCCCACCTGCCCCTGGTGTCCTGGGGTCCTCTGGCACCCCCTACCCTCCCTCTCCTGTGGTCCCTCCCTCCGGCCGGCGTGGGAGGGGATGCAGGCTGGGGGGTTGAAAGCCTGGGCTGACGCGCTGTGTGATCCTGGGCAAATCCCCTTGCCTCTGCGAGCCTCAGTCTTCCCATAGGTACAAATGGGGCCAGGGCGGTGAAAATCCCAGCCCCACAGCAGCTCTGCCAGGAGTGTCCCCTGGCAGGATTTGGGGCCATACCACGTCCCCGGGCGTGGGCTCGAGGCCCTGGAAGGGGCTGGGAGGCTGGCCAGCGTGCCAGGGGTGCGGCTGGCGGGGGCGGCACGGGACCCAGCAGGCCGGCCTCTCCCTGCGCGCCCAGGCCGGCCCCTCTGCCCTGCCCCTCCCACCCCCCCACCAGCCGGCCTCTTGGCCCCTACCTGTGCCTGATAAATGCCCGTTGGATCCCTTGGTCCTAATCCCACAAAGGAACGGTTTGCAGGGGACGTGCCGGGCGTAGAGTAGGCTGCGGGGAGGAGAGAGACCGAAAGCCCGTTAGCGCGGGGGCGACGCGGGAGCACCAGAGAGGGTGGCCGCTGCCCAGGGTCACACAGCCGGGCCTTCATACCCAGCAGCCGGTGCCTCCGAGCTTGCCGCCCTCCCCCGATGGTCCAGGCACCCCGAAAAGCCCACGGTCTCGGGCCCCCGGGGTCACGCGGGCAGGTGTCTGCTGAGAGGGTAGGTGCAGGACGAAAGTTTCATAATCCAGAAACCGCCTGTGAATTATTCAGTGTTCCACTGCCTGGTCCATCCTGCTCCTGCGGCCTGCATCCCGCCGCGTGGGGGGCCATGAATTATTGAGGGCGTTTTATTTATTAATTTCCCTCCTGGAGAGGGCATGGGGAAGGCTGCGTGTGTGCACATATATATATATATATATATGATTATATTTTAATCGCACTATGTTTTGCCGGTGAGTGAATGATTCGCAACCCAGGCTGGGGAGGGGACGGGGGTGGCGGGAGGGTCCCCATGTGGTCTCCACCAGAGCGCAGGTAAGTGGGAGGTGGTGAGGCTTGGGGGATTTGGGGGTGGGGGCTGGGAAGCAGGCTGCACCTGCAGTTCAGAAGCCGGTGCAGAGGAAGGAGAAGAAATCCATGTTTCTCCCTCGTCTATTAAGCGTCACTGTAAGCCAGGCACTGGGCACTATCCCATTTTAACCCTCGGCAGCCTCAACGCGGCAGACGTGAACATTATGCCCATTTCACAGATGAGAAAGCAGGGAGAGTAGGTGAAGACCAGCGCCGCATGCCGACTCTGTCCTCTGCACCCGGCCTCCCGCTAAATGTTCTCCCTGATCTATTGCACTGACTCACTCGCCACCACCCTCTGGTGACTCTCCCATTTTGCGGCTGAGAAAACTGAGGCTCAGAGAGGGGAGGACGTTTGCCTAAGGTTACACAGGGAGCGAGATGCAGGGGCAGGATTGCAACCCAGTGCCCTGTGCTCCATCATGGTGTTTGGAGAAAGCCCGTCTGCACGTGAGGCTGCCCCGGGTCTCGGCAGGCAGTGGATGCTGGGGAAGAAATACTGGGGTGCTGCATGCGGGGAGGGGGGCCGATGGGGCCCAGATGGGAGGGCTGGCCCCTCCTGCTTGGGTGGGGTGAGGAATCTCATCTGGGGAGCGAGGGAGAGACGCCCAAAGAGGAAGGGGATTTAGGGAGAGGCTGGGGGCAGAGCCACCACTGATGGGGTAGATAGACCCCAGGATGGGAATTCTAGGAACCTCTTCCCAGCCTGGAGCAGCCCTGGACTGGGGTTGGGGGTGGCGGGGGAGGGGGAGGTGCCCTGGGGGCTGGTGAGCCGTAATCTGGAGCCACATCCAGAGGGTGGAAAGTTCTAGAAGGTTAGGAGACCAAGCCAGGGTCTCCCACCAGGCTACCACCTGGACCCACATCCAGAGAGCAGAAAGTTATAGAAGGCGAGGCAGCCAACCCAGGGCCTCCTGGGGTCAGGTGGGCAGGCAGGGTGTGTCCTGTCTAAAGATGTGGCCCAGCCCAGGTTACCAGCAGGAACAGGGCCCACTGGGGCCAGTTTCCCCGGAGAATCCGGAACTCTGGAATTTCTATGTGAGACGTCCTGATTTTAAAGCCGCCATCACCACAACAGATTCTCACTTTCCTCAGACAAAAGGCTTCTGGGGGCCGGGTCGGGCCCTCCCACCTCCACTTTGAGATCTTCACCCACTGCCAGCTGCTTGTTGCACGGAAGAGGGTTTAGAGGCCTAGAGGGGGGACACGGGTGCCCCAGGCCGCTCGGCCAATGGGGGCGGACCCCAGACTTGCCCCTGGCCATCCCCTCAGGCTGCCTTGGCCCTGTGTGGACCTGACCACGTGGGCCCCAGGCCTCCATCTGGGGACCCACCAAACTCGCCGGTACCCACCGGGCTGGGCCTGAGACCCCGACCCCAGAGGCAGGGCCGGGGAGGGGAGGGGCCCCTCGGGGACGCCTTCCCGGG
Organism: Tursiops truncatus; assembly: GCF_011762595.2. Taxonomy (NCBI): domain Eukaryota; kingdom Metazoa; phylum Chordata; class Mammalia; order Artiodactyla; family Delphinidae; genus Tursiops; species Tursiops truncatus. The sequence continues at coordinate 169,120,253 of NC_047036.1, read as the reverse complement.
TGCTTACAGGGCGAGGTCGGCGACGAGCTTCCTCCCTCGGAGGTGGGTTTGGTGGCGGGGGGGAGCGCCAGCCGCGGCAGCCCGGGGGGCGGGGGTGCCAGCATCTGAGCGGAAATGCAGTGACTGGACATTTTGAGCTGGCCACTTCCACTTAACTGGGGGGAACAGAGAGACAGGTGGTTAAGGCGGCGGGCGCCCCTCCGCCTCGGGCTGCCGTCCACCCCGGGGCTGTGGACCGGCCTGGTGGGCACGGCCGGGACGAGTTTGGTGGGTGCCCGGTGCTCGCCTGACCCCGCAGGCCTCCAGCATCCTGGGATCGCCATGCCTTCCCTGCCTCCTCAGGCTGCTGTGTACCCACTGGCTTTGCTTCCACGCCTCCTAAACAGCATCGCTGGACCTCATGGGCGGCCTAGACGCATCTCCCCGCATTTGCCGCGCGTACGCATTCATTCATCCACCACCTCGCCCGCGGTTCCCAGATCTGAAAGGCTCTGGACACCAAAAGCTTTGGTGGAAGTCTGGCCACAGGCGGCCTGAGCTCAGCCGTAACCGTGTTTGATTTGGGGGCTTCCTAGAATACCGTCCGCTCAGACATCTGCAAAAGCCTGCATTCCCACCCGGTCTGGCTCCAGGGGCTGTGGACCCCGCCGTTTGTAAAACAGAAGCTGCCCTGGCGGAGGAAGGGCTGCCTGACACTCGCGCCAGGGCCCCAGGGAGGTCGTGCCCCCCAAACTCACCGGTCCAGGCTGCTGACTGGCCGGATCGCAGGCCAGCGACACGAGATCTTTGAGCGGGTCCTGGGGGTTGAGGTGAGGTGGGTAGCGGATGGCCGTGTGCGGGAAGTAGGTGGAGGCCGTCTGGGGCAAGATGGACGTGGTGGGGAAGTGCAGGGCCGAGGACGGGTGAGGGCTCCGGGCGATCCCTGTGGAGAGGAGGGGGGCAGTGGTCACCAGGGGCTCCCGCCAGGCCGCCCTGTCTCAGAGTGACTGTGTTTGTGGGTGTGCGTCACGCCCACGCTGCGGCACCTTTAATAATACGAATATGTGGCGGCCCAGTGGCATCTGCCACGACCAGGCCCTGCTGTCATTTACACGCCCGGATTCGATGAACCTACTGTGACCCCACAGAGTTCTAGCATCACCCCTTGGAGCACTTTTATTTCTTTTTATTTTTTTAAATTTATTTATCTTTGGCTTGCAGGATCTTAGTTCCCCTACCAGGGATTGAACCTGAGCCCTCGGCAGTGAAACCGCTGAGTCCTAACCACTGGACCGCCAGGGAATTCCCATCACGTCTTTTTTTAAGACAGAGGATGGGGGCTTCCCTGGTGGCGCAGTGGTTGAGAATCTGCCTGCTAATGCAGGGGACACGGGTTCGAACCTTGGTCTGGGAGGATCCCACATGCCGCGGAGCAACTAAGCCCGTGAGCCACGACTACTGAGCCTGCGCGTCTGGAGCCTGTGCTCCACAATAAGAGAGGCCGCGACAGTGAGAGGCCCGCGCACTGCGATGAAGAGTGGCCCCCACTTGCCACAACTAGAGAAAGCCCTCGCACAGAAATGAAGACCCAACACAGCCCAAAATAAATAAGTTAATTAATTAATTAATTTTAAAAAAATCAGAGAGAACATTTCCCGGCTGTGGTCAGAGGAAGTCCTGACTACTGAATAAAAATTTAAAAAAAAAGACAGAGGATGACCATGGCTCTCAGAGGGAATGTCCTCTGCCCCAGCCACAGAGCAAGCAGGTGGCAGACCCAGGGTTCGAGCCCAGCCTGACTGGCCACACCCTGACCCGGGGCTTGGTTAACTCTTTCCATAAATGGCTGGTGGGTCAATATATTTTTTTAATTGAGATATTATTTGCACACTATAAAGTCCACGCTTCTAAAGTGTACAATTCACTGTGTTTTTTTAGCACATTCACAGAGCTGTATGACCATCACTACAATCTCTTTTAGAACATTCTCATCCCCCTGAAAGGAAACCCCGTCCCCATTAGCACCACGCCCAGCCCCTGACAACCAGGAAGCCACTCTCTGTCTGCGGATTTCCCATCAGTGGAATCACACACTGTGGGTCCTTCTGTGTCTGGCTTCTCTCACTGAGCATTGTGGTCTCAAGGTCCATCCACGTTGTAGCGAGTGTCCGTGCTTCACCCCTTTTCATGGCTGAGTAATATTCCAGTGTGGTATTTGCTTGTTTTTTTTCTTTTTCTAAACAAGTCAGTGACTTTTAGTATATTCACTTCGTAATTCCAGAACCAGTTCACTGCCCCCAAAAGAAGCCCTGTGTCCACTAGTGGTCACTCCCCCTTCCTCTCTCTCTAGCCCCTGGCCAGACAGTAACTACTTTCGGCTTTCCAGGCCATAGGGTCTCTGATGCAGCTACTCAACTCTGCCGTCGTTGCCTGAAAGCCACCACAGATGACATGTAAACAGATGGGTGTGGCCCTCCGCCAATAAAACTTTATTTACAAGAACAGTGGCAATTGGGGGGGCCTGCTTGGCCGGCTCCTAGTCTAAACTGTTGTGCTATTTTGATGTTTGCCTCTGCCCTGCATGTGTATTTGCCCTTGTATGGAACTAAATCATCATTATCACAACCAAGGGGCAACAGGTGACATTCAAGCTCTTATTTAACTCATTCTGATTTAATTCATTCGGTCCTATGGACAGCCCTGGGAGGGGGACGTTTATGAGCCCAGTGGACGGGTGACGGGCTCAGCTCACACCCCACGCTGTGAGCGTGGTACTTCCTGTCTGTGTGGCTGAGAGCTCCCGTACCCCTGTGTGGCCTGTGTGTGTCCTTCTGGGTGTCTGCCTCCTGTTGCGGCCATTCTGCCCCCGGGTCCGTCGGTGGGCCGCTTGAGTATGACACATGGGGAGCAGGTTGAGGGGTGAGTCCCGGGCTGCACCTCCATGTACAGAAGGGGAAACTGAGGCCCCAAAAGAGTCAGGCCCAGGTGCTCTCTACCATGGCAGCTGCAGGCTTTCCTGCACGGGTGGGAGGCTACAGCAATAGGACTCGTGGTCAGATGGCCGGTGGGACTTCCCCGGCCATAAGTGGCCTGGTTAGAGGGCTCAGCCGCCCCTCCCCGCCCGGGGCCCGCAGTGCTCACCACTGTGCACGGCGATGACGGGCCGGTGGTGCTGGGTGAAGCTGGAGAGGCGGGGCGAGTCCTGGGGAGACGGACTGTTGAAAGGGGACTTGTCCATCTCTGTTTTCTTCACCGGGGATGAGATGCCTGCGGGGAGGGCCAGAGGGTCAAGGGCCGGCAGGCAGGGTTATTCCACTCCCAGGACCCCTGCACCTCCCCGCAGAGCCCCTGCCTCCCCTTCTCCCAGCAACCCATGGACGAGGGGCTGGGAGCCCATTGTAAGGAGGGGCAAACCAAGGCTGAGAGCTGGGAAGGGGGCCGCCCAGGGTCACACGGCCCACGGGAGGAGGAGTCTGATGCCACACGGGCCCCTGGACGACAGAGTCCGGCCCCCACCTTCTCTCCTTCCAGACATAAGTCGGCTCAGGGCTGCCCCCTGCCCCCCAGGGACACCAGAGCCCTGGAGAAGGCCGCAGGGTGGGCAGAGGATTGGTCCAAAGCCCCAAAGCCCAAGTGGCTCTGTACTTGTGCCCCCCCATCAATCCTTACCCGGGGGACAGAACCTTCCCTGTAGGGTCATCGTGAGTATTAAATGCAATACAACATGTAAAGCCGTTAGATCAGGGCCCGGCACACACCCACGCACTGGAATTACTTGCTGCCATTCCTCTGCAGACGGGGGTCTCACTATCTACCCCGGTGGCCCTGGGGAACCCAGAAGGTCTCCAGCTCGGCCTCAATGAATAAAAGGTGTAAAATGGGCACATCCAGCCTCCGTGGAGGCCGTGGCACAGAATGGATGCTGGCTAAGGAGGAGCCTTGTCACGACATGGAAGACGGACCCCAGAGATGCGGGGCACACGTCCGCCCTGAAGAACCACGAATGCCCCCCGCCTGCCTCCCTGCATCCCACCCCCCACTCCCACCCCCCTCTGCAGAGGCTTTTTCTAGTGACAGCAAAGGATGACGACGTGTCTGAAAAAAAAGGCAGAGTCCTTGGCCTGGCCCCTTCTCTGGAATTGGGCTCTGGGGTAAGTGGGGATCTGGAGACAGACATGTTTAGGAATTGTTTTAAAATCCATTTTACAGTGAAACGCACCCAATGAGGCCCACAGTGGATTCACACATGGTGAGGGTTGTTTTTTTTTTTTAAATAGTTTTTATTGGAGTCTAGTTGATTGACAATGCTGTGTTAGCTTCAGGTGCACAGCAAAGTGAATCAGTTATACACATACATATATCCCCTCTTTTTAAGATTCCTTTCCCACATAGGTCACCACAGAGTACTAAGCGGAGTTCCCTGTGCTACACACGGCAGGTCCCTATCAGCCAGGTTTTTTTTTTTTTGCGGTACGCGGGCCTCTCACTGCCGCGGCCTCTCCCGTTGCGGAGCACAGGCTCCGGACGCGCAGGCTCAGCGGCCATGGCTCACGGGCCCAGCCACTCCGCGGCATGTGGGATCTTCCCGGACCGGGGCACGAACCCGTGTCCCCTGCATCGGCAGGCGGACTCTCAACCACCGTACCACCAGGGAAGCCCTTAGCCAGGTATTTTATACAGAGTAGTGTGTATATGTCAATCGCAATCTCCCAATTTATCCCTCCCTCTCCCTTGCCCCCTGGCAACCATAGGATTCTTTCCTACATCTGAGACTCTACTTCTGTTTTGTAAATAAGTTCGTTCGTACCATTTTTTTTTTTAGATGCCACACATAAGCGATATCATGGGATACTTGTCTTTCTCTGACTTACTTCACCCAGTATGACAGTCTCTAGGGACACACTGCCTGCCACCCCGCAAAAGGTGGCCCTCAGGCTGCGCACATCAGGGCCGGGGTCATTCTCTGCGGGTCGTCCTCGGCGCCGTGGGGCGTGGTGCAGCCTCCCTGGCTCCACCCACGCGACGCCAGGAGCACCCCCAGTCATGACAACCATAGATGTCCCCAGACATGGCTCAGTGTCCCCTGGGGCAGAGCCGCCCCAGTTAGGACCCCTGCCCTCCTCCGAGGCCGCTACCACTGTTGCTGGGGTCTCGGGTTGATGGTTCTGTGAGTGGGCATCTGCGTGGGTCCCCAGGGCTGTCCCACCTGAGCTGCTGCTGCATTCCCCCCACCCCTACTGTGGCATTTCCATGTGGGGTGCTTTCATTCTCTGCGATGGCACGGCCAGGGGTGAGCCAGCTCTGGGAACCAGCCCCCCGATGGGCACTCAGGCCACCATCTGCCTTTGCTGTTACAGACGCTGCTGCCCTGGTCGGCTCTGGGTGCGCATCAGTGTGTGAGCGGGGGAGCGTGTCCTGGGATGCAGTTGGTGGCCCAGAGGGACCTGGCGGCCAAGCGGGGCCTTGGGTGCAGGCCCGGGCTTTCCCAGGGACAGGAGGAGCTGGTGGCATCCAGGGCAGCCGGCAGGAAAGAGGCTGGCCCTGCTGTGTGTGCGTGCATGCGTGCGTGCATGCACGCGTGCGTGTGTGTGTGTGTGTGTGTGTGTGTGTGTGTGTGTGTGTTTGTGTTGGGCTCCCGGCTGGCTCAGGGCTGCAGGGGGAATGAGGTTACGGCTGTCAGACGCTCACTTAGGATTTCCTAGAACAGCCTGTCCTGGATGGAAATAGCCTGGCGTGGACCCTGCCCCCAGCTGCACCTCCGTAGGCCCTTCTAGAGCTTCCTGAGATGGGGCCTTTGGGAGCCAGGGTCCAGGAGGGGGGCGGGGGGCGCCTGGCGCTGCAAGAAAGAGTCACTCTCCTGCCTGCGTTCCTGCATCTGAACAAACATGCTGGGAACGGCCCCACGTGAGCAACCGATGTTGGTTAACACAGTGCCCATACATGCCCCATCAAAGCACGCGTCTCTCCATTTAACAGGCATGCCCTTGACCTCCCCGATCCGAGTGGCCATCTTTCTGATTAACATACATATCTCCACGTAAGCGTCAGGCACCCCTACGTCCCCCGTCGAAGACACAAACCTTAACGGATGCACGTGCCTGTAGGTGCCCAGCCCCAAGTATCTTTCCACTTGCCTGTCACACGTGCCTGTCTGTTCCCCGTTTAAGCACATACGCTTCATCCAACAGGTGGGCCTGTACATCCCCCATCTGAGCACCCACCCGTCTGCTTGACAAACTAGCCTGTCCCCCTGCAATGCCAGCTCCCCTGGGGGGCCCACTGCAGGCAACCACTGGGTCTCCAGGGCCCGGAACACAGGGTGGGCAGAGAGTGTGCGAGTGTACAGGTGGGTGGACGGAGTGCAGTTCTGCTGGGATTGGCCACCACTCACTGGGCACTTAACACGTGGGATGGCCTCCCCCACTACCCCCAGCACTGCTGACACCGGTCATCCTCAGCGGGCCCATCCTGGGCGCTGTGGGGTGTGGAGCAGCATCCCTGGTCCCACCCACTGGATGCCAGGAGCCCCCCAGTCATGATGGCCGGAGACGTCCCGGACACCGCCCAGTGTCTTCTGGGGGCAGAACTGACCCTCTGGGAGGTCCTGGGGAGCCAAGAAGTGGTGGAGCTGGGATTCAAAGGCAACTCTAACTCCTCAGGCCGCGCTCTGCCAACCCCTCCTGCCCTCCAAGTTCAGAAAGAGATGGGGGGAGAGGAGAGAGGTTGGAGTTCCCTGCTTCACTCCATATAATAACTGCCTGTGGGAGGCCCATGTCCCCTGGGGGAGGGCCACAGAAGCAGCAAGAGCAAAGCACTCTGGGACCCCCTTTCTGCCCCGCTTGGCTGGGTAATCAGGGAAGGCCTTGGGAGGATGTGGCCAGGAGGATAAAGGGCACTCCTGGTGCTCCTGGCCCGGGCACGGAAGTGGCAAAGGGCTGGAAGCTGGTGTATGGGGTCTGAGAGATGTGGCTGCAGGGGTCTTGCCTGGGCGGGGCTGGCAAGATTTCCCCCAGGCCTCTGCCCCTCCAGGGCACCGGAGTGAGAAGGCTGGGGCTGGGGGGTTAGCTGGGCGCTGTCCGTGGTGGCCACAGCGGAGGAAGGGAGAGAGTACTCTAATCAGCTTAACCCCCTTAATGAACAGCTAATTGGGGACTGTCTAGACAGGAAGACGGAGGAAACCAGGAAGAGGAGAAAAAGGAGGAGAAGGATGGGCAGGAAGGGGAAGAAGAGGGAGGGAGAAGAGAGGGAGGAAAAGATAGAATTCATATCTCCCTACGAGCCTGTGAGCACCCGGAAGGCAGGGGCAGGCACACACTAGAGGTTTGTACTGAGACTCCCACAGGAGGGAGTGAGTCTGCCATCACCTGAGGCAACCAATGGGAGCTATAGGAGGACTGACCCCCTCTGGCATTCCCTTCCAGCTCTGTGATTTCCCCATCACACACCAGAAGCTGGTACAGGCTTCCTCTTTGTCCTCCCCCATCATGGCCACTTTATTCTCAGTGTAGGAAGGTTGGATCAAGCCCTCTCTAGCATTTCCTTCCTTTTAAAATTTTGTTTTTCTTTTTTGAGCATCCTGAATTGAATGCTGGGTTCTTTATTTCCAGCCTTTCTCTTTTTCCAATTAAAGCTATAATTTTTCCTCTCAGGGCTGCTGTGGCTACATCAGCACAGGCTGTCTTTCAGCTCCAAGTAGTATTCATTTTATATGTAGACAACCTCTTCAATCACAGTGTTAGTGAGAGGTGCTTTTGAGTTCCCAATCAGTAAATGATAGGGCAGAAGTTAACTGTCTCCCAATATCTGCTTTATCCTTCTTCCTTAGTAACAGAACCCTTGATGTGAGATGGGCACATAATTGACCCAAATAAGATTACATTTCCCAGCATCCTTTGCAGCAGAGTATGGCCTTAGGACTAACTCAGGGGCCCGGAGATAAGCAGAAGGGGTAAGTGCATCTTCTGAAAATTATTCTTAAAGGGAGAGGACATGCCCAGACTTGACCCTTCTTTCCTGCTGGCTGGAAAGCAGACATGATGGCTGGAGCTCCAGCAGTTATCTTGGACCATGAGGTAGGAATGAAAACCACATTCAGTGGCACATAAGGCAGGAGACTGAGTCCCTCACATCACACTTGCCCAGGGTAGCTGATGGCTGGACATTTATTTGTGAGAGAAATGCACTTCCTTTTGTATTTTCTGTTATCTACAATCAGACTTAAAGCTTACTGAATACAGGTATTTATAGAGACAAACTTTAGAAAGATAGGGAACCCACAGAGACAGAACCGTAGAGACACTCTGACCCATAAATTAAAGCCTAGGGCTTCCCTGGTGGCGCAGTGGTTGGGAGTCCGCCTGCCGATGCAGGAGACATGGGTTCGTGCCCCGGTCTGGGAGGATCCCACATGCCGCGGAGCGGCTGGGCCCGTGAGCCACGGCCGCTGAGCCTGCGCGTCTGCAGCCTGTGCTCCGCAACAGGAGAGGCCACGACAGTGAGAGGCCCGTGTACCGCAAAAAAAAAAGTTAAAGCCTAATAAATAGAGAGGTCCTCCCAGCATTAAATACCTGGGAACCCACAATGAGGAAGAGGGAGGAGGCTTGGGACCTCAAATGTCACAACCAGCTGTGTTAGAGACCGATTCCAAGAGATGGGAATTTTATAAAGACATGAACACCAAAGAAACTCTCCTGTTTCCTGGTCACTTATGTGCCAGGTGGTTACTTAAGTCACATTCTATCGTGTCCTCCTTCCAACTCTCCAAAAGAATGATGGTTTTCATCACTCCCACTTTGAAGATGAGGCAACCGAGGCTCAGAGATGTTAAGTAACCTGCCCAAGGTTACACAGCCCACACACCACACAGCCAAAGACAGAGCCGGGATTTGAACCCTGGTCTCTCTGATGCCTGAACCTGTCCTCTTTCTCTCTCTCTCTCTCTCTCTCTCTCTTTCTTTCTTTTATTGAAGAAGAGTTGATTTACAATAATTCAGGTATACAGCAAAATGTTTCAGTTCCATATATATAAGTATATATATATGTGTGTGTGTACATATATATATATATATATATCAGATTCTTTTCTGTTATAGTGAACCTGCCCTCTTAATTGTAATGTTATGTTGCTTTTCAAGAATCCTATAGGTATGGCACTTTGTATAGACAGATCTTTATAAGAAATCAGACTCTAGAGGGAAGAGGGAAAGAGGAGGAGGGGGAGAGAAGAAAACAAATCCTAAGGTATACTGGGTACCTATTATATGCCAGGCCTGTTTTAGGGACATCAAATGCATTAATTCACTTAATCCCCACAATAAACCTACGGGGTGGGTACTGCAGGTATTAACACCCCCATTTTACAGATGAAGCAGCCGAGGCGCAGAGAGGTGGGGTCACCAGGAAGCTGCAAGGGCTGGGGGACTCGAGTGTCCACGTTCATAACCACTAGGCTATACGGTGGGGTGAACCCTTGTTAAGGGATAAGGGACCGGGTAGAGACATGCTTCTAAAGCTGGGGGGCACAGACCCCGCTGAGAATCTGAGGAATGCCAGGGGCATCCTCCCCACAGGCTCCTCTGCAAACCATTTCCTTTAAGTGCAACGCTGGCCCACTGAAGAGCAGAATCTTAAGGTGAAAGGGATTTTTTTTCTTTTGGCCGCGCGGCGCGTCTTGCGTGATCTTAGTTCCCCTACCAGGGATTGAATCCGGGCCACAGCAGTGGTGAAAGCACCGAGTCCTAACCACTGGACCACCAGGGACTTCCCAGAAAGGGATTCTTTAGATGAGAACCTTGTGATGGAGATGGAAACTCCAAAGAAGGGAAATCTTTGGAGAATGCCCTTAGGGAGACGGTAAGTAAGCAAAGAATCAGGAGGAGCCAGCACTCAACAGAAAAAAGCTTCTACGGAACTGCTGACCCTACAGAACAGGAGCCCCATGAAACAGACACTCTGGAGAGGACCCTATGAAGACAGAAGAGCAACAAGAAAATCTACCAGGAAAAGGATGCTATAAGAAAAGAGGCGGGGCTCCTATGGAACTGGACTCACAGAGAGCAAGATCCCATGGAGATGGGAATCTTGCAAAAAAAAAAAAAAAAAAAGGACTACAGGGAGGACCCCAGTGGAAAGGTAACCCACGTATCAGGACGCTGTAGTTGAGCGTCTACGGCAGACCCGAGGATGAAGCACCCTGTTGATCAGAATCGCTACTGAGTCAATTCTGTATAGCAGGAACCCCACAGAGATGGGCCGTTAACAGGCGGAGGGCAGGAAAGTCGGGCAAGGGATAATCTCCATCCTCCCCGGCCAGAGCGGAACCGAAGAGCTCCGGGAACGCGAACCCGGACTTTACTTCCAACCGCGCGCAGCCCGCGAGACTACAATTCCCAGGAGGCCCCGCGGCTCCAGGCCGACTCTCCGCCCCGGGGTGCCCGCGCAGTGCCTGCCGGAACACGTAGTCACTGTCGCGGTAACCCAGACCGGAAGGTCGGTCAGCCCCCGCCGCCAGCCCCACCTCCTTCCATGTCCTCCGTCCAGTTGCGGCTGCTACTCGTGGGAGAGCTGGGCGAGGTGTAGTAATCGCCGCCGGGGCTCGTGTCCACGTCTTCCTCCATCGAGCCCGATTTGTGCCGCTTGCTCCTAAGGGGCGAGGAAAGAAGCCAGCAGACCGGTTACCACGGAGACGGGCCCGGCGGGCTTTGCTACTTCCGGCTCTTAGGGGGCAGGGCGAGGAGGGTGCTATCGCGAGACGTCACGCGAGTCGCGGACTTTCGGCTGCTTCTCAGATGACATCCGCTTTAACCTGCCCATCACTTGGGTGGGACACCTGGGGCCAGGGGCAGGGAGGGACTCAGCAAAGGGCCAAGCTAGCAAGCTAGCAGAGTGGAGACTAAAGCCCTGAAAGCCTGGCTGATCGCTTGACCTACTGTAATCCTCAGAACAACCTGGTAGGATTATGGTCCCACTTAGCAGGTGAGGAAACCGAGGCAAACAGAATGTGACCGGCTCACGATCACACAGCATATCTCAGCAAGAACCGATGTCTGTGTTCTCATGGAGTCGCAGGGGCTAGGCCTGTAGGACTCGAGGCTGTGGGAGCCCAGCGTGGGATGTCAGGGCTGGGGAAAGAGTCACTTGGGGGCTGGGTTTTGAAAGATGAATAAGAGTTTCCCAGGTAGAACGTGAAAACAGGGAGAGGAATGAACCAGCTGGGGCCAGATGGAGGTGGGGGGGGGGGGGCGTGAGGTGCCCAGAGGTGGGGCCCCGGGGACATACCCGCTGGAGGATGTGCTGGGTAGCGTTCTTCTCATGCCGGTGCTGGCTGGATTTAGGTCATATGCCAGGTGTCCCTGCAGCTCCCCCAGGGAGAAGTTGGGTCCTGTTCCAGTCACCACAGGTGCTGTGGAGGGCGACAGAGAGGAGGATGAGGGAGGAACAAGGTCCAGGGCTGCACTTTGCCCTGGAGGGGTGGGGAGAGCCATCTTGGGGCTGGCAGAACGAAAAGGAACCGCTTCCCAGATTGGCCTGATTCCTAATTTGGCTGAAACTGGCCTTATACGATGGGTTAGAAGAACAAGGCCGTTGAGAGAGGCCAAGGTCACACTGTGAGGCAGAAGCATAGACAAAGCTGGAGGCCAAGCTTCCCAGAACTCTCAGAGGCCAGGCTCTGCTGATCTGGATGGGGAGGGCAAGGGTTAAGGTTAAGGCAGGATAGTGCCCAGAGGTCCCTGGGGTAGGATTCAAATGGGGGTGTCTGGGGATGGGGGTAGGTCCCCAGCAGGTCCATAGGTAAGGCAAGAGGACAAGAGGTGAAATAGGTTGCGGGGGGGGGGGCCTCTGGGGTCTCCTGGGGGGGGTGAGGGAGGTCCCAGGAATGGGGGATACTGGGGCAGAAGGTTCTTTAGCCCTTCCACCCAGCATCTGGAGTCTTCTCTGGGGAAGAGCATGTCACCCTGACCTTAGACTCTGGGAAAGGCCTGGATACCGCCCTTCCTAGAGACTTAGGCTTGGTGACAAGGGTGGCTGGAGAGGATGTGGGGGACGGGGGCAGGGTGATGGGCTACTTCCTCCTCCTTCCCCGAGTCCCTTTCCCTCTTAGAGCCCCCATCCCGAAGCCACTTCTCCTTTCCAACAGTCCTCCCCTGTGTGAGCCCACCCCCCCACCTCGGGTCCCAGCACAGGGTGGGCGGGGACACTTACTCCGGGACACTTGGATGAGCTCAGTGACGCTGAACACACCGGAGGTGACGAAGCTCTCCTGGAAGTCGGTGGTGTCTGGAAAAGAGAGGAAGGATGGGGGTCAGCAGGCGGCCAGCTGAGCTGGGTCTGTTCCCCCCCTTGACACCTCCAGGCTGCCCAGACTCCGGGGGCTGGACCCAGCCTGGCCAGTCACCCTGTCTACCCCGCTCCCCAACCACCACAGCCCTGCAGCAGGAGGATGGCCAGCTCAGCCCTCCAAGCCTACGGGGACTCCTCTGCCCTAACACAGCTGGAGCGGATCTCCTTTCCTGAGTCTCTGCTCAGTCCTTCTCACGGCAGCCTCAGCCAGCCTCCCCTTCTCCAGCCTGGGCTTCACACCGCCTCCCAGCCCTCCTCGGGAGCCCCCGTGCTATGGCAGGCTGCGCACACAAGTGGAGGCCAGACCTGGGTTCACATCTCAGCTGCCCAATCGGCGTGTGATCTTGGATAAGTCACTTTACCTCCCTGAGCTTTGATGCTCCCTGATCTCAAAAGTGGGGACCATACACCCTGTCATCTCGGGTGGTTGTGAGCTATGAATGCTACTACCTAGGAGGGACCAGGTTGCTTCCTTTGCCTCACTCATCACCCCATGCAATGCTGCAGTCTCTTAGCCTTCTGCTTCCAGGCTGTGAGCTCTGTGGTGTCCCCAGTGCCCGGACCAGAGCCTGGCAAACGGCAGGGGCTCAGAACCATGGGGTGAATGGAGGGTCCACAGGCAGCAGTTAAATCCCCAGTGTGCCCAGACCCATTCCCGCCTAATGTCAAAGGAAGAGGGACCCTCCTCTCTGGGCTGGGGTTGTTTAGACCCACTTCATGGATTTGGAAACTGAGGCTGGCCTCGAGAGGGCGGGAGCACTGGCCCACCCAAGACAGCTGGGAGCAGGCCTGTCACACCCGGAGACCCTCACAGGCAGGACCCATTACCAGGCACCTCCAGTGTCCGCCCCGAGCTGGGCACTGGGGACACAGTGGGGAACAAGACGTACAGGAGCAGCTGCCCTCTTGGACTCACAGCCCAGGGTGGGCGAAGGACGCCACATAAAAGCAGGAAGTCAAAAACACTTGGACATGAATGTTCACAGCAGCATGATTTACAGTAGCTGAAACTGGAGACAACCCAAATGTCCATCAACCATGATGGATACACAAAATGTGGTCCCTCCACACACGGGAACGTCACTCAGCCGTGAAAAGAGGTGAAGCCCTGACACTCGCTACAATGTGGATGGACCCTGAGAACACGAGGGAAGTGAGAGAAGCCAGACACAGAAGGACACACTGTGTGATTCCATTGATGGGAAACGTCCAGAACAGGCAAATCCACTGAGAGAGTGGGTTCCCGGTCACTCGGGGAGGGGGAGTGACTAATGGAGATGGGGTTGCTTTGTGGGTTGATGAGAATGTTCTGGAACTAGACAGAGGTGATGGGTGCACAGCTCTGTGAATGTACTTAATGTCACTGAACGGTACATTTTAATAGGGTTAAAATTCTACATTTTATGTGTGTTGTACCGCAATTTAAAAAGAAAGTTATTAAAGACGATTCAGTTAAATGTGAGATGTGTCAGGCAGTGGTGAGGCAGTCAAGGTCGGGAGAGCCTGCTGGGGAGGGGACCTATTTTACACGAAGGGCTCAGAGAAGGCTTCCCTGGGAGGGTGACATTCAACCAAGATCTCAAGGTAGGGGTGGATAAGGCGAACACGTGGGTGAAAATCTGGGTAGTGCCCAGACAGCACCTGGCACAGGGAAACTGCCTGGTGAGAACTGGCTGCCCCGACGAGGATGATATTAAACTTGACGTTTGCCACCTCCCTGTGGGTTACGATGTTCCTGGCAGCGGGAGTGGCTTGTGCAAAGGGCCTGGGGGTGGGATGCACTTGGCAAATCGGAGGCCAACAGGGCTGGAGTTGAAGGAGCCAGAGAGAGTGGTCAGAGTGGAGGTGGGACCCACAGAACGGCAGCTCTCGGCTTTGGGGGAGGGGGGTGGGAGCAGTTCTTGTCCAGGCCCCCAGGGGGCAGCAGTGGCCGCAGGGAGCTCACAGCGGTGCCCAGCTCCTCAGCTGTCTGCCACGCAAGCCCCCTGCTTATGAGCTTTGTGTCCACCATTCATTGAGCAATTACTACCTGCCCAGGCCCATGATAGGAGGCTCAGGACCACAACATCCCGAGGAGGACAGGGCGGTGGCTCCCAGTGTCCAGGGGGAAGTGGCCGTGGCCACTTCCTGCTGACCCAGCTGGCCGACTGCTGTCAGCACGCCCCTCCGCCCCACCCCCACCGGGGTTTCCTGTTTGTGCAGTGCTCGCCCAGCTCCATCTCCAGGGGACTCCCTGGCGGGCGGGGAGGAAGTGATTTCCTCTACCAGACGCTGGAGCTCCCCACGGGACCAGGCCAAGCGCCATGGCCCCCGCCGCCTGCCTTGAACATCTGGCTTGGAGGGAGGCGCCTGGGGATCACAGGAGGTCAAGGAGGACTCGGGTCACAGATGGCCAGTGAGGTGTGGCCTGGGGGCCTGTGAACCTCCTGGAACCATCCAGCCTCCCTGTGCATGCCTGTGACGGACCTTCCAACGGGGATGCCCTCACCCACTGGCTGTTTCTTCCTTTCTCCCTTTTCATCTCTCCTCCTTCCTTGCCCCTAATATACAATCCCTCTGGTTTCTCTTTTTCCCTCTGCTTCATCCTTCCTTCTCTCCTTTTTTGCTTTCTAGAAATGGTTTTTGAGCACCTAGTGTGTACCAGGTCCTGTTCTAGGTACTGAGGACACAGCAGTGATCAAAACAAACACCTCTGCCCTTGAGGAGGTGATGTTCCACTAGGTGAGAAGCAAACACATTTGCAATCACTAAGCAACTAAGCAAATACATACGCGATCACTAACTTCCTCGAAAGGAAATAAAACAGAGGGCTGAGATTGAGAGTGACTGAGGCTGCTTGAGCTGAGGGGCTCAGGGAAGATCTTTCTGAGAGGGAGGCATTTGAGCTGAGACCTGGGGGATCTGGAGCAAGAGAAAGTAGTTAGCTGTCCAGATCGCAGGCACAGCACGTGCAGAGGCTCTGGGGCAGGTGGTGCCTGGTGTGCTGGAGGAACAGCGAGGAGGCTTGTGTGTCTGGAACAGAGTGAGCGAGGCGGGGAGAGGGAGGAGGGGAGGAGGGGAAGGCAGGAGGACTTGGGCTTTTACCCCCGGGAGGTGGGACCCTGGAGGGCTGTGGGCAGAGGATGGGCGGGGCCTGACTCAGGTGCTCACGGGTACCCTCTGACCACTTCAGGAGGACAGACTGTGGGAGGGAGTAGTCAGGGAGCCAGAGTAGAAGCAGGGACTCTGAAGCTTCCAAATCCTCTCTGTCCTTCTGGCTCTGCTCCCACACCCGCAACACAGAACTGAGTTGTCCTACTCATCCACTCAATGTCCCATGAGACTGCAGGGCCCACCAGGGCCTCTCCCACGGGGGGAGCACCTCAGAGCCCAGACGCCGGAGCTCAGGGTCGGGGGTTCCAACCCCAGCTCCCTGGATGCCCCTGGGAAGGCCCATATTCGTCTCCAGACCTCAGTCCCTGCCTCTGCAAAATGGGACAACTGCAGCACCTACTCCACAGCATGGCTGGGAGGAGTGACTCAGGTGCTCACGCAGGATCACACAGAACCCACAGGGGGCGCTCCGGAAACGATTCCTAAAGAAAAGATGGGGATGGGCCCGTGCCCTCCACCCCGCCACCTCCAGACTCACCCAGTGTGATGGGCTTGCTGTCCTCCTGGTCGGAGCCCATCCCCGCCCGGGGACTGCCACTTTGCTCTGCATCTGCAAAGACAGGGAGGGGGAGTTGTGACATCGCAGGGACCCCCACTCAGGAGGGGAGGAGACATCAGCCCAGTGCTAGGCTGGGCCGGCGCCCGTGGTCTGGAGCATGGCACGGCCCCCTCCCTGGCTGCTGCCCCAGGGGGTCATGGACGTCGGAGGTCACTAAGCGCCAGCCTGCCTGTGTCCTGAACCATGGCGAGAACCCGAGTGGAGGGGCTGGCTCAGTCGTGGGGAAGTGCTCGCTGAGCCTCAGTTTCCTCATCTGTCAAGTGAGGATAACTCATTTAATCCTGCCTCTGCCATATGAGGTGGGAACTCTCACGCCCATTTCACAGACGGGAAAACAGAGGGCCAGAGAGGTGAGTCCCTGGTCCCTCGGGCCCCCTCCCCACCGCCTCTGCCTTCCGAGTCCTGGGGGCCCAGCCTGTGGTCTTGGGTTGCCACTCAGGATCCCCGGAGAGGGGGCCGAGGGGCATATTTCTGCAGCTGTGACATTTCCGGCCCCACCCGCCGGGCTTGGGGGCTCCCTCCCACCCCGGCGCCCGCCCCTCCATCTTATCTAAAAATAATCAGGCTCCTTGGCAGCCGGGTGAAGCAGACAGACGCTGAGCTCAGCGTTATTGGCTCCGGAGGCCTAGATGGAGGGCGAGTAGAGCCAGGCCCCTCTGCAGCCCTCACACCCTCCACCCCAGACTGCGGGGGAGAGGAAATGGACAAGCCCAGCCAGACAGGACCCCTAGCCCCCCTCCCCCATTTGTCTCTCAGGTCAAGGACAAAGGTGGCGGGAATCACCATCAAATGCCAGAGAAAGAGAAGCAGGCCCCTCCCACCTGCCACACTCCAAGGCCCAGAGCTAATTGCTGTGTGACCTTAGGCAAATCGCTTAACCTCCCTGCGCCTCAGAGTCTTCTCTTCAAATGTGCGAAAGCATCTCACAGGCCTGGCTGGGTTGCCAGGAGGTGGCAAGGAGCTGATACGTATGAAGCGCTTAGGGCATACTGAGCTCTAGATCCATGGTGACATCCACCCCGTTATTGTTATTACTGTTATTTTTAAGTCCCTAACATGACCACAGATGTTTTTTCTTGTTCTCATTTCATACTTTCCCTTAAATCATGAAGAGAGCCGCAAATCTGGCATTGTTAGTGTACCCATTTTGTAGGCAAGGAAAAGGGAGGGTTAGAATGACGAAAAAGTGCCCCGCCCCACACCCCTTGCTGTTGTTTTTTTACACAGTAGTGTATCATTTTATTTTATTTTTTGTCCGCACCGCTTGCGGGATCTTAGTTCCCTGACCAGGGATCGAACCCGTGTCCGCTGCGGTGGAAGGGCAGAGTCTTAACTCCTGGACCGCCAGGGAATTCCCCTGCCCCTTGTTGTTTTAATTCGGTAGCTAGTGCTTACATCCCGACATCCAGCAGGCGCTTGCGTGAGCTGCCTGGATTCTGCGATGAGACACGCGTGTTCCCATCCCAGCTCTGGGAACCTCCAAGGACACGTGGTCCCAGGGGGCGGGGGTCACTTCCCCTGCTGGGGCCTCAGTGCACCCAGGGTTGCTTTGGGGATAATAATAACGATGACACTTCGCACAACAGTCACTGGGCCCTCGCCGTCTGCCTGGCATCGCGCTTTTGCCTTTGCACACGCTGTGCACTGAGCACCTACTTGCGGGCAAGACCCAGAGATGCTGTAAACAGCACAGGAGCGGCCCCACCTGCCTCAGTTTCCCCATCCACGATAGGAGCGGATGCAGGCAGCCCTCCTTGGCTGGGCTGAGCAGCCCCTGCGTGGCCGACTAGGCTGGGCAGGCTGCGCAGTGGTGAGAGGGCTGTGCCCAGCTCGGCCCCGTGCCCTGTGGCCACTCCCGGGCTCGGGCAGCCAGCGGCCCCTTGGAGCCGGCCCGTCCTGCTTGGATGGCCGCATGGCTGGGCACGGGTGGCCACTGGGTTGGGAAGGGCCCAGCCCGGGCAGCCAGCTGTCGGGCTCCAGGCCTTGGGCACAGACCCTCTTCCGGAACCAGCACCCACACGCACTCAGCGGGCAACAGTGCCCGGCTGGCACTCAGGGGCCTACCCGAGAAGGGGGATGTTTCTTGAGCGCCGCCTGTGTGCTTATGCTTTGGAACCAGGCAGCCCAGGCTGTGGGCCTCAGACGCCACCCCTCATCTCTCTGTGCCTCACTCCCCGCATCTGTGAAATGGGCACAATGACAGAATCTCCCTCAGAGGCTGTTCGGGAGGGAAAAGGTGATAATGAATGCAATCAAGGGCCTCAAACAGTGGCTGACATGTAGTAAGCACTTCACCAACTGGAAGGAGGGTTTTATTACTATTATTGCTATCTCCTTGCTGTTTCTGTCTTGGGTGCTATTACTTTGTACCTTGAAAGCCATGGCCCTAGGCTATGGCTGGCTCTAGTCTGGAGCCCTTATTCACTGCTCTTGACCTCAGCCCAGCCATATCACCTGTTTGAGACTCAGTTTCCTCATCTGTAAAATGGGACTATAATAAAACTCACTTCCCAGGGTCTGTTGGGTCTCCAAGTCAGTAAATAACAAGTGTAAGAGGGTTGGTGCCAAGTTGACATTCAATACATGGTAGGTTTGGGCAGCAATCGTAAATGAGAGTGTTTTTTTTTTTTTTTTTTTTTTTTGGCGGTACGCGGGCCTCTCACTGTTGTGGCCTCTCCTGTTGCGCAGCACAGGCTCCGGACGCACAGGCTCAGCGGCCATGGCTCACGGGCCTAGCCGCTCCGTGGTATGTGGGATCTTCCTGGACCGGGGCGTGAACCCGTGTCCCCTGCATCGGCAGGCGGACTCTCAACCACTGCGCCACCAGGGAAGCCCCGAGAGTGTGTTTTTAATTTTGGTTTCTAATTGATCATTGCTAGCATTTACAAATGCGATTGGTTTGGGGGTGTTAATCTTGTATTCTGCAACCTTGCTGAACTCACATATTAGTTCTAAGAGTCTTTTTCTTTTTCTGGTAGATTCTTTGGGATTTTCTATGAAAACCATCATGTCGCTTGCAAATAGGGCAAGTTGTATTTCTTTCTTCCTAATCTGTATGCCTCTGATTTCTGTTTCTTGGTTTTTCGCACTGACTAGGACTTCCAGAACCCTGTCGACTGGAAGTGGTGAGAGCAGGTGTCCTCATCCTGCTTCTGATCTTAGGGGGAACCCATTCGGTCTCTCACCACTAAGAATAATGTTAGCTGTGGTTTCTGCAGATCCCTTTATTGGGCTGAAGAAGCTCTCTCTCTTTTTTCTCCTATACTCCTGGTAGTTCTTTTTAAATTTAAATAAGTGTAGTTTCTAAATAATATGATGCTGTAATTATAGGCCATCTCATTAAAAATTGTTTTAATTTGATTTTTAGATTGTGTTGAAATATACACAACATAAACTTTACCATTTAACCATTTCTAAGTGTACAGTTTAGTGGCGTTGAGTACATTCATAGTATCTTGTGACCATCCCCACCATCATCTCCAGAACTTTCTCATCTTCCCAAACTGAAACTCTGTCCCCATGAAACGCTGACTCCCCACCCCTCCCCCAGCCCCTGGCCCCCATCATCTACTTCCTATCTCTGTGGATGTGACTCCTCTGGGGACCCCCTGTGAGTGGAATCACACACTGTGTGTCCTTCTGTGTCTGGCTTCTCTCACTGAGCATCGTGTCCTCAAGGTTCATCCACGTTGTAGCAGGTGTCAGAATCTCCTTCCTTTTTATTGTGTCATCTTACTGGCCATGCCGCAGGCCATGTGGGATCTTAGTTCCCTGACCAGGGACTGAACCCCACCCCCTGCAGTGGGAGCACAGAGTCTTAATGCTGGACCGCCAGGGAAGTCCCTGCCATCTTATCTTTAATCATCTCTAAAACCGTGAACTATTTCTCACCCACCTGCTGACCACCTGCCTGTCATTTGGCTCCTGGAAACCCTGTCTTCTGGAGCTGTCCAGTACGGGAGCCCCGAGTCACATGCAACTTGAAATTTAAGTTGGCTAAATTGAAATTAAAGTTTCAGGACTTCAGCCGCACCAGTCACCTTTCAATACTCGACAGGCACACGTGGCTGGTGGCGACCGAACTGGACGGCACCGAATACGCCCACCATCACCACACAAAGTTCTATCGGGCTGAGCTGCTCTGGATTTTTCCGTGAAAAATCAAGGGAAAAAAAACAAAGAAGACACCGATAATTCTTCCTCCTCCCATCTAGAGGCCCGGTCCTAAAATGGACCTTCCTTCGGTCTGAACAGATGGACCCAGAGTGTATAATGCTAAAGGCCAGCTAATGTCCAATGCCCCAAGATGCCCCAGGCCCCAGATGGGCAGCTTTCATTTGCTGAGTTTTTACTGTGTTAGGAGCTCCAGAGCGCCATCTGATTAAATCTACCCAACGGATGAGGTTGGTAAACTGAGGACCGGCTCAGGGAGTCTATGTCCCAGAGCTGATGTCAATTCAAAGAAACTGTCCGCCTAGCGCAGAGGTTCCTAACTGGGGTGATCCTGCACCCCAAGGCGATGTCTGGGGATATCTGTGTTTGTCACGACTGGGGGGCTCCTGGCCTTGAGGGGGCGGGGACAGGGAGGCTGGTCTGGGATAGCCCCACAGAGTCATCCGGCCCCCAGTGTCAGCAGTGCCGAGGCGGAGGGACTCTGTTCCAGATCCATCCGTTCTCAGTAGGGGCAAAAATTGGTTCTTGGGGCGATGGAGGGGGCTAAACATTTTTGCTCTTTTTATTTATAAAACATAGATAAATAGATATAGATACAGTATATAAATAGATATATAATATACCTGTGCTATTAAAATTTCATGAGGTGAAGTGATTAGGGAAAAAAACTGTCTAAAAGGGCTCCTTAGGGGGAGGCAATAATGAAAGAAAAGGGTCTTGTACAATTTTAAAGGGCTGTCAAAAGAGGAAGAAGAGTATGCAACAGAAACTGCAGGTGACCTACCAGGTCTAAGGCATTCACTTCCCTGAAAGTCTGCCAACCTCTGCTGTGTGTCCTTGTGCAAATACTTTTGACATCTCTGAGCCTCCATTTCCTCATCCATAAATTAGAGCTGAACTGCACTACCGTTCACTTCTCTCCTTTGATCACTTGGCAAACTGACTGCTGAGCACCTCCAGGGTGCCATGTGTCTAACACACGGCAGCAACCAAGATGGACACAACTCCCTGCCTTCGCGGCACTGACATCCTAATGGTGGAGTGACAGGCAATGAAGAAGTAAGCAAATAAGCCAGGAGTACAATTCCAGGCTGTGCCAGGTGCAAGGGAGGCCATCCAACCCAGAGATGTGACTGGCAGCCCCTGGTGAGTGAGCGGCTGTGACTGGAGCTCCTGGGAGGGTCGTCAAGGTCACACCGTGTGAACTGGTACATTCCAATAGTTAATACGTGGTGAGTCACTCCTTTGACTATGTTGAGCCGCAAGTTTCCCCTCCACTGACTCATCTAATCTTCGAAACTCCCCCAAGAGGGATATGCGATTATCATCCCCATTTTCCAGATGGGGAAACTGAGGCACAGAGAGAGGCAGGCGACATATGCAAACTCAGGCAGCACCAGGTGGCACCGATGGGCCTGGGATCAACCCCCAGACACCCCAAGGCCTCACAGTCGGGTCCTGTGCTTTTGACTAGGAGGTGTCCAGTGGGCCCTTGGAGGGGGCTCAGTTGGTCCTGCCCCAACTCCAGGACTCCTTTCTTATCGGTGGTTTGGAGTGACCCACTGTGTTTGGACGCTGTTGTCTGACCAGTCAGATAAAGGCCCCAGCTGGGGGCAGATAAATTGTTTGCATATCTCTGTTCCACTTAGGCTGAAAAGCACCCCATGGAAGCAGAGCCCCCAGATCCTACTGTCCATGGGAGCAGAGGCCCCAGACCCTGACGCACAGGCCAGGGAAATTTCAGAGCACCTCCACCTCACTGAGGTGGCAGCTGAGGTGTAGAGTGAGAAGATATGGGATGATGATGACGATAATAATAATAACAATAACAACAATAATAATGGCAACTGCTAAGCACAGACGGCTTACAGAACGCCAGATGTCAGGCTACGTATTTAACAGTTTTGTCTAACATCCTCCAGCAATCCTTGATCGAGGCTGACAACCATGGGTTACCCAGAGAGGGTAAGTGAGTTACCCAGGGCCATACAGCAAGGAAAGCTGATGGGCCGACCAGGCTTTATCTGCTCCTCTCAAAAGTATATCCAAGAAAACCATAATTCGAAAAGATACATGCACCCCAGTGTTCACTGCAACACTATTCAGTAGCCAGGACATGGAAGCAACCTAAATGCCCATCAGTGGAGGAATGGATAAAGAAGATGTGGTACATATATACAATGGAATATCACTCAGCCGTAAAAAAAGAATGAAATGATGCCATTTGTAGCAACATGGATGGAGATTATCGTACTAAGTGAAGTGAGCCAAAGACAAACATCATACGCTATCACTCACATGTGGAATCTAATTTAAAAAATGATATAAATGAACTTATTTACAAAACAGAAACAGACTCAAAGATCTCAAGGACGAACTTATGGCTACCAAAGGGGAAATGTGGTGGGGAGGGATAAATCAGGAGGTTGGGAGTAACATACACATACTACTATGTATAAAATAGATAACCAACAAGGACCTACTGTATAGCACAGGAAACTGTACTCAATATTCTGTAATAACCTATATATGGGTAAAGAATCTGAAAAAGAATGAATATATGTATATGTATAACTGAATCACTTTGCTGTACACCTGAAACTAATGCAACACTGTAAATCAACTATACTCCAATAAGATTTATTTTTAAAAAGGAGGGGGGAATATTCTTGAATGTCTTCTTGAATTTTATATCATGTCGATCACGGGCTTTAAAACGTTTGCCTATTAATGAGTTCCTTCCTGACCTGGTCGCTGTCCCCCAGATCCCCCACGGCCCATCCCTGAATACGTGGCTTTCTGCAGCCCTGCTTAGATCAGGCGTTCGACTTGGTGCTTTGTGCTGCCCAGAATGCATTCCCGACCACACGAGGAAAACACGAACAGGCCAGAGCAGGACCACGGAACCAAAATGCACGCTCTCCGCTGCCGGGCAGGGGATTTTCTATGGGTGTGCCTTGGGGGTGTCTGCCGACTCCACCCGAGCATGGGGTTCACGGTCAAAAAGCAGGAGCATCGCTGCGGGTTTCTCAGGGCAGCTGTTGGACTCTTCAAAGTCTTTCAGATGCATTGGGGTCATGAGGAAGAGGCTCCAGGTTCCAAACTCGTATGACCTTGGGGCATCTTTTAGAAGCTGGAGTCATACCCTGAAACCTGGGCTGAAGCCCCAGCCCTGGCACAACCCGGGGTGTGACCTGGGACTAGTCGGGCCTCTCTCCCCTCTGAGTCTTTTATACATAGTTGTATGTGTATGTTAATCCCAACCTCCTGATTTATCCCTCCCCACCACATTTCCCCTTTGGTAGCCGTAAGTTCGTTCTTGAGATCTTTGAGTCTGTTTCTGTTTTGTAAATAAGTTCATTGACATCATGTTTAAAATTAGATTCCACATGTGAGTGATAGCGTGTGATACTAGTCTTTGTCTGGCTCCCTTCACTTAGTACGATAATCTCCATCCATGTTGCTACAAATGGCATCATTTCATTCTTTTTTTATGGCTGAGTGATATTCCATTGTATATATGTACCACATCTTCTTTATCCATTCCTCCATTGATGGGCATTTAGGTTGCTTCCATGTCTGTAAAGTGGACTTTCTCCATTGTTGCCTTACTTTATACGGGTGTGAGGTTGAAATCAGAGGAGCCCCGGGAGGGGAGGGGCCAATCACAAAGGGATAAATACTGTTTGGGTGACGGCATTTTTCCAAACTCAGAAGTTAAACGACCTTTGTCCCCCCTCTGCCCACAGCCCTCCAGGGCTCCCACTTCCCTGGGGGTAAAAGCCCAAGTCCTCCCCGTGGCCCACAGGGACCTACACGGCCTGCCCCGTCCCCTCCCTGCCCTCCCCTCCTCCCTCTCTCCCCCTCGCTCACTCCGCTCCAGCCACATGGGCCTCCTCGCTGTTCCTCCAAAACACCATGCCTGGTCCTGCCCCAGGACCTTTGCACATGTGGTTCCCTCTGCCCACAACACGGTTCCTTCTGTATCTATGTGCCTCACATTCTCCCCTCACGCCAGGACCTTCCTGAAAGGTCTTTTTTTCCGATACACACACAAGGCTCTCCAGCACGATGCATGAAGCAGAGCTAACCACACTCATGCTAGTATAAGTGAGACTAGCCCCGGACAGCGGCTGTGTTTCAAGTGACACCCTGGTTTGGCCTGGGACCAGTATTCTCGACTTCCCGGGTCCGCCGGGTGTTCACAGGCAGCCTGAACGTCACCACCGCCTGTGGCCTTTCCCTCAAACAAACACATGACCATACCGACAATAGAAATGTAAACTGGATCCCATTGACGGAGTGTACAAACTGTTCTTTCCTGTCCGTGGCCACGAGCCCAAATTTGGTCTGTCCCAGCCCATGACAAAGGCGCCGCCGTGGCCTCCGGTCCAGCCCTTCCCGGCCCAGAGCACCCGCCCCCTTTGCACCAGACAACTCCCTCCATCCTGGTTGCTGAGGCTCCCGCAGTTCCTAACTGGGAGATCCAGGCACCGCCCCGGCATTCATGTCCCAGATGTTTACCGACCACCTACCACTTGCCAGGCACTGGGGAAATGGCAGGGAGCCAAGGCGGGGGAGACAGACAGGAAACGAGCCGACAGAAGGAGCCCGAGATAATTTCGGTGGTTCTAAGTTCCACCGAGGCAATGAAACTGGGTGAGAGGACAGACAGTGGCTGGGGGTGGGGGAGGTGACTTTTGACGGAAAAGTCAGGAGAAACCTCTCTAAGGGCCTAGGGATGGGACGGAGCCAGCCACGGGGAGAGCTGAGGGCAGATGGCACAGCAAGTGCAAAGGCCCCGGGGCAGGAACAAACATGGGATGTTTGGGGAACAGAGAGAGCACGTGGCCCCAGCACGTACACACAGCGGGGAGACATGAGACCACTCGGGGCCCCGCGGGCCGCGTGGGAAGCTTGGGTTTTAGTCTCAAGGGCGATGATCTATGTTACATTTTAAAACGTCTCTGGTGATGAGGGTGTGGAGAAATTGGAACCTTCGTGCACGGCTGACGGGAATGTAAAATGGTGCAGCCATAGCGGAAAATGGCTTGGCGGTCCCTCCAAAGTTAAACATAGAATCACCAACGTGACCCACGCCTACGTATACGCCCAAAAGAATTGAAAACAGATACTTGCCCACCATGTTCACAGCAGCATGATTCATAGTAGCCATAAGGCGGAAACACCCCAAATATCCAACAACAGGTAACGGATACACAAAGTGTGGTCCATCCCTATAGTGGAATATTACTCAGCCTTAAAAAGGCAGGAAATTCTGACACTCGCTACAGCATTGATGAACCTTGAGGACATGATGCTCAGTGAGATAAACCAGACGCAGAAGGACAAATACTGACTGATTCCACTCACAGGAGGTCCCTAGAGGACTCAAATCCATAGAGACAGGAAGTAGATGGTGGGGGCCAGGGCCTGGGGAGTGTTTCATGGGGACAGAGTTTCAGTTTGGGACGATGAGAAAGTTCTAGGGATGGACGGTGGGGATGGTTGCATGACAGTGTGAATGTGCTTAATGCCACCGAGCTGTGCGCTTACAAATGGTGAAGATGGTGGATTTTATATTATATATATTTTACTATAATAAAGTGTGCACGCGTGCGCGCGCGCGCACACACACACACACACACACGCACACACACACATATTAAAAAAGTCTGGCTGCTGAGTGAATTCTGGACTCTCAGAGGCTGGAAGTCCACAGGGAGGGGTGGGCAAACATCCCGGTGGGCATAACAGCCTGGCCCAGGGTGATGGCCTGGGGTGTACGGAGGGGTCATATTTAATTTATCTTTGGGATTTACAAAGGACAAGATTGCTGATACCATCATCGCACTTGTTTAAACCTGGCGGGATACGGGAGGGCCTAGGGTTCCCACTGGGGCCCAGCGGTGCGTCCGCTGGGCCCGCCTCGGCTGCCACAGTGAGCTCGCCCGCAGGATTTCTCTTCCAACCTCAGCGGGCTTCCAAATGTAGCTGGCTCTGCCTTGCTGCCACGTCCGCCTCCCAACGCCAGCCAGCTAGAGAGAGACCCAAAGTCAGGCCCTGGAATTCCCAGCTCCCCAGTGTCACCAGCCATTTTTAAACATCGCCAGCTGAGGTTCAACTTTCTCTGTCCTGGAAGGCCATACCGTACACGCGACCCTGGCCTTCATCCTTCTCGCTCTTGCCATGAACCTTCCCTGCCCCTCTCGCTCTCAGGCAAACTCCAACCATCTCTCCAAGCCCGGTTCTAACGTCTCCTTCTCTGGAACACCCTCCCCTGGCCCCTTGTGCAAACCTTGTCCTAGCTCTCATCACACTGGACTGAGTCTGGGTCTTTAAACGTATGAAAGTCGCAAGTCCTCCCCAAGGCCCTGCACGACCTGCCCCGTCCCCTCCCTGCCCTCCCCTCCTCCCTCTCTCCCACTGACTCACTCTGTTCCAGCCACACGGGCCTCCTCACTGTTCCTCCAACATGCCAGGCAGAGTCCTGCCCCAGGGCCTTTGCACATGCTGTTCCCTGCCTGGAATGCCTTTCCTGCAAATGCCTGCCTGGTCTAGCTCCCTCTCTTGCCCAAGAGACCAAGGGAGGGGGGGGATTATGTGTCCACAGGACCTGGGCTTGACGCTCTGGAAATCTGGGTTTCACGTCCTCGTATCCCTTCTAAGAAGTGTGACAAGGGATTCCCGCGTATGTCCACCTATGTTACAACCTGTTTTGTGTCCTGAGTCTCTACCCCCATCCCATATGACTGTCTGTGCAAACCCAAGCATAAGGGGAAACGATGATTCTTTCACTTAACACACGTATTGAGCACGAACTGTGTACCAGGCCCTGTCCTAGGATCCAGGGACACAGCAACGAACAAAACGGACACAAAGTTCTGCCGCATGAGGTTCATCGTCAAGGCTTCCTCCCGGTCATCTTGAGGAGGGCCAGGAGTTGAGTCACAGCACGAAGGCTTCGGGCTAGACTGAACTTGGACTTCCCTGGTAGTGTAGCAGGAGGACCAGGACGGAAATTGCCCTGGGCTTCAAGCAATTCCAGTACAAACCCTGACTCTCCCTGGAGACGCCCCATCCTGCCCCTGCAGGCTCAAGACCGCAGGCTCCCAAGGCCAGCAATCACGAGAACTGGATGTCAGTCTCACCAATGCTGTGTGACCTCAGCAAAAGTACGTTCCTTCTCTGAGCCTCCACATCCTGGTACACACGATCTAAAACCCCCAGGCGATACTCTTCCAGGGGCTGTTTGGACAAATCCAAGGGAAAAAAGCAAGATGCTAGACGTTCACGACCTTCATCCGCCCCCGGGGGAAATCTGGATAAGGCGTCAGGGCTGAGAGGCAGAAGGCCACAGCCGGGGTGACCTCCCGGACGCCGGCCCCCGCCAGGGCCTCCCCCGCCTTGTCCTTCCTGACCCGCCGCGTTCCTCGAGTCTGGACCACACTTTCCATCTCCCTCTGCCCTGCCGCCGGCCGCCTGGGCCCCAGCCAACCTGCTTCGGAATCACTTTCAAAGAAAAGTTTCTTTTTTCTTCCCACCCGGCCTGGCTCTCGCCCCCGCCTGCTCCGCGGCCTGGCTGCGGGCCCTGCCGGGCACTGGTGGACACCTCGGGCCATTGGGTCAGGGCAGCGGCCGTCCACCGCCCCCCGCCGGCCCCAGCGCAGGCCCGGGCGGTGAGCGCGCGGCCTTGGGCTGAACTCGGGGCGTCCGCGGGCTCCAGGGGGGCTTTGGCACAGGTGGTTTGGGGGCGTCCGGGCCGAAAAGCCGGCGGGGAGGCCCCCATAGGCCGCGGGGCCCACTCTGAGGCCTGCAGGCCGGGACTCGTCCCACCCCGGCCGCTCTTGGCGGCCACGCCACCGATGACATCAGCGCTCTGGCGGCCATTTTCTCAATGCTCCCTCCCGGCTTCCAGATGCTTCTCTGGCCTTGGCGGCCATTTTGTAGGCGCGGGAGGAGCGGGCTGGCGGGGCCTGGAGCCCAGGCTCCCCTCCCGGGGTGGGGTGGGGGGGGGGCGGCCATGGTTGGGGGGGTGGGCTGGGGCGGCCTGCGCGGGTTAAAGGCGCTTGTGCCAGGAGGGCGGCTGCCGTGCCAGGCGGGGGGAGGCGCCCGCCCGCTGCCACCCGAGCCCCGTGCTCCCCACGACCGCCGCCGCTCGGCACAAACCAGACTCCGGGTGGCACCAAGGATGTGAAAAACAAGGTTAAAAATACCCACACGCGCAACCTCGGCCCCCCCTCCCCCCTCCCGGTCCCCTCCAATGTCAAATGTGTCAGCGCCACCCGGGGAGGGGGGCAGACTTAAAATAACTCGCTGTTTACATTTGGAGCAGATTCTTGGCTTTGCCAGCAGCCAAACCAAGGCCTCGGCCTGCCTCCCTGGCAGCCCGGCCGGGGGGGGGGCGGGTTGGGGGCTGGGAGCCGGGGAGCCACATGTGCCCACGGGCTAAGCGCTCACGTGTGGCCACAAGAGGGGACGCGGCCCCGGAAGCCGTCTGCGGCCACGCGGTGGATGGAGGCGGCGGAAGCCCGCAGCATCCCCCCTGCCAGGGACGGGGTGGGGGCACCCGGCCGGCCAGCCAGGGTCTGCCGAGGAGCCCGGCCCCTCCCAGCTTCCCTTCCTTCTGAAGTTTCTCCGGCTGCGTCACCAACGCGGCAGCCCCGCGGGAGTCGGGGGTGG
Source organism: Tursiops truncatus (assembly GCF_011762595.2). Taxonomy (NCBI): domain Eukaryota; kingdom Metazoa; phylum Chordata; class Mammalia; order Artiodactyla; family Delphinidae; genus Tursiops; species Tursiops truncatus. Next base: position 169,091,368 of record NC_047036.1, on the reverse strand, counting down.
GGTGGGGGGAAGGCCGGAGGCTGGCAGCCAGGCCAGGGAGGCGGGCACCAAGGGGAGGGCTCCAGAGCAGGGCAGGGTCCCAACCGGAGCTATGTGCCCTCGGGCCAGCCCTGCCCCTCTCTGGGCTAAGATGGGTTCCCTCCCAGTGTTGCCCGGAGGGGTTTCTGGGGAGCCTGCCTGCTTAGTACCTCAGTTTCCTTCTCTGCAGAAAGTAGGTTTCGAGCTGCAAGCAGATTGCTGGGCGCTCCGTTTCACAGAGGGGGTCAGAGATGGGAAGGGGCTCGCCCCAGGTCTCACGCCAGTGAGTGGACAAGCGGATGGGGACTCGGGTTACTCTGGTTCCTGCGCCCACATTTTTAACCCGCTGCCTGGAATGCAGGAGGAGGGTGGAGACTAGAGGGCCCAAGCCTGGAGGGAGGGTTAGTGGGAGACTTTTTTCCTCCCCTGGGCTTCCTCTCTTCCCAGAGCCTGGCATGCAGTCGGTGCTCAAGCAATGCTTACACATAGCTGGCAGTCGACAGATGTTTGCAGACAAGCGAGTGCGATTATTCCAGCAGAGCCTGGCACACAGCACCTGATACATGCCTGTTGCATGAATAATTGGGATGATCCTGATAGGGCCTGGCATACAACAGGTGCAAAATAAATGCTTGTCAGACAAAGGGATCTGAGGAATGTTGGGAAAACTGGGGGATATTCAGAGGGAAAGACTAGGTTTAAGGGCGTGGACTCCAACCAGTGGTGATACAAGGGATTTCTACAACAGGCAGAGGGCGGGGTATAGAATATCACCGAATCATTGCCTATCTCGGGCCCCCTTCATTCTTTGAGGATCAGCAGAAATCCTCTTTTGGGAAGCCCACCCAACTGCTCCAGGTCCTGGATATCAGAGGGCAGGACCTCTGGGCAGGAGGAACCCAAGAAAATAACAGAAACCTGGCCTGGGGGCCCAGGAGGACTTCCTGGAGGAGGGGACATTGGAGCTGGGGCCTTGATGTCTGAGTAGGAGTTTGCCAGGCACAGAAGGGGCTTGTAGGGAGAGAGAACAGTGTATGAAAATTATAATAATAATCATAACTTCCATTTATTGAGTGCTTATATTGCCAGGAGCTACATACAGATTTACAGAGGGGCAGAGGAGGCCTCAGGGAGGTTAGGCAATTGGGCCAAGTGCACGAAGCTGGGACTCGACCAGAGAGACTTGGCCGCACCACCTGCTGCCTCACTGAACGTGTCTGGGTCTGGCAGAGGCTAGGCAGGCACATGGTAGGTATGCAGCAAAGACAGACAGCCCTGTCTGTCTGGGGTGGGCCAGACTGTCCAGCTCCAGCCCTTCTACAGGGCAGAGGAGGACAGGCGTGCTCCAACCAGACAGGGCTGCAGTTTCCAGGCAGAGGGGCCTTGGCTCCTACTGCCCCCTCCTTGGCCAGAAGGGCCCCAGCTAACCCAGGAGCCTCCAGGAATCTCCTCCTCAGCCAGCACCTAAGGGGAACTGGGTTAGGGGGATGGGGGGAGACCAAAGACCTCCCCCCCATAGGTCATGCCAGTACCCCAGGGAGAAGGTGTCTAGACTAGCCAGATAAATCCTTGCAACCTCTTCCTGGGTGTCCAGTAATTCCTACTGACCCCCGCAGTGTGCCTATTTCACGGATTTGGAAACTGAGGCCCTCTGAATGGCTTGAAGCCAGGCCATCTGTTCCAGGGGCATCTCCTTGCCCGACTGGCTGTGTGACTGTAGGCTAAGCACCCCCATTCTCTCTGGACCTCAGTTTCCCCAGGTGTCACACGGGGCTGGGACAGTGTGATAGCAGCCTACATGCCTTTCTGTGCTGGCCTTTGACCAGGTGTCACAGGGGTTCTGTGACGGTGGTCCCATTTTGCAGGGACAAAACAGGGGCTCAGTCACGGGGACTCAGTTAGTTGCCCTGTGGCCCACCTCGGTGAGTATCGTGGGTCTCCACATGCCTGCCTCCCATGCCGGGGGGCTCCCTCACTCCCAAGCCTCCTGCACTATTGCTGCTGATCACTGAATGGGCACCTACTGTGTACCAGTGCTCCTGGAACCCACCGAGCAGTTACAAATGATCATTCCCATTTCACAGATGAGGAAACTGAGGTGCAGGGCGGGGCAGATGCCAGCCCAAGCTCACCTGGCGAGATGGGGAATAAAAACGGGAACAATGCAGCCATGCAGGTGGAACACCCAGCTTGGGGCTGGGCACCCGGCAGTTGCCCGCGCAGCCCGCCCAGAGCCCTGCGGGCCACCCAGGCACCAGAGCCCTACCCCAGCTTGCCCGCAAACGACGTCCTGACTCCAGGAGGGGCCCTGGGTGTGACCCATGGCCCTGCGCTTGCCCGCCCCTCCTTTCCCTGCCTAAGTCCAAGCAGGAGGCAAGGGGGCCAGCGCCAGCCTCCGAAGGGGCCCCGTAATCCAGGTGACCAACGTGCACTGTCCTGCTCCACCCAGGCTGACCACTGCCACTGAATTCTCACGCTTCTGGAATCAGCCTCTGCCTGGCTGGCCCCCACTGTCGCCCGCCTAAGCCTGAACCAGTGCGGTGGCCTCAGCCCTGGTCTCTCAACTCCCACCCTCACCCTCCACAGTCTGTCCTCCCCACAGTGGCCAGAGGGCGCCTGTGAGCACCTGAGTCAGGCCCCGCCCCTCCTCTGCCACAGCCCTGCAGGGCTCCCACCTCCCTAGGTGTAAAAGCCCAAGTCCCCTCCCTGCCCTCCCCTCATCCCTCTCTCCCCCTCCCTCACTCTGCTCCAGCCGCTAGGGCCACCTGGCTGTTCCTCCAACACACCAGGTCCTGCCCCAGGGCCTTTGCATAGGCTGTGCCCTCTGCCTAAGGTGCCCTTCCCCACTTCTTCACACAACTGCTTCCTCTTCACGCTCAGGTCTCAGCTCAAATGTCAAGTCCTCAGACAGTCCCTCCCCAAATAGCCCACCACTCTCTATTCCTTGCCTTTCTTTCTTTTTCTCAGTAGCCCTTATCACGAACTTGTTTTTTGTCCATCTCCCCCACCAGACTGTGAGCCCCGCAAGGCCTGGATTTTTGTCTGTCTTGTTCGCAGTACAGGGCTTGGCACACAGTAAGCGCTTAATAAATATTTATTGACTACCAAGAAGTTGTACCGGCTGAGTGTGTGCTCGATGCCATCTTAACCCTTCGCATGTCTGAATTCATTTCCCCCTCAGTAACCCAGAGAGGCAAGCATAGTTTACAGATGGGGAAACCGAGGCCCAGAGAGGATCGCCATTTGCCTGAGGTCACACAGCGAGCAGGTGGTGGGGCCAGCATCCCCGTTACGCCCCACTGCCTTCCTTCACTGACACCACCCACCTGGGCCCAGATGGGGAAACTAAGGCTCAGGGAGAAAAGGGACTAGCCGAGGGTCAGAAGCAGAGTGTGGGCTTTGTGCCTCCTGGGAAAGAACAGTGACGATAAACAACATCAACAGCAATAATAATAATGATGGCAATGATGGCGCTGATGAGTACGGAATCGGCCAGAGTTTATAAGGCTCCCCTCCGTGGGTTGGCACAGGGCCCTGGAGGGGAGACTCGGGAGACACCAGCCCCTTTAAGAGCTTCCCCCTCCCCAGCTGGGGCTGGCCCGGCCTCCCCTTATGTAAGCAGGCCAGCTGCCCTTGCATAACCTGGTTACATAAGGAAGCAGGGAACAGGCTTGTCCATCCGGCAGCAACCTGTCCCAGGCTGTCTGTGGGGCCGGCCTGGGGCACAGGAGCGCCGAGGCCTCGCAGAGTGGCTACCGGGTGCAGCCCCGTTCGAGGTCCTCTGGTTGGCTCCTATCTGGGGGATGCCCGGAACTCCCAGCCACGGCATCCTCGGGGTGGGAGAAGTGAAAGGCTTCTAGCCTGAAAGTGGGCGGGAGCGGTTCCCATTGCTCCGAAGGGGAGACTGAGGCCCAGAGACGGCAAGCGAGCAACGTGAAGCTTCACAGCCCCGAGCGGAGGGTGGAGCTGGCAGAGTTGGGTGAAATCTGGGCTGCGTAGCCTCAGCCAGAGCCTTACCGCTCAGCTCCTCCGTAAAATGGGGCTACATAATTGCACGATGGGCACAGAAGAACGCCGACTGTGTACCAAACCTGGCCCAGATACTATTGTCTCTGCCCAACGACCCCCCCACCCCGGGTGGGCACAAGGAGCTGCAGATACAGATGGGGAAACAACAGTGGCCAAGACAGGAGAAGGAATTTGTCCCAGATGAAACCCAAGCCCCACCATGCACACACAGCCCCAGGACAACCGCCTGTTCACACGGGGCTGGGATGTCCAGGTGCGGTGCTCCCCAGCATGTATGCGCTTCAGTTCCTCCATCCTTGGGAGGCTGGGGGGTGGGGCTTGGGAGTGAAGCGGCCCCCTCTTTTCCCCTCTCTCTGGGCGCTGGCTCTTTAAGACAGCAGGCTGCCGGAGCTCGTCCCGGGGTGACCCTAAGGGGAGGGTGTGGTCAGGAACAAGGGGCCCATTCAGCTGCTGTTGCCGCCTCCGGGCAGCCCACAGGCTGCCCGGAGGCGGTGAGGGGAGGAGACTGGCCTAGACCAGGAGAGACTGGGGCTGGGCAGAGACAGGGGCTGAGAGAGACAAAGAGATGGAAAAAGAGATCCAGAGACAGAGACCGAAAGGGAACACGTGACCTTGGCCGCATCTCTCACCTTCCTGGTTTCCCCATGTCGAGGGTTTGAGGCTAGCCACCCCCCTCACCGGGTCCCGGCCAGGCTGCAGCCCCCAAAGGTGCTCCTTGATCCAGCTGAACCTGGCATCCACTCACCAGCACCAAAATCCTCTAGGCCCAAAGGAGGGATCCTGGGACATTCTGGGGGAGGTCCCTGACACACTCCAAACAGCCCCTTCCCAGGGGACCGTTGTAGGCCCTCAGATCTGCCCTCAGACCTGGGTTTGAATCCAGATGCTACCTTTTGGCTGTGTGACCTCAGGTTGGTGTCTTAACCTCTCTGGTTCTCAATTTTCCCATGTGATAAAGGCGGTTCATGATAATCTCTACCTTTGTGGAATTAAGGTGAAACGAAATGGTACTAACAATTCCTGACATTTACTGAGAATTTAATTTAGTAAGCCCTCAATATGCCTGCAGTTCCCCCATAAATGCACCCCAACACCCCAAACACAGACAGACAACCCCTGCCTCCTGCCAGATGTCACAATCCCCAACTATAGCCACTGCCTTCCAGCAAGGACCTACTAAGCGCCCTTTCCCAAAACAGCCCCACAAGAGCCTCTGGAAACACACGCGGGGTTCCATGTCCAAACATCTAATAAATAACAGACATTTACTGGGGATTAAACAAAGTCCTGATTCTTATTCCTGGGCCCCCCTAGTCCCAGGTTCTTATAGTCATGTATCCTCACGAACTGCTCCCAAACCTCTTCCCACAACAGGGCCCCCATCCACCTTGCTGCCCCCAAGCACGCAGCCCCTGACTCAGCCAGTCTGGAAAAAGCCTCGAAAAAATGAAAATCGACCTCCTTCTCCCTCTGTAGGCATCTTTTCTGTAATGTTCTGCTCAGTCACCCGGGGTCTGAGGACAGGCTTACTCGACTCTGACCTGAACTTTCTGGATCCCTGCCTCAGAGAATTCTAGAACCTGCCCTGGATGTTTTAGAACCCAGCTCGAGAACATTCTAGAGCTTGTCCTTGGCCATGTGAAAACCCAACGAGTGGAATTCTGGAAACCGTCGTCCATGGTCACGAATACACTTAAGGGCTTCTTGGATACTGAAGAAACCAATACTTGTTTGGATAATTGATGATTGATTTGGGACTTTTAGAATCTGTCCTCACATTCTCAAGAACCCAACTTGGGAGACTGGAGATCTGCCTCGGAATTCTCTGGAACGCAGATGCTCTAGTGCTGACACGGCATCCACTGGCCACGTGTGGCGTTGAGCGCCTGAAATGTGGCCGGTCCGAAACACACAGTGAATCTCAACGACTTACGGCAAAAAAGAAGGTGAAACATCTCAATAATTTTTGCATATTGATTATGTGTCGAAATGACAATATTTTGGATGTCCTGGGTTAAACAGAATAGGCTGTTAAAATTAATTTCCCCTGTAGGTTTATACTTTTAAGTGTGGATACCAGAAAAATTATCTGTATGGCTCGAGTTGTATTTCTACTGAATTGTGCTGCTCTAAACCCAGAGGGAGAATTCTAGAATTGTCAGATGGTAAAGATCCCAGCTCTGAAGCGTCTAGAACTCAGGCCTTGGAAATTCCAGAACTTGTCCCTTGGAGGATCTAGAGCAGACCTCATCTCTGGCAGTCTAGAGCACCACCACCCACCCACCCCACCGCCGCCCCAGGCCTTGAAACCCCTTTCCCATTTGCAAGCCATTTACCCTGAAGTACCCGGGTCCCCCATCCTGGCACCCATCCAAGTCAGCCCGGGACAGAAGATGGGACAGAATGGACCAGAGGAAGGGCCCTTACTGGGCCACCCTGGGCAATGCCCCGCCCCTCTCTGGGCCTCAGTTTCCTGATCTGGACAAGACATCCAGTGTTCCCACATGCCCCCTCCCTTGTCCCTCACGGACTCTGACCATCTGTGACTTCCTGCCCACACCCAGCTGGAGGGAGAGGGGCCGGCCTGGCAGCTGTCTGCGGAAGGGGGGGGGGGCCGGAGATGTCCCTAGCTGCCCTCAGCCTCCCCTTGGCTCGCTGGGCACAGGGCCAGGGTGGCAACTGCAGCCCCGCCACGCCGGGGTGGCCGCCACAGGTGCACCGAGATGCCTCCCATTTTCTGAGGGCTCCGCACCTCTCGGGCCCTCAGGAGCCTCTGCAGCCCTGCCTTGGCAGGTGCAGGCGTGCAAGCTGGGCGCCCATGCAGGGGTGTCCATGGGGGAGGGAGGACCTACTCCGGCTACCCAGGAAAGAACTCCAAATATATCTGAGCACTCATCGTGCTAAGAGGTTCCTTTCTCACAGATACGACCTTAACTCCAATCGCTGGACACTCCCTATGCTCCATTTGCAGATGAAGAAACAGAAGCACAGAGATGGGCACTAACTTGCCTAAGGTTGCCCAGCTGGCCAGAGGGCAGAGCTGGGACTAGAAACAAAGGAACGATCATGATAATAAAGGCGCTGATAATAATTCCTAGGATTATATTACCATCACTGATTTTATTTTTATTATTTATCATTGCAATATAATAGACGATGTACTATTATTCATTATTTTTATCATTTTTTTGAATTTTTAAATGGAAGTCTAGTTGATTTGCAAATTATTATCAACAACAAATAATTTTTTAAATATCAGTAGCATAAACTTTGCCATTTTAACCATTTTTAAGTGTGCACTTCAGTGGCATTAAGCACATTCACACTGTCCAGCGACCATCCCCACCATCCATCTCCAGAACTTTCTCATCTTCCCAAACTGAAACTCTGTCTCCATGAAACGTGGACTCCCCAGCCCCTCCGCCAGCCCCTGGCCCCCACCATCGACTTCCTGTCTCTGTGGTTGTGACTCTCTAGGGACCTCCTGTGAGTGGAATTAAACAGTATTTGTCCTTTTGTGTCTGGATTCTCTCACTGAGCATCATGTTCTCCGGGTCCATCCATGGTGTAGCAGGTGTCAGAATCGTCTTCCTTTTTAAGGCAGCAAATCATGTTTGAGCACTTTACTGTGTGCCAGGCCCTGTCCTAGCACTCTTCACGCATTAACTCATTTAATCCTACCCAGCCCGGTGAAGCAGGCCCCATCTGCATCATGCCCATTTCAGAGGAAAGGAAACTGAGGCCCAGAGCAGTGACGTCACCTGCCCAAGGTCACACAGCTCACGAGTGGCGGGATTTGAACCTGGGCCATCTGGCTACAGATCGTGCCCCTACCTCTTCCGGACACTGGGCTCCCACCTGCTGGGTTAGCGGCTCCCTCAGCACCAGTAACCAGGAGCCCAGAGGCCTCCTGCTGCCGCTATAAATACATCGTCAGCTGGTGTCTGGACCTCAACCCGGGCAGCCACCTCCTCTGCACAGACAGACGGCTGGTCCACCTGGCTGCTCAGCCCCGGGGGAGTCCAGGCTGCCAAGAGCCCCTCACCCCTCCGCCACCCAGACACCTGGAGAGGTGGCTTCCAGTGGGGGGGGGCCCATCCTGGGTCACAGGTGCCCCTGCTGGTTCACTAGATGCACTGAGGTTCTTCCCCTTTGCCACCTGGGGCTGGGAAGAGGATCCGGGAAGGGACTGAGCGTTTATCCAGGGCCTCCTGTATGCTGTCCGGGGATCACTCCAATCATCAATGCAGTGGACATAATTCTTATTTTCTCCACTTTCCAGATGGAAAAACTAAGGCGCGGAGAGGGAAATGCACCTCACACCGCCTGGAGCACGTGTGGACACAAACTGTATCCATTACACAAGCCAACGGGTGCCCTTACACGCCCTCCTGTCCACATCCGCCCTCTGTCTCCCCAGCACACGGCCAGTGTTGGGATGAAGATTAACAGGGGTTGGAGGAGACGGCAGGACCCTCAGTCAGGGTCTGGCTTGTTTTTCTCTGTGGCCCCACAAGGCCTTACCTTCCTGGCCTCAGCTCTCCTCCAACCCCAGACCAGAGAGGGCAGAGCTCTGCCCTAAGTCACACAGCAAGCCAGGAGCAGAGCTGAGACTGATCCAGGCCCCCTTGCTCCAGACCCTTTCTCCTGCCATCCGAGCCCAGGGTGTGCTTTATGGAGACCCCAGCCCCCAGCCTTGGGCACGGTAGGCACTTCGGGAACGTTCACTGATATTCATTAATTTGTTCACTGTGTATTCCGGGCCAGCTCTTTTCATGATCTGTACAACTAGGAAGGTGTGGGTTCCATCTGATAACCTGAAAAGCGGTTTTTAGGGTTTTTCCTTTAATGGTTTCAAGGAGTCAGGATCTGTGGGTTCTAATTTCGCCCTACCTCTTAGGAGCTGTGTGACCTTGGGCAAGTCGCTGACCATCTCTGGGACTGTTTCCTTATCTGAAACAGGGGAGAAGGCAATAGTCCCTCCTTCCCAGAGTGGTGGAGAGAATGAAACCAGATATAGGATGGGCTCAGCATCGGGCACACGATGTTTTTGCTGTTACTATTATCTCTGTTGTTATTATTGTTTCCCAGGTCCATCCAGGAGGCGACGGGGACCCCTGCCCCCAGGTCCTCCTGACCCCTCCCTGGACACCCTGGGCAGCTCCTCTAGCAGCTGCAAGCTTCCCAAGCCAGCCCCTGCCCACAGCGCCCTTCCGGGAGGTTGGCACCAAACAAGGCGGGAACAGGAGGCGGGAACGGGAGGCCAGCCCACGGCAGCGTCAGCAGATGGGCACCATCTGGGCTGGCGGGGCTCGGGGCGGGCTGGCAGCTGCCGGAGCGGGCGGGCCTGGCAGCCCCTCCCCCTCCCGCCCTGGCACGGTGCCCGCCCGCGCCTCAGGTTTCTCAGGCCGCCAGAGGGGGCGGGGAGGCCTGGCTGGGCTTCGGGGCTGGGCAGGCGGCTTCCCTCTCTGGGCCCTGCTTTCTCCAGACTCCTTCTCAAATGGGAGGCAGGAGAGAGGAGAGCCGGCTCACCCGCTCCCGGCCTCCCCAACACCAGGCACAGGGCCTCACCTTCCCAACTAGCACCTGTGCTCTGGGCCATTCCAGCCCCAGGGCCTTTGCACTGACTGTGCCCGCCCCCACTGCCCCGCACACTCTCACTCACATCCCTCTGCAGCTCCCTCACTTCTTTCAGGCCCTCCCTGGCCAGAGTGCCTGCCCCGCCCTCCCTCTCCTCACCCCTCCCTGTCCTTAGGTTTGTATTAATTTAACTGAGAATTGTCAGGTTGCCCATGCCCTGCTTAACTGCACACATCCCTCCCCCTAAAGTGCACACATTGAGCGGGCAGCCCCAATGTCCCAAGGTGGAGCTCACGTCTCCCCCTCATCACGGCCCCCCAGCTGTCCCCTAGCCCACCCCCAGGGCACACACGGAGTCCACCCCTGGAATCAGGCCCCTGTGTCCACAACGGTGCCAGATGGATGCCTGAAGCTGCCAAGTTCGGCCCCAGGCGGTGCCCTGGGCTCTGATCAGCCTGGCAGCCCCAGCGCTAAAGGGACCTCCTCGCGGCTCGTGCCCACCCTTCTCTCCTCCAAAATAAACCCAAGGATGGAGGCCTGGGATTCCCCTTTGGGGTGCAGCTCCAGCAGTCTGCTTGACACCCCCTGGGAGAGATAAGGACGGAGGCCGTGGGGGGAGCTGGACTTTGTCCCCTTGTCTTGGGACAGGGAAGGGCCAAGTGTATGATGCGTCTGTGGGTCTCTCTGTGTCTCCCCATGTCTCTGGGTCTCTCTGTCTCTCTCTCTCACTGTCATTCTCTCGGCTCCAAGGCCCCGCTTCTGACGCTAGAGGTGGTACCTCCTTTTCAGCCGAATGGCGGGTGCCTGTCCCACCATCCACCCTGTGACACCCGCCCTCAGAAGCCAACTGAGGCCCATTTCCCCCACTCCCCATCAATCCCATGGCCTCCTAGCAGGGCTGATTTGAGCGGACACCGCACTCTGGCCTTGGCCTGGACCCCCTGCAGCCCTGGGACCCACCAGGTGAGAGGAGGGAGGTGACCAGTTGTCTCTGAGGTCAGATGACTACCTGGCTGAGAAGAGAGACATAACTCTGGCCCAGATGAAGACGGGGGTCCTGCTGTGGAAGCTGAAGCTCAACAAGGGGTTCTGGGGGCCAGCCTCGGCCTGGGAACCCCGGAGGAGGCCCTAGCTGGTAGGAGCCTAGAACACAGACCCAGCCCGGAGGTGGTCCAGCCACGATGCCTGGATACCCACACCCTACACTGTGATGTACTTCCATCCCCTTCTGCCACCGAGCGTAGAAGGCTAGCAGGGGTGTCAGCAACAGAACCCGCCCACGTCCAAACCCTAACTCTGCCCTTTCCTAGCTGTGTGACCTTGCGCCGGGCAGTTATCTTCTTTGGGTTTTGGTTTCCTCATCTGTAAAATGGGTACAATGATCCCTGCCTTGCAAGGTTGCCATGAGAATGGAAAAGAATTGCTAAATCCTCAGAAAAAATGCCTGATGGAGAGAAAGTGGAGCTGGGAGTTGGGGTTTTGAAGCATAAGTAGGAGTCTTCCAGACGGGAAAGGCATTCCAAGCAGAGGGAACAGCATGGGCAAAGGCATGGAGGCGGGAAATCACAATCCTAATGAGGATGATAACGTTGATAACAACGGTCCACAAAGCCCTAGTCCTGTGCCTGGTACCTGTGTTCAGGACAGCATGGGGGTTATTTGTTGAACGCTTACCACGAGAACACAACATTCCTACCGGCCAGCTATTTCTGAGCATCCCATTTTAAAATCAAAGAAAGCAGGCACAGAGAGATTAAGTGACTTGTTTAGGATCACCCGGCCCTTAGGCAGGCAGCTGAGCTGGGAGTGGGTTCCCGGCCCGGCCCTCCCGCCCGACCCTCACTCCCAGCCAGCTGAAGCCGGGTCAGCTGGGGCCTGTCTGAGCAGCAGTGGTCCCCTGGGATGACGGAGCCTGCACGGGAGGGCGCAGCAGCCTTGACCTTCCCCGGCCCTCACGTGAGGATGCTGACCAGCAAAGGCATGGCAGTCGGATGCGAAGGTGTCTGGGGAGGCCCGGAGGCCTGGTCTGCCTGCTGAGCTGAGGGGGGCGGGGGCCGATGGGGGAGGGGAGGCGCCCGGAGATTGTGCTGACGCTGGCAGAAAACTCGCTTCAACATTTTATCAGCTCAGCGTGGAGGAGGAGGATGGATGCGGTGAGAGAGACCAGGACCTGCATGGTAATGGGCACTGCAGCCCCCACGGCTGCCCCTGCCCACACCCCCAATCCGGCCCGCAGCAAACAGTCACCTAGTCTACCCCTCTGCCTCTGGCCCCCTGCGTTTAGTGCTAATTGGTGGGGGCGGGGGAGGGGCAGATGGGGTCAAGGTCAAGACTGGGAAAATCTGCCCCAGCTCTCCCTCCCACACACAGTGGAGACCAGGAGACCTCATGGAATCCTCACAGCATCGCTAAGAGTTGGCATGGTTGTTACCCCCACTGTACAGAGGAGGAAACTGAGGCAGAGGACGGGGCCTGAGGCAAAGTCACACAGCCAGCACACCACATGGCAGGGCTGCGTTCGGAATCTGGGCAGTCCAGCCCCGGAGTTCGCGCTCTTCTCACCACCCCTCCCCCAGCCTTCCGCCATCATTTCTGGTTGTGATCACACGGGCTCCCGTGGGGTCTACGGGGGCTTAGGGCTGGGTTTGCAACCCGAGTGCACCCACCTGACACGTTCAGGCAGCCCCGGGTGTGTGCGGGTTCGCACCCACGTGTGTACCAGCCTGGGTGGGCACGGTGGGGCATGGGACATGTGCCTGTTAGGGTCTCCGGGCACACCTGATTCCATCCGCATGAAGACAGTCACAGCTGCCACCCACCACGTGGCAGGCCAGAGTCCAACGCGCTACACACACACACACACACACACACACACACACACACACACACACACACACGATCTCGGCGAGTCTCCCCAGGCCCAATCCAGGTAAGGATGCTGATACCCTCCATTTGACGGCTCCACTGGCCACACCACCAGGAACAGCGGGGCAACAGACCCCACTGCCCTCCCAGCCAGGGCCTGCCCTTGACCTCCACATCTCTGTTTAGGCGGCTGACCTCCTGGGATATCCCCACTCTCATCACTGCCCAGTCGTTCTGCAGAGCTCAGCTCAGTGGAGTCCCCTCCTCTGGGAAGCTGCCGTGGATTTCCCCATCCTCGCAAACCCTGCTAGTCTCCATGTGGGCCATCTGACCACAGAGCCAGCAAACACCCAGCTCGAAGGGCCAGAGTGGGGGCCGCTGGAGACCAGAGAGACTGGTGACCTAGCCAAAGTCACACAGCGCCCCAGCTTCCCACTCGGCCGAAATATGGGACCTGTCAGGTCTCTGGGGGAAGTCCAAGAGTCGATCAATCATCAGTCACAAAGTGCAACCCCAGCTCTCCTCCAGCTTTCCCAGGAGGGATAAGATTGTCCCCCGCGCGTCCGTCACTGGCCTATCCTCACCACTGTTGCCAACAGACCTCCTGGGACAGGGTCTCACCTCCTGACACCTGACACCCCCCTTGGACCCCTGACCCCCCAAGGTCAGGGCCTGCCTCTACCTTCACAGCTCCAGGACGCACCTGCCCCCGACCCCAGACTCCCCCTGAACCATACCTCTTCCCCTTGGCCCTTCACAGGGCTCAGATCCTCCCACTGCAACTGTCCCCGCCCTCGGACTTTAAGGTCCGCCTCCTGCCTCCTACCTTTGCGTGCGCCACCTCCCCCCCTCGACGACCTTCCAACGCACCCCCTTTCGGCCTCCAGATCCGCGTGCACGCGCAAGCCCCGCCTCACCTCGCTCGCGCACGAAGTAGGCCAGGTAGAGGTCGAGCTCCTTGACTGCCACGCCGATGTGGTGTGGCTGCACGCAGAGCACCGGGTGGCCGCACTGCGCCGCCTTGACCAGGCGCTCGCCGTCGGTGCTCTCCAGCGGGATGCCCTTGAAGAGGATGACCATGACCAGGTCCAGCCGCCACACCTTGTCGGCCTGGCGCAGGCAGTCGATGCGACGCATCTTGCCCTTCTGGTCGGGGTTGGAGAGCACGCAGCCCGGCGCCTTCTTGCCGGTGATGGCCAGCACGAAGTCCTCGCGGCACTCGGGCCGGATGTCCTTGCGCAGCTTGGCCAGCAGCCGCGACGCCCATTTCTGCTTGACCTCGGCCTTCTCGCCCAGCAGCTCGTCCTTCACCGCGCGCTCCTCGTCCTTCGACATCCGCTTCTCGTGCTTCTTGAAGTACTTGCGCTTCCGCGCCTGCAGGTTGAACCAGGTGTAGGCGAAGGCGCGCACGTGAGGCAACAGCGCCTCGATGAACGGGTGGAACTCATCCTGCGGGGCGGGAAAGACCAGAGGTCAGGAGGCGCTGGGGGCCGTGGACCCACTGCCCCGCCCGTAAGAATGAGGCCGCAGGGGCCCCAGGCAGACCCGCTAGAAGGAGGGCCAGGCAGAGGTGTGCAGGAGGCTGCTGCAGATCCCTCCACGTCCTGGGGAAAAAAGTGGAGGCCAGTGGGGACCCAGCAGAGGTTCACTGGGTCGTTTGAGAACCCATTGCCCAGATGGGGAAACTGAGGCTTGGACCACGTGGGAGGCACAGACGAAGGCAGCCGTTCATGGAGGACTGTCTTGAACCCCAATGTACAGACAGGACAAGCTGGGGGTCCCAGGTGGAGGCTGATGGGGACCCTTTGTACAGATGGGGAAAACTGAGGATGGTGGAATGCTGGTGGCACAGATCCATTCTCTGCCTTCTAGAACTGTGGTCAGCAAACTTTAAAAGTACCATAAAGAACCGGATAGTGAGTATTTTCGTGTCTGTTTCAACTGCTCCACGCTGCACTGTAGTGCAAGACTGGCCACAGAGGAGATGTAAGGGATGGGCATGGCAGTGTTCCAATAAAACTTTATTTATAAAGACAGACGGTGGGCACTGGGCCCTGTGACTGTAGTTTGCAAACCACTGAACTAGAGTGTGAGCTCAAATGTCCAGAGCAGGGCTGAGCACGCACTGGATGCTCACGATGCCAGGAGCAACTAGGCTCAGAGGGTCATTTGGGGCTCGTCTGTCAGACCTACTGCTCAGCAGAGGAAGCTGACACCAGACAGGGGTCCAAGGGCTGCCTCAACCGGCTCTTGGCAGTGATGAAAAAAATGAGGACGAGACGTCATTCCTACAGCCCAGATGTACAGACAGGACTGGCTGAGGTCCACAGGCCAAGATGGGCCACCTGGATGTCAGGGGCTGATGGAAGGGGCGGGGGGCACGGTTCCTGCATAGATAGATCCATAATAGGGGTGGGGAAAGCTGAGGCCCAAGGAGGCAAGAGAGCAGAACGCACCAGGGAAAGGGGAGGTCAGCCAGGGAGGTTTAGAGCTGGAGAGAGAGGCCCCTGGGGGCCAGTTCCCCCTACCCTGTCCCCCATAGACCTATTCCACAGATGGAAAAACCGAGGCCTGGGAGGCTCAGCGACCTGGCCAGAGCTGTGACTTCAACATCCCCCTCCCTCTGCCTGAATGGTGCTGCTGGGTGGCCACAACACCCATTTTGTGGATGAAGAAACAGACCCCAAGAGGGGACCCAATCATGAGGGGCAGAGCTGAGACAGGAACCCACACCCATCTGACTTCCCCACGAAGACAACGGCAGCCGTCATCTGGCCCCTCAGAGAATAACGTGGGGCCACGGGAGGCCCCCATCCCCTTCTACAGGGGTGGGAGGGGGCTGTCTCCTTCTCGCCATTTTTCAGCAAGGGAAACTGAGTCTGCATAACATCCAGGACCTGGTTTCTCAGCCTCAAGGGATGAGAAATTCAAGGAGAAAAGAAGACAGAGAAGAGAAACTTCGGTCCCCCCTCCCCGCTCTTGCCTGGGGGCTGTACTGGGCTTCTTGAATGGGAGCGATGTCTTTTCCTAGCATGTGAATCTCATTATCCGCCCAGCTCTCAAAAGCCTGTTATGCTATTATTATTATTATCGACATTGTTGTTGCTGTAAAGATGATTTCCGTTGCTTACAATCTCCCTGGGGCAGGAAAAGGCCCGAGGCTCCACTATGCCTTGTGTGATGGAGAAACTAAGCTCAGAGAGGGGCAGAGACCTGGCCAAGGTCCTGGAGGGTCTCAGAGTCAGCGTAAGGACAAGAAGCCAGGACCCCATCGGCCCCTTTCTCAGAGCAGCCTGCTCTCCGTGAGGCCGGGGTCTCTCGGGGAGACAGGGAAACCGCTGCTCTGGGCCACGAATTGGTTTTTCTAAATGGATGTGGCCAGGCTTGCTCCCACCTCCAGGCCTGGATGCACACGGTACCGCCCACCCAGCGCCCCTCCCTGCCCTGAGCTCCATTTCCCCTGGGCCACCTCTGGCCACGGGGTGCTGGGGCTGGGGGATGACCTCAGATCTCCTCTATTACTGAGACTCTGAAAATAGCCTCCTGCCCTCGCGGGGTGGGGCAGAACGGGGCTCCGTTTGTGCCAGCCCAGCTCCCCCATGCCAACGGCCCCCAACGTGTGAGTCACAGTAACAGCTGTGGTGGGGACCAGACCTCGGGGCCCTTTTCCGCCGCTCCCCCATCCCGTCCCCACCCCAGCTGACCTGCTGAGGCAGAGGGAGGATAGAGGGGGCCAGTCCCCTGTCAGACCCTATCCAACCTCAGAGGTGCTTTTTCTGTGTCACCATGTCACTTGACATGCCAGCCCCAGGGGTGGGGAGCGATTCGCCCAGGGTCACACAGCCGGTCAGCAGAGCCGGGACCAGAGCCCAGGTCGTCTGGCCAGAGAAGCTGGGGTGGGAAATCGATGGAGGCACAGGACACTGTCCCCTGTGGAGGGGACGCCAGGGTGGCAGGAGGCCTGGGCAATGGCTGTGGCTGCCACCCGAGGCCTGGAGCTTATTGGGGCGGTAATAAGAGGTAGCTGGGAAGGGGCAGCTGGAGTGTCAGCCAGCAGGCCTTCTTGAATGGGGTGCCGCCTCTTCCTAGCATATGAACCCCATTATCTGCCCGGCTCTCAAAAGCCTGCATTACGCTGTTATTATTATCGATGTTGTTGTTACGATTGTTTTGGGCCCAGACTCTTCATCCCCTTGAACCCCTTTGTCTCTGAGCTCCCTCCCCCTTTTCTGAGCTCCTCTCCTCTTCTGGCTCCTCCCCTCTCCAAGCCCCCGTGCCCCTGCCTTATCCCTACCCCCTCCTCCCCAGGCCCTCTCTGGGGAAAGATGCCAGGGAGGCGGGCAGGGGCGGGAGCCCACGTCACTGGTGACCCCAGCTGGTCCTGGAGGAAGACAAACAGCCTGTAACTGGGTCATGGACCTGCTGCCCTAGCCTCCCACATCCTCTTGGGGAGGTCAACCCAGGTGAGAGGCAGGCCTGTCACTCTCTTTGTCCCATAAGACCTGTGACAACCAATGCCTCTTCCCCAAGCACTTCCCAATATGCCCTCACTGGCTGACAGGGCAAGGGAGACAGCCAAGGCAAGCTAGATGCCAAGAATCCTCCCGAACTCCTAGACATCCCTCAAGGCCCTCTCTCCAGTGTTCCTTCCTTCAGGCAGCCTTTCCTGCTCTCCTCAGGGTTCTCCCAGACCCAGCCTGGACCACACAACTTGGGGTCTCTGAGTCCAGCTCAGTCGCTCTCCCCCAACCCTGAGGCCCAGGGTTGAGGCACTCACTGCCAGGC